>NC_085033.1:5867363-7111395 GCF_963692335.1 Osmerus eperlanus
GATGGGTGTACAACTCTAATATGGCAACCAAAACAGGTGCACTAGAGAGAGAGAGAGAGAGAGAGAGAGAGAGAGAGAGAGAGAGAGAGAGGGAGAGAGGTGGAGAGAGGGAGAGAGAGGATGGAGCTGAGCAGGTGCCCAGTTAGCTACATACAGTAACTGCTAGCAGAAATGTCAGTGAGTTTACTGTGAGCATAACCTGACAACAGTCTCCAGATGACCTGCTGTTGTCATACTCACTACCAGTCACCCCAGGGGAACACAACTGTTTGTTTGTGTGTGTGTGTGTATGTTCCTACTACAACAGAGCAGGGCTGTCCCTTTCTCTGTTTCAGTATGGCCTCTGTGACACAACACTGAGCTATTTCCTATCACTAACTTAAACACATTTAACATCCAGTGTTCATAAGTCTTTTCCTTGTGCAATGTGTTTGTGTGTGTGTATGTGTGTGTCTGACAGAAAAAAATTCCAGATAAAGAGAGAACGAGAGGTGCATAGAAAGAGATTGAAGGAGGGCAGTAGAAAGAGAACGAGAGGAGAGGGAAAGAGATGGAGGATCATTGGGAGAATGAGAGAGCAAGATCAGTAGAGGGAGTGGGAGACAGAGCCAGGGTAAACAAACACCAGTCAGCCTCTGAACAGTGTGATCCCGAAAGGTCAGGCTAACTAGCAGAACCCAGATCCGCCTGACAGATCTCTTCTCACACACTGGCCAGGGGGAACGAACCGACTGCAGAGACAGATTAATTCTGTAACTAGAACAGATTATCAAGCACAAACAATCCCTTGGACATAATAGTGGTCTGATCACTGGTGCTTTACAGTAATGTACTGCAGTCTACTCTCTCAGTCTACTCTAAAGCAGATGACCCATGGTTTTACCTCACAGTAGAACACACACACACACCATCCAGACTGTAATAAAAGCCGTGGTGGCAGGAAGCCAGAGTTGGGATGAACCAAAACATTTAAAGGACTCCATCTTTGATAATGTGAAAGGAATACTCTAACTGTAGAATATGAATAACCTATTTGCATCCTGCTTTCACGACTGAAACGATGACGAGGGAGCAGTATACTACTGAGATAAAACGTACTTCTTGTGTGTCCTACTTATTGTGTGTGTGTGTGTGTGTGTATGTGTGTGTACGCTTGTGTCTATGATGTATGTGTGTGTGTGTGTGTGTGTTTGAGTGGGTGAAGGGAAAAACAGTACAGCAGTTCTGTGCTCTCTACCAAAATCAACACCAGCGAGCATTGCTTACAGTGTGCGTCACCATAAACACTCCCCTTGAAATAAACTGTCCTCTGACATTATGGTTCCACAGCAACATTCCTCACAGTGACAGGTCAATTCTCTAACGCCTAACACACACATACAGTATAAATATATACTGTAAAGTACACATGCACATACAGAACACAAACAAAACAGAAACACAGGCAACAAGTAAATATAGACAGTAATTACCCACTGAGCATCATCGACTGTGGCGGTAGTCCAAGATTTACCACTGCAACATCTTACACACACCCTCACCCCTGCCACACTGTACATATACAAACACACTACAATGCAACACTCTACACACACCCTCACCCCTGCCACACTGTACATATACAAACACACTACAATGCAACACTCTACACACGCCCTCAGCCCTGCCACACTGTACATATACAAACACACTACAATGCAACACTCTACACACGCCCTCACCCCTGCCACACTGTACATATACAAACACACTACAATGCAACACTCTACACACGCCCTCACCCCTGCCACACTGTACATATACAAACACACTACAATGCAACACTCTACACACGCCCTCACCCCTGCCATATGAGAGGCCGTATAGGCCATAATTCATACTTGGTCTCACATACACGCCATGACCTCACATATATACCATCATACTCTCACATATATACCATTATACTCTCACATATATACCATTATACTCTCACATATACACCATTATACTCTCACATACACGCCATGACCTCACATATATACCATTATACTCTCACATATACACTATTATACTCTCACATATACACCATTATACTCTCACATATACACTATTATACTCTCACATATACACTATTATACTCTCACATATACACTATTATACTCTCACATATACACTATTATACTCTCACATATACACCATTATACTCTCACATATACACTATTATACTCTCACATATACACCATTATACTCTCACATATACACCATTATACTCTCACATATATACCATTATACTCTCACATATACACCATTATACTCTCACATACACGCCATGACCTCACATATATACCATTATACTTTCACATATATACCATTATTCTCTCACATATACACCATTATACTCTCACATATATACCATTATACTCTCACATACATACCATTATACTCTCACATATACACTATTATACACTCACATATACACCATTATACTCTCACATATACACCATTATACTCTCACATATACACCATTATACTCTCACATATACACCATTATACTCTCACATATACACCATTATACTCTTGCACATAAACTGGCATACTCTCTTACACACACAAAAATACCGTCTTATATGCACCATCATACTAAAGTATAACAATATATGTAAGAGACAAATAGTATGTGTGAAACAGAATGTTACTATATGCAAGAGAATAACAGGATGTGTAAGAGAGAATACTTATCTATGTGAGAGAGAATACTTGTCTATGTGAGAGAGAATACTTGTCTATGTGAGAGAGAATACTTGTCTATGTGAGAGAGAATACTTGTGTATGTGAGAGAGAATACTTGTCTATGTGAGAGAGAATACTTGTCTATGTGAGAGAGAATACTTGTCTATGTGAGAGAGAATACTTGTCTATGTGAGAGAGAATACTTGTCTATATGAGAGAGAATACTTGTCTATGTGAGAGAGTTTGATTGAAACGGAAGGCAGTTTGATTGAAAAGGAAGTAGTACTGAATTCTCAGTTCCTGATTGGCTTACACATGAAGAAGGATTTGGGGTAGATGTAGCTAACGCGCACCTTCCCTATCAAGACGAGACTGAGTGACATGATAAGATGGCAGAGAGTGGGCGGCTTAATGAAGCCATTGGACTCATTAATAACATTTTATTAACATTTTATACTCCAAATGCTGCGGCGTTATTGTAGGGAGGACAGACCCGTTCCTGAATTACGTTTTTACAGTTATTCCTGGGGAAATTATGGAATTAAATTACATATTAACTATACTAAAATACTTGTGCACAATAATATTTGCTAAATGTAGACGTTTTTAAAGGTTTTTAATTTGACCTCGAAGCCTTTTGTGAAAATTAGGCTAGTTTCACGACAGCGACTTTGGATGTATACTAGGCTACTTTAACATGTTAGCTGATTAGCCAGTACGAGTGAGATATGTATACAGTCACATTAACAAACCTCTTCTTTGTAAACTTAAATACGATGGGAACACATCACATTAACAATTCCAAAACGCACCACACGCCAAACAATTTTTTTTGTCAAGCGTCTCTAAACTCAGATTCCGAGTCGGATCCATGAAGCTTTCGTTGCAGTGAATGGGTGCGGGCACTCATCGGGCATAGGGGCCTACACTCAAATAGGATCTTAAAAGTCCCAACTGGAAAATGTTGTGAACAGATTGACATCAAGTTCAGTTTGTGGCATTGAAGTTTAGGTTAATAGCCAAAGGTGTAAAGACCACTCGGCTAATTAAAGACGTCAACGGTTAAAACCCCAGTGCCACGGGACGGTATTCACACAGGCATTGGCTTTAATTTAAATGATAGTTTGTTTCATCAATTGAAAAACTGATCTAGGACTTGTGACTCAAGTAGTGGGGGTCGGTATAGCTTCCTAAACAACTATGGAATTCTACATTTGAGTTTTTTAGTGGATTTGCTTGAATCGTTGTCAGAAATGTTGGAATCAAAGACGACAGCCATCCACAGTGGCTATTTCTAACGCTAACGATGAAATGCGCCGGCTCTTCAGACCTGGATCAGGTGCATCACGGAGCGGCAGCAGCACTCTGTCAGGAGTCTTAACCGAAATACTGCGGAGTTTGATATTGGGATTGCGCCATCACTTGGCTGGCATTAAGACGAGCTCCTGACAGAGTGCTGCTGCCGCTCCTTGATGCACCTGATCCAGGTCTGAAGAGCCGGCGCATTTCATTGTCAACGTTAGCGTTAGAAACAGCCCCCGCGTATGGCTGTCGTCCTTGATACAACATTTCTGACAATGACGCCTTAGGATTTGGAGTATGCAAAATGTTATTGATGAATCCATCTTGTCATGTCACTCAGTCTCGTCTTGATAGGGAAGGTGGGCGTTAGCTACATCTACCCCAAATCCTTCTTCATGTGTAAGCCAATCAGGAACTGAGAATTCAGTACTACTTCCTTTTCAATCAAACTGCCTTCCGTTTCAATCAAACTCTCTCACATAGACAAGTATTCTCTCTCATATAGACAAGTATTCTCTCTCACATAGACAAGTATTCTCTCTTACATAGACAAGTATTCTCTCTCACATAGACAAGTATTCTCTCTCACATAGACAAGTATTCTCTCTCACATAGACAAGTATTCTCTCTCACATAGACAAGTATTCTCTCTCACATAGACAAGTATTCTCTCTCACATAGATAAGTATTCTCTCTTACACATCCTGTTATTCTCTTGCATATAGTAACATTCTGTTTCACACATACTATTTGTCTCTTACATATATTGTCATACTTTAGTATGATGGTGCATATAAGACGGTATTTTTGTGTGTGTAAGAGAGTATGCCAGTTTATGTGCAAGAGTATAATGGTGTATATGTGAGAGTATAATGATGTATATGTGAGAGTATAATGGTGTATATGTGAGAGTATAATGGTGTATATGTGAGAGTATAATGGTATATATGTGAGAGTATAATGGTATATATGTGAGAGTATAATGGTATATATGTGAGAGTATAATGGTGTATATGTGAGAGTATAATGGTATATATGTGAAAGTATAATGGTATATACGTGAGAGTATAATGGTATATATGTGAGAGTATAATGGTATATATGTGAGGTCATGGCGTGTATGTGAGAGTATAATGGTGTATATGTGAGAGTATAATGGTATATATGTGAGAGTATAATGGTATATATGTGAGAGTATGATGGTATATATGTGAGGTCATGGCGTGTATGTGAGATCAAGTATGAATTAAGGCCTATACGGCCTCTCATACTGCCACACTGTACATATACAAACACACTACAATGCAACACTCTACACACGCCCTCAGCCCTGCCACATTTGACGTATCTAAACATACAACACTGTGACAAACCTAAACACACATTCCACTGGAGAGAACACACCCTCACCGCCAAAGGCCTTGTAGTGGGCGTTGATGATGGCCTGCTGGATCTGTCCGGAGATCTTGATGAGGTGCTCGGTCTCTATGCGGCTCAGGTTGGCCAGGGACTCCTCCATCGCACTGGTGCAGCAGGTGTAGCCTTGGGGGCAGACTCGCAGGTGCTCCCCTGGAGGGTAGAGGGAGGGGGGGGGGGGGGGGGGGTAGGAGGTTAGCACCAACATCTGAGCATCATCCTCGCACATGGTTTTATTCCGTCATTGTAAGATGAGATGCACCTGGATACTGTCTAGTGGATTGTTTTTTCATCACGTATATCAACAAAGCAAGAGGCTACTCTTTTTCATGTGATTCTTTCAACAGATGCTTTTATCCAAGGCGACGTACAGATCGGACAGAAAGTGCAGCAGAAGATCATGGATCGAGGGTGCATAGTTCTAACAGTACTGTAGTTCGGTGGAGTCACGGGTGGGTCTGTCTTTACCAGGCACAGTGCAAGGTGACCACATGTCAGCTACCAGACACTGTAAAACAATAAAGAAGTTGTCGGATACAGTGCAAGAAAAACATGAAGTTAAACCCATACGAACTTCACGCAATGTAGAAACTGGACCAAAGCGTACACTGTCCGTCCCATTACTGTCTGTTGCATCCTTACTGACAGGATAAACAGCCAATCAGATATGAGAAAGTGCTTGACTGCCGGCCATGATTGGTGAGAGACGGTTACACGGTTTATGGCCACCAGCCAATCAGAAGGTGCAAGGAAGACAGTTTTCTTTAATTTTTCACATGAGAAGATTCAACATAATCATACACACATTACTAAACACACCCAGTCTGAATGGTATGGCAATGGAAACCCTATTCAGCGTGTAATTACACGCTCCCTTTTTGGAGAGTTTGACAAATTAGTCTTTCAACCTAGAACCCACGGACCAATACAGCACTACACACACGGTGAATATGTTTGTCCGACCCTGCCAAGGTGAGCTGAACCATACACAGTGTGGCCTGTACTAGAGAATACCATTTACATGACCAGCCTCACACATTTACCACACACATCAAGCAACACTGGGGTTGCACTTTGAAAGGCCTTATCACGTTTGCTAAAATCAAATGTAGCCTTTCAAATGAAATAACAAAAGCAGATGGAAATTGTCAACTAATTAAATTGGAGGGAGCTTTTCGTATCGAGTGCTGTGCCCATCGAGCTGTGAAGTTATTGGCCAGAGTATTGGAGATCCTATCTCAGCCGGTCATCAGAACACACCATGTGTCTCACCTGCTGGGCTCAGAGCCTCTTGATACAACCCAGAGAGATAAGCAGTCCTCTGGTTCATCAAAGCGATAGATGGCCTGTGTGCAGCTGTATATGATGTGTGTGTGCAGCTGTATATGATGTGTGTGTGCAGCTGTATATGATGTGTGTGTGCAGCTGTATATGATGTGTGTGTGCAGCTGTATATGATGTGTGTGTGCAGCTGTATATGATGTGTGTGTGCAGCTGTATATGATGTGTGTGTGCAGCTGTATATGATGTGTGTGTGCAGCTGTATATGATGTGTGTGTGCAGCTGTATATGATGTGTGTGTGCAGCTGTATATGATGTGTGTGTGCAGCTGTATATGATGTGTGTGTGCAGCTGTATATGATGTGTGTGTGCAGCTGTATATGATGTGTGTGTGCAGCTGTATATGATGTGTGTGTGCAGCTGTATATGATGTGTGTGTGCAGCTGTATATGATGTGTGTGTGCAGCTGTATATGATGTGTGTGTGCAGCTGTATATGATGTGTGTGTGCAGCTGTATATGATGTGTGTGTGCAGCTGTATATGATGTGTGTGTGCAGCTGTATATGATGTGTGTGTGCAGCTGTATATGATGTGTGTGTGCAGCTGTATATGATGTGTGTGTGCAGCTGTATATGATGTGTGTGTGCAGCTGTATATGATGTGTGTGTGCAGCTGTATATGATGTGTGTGTGCAGCTGTATATGATGTGTGTGTGCAGCTGTATATGATGTGTGTGTGCAGCTGTATATGATGTGTGTGTGCAGCTGTATATGATGTGTGTGTGCAGCTGTATATGATGTGTGTGTGCAGCTGTATATGATGTGTGTGTGCAGCTGTATATGATGTGTGTGTGCAGCTGTATATGATGTGTGTGTGCAGCTGTATATGATGTGTGTGTGCAGCTGTATATGATGTGTGTGTGCGTCTGACAGACTGGGAGAGTAGACGGGTATAGATCAGCGGTTTGAGCATTTGACTGGAGATCTAGAGGTCAAAGGTTCAAATTCTACCTTTGTGCTGTACGTGGTCTAGGATACAAGGGTCTGCTAAATGCATCCATTCCATGATAGACATTTGGCTTGCTGTTCAATGTGGTGGTGGAACAACTCTTCAAATCAAGACCGACTCCATGGGCGTTAGGTGAAGATGTGTGCATTTTCTTTGGTGTGTGTGTGCGTGTGTGCATATCACACAAGGGCCGCATCCTGTCCTGCACTTGAAGTAGTAGAGCAACTGGATGGGATTTTCCCGTTAGCTTTTAGTAGAGAATCAGCCTGATAGGAAGGTGACACACATCTCTGATATGGACCTGTGTGTGTGTGAGGGGGGAAGAGGGGGGCCTGTTGTTGGCTAAAATCTTTGTACTTATACCTGCTCCTCTGCCAGAATAGTGTGTGTGTGTGTGTGTGTGTGTCTGTGTGAGTCAATCCCCACCAGATCATCTTGCTTGCTGCCATCTGAAGGGCGTCTGAGTTAAGTGGACAAGCGAACACGCGATTCTACACACACCCTCACACCCACTGATCCGCAGACAGACCTCAACACACACACACACACACACATGCAATTGTTATGGCATAATAGCGGGTCAGTGGGTGCAAACAGGGATGGCACACTATCATGCGCATAATGATGACACACTGCAAACCTTTACGCTCTGTCCCATTTTGATGCTTTGTTGTTAACAGATTCCCTCTTCCAAACACAATAAGAAACAATACAGAGGGATGGTAAGAGATAGGCAGAGTGAAAGGCAGAGAGAGAGTAAGAGAATGTGTAGTCCACCCACCCTGCCACCTCCCTAAACACACACACACAAACGCACATTGCCCCTCCATTCACTCACGCTCAATTTCATTACCAGAGGACACTAGAGTAATCACTGCAGGACAGCTCCATCGGAAGAGGCCTATTCTAGCGAGGAGGACACACACACACCACTTCCACACACACCCACACCCCCCCCACACATCCAGACACCCCCCCACACACACGCACACACACTTACTGTAATGCTCATGCCAGAACATCACAGAGGACATGCATATGGGGCTAGTGTTATTTGTCTTTACAAAAGGTGCGGCATTGTGAAAAAATGTGAGATTGTCCTACATTACATACAGCCCAATCACAGGGAGACACAGGTTCCACCAGCTTTTGTTGTTCCACCACTTAGAAACAGAAGAACCGGGCTGGTACAGTAAAACAGCTTACCAGGGATGGAGTGTAACATCTGCCAGTTATCCTAACTCTGTAACTTCCTAACATGGTCTTGAAAGAACCTGTTCCAGGCCACATGACACACAAGCTCTATCCAATGGTATGAACCATCGCCTCAGAATCTGCGTGTGTATTTGAGTGTGTGTGCTCTCCCCACTGCGTCCCTCTGTTGCCCCTGACAACTTCCTGCTTGCCCTGACAAACAGAGCTACTACTCAGGAGAGCTATTCTCAGACGGTGAACTTATCAGTGCTCGCCAGGGAGGAAGGGTACTATGGAACAGGCAACTGGGAGACAGAAGCAGGTCTAAAAGCCCAGGTCTAAGGACAAACCCTTCAGAAAAACTGAGAAATATGGGCTATTCATAAAGTACACAATATGGACACAAAAGCGACAAAAGATTTTGAGCACTTATGTACATTCAATTTTCTTCCTGTGAGACAGTGAAAGAGGTTAAAAGAAATACTGACGAGAAAGAAAGAAAAGCAGAGGACGGGGGGAGAGATTGAGTGGATTAAACTAAAGAAGAAATAAATGGAGTTGAATTAATTAACACATTAACCCCTAGCCTTGAAGGAAAATTGAGATTTACGAAAATCAAACACACACAAAAAACCCTTTCCCACAGTTACCAGTGGGCGCTCGGCCTTTGCCCCAGAGCCCCGTTCAAATGAAGGCCGGCAATGCTGACACCTGTCAACAACTCATGATGGCAATCTGTCTGTAATCTATCAATCCATTGACACTCAATGACACCCTGACACACTTGGATGATTGTAGCAGGTAATCTCCGATTGATATTATGTAAAAATACGTGTTTTGTATGTGTGTGTGTGTGTCTGCCAGTGGTGGGACTTGAGGGATTAGAGCTGTAATCCAGTGATCTGTGTGTGTGAGAGTGTGTGTGCCACAGCTGGTCCAGGTGACGTCAGAGCAGAATGAAGATATGACCCAGCCACAGCTGGGCCCATTGGGGATTAGCAACACACAGGTGGACAACACACACATCGCTCCCCTTCCATCTCATCAATCTCTTTGGCTCTGCCTTCACCAGCAACCTCCATTCTCTGATTTTGCTATCATTTACTGCTTAAAGATGAGGGGGATAAGTCCACCCCCAGATAAAGGATGCAACAGGAAGGCAGACCGACAGATAGGCATGTAACAAAAATACAAACAGGCAGGCAGACAGGGAGGCAGGCAGGCAGGCAGGAAGGCAGGTTCGCAGAGAGGTACGCAGGCAGAGAGGCAGGGAGGCAGAGAGGCAGGTAGGCAGTCAGGCAATCAGGCAGTGAGGCAGCCTGGCAGGTGTAGTGACAGGCAAGCAGAAAATCAGGCAGACTGGCAGGCAGATGACAAGGAAAGATAATTATAGTGTATGATAGATTACAACAGGTAACAAATTGGTAATTTAGTTAGCCCTCAAAAACCGACCAGGCTGCATTTTATGCCAGACCTGGAGTTGAAAGACACACAAGACACACACAAAGAAAATACAGCCATGTGGTGCACCAACAGAGTGCACACACACACCTACCTACAAACAAGCCTTACATACACAACCACGAAAAGGCACTTCAACACACATATACATAGACATTTAAACACACAAAGTAAGACACACACACAGATCCCGAAAGTCACCCAATGAATAACCAATGACTGTGTGAGCAAAAAGTGACAGTCCCAATCCCAGAGTTAGATTCCACATCTCATTGGCTTAGCTCACTTTCCAGTCTATTCCAACTCTGACTTGAATGAATAAAAATGGAATTGAGCCCAGACCAGGTATATACCTGTCCCCAGCCTTGCTCTAAACTGAAACTGGTCAGCACAACAACAAATGCACCACATACACATCCTGCCCTAGTTAGGCCCTATATAAATGCATCTTGGAACACACATGTCTGGACATGTGTGTGTTTGTCTGTGACCACAAAGAAAAACCATGTCTTAGGTCACGAAAAACATGAGACAACAACAAGCTGTGCTGACCTCATTTCTGTGTGTGTGTGTGTGAGTCACAGCGTTCGGAAAGAGCACATTGTCACTGAAAGCGTTCTCAGAGATCTGACCTCTTTGACAGGCATTACAATCGAGACCCGGGGAGAGGGAGAAAACTGTATAGCAAGACACAAATAAACACAACACACACAAACACACGCAGGCGCACACATCCCAGTGAAGGGCAGAGCCAAATGAGCTGACACACTGGAGTCTGACAGAGTGGTGGAGGAAGGAGGGAGCCAGGGCCCGCCACAGACAGCCTGCTAATGGAGTTGCATCTTCACACAGGATAAAGAAGGTGGGTGAGAGGCGAGGGAGACATTGATACAGGGGGACAGGGAGACAGGAAAGTCAAGGGACTGGCTGGGGTGTAGTTATAGTTACTATTGTTAGAGGTAGGAGATCTAAAGTGACAGAGAGAGAGAGAGAGAGAGAGAGAGAGAGAGAGAGAGAGAGAGAGAGAGAGAGAGAGAGAGAGAGAGAGAGAGAGAGAGAGAGAGAGAGAGAGGGATGGAGAGAAGTGGAGAGAGAGGAAGATGGAGCAAGAGGGAGAGACAGAGGGAGAGAGAGAAAGAGAGAGAAGGGTAGGTTGGAGGCTGGGTAATTGCCAGCACGGGTGAACGCACAGTTGTTTCCTGTCAGGACCTTCGACCTTCCCAGCATGCTGCCTACTGACTTGCCTCTCTTCATCCCCCCAACTGGTATGAACGAGGATGAATGAGAGACAGAAAAAAAGGCCCTGTAAAACCTAAACATATCTTTCCATCCCACCTGTGACCATTACTAATCAGGTGATTGTGACCTGTTACTCATCACCAGTTCCAGACACGTTGGCCCATAGGTAGATGCCTGAGACCGTTGCCGACCAAGGCTCAAAAGGGCTTCCATGTCTCTCGTCATTCTCTCCTCTACACACCTCGCACTCCTCCATCTCCCTGCGTGGCTTCTTCTGTCTTTCCTGGGCCTCTAGCCAAGGAATCGCTACTAAAGAGAGAGAGAAAGAGAGAGGCAAGCGGGGGCAAGAAAGAGAGAGTGTTTGAGAGGAAGACAGAGAGAGAGAGGGGGAGAGGGAGAGGGGAAAAAATAGATGGAGACACAGAGAGACAGAGAGAGAGAGAGAGAGAGAGAGAGAGAGAGAGAGAGAGAGAGAGAGAGAGAGAGAGAAGAGAGAGAGAGAGAGAGATAGAGAGAGAGAGAGAGAGAGAGAGAGAGAGAGACATAGGTCCTTCTCGCTCGCTCTGGCAGCGGTATTTTTGGGTAGGGCCAGATAACAACCTTGCGGGGAATCATCATCATGTCTTTTTACGCCGATTGTCGGCATTTATAATCAATGAATGGCTGTGGCTCATGCTGAATCTCATCCTGTCATGCTGTATGTGGATTTACTATATTCAATTAGATCAAATTCTAAAAGAATTAAGAAAACAAATAGGCCTATTGTAGGTTCACTTAAAGTGCCTTCTCTTAATCCCAAAGAAAACTTCACACACAGTTCTCTGATGAGCAATTTAGATTGAAGGATTACAGCTAGCCAGGCTCCAAAGGCTGGATATCTTACGCATGAATCGATCAGTTTAACTGTAAGAAAGAGGTTGTACACGAGATCAATGAAAAAGCGCTGCCCTCCTAACTCCCTTTGAGTGAACGGGATCAGTGTTTTGGAGCCGAGGGTGTGATGAGAGCAGAGTGTGACAGCGTTAAGTCCTTTTGATAGCATTGAGAAGACATGTTATGTCGACACTCTGTGTGGTCTAATATTCACAGCGGGTTGGTACATGCTGACTGGTGTTATGCCGTGACTGAGACATGCCTCCAGACAGACAGCTGAAACGGACAGACTGATAAACGGGCAGACAGTTCCACAGACAGACAGACAGTCTGACAGATGGATAGATGCATGGACAGGCGGGCAGACAAGCAGACAACACACATACAGACAGAAAGGCAGGCAGGCAGACAGACAAGCAGACAGACACACAGAGACAGACTGGCGGGTCAGACTTTCTCTGACAGAATCCATGGATCAGAGAGAGAAGGATGGAGGAAGAGAGGGAGGCAAGAAGATCAAAATGCACAGTGGAGGGGAAAACGGAGACATCAAATCTTTAAAAAGACTGGAAAAGTGATGATGAAGAATGTGGCCTCTCGTTTCCCTTGACCATCACAATCTTCCCGAACCAAACCGCAATGAAACGCCCCCAGAATCCGACCCCCTGCGTCATAGCAGTTAGCCAGCTCCCTCCAGAAACCAGGCCACCACTCCCTTTGTTCGATGTAGGCCACAGGCCGATGATGTCATTATCTTGCTCAGACGGAACAGCCAGGGTATTTACCAGTAAAATAATGGCAGTGGAACTACCAGCCATCCTTCTGGTGGAAGTGAAAGACGGGGGATTCTGAGAGTCTGAGTCATCTGAACTTTCATGGTCTGAAATGAGGAAACGAGATGATATGGTGTGATGGATGCAGCCTGCTGAATCATGATCACATGATGAGTGTCTGCGGCTAAACACTCGGTCGTGCCTCAGCGAGGGTACGTCATTTCAAGGCTTCCTGACGGGGTACTTGGGTTTCTTCTTGGGTTGCAATTGGTTGGTCTCAGCCAAGGATTGATATCAATGCTCCTCTATTGTCTCAATAGAAGCTGAACCAAAACTGAGAAGGACCAGAACCAAAAACCCTACCAGCGCAACTAATTCCTGTTCAAAGGTCCGCAGTGTCTTCCTGACACATGTAGCTTCCTGGACTTCCTGGCTCTACTCAAATGATTCAGCTGGGAATGGTTGCCCAGAGAAACAGGTCAGTTCAATCCATGAGTTGAACTATCGAACCAGCCAGAACCGAAAAACCAGGCAGGCTGGAGGAACCAACCGTGCTTTCACACATTCAGAATGACCCCAAAACCAAGTCCACAATACGATTGGTCAAAGGATCTCAATGTCTGTCAGCACCAGAGTTAAGGAAACACTCCATTGCCTCCAAAGTGACCCTTGGAAATGGAAAAATCTCAAAACTTTAAATGATATATGATACAAAATGTTATTATTTTCCTTGTTGCAGACACGGACAGTGCAGATTATGTACAGTGTGAGGATTTACTTTTGGCCCAGTCACAATCCTAGCATTCTTCACACGGAGATCATCTGTGACTGCAGCAAATCATTCTGCACCATGTCTGTCTGCAGTCACTGGAGGACTACAGTGGACATCTTGAGCTTTGTTCAACATAAATCAAGAAACCCTTAGACATTGGACAATAATTTGTTGACATAGAGAAAGGCACACATTTCCACTCATTCAAACATGGAACTGGAAACATTCACAGATAAGTTCTACACAGCACCACCGCGGTCACAATGTCTCAAATTGCCCATCATTTCAGTAGGTTCAAAGAGTGAGCCAAAATAGTTTTTTAAATCCATGGTGGGATTGACTGCGATGAGATCTTTCCATTAGCAGGAAGAAAGAGAGATACCTTCATACAAAACAAACTGTACATGGCTTCTCCCCAGTTAAAACACTTGGCATGTAGCCCACATGAGACCAGGTTTATTCAGAACCTCTGACAGGTAAATGCATAAGATGTGTAGCGGAATGTTCCAGCCTTTCTCTGGCCCTGCTGCTGCTAAATACCCCTTTCATGTCAGTACTGCGGCGGTTTCCCACAGACCTCTCTCTCAGGGAATCAAATAAATAAAGCTCTACTCTTTCTGAACGCGGCTGCACAACTTCCCTCCTGCGTCGCTTCCTGGCCTTTTCTTCCCATCTCAATCACTCCATTTAAACTATTCGGCGCTTCTTCAAATGTCACTGCCTGTCACTTCCTCTTTCAGTACCCGTGAATTCACTTGTAAATATGAAACCCAGATATTTTGGTGTGACTCTTCTGTCTGGATCCAGTGTATTCCCTTTTCTCCTCTTCCCCTTTCATATGGGTGTGTCTCTTCACAGGCTTGACCAAACACCACATGTCTGTCTCTCTTGCAGTGATATACCGTATGTCGTTGTCTCTTTGTCTCTCTGTCTTGTTTTCTTTTTCTTCACATACTTTAAGCCTTTCTGTAGCACTCCCCTGTGTACCCTCTTGCTAGCTGTAGGCTCAACGGCAGGCAGATCTTTCACAACAGGGCATTTTTAAGCCAACCGACAGAGAGATAGCCTGGATATACAATATGTTGCCTTGAGATAGATATTTTGATCCTAGCCGACCTACTAAAAAAAATGATATACCTCTGAAATTTGTCTGAAACAGCTTTCTTACACAGTATATTACCACGTTCTCCATCTGCATATGGCTAACATTTGACGGATGGGCCGCTTATTAAAGGATGCATTTACAGTTAATGTATACATATTACATGATAGTCAGCTGCATCTGACATCAACATCATGAATATTCAGTCTCAGAGGATTTCAAGAGAGGTCCATCGTCAACTCAATAACGTACATTGAAAAAACACTCCCCTCTCAGCCAGTCTCCATATTACAATTTAGACAGCCTTATCTTCAAGCTGTCAAAATATTACTCGGGATATCTCCCCCTTCCGAGGAATGCCCAAGCACAACAGTGTGAAGGGGACAAAGATAGCATTCTACGCTGTCCTTCTCATCCTGAAAACACTCATTAGAGCTGGCCTCTCTAAAAGGCTAGATGGTTATCCCCTCACACACACATTCAGAGAGAGAGATAAAGACAGAGAGAGAGAGAGAGATACTGAGAGAGCGAGAGGAACTCAGGTCACTGCTTAACAGTCCCTCTCCTGTATTCGATCTACGGGGGAGACGACAGCATGGCTGCCTGCTTGTGTCAGCTGTAGCCACTCACACTGCTAGCACAGCATCGAAGATTTCCACCCACACCATCCTCAGCTACATCACCATCCTCAGCTACATCACCATCCTCAGCTACATCACCATCCTCAGCTACATCACCATCCTCAGCTACATCACCATCCTCAGCTACATCACCATCCTCAGCTACATCACCATCATCATGACCAAAATCAGTCCTTTTAATATGGGCTCTGCCCTCATCCTCCTCTTCAGCATTATCACACACCTTCATGATCTCTAATCTAATCAGCATCTTCTTCCTGCTCTGTGTGTGTGTGTGTGTGTGAGTGTGTGTGCGCGCGCAAGGGGGTGGGGGCGGGGAGGTAAAAGGGGGGGGGGGGCGGTGCTGAGGGACTGTGATCAAAGAGTCGAGTAGCCAGTACACTATTCCTCTGACGTCATCGCACTCCTCCCCGCCCGGAATCACAGCCAATCACAAAGCCCTCCATTGTGAGACTCGACAGGCTTCCTCCGCCCCCACCACGGCTGTGGACGGCAGAAAACTCTTCATTAATTCCTAATCTGTCAGCTGGAACAGAGGCCTGCCAAGGATAGCATGTCAGGTCATGTGTTCATTTGATCTCTCAAGGGGGAATTCTGCTGTGTGGGAGCCCATCCCTGCACCGTAGGATCTGCAGCCCAGACACCAGGCCAGGAACTTCACACACACGCCTCACATGAAGTTCCCTCTCTGACATGAGGGATTTGATCCGACAGACAGGATACACAAACACCCGGGTGTCTGACGGAAAGACATAGGCGAAAGGTGCGCTTGAGTGTCTCCTTGTTGCTAAGTTCTGGAGAATGTGAGGTGCTTTCATAGACAGCCAAGCTACATGTCCAGACTCGTTTCCAAAACTCGGACTCTCCAGGCTGCTTTCTCATCGCCTCGGCGGAACAACTCTGACTGCGAACGCTGATGTAACATACACTGGCATAGCAAATCGCGACGGAAGATCCTGCAGAGATGTATACCGCATTGTACAATTGTCCGGGACAGCGCTGTGACCTACAGTGACCACCTACACCGTGTCCAGGTCGAAGGTCGAGGTCTCCTGGGGTCTCAGTTGACCATGTTTTACCATCCATATTCTAACCAGGCCTGACCATGCTCAGCTTCGGAGATCAGACTAAATAGGGAGTGTTCAGGGTAGAGTGGCTGTAATAACAAACTAACTCGAAACATCTCTATTCATCCGCATGGGTGATTCGACACTTATGGCAGGCGTTCTTTAACAGGTGCACTTCTATCCATTGCACAACACTGCGGGCGCCATCTTTACCACATGACTCCGTGTGAACTGGTCTTCGACAAACTCAAACTCTCATGAGTGGCCATTTCTGCCAGTAACAATAAAAAAACGACCTTATTTATTTACCCTCGTCGTTCAACGCTAGTGCAAATGCAAGTGCTTGTGACAGACAGAGATAACGCTGATTAAGATCCAGGAGTGTGGTGACACTGTGTTCCAGCTCATTGAGAGCCTCATTAAAGGTGCAGACAGACAGATAAAGTGATGTTACAGGGCCTTTTACGATGAGCACATGCATCTGGAACAACAGAACACTCCAATCCTCCCAACACTCCAATAAAGAAGACAGAAATATTCACAATCGAGTTTAAAGCATTCTTAGTAGAACGGATACTGGATATTTTTTCGCACACAAACTCACACACAGAGTCCAGCGTCACCAATAACCCAGACAGAAAAACACAGACTCCCTGAGTCTCTTGTGTTTCCTGTCCCGATCAAGGGATTTACTAATTAAAACCTCATTACATCCTAGGAACACAGGATCGCTCTGGCATCATAAACACAAACAAAGGAACTTCGCCATCTGACTGTACTGTTTGTGTTCTCCCGCAATAAACTAGCCTGAGTGTGTGTGTGTATGTGTGAGAGAGAATCTGTGTGTGTGTGTTAGTCCGTGTGCGTGTTCAGGGGAGTGGTGGGGGCGGTGTTCGTCTGCAGGGGAGCAGAGCTGAGTGGAGACGATTAGCAGAGTGACTTTCCCAGGGACAAGCGAGCATCTAATTCCTGTGTAAACACAAAACGTACTCTCAGAACGTGAGAGAGTCCTGACAATTTCCTCCACTTACTGGTCCAATTCCTTCTTAGAACTATCTGAAGAAAACAGAACGGAACCTGGCAGCACTTTTACAACACTGGAACTTCCTGGTTGAAACGTCAACGTGTTTCAACCAGGCCTGGTTACTAAACATGTTTATGTTTGCATGTTATTGTGTCATCACCTACACTTGAGTTGGTGATATTACATACACTGTGGGGTTGCATGGATTCAATTGGCCATTATGACAGTTTATCATCGTCATTATGAAGATCCATGACTGTTTAACACCTTGGAGAGCAGGACCTGCCCCCCAAGACACCATTTGGCTACGATGTCTGTACGAGTCCTCTGGGCTTTCTTTGTGAAGGTAGGCTGACTGTCAGGCAGACAGGCAGACAGACAGACAGACAGACAGACAGACAGACAGACAAGAAGGTAAAAAGTGGGATATTAAATAATAATAGATGAATGATGGACAGGTACGTGGCATAGCGGAGGCCGTGTGTATTTATAGCTGTGTGATGGTGTATTAACATGTGAGGTGGGCTGGTCAGTGTGATCATCTGCTGCCTAGGCTATCTGCTAACAGCCACCGCTGTGAGGGCAGTCCAATACAATAACCCTCCCTGTCTGTTTAGAGGGAGGAGAGGCTTCTAGAAAAAGCAGGGCAATATGATAAAAAGATAGATAATAAGGAGTGGGAGTGAGAGATAGGCAGAGAGAGATGGTGAGAGGGACAAAGGAAAAAGGCATACTTACTATATACAGTCAAATGTTCAGTTCATTACTGTATGCTAGTCAGCTAGCCCAATTTCTTACTAGAAAGGTCAGCTAGCTTGGCTTCATTTCTTGCACTAAAAAAACGGTTTCATGGCAGACCTTCCGAGCACTAGGGGATGATAATTACATTACACGCATAAACAAACCCACCAAAACATTTACACAAATGCCCATACAGACACAAACGCACACTTTCTCCGGAGGACAACTGTCTTGTCGAGGCGGCTCAGATATCACACACAAGGTCACACAGGATTTGAATTCCCATCCCCTAAATTTGTCAACAACCCTGCCTGCCATGCCTGCCATGCCCAAACTACCTTGGCACCCAATAGGCACACGTACCTCTGTACCGAATGCCAACTCCGACAGAAACATGGTTGTGGTTGCAGTGCCAGCCAGCCTCTATTCTTGTCTATAACTCTTGTCTAAAAGTTTGAAATTTGATTGGCCTGCCAGTGCATGAAAGATAATAATCAATCTAGAATAAGTGATAGAGGGGGGAAATGTGTTGGGGAACTAGTTTGAGACTGATTTCACTTTAACGATGCAGGGTCTGCACACACAAACACAAGGTTTTACAAATACATACTCTTCCAAAGGTTCAAAAATACACACACATCGCATGCATCAGTCAGCTGGGTGGACTTGTGTGCAGTCGGTACAGAGGTCGAAGCAAGGCGTGACCTAGACTGAATGACAGAGGTTCAAACAGCGGGTCTCGGAGTCAAAGGACTATGTATGTTTACAGAACAGCTGTGACACAGCTGCAATACAGTAAGTGTAAGTGTCAGACTATGTTGGTGTGTGCAGTATGACAGTCAAGTCTCCCTAAAACCTCTCTGGAGATAAAGAGCCTGAAAAAGAGAGGGAGAATGTGAGGTGTGACTAAAGGGCCCAGTCTAAGCTCAATGCCAGTCACACAGGCAGGTAGGCAGGTAGGCAAATAAGCAGACAGGCAGTCAGACAGGCAGGCTGGTAGGTAGGCAGGCAGGCAGGCAGCGCCTCTGGATTTGTGATTTAATTTGTGTGAGTGATGCCTCGGGGCCTGGGATGCTGCTGCTGGGAGGCTGGGCCCAGGACAAGGACTGCTCAGCTTTACAGCTGAAGGAGATTTACACACGCGCACACACACACACACACACACAAACACACTCCCAAGCAAACACACCCACTCACAGAAACACCAATCAAGATCAACTTCAACTTCAACTTCAGTTGCCACTTGTATCGAGTACAGGAACAGGTAGGCAGGTTGGACCTGCTCCTCTTGACATCCCTAGCAGCCTATCTAAACCTCCAATAAAGAAGCTAAACATTTAATGAATAGGTCCTAACCAATTATGAGTTCATATGCATCAACAATGTGTAAAATGTAAGTAAAAAACGGATCAATTGCATACTGAATAATTCACCTAACAACTGAGAATAACCTAAGCTAAGAATAACAACTAAGAACTAAGAACTAAGAAGGTGTGTTTGTGTATCATCACTCACACACAAGCACAGGCAAATACACACAGACACACACAGACACAGCAGATAGGAGTTCATTAATCTAAAGAGAGGAGAGCGGTGGAAAGAAGAGGATAGTGAAAAAAGGGAGATTATGAGAAGGGAACTGATCCAGAAACAAAAGAAGAAATAAGGATGAAAAAATATGATAAATGACTGAAATGGAAAAAGAGAGAAAGAAAGGAAATGCTTAGTATCCCATCCATACAGTACACAAGGGCCTCATCCATCTCAATTTTCATGCATTGCTCTCTCTCTCTCACACTCTATCGCACACTCTATCTCTCTATCCTTCTCTCTGTGTCAATCTCAGAAGGATTCGTTGAGAACATGAAAGATTTACAAGAACAGACTTTTAGTAAGAGCCAGGACCAAACATCCACACAGACACACACACACAATCACACACACAGCCTTTCACACTCACATTTGCACACAAGACAATTATTCTGCAGAGCCAGAAATTAGATTAAAAAAACACTAGGGAGGAGAAGGGCACACACACACACACCAACAAGCACACACATACACACACACACACACACACACACAAGCACACGCATACACACATACACGCTCACACAGATACATGAACAAAAGCATGATACCTTACCATCCAGACCAAACACTGAACACAATGTTGCTTACACACACACACACACACACACAACATCCTACACATACGAAGCTGGAGTTGAAGGGGTTCGCTTTAGCGATTTAAAATATTTATAAGCCAGGACTCTGCAGGGGAGGAACAGGAGATGAAAATAGTGAGAGTGAGAGGGCAGATAAGGGAGAGACATGGAGAGACAGAACCACTAAGATGCACTCCATTCAACCAGAGTGGGAGGAAGGGAAGCTGAATAAGCTGGAAGTCTGGGAGTGAGGGGAGGAGGAGAGGACAGCACCCTTTTAGCACTTCTGAGAGGGGCGCAACACCACCCTTCCTGACCTCTGTTTATCTCCCCCTCCTTCCCTCTCTCTCCCAGACCTCCACCAAAAGGAATTAGAAGACTGTAGAAAGACACAGACCGGAAGAAAACTCTCCCAACCAAACTAAACTAAACGGCTTGTTTTGCTGATGATGCAGAGCAATGTGCAAACTCCATACCATACAGATAACTGCTACGTAAACATCTCAAAAAGCCCCCGAAAGTTTTAAATTGCATTCATAGCATGCCCAGCCCAAGATAAGGTCATTTCTCTACGGACTATTTCATCTTTTAAAGGCAACCGTGGGGTTTGGAGATCTCTAAACTAATTCCACAGCAGAGTGGGATCCAAACAGCTCCTGGGGTGTAAGTACTGTAGCTGTTAAGAGAGGAGGAAAGAGGAACAATCTCTCCTCTTTCATTACATTTCAAGATATGGGGAGAGCAGAAGGAGCAGACTGTGACGGTGTTGAGAGAAAGCAAAGCCAATAAGCAGCTTGCTTAGATCCACTTTACAAATATTGTAGTTTATCAACACAAGGTAATGGACCACAATGTTCTTGTGTTTGATTGCCTGGTTACTATTTCCTGGCTGTACCCGTGCTGTTGCTGTCTTCAGGAAGAGGATATAGATTATAGAGAGGGGGATGGGTTAAGCTCAGTGGCATTTGACTCCAAATCATGAGGTTGCAGGGTCAAATTCCTGCACTGAATATTGCTTTGGATAAAAAGGTCTGCCAATGAGTACATTACTTGGACACAAAGCTGCTTTGAGTGACATGCTGGACATGAAACCAGATCCAGATGTTAGGTGGACTTAATGACTGTAACCCTCTTTTACTAGCAGGTGTTGTTGGCTGGGAGACGATTTGAATGTGTCAAAACGACTTTGTTAAATTAGTATGTTCCTGGAAAATGCTGAAATTGTCTACTCAAGTAGACATACTACTGCATTCCAAACATACACACACACCTGCTTTTGTGCAAACAGAACTACACATGCACGCTCTTCTGGTTGTCTGAGGAGGCCTAATTAATGTAATGTGTGTGTGTGTGAGAGAGAGAAAGAAAGAAAGAGAGAAAGAGAGAGAGAGAGAGTTGTATGTGGCAGTGAGTGGGAAAAGAGAGTGGGAAAGAAATAGAGAGAAAAGAGAGTGTGTGTGTGCGAAATAGTCGTGGCTCCCTTCTTCACTGTTCTTCCACTCCCTCTCTCTCTCTTTCTCTCACTCTCTCTCTCTCTCTCTCTCTCTCTCTCTCTCTCTCTCTCTCTCTCTCTCTCTCTCTCTCTCTCTCTCTCTCTCTCTCTCTCTCTCTCTCTCTCTCTCTCTCAGACACAGCCACCGCCTTTTAAATATTCTTTTGCAGTTGGCCAATGGCCGGGGGAACAATACCAATCGAATCAAACAAGGCACAGAGAGCCCTGGTTAGAAGTGTGTGTCCTCTTGTGCTCTGCTCCTCTAGACTTAATTGATGCTTCAGGTGTCTAGGGTGTGCTCCTTCAGCTTGTCTGTCAGGGCTGCTCAAAAGCACTCCATGTGACTGGCAAGTTCCAACACCTCTTTTGTGTATTTTCCTCCGTCACATTCCTTCATTCTATATTATGATATACGTTTTATTCTGTAAAGGACTGTACTTTCCCACTCCCTCTCTCTCTCCTGCTCGTCACTCAGTTCCTGTCTAGGATATGTTTCCCTTGGTGGGACTAGTGTGGTTTAACAAGTCTGAAAGAAAGAAAAAAATCACTTTTTATTTGGTCTTTTACTGTAATCTGTTTTACACTTCCTGGAACATGTATCCTGCTATCACATGTTTTCATAAACGTTGGGGGACAGTTCTTATGGAGCTGGAGCCTCATTGTGTGCAGGATTACAAATGTGAGGCTGAGGCTGAAAAAGTGTTTTACTGCCTTAAGACTGTTTCATCGTTTTCTCTTCCAGCATAAAGTGGCCTTTGCTACCCCCTGGTCTCTCAGCACCAGTCAGACGTGGACCCTGGGCCCTGGGGCCTGCCCTGTCACCTTACACAGATCCATCAAACAGGCCTGCCAGTGGGGGACGAAAGGTCACCTTGGCTAGTGTTGCCTCCTGTCCCCTGAGGAACAGTGGGGATTGCATGCGTCTGTGTGTGATTTTGTGAGTCAACTGCATTTGTGTGCGTGTGTGTATGTACTGTGTGTGGACCTGCTAAAGGTGCCATTTGCTCTGGTGTAAATCCTCCTATATTTCATACAAACAGGCCTCCTGCTACTGTGCACACCCAAGCATGCACAAACACACAGAAGCATGTTGAAGTGCTCGAGAGGGACACACACACACACATTCTTTTCTACATTTCTCTCGCTCTTTCTATTAAGACCGCTGTACCGGAATCCCATACGTAAGTCCATAGAGGTGTGTGTGTGCATGTGTGTACACCTGCACTCTCACATGTGAGAAGGAGTTATACACCACCAGAGGGCAGATAGTAGGCTTGGAGATGAACAGACAGACACAGAACACAGATGCCTCTGGTAAGCAGTGATGTTGAATTCTTATTAACTTGATGTAAAATTCCACCCACCCGTCCATTTAATCTCTGAGAATGGCAATTTACAGCTGTGCTGCAACTCTACTTTTCTCCTCACCGAAACTCTCCTCGCCTTTCCTCTTACCAATTTCCCCTCGAAACATCTCCCTTCTCTCAAATTCTTCCTTCTTTTCCTATCCTCTCTCTTCCCTGATAGATAGATAGATAGATACATAGATAGTCCAATCCCTCCTCTTCTCTTCTCCTCTCCTCCTACTTTTCTCCTCTCCTCTTCCACTGGAGAACATCAAACACTCCGTGGTCTGTTTCATGCTTCCAGCAGCCCATTATGGCTTAATGCTTCAGAAGCTTCTTACTGACATCAGCATTTTAACAACTTCAGCACATACACAGGGTAGGCAAACAGACGCAAACACACACACACACACACAAACACCCCCAAATGCACAGCCCACTGACTTTCAAACGGCAACAGATTTATGGAGCGCCAGTCAGTCAGACAGATAGAAGTGTTGTATTCCATCTAAGCAAACCCGGGATACACACATGTGGGCCCGACAACCGAGCACATGCCAGGGAGAGAACCCCCTCCGAGCGCCTGGATCGCTGACGAACAGTGTGGGGCTCCCGTCGTCACATCCCAGTCTGCTCCGCGATGCAGAGAAAACCCCATAAACGTCCGTGTGCATTTCAAATCAAATCAAATGTATTTGTATAGCCCTTTTTACACGCAAGCATGTCACAGAGGGCTTCACATATGCCCATAGAACTGCCCCTCAACCAACCTAAACCCTCAAGGAAGACAAGGAAAAACTCCCAAAAAACTCAACAGGAGAAAAAAAAAAAGGAAGAAACCTTGGGAGGAGCAATTCAGAGAGGGATCCCCTCCTCCAGAGACGGTTGGTGGGAGAGAGGAGCAGAACACAGGCTAAACATAGTCATATAGTGTCGATGGGTTTTTAAAACACCAAAATCCATTATTCAACTTTATAGATGTAGGACAGGACCGGGAGACTCGCGACCAGGTCCAGCGTTGGCTGACCGACGACCAGGCAGGTGCTGACAACTCAAACCCCCCACACCACAAGGGATGTGTGTGGGGGGGACAGAGAGAAGAGAGCAGGGATTAGAGAATGCCAGGAGCAGCTAACAGTTACAGTCATAATAGAATGAGATCCCATTTAATGTGTGTTTGTGTGAGCGGAGGCAGACTGGAGAGAGGGGGGGGGTATCGATGTCAGAGACATCCAAAATAACCGTGGGCAAAAAAGCTGCTGTCGTTCACTTCCAAATGCACGGTATAGCAGCTTCATCAGCATGGACGCCCTGTCTCCACACAGCTGCTCTGAAGCAGGCAGGGGTCAACCTTTAGCTGGGCCAGCAGGGTTCCTTCCAGGCCAGAGACAGGCAGACCCCCCTGGGTTATATTTTTAGACAGCCTTAGCCTCATAATGAAGGCTGTTTGAGACCTTCAGCTGGACACAAAATGTCACAGGCTGCACGGTTGCTGCATGCCGTTTGGCGGGTGTACAGTGGCTGTCGGCTGTCTTTGTGCGTGTGTGTGTGAGGGGCATTTATTTAACTGTTATTGTGGAGAGCAGAAATCCCTCATGAATCGTAAAACGAGTTACATTTGAATGTGTGGAATTTGTGAATTCGGTTAGAATTGGGGTTAGGAGTTAGGGATGGTTTTGGGGTTAATGTTAGGAGCAAGGCTTAGGTTTCAGATAATGTGTTCAGGATAAGGTTTTATCATATCACTAACCTGATTTAAAAAGGTGATATTGAGTCAACCAGGGAGATTGTGTTGTGTGTGTGTGTATGTGTGTGAATGTGCATGGAAGTGGGAGGAGGTTAATGCCACATATGCCCCCCCTCCACACACACACACACAGATGTACCACTATGGTGCAGAGGCGGTCTCAAATCGTCAAAAGCACAGAAATTCCCATGCCTCTCCTCACCGCTGTGACACACCGAAAATAGACAAATACCACGTTCAAACCCCAACCGAGTCTTTAGCGACAACCCATCATCCCGGCCCTACACCCCCAACAACTGTGTCGCTATCCACACACTCACTGATTTAGCCGATGTCTCCACCCACACCCGTAATTAGTGTGCAACATAGTCCCAGAGCCAATAGGCCGTTTGTAAACAGCAGGGACGAAGCATGGACCCTGGGGATAGACAAGCTAATAACCAGGCCTTTGGAGCTCCTACCGGAAGTGTCCAGGAGTTGACTGTGTAATGGTTTGTGGGCGTGTGTGTGTCCGTGGAGAGAGAGACAGAGTATGTGTGCGTATGAACGTGTGCGTGTGGAGGGGGAGACAGACTGTGTGTGTGTGTGTGTTTGTGTGAAAGTGTAGGTGTGTGTGTGTGGCTCAAAACAGGCACCGTTGACGATTTCGATAAACGGGGAATGTCCTCGTCCCAAAGACAAACCGATCGTTAAGCCTTCGTCACTGTAATGATGGGGTGGGACAAGGAGGGCACAACCCACTCCTACCCGCCACCTCACACACACACACACACACAATAACACACAATCAACCGGCATCACTATGAAACCATGCCAAAATCACACAACCACAACACCGTAACGTCTATCTATACACACGATCACACTATAAGATAAAAAAGGATTAATGCACAAAACAGGCTCGGTTCTCTTGGGATTACATAATCAGTACGCAGGAGAGTCCATGCGAGATCTGGCGTCGATGCTAAAGCATGCTTCGAGACAGATATTCGAGTGGGAGTCGAACTACACTCCTCGTCTCCTAGCTTACTTGTCTTCTCGTTTCCTTCAAGCAAAAAATGAACAGCCAGCATGTCACAAGCTAATACGACATCGGTAAGACCTGTTGGATGTCGTGACTGGAGAGCTCCATGGATGAGAACAGAGGAAGGAGACGTGGAAGGAGACGGAGGAGAAACAGAAAGAGATCGATGAGGGATGGGGAAAAAAAGAAGGGATGGGGAGGAGAAGATACAAGGCTGGAGGAGAAACGGAGGAAGAGGAAGGTGAGAGATGGATGGAGACCTTCACATTTCTGGAGGCTCACAGCAGAACAGGGAAAGAATCCTTTTGACCTTTGGAAATTGGGACACGGTCTCGTTGTCACACAGTAAATCACAGAAGTGCTCTCCTAACCAGCTTGAGACGATTCGGAACGGTACCATGATGAAGCTTGTGGGACACCCAGGACATGCCACAGGTCATTGGTTAGAAGGTGTGGCCACCGCCCCAGAGCCTTGTCATTAGAACACTTTGGTATGT
Source organism: Osmerus eperlanus (assembly GCF_963692335.1). NCBI lineage: Eukaryota > Metazoa > Chordata > Actinopteri > Osmeriformes > Osmeridae > Osmerus > Osmerus eperlanus. The sequence continues at coordinate 5,894,245 of NC_085033.1, forward strand.
TCAGGAGGTACAGAATGAAGAGATCCTGAACCTCCTTGCTATTCATTCTTCATCCCTTCTAGCTTTATCTCTACTGGTATACTCTCTCTCTCTCTGTCTTGGTCTCTGTCTCCCCCCCCCCTCTCTCTCTCTCTCTCTCTCTCTCTCTCTCTCTCTCTGTCTCTGTCTTGGTCTCTCTGTCTCTCACCATCTTCTGACAGACTCAGACAGATGGCAGTCGTATGTGACGGATCTGTGCTGTAAGCCTTGTTGATTAGACACTGATAAAAGAAAGGGCTGTCACATCAGCCCACAGGGCTGGCTGTGCTGTTAATGTCCGGTGATTGATTAAGACTCAATGGTTAATCATTTTGATAATGGCAAATTGGCAACGGGGCCCCCCCATTTTAATGATGGCTGTCACTTGGTGACACTAACTGTTCCATCCAGAGACATCGAAACATCATAGAGTGATTAAAATGAACGGCTACCGTTGAAATGACCTGGTTACAGCTGAAAATACAAACACACACACACTCACACACATACAAACATACACACATCTTATTTAATAGTGCAACATTTGTTTCTCGTGCAGGAAGGGCTTATATCTGAGTATGGACATTGCAAGGAACAGTGTGTGTGCATGTGTGCACATGTCTATGTGTCTGTGTGTACGCATGTGCAGTATGTGTGTGGGTTCATGCACGCATGTAAAAATGTGTGTGCGTGTGTGTGTGTCTGTGTGATGTGTGTGTGTATATGTGTGGTAACCACTGTGGATAATTTCTTGGAAGGCTCACAGGCAATCCTAGGAGACATAGCTAGATTGTGATAGCGCCTATGAAAAGAACCCTTTCTGACATCAGAGGATGACACAGTGAGCATATTTGAGCTGCAGTTATATGCCATGTGGTCAACTGACTTTCGACTGGAGTTTTCAGATAAGGACTCTGTGAATGAGAGACACAAAGAATGAAAGGGAAGGGGGGGTGGGGTGGGGGGGGGGCATCCGTGTGTGTTTGGGGAGGGACATTATCTAATCCTAAATTAATCGAGTCCAAATGTGTTAATAATGTTGGCAGCACAGTAGCCTACACTTGGCAGTGTGTATTCCACTGTATTCAATGTGGAGCAAAACAGACCTAATTAGCCAAGTCTAAATTTGTTATTTTCAAGCAACTTGCCTGAGGCTATCCTCATGGCCAGTTAAGACAACAGGCAAATCATTTCAATATATGTAAGCTGACAAAATGATTGGTCATTTCTGATCATTAAAGGAAGCTAAGTGAAGCACACCCGGCATGTGCGCTGCGCGTTGAGGTTATCTGAAGCGTACCTGATATTTCAGACAGGGGAACTTCGTCCAGACCGAACCCTTTGCCAGTGTAAAACTTCCTGATATCCGAACAACTCCGGGCTTTGGTGATCGCGTCGTCCCCATTCCCCAGCGCAGTTAGAGCGCAGAGGACCAGAATAACAATCACGTACGAATCCATCCCCGCCATCCCGACCGTTACTGGGGCCGCCGAGGGAAAATCAGGCAGACAGGTGACTGAGCGAGGGAATTACTCCCGTTGGTCAGAATCCCCCTTTAATACCCGCTCCACGTCCTCGCCTGTTGATAGGGCTCCGCTCCTTTCTCCGCGCGCTACTGCTCGAAACAAGTGAGAGTCTTGAGCACGCACGATGCAGACAGCGGAGCCTTTAACTACAGTGACCCAATTAAAGAATCACGCATCTGTGTTGAGCCAGTGCATCTCAAATGTGTCCGGCGTCTCGATGTTCAGTCGCCTGATTCGACTGTTTGTCTCACCTGAGAGTAGGTAAGAGAGAGTTAGAGGGCACCAAAATAAGTATCGTGAATATCGTGAAGTGCTGAGGTGTCACTCAACATAGCTTTATGAATCTTTACCTTGAGATGTCTCGAGGGGATCCAAGGACGGGGAGCGCGGCGAAGGTTCAGCGGGAATGAAGGGTCCGATCTGTTTCACTGTAACGATGCTCTACCGGCTGTGACACTCGTTCGAAAGGGGAGGCGGAGACAGATATGGGTGGGACGCTGCCCTATTGAAGAGAGAGAGAGAGAGAGAGAGAGAGAGAGAGAGAGAGAGAGAGAGAGAGAGAGAGAGAGAGAGAGAGAGAGAGAGAGAGAGCGTAAGAGAGAGAGAGAGATACAGAGAGATACAGAGAGAGAGAGAGACAGGGAGAGAGAGATACAGAGAGAGATACAGAGAGAGAGATACAGAGAGAGAGATACAGAGAGAGAGAGATACAGAGAGAGAGAGATACAGAGAGAGATACAGAGAGAGACAGAGAGAGAGAGAGAGAGAGAGAGAGAGAGAGAGAGAGAGAGTAGGTGAGAGAGAGAGAGAGAGAGAGAGAACACCAGGATAGCACAATTTATTTTTCACAAGATGCTGCTTCAAATCCGTGAACATATCTATATCTTTTTATACAACTACTTTGCTACGTTGCTACTATGCTTGAGTCTTATCTCCAATGAGGGCAACTTATCTGTGCTGGAGAATGTGGAACATGCAGTTTGGTGACCTCATGCCCAGGTGCTCTTAGGTCATTTAATTATCAGTCACTCTCACCTAAGATACCTGACCTCCAATCAGAGGCTTCTGTCAGGTTGTGACTCGTGTTCCTCCAATCAGGAGTGAGCGTCCACATGCTATCCTCAAGGTGTCATTAGACAGACAAAGAGACGGCCTGCACAACATGTAACCTCTTTCCCCCCCTCCCAAAAGTCTATATTTTTGGTTGTGTATGCGTGTGTAAGAGAGGTCAGTGACTGACTGACTGACTGACTGACTGACTGTGTGTGAGTCAGTGAGTGAACGTGTGTGTTTGGGTGTCTGCTTCCCACCCAAACCGACCCACAATTTACCTTTGCATCATAAATAATGGATGTACAGCTGGTCCAATCCATTATAAAGTCCAAAGTCAACTCTGCTGTATCGTGATTTAAATCGGTCTCGTTCTTTCCGCCTGCCTCTCTCTCTCTCCCACACTCGTCTTGGCAGTCCATCTCTGTGCGTGGCGTTGGATGTGTGATGTCCATGTATTTTAATGGGATGCTGCTCCTACACAGACTGCGTCAGTGAGCTTCTTTCACAGGTGCCTGCTGGGCTCGGTGCTTACACCACCCCTCGTTTCTCGCGCCTCCTCGGATAATAATTGCCTCTTCTTTTCCATAACTATTCAAATCAACTTTCTAACGAGCTGCATGGAGTCTATTGTCGACGGTCAAACCCACTCGCTTTCCCGTTGAGGACAGGCAGTGGGAAGAGAACCAGGACACACATTTACATTGTGACCTGTACATCCACACCCTACCTGTTTAGAAACGGTATTTCTCAATCCTTTGAGAACCCTCCACTTGTGTTTTTCAATCCAAAAAGGTTTTGTGGAAAACACGGAAGGCCGAGGTTAAAGTGTGTTCAGTTTTATCATCTCAATAACACACTGCACTACCTTATGCGACTTCGACACCGCTTGTCATTGAAAGACAGGAAATTGACATTGATGGAGAGAGTAAATTATTGAGAGAGAGAGGGAGGAGTGAGAATAGACCGGGAGAGAGAAAAGGAGGGAGCAAGAGGGGGAGGAAGAAGTTACAGTGAGGAAGAGAGGAAGAAACAAAACAAAAGAGTTAGGAGAGTTAATAATGCCATAAATAATCACTTCCTGCTAGCACATGCTTGTATTTGGGTTAACTGATATTGTTCCTGAAGACATTAGGCAGTGACACTCACTATAAATACTGTGTCCCTGTGTGACTGGACGAGTCCAAACATAGCTGCTGTCCTCTCACCTCCCACATGACAATGCCACTGACTAATAACTACTGGCACTTGCCTTTTCCCTCTCTGTCGCCAGTCGTTGTCCTCACCCATACAAGGTCGGTCACCTGTGGTAGGTTATCGTGGTGCTGACAAGGCCAAGTGTGTGTGTGTGTGTGTGTGCAGTGTATTTGTGTGACAGAGAGAGAGAGAAAAAGAGAGAGAAGAACATGTTCTGTGTGTGTTCTGTGTGTGTTCTGTGTATGTGTGTGTGTGTGTGTGAGTGACAGAGAGAAAGAGAGGGGGGGAAGAATTTGTGCTGTGTGAATATGTGTGTGTGTGCGTGCATATGTGCGTGAGAGAGAGACAGAGCAAAAAGGATACATTCTTTGTGTGTACGTGTGTCGGTGTGTGTGTCGTGTGAGTGTACAGGTTGGTACCGTGCTGCAGAAGTAAGAAGGTGGGGCTGGACTCCAGATGATGTCATTAACAGTGGCCCATGGCTACTGCAGGTTGCCTCCAGACTGCCTCCTTCAACTTTTATTGGCTCTGACCATGAAAGAACACTAATGAGGACCAGGATCCTGCTGTGTGCCTGTATGCATGTGTGTATGTGTGTGCATAGAATGGGTGTGTGTTTTGAGGGGGAGATCTCCTGTACGACCACTCTGCAGCACACTCACACACACGCATTCCCTGTAATTACATGGCAGGCCTGTTCTGGGCGTGATGGGGATTTGAGTGGAATTATACTGCTTTGCAGAGGTAGGGCCACACCTTTTTACATACAGACATATACTCAATGAAACTCCCACATGCACACTTACACACACACACACACACACACACACACACACACACACACACACACACACACTACATGTACATTGTGGCAGTATGAGTGTTACACAGAGAGCAGCAATGCAGTATTCAGGGCTGTTACAGACTCACTGGGCTTTCTACAGTCAATGGCTTTCATCAACCACACACACACACACACACACCCACACACACCCACACACTGAGAGAAAGAGAGAGAAAAAAAGATCAAAAGAACGGAAAATAAAAACTGGTGCGCAAACAACAGAGTGAAAGTAAAAGGGGATCTGGGAAAGATGACTGGCCAATTGAGGAAGATGGACGGCAAAAAGAGAACGCCCGAAAAAGATGAACTATGATGGAACGGGTGAGAGAGTGTGACTTAGTTCTTCCAGCCAGCCCAGGTTCTCCGGGTCCCCTTGGTGGGTAGACTGGCGGAGAGGTCAGATGCCTGGGGAGAGGTCGAGAGACACAGGGCCAAGCTTGCCACTCTCTCACCTTGAGAGCTCCTTCCCATCACATGGGCTGGATAATAACTCTGTGAGAGCATTCCAAACTCTCATCCCACTGACAGCCATAATATGAACCAATCAGAACAAACCAATTGGCCGCGCTGCTGTCTGTCTCCAGTGGGGTTAGACAGATAATAGGTGTGATTTGTCACACCCATCTACCTTAGACTTGCAATCCTATTTGGCAGTGCCTGCGGGGCTCGGGGAAGGAAGAGGAGAAATTAGTAATGGGACTTCAGGTGTCTCAAAAGCTGTCGGGGTTCTTTCTCACGGCGCTGAGCGTCTCCTGCCCCCCCCCACACACACACACACACAACACACACACTTCAACCCTCTCTGCCACTCTGCCAGTGTCACCACACCACTTTGCTAACCTTTCCCCCCCCCCCCCCCTTCATCCAGTTACTCTGTTCGTTTGCCCACACACCGTTCTCATCTAAATATTTAAGCTGCCCTATGTGTCAACTGTCTGCAAGGATGAATTAACCGAGCTTTCTTCAGCGGCCCCTGACTGTGAGAACTCATGAATGGCCCAGCAGAGGGCAGGGGTGTGTGTGTAAGGGGGGGGGGGGGGGTGGGTGGGGGGGGGGGTTACCTTTAACCATATTCTGGAAAGCTGCCCGTAAAAAACGTTTGTACTGAAATGTTTGTAGTCTTAGTTTATCCCATACTTTCTCTTACTGTATGAACCATGTTGTGAGCAGACCAATGAAGTTAACCTGTTTCCAATCGAATGTGATGGCTTGATGGTAAGTTTTGCAGTTGTTAAGTTATGTGCCTGTCCTGTGTGGATTCAATCGATATGCATGTTATTTTCAAGAGGACAACACCGTCAGACCATCTTTCTGTCTCACGTTATTTTTTTAGATGCAATATTTTCATCCCATAGTCTAAAATCAAAATGGGATCATTTGAATTTTCCAGCCAGTTGTGTTCATTGTCACAGGCAATCATGTTCCCTCCAAAGTATTTGATATGATTATAAATAGCTTTTGGACCGAGGTCAGGTTGAGGCCCCTTGTGTGATGAGATCCAGACATCAGCTATGCAGCATACACGCCTTCTGGTGTGGTCACCGTGGGAGGGGGGGCACATCTCATACACATGCTCTTGTTCTCAGACCCCCGCACTGAGCGCTTCATTATTTTCCCAGCACCACCACCCAAGAACGCAGGGAAATTCTTTGGACATTCCTCCATTCTCTTTGCAGTGGAAGCCCTCTTATCAAGTTACTCTTCGTACTTGGTCCCCATTTGTTTGGTTGAAAAAGACAAAAGTAGACAGTGTGATGTAACCTCTGCTCTTGGTCCAACTAACACACATATGGATGAGCAGATGTTGATGTTTTGCACCATCTAATTAAAAGCCACGATCCCATTACAATGGCTGTCTAAAGAAATGTTTTTCTATGGGAATTTTCAGTTATTAAAGACTACCCCCCATGGTTGAAACTATTCTCAAGGTGTGGGTTTACGGTTATAATCTCCTCTCTCACACACACACACACACACACACACACACACACACACACACACACACACACACACACACACACACACACACTGAAATACACACACACTGAAATACACACGCACCAATACACGTGTGCAGACACATACTCTCACACACTCAGACACACACATACAGATGCACACACACATGTACACTCACACACCTGTAAAGGGGCTGGGCCGGCTACAGTAATGGAGACTTGTACTCAGATAAATGGTCCTTTCAGCACTCTCCACGTACAGTGTTGTAAAACTGCACTGTAAAACAAATGTGGCCTATAAATCTGTCTGGTGGTGGGAACAAAAACGCTTTCAAACGTTGCTGTCAGGGAGAACATTTCCCTCAAAACCAAAAGTAAAATGACTAAATGTAAATGTAATGTGTGCTCTTCATAGATTTACAAGACCCACTTGACTTGAGCTCTTTTTAAGCCAGTAGAGAGTCGCTGTTGTTTCATCCTACATAAGAAATTAAAGTTATTTGTTTCATGTAAAATGACAAAAACATGGCATGCATGGGGTGGTTTGTAGCTCAAGGAGTATATGGGACACATCCACAAGGCTACTGTCATATCTATGTTCTCCTGGACTCTTCCACATTCAGACGACTATGTAGAACCTTGCCGGAGTCAAAAATACATTGTAATACCGCCTACTCTGGACCTCAGACTCTGGGTCCGGTCAGGTCATGTCTTTATTACAGAACAGAAGTGCTATGACTAATCCTAAACCGATGGGACCCAGCATTATTGCCTTGTAGCTTCTCTGAATTATTTTGGCAATCTCAGAGTCACTCGTTATGTTTGTGGAGATGCAGTTGAACCAGTGGGCAGGAGGGAGCTGGGGGAAATGGGTCTCTCACTCTTTGACCATTTCAAGGTTTTTGTGTGAGTGTGTGGTGGGGTGATCATAAGTGTGTGATCATGTGCATGTATTGTATGAGGGTGTCCTCTCTTTGTGTGTGTGGGAATCTGATTGATCTGTATGCTGGGTTGTACACTGGAGTGTGTTATGACACAGTGTAGAGAGAGTATCTTCATTCTCTTTACCTGCTGTCTGCAAGGAAGTACTTCCACACGACACGTTCAGCCAATCAGAGGAAGGAAGGGGGAGGTTGTCAGGTTTCCTGCAACAAAATAATACCTCAAGCCTGGTGTGTTGCTTGACTTGCTCAGTTTACTGACGTGTCCACAGTTCATCTCATACTTTTTTCTTTTGGCAGCAGAATCCTGTCAGAGAGTTCTCACACTCTCTCTCTCCATCTCCCTCTCTCTTCCTATCTCTCTCCATCTCCCTCCCTCTTCCTCTCTCTCTCTGTCAACCTCTCTGTCTGAAGGTACATGAGTTGAAGGTGACAGACTTCAACCACAAGAATGAAACTGAAGTATCAGCTCTGGTCCCCGTCTCCTCTCTCCCTTCTCCTATTTAGCCCTTTTCTTTTTTCCCCCCCTTCCTTCGCTCCTTTTCACGCAGTTTGAAGAGCTATTTCCAGAAGAGCTATAGTATCGCCTGCCAGTCCCCAGCTCCCAAGGCATTCTGGGAAAAACTATCCGGGCTCCTCCCTCCTCCATCCGTTTGCCTGGGGGAAGATTATTTCCATAAAGAATGTTTCATGTGCATATATTTATGGACGCACTGATACCGTAATATTAAATGTGTGTTGTATTGCTGTATAGTGACACACAGACTCTTTGCCGTCACTGAGGTTAAGCTGATGCCATCACCTCATTTGTGCTGATGTTAACATTTTGAAAATAGACCAGACAAGAGAGCTCAGCAGCTGTGACCCGAGGTTCCCCTCAGTCTCAATGTAACGCTCAATCTGTGTGTGTGTGTGTTTGCCCTGTACACTGTGTGTGTGTGTGTTTGCCCTGTACACTGTGTGGTTCGTAGTCGTGGGCTTTCTCCTGCAACCAAATACTCTCTCTCAATTTCACCCACGAACATATCCCCTAACTCTTCCAAACCAACTGTGTGTGTATGTGTTTGTGTGTGTGCAACGTGTCTGTCAGTATACACCATGAAGACTGTTCTGCTTTACCAAGCAGAATGCAGTCAAGACTGGGAGTTTGCCTCAGACTGGATTCTCTCTCTACCAGACACTCACTTAGTCTCACACCCAGTGAGACCTATATAATAGAAAAGGCTGAGATAGTCTTCCTCTGTATGTGTGTGTAAAATGTGTGTCAGTAATATATGTGTGTGCATGTGTGTACTGTGCTTGTGTATACTGTGTGTGTGTCCATTTGTGTGTGTACTTGTGCAGGTGTGTCCATGTGTGTGTGTCCATGTGTGTGTGCTGTGTGTGTGTGTGTGTCCATACATGTGTGTGTCCTGGCCCCGGTCAGTCTGAGAGTGGGGGGGTGGTGGTGTCCATACCCATGTTGAGGTGTTCCGTGGCCACAGTGGGAGATGTGGAGCGATGACATATCCCAAACGAAGCATGTATATTTGCGTGCATGCCTGTGCCTGATTTAACTTGAACGCAACTCTTTTGGTTGTACCTTATGGCGATGACGAGTTTATCCATCTAATGATGACAGTGATGATAACTGACAGTATCAGGCCTAGTCAGCCCTGATGCACCTCTTGGACAGGATAGCCCCACAGTGGGTTCAGCCCTGGGAGCCTGTGTGTGTCTACTGTGTGTGTCTGGTGTGTGTGTCTGGTGTGTGTGTCTATTGTGTGTCTGGTGTGTGTCTGCTTTAAAACAGCTAACGGTCATGCTAATTCGAGTGCCGACAGCGGTGGCTAATTTGTGAATTATCGTCCCAAAATAGCAAACTTTCCTATTGCAGAGTGGTCAGCCATCCAGCCATCCTGTCTGCCAGCTGGCCCGGTCAGTCACACATCAGCTGAGAGATCTAACGGTCACTGTCAACACCAGTGTCGCACTGCCACTGCAGCGACTGCCCCAGTGTGGTTCCAATACTGGGATATCTCTCTCTCTCTCTCTCTCTCTCTCTCTCTCTCTCTCTCTCTCCTCTCTCTCTCTCTCTCTCTCTCTCTCTCTCTCTCTCTCTCTCTCTCCTCTCTCTCTCTCTCTCTCTCTCTCTCTCTCTCTCTCTCTCTCTCTCTCCTCTCTCTCTCTCTCTCTCTCTCTCTCTCTCTCTCTCTCTCTCTCTCTCATCTCTCTCTCTCTCTCTCTCTCTCTCTCTCTCCTCTCTCTCTCTCTCTCTCTCTCTCTCTCTCGCTCCATCCCTGGTACAGGCATAGGCCATTGTCACATTGTTCGTTGTCACACAGACGCATTCGTTTATAGCGAGGAAAAGTGAAAAGGTCAACCCCGATACACCCCACCTCTCCCGGACTAGTGGGGCTGAAAATACAAATACATACAAATACAATTTGTATTTTCAAACACCTTTTTGAAATCATTGAGTCAAGTCAAGATCACTCAGGCACAGGTACACGTAGGCGAACGGATGTCAAGCCGTGTTGTAGAACAGGTCTCTGGTGATGTGCACAGGAGGGAGGTCCTTCAGAGCAGCTGTATTGCGTAGCAGAGCCTCTTTAACAGACATGTCACTACACGAGGAGTCGTCCACCTTCATCTTCCCAAATAGAAAACACACAGGAGGAAAAAACAAAAACAAGACGGCGGGAGCGACTTGAAATATATACATTTATACACATGCGATATGCCTCTACATGAGGTGGGAGCATTGGAGGCCAATTAAGAACATACATACAGTACATAGAGCAACAACAGAGGCAGGATAGTGATTCAGGTGGACTGCTTAGATGACATGACTAGAGACGAGGTTCTTCGTTTAGAACAGGACTTCAGAGCATGGCTGGGGAAATCTTAAAAACACGTCCAGGTTGAGAACAGATCTTTAAGAGGTACGTTATAGCTTCATCTGAGAATGCTGATTATGGACTTGATTAAGTTCAATTAAAAAACAAAACAACAATGGGATTTTGGAGCTTAAACAGGACTGACCCTAACGATATTATGAGACTGCGAATGGGCACACGGTATAAATATCTGTGTAATCATTTAATGAACCTTGTACTCGCTCAACACTTGTCAACCACTGCTGTACCCACAGAAACCCTCCCCTTTCACTCATCGAACTCAATACATTCATAACCCACAACCCTACACATTAAGCCCTCTCAGTCAGTTGTACCAGTTAAAACTATAATAACGTATGTAGAGTTTGCATGCATGTATGAGCAATTCAACGTACAAAAACACACAAAACAAACAAAAGTGTGTCCACAATGTGCAAACAGGCTCTGACTGAAAGTTTGTGGTGAAAGGGGTCCGTATGAAACCTCAAAGCCTAGAACAGCGCAGGGAGGTGACATACATGATGTAGCTGGTATATTTGTAAGTGAAGCATACGTATCTCGTTCGTTTTTTTCCAAAGCTTTTCTTCCAGATGTTATTAAAAGATGTTCAAGAAGAAAGAAGAACATGAAAAGGAAAGTAGAATAGAATCCAATAACGGCTATTTTAAAAAGGGCGTTTGTCGGGACCGTTTTCCAACAACAGTTTCTAAATATATTCCATCAAATCAATCCTATTTACAAGTTCATACTATACACACATACTTAGTCAGGTAAACATGCGTGTGTGTACTTTCTTTGTCATTACATTCTTTTCTTGCATAGATGCACTATATAGTAATCAGGACACATTGGGGCCTTGTCCACAGGTTTGTGTATTAAATCTACCACCAATTCCGTATTCCTGGTAAACAAAATAAATGTCACAAGAGTTTAAAACTGAGCTGAACTTTGTTGTCTTCAAGCAGCTGGTGCAAGAGTGAAGACAATGTTAGCTATAATCTCCGTAAGCCGTAGATATGAAAAGAGAGTATGTGTGATTGTATATGATTGACAGTGTATTTGTGCAAGTTTTTATTCACTTGCACGTACTGTACGAGTCAGTAGAATACAGTTCAGCTCTTTAGCATTCTCAAGTAAGAGAGATAGCTGGTGTGCGTGGGTGTGTGCCTGTGTGTGCGTGTGTGTGCGCATGTAAGCAGAGAGAGCAGAAAGGCTACGGTAGTCTCTCACACACAACCCACAGCATGCTGTACAGACTGTGGAGCAGCCCAGAGGAAGCAGCAGTCTACAGAACAATCTACCTGTGTCTGCATGTGTGTGTGTGTGTGTGTATGTGAATCAGTGTGTGTGTGTGCGACAAGCAAGTGCACACATACAAACACACATGAGGGGGACAGCAAATTCCCATCCCTTCCTCACACTGTCCCCTCTGTCTTTGTACCTGCTGCCCTGTCAACCCCCCACCACCACCCTAGCCCAAAACCTCCACCCCACTTCCCTCTACTCTCTCCCCAACATTGGCCCCCTGTGTATGGCCAGCGGACTGGGGGGGGGATCAGAGGTGGCGGGTGGTCTGTGTGGAGGGGCCCTGTGTGGCGCGCAGATAGCCTCACAGGCTCCAGGGGAGAGCCAGGCAGGCCAGGAGCAGGCCGAGGTGCAGCCAGGCGGGCAATGCAGCATCCCCTCTCACCCTCACCACCGGGGGTGCCTTCACCCCGGGGCTGGCCCTGGCTGGATCACTGGCTCGGGGACGGCCATCACTCGACACCTCTGTGTGGGCTGGGAGAGAGAGAGAGAGAGAGAGAGAGAGAGAGAGAGAGAGAGAGAGAGAGAGAGAGAGAGAGAGAGAGAGAGAGAGAGAGAGAGAGAGAGAGAGAGAGAGAGAGAGAGAGAGAGAGAGAGGGAGAGAGAGGTGTTATTTTTGTTTATGTTTGTCAGCAAAAATTAAGCTCACTGCCATTCACTCTGTTTGATACTGTACATTGACCAGCACACAGACCCTTACATAATCACCCTCTCTAGCTCACATACACACTGACAGACAGGTCTAATCTCCAGTTCAGAGGTCAAAGTGTCAATCAGAGATAGATCAGATGATGGGGGAGGGAAAACAGGCCAATAACAGCCCATTTAATCATGGGCATCACACACACATAAATAAACACACACTTTCCTGCTGACATCAGTGAAATCTCAGCCCACACTGTCTAAATAAAGTGTCCCTCTATCCCTCAGATCCTCTCTACCTCCCTTGCTCTCCTACAATCTCTCTCTTTCTCTTTCTCTCTCTCTTTCTCTCTCACCGTAGAACTTTACCCCCCCATCACCACTCATTTCCATTCTCTGCTTCACCTTGCCACCTTTCTCCTTTCTCTCCCCTCTCTCTCTCTCTCTCTCTCCCGGCCTACGCCTTTCCAAGGGTAGGCTGGGAAAGCTATCAGGTCATAAACGTGGTCACGCTGAAGAGTTAAGCCGTGTGTCGAAGCCATCTTAAAGCTGTGACTGCTACAAATGCTGGCGCGCCTGTGACGACCTGCAGCAGCCTGGCGTGTGCGTGCATCCTGACGTACATGTGAAAAGCCACACGCACACATTGCCCCGTGTTATGTGTGAACAGACGGCAAAAAATATTGACATACATAACATTGACCATGATACTATTGATCTACACTGTAACCAGCTGTCAATATCTCACTTCCTCGGAAATGCTTCCACTTTCGGATGTCTTGCCGAGGGTGAGTTTTCCTGTCCCACTCTTGTGCAGCAGAGACTGTGATGGATGTGATGGACTTTGTTTTTTCTCGGTCTGTGTTTCAAATGCGCATTATTTCAGTGTGTGCCTTTGTACATTGGTGTGTGTGTGTACGAGAGAGAAAGAGAGAGAGAGAGAGAGACAGGGGTGAGGAGAGGAGGAGACCGAGAGAGAAAGCTGAGATTCTATTCTCTTTCTGTTCGAAACACAATAGACAAAGACATCATTTATCTGCCATGAGATTGGTGTCACCATTTCTATGGAAATGAGTTACATCTGGACATAAAGCTACTGGAAAAAAACAGTTTCAATATACTAATTAGACACCATTACACCAATGATGACCACAACTGCTAAAAAATCATCTCTGGCCAAATGACAAATATTCTTACTATGAAACAAACACATACAGCATTCACATGTACCAGACACAGTACAGCACCCCAATAACAACATACTAAGCTATATAACTAGATGCATTGCACATGTCCTTTTCTAACTTGTACTTTTGTTACTGCGTTGGTTGAATACCGGCTCCTGTGTGTGTGTGTGTGTGTTATGTGCAATGTCTTGTATGCTGCAACCCAAGTTTCCTCTCTGAAGCCATTCAAGCTGTCTAAGAAGCAAAAAAAAACGGAATCCACTTGTATCCCTACATACCGAACTGGAGAATGTTTCCCACTCCGGTTTGATCTAGCTGTGTTTGATCTCCTTGCCAGTAAGTAGGCTTGTTCTACACATTCCACAATCATCAAAGATGTTCATAGTCCTGGATGGTGTGTCAGTAGTTTTTTTGTGTGTTTGTGTGTATACATTTTATAAGATAAGCTTTCTTTTTCATTAAAGTGAGAACCCAGGCATTACTCTTGTGTTCATGGCTAACAGATCGTTTTGTAACATCTTCCCAGTTCATAAAATCCCAGCTATAAAAACACAGGGTGTGCCTCTATGTGACCAAACAACGTAAAAACAACTGATAAGCTGTCAAATAATCAGCAGAGCGCTTCTCTCTGTCAGGTAAGTGTTCTGACAGGACAGAGCAATGTCGAAACTCTTTTCATCCTCAGCCTATTGCTCATCCATGTCTTGTTAACAAAAGGCAACAGGTTCTGGAGGTGTTTTGTCATAGTTTGAGTGTTGATTGTATTGCCAGGTGTCGTGACAGAGAGGTGCAGTCTGTATGTTGGGAACGTTGCTATGGTAACATATAAGTAAGTAAGTAAGTAAGACTTTATTTATATAGCACATTTCATACAAGAATTGCAGCTCAAGGTGCTTTACATAAAATCAATAAAAACAATAATACAAGTGATAAACAATTCAAACAAAAATAAAAATCCCAATAAGACCTCTGAATCCCAATAAGATCTCTGGATATAAAGAGGGGTCTACTCTATTTCCAGTATACACACAACATCTGAATCTGACCAGAACAGTCGGAAAATTATCCAATTTTTCCAACTTTTTAAATTCTATATGGCTACTTTCATACCATTATCGAGGAGAGAGATGGAGAGAACGAGCAGATAAAGAGAAGATAGAGAGAGAGAGAGAGAATGAGAGGGGAGAGACACAAAGAATGGTGGATAGAGAGGAAGAGAGAGAGAAGGAGAGAGGGGGACAGAGAGAGAACGGTAAATACAGAACCCTCGGACATGACCAAGTCATTCCTCAGAACCACTGACATAACCAGACTTTGACTGAGAGCTTCTGCAGCTGAGTCGAATCAGACTGCTGAGACTGTCAGACAGAGGAAATTGTGAATTCCTCTCAAAGTTGGATTTGGGTCGCCAAGGGCTGCCTCACAAACACATCAAAAGAATCAGACAATTGAAACCGCCACATACACACCACGCCTCCACACACACAAACGCACGCATCATAAAGTCTGACAAACTCACAGACCCAAGGTCAAGTAGCATTCGATTTCCTTTCAAATGCGTTGAGTAATCGGTTTTGAGCGACGGTGTTTTCCATGGTGTTAAGCAAGACTAACTACGTGCAATGAAGTGAAATGGCAAGAATAATGTGAGTTCTTATAAATCTGGGAACCGTTTTTTATCTCGTATTTCATCTGGCAAACAGCATACTACTGTAAAGGCATCATCACTCTCTGTTTCTGCTGGGCTAGGAAAGTGGAGATTACAGAACGAAAATGTAATTCACCTCACAGAGACCTGGATCATATGACAACACAGCATAAATATCATAGCCCCATAGCATTGCATATCCACATTATGACAGTGACTAACAACAGTGCACACTTGAATCTCATATACCGTAGTTCTCCGGTTCCGAACTCCTGCCTGAAGCCACACACAGTCGCTCTGGGAGGTAGTAGGGAAGACAGGATGAAAGGAGGAGAAGAAAAGGAGGAGCCCATTTGTCCAGAGGCAGAGAGGAAAGCGGTGGAGAACCGGTCATCTGCCCCTCAGGGCTGTGACGACCCACCACGGTAGACTTCAACGTCATGGGGATGATGGAGCTAAGGAAGGCACGCACATAAGACGTGCGTGTGCAGGTGTACGTGTGTGTATGTGGTATGTGTGTGTGTGTGTGTGCGTGTGTGTGTAGAATGTGGCTGGGAAGATGGGTCGTGGCTCTAGAAGATCCCTGGTTGGTAAGTATGTGTCTAGAACATCAAGGGTTGGAGCATCAAACAAACACTCTTTCCGCCCTTCACAAACCTTTCCCTTCCCACTTCTAAACACCGGTCCTTCTAGCACAATCCTAGACTCAGATGGAAACACATTTGTGATCCAACATTTTATTGGTTTACGTCACCACTTTGGAACTCCAGGAAAGCACTTAACACACCAAAGAAAGATTTTCAGACGTTCTGCAGTTTGTGATGAACACTGCGACAGCCCTCAGATATCACGAGCCCAGAGGCTAAGGTGAGCCCAGACCTGAGTACAGACTGTGGAGATGGTGTGAAAAGGGTAGGGGGAAGGATCTTTTGAAGAAGTAAAATATGTTTGTCCATAAAAGTCCTTGGTTTATGTCGTAGGATAATAAGAAAATTGTGACGAAAACCCCAATAGGAGTAAAACCTTCAGTCTGGATAAACATTGAAACATCGAACTCTATAGTTAGTGTGTGTGTGGCATGTGTTTGCGTGTATGTGTTGACCCAAGTGACCCAAACAATATGTCCCCAATCCTCAAGCCAGTCCAGATGGTCAAGACTGTATGGCTTGATGTGCCATGCTCATTCCTGAATACAGAGAACCAGCAGCTGCCTGCCTGCCTGCCTGCCTGCTCACAGTCCAGTCAGCTCAGCTTACAGCTGGACCCACACACATGGCTCTGGACTGGAAAACAATCGACCAGGGTTTTGGAAAACATCTGAGAAGGAGAATGTGGCATCTGCTTCTCTTGGCAACCAGAGAGAAGACGAGTTGCCCAGCTCCCCTCAGTCTCTGCCTCCCCCTCTGGCAGGGACTGCACTTCCACACTGCTGCAGAACTTCTAAATCCTGCCTTTGCTTGTGGAGGGCAAAGAATCTCTCTCTCTCTCTCCCCTGATAAGATTCCTATTCTATCACTTTGTGTGTTGGCACACATTAAGTACAGACACATCCACACCCACACACTGTACTGTAAAAACATATGCACACATAGCCTATGGTGGAAGGTTCTGGTTTGGGAGAAGCAGAGGGGGGGGGGGGGGAGCGGGGGGGGGTGAGGGAATGTCACATGGGAGTTTGCAGAGAAGGGCAGCCAGGGATTCTGCAGAATCCGGAAGAGTCAGGAATGGAGCTACTGTGTACCGGGGCTTAGCAAGGCTCTAGAATAGGGGTCTACTGTTAACATGAGTCGAGACACTCTATTATATTGTACTCTGTTCTGTTCTACTTAGACATTTGGAGTGGTTACTCTGTTTATAGGTTTCAGCCGTAGGTAACAAACCACGCTGAGTATGAGTCATCTTATGTACAGACGGTGTCCAGTGTCTCTCTCCTTTCTCTCTCTCTTTCTTGCTCTCTTTCAGCCTTTTATCTTTTCTCTCTCTATTCCCTCTCCCTCGGTCTCAGCAAACTCAGGTGCATATCTGATTTAGGATGTGACCTTTGACCCTGAAAGCACCGATTGATCCGTGCACACACATACAAGGGTCAAAGTCAAGAGCTAGGAGTCAACCCCCGTCGGAGGGCCGGCTGACCAGCAGCCAGAGAAGCTAAGCTAGCTCTTAATTCTCTAGTCGATACGACGCTGCCGTTTCAGCATCCTTCAACGCCACTCAGGAGTAAAAGTCACATGTGCAAGAGGGCGTGAGCTGTCCTCTTCTGGTCCAGCCCCGATCGTGCTGTCGCACAGTGCCGCGTCTCTCTCAGGGACAGAGGGATCGTCTTTCTTCCTGTAGACTTTGGAGAGTGAGGCGGTAAGTCAAACAGAGAGAGGGTCCTCCTGCGGTCAGATGGCTCACACAGGCCTGGGCTTCCTGGAAGCAGCGAATGGCAGCGGGCCTCTTGGTGTTCTCCTCCTCTCTCCAGCCCTCCTGCTCCACCCTCCCCTCCCCACCACGCCGCCACGCCACCCCAATCACAACAACAACACACCACTCCTCTGATCTCCTCCGCCGTCTATCTCATCCTCTCTCTTTCTTCTTGAGAGTGGAAGACACAGAGAGAGAGACAGAGAGAGAGAAACACAGAGAGAGACACAGACACAGAGAGAGAGAGAGAGAGAGAGACAGACAGAGAGAGACACACAGAGAGAGAGAGAGAGAGAGAGACAGACAGAGAGAGAGAGAGACACAGAGAGAAGAGAGAGAGAGAGAGAGAGAGAGAGAGAGAGAGAGAGAGAGAGAGAGAGAGAGAGAGAGAGAGAGAGAGAGAGAGAGAGAGAGAGAGAGAGAGAGAGAGAGAGAGAGAGAGAGAGAGAGAGAGAGAGAGAGAGGAGAGATCATGTTGACAGTATGCACATGTACAGTTAACACAGACAATGGATTCTGATAGTATCGATGTCTGAGGTCGATGCATGTCTCTGAAAAGTACACAAGATGTTGGTATAAATCCTTGACTGGATCCATCTAAAACTGAGGCAGCCCCACAAACAGTGTAACCGTCTGAATGAAAAAGTCAAAAAAAAGAAGAGATTAAAATGTGTAATGTATTCATTTAGAGTAAAAAATTAATTTGAATATCATTTTTCACTTCATCAAATGTTAAAACATGTCTGTGGGCCAATGGTGGATAGAACGTTAACCGTTGGTTTTAATATTGTTTAGTAAATCATATTCATGAGCTTTTAACGGTAACCACGTAATGCTTTTCATGCAAGAACAAAGTACTGTTCAATAAAAAATGAGTACAGGCGCTAAGTTGTGCACCCTAACAACTGTTGAATATTCTTCTGTTCATAAAAAATGAGTACAGGCGCTAAGTTGCACATCTAAAACTGTTGAATATTCTTCTATGCAATTCATTTCCATTGAATGAACGCGTTAGCACCTTTCTATGTCAAAAACCTTATATTCTAAATGTGAAGAGAGAGAGAGAGAGAGAGAGAGAGACTATGACAATATTCAATATGGGAAAGAAAGAAAAGGCTCATGTAAAATATGAGCCACACATCGAAAGAGAAGGGTCAGGTCATGTAGGTCAACTTGTTGAAATTGAAAAAGGAAGGTATATGAAATCATGGTACCAGGGGATGAAAGGTATAAGAGATGGGATCCTTGTCAGCACATGGAACAGGTTGATGGAATCTTTTCCATCAACCTATTTATGTTAATCTCTTTATTAACTTGTGTTATTATTTGGTAATCACTGTATACTGTATGTGTTACAGTATAGAGTGTTACTTCTGGGAGAGGGAAAATCTAAGAACGAGAGAGAAAGAAAGAGAAAGACAGAAAAAGATGGAGGGTTTTAAATAAGTCAGGGCATGTTCACATAGTCTGTTTGTACCCCCCCACCCCCACCCTCACCCCATCCTCACCCCTGTTCTGTACACAACCTGCCATACAAGTAGCCTAGCAACCGGCGCTGACTTGGCAACAATTAAGCAGAGACCCGTGCAATGGAATCTGGGAAAGAGAATACGCTCCCTCACTTTCACTGGCTTGATGAACTATTACTCCCCTCTGTTCATGCACGCATGCGCTCGCTCGCACACACACACACACACACACACACACACACACACGCACGCACGCACACACAGGCACACACAGACACACACAGTGCAGCTGAGCCAAGGCCCATGGGAGGACAGTGACCTCCACCAGTTGATGTGACAAGGCTTCATGATGGAACGCACTGGCTCTCAGGGGAACAGAGGAGTCACACACACAATGGTTTTCACACCTCTCACTGTAACAGGAGGACTCATTTTGAAGTGATAAAGTGATGAAGATCAGCTACACACAGTTACACACACACACACACACACACACACACACACACACACATACCCCTCCCACTCACCCACATGCACACACACACACACCAGATGCAGGTGTATAGCTGCAGGAACGGTGCAGGACAAGCGTGAAGGATACAGAGGTAAATCATTTTTCAACCCCCCCCCCACACACACACACACCTGGGGACTGATGATGGGCGTTTAGATTGTTTATAATCAGACTCTAAACAAAACAATGTCCCAGAATTGCATGTAACTCCAGAAGAAAATAGGGACTGTGGGATCTACAAAGGTTAACAGGTACTACAGAGTGCACTCAGTCCCTCCAGACTCAGCCTCTCCTCTCCCCCCTCCTCTCCTCTCCTCTCCCCCCTCCTCTCCTCTCCTTCTCTCCTCTCCCCCCTCCTCTCCTCTCCTCTCCCCCCCTCCCCTCCCTTCCCCTCCCCTCCCCTCCTCTCCCCCCTCCTCTCCTCTCCCCCCTCCTCTCCTCTCCTCTCCCCCCTCCTCTCCTCCCCTCCTCTCCTCTCCCCCCTCCTCTCCTCCTGTCCTCTCCTCTCCTCCCTCCTCTCCTCTCCTCCCTCCTCTCCTCTCCTCTCCTCTCCTCTCCTCCCCTCCTCTTCACGCTCCTCTCCTCTCCCCTCCCCTCTTCTCCTCCCCTCCTCTCCTCTTCACGCTCCTGCATTATCTCCCTCTAGCAAAACTCCAGGTAGAACGGCCTCATCTCTCTTATATCCTCGCCATGCATGCTTCAATATCAGTGGAATGCTGCCCTATTTGCTTAGTGCTGTATTACAGCGGGAATGCCTCTCTCTGTGTTATCATGAACATCCAGGCTCTGGGGGGGGGGGGGGGATGTAGTGATCAGGCAAACGACTCTAGATAAACAGCACACCGTTTCCAGGAGCCCCACCCCCTACACATACAAACACGTGTCTACTGCAGAGGCCTGGCTGTAGATAATGCTAAATCTAATCTAATTAGTTTTGTGTGGCCAACAATGAAAGATTTTCATGGCAAATTCTCGGAATACCTCTGAACTCAAAGACACCTTAGCACTGTGTGTGTGTGTGTGTGTGTGTGTGTGATTGTTTGTGCGTGTGTGTAGGGGCTTGCATGCGGGGAGGAAAGCTTCTCTCGCTGATCTGCTTTGGGAGGTAAATGATGGTGAAAACCTCTCTGATGGCCATGCACCCAGGGAGTCCTCACAGCTAATGCTCTCTCACAGAGCTGTAAAAGAGCTATATAAGCCACAGGGGTATGAGATCAGCCAGGACAGAGGCCTGTTCGAGATCCAGGATGGGGGGGAGCAAAAAGACTGCGCATGTTAGCCACGCAATACGCTGCACAAACAGTTTTTGGTCAAGACAGTTTGATCCACTTAGTTAAATTAACTATTACAGTTTGGTGAAGGCAAATTTTTCCTCCAATCCGAATCAGTTCACAATAGCCACTCAACAGTCAACTTAATGTGGCCTTGCCAACAGACGGGCTTTTAAGAGCTTAAGAGTTCTTTAAACAATTTGCTCGCAAAGTTGATTGAATAACAACTTTGCCAGTTGTTTTTTTATGTTGAGTTCATTCAGTTGTATTTTGTGATTTGTTTGTAGTCTGTAATAAAGAGTAACCAAACATTTAGTTAGTTTAAGATGCACTTTGTACGATGTTATCTCCTGTTAGTATTAGCCACCTTGTTAGTACAGATTATGGAAGCCTGTAAAATGTTACATAAAACTCACCCTACAATCCTAAAAGCCCCAGGCCCCAGCCTCAGCTCCAGCCCCTGGTCTCAGCCCCAGCCCCAACCCAGGCCCCAGCCTCAGCTCCAGCCCCTGGTCTCAGCCCCAGCCCCAACCCAGGCCCCAGCCTCAGCTCCAGCCCCTGGTCTCAGCCCCAGCCCCAACCCAGGCCCCAGCCTCAGCTCCAGCCCCTGGTCTCAGCCCCAGCCCCAACCCAGGCCCAAGCCTCAGCTCCAGCCCCTGGTCTCAGCCCCAGCCCCAACCCTGGCCCCAGCCACCCGGCCAGGACCTCAGCCAAACCGTCAGTGATCCCTCCACCCCATCTCCCTCTCTGTCCTGGTCTGCAGAACTCGTCTTCAGCCCTCTGAGCCCCAGATGAAAGGCCAGGGGAAATTACAGTCCCGAAGGTAATATCCGCAACGGGATCCAGACATCTGCAGGCCAGCCGGCCCCACGGGCCCAGGATGGGTCTGCCAGCCTGGGATGGGTCTAACAACCCTCTCCCCTCTCCCCTGGTACTCCATTCTTCTAAACCTGCTCAAATCCTGCTCTCTTTCTCCTGCTCTCTTGTCTGCTTTTCAGGAAAGATCTCAAGTCCTCCTCTTCCAGTGTGCGTTTGACTGTGAGATGCCGACGAACAACTAGACATGTTTATAAGAATACATCTAAGTGCTGTTATTGGTGTAGAACAGGGGTGTCAAACTCTGTGATGAGTCTCTACTCCCCTTCACCAAATCTGGCCCGTGGTGTAATTATATTTTGCCCGTGAGATAATATTACATTTCTATTTGAGCTGGCCTGCCAGTAACGCAGTGGTGGGCTGTCAGGGCCAGCAAGGGAGAAATACAGAAATAACATATTCGCCTTATGCTGGGGCAAACAGCAATATAAGCGTTCAGAGGCAACACAAACCTAATATCTTCTACATTCCAGTGTTCTCCTTTCAGAATTTCAGAAAGGAAGCCCTACTGTTGGATTTCATCAAAAAAATAATCAATTTTAAGTACTTTGAAAACATGATTTATCCCTGATAAGTCTGCCTTTGAAGAGGTTTGAAGACAGACAGGGCCCGGTCTCAGAGGAACAGGCTCAGACGTATAGCTACCTAGCTTAGGGCTAGCTGGAAGACACACAAAGAAACTAGCCAGCCCTGTACATTTCATGTCAGATTCCTAAAGGTTAGATATTGTTGAAAGTGTGTCCATTGCCCCTGAGGAGATGGAGCTGTAAGGAATGCCTGTTTTTTTATAATCAGGCAAATGCAGTGCTTCACAGGCTATCTTCATAACCGAGTTCATGACCGGTATAAACACTCTGCAGTAGGATATGTTCTGTCTCCCTCAACCCTCTGGAAGTGTACATACTGTACTGCTCGTTAAGCTTAATTACTGACTGTATTCAGCCCTCCGGCAGTGTTAGCAGAGTGATGGTGGCTCATGACCAGATGAAGACAAGATACAGCACACACTAATATCCCTGAGCACAAAGGTGGAGGGGAGTAGAGACTCTTCATTAAACACTGGATGGGAAATTCATAAAGCATCATTTTGGGACTTTTCTTTTGAATCCTTCTGCCACGCCCTTGTAGGGTGGATTTAAGATGACTGTTTTCGTTACAGTGCCTCATTTGATTAGGTTTAATTACATGTCATGTCATCGCAAGTAATACAAATTAAATACAGTGAAGAAGGGAGTCAGCTGGCTGAGCGGTTAGGGAATCGGGCTAGTTATCAGCAGGTTCGATTCCCAGCCATGCATAAATGACGTTGCGTACTTGGGCAAGGCACTTCACCCTACTTGCCTCGGGGGAATGTCCCTGTACTTACTGTAAGTCACTCTGGATAAGAGCGTCTGCTAAATGTAAATGTAAGAAAGAGGACGTAACGTGTTGTGAGTTAGTTTGGGAAAATTTGAATCACCACCACAATCCTAACTTTACCAATGCACTCTACCAATGCAATGTTGGTTGCCTTGTTTGTGTTTGTTGACCGGTTTGACATGTGTTAGACAACTGTTGCTATGTTGGTCCACTGTGCAAAGACTTGCATTCTGCGGGGCCTGTTGCTTCGATATATTGCTTGAATCAGTCTTTCGTAACTCGTAATAAAACGTGTCTGTGTGTAAATCAAGTTCAACATAATTAAAAGTATGATACGCTTTATCATGCCAATAAAGCATGATAAAGCTTCATTGGATTGAGCAAGAAAGAGAACAAGGAATATAGAGAATGAGCAAGTTGAAAGTTTGGTACATGAAAACATGTACCAAAATACCAGTAATATTACTGCTTGATATAGAAACATGTTATTTAAGTTCTTATATGTATATGTATTATAATAATAAAAGTTGTTACTATTATTTTTGTGTTGCTTTGCCAATACTTACTTGCAGATAGTACTGAAAGACAATAAAGCTATTTCAATTTGGGAGAGAGGAGGATATTAGTGAAGTAGCTCAGAAATGAGGAATCTCAGATAAGGGGAAGATCCCCCCCCCCCACACACACACACAGACATACTTAAGATCTGCTGAGGACACCAACTGTGCAGCACAACACACACACACAAATACACGTTTTAGCCTTATAGATTTGATTTAATAAACTGTGACTGTGTTATGTTTCTTCTGCTGTTGTGTGTGTGTGTACGTGTATGTGTGTGAGAATGTGTATGTGTGTGAGAATGTGTATGTGTGTGAGAATGTGTATGTGTGTGAGAATGTGTATGTGTGTGAGAATGTGTATGTGTGGTCAAACATAGGAGAGAGGGAGCCAGCAGGGTGTAACTGGAAATGTAATAGCTATCGATTAGTATATTGGCTTGGTTGTGCCGACAGCTTTTCTGCTGCATGCTGCTGAAACAGTGCTTCTCAGCTGCCGGACAGCACACAGAGCCAGGGTGGAGCCTGTGTCTTCTATTCAAACACATTAGGTGCTGTAATGTAGCCTGCCTTGGATTTGTGTGTGGTAGAGAAGTATTTACCAACGGCGTACGTGTTCAAATGCACAGTGTCTCACAGCTGTCTGTCTGTCTCTCCACCTGTACCTGACTCCTCCTTAGCACCAGGGGAGAGCATGAGGGTTTCCTACCAGTATGTGTCTGTGTGTACCAGTATGGCAGTGAAAACAGCAAGGTGATGATCAGAGTTGATTTGTGTAGAGTTGTTCGGGTGTTACTCACCGGTTCTGTCAGCATGGTCTCCTGATCCCTGGCACCCATCCTCATCATCACAGTCTCCGCTGCCTTCCTCAATCTCCCCGCTCCCCAGGTCCCCCCATGTCTCCCTCTCCCCCAGCCCTGGCATTCTCTCCTGGATCTCCTGGAAAACACACACACACAACAACATCAATATCAACACCGACCTCTGTATTGTTCGAACCGCAAAACAACACATGCCTCCGAATTGCTCTCCATCCTAGACTGTCTGGAGAGCTGACAAGTTGTCTACAGAAGGGAGGGGGGGGGGGGGGTTCACTTAGGAAGGAGTAAAGCATGTCAAATGTCCTTGCTGGCCTCTTACACACACAAAAGAGCCAGAAAAACACAAACTGAATTCAAATTAATCCCCTCAAAGCTATAAAGTAGAAGGTTTATAGCATAAACCATTTCAAGTGTTTGACATTTGTGTATTAGCATTCCCCCCCCTCCATTGCGTCAGGGTTGGGAACTTTTGGTGACCGCCCCCCCCCCCCCCCCGCCCCCCCTTCCGTCAGAGCCTTGAGGGCCCTTATGTAAAACAACAGATGATCGTTATCTGCTGCCTGGTCTGCTTGCCTTTCCGTGGCATTATTTCCCATGGCTCGACGCCACATCCATCAGAACCAATGTCAACAAGCACGCTGCAAGGTGATGCCAAATGATCATCTGGCAGGGGGAGCGGGGCTCAGGGAGTCAGGAGAGTGGGTGACAGAGAGAGGGGGCGTGGGCCTTGGATCGTGGCATGGAGCGCCGAAGCGCAACCGAACGATTAAAAAGAGGGCTTAATAGGAAGAGAAGGAAGAAATAGGTCCCCTCGCAGAATTATTTTATTAAACCAAGGCTGAGACAAAATGCATTTTACTGTGAAACTTGATTACTGGTGAGAAAATATGCGAACAGTCCCAAGTTTGGCAGAATGAGAAATGATCCATAATCATCTGTTAAATTCTGTGTAAAGACAGAAAGTTGGAGAACCCCAAGTCCCTCTTTAATCTCTTCCTTATGCTTCCCTCATCAGCTTGACCGTCTGGTAACTCGTACAAACCATGACCAGGGTTCTGGATGAGAATCCTGCTGGCAGCCTGGCTCAAAAGGAACAAAACTGCTCCCCACAATTTGAGAAACTGCCCATCCTATCAGTGATTTCACTGACCCGTTGCTGCCAGCATGTGGCCTCCTAATTGGCCCTCCTGCTGGTCCTTTAAGGAAGAGTCTTCTATTATCAAAGAGCTCTGCTATGGCTCAGTCGCTGTGGTGTGGATGTGGAGATGTTCCAGATGCAATCAAAAAACGAGAACAAAGGTTCTAACTGTGCTTCACCATTTTGCATCAGAGGGTATTCAGACCTGAGTGCAAGCAAGTGCACACACCATACATATACACACATATGCATATAACACATTCATTAGAATGAACAACGTCAATTGAGGGCACAGGTGACCGTGCTTAAGAAATGGCCCAATCGCAGACAGTCTCGTCCTTGACTGCAACATCATTGAGGCTCTTTCTCTGCCAATCTGGGACATTTAGAAGTATTAAATCAGGGTTGACAATGACACACAATTCCCATCACTGTAAAAGTTAAGCGATGCTTATAGAATTGGGTACATTTTTTAGTTAATGTATTATTATATTTGTATATGCTTATAGAATAATAATGAAATAACGAAAATCAGGCTGAAAATCGTATATTATGTATAGGCTTTTACATTCATATTTGTCATATTGTGTTTGAATCACTTTCAACGAAAGAGAAGAGACCATGTGGGACAGAACAGAAAGGGGGATTTAAGGGATGGAAGAAAAGAGGGTTAGAGAGGGGAAAGGACGGACAGATTAGCATGGCAGAGGGTTAGAGAGGGGAAAGGACGGACAGATTAGCATGGCAGAGGGTTAGAGAGGGGAAAGGACGGACAGATTAGCATGGCAGAGGGTTAGAGAGGGGAAGGAAGAAAGAGCAATTTAAGGAATGAAGGGTTAGGAGAAAGTACAGAAAAGGGAGAGGACTTAAGGAGGAGAGAGAAAGACAGAAAGAGAGGAAGAAAGGGAGAGAATGAGAGAGGATCTTAAGGAGATGAAGAATGAACATAGAAAAGAAGAGAGATGACGGAGAGAAAGATTGAAAGAGAGAGAGAGAGAAAAGGGAAGTGAGTGAGTGAGAAAAACATTTTAAGGAATGAAGGGAGTAGGAAATAATATAGAAAGGAAATGGAGAGATATAATTTGAGGAAGGAAGAGAGAAACAGATACAGAAATAGAGGCTGTCTATTAAACACAGTATGTCATGGCCTGTTCACATAGTTCCCATGTGTTTGTTGTCGGGAGCAGTGATAAACCCATTGACCTTTGATCATGCAAAGTACCCGAATGAATTAGCTAATTCAATAAACCATATAAATGAGTCACTGGCCAAACCTACTTGAGAAGATGAATTTGTGAAGCCACATGGGTCAGATAACAGTCAGGGATTAACCTAACACCTACAGTTCAAAAGACATTAAACAGAACGCTGTTCCACGCAACAGTCTTTAAAAGTGTGTTAATTAGAGGAAATAATGAATGAAATACCCAGGCGTCGTAAAGGCTGCTGGGAGGGGCGTTGGTGGCAGTATTCCAAACCTGTCTGTATTGTCTGTTTAGACTGTACTGGGGTAGCAGCATGATGTTAAGTATTTTTCCATATCAACTGACACGGTAGACAACTCGTGTATCACGATTCTTTCCTACACTGGTGAGAGTTTGTATTCTGAATTGGCCACACATGCTACATGTGTTGTATTCGAATACGAGTTCTTTAAAAAAAAGACTTTTAAATTTGAGTTTTTGGAACTAAAGAGGTCATCCATCACATCTTTTTGTACCGGGGAATAAATGTGAGGTGATACCCAGGCTAAACATCAGAGCCAGAGAACACACACATGATCATGAAACAACAGGTTTGCTGACCTTCACAATTTGGTGAATGTATTTGAATATTTGGAACCAGGTTCTATGTCTGATGAAACAAAAAGCTTTTTGGCAACAAACATCAGAGGTGGGTTTGGCATACAAAGAGCAATTATATCATAACCTGCTTCCCAATGTGAAGCATTACAACTATACAAAGCATATCTTTGATTTCATGGGTTGCAAAGGCTATCACAGTCCTCTCACTTAAATCCCATTGCCAACCATAAAAATGAGATTCCGCAAGCAAGAACCAATGGCTTTGAAGAACTGAAGACTTTCTGTGTGAAGGAATGTTCCCAAATGCCTCCCCATACAGTATGCTCTCCCATCTCCTCAAACATTATCCGTCATCAGAGCTGTTATTTTGTCAAAATGAGGGTGCACCGTTCTTTGCATTATGGGGTTTTGAGTTTAGTAAATTAATTTGAGTTTCGTACATTGTCTCTCAAGGCTGGAGCAAATTGGGAGCAAATGAATACTTTCCAAAGGCAAAGTAGATAGTAGATCCATATCAAAAGGCGTTTTGAAGAAGGCCTTCACCTCTGCTCCACAGATTGGAATGTAGCGGAGAGCAGCCTATTCAGCTTTATCGTTCGTTCGTTATTATGCTTTTTCAATCACAACACACTTCTCCTGGCATGTAGAGCTCCAATCCCCTGATCCGCTCTGCTCTGCAAGGGCCACTCTGAGAGGTGAACTCTACAAGACACAAAGACAGAGACATGCCCTCCAGGGTTTGCTTCTCTGATGTGGTACTGAGGAGACATTTCTGGCGACTTTTGTCATGTTTAATGTTGTCAGCCTAGCACTGATACGAGAAAGCATGTGAAGACATTACAGAATCATGGGATTTAGTATTCAGAGAGAACCAAAAAAGGTACAAAAAGATAACCCAGCTGGACACCAGTGGTTAGAGTGCATACCTTGGACAGGTATCTCCCCTGCCTGTGTGCCCACATGTATCTCCCTTGGCGTCTTGGCAGTGTGGAATACTGGGTTAATATTGGCTTTGGGATTTAGGGGAGGGAGAGTAAATGCCTTTCACTAAAAAGAAATCACCAAGACATCCATGGCCAAATCAGGTATTTCTGCTCATACAGTTCTCAGTGTAGCCATAACGCCACACAAATATGCAATATGCCCCCATTGTTACCCTCCCTCCCTCCCTCATCTCCCTCCCTCATCTCACTCACAAAAACATTCTTTAGTTGAAGATGATCAACATGGTTGGGAGCATGGGTTTAATTGAATTCCTCTGTGTGTGTGTGTGTGTGTGTATATCCTATTTTTGGCAAGCTTACGTTGCCAAGAGTAACCAATTCCCATCTTAAGCACAGGTGGGGGTTAGAGGGTGGGTGAGGTTGACTGACCAAGCTGCTGACTCTGTGTGTGTGTTTAATCCACAGCAGGGGGCTAAAGACATGCATTCAAGTTTTATAGAAAAACTGGTATTTAAACTGGTATTCAGCAGGGATGAGGGCAAAGCCCTCCCTCCCTCTCTCTTTCTCTCTTTGTGTGTGTGTGTGTGTGTGTGTGCGTGGGTGGGTGGGTGGGTGGGTGTATTTTGCGACATCACCTCATCAGAGCAGGGTAGGGCCCAGTTTGGCCTGCCAATAAAAAGTGAGAGTAGGGGAGGATGAATGGTGAAGAATAAAGTGGGGAAAAAGTGACACTTCTAATCCCTAAGAAATACTGCAGATGTATCCACCTCTTAGTTCCTTCTGGTCTCACATTCTCTCCATTCTCTCAGACAGACTCGACCGCCTTGACGCCACTGTCTCCGGGACAAACAGTTACAATATCCTACATGTGCGTGTGTGTGTGTGTGTGTGTATGTGAATGTGTGTGTGTGCTCTTGCTCAACATTTTTGTCTGCATCTCAGGAAGCCTGACCATAGACACTAATCACAGAATCAGTTTTTCCGTGTGTGTGTGTGTGCGTTTGTGTGTGACTGTGTGTGTGGTTGGTCGGGTTGGTTGAAGAGAGAGGAGACCGAAAGAGAGGGAAAGAGAGAGACGGAGGAGAGAGCGAGAGACACAACGTTGGAGAAGGAGAGCGAACGAGACACTGCAGCAGTGATATCATCTTTGGCTCCGTGGGTGAATGGTGTTTTAAACAGCCTAATCGGTCATCTGTCTCACTGGGCCTGGTAATACTGCTGGCCCGCCTCCCCCTAGCCCACACATCTCCTCTCCTCCCATCCTTTGGACCAGAAGCAGCTCGCGAACCGTCAACAACGTCAAGGCTGGGCCCAACCCTCGTACACAGGATTAGTTTAAAGTGACAGAAAGATGGCGGGACGGAGATGCAGTGTGCAGCGTCAGAGAGTTCACGGTGCTTGTGAGCCCCCACCTCCCTGCCTTAGACAATGACTCGAAGCATGTAGGTCGGCCGCGAGACACAAGAAGCTAAGCATTAGTCCTCTTTGATCTCTACATTCAGACTGTGTTTGCGTGTGTGTGTGTGTGTGTGTGTGTGTGTGTGTCCTTGTGTGTTCAGTATGTGTGTGCACATACAGCTCCATTCATCTTTATCCCTTTGTGTGGGTGTGTAGACAGAGAGGAAAGAAAGAGAAAATATACTGCAGAGAAAGAGAGGGTAATAGAAAGAGAGAGAGGAAAATAGAGAGTGCATGTGTATACTCATCTCACTCAATCCATCCCTCTATTTTTATATCTCTATTTTTATCCACACAAAGCCTTCTACATTGAGACCAGACTTATTTCACATACACACAAACACATTCACCCCTTCTGTCTCTAGTTCTGATACTGGCCAATCTTAATCCAGAACCATCAACAAAAAACTGTCTATAGTAAAAGCAATATCAAATATTATTAGATTTCTTAATACCAAAAGCAATATAATGAGTGTGTTGCACAAAGACTGAATGCTGTTCGTTTGACAGAGGATCTGTCTTCAAGGCCTTGCAGCAAATGGCATCATTTCAACCATTTCAACAACAGTAGACATTTCAAAAGGCCAGCCTAATAGTCTTTCTCGAGTGGAAAGAATCTGCTAGGTGTTTGCCAGACCAAACCAGACAAACCACCACCGCCCAGTCCAGCCCTGATTCTCTCTCTTTCTTTCTCTCTCTCTATATATATATATATATATATCTCTCTTTAACCATCTTTGTCTCGCTTTCATCTTTCCCTGCCTCTTTATTCCTGCCCTCCTCCATCCCTTTATCTCTCATTGATCCTACATAAAACACCATATTAATCAACCATCAAATTGTCTCTCCGCCACCACTGGGCTGTTCTGTAAGGCTGTTAGAAGTATACGGATGGTTGGATGAGTGGGATGATGGATGGATAGATGGAGGGATGAATGGATAGGGTCTGGCTACTGTGTGGGCTCTACAGACTGCACCTGTGGACCTGCCAGGCAAGTC
Organism: Osmerus eperlanus; assembly: GCF_963692335.1. Lineage (NCBI taxonomy): Eukaryota > Metazoa > Chordata > Actinopteri > Osmeriformes > Osmeridae > Osmerus > Osmerus eperlanus. Next base: position 5,925,060 of record NC_085033.1, read on the forward strand.
TAACTCAGGGATCCCAGTACGAGTGTTTGTGTGTGTGTGTGTGTGTGTCTGCGCGTGTGTGTGTGTGTGTACACACTCACGCTATAAGCTCCCACTCATAGAAAGTGCCTGCCAATTTTTGGAAAGAGGGCCTGGACTAACAGCTCACATCCAGGAGACAGTCAGACTATTGTGAGGAGGTTCCCACCCAAACACAGCTGTTTCTGATGGCCGGCAAACGTTCCTGGGTTGGACATCTTTACCGTCCTCCATTAGCTGTGTTTAAGGATCCGTGGGGAGGAGAGAGGAGGAGGATGATACTCAAAGGGCCCCCTAACAAGCCAATTCATTTATGGAGCGTTTTATATAAAGGTCAAAAGATTAGACGGCTCAGAGCTCGCCTCCACAATCCCTGGTGTGTGTGTGTGTTTGTGTGTGTGCGTGTGTGCACCCACGTGTGTGTGTGTGAAGAGAATCTTCTACACAGCCACACACAATGCACAGATGCACGCATTGTAATCGTCGCATGCACACACACAATTTCACTGCCAGTGTCACCGTGAGCAGGGACCAGAAGCCCTTTGTGTTCTCTGCAGCTTCGTGTTCAATCACCTCACGGGCCAGGAAGAGAGATCAGCTTCTTCGTGGTAATGAAGCACACATCCCACATAATCTATGCACATCTTGCATAATGTATAATATGTATATCCATCTACGGGTGTGTTTGTGTGTGTGCTGTGTATACATCATCGCCGAGTGCATTCTGAGAAGCAGCAGAAGAAACAGTCTGACGGTGTGAGTGACCCCGCACTGTCTGTGACCCCGCACTGTCTGTGACCCCGCACTGTCTGTGACCCCGCACTGTCTGTGACCCCCGCACTCTCTCTGACCCCGCACTGCCTGTGACCCCGCACTGTCTGTGACCCCGCACTGTCTGTGACCCCGCACTCTCTCTGCGCTATCGAGTGCAAACACCACAGCCACGAGCCCTGCCCCCTCGGGGGTAGACATTTGGTTCTCCCCAAATGTCTTAGAAGAGACAGCCACTACTCTGCCCGCCGGCTCCCCAAGGTAACCGAGGCGCGTGAGGCGTGGCCGAGAAGACCGCAGAGAGCCGCCCGCTCGTCGGGTCGAGAGTGACGAAACGCCAGAGAGCGAGACGGAGGGAGGTTGTTTTGGGGCGACGGAAGATTATATCAGAGATTAATGAGGGAGGGATGAAAACACAGAAGGACATGAGGGATAGAAAGAGGTAGGGTAGGGTGGGGGGGTTTAGTGAAGAAACGGAGAAAGACAGGGATGGCCAGTGTGCGGTTGGAGGGTAAGGTTTCGGGGGCACAACAAAGGACTCAGCGGGCCAAAAGGGGAAGAGAATCTGTCTCCGATTGTCTCCTCAAATGGCCTCCGGGGACCTTGGGAATGGACCCTTTTATCCCCCGGTCCTTTCAGTCTGATCCTCATCTGCATTACAACAGAGTCACTTTGAAGGTGCTTCTATTATCTCTGCCTCTCATAACTGACCTTTTGCTCTCTCTCTCTCTCTCTCTCTCTCTCTCTCTCTCTCTCTCTCTCTCTCTCTCTCTCTCTCTCTCTCTCTCTCTCTCTCTCCCTTCCTCTCTAACTCCCTTTCTCTCTCTCCCTCTCCCTTTCTTTCTCTCTCTTTCTTTGTCATTCTTTCATTTCTTCTATTTCCCTCTCTCTCTCTTCCTTACTCTCACTCCCTCTCTCTCTCTTTCCCCATCTCTCTCTTCCTTACTCTCACTCCCTCTCCCTCTCTTTCCCTCTCTCTCTCTTCCTTACTCTCACTCCCTCTCTCTCTCTTTCCCTCTCTCTCTCTTCCTTACTCTCACTCCCACTCCCTCTCTTTCCCTCTCTCTCTTTGTATAGTATTTCCTCTTATCTTTCCATTCTCTCACACACTCTCTCTCTTCCATTATCTTGTACTCAAAACAGTCTTTGTACTGTATCAGGGGAAGGTAAGGGTTAGGTCAGGGCTTAGAGCTTGGTCATGGTATTGACATTGTAAGAGCTTCTTCAGTCCTCAGCACTGTTTTGTGTCAAATACTGCTAACCTTGCATTCATGATTGCTTTCAACGTCATATTTTTAGTACAACTCTACAATTTCATGTACAGTATCTAAATATTACATCGGATATTGACTGTGCATGTGTCATTGTAAATGTACTGTGGGCTGTTACCTGTGTGAAGCCCTCCAGTTTTTTCTTGACTTCAGCCAGGACGGGATTCGGGCTACGAACTTTGACCTCTGGGTTCTGCTTTTGAGCTTGAAGTCCTTTTCCTACCACCCTGCCTGTATAACTGAGAAAAGAGAGAGAGAGAAAGAGAGAGAGAGAGAAAGAGAGAGAGACAGAGAGAGAGAAAGAGAGAGCATTGCCACATCACTCATCACTTTCATATTATAAAAAAGCCTTCACAATAGAAACACTGCATTCGAAATCACATACCAATTTACCCAACCGAGAAACCCAAAACACTAATGTTGCCTCAGCACACTGCACAAGATGATCAAAATGTCATGAACAAAGTATTTCCAGGCCTTTTTCCTCTGAAAGGAACCTGAGGATAGAGCAGAAGCTTTGAGAGTCTTGTCCCTGAAGATACCCTCATAACAGAGCAGTGCTCCAGTACCTGGAGTGCTCCAGTACCTGGAGCACTTCTGGAGATGAGAACAGAGAACGTTGCACAAGAGAGGAGATAGACGTCCATTTATGATGTTTCTCCGTCTCTGTTTCTTTCATTCCCCCCCCTTTTTCTTGGTCAATACCAAGAAAAAGGGTTTTTAGTGTTCACATTGCGCATCTTTCTCTTGTTATCATCATTTTCCCCATTCACTGATCCACAACTGACACGTTGATTCTGCTCATTCAATTCAACATTCTAGTGTGTGTGTGTGTGTGTGTGTGTGTGCGCGCGTCTGCTTGCTTCTGCGTGTGCATAACATGCTAGTGAGCATGTGGCGTTCCTCCAAAAATGGATGTGAAATGCATGAAACAGATGAATGTGAGTCCCCCTGGCTGGTGATCTGACTGATCTGAGATCTGAACTTCCTCTTCATCATGCTGGAACAGCGCTTCCAGCGTCCTCTCTCTCTCATCCTGTCTCTCTCTCCTCCACCCCTCTCTCTTTCTCTGTTTCCCTCCCTCTCCGACCCCTCTCTCGTTTACATTTACATTTTACATTTACATTTAGTCATTTAGCAGACGCTCTTATCCAGAGTCGTTTACCCTCTCTCTCCTCCACCCCTCTCTCTTTCCCTCCCTCTCCCACCCCTCTCTCGTTTACCCTCTCTCTCCTCCACCCCTCTCTCTTTCTCTGTTTCCCTCCCTCTCCCACCCCTCTAGCCACTCTCTCTCTCCCTCTCTCTCTGTCTCCTTCTCTGTAGTACGCATAGCTAGTGCTCTCTCACCGTTCCTGCCTTAAAAACAAACAAGGCTTTTGGTAGGAACAGATAAGACTCTTGTCTTAACAAGAGGGAGACAATCGATAGTTGAACTTCTGACTTCCACTGACACTTGAAACGTGTGTGCGTACAGGACGTGGTTTGCGTGTATGCGCGAGTGACTGTGTAGGGGTGAGTGTGTTTTAGTGTGTGTGAGTTTGTAAGTGAGAGTGTGTGTGTTTCTGTGCGGTGTGCATAGCTAGGCAGGGGATGTCAGTATTGATGTGCCACTCATCAGACAGGATGGAGAGTTCTGGAGTGTTAGGCTGATGTGTGTGTGTGTGTGTTTCTCTGGGGTGTGTGTGTGTGTTTTTGTGTATTTGTCTGCGTGTGTGCGTGCAAGAGAGAAAGAGTAGGTGTGCGCGCATGATTACAAGACCTTCCGCTTATTTCACAAGCCCTCCACTCGGCTGACAATAAGGGCCCAATATTCTCCCCCTCACCTCTTCAACTGCTTTTTGTTAGTTAGGAGGACTCGTACAAACCGTCCCTGGCAACACTACACGCCTGACTCACCCCGGAGGACACGACTAAGCTCACAGCACTGATCCAGCATCAGCTTCAATCCACCAACACCAACTACCAGCATGGGGGCATGAGATGCGGGGCAGATCCTGGACAACCTTTAATTCCCCAACCCTGTATTACTCAATGCCCTACATCTTCATTGTCCCATTCAATCCACGACACAGGCTAAGGTTTTTTTTGGGTGGAGGGGTTGTAAGGGGTAAAGATCCGTGGCTTGGTTGAGAGAGGAAGAGGGGGTGGGCGAGGTTGACGAGGCCCAGGTCCATGTAGCCTGGGATGGATACTAGCCTCCTGGTGCTGCCCTGACCTGGGAGCTTTCTGGAGATCAGTCTGTAAGGCTAACGAGAGCTCAGAGCTCACCGGGGGACTCAATTACCACAGGCTGAGAGTCGGGTGGGGGATTACACGCGCGCGTATGTGTGTGTCTGTGCGTGTGCGCACTTGCGAGAGACAGAGGAGAGAAAGAGTGCGCTGGTATGTGCGTGTGTGTGTGTTTGACAGAGAGGTAGATGATTACAAGAACAAAGGCTATGTATGAAAGAGAACTCCTAAGAGTCAAGTGATTCAGCTCCGCTGAAGGTAAAATAGCCCCATCAATAAAGATATGCCTGCAGGCCAGCTCTCCCAGCTCATAATGACTGTCTGAGGGTGTGTGTGTCTGTGAGAAGGGAACAAACAGAACAGTATAGAGAGTTATAGATTAGACGAGCAGAACTTCAGATTGCCCCAGACCCCCTATTAGACACCAAGCCCCTTAGGCCATGATTCACACACACATCTTACTAATAATGGCTTTGCAAGTTATTCGTGCCAGAGGGGATACATTGAGACTATAGCTGGGGAAGAGAACCCTTACTGAACCTTCATGAAAGTACACACAGACACATATACACTCACAAACATACAAACACACACAGACAGACAGACACACCTATATATCTTTGTCACCATTGCACTAATCCTGTTACACCATGAAACACTCATGGTTTTTTATGAATGCAGCGCAGCAGAGTCAGAGGGCTGCAGACCAAGTGTAGAGCCAGCTATGGAGTATACTTCACAGGAGAAAGCGAGGGAGAGGGGTTAAGCAAGAGGGTGTGGAAATACAGAGGAAGAAGGGAAGAAGGAAAGGAAGGAAAGAAAAAGGTAGGTAGGGAGGGAGGGAGGGAGGTAGGGAGGGAGGGAGGGAGGTAGGGAGGGAGGGAGGGAGGGAGGGAGGGAGGGAAAGAAAGAAAGAAAGAAAGAAAGAAAGGGGGGAAAGGAAAGCCAGCAAAGAAAGAGAGTGAAAAAGGGGAAAGAAAGCTAGAAAGCGAGAGAGGGAGGGGGAGATGTTTTTATGAGTTGGACAGGGGGTGCTCAGTGCTGAGCAGGCTCCTCGGTCCTGAAAGGCCATCCTGTTCCCACACTCTGAGCTTAGCAGTTCCCTCACACAACACACTGAACACATGCAGCAGCTAACACAGAGAACATCGCTAACACAAATATTTAATAAGACAGATAAGGTCCAACTAGTCTGCCCTTAGACAGCAGAAACACACACTCTTACATCATGACATTCCAGCAGTAAACACATACAGAGACATACTTAGATACCGTGTCATACACAAATATTGAGACAGAGGCAGATGACGCCTATTCTTGAACTGTCTCAGAGGGTTTTAGTACATGCGCTTATAGAAGCACTCTGCCACAGTGGATTTAAAGAGGCTACATGAGAGACAGGGGTGAGGCTGAGTCAAGGTCATCATGGAACAGACAAGCCCAGGCAGGGGACGGCTTTCAGTCTCTTCATCCACTCCCCTCCCTGTTCCTCCCTGTGTCCCTCATTCTCTCTCCCCTCCCCATTTTGTCTATCTTCACCTCCGTTTCTCTCCCTTCCGCCCTCATATCTCTACACCTCTCCCTCCTTCTACCACCCCCCACCTCCCTCTCCCCCCCCACACACACACACACACACACACACACACACACACACAAACACTCAGCTGGTCACCACATGGGCATGTGCCACCAAGCACTTACACATTCCATGCTCCCAGAAGGCTTCGGGGCAGAGCACAGACAGGTCCTCATCCTGCACAGGGGGTCCTCCCCCCCCCCCCCTAGACATCACCATCTCTCCCTCTCTCTCATCTGCCCCACTCTCCTCTTCCCTCCCCCAATATCCTCCACATCACGGACGAAAAGGTTTAGGAATTCAGTTCAGATGACAAAACAGAGTATGCTGTCCAGGACTCTCTCTCTCTCTCTCTCTCTCTCTCTATCTCTCTCTCTCTCTCTCTCTCTCGCTCTCTCTGTCTCTGTGTGTCTTCACCTCTCCTTCATTTCAATGATATTTGTCAACAATCTTTGGTCATCCTCAATCCTTGTGTGTGTGTGGCTGTGTGACCTTATGTGAATAAGGTCATACTGTAGCATGAATCGGATACCTCACACATCCACTCTTCACCCAAGTCTCAGGCACCCAACAGGAAGCATTTCCTGTCAGTAAAGGAAGATGCCATCAGGCAATTGAGGCCTAGTTGATTCTAAGGTGATTCAGAGTCAGGGAAAACCACAAAATACAATTGGATGAGACCCTCTGAGCAAAATAACTAGCTAGCTGTCATTGTAAGTGTGATACTTGAGGTTTATGATAGAAAACCATCTCTCTGTTCCAGCAATATCGACTATAACTCCCAACACTGCCACCATGTGGTCTAAGGTGGGTAATGAATGTAAACATAACAGTCATGGTACCATCATCATGAATATACAAGAAACGATTTCTGACTCATATCATAGTATAAACATGCTTTCATATTGTTATCAACTAGGAATACAGCCTTGCAAAACCCACCCACCCCCACAAACATTTCTCCAAACACCCAGTTCAGAAAGGTCCCTCCAAGGCCACAGGCTGCAGGCTTCTATCACATTCTCAGTGGCAATAATCAAGACTGGGGGAAAACACCGGAAAAGTGACGGTGGGAAAAATGCCATTAGAGAGACTCAGACTAGCGGACACACACATCTGAGTGGCTGCTATCTTCCCTGTGAACGTATCCTTCAGGGCAGACCTTGGCTGTGGATGAATAGAGCTAGCCTGCTCGAGAGCATAGACATAGAAACACACTCGTCATGACATAACACTCATTAAAACAGGGTGGGGGAGAGAGAGGGTTAAGTGTGTCAGACTTGAGAAAACGGTTTTATGGCCCAGGCCTTGTTTTTTATGTGTGCTTCCGACATCATTAGTAAAGCCACAACAAGGAGAGATTAAACAGATAAAGACTGTAGGGTGCAATGTAAAAGAGTTACTGTTTGACAACTTTAGGACAGAAGTCTTAGTTGTTACTGCAGTTTTATAGTGTCCAGCAGGAGGCAGTATATACCTGATTTGGACAGAAGGAGCCACAATGGGCCGAGTGGAGTTGAGGTAGGTTTGACTGAGAGATGACTCCATTGATTACGTACAGTACATCTCACTGATACAACACAGTTCATAAGAAGAAGCCTGGAATTCAAATGCACCGCCTCCAGCAACACCACTTTGAGATGTGTTGTTGCTGGTCTGCTTCTCTATGGGAGGATTACATAGAGCTTCCCAGCATCCTCTTAGTAAAGAGTTTGGTCCCAATTCCACTGATCACTATTAGGGTCCCAAGTGGATGACTGATTTGATGAATGAGTTTTCAATATTAAGTTATAATATTCCTAGAAATAATGCCACACCCTGTAATAGACATTGGAAATGATTGTTGATTGATTCCTGTCCTTGCCAGGACCCAGTGCAGGATGGGTCCTTTGCACGAGGCATATTTCACTGCTACAGAACTTGCTAAGAACTGTATTAGTGAGCACAATATTTGGTTTATTGATTTTAAACTTTGATAGTTGTTTTCTGATCGCTTATGATACGCTGCTTGCTCGGTGTATTATGAAACCAGCATAAGGTATTATTTGAAATTGAAGTCAGTGTATTGTGTATACACATTCTTTTTTTAAATCAACACACCTTTCTGAATTGAGAATGTAATTAAAATTCAGAAAGAGTGTGTGTGTGAAAAAGAGGGAGAGAGACAGAGAGAGAGACAGGGAGAGAGAGAGACAGAGAGAGACAGAGAGACAGAGAGACAGAGAGAGAGAGAGAGAGGAGAGAGAGAGAGAGAGAGAGAGAGAGAGAGAGAGAGAGAGAGAGAGAGAGAGAGAGAGAGAGAGAGAGAGAGAGAGAGAGAGAGAGAGAGAGAGAGAGAGAGAGGGAGAGAGAGAGGGGAGAGATAAACACCCACATGCCCATGAGGGCACAGACAGCTGAGGTAAGCACTAGACAGGGCAAGCCGGGCTGAGAGGGGGGTTTGGGACGTACAGTTCAGCATGTGTGTGCATGCGTGCGTGTGCGTGCGTGCGTGTGCGTGTGCGTGTGTGTGTGAAGCAAGAGCCTCTGGAGTGGTCAGGCCACCTGTCTGACTGTCTGCCTTCTCCAGACGAAAGAGAGTGAGTCCAGAGACCCAGAGTAAACACATGCTAAACTTACACACTCCTCTCATGTCTCCTGACACATCTCTTTATTGCGTTTTTTCACAGACTTTATCGCTTTCCAACGGACTAGGTGGGTGTGGTATGCGCAAACTGAAAAAGTTGCTGATTGGCTCCTCCATATGGACTATGATTTGCCAATGGATGGTCTCCGGACTGGAACGCAGGTGAGACTGTTCTCAACCTTTCACAAACCTGCTCTGAGGATGAAACAAAGATGCCACCATTTACAAAATGTAAAAGACTGGGCACAGGCATTTCGATGAAAGCTATTGAAGAGAATGAGGCATCACACAACCACACAGTCTCACACACTTGAGGTGTCCATTGGCATCTGAGGATGAGAGGATGTGTGTGTTCAGGGGAGAGAGGGTGAAGAAAAGAAAAAGAGGGAGAGTGAGCACTCAAGTTTTGTCAACAAAAGCCTGCAGCTACAAAAGCACACATACAGTCCATGCACATGCACACACACACTCTGACACACACACTCACACACTCTGACACACACACTCTGACACATGCACTCCCACAGATGCACACCCAACGGCAGAGTGGGGTTTAGGGGCTGTGAGGGTGTTGAGTGAGGGGGTTAAAGGGCATACGCAGTCAGCTGCTGTAGGGACACAAGGGAGCAAAACTCAAATGTTTCACACTGAGACCACCCCCCCCCCCCCCAACACACACACAGATTACTTAGTGACATGACTATATGGTCTGTCTTGATTGTACGAACGCAACAGGCACCTGGGAAAATGAAATGAATGAACACAATTGGCAACATTTACAGACATACTGTAGGTATTTGCGAGTATAATTTCCCCGAAAGTCATTGGTACAGTGTTCATTATGTGGTGGAATAATTGCATGATGAGTCATTCCCAAGTCCAACCACACTTTTGCTAGTTATAACAGGTCATGGACAACATGATGCAAAGAAGTGTCATTGTTAATCAAAGGAAAACAATGGATTCTAAATGCAAAAACCTCCTTAGCCTATATTATCTAAGACATTGGCTGTGTAAATAATCAGCATGGAGGTGAATTTTTTTATAATTCAAAGTGAAAGTATTCTTTAAATAAAGGTATTTTTTTGTTTGTGGTGAATACCTAGCTAATACATTGGCATATTTATATTTTATATTTATAATTGTTTTTGTGAGCTTAGATGAATATATTAAAAATACTTCGGAAATTGAAATTATTTTCGTTTATTTGTTATTTTGGGGGGAATTATATTGACATTAATGAGAAGAGATAAGGAAATAAAGTGTTTAATAAAATACATCTGAAGGTGTTTATATTTTTTTTACATAAATACACAAGCCACATTAAATGTAAGTAAATTATGTCAGTATTTGCATTAGTGAAATGTCACTGATCTTAGGGCACTGACGACAACATATCCCATTACCTGCCCTGTCTACTCTGTGGCATGGACATACCTACGTACCTCATCTGGCATAAGAAATATCAACTTCCCAGTAAAGAACATAGACGTACACATGCACACAAACTCTCTCTTCCTCGCTCTCCCTCAAATACTTATTTGGCATCTTTCAAATGGTGCCAAAGAAAACATTCAATATACAAATCTCTCTCTCTTGCGCTCTCTCTTTCTTAGTTTTAAGTTAACCAAATGCTTGTGTGTTTACCGAGGCCCAGGCTCATATCTACCAGTGGGGCAGCTGGCTGGCTTTACTTTAAAGCTTTGGGACTAGAGCTGGGACTAGAGCTGGAACTAGAGCTGGAACTAGAGCTGGGACTAGAGCTGGAACTAGAGCTGGGACTAGAGCTGGAACTAGAGCTGGGACTAGAGCTGGAACTAGAGCTGGGACTAGAGCTGGGACTAGAGCTGGGACTAGAGCTGGAACTAGAGCTGGGACTAGAGCTGGAACTAGAGCTGGGACTAGAGCTGGAACTAGAGCTGGGACTAGAGCTGGGACTAGACCTGGAACTAGAGCTGGGACTAGAGCTGGAACTAGAGCTGGGACTAGAGCTGGAACTAGACCTGGGACTAGAGCTGGGACTAGACCTGGAACTAGAGCTGGGACTAGAGCTGGAACTAGAGCTGGGACTAGAGCTGGAACTAGACCTGGGACTAGAGCTGGGACTAGACCTGGAACTAGAGCTGGGACTAGAGCTGGAACTAGAGCTGGGACTAGAGCTGGAACTAGACCTGGGACTAGAGCTGGGACTAGACCTGGAACTAGAGCTGGGACTAGAGCTGGAACTAGACCTGGGACTAGAGCTGGGACTAGACCTGGAACTAGAGCTGGGACTAGAGCTGGAACTAGAGCTGGGACTAGAGCTGGAACTAGACCTGGGACTAGAGCTGGGACTAGACCTGGAACTAGAGCTGGGACTAGAGCTGGGACTAGAGCTGGGACTAGACCTGGGACTAGAGCTGGAACTAGACCTGGGACTAGAGCTGGAACTAGAGCTGGGACTAGAGCTGGGACTAGAGCTGGAACTAGAGCTGGGACTAGAGCTGGAACTAGAGCTGGGACTAGAGCTGGAACTAGAGCTGGGACTAGAGCTGGAACTAGAGCTGGGACTAGAGCTGGGACTAGAGCTGGAACTAGAGCTGGGACTAGAGCTGGAACTAGAGCTGGGACTAGAGCTGGAACTAGAGCTGGGACTAGAGCTGGAACTAGAGCTGGGACTAGAGCTGGGACTAGACCTGGAACTAGAGCTGGGACTAGAGCTGGAACTAGAGCTGGGACTAGAGCTGGAACTAGACCTGGGACTAGACCTGGAACTAGAGCTGGGACTAGAGCTGGAACTAGAGCTGGGACTAGAGCTGGAACTAGACCTGGGACTAGAGCTGGGACTAGACCTGGAACTAGAGCTGGGACTAGAGCTGGAACTAGAGCTGGGACTAGAGCTGGAACTAGACCTGGGACTAGAGCTGGGACTAGACCTGGGACTAGAGCTGGGACTAGAGCTGGAACTAGACCTGGGACTAGAGCTGGGACTAGACCTGGAACTAGAGCTGGGACTAGAGCTGGAACTAGAGCTGGGACTAGAGCTGGAACTAGACCTGGGACTAGAGCTGGGACTAGACCTGGAACTAGAGCTGGGACTAGAGCTGGGACTAGAGCTGGGACTAGACCTGGGACTAGAGCTGGAACTAGACCTGGGACTAGAGCTGGAACTAGAGCTGGGACTAGAGCTGGGACTAGAGCTGGAACTAGAGCTGGGACTAGAGCTGGAACTAGAGCTGGGACTAGAGCTGGAACTAGACCTGGGACTAGAGCTGGGACTAGACCTGGAACTAGAGCTGGGACTAGAGCTGGGACTAGAGCTGGAACTAGAGCTGGAACTAGACCTGGGACTAGAGCTGGAACTAGACCTGGGACTAGAGCTGGAACTAGAGCTGGAACTAGACCTGGGACTAGAGCTGGAACTAGACCTGGGACTAGAGCTGGGACTAGAGCTGGGACTAGAGCTGGGACTAGAGCTGGAACTAGAGCTGGAACTAGACCTGGGACTAGAGCTGGAACTAGAGCTGGGACTAGAGCTGGGACTAGAGCTGGGACTAGAGCTGGGACTAGACCTGGAACTAGAGCTGGAACTAGAGCTGGGACTAGAGCTGGAACTAGAGCTGGGACTAGAGCTGGGACTAGAGCTGGGACTAGAGCTGGGACTAGGGTTGGAGAAGGGCATTGAGCTGGAGCGGGTTCCGGTTGCTTAACTTTTCAACAGACTATAACATATGAGTCACAATACTGTGCATATCACTTTTTATAAGGCTCATCTTCTCTCAAGCTCCCCCGGCTTCGACTGTTGGTCCGTCCATAGACTTGTGCTTGTGTGTACTCGTGCATTTGCACATACTGTATATATGTGTATGTGTGTATGTATGTGCAAGTGCGTGGGTCTGGGTGTTTTTGTGATGTTTTTGGGGAGAATGCATGCATTTCTATGTGAGCGTATCTCTGTGAGTGCGTGTGTGGAGGGGGGGGTCGGAGGTTGGGATGGGGGGGGGGGGGATTGTGACTTTACCGTCATACCCTAGTTCTTCCGTGCGGACCCAAATTCCCAGAGCAACTCGGGGGGGGGGGGGGGCACTCTAGTCAGCCACCCACCTCTCCAAACCCGCACGGAATCCCTGGAACGTTTTCCCTAAGGTCTCAGGTTACTATGCGCATACACCCAAAAACACACACACACACACTAGAGTACTGAACTGTACTTTTGTAGTTTGGACAGAGGTGGGTATGTCCTAGAAGACCCCATCACCCTCTGTCTTCCCTCTTTCACACCAGTGTGCACTTAATAAACCTTGGGGTCTGTGTGTATGTGAGTACTGTATGTGTATATGTGTGTGTGTGTCATACAGGGCACACAAAAATAGTGTGGCAATGTCCAGTGAGCGGCAGTAATCCGGCTGCGACAGGGCTACACTCGCACACTGCAGGTTTGGATCAAAGCAGAGGTTTCAGAGAGGATTTGCTCCGCCTTTGAAGTTCATCCACAGTCAAACACAAAGGAGACATTAAATATATCCACAGTTTCAGTGATGTAGTCAAAGCAGACAGCGAGACAGGGAGACAGGGAGAGAGGGAGAGAGAGAGAGAGAGAGAGAGAGAGAGAGAGAGAGAGAGAGAGAGAGAGAGAGAGAGAGAGAGAGAGATGAGACAGAAAAATTGGGAGAGAAAGGAAGAAAGAGGAAGAGAGACTCTACTTGTGACTTGTGCTTGCTCTGTCACTCTGTCTAGATATATATGCTCTCTGCCTAGATATCAGCTACATTGGTAATTAGTCATTAAATCAGTAACAGAAAGAGAGATGAAAGAGGGAGAGAGAGGCGCTGTGTTGTGGTCTGTCCTATGACAAGGCGCATTCAGGAAGTCTTGTATAAAAGGTACATTTTGGAGGTCTCGTTCTCTCCACAGTGGTCCACAATGACCATCAGAGACCCACAACTGACATGCATCCATACACATACACACACACACACACACACACACACACTGCACATATACTGTCTGTAGACACACAAACACTAAAATCGTTAGTTATACCTTTTGAATTCACCTGATGGAATTCTTCACACATGCATATTTGAAAGTAAACTCTCTTAGAAATACACACACAAGCATAGAACCCTTTCCACACATACATGCTTTCCAGCGCTCTTGCACAGGCACACACACACACACATTATGGTATTGGCTGGCACCCTAGGCAGCCTGGCAGTTTGGGAACCACAGGCCTCAAACAGAGGTCACTCCAAACAACTTCATCAAGGCAATTAGATCACAAAGAGAGAAAGAGAGTGAGGGAGAGAGAAAGAGAGGGTGGGAGGAGGGAGGGAGGGAGAACCCTTCAACAGCTACTGTACTCACCCTCATCCATCAATTGCCCTTTTCTTCTTTGTCCACCCAACTGTTCTGAACAGTGTGTCAAATCAAGAATTACATTGAAATATAGAGTCACTTCGACAATTCGAAGTGACTCTATATTTCAATGTAATTCTTGATTACTGATTTTCTCATTCTGAACATTCTCTAACAAAAAAGTACTTTGCAGAGAACTGGCAGGAGACGTTGGCCTTGTAAACATTTTCCACACATTCATTAAGAACAAATGCATGATTTTCAGACGTTCCGAAATTACCCAATCGCTCAACTATGGAATGAGTATCCAAACACATACATCTTTGCTCCACTAACTATTCCTCATAGAAATAAAATATGTGTAGAGTGCAGAAACAGACATTCTCGACAACAAACTCCCACACAGTTACTAAACACGGTACATAAACACATGAACACTCAAACCATCTCACACACAAACACACACACATACAAACACACACAGTGAGTAATTAAATACACACTTTCTTCTCTCTCTTTCACAAACAGTCCCAGTTCAGCAGACACACACATACAAGGTCATGCAGAGAGTTTTCTAGTGTTGGGAAAGAGATAGAATCAGAGAGAGACTAGAGGCAAAAGAAAATGAGGGATGGATTGAGGCGCAAAGGCTGGTGCTGAGAGAATGAGGGTAGCTATACGTGGAGACGGCGAGGGCGAAAAGGGATAGGTGAACAACATCTACTGTATGTAGAGATATTTCTAATTCAGTGATTCATCATCTCTGTTTAGTGTCATCTGTATGTTGGTTGTTTTTACTCCCTAATGTTCCAACAGTGTGCTACTGTTGGTGATACATGACATGAAAGTCTCATGAACAGCTGGCACGGGGCGCCTCTTTTTGGTTCAGACCTTGGGTTTAAACGGTTGTAAATTAAAGAATATCTTGATCGTAGGTCTGTGAGAAAAAATATGTAAATTGTTCATCCTTTCATCTGATGTATATGATTTTCGGGGGCATAAAGAGATGTACACGGTAAAAAGAGAGAGAAATAGACAAAGAGAGTGAGAGACAGTGGGAAAGAGAAAGAGGAGCGTGGCATAATGCTTTTACTGGTGCAGCCCTCCCCATTCAAAACCGGAATAGATTCCAGATGGCTGAGCCATAAACAAAAAGATTGTCATAACCTTTAAAAATGTACGGCATTCAGGAGCACTCACAATTTCTCATTGTCTATCCACAGTGCTGCACGACTTCAGAACCAGCTCGGGTACCTGACATGGGGGGGGGGGGGGCACCAATAATATTACTTGTTATCAGTATAAACTAGTGCTGTCAAACGATTAAAATATTTAATTGCGATTAATCGCATAATGTCATAGCTAACTCGCAATGGAACCATTTGGCAACTTTTTAAAAGTAAACTTCCATTCAGAATCTTATTGCCTCCATTTGGGCGTCTTGCGCTCGCCAACCACTCAAAACGTAACTTTACCCTACTACTCTTTAGCCGGCTTGCAAGTTTTTTCTGTCTTTTAAGAAGTAGGTGAATGTCTTAAATCTAGTACAGTATTACAGTAGAAGCGCTTACGATAAGGTAAATATGCTTGAAATGAGAATTTTATTATGGAACAAAAAGCTCTATACTAGTCAGGAAGTCTCAAAATGCTTGCACTTGAACTTAGCTTTTGGGGGGAAAATACTATTTTTGAGCATCATATGCTTATTATGAGACACAAAACTTCACAATACTAGCAAAATATATCTAAGAATGAGTTTTTCAAGCTAATTTCAAGCGGTCTCTTATATTGAAAATATTGTCTTATTTTAAGAATCTTATCAAGCTTATTTTGACTTGTTCCATTAGCAGATTTTTTTGACTTACTACAAGCCAAAAATATCTTGTTTAAAATCAAATTTAACTTATTTTTGGAATGGCATTTTTTGCAGTGCGTGCCTGTTGTTTTGTTTCCGGTCTAGCTAGATCCGGTGTGGTGTTGTAGTTTTTTCTAAACGTCACTAGTTGTCGCAAAAGCATGTGAAAAGAACTACAACGCTTGCTAGGCCAAAAAAACGTTAATCTCGCGATAAAAAAATTGACGCCGTTAAAATGGGGTTGCGTTACAGTAACGCCGTTAATAACGCGTTTAACTGACAGCACTAGTATAAACACATGCATGCATTTACATGTCCCCCCCCCACACACACACACACACACGCACGCACACAGATCGTATCTAATAAACAGGGTGACTCTTGGTCCTTAGCTGCTTAGATAAAGTTGTTTCTCACCTCTTTGTGAGACATTTATGTACACTCAAATCAGTGTGAATACACGCAGGCCAAATTTCACATCTCACAAACTAAAACATGCCTTGTTTTGGATACTATAACCCCAACCCCAAATCCCTCTGTCATCAGATGGTGAGAGGAATTTCAATCCCTTGCGCCTTTGAAATGTTTCATTTCAGTGTTGTGTGTGTGTGTGTGTGTGTGCGTGTGTGTTTTTAAGTATTGTGTGTGTGTTTGTGTGTGTGGGGGGGATGTTTGTGTGCTGTCCATGTGTGCCTGCACACACCATGTCAAGCTGTCTCCTCCAGCTGTTGATGAACACATGGAGATACACATGGTGTGTGGAGTGACATGGAATAGTGTTTGTACAGTACGTGTGTTGTGTGTGTGTGTGTGTGTGTGTGTGTGTGTGTGTGTGTGTGTGTGGGGGGGGGGTTCTGCTGATTTCTGGGAAAGCCTACCTTGGCCACAGAGTCTCTGTGTGCCAACTCCAGGAAACAACAGATCCCCTGAGAAGGGGCAACAGGGGGGAAATGTCTGCCTATTATATACTGGGAACATAAGTGAACTGTTCTCAACTGTCTACTGTTTGCTGTCTATCTCTGCCTGGCTCCTGGCACCTGGCTCCTCGCTTCTCTGCTCCCTTCTCCTGTGGTAGAACCTCTCTCCTCCTTCTCTCCTCCTCCTCTCCTCTCCTCCCTTCCCATGCGAGGTGAAGGCAGCAGGATCCTGGTCTTTCCCATGCTGCCTCATAGGAGGGGCTTTGTTTCCTTTCCAGGCTTTGGGGGTCCCCACCACAGGGCTGCCCCACTAGGCTGCCTTTACAATGAGCCATTATGCTGCCAATCCCCCCCCCCCCCTGCCCCAACACCGGCTTCTCCACACTACTACCCCAACAGGGGTACAGAGGGGCACCGAGGGGCACATGAGGGGCACCGTGCCACTCTTGAAGCAATTCCTTTTATGTCCTGTCCACTCACCCTCACACATAATCCCGTTTATGTACTGTGCACACACTGAGGAGAGATGAAGAGAGGAGGACAAAAGAGAAGGGGAAGGAGAGAATAGGGGGAAACAGGAGGGAGGGAATGGGAGAGGAGAAAAGGAGGAAAAGGAGGAGAGGAGACTACTTTGCCAAACGTTAACAATAGTATTGTGGTGAGAAGAAACCTTGTCATCCATCAGGGCCTGACAAGGCCACTGCCAGCCAGGGAGACAGGGCCCTCATCTGAGACATAGGCGCCTGCTCATATGCCTGATGCAGCTCCATATACAACAACTGTCATTTATAACTGTCATTTATGAACTGTAATCTATAGCATCATCTATAGTGTATCAGACAATGACTTCGAGACATGGGAAGATATCTCAGTTTCTCTGTCTCTACACAAGATGAGGCTGACTTGCACGCTGCCAAGATGGGGGTTGCCATGGTGACGGAAGCCCAGGAACAGGGGCTGTCCGCGTCAGAGGAAAGGAGCCCAGTGTTGTCAAACTTTGTGGGAAGAGCTCTGAAAGGCTCAGGAAACTCTTCCAGCAGGGAAATAAGTTACAGATTCCCCTTCGTATACTGTGACCTCCCTGAACTAGTACATTTCAAACACACGCGCGCACACACACACACACACGATCCAGTACTACTGTCAGATGGATGAGGCCACACAGCACTAACAGGATAGACTCCAGAAATCAGCACTCATAAATAAAGGAGTAAGAGGGAAGAAGATAGATGGAGGGGTCCATGGGGGGGAGAGAGAGAGAGAGAGAGAGAGAGAGAGAGAGAGAGAGAGAGAGAGAGAGAGAGAGAGAGAGAGAGAGAGAGAGAGAGAGAGAGGGATCTGCAACACACACATAGAAAGAAATAGCAAAGCAAGGCTGTTCATGCGACATGTTGTCCCACATCCAACGCAGACACACGATTTTCATGACTTCCTCATTCCAGTGCTGATTTGAAACAGCCACTCATATACTCATATATGATCCTATTGTCTTATCCCCCTCTCCAGTCTCCCCCACCCATTCTCCCTTCCCCTCCTCCTGTCAACGGGTCATGTCATCCACCACCTTTCCCTCTATCTCACCCCTCTCTATTCCCTCCCATCCCCAGTCTTCCTCCTCCTATCTCACCTCTCCACCACGCCATCTCCACTCCAGCAGTTGAAGTCATCCACCACCATCTCTCCCTCGCACAGCATCTCTGGTAAGGTGCCAAACACAGACTTGTAGCGCTTAATGTAGACCAGGAACTCCCTACAGAGAAAGAGACAGAGAGAGAGAGAGAGAGTGCGCAAAAGAGAAAGCGAGTGGGAAACATGAAGAACTGTGAACATATCATCATCATCATAGCGTGAGATTCAATAAAGACCTGAATGTCATTGTATCGTATTTGTATTCTATTTGTAATTCGGCACAACTCTTGTAAATAGAACGTGTGTGGAGGTTGCTCGTAGTTCAAGCCATCAGCAAACACATGTTCTTGATCAAAATAATGTAACCAATTAAAGAGTCTTGGCATCTAAACAGGAAAACATTGTGGCCACACAGGCAACCGAGAGGAGCTGCATGGGAGGAGCCAAACAGGGCCACGCAGAAAGGCCCCATCATTCAGAGCTGTCCCCTAATGTCATGTGGCCAGGCCGTCAGAGAAAGCACAATCATGGTCACAAGGGAACACACACAGACTCACACATTTGTTAAGACATATCATTGCCTATCTACTGATGACACAAATGTTACAAAGAAAGACAGAGACAGACGGAGGGATAAACAGACTAACAAACAGACAGGCAGGCTGTCTGGCTGGCAGTCAGTCAGAAAGGTAGGAAGACAGAGAGACAGGCAGACAGTGGCACAAAGACTGAGAGGCATGCAGGCAGGCAGACAGACAGAAATAAGGACAGACATGTAAACAGACAGGAAGACACACAGAAAGACAGCCAGACAGACAGACAGACAGACAGACAGACAAAAGGGCAGACAGACAGACTGACAAAAGGACAGACACACAGGCAGACAGACAGACAGACAAAAGGACAGACACACAGGCAGACAGACAGACAGACAAAAGGACAGACACATAGGCAGACAGACAGACAGACAAAAGGACAGACACACAGGCAGACAGACAGACAGACAAAAGGACAGACATTCCCGAGGGTTCCATGCTTACCTAGAGATCTTTTTCAGACTTCTAGGATTATGGTTCTTGGATGGTTTCAGGGGCAAGGAGCTGGGCATGATAAGAGTAACAGTCCAGGGGGAGAATGATGCAAGCAGGGGAGGCAAGGCAAGCAAGGGGAATCAGAATGATGAGGGGAGATCATAGACAGAGAGAGAGGGGGGGGGGAAGAGAGAAAGAGAGAGAGAGAGAAGTAGGAAAATAAGGGTCGCAAGATAAGGCAATATTGAGGGGAGGAAGAGGAGGAGAGATTCAGGTGAGTTGATGACTTCAGAAAGTTGAGTCATGCACGTGCGTTATTTGTTTTACAATCCCATTTCATGATTAAAATAGAATAAAATAGAATTGTATCAATTTCTCTCTATCCCCAGTGATTCTATATACCTATTCAGAAGCATATTTGGCCTGCAAGACTAGCACCATGTTAGACATGGATTATGGTTCTGTAGGGTCTGATAGCCAAGTCGTCACCTCAAAATGTGAATCCCGACACAGACAAAACACTACACAAATCAGTGAGGTAGTATTTAAGTTACCATCTAAAAATGTGTGTCAGGGAACAGCTAACGATGCAACTCAGATTGACATGACATCCAAGGACATCCAAGGTAATAGGGTTACTATAGCAACATTCAACATAGTGATAAATGACCCTAATCATGTGGTAGGATGATAAGGGGGACCCGATGACCCTCACTCACAACTCTAGCACCCACCCTTATAAGGCATCGCTCACACTCACCAGTGTAAACTCTAACACAACCTCATACAAAAACAACAGGGGTTAGGGGGGTTCGGGAGATGGGCTGGAGGGATGCCGTTCCTCTCCTACCTCCTGAAGTTGGTAAGCTGTCCCATCAGTTGCTCTGGAGGGGGCAGGGAGGGAGGCGTGGATGTAGGGGGAAAGGAGGAAGAGGGGGAAGAGGAGGAGGAGGAGGAGGAGGAGGAGGAGGTCACAGTGGAGGAGGTGATGGTGTCCCCGGGGCCAGTTTGGTGTGTGCTGCTAGTGGTCTTCTCCACCGATGGCCCACACACCTTGCCCACCTGTGAAGGGTAAGCACACACACACACACACACACATCAAAACACACAAACACACCTGTTAGCTACACAGGAATCGTGCTGTGTCAGGAGCCAAATAGAAACATATAAATACACACAGACATACATACGCATTTGGTCCACTTTTGCGGTTTACACTGAAAAAACACAGACACTAACAAATGGTGCTGTGTGGGCATTCTGAAACTAGGAATTAACACTACAGTACATTCCTCTTAACAGGGATATATTGAAAATACTTGTACTTCTAGTAACCTGGAGTGGGCACCAAAAGCTCTAAGACAATTAATGCTTTTGTTCTTTTGTTCTTCTAGCCATTTTGTCGTTATAAAATGACTAAGAGGTTCAAGTTAAAACGGTGGATAGCTTTTCAACACAATCATTTTAGAAACCACAGCAAATTTGATCTTAAATCCCGGGTATGCCCAAATCAACCACTTGGTTCATAATTCTGTCCGAAATATGCACTGGTTAGCTATCATATGTAATATGATATATATATGTAAATCAGCCTGTAACTCCAAGTAAGACTCCAAGAATCCAATACACATATATACATACAACACTTTTTAGACTACCCAAGACAAAAAGTCTATTAAAAATGATGAGACTACGGATAAAGAAAATGATGGAATGACAGTTAAGCTAAGAGCAGCTACACAGGTTATTGTGAACACACACATGCACGCACACACACACGCACACACAGTGCTGATGACAACTGTATCTCCAAAGGTAATCAAAACTTCTTAGCAGCAATGAGGGGCCAGCCAGGTCAGGAGTGGACAGAAATGACTAGTGGCTAGAGGCAAGTTGTGGTCGTAAAATCGATACTGTCTCATTAGTTTAAAAGCTTTTTCTGTTATGAAGAGGCTCTCAATTAGGCCCAATAGAGAGAAAGAGTGTAATAGTTTCAACACTAGCTGCTCTTAATTAAAACAGACTGGATCTAATGGCTCCAGTTCTAGGAAGCTCTAGCCACTACTCCAATGGTGAGAAAAAAGTCTAATGACTCCATTCTTAAGTAGCTCCTATTTCAACAGAATGAGTCTCGTGGCCTCAGATTCAATTCAAATACACAGAGGCACCCATTTTATATTGTATGAGGTCTGAGAAGCATCTGGTGAACACTGACTTGTAAACTGCACTCTGTTTGCAGTCTGTCATGCCAAATATTTAATACTTCATAGTCAAATTTTGGAATTTGAAGAGGAACATATTACTGACTGGTAACCAAAATATTAGTATTTTATAATGTAAGCATGTGTTGTACAGTGTTATTTCCAAATAAATACTGTCAACTAGATGGATCAGCAACAAATAGATGTGTTATAAGTTTGTCCATTTTGTCTGTGGTGTGATCTGGAGCTGGCCAGCATGTTAACCCTTAAACTCTCTCTCTCATTTGTTCTCTCAGGAGAAGAGGAAGCGGAGGAGCAATGTATGGCACAGGCAAGGTTGAGTTATTGAATTAATTAGCCTTTAAAACACCTTGGGCCCATGAAACAAACCACATGCACACACCACACTCACACACCAAACACACACACACCTACCCACCCAGCACACCGTTTTTACTACAACATGTCCTGCATATAAAAGCCAAACCGTTTTGTTTTACTGAAGCTCTTGTTAATTTCAGACTAGTAAACGTTTTTAAATATGTCTGGGTTATTTGGAGTATCAGAGGAATGTTAATGTTGAATGAACAACAACAACATGTTTTGGCTCTTTTTATTCTTTAATGATCGGTGCTTTGATATTGTCCATGTTCCATACTTGATCACATCCAAAATACATATAGAAGGGGTGTAGAGACATAGCCTATCTTTATTCATATAGGGAGCCTAAAAAAGTTAATGTCCCTCAGGTTGCACACAAGAAAAACCCAGAACAGGAGACCATACACCCACAAATGCACACACATACTGACAACCACACCACCATCACACACGGCAGGTGTCGAGGTCGGCCATAGGTTGGGAATTCTTCAAACGACCGCACACACACACACAAACACCCTGGGAGTGCAATTTAGACAAGCTACAAACAGAACAACATAATAAAGACTGGAGTGTTGGCCACACACAGCTAAGCTAAATACAAGTATGACACAGCTAAACAAACCTCATCACCACCTGGTTCTAGTACCACTCAGCCTCGTTTCATCCCTCGTTGGCTAAGCAGCAATCACTCGCTTCCACCTTGCTGACAAAACTCCCCCTCTGTATTTTAAACAGCACTGAGCTCAAACCCATTACCCAGAATGACACCAACATAAATACGCCAAGGCCTTCATTTAGTTTATTCCACAGTAATTACAGAAGAGTCTTGTTTCTTGTCCATCACTCCCGCAGCGGTCGACGCGTTTTTATCCTGCTTCATTCCATTCCCAGCGTGTCTGTTTACCCCCAAGAAATATGTAAACATCCACATAAAATATGAGCATTGCCACGGGGTCAATTACAGTGCCTCCAAATGTGTACCCAAGAATCGAGTTAAGAACGGCTTTAGAATAAAGGCTGTATCTTTGTCCCAAACAGGAGGATTTGAGGTCAAAATCTCAACTTGTATGCACATCAATTGGATGCTTAAAGCGTGACGGTAAAAACAACAAAACAACAAACAGGAAGGAAGCAGTAAACCCAAGCGGAATGAGTGAAGGGTCAACTTAGCGAACAATCACAGCAGGAACCTCATAGGTTGGATATTATTGGTCACATAAACCTAGTGGCCAATGGGATGACAGTTTGAGTGATAGCACAGACCACAACACCGCCATAAATCAATTATCTCCAGAGCTGATGATAGCAGGAGTATGGAGGTCCTGCCTGGCCACAGCTCGGGGGCTTGTGAGGGGGCATGGCTCTGTGTGAATGGGTGTGTACAAGCATGTGTGTGTGTGTGTGGGACAAGCCACCTGCTTGTCCTTGTTAAAAAATGCCTTGTATTGCATGTCTGACATTCCCGGTGTGGTTGGCCGAGAAGCGGCCAGTGGGATGCCAGACGGATGCCTTAGCTGGCCGAGTGGAGAGCTGGGAAGTCTTTAGGGACAGAGGAGGCATGGGGGCCGAGGCTGTGTGCTGTACATCAGGGCCTGGCCATGGAGTTACACCTTCTATGCATAAAGCCAGAACGTTGTTACACCTGTTTGTGCTATTCGTGTTTTCAACTTTGTAAAGACGTTGCACACTGGATACATGTTTTGTTGTACAGCATGTGTGCTACATGGGAGCTTGTGTGAGTCAGTATGTCTGTGTGCACATATATATATATATATATATATATATATGTATATTATCCTGCTTGACCTGACCAGCCCTGTCCTGCGCCGAACCCCAGGCCCGGCCCGGCCCAAGCCCTCGCCCTGGCTCATCCTGCCTCTGGGAGAGTATTGGCTTACAGATAGCAGTGGTGGTCTGTCCTCCAAGTTTATTTATCCACGGATTAGCCAGAAAAGCCAGGGGAACTTTCTCAGACCCCTCTAACCCCTACGCACTGCATTGTGGGTAAGGAGGGTTGTCAGGGGTGGGAAGGAGGTGAGAGGCTGTCCGAACGGTTTGAGCCCCCCATTGTCGTTTGCTGGGAATCCACAAAGCACACACTGACTATTAAGACTATAGAGAACTAGATTATCTATAGTCACACATAAACCCCCCATATCCTCCACTCACTCACTTACCCACACACACACGCACACACACACACGCACACGCACGCACACACACTGACTGTTAGACTATGGGGAACTGGATCCTCTATGGCAGGTTTGGCACATGAGCCCACACAAAATTGTTGACAATATTTGAAGACCATTTTTAGTATTAAGATCAGTTGTTTTTGGACTGCAAAACACAGTAAGTGGAAACCACTAGTTCTGATTTGGACATTATTTCACTACAGGTTCCAAGCAGATGCACTACAATATATGTAGGTCATGTACTGTAGAAATACTTTCAAACACAACAAACACTGCCTAATGTTTGGCCAAACCTGAACGATTGAGCGATCATTTCAAAATGTGCTCAAGATGAATATTATTTTCATAAATAAAACTGACATTGTAAAGAGGGACGGCAATAACTACTAGTCATAGAAGAAACAGCCAGACTTCTTCTGTGTCAGTTTAACTGAAATCATTTTCCTGTACTGCAAAAGATGGGCTTTCTCTGAGACATAACTATATGAATACAGCGTAAAGCACTCAGGGAGTGTGCTTTTACAAGTGTGCTTGTGTGAGTGTGTATGCATCTGTGTGTGCATGCTTTATGACCTCACCATGGGGACCAATGGAGACCAATGCACAAAAGTGTAAATTCTCCATTCCGCCTGTCCCATCATGCTCTCTTCAGGCCCAACCAACTCAAACTATGTAGATGGACGCCAACATTTGATTCACCCCTAGAATAAGACAGGTTTTTCCAGAACTGAGACACAAGGTCCCTAAATTCCAGTTTGCTGTTAGTATTTGTAACTCTTCAACTCTCCATTTTGAGTTTCTTTATGAGGTCCGTAAACTGCAGTTGCTGCCTGTGTGCACCTCCTAAACCCGTTGCTGTCATGCGAGGGAGGGTGGTCCTATATGGCCACCAGTGATGTCACTAGGCACTGTCTGTATGTAAAAGGACCTCTTCATTTAAAAAGGGAGACCCGATGACAGCCCTTGGTCACAAGAAGCTTCCGTATAACCGTCCTCATGATCGGCCTTTTCCTCCTCCTGAGTTTTCCTTCATGTCTTTCAAGACATCGGCCATTCTCTCCTGTGGACGCAGAGGCTCACATAGGATCGTGCCATTCGTTCCCCCTCCACTCATCCCTCTTTCCCTGTTCAAGAATGCAGCTAAGAGACAGAGGGCTGGGTTGGAAGCCAACAAGGGAGCCAAGATCAAAACCACACACACACACACACCACTCAGTACCGCTCCTATGAACATTTCACCAGCTAATAATCATCTAGGAGTCTGTATCTTCCAACCTTGTTATGCGATTTGTGAAACTGCATGACTCCCTTGATTCCAGTTGTAGATCATGTGTGAAGAATAACATACAGATAAATACAGCGTTGCCTTCATATTTCTCAGTAATTGCAAGGTGATCAATCATGTTAACTATTACAGCGTGTTTCCACTGTGAAGGGCAGACAAGCAGGAATGTCTGTGGTGTTGAGTAGTGGTGCGTATCATCAGCATAGACTCAGACCGGGGGGGAGAGGAGGGGCAAGGGGAGAGAAAGCAATATATATAAAAGAGAGAGAGAGAGAGAGAGAGAGAGAGAGAGAGAGAGAGAGAGAGAGAGAGAGAGAGAGAGAAGGACACTGCAGATCAGAGCAATATCATCAGCTAATGGCCACACGCGGAGAGAGAGAGAGAGAGAGAGAGAGAGAGAGTGGGAGAGAGAGTGGGAGAGAAGGAGAGAGCTGATCCATTTAAAACGGTATCATAAAGACGGGCAGAGACACAACAATGCAAGAGAAAACACACACCAAAAAAAAAAAAAAAAAACAGACGTTTCTGATCGGAGACCTCCTGATAAAATATAGCCCCTGTTTGAACCCATTTAAATCCTCCCAGTTCCCTTTAATCATTTTCAGTCTGATGTGGAAGTGAATGGAAAAGGGAGTGGTGTAGAGGGAGCTGGCTGGGAACCACTGAGAAGCAGCATGAAGACTGCCCCCCTGGCTCACTCCTTCCACTATCTGCAGCCCAGTCTGCTATTAGCATTCCTCTTGTCCATTGTAATGAGAAGCCGGGATAAAACCGAAGCGGGGATATGGTAGACATGCATATAAGCTGTCATAATCCAGACCACAGTTGTTATTTCTTATGTTTCTGCCTGTGGTGTCAGCGTGAATGTGTCTGTACATCGGTCTGTGCTATAATTCGTAGTGCCAAGACGATATAGGAGTCGGTGGGTGCTCAACAGTGAGAGGTTTCCTGGACCTATAGATCTCAGACTGTAGACCCCTAGACGTAGACCCTGGAACCATAGATCTATACCTAGACCTCTAGAACCTAGAACAACAGACTTACACCTTAAACATCCAGACCACAGACTCATAGAACCCTAGACTCTAGAACCATAGACCTCCGACCTTAGACCTCTAGGGCCCAGACCTCACACTAGAGGGAAGACACTTTAAAGCAGCTAAGGCACTGTCTACATCCATCCACCCGGTTTGAGATTAATGTTCTCTTCCATTTTTGCCTACTCCATAATTCTGTAATAACCTCCTCAATAACCACATACCATAAACGCTTCCTGTCTCCCTGCATTCGTGCTCTCTCAATAAGAGCAAAAATGTGTTAAAACATCCTACTGCCACGCACAATCGTCAATGGCAGCCTTTCAGCCTCACACTCTCTCTCTCGCTCTCTTTCACAAACACAGACACACACACACAGAATCACACATCCTGCTGATATTGTCACAGGGTGGGCCGCACATATAGACCCCTTACTGGACTCCTAAAACCTGATATCTGTACATTTAGGGGATGTTTATATGGCGCTGTGTGTGTGTGTATTTCTATGATATAAGCTCTACCCTAGCGTGCAGCAGTACACAGTGCAGTGAGAGAGAGAGAAACAGAGAGAGAGAGACAGAGAGAGTGATAGAAACATAGATAGAGAGAGAGAGAGAGAGAGAGAGAGAGAGAGAGGGAGAGAGAGGGAGAAAGAGAGAGTGAGAGAGAGAGAGAGAGAGAGAGAGAGAGAGAGAGAGAGAGAGAGAGAGAGAGAGAGAGAGAGAGAGAGAGAAGGAGAGAGCTGATCCATTTAAAACGGTATCATAAAGACGGGCAGAGACACAACAGAGAGAGAGAGACAGAGAGAGAGGGAGAGAAAAAAAGAGAGAGAGAGAGAGAGAGAGAGAGAGAGAGAGAGAGAGAGAGAGAGAGAGAGAGAGAGAGAGAGAGAGAGAGAGAGAGAGAGAGAGAGAGAGAGAGAGAAAGAGAGAGACAGAAACAGAGAGAGACAGAGACAGACAGACAGACAAAAAGAGAAAAAAGAGAGAGAGAGAAAGCCAACTTCAAAAATGATTTGGGATAACGTCCCAGTGAAAAACCAAACCACACAGTAACAATAACTCCTTTAATAGCAACACATAATGCTTGATTCATACACTCAACAGTGATGAGGCAGCAATCTTGGATCTTGCCAGGACCTCCCTTCAACTACTGGATCTATGGAAGAGAAAGGTTTCAGTGCCCATGAAGACAGCTTTCTGGGCTTCAAGAAAAAGGCCACTGGATGCTGGCCACCGTTTCACAGACAGTTTGGATTGGCCAGATTTCATTGACCTTTTACACTCAAACTGGAGTTCATCTAAAATGGACAAACCCACACACTGACCCAGTGGTCTGGGGTGCAATGGCCACAGACCCGAGTTAGGAAGAAACTGGTGAGCTTCAATCGAAGACACGGCAAGGACAACTCGAAGAGCTCTCCTCAGTGTACCAAGACAACATGAAGCTGGACTGGAACTGCTGGGTAAACAGTCTGTAGATTGCAGGTGATTATATTCCTAGCAGATTGTAGGTGATTATGTTCTTGTCTGTGAAATCTAGACCTCCAACAAAGTACAATCGCTCTACCTGCTGACCTCTAAACACATGTCCATACTGTAACTGAGCAGAAGCAATATACATATTATGAATACATGTGATCTGTAAATGAAGGAAATAAAGAGAGGGTATTGATATTGGAAGTGTTGGACCAAGCCTTTAGTGCTGAATAGGCCAGCTGTGAAAGGCTCAACAGCTGGTAAGATACTGCTCGATTCCAGCTGTCACCAGCTGCCTGCCAGTATGGAGGATATGATGCCATCTCTAGGCTTGAGTGGTTTTGACATTGTGATTCTCCAATTTCTCACTTGAACTGTCCTGAAATGTTTCTTCTTTTCTGTTTATTGGGTCCGATTTGCATGGCTGGATGAAACCCATTCAACCAATTGTCCCACTCCTGGCACTCTTAACTTTGTCGATTGGCCCATGAATACCAAGCAGGCACACACACATAAATACATACATACGATCACATAAACAGACAAAATCACAACTTTATCCTTTGCAATGATCTGCTGTTTTGGCAGTGTTGTTGCGTAGGAAAACACTGTAGACAGACTTGTTGCATAGGAAAACACTGTAGACAGACAGTGTTGTTGTGTAGGAAAACACTGTAGACAGTGTTGTTGCATAGGAAAACAGTGTAGACAGACAGTGTTGTTGCGTAGGAAAACAATGTAGACAGACAGTGTTGTTGGGGTGCTCGACCCTACTCACAGTGGTGGTGATCAGGGACCCGTTGAGTTGAGCATGGAGGATGGCTTCGTTCACCTGATCCCTGACCCCCAGCAGTGCCAGCTCCAAGCTGTGCTGGCCTGCTATGGCGTGGGTCAGATCCTCCAGGACGGCCATGTAGCGCCTCCATGGCTGGTCCAGCTCGGCCACGCTGGCCAGGCACCCACGCAGCACGTTCAGGCAGTAGCCTACGCACGGCTTGATGAGGGTGAGCCCCCGGCAGTGAGAGCAGTACTGCATCTTCACCAACCCCCGAGCGCACTCCCGCGACAGCCCCACGTGCTCCGTGGCGTTCACCACCTCCACGCCTTCCTCCAGCGCCAGGGCCAAGGCGCGGCCGGCCCCCAGCGCCCTCCCCAGCTCCAGAGCCAGCGCGGCTGGGTGGGGCCCAAAGGGGTCGATGTCCTGGCGGGTCATCCTGAGACAGTCGAGCCGGTCGACCGTGCCCTCCGACGCGCTGCCGGGGTTGACCAGCCGCGTGTACACCAGGGGGAAGAGGTCGTCGTAGAAACGGTGGACGGAGGCCTCCACGTCGACGTCGCCGCCTCGCAGGAAGAGGGAGAGGGTGGAGAAGAGCCGGTTGACGTGGGGGAGCGCGCGGCGGGAGAGGGAGGGGAAGGAACTCTCCAGCAGGGAGCTGAGGTGACCCTGCGAAAAGGAGAGCAGGTACTGGAAGGTATCTACGGGAAGACAGAAGAGAGGGAGAAAGAGAAAGAGGGGTAGATAAAAAAAAAATGGCGAGAAGAGAAGAGAGAATGATAAACATACAATGTCATACAACCAATGTAACAAGTGTGTGGTAAAACATTTGGTTCAAATGTTAAAAATACATCTGTAAAGTGAGGCAGTGAAGTTAGGGTGAGTTCTACCCTTGTTAATAATTATAAAATAATAAACAGACTGGCAAGGGTACTTTCTTGTGTTTTTGTCCTCAAACAAGAAGGAACTACAACAGCATCAAGTCAACCTGAGACACTATTTGAGATCGGTGCTGAAGGGATCCATATTATACCCATAGTGATTCTTGGGAATGCTGGTTTGCTATCTCAGACCCTTGAAGAAACGCAGTCAGTAGTCTGCCAAGTATCCCATACTGTCCCAGAATAATTTCAGCAGTTGGGCACACACACACACACACACACCGGGGCCGCCAACTTGATCACACGTAATTTCTCTGAAAACAGATGAGTAATGTCAGTGTGTGTTGGGACTGTAACCAGCACACTGGTGCCAGTGAAGTGTACTTCTCTGGCCCTGGGAACCAAGGTACTGGCTCAGAGTAAAGCTCAACAGGATACTTGGAACATGCATCCTCTGCCCCCCCCCCCCCCCACCACCCGTTTGTCTGTCTCTCTCCCTCCCTCCTCAACCATTTATACCTAATCAACCCCCCCACCCACCCCGTAGAAGCCACTAACCCCAAATCACCCCCATCCCCCCGCCCTCCCCACGCCTCAATGTCCGGAACACGGTGCGCGCTCCTCTGGGCCTGTGATGTCAGCCCTGAGGCATGTCAGGACAGAGCAGCAGCAACTGTAGGGGAAACTGAGACAGGCGGGAGGGTGCCAACGCAACACAGACACACGCAGCGCTGTACATGCATGATCCATCAAGCATAATGACACGCATACGTGTGTGTGTGTGGGGGGGGGGTTCCGTAACACAACAGAATGAGAACAGAAGTCATTCTGTAACTGAGCAGCTGCACAAACTAGTGGTAAGGCGAAGAGAGCAGAGAGGAGGACGGGGGGAGACAGAGAGGCGGGGGGGGGACCAGAGGGAGAGACAAACAGAGAATTAGGCTCTAGGGGGTCCTGCCCGTTCCCCCCGTAGAAGCAGAGATCAGTTAAAGTGCTCCCCCTATTATTACAGCAGCTACCACCATCACAACAATCAAATGGTGTGTCTGTGAGAGAGAAGGAGATAGTGTGTGTGTGTGTGTCTGTGTGTGTCTGTGTCCAAGGTCAGAATTGCAGAGTTAATGCAGGGTCCAGTTTCAGAGCCAGAATGAGGTGATCAGACAGACATGTCAGTCATGTGAACATGACCGACCAACAGACAGACAGACAGACAGACAGACAGACCGACATGATCTAACACTTGGGAGCGTTCTGTCTTTTATATCTCTGTGTCAGTGATCGAAGATTTAGGGGCAATAAAGTCAGAGGCGAGGTGAGGTGAGGAAGTCCAATTGTGTGCAGACAGGTTTTCAGATATTCCACAGAATTTCGACAAAACATTCCGCAACAAATGCGCAGCTAAGAGAAGCAGAACAACGGAAACACCCATAAAGGACAATAACACAGAGGGGGAGACCAGAACAGAACAGTACGTGTCCAATGCCAGCTCCCTGCCACGCCATCTCGGGTCATGCCAGTCTGTTAAGCTGTGGATGCCAGGGGGGCATCCACAGCCAGAGGCACCAAGCCCCAGAATTTGCCCATGCTAGAGTTACAGGATAGCAGCATGACTGACTGTCTGGAACATTTAGCCTAACACAAGCCAGGACAATGCCTGGATAAAATATAGTTGCCACCTATTTTTTAATCTTTCATTGCTTCGGTATTATAATACATTTTACATGCGCCTTGTACTCTCTGCCCCATACGTCAGGGGTTTATAAAGGAGTGGAGTGTAACCTAGTTGATTCTTTGTACTCAACGGTCACGAACATTGATGGCGCCGGGGGCAACAAAGATGGGGGAACAAAATGCGGAAAAAAAACCCAAAGTGCAGCAGCAACTTCTGAACAGGGAAAAACAACTACCGTACAACTGGACCCCACCTTCAGAACACAGTGAGAACATCTGGATCCGATTGGCCCCTGGACCCAGA
This sequence comes from Osmerus eperlanus, assembly GCF_963692335.1. Lineage (NCBI taxonomy): Eukaryota > Metazoa > Chordata > Actinopteri > Osmeriformes > Osmeridae > Osmerus > Osmerus eperlanus. The sequence goes on from NC_085033.1 coordinate 5,956,531, forward strand.
GAGATTCCCTCTCTCTCCACGGCTGTTAGTTCAAACACTTCCCTCACTCTTCTAGTCTCCTCTCTGCTTGTTTCTGCTTCTCTCTCCTTGTCTCTTCTCCTCTCTGCTTGTTTCTGCTTCTCTCTCCTTGTCTCTTCTCCTCTCTGCTTGTTTCTGCTTCTCTCTCCTTGTCTCTTCTCCTCTCTGCCTGTCCATCCTACTGTGGACTCCCAGAACAACCATCTCTGACAACTCTGCTCTGACAAACTCCAGACTCTCCTCTGTCTTCTGTTGACACGTGTGTGTGTGTGTTTCTTAGTTTTTGTATATATGCATTGGGGTTGGACTGTAGTTACACGTACTGTCCACGACCCTTGTGGATATGTTGACAGTTTTGGAAACAAAACCGTCAAACCCTGGGTGGCTACCTATGACGTCATGGTCTGACATCTTTATCCTTGCGGGAAACAGAGGAAGGTCTGGACTGGGACTTTAATGGGGGACAGGGTCTCAATTAAAAAGAGGCCAGTGATGCACGACCAGTCAAAATGTGGGTCAACGGTGAGGTAGAGGGAAGAGGAGAGGAGAAGAGAGGACAGGAGTTAAATAAAGAGGATAGGAGCTAAGTGACTGAAGCCTAAAAGGAGCTTGTATTTACAAGCCTGTAATAGGACATTATACAGCTTCTTACCACGCGGCCCACTGGCTGCCCCATGTATGGTCCCCTAGATGGAGAGGGCTTCAATCACAGGAGCTATTTCCTCTTTCTACACTGCACAGCAACCCAGGGCTTTTCTGGGGCAATTGCAGCTGAAGTGTTGCTGCAGAGCTGCCACAATATGCCACAATAATGAAGGGGGTAAAAATATCCACGCAGGCAGTTGATTTTAACCACAACTATGGCGTTCTTCCCAGCAGAGCCTGACCACACCTCCAAGCCACTTCCCATCAGGAGTCAGCCTAGCTGTGTGTGTGTTTACATGCAGGCTTTTCTATGTGTGCGTGTGTGCTGTCGGACTGTTTATGTGTTTGCATGTGTTATTCTGTAAGTATGTGTGTATGTGGTGTCTATTTGTCAGTGTGTGTGATCGTATGTGAATGGAAGTAAACAGAGGTTGCCATTAACCGGGCACCAAAACTGGGCTCTCCTTCCCGCCTCCACTCCACCTTCCTGTGGGACGTGTGTGGTTAGCCGTGGAGTCAGCCTAGTGTGTGTTCATATTTAAGGGGGGGGGGGGGGGGGTTCCAACAAGCAAGGATGGATGTGTGTGCGTCTGTGTGAACTGCAACAGAGGGTAATAGTGTGATAATGAGGTAGGAGACACGATTCTCATACCAGAGAGGCAGCGGGCCATTTCTAGCTCGGTCTGGGTCTGGCCCGGTTTTGGGACCATCCAACCACCAGCATTTTATTCCTGACCAAGTCTCTGGTTTCATAAAGGTCACAGTATAGATAAGTGCCATTCACATATGTGTGGATTACATATCCTGTTCTTAATTACAAGAAATCCACATGAGCTCTTTATCCATCTGCCTGCGAGCCTCTTAAAGCTTGGGTTACCAGTGGAGAGTAGTGTCACTCAACCTCTGACCTTTGGGCAGAGAGATTGAAGGTATTACCTAGGGATAGGGTGTTGAATCAGTCAGGGAGTATGTGGATATGTCATCAATGTAACAAGCTAACACGTCATGATACATTAGAGGTGGTTGGGGGACGGTTGTCCAAACTGGCTGCTCAATGTCAGTTCTGGTTGATGACAGACTAACATGACTCTCCTCTGGAACACCAACTAGAACCTGCATTATAGACTGTTAAGTGTAGAGGGAATTCAAGATTGATTTAATTTGATGATCTCTAAGATGATGCACATCTTTCTTATCTTCTAGCCAGTAACATGTGCAACAAAATATTTGACAGGAAAGCCACAGACCAATACCAGATGCAAATTTGGTAGCCCATCCCAAAATATAAAATAAGCTGTATTTTGCACACCAAGAAAAAGTGCTGAAAGACAGCTTATCATGGACATTTCAGAACATTGTTTTCGCCTCTATTCTAGATCGAACAATCTTTAGGGAAAACGTTACTAATTGCTTTGCACCAGGGGCCCAGGGAACGGAGAAACAAGAGTTGTGTGCGAAGGGACGAAGGGAGGATCCTGAATCACCCTGGACCGCTGTCAAGCCCCAACACAGACGGAAACGCAACGGAACAGCCTCTCGCCGCTGAGGGAACGCTCTGTCTCCGCATTTCCCCTCCTTTCTCTCTCTCCGTCTCTCTCGTTCCGTCTCCGTCCAGGGTGGGATGGATGGATGTGCAGATGCTTAATAAAACCAGCTGTTTCTGGACTGATTAATGGAGGAGACGCGAGAGGAGGAGGATGAGGAGAACGGGGCTTCGCGGAGGGAAGTGAGAGGATGTACATGGCTGGAGTGAGGGGGAGAGAGGAAGGCGAGAGAGGGGAAGCTAGGAGGGGAAAAGGCCAAGCGTAACTCTACCAGCTGAGACTGGAAGGGACTAATGGTTGAGGTAATGGTGTGACTCACTGCCTATGGCCACACATACACGCACACATACACACACACACACACACACACTAGATGCACATACGCCCAAAAAGCACACACAAACACACACTTTGGAGAGGCGAGCGTGTGAAAGTCACAGCAGAGGCACTCGGGAGACGGAGCCACTCCCTCTCACCTTCAACAGGCTGCCGCTCAACAGCTCACTAACTCTCTCCACTGACGTGCACTACTGGCCAGTCATTTCACCTCTCTGTCTCGGTCTCTGTGTGTCTCTCTCTCTCTCTGTCTGTCTCTCTCTGCTCTTTCCCGCTCTTTTTTGCCTTCTCTAGTGTAGTCTTGACACCTATTCTACTCGACTCAGTTCTGTTCTTTTCTACTCCATGAGAAATGGTGGTGTAGCTTTTCCTAGGATTCAACTGTTGTTCTATCCATGCCTGGGGCCGGAGGCAGACTGATGAGAAAGACAACGACCAGTAACATCACAAGTTGACCAGGGGGAGAGTGACCGAGAGAGTGACAGAGAGAGAGAGAGAGAGAGAGAGAGAGAGAGAGAGAGAGAGAGAGAGAGAGAGAGAGAGAGAGAGAGAGAGAGAGAGAGAGAGAGAGAGAGAGAGAGAGAATATCATTTGTTTTACAGTTTTGCTTTGCGCTGTGCAATCTTGGCAGCTGGGGTGTCATTGAGACGTGAGGGTTCCCTAACTGCGCTAGCGAGCGTTTGGCATGGTGCCCTGCCGCCCCACTCCATTGGGCCCAGCTCGCCGTCGTTGGAGCCTCACTCGGTTGCTGATAAAACAGAGGACAAAGAGAAAGTGAGAGACAGAGACGGAGGGTGTGGGGAAATAAAAAGGAGAGAGTGCGTGTGTGAGTGCCACCTACGTGTGTGTGTGTGTGTGTGTGTGTGTGTGTGTGCGGACTGAGGGTTCTCTCTCTTTCTTTGGGGAACACATTCTAGCCTGGTGTGTCACAACCACTCAGGGGACAAGAAAGCACACACACACACACACACACAAAAACATTTGTCCAGCCAGTAACATTGAATGTGACATGAAGGGTCAGAGCCGGATGTCCTCCTTAATGTGAACATGATCTCATGGTGCTATGTCATCATGTCCAGGCTGTGCCTCTGGAGCTATGACTATGTCTGTCAAATGTCCTCTGGGCTTGAATTAGAATCCACAAGACAGACAAGACAAAGCACATCTGATTATTCACCACACAACCATGCACCCACCCACCCACACACTCCCTCACATGGACACAAACACACACATTCACACACAGCATGCACGGACACACATACTGTCAATAAATCATCGGCTTTTAATAAAGACATCTTATCGTTGTGAACATCGACGGATAAACTATTAGTCTTTTAACCGCAAACCAGTGTGAGCAACCCAAACAGATCCTCAGAGAAAACTCCCGCTGTGTGGAGCATTGAATTATGTAGTTCGAAAGAGACAGGCAGACAGACACACAGGCAGACAGGCAGACACACAGGCAGACAGGCAGACACACAGGCAGAAAGACAGGCAGACACACAGGCAGGCAGGATGGTGGCCAGGCAGACAGACAGACACACAGGCAGACAGACAGGCAGACACACAGGCAGGCAGGATGGTGGCCAGGCAGACAGACAGACACACAGGCAGGCAGGCTGGTGGCCAGGCAGGCAGGCAGCCAGGCAGGCAGCCAGGCAAACACGGTCTTATCCCCTGGATGGTTTTCTCAACCCACGCAGACACACCAGTCTCTTAGGACAGGGGGTCAAGAGAGTTCCAACCCCTGTGGCATGCAGACGAGGATCAGCTCATTAGTTGGCCTTAACGAGGCAGGGGGGACCATCCTTCTCATGGCCTCACCCTAGTCCCTCCGACTCCGACTGAGGGGGCTTAGCTCCTCCCTCAAGCTAAGACAACACTGCAGACACTTCCCTTTTACAGAGTCAGAACAATGTCTATCCGAGGTGATTGAGCACCGTTGGCTGTGTGTGATACTAGAAACGTAGGAACACTGAGGCAGGAACACGGATCACACGCACTCCTGCCCAGGCGAGATGTTAGTCATGGTGTTTGTCTCTGAGGCCTGTCCCCATGCAGGGCACATCAGTGACTGCAGGGTGTTGCCTCTGCTGCTTGCAGTTTGGGTATCCTCAGATTACATTCGTTTCCGCCTCTCCCCAACACTAACACTAACACAATGAGATATACACACAGTATTGTGTTCATTTCATCAACAAAACGATGAAAATAACATTTGTGAACACACTATTTTTAGTTAGCTATATAGTTACCAAAGTTAGCTATATGGTTGATTTAGCTGGCTTGTGAAAACTACCTATAAGTCTTTATTATAGAAATCTCAAACTGAGAAGAGACTATGCAGTTCATAGTAGCTGTTTGGGATTCAGGTGGCTGAGCGGTTAGGGAAGCGGGCTAGTAATCTGAAGGTTGCCAGTTTGATTCCCGGCCGTGCCAAATGACGTTGTGTCCTTGGGCAAGGAACTTCACCCTACTTGCCTCGGGGGGAATGTCCCTGTACTTGCTGTAAGTCGCTCTGGATAAGAGTGTCTGCTAAATGTAAATGTTTGTGATTAGATTTCAATTGATTTTAACGGTTTGTGTTTTGGATTTGATATCATCAGCATAAACTATATATATATATATATATATATATATATATATATTCACTCCATTATGAATTACAATGAGTATTGTATGAATAATATTAACTTAAATGATTAAAAGATGAAATGTGAAGACTTATAAGCCTTCTAGCAAAAAAGATTATGACCACTCTAAATCTAAAATAGCTGTCAAAATTAACACTGACACTTCCTGTACACACACACGCACAAACATACACACAGTACACGCATGAAATTGTTTGCCATTGCACCTGCAGGGCATTCCCAACTGACACCACACACACAAACTCTTAAGGAGAAGTAAACAAGTCAACAGTTGCTGTCTGTTGGTGACTAGCCCAGGATTTAAAAGGCCTCAAACCTCGAGAAGCTACTGATTACGAGGTGACAGAAACAAACACACACTCCAGCAGGCAACTGACCCATGTGCATGTGGTCCGATTGGCTGGCTAGATAAGGCTGACAGGTCACAGCTCTTAATCTGGACGGGCTCAGACTAGGCTCCAGTCCCAACATTCACTTGCAATTATATCATACAGCCGGAGTAGCTGTGTGTGTGTGTGTGTGTGTGTGTGTGTGTGTGTGTGTGTGTGTGTGTGTGTGTGTAGGATCTGAGACGTCATCACACCCTCTTTTGTCCCCCTGCTGTAAATGAGGTTGCACTGCCGCTGGGTCGTTAGCCCCTACTTCCTCTGTACCCTTGAGGAATTTCTGTTTTCCTTATTCCTAGGTGTACAACATAAGACGAGAACTGTTTGGGGAAAAACATGCCAGTTCAAAATGGCAGATTTGGGCTGAGCAGACTTCCCCCGCACATGACAGAGCACAGTAGGCTATTTCTCCTGTCAAAACACACAGCAAGCAAAACAGACACACTCAAGCACACACACAACTTGCCTGCGTACTGACCCATTACCTAATTGCATACACCCAGCCAACAGTGAGAGAAAGATAGAACCCAGATTTATTGTATCAAGAGTACATGGATAGGGGTACATGGATAGGGGTACAGATTTAAGGGAGAGACCAGGGTAGAATAAACACTGACCACGCCCGAGGAGAGAGAGGAGATTAAAAGAGTGAGGGATGATCAAACAAACACTGCAGGGTCGCCAGCAGAGCAGATTACCCACTGAGGGGGCACCTAACACACTGTGTGTGTGTGTGTGTGTGTGTGTGTGTGTGTGTGTGTGTGTGTGTGTGTGCGTGCGTGTGCGTATGTCTGTGCCCCCAACCAATAACCAAGTGAACATGCTGAGGAAGGAGAAATGGAAGGTTCTGGAACAAGCATTTCATCAGAATCCTTGTCTTTTGGGTCTGGATACAAAGGGCTCATTAGCCCCACCTCAGGTTGTCATATAGAACTGCATTCTACAGATTCTGTCCTGTATTCTCACAACGATCATTGAAACAGATGACATCTTACTACATCCCTTCCTGGACTGACCTTGATAGTTACCAGTCACACTGGGCTGAGTGTAGAGGAAGGGAGCTTGCCTGTTACCTTGCAGCGATTGGTCCAGTAAAAGCCCCTCTGGAAAACGAGGCTAGGGCCAGGGCTAATGGCAGGACAAGTGGCAGGACTACTGCTAGGGCCAGGGCCAGTCTTATAGACTGGAGCATGGTACAAAGAGCTGACTTCCACCATGCACCTTGCTCCAAATACCGATTTCCCCCTCTCTAATTCTGCTCTCATTCAAACCCTCTAGTCCATTCCTTCCCCCTTTCCTGTCCCCCTTCTTCTTTTCACATTTCTATAGCCTCACATCTTCTCTGTACCAATTAACCTATCCCCTCCCCTCTCCTTCCCACATATATTTTCTTCTTGCCTTCTTTCCACCACCTCGGTCCTTCCCCTCCTTTCTTACACCCCACCCCCTCACCCCCTGTCCCTTGCCCCCCGCAGTCCATTTCCCTTCCTATCCTCTCCCAAATATAGCCCCTGCCAAAACCACCAGGGGAAACAACTAAATGAAAAGATGTGTTCACTCCACCAATAATATCCAGCCTAGGACTGGGCACGCAAGCAGCTCTGGCCACAGGGGACTGGAAATAAAAACATTTTTGAGGAATATCTGACAAATAAACATTCTTGCAAATAAGAAAACAAATGGTGTTTTGCTTTTCACAGTCAGTTGGGCTTCAAATAATTGAGGAGGTTCAACTATATGTCATCATAGAATTCTGCTTAGGGTCTCCTCCAAATACTTTGAGGTGACTGACTACCTTTCACTGTACTTTAATCATTATTTCATCTGTATAGAAAGAGACTGCATGGGAAACTCCATCTCCAGTCTTCTGCAATCCCCCCCTGTCCATCCCAGCTCCTGCCTTACCATCCCAATACCTGTCTTCCCCTCCCAGCACCTGCCTTACCATCCCAATACCTGTCTTCCCCTCCCAGCACCTGCCTTACCATCCCAATACCTGTCTTCCCCTCCCAGCTCCTGCCCTGTTCCTCTTATCCATCCCAGCATGCCCCCTCCTTGTCCCATCCCCATACCAGTTGCCACAGCTAAACGTCTTTACCCTGGAAGGCGATGGCATGTCCTGAGATGAGGTACTTGAGCTCGGAGCTGTAGGAGTGGATGTTCTGAAGAGTCTCCCGTCTCACCGCTGCCTGGTAGCTGTCCTCCATCTTGCGAGTACAGCAGGATGGGCCCTGGTGTTTACACACCAGCAGGTCCACATCTGGGGTGGGGTGGGGGGAGGACATACATTAGAAACATTCCAACCCCAACTGGCATCAGAGGATTCAAAACTCTCTCTCTCGCTCACATACATACACACAACCCCCACATACATACACAAACACACACAGTCGATCTGGGTCAATTGGTACTTGTTAAGACCGTTACTTTGGATTGTTTCTATTTAGGTATAGAGAGAAGGGCATTTTACTGTATGACATGCTTTGGTTGACACTAGAGCCCGACTCTGAGCCCGACCGATATGGATTTTTTGGGTGCATTACTGATTCAGATAACTGAGAAAAAAAAACAATATTTTGAATAAATAAATCTGCAAATTAGACTATTAGATATAAAAATATTGTTTAAGTGCTTGTTTCTGTTGCTAATACTTGCCAAGAGATATAATCGGTCTGCCTAAAGTATTTTCATTAATCTCACAGAATTCTCTCAGGGAACTGATTTTTGTTTTTGGGTTATATAAATCAGAACACTATAATATGGTGTAATACTGGACCCAATGCAGTAACATACAGGTCAAAGTAAGGTCATCTGATTTCATATTAGATTAAATGTGCAACAATATCAAATATATATTACACAACAGTGGGAGCTGAAACAAACCTTTCGTCTTCCATTACTACTGAACTATGTTTGTTAACGCTAACATTAGGGGTGTGCCCTGACGCTACTTTCTGTCACAGTTTACGTTCAGAGATAACTACCATGAATGTTGAATGAAAAAAAATATATATATATCGATACAGTAGTTTGAGAATCGATAGTGTCGGCAAACATAATATCGCAATACTGAGTATCGATATTTTATTACACCCCCAATTAGCACATACATGGACAGGGCACATTCTGTTTTCCCCTTTAAGTATTGATATTGATGTCGACATGCATAATACATGGATTAATGTGATGGGTATAAAACACTGGGCATGCAGACACTCCGAGAACGAAAGATAGGCGCCGTGGGGAAGTAGACCAAGAAGAATTTAAACATGCTTACTGCTATAAATACTGCCTGTGCTCCAAGTATAAATAGCATTTGCATGTGCTGGCTGTCGTATATGCACAGCTTATGTGCACAGCACACAACCCAGGATGCACAAACACACACACAAAACATACAGTATGTGCATGCACAAAAATTGTCTACAAAGACATGCACACACACAAGAATACACACACTTGTCCTGTGGTACTAACCATTTAGAATAACTAGGTCTACATCACAACTTCGGTTTAATAAGATCTAACAATTTAAGGTGCATCTCAATTAGGCACCATGTCATCAGCAAGAGCTGGTATCCAGAATAGTCTCTCCTTCGTCTTTCTCTCTGTCTGTCGGAATAGGTCTGATAGGACAACTAATCTAAGAGATGGTAGTGGTGTATATGTGTGTGTGTTTGTGTGTGTGTATGGGGGGGGGGGGGGGCAGGTGGTGTAACTGGACTCCGAAGCACCGTCTCAGAACTGGGACTGCATGACCGGTGCCTTGCTGACCAAATCCCATCCATGAAACACAATAGGCTTGCACTACCAACATCCCCCCTCCTCCTCAACCTCATTTGCTTGGCATACCCTAGTCAGGCATGGCTGTCTCTCAATTACCCTGCTAGTGTTTACTGACCCCCCCCCCCCCCCTTGCATGTGTCTGTCATTCCCAAGGAGTGAGGACATAACTGGCCGACTGACATCAGTCTCTCTTCCCTCTCTCTCTGCCAGACAGTTTCCAGAATCCCCTTTTCTCTCTTCCACTGTCTCTTTCTCTCTCTCCACCTCACCCCCCCCTCTCTCTCTCTCTCTCACTCTCGGTCCCTGACCCTGTTATCCACACTGGCTGGTCCTTCTCCCTCTGTGTGTTATCTCTGATATGAAACTAATATCCCGGGACTCACAGAGGAATTTAGTCCGGCCTCTCATGTCCGCTCCTCGCGTGTATCAACGGGGGAGGGGGGGGTAAGTGATACCCAGAAGGACTTTAGCAGCCAACACCATGGCAGCAGATATCGATGCAGGTCAACAGTGTCAGGAATATTTCAGAACATTGACTATAAGTCAAATCTTTACTTGTTAGGGCCACACACACGGAAAAAATAAATAAGCTATCAGATTAGTTGTATTGGCTAGCTCCTGGATGCAAAGCTACTCATGTGACATGACAGGTACAAATGGGAAGCTTGGAGATGTGCTGATGTTCAATAGGACAGTGAGAGTCTGCAACAATGAGCTTAACCACACACATACCACACACACGTACTTGACAACGAATCTTAATCATTCTTTATATTGGAACAATAACATGGAGTTGAAGCCCCTTATAGGATACATTTCTTCCACAGACGCTAAATAAACACCTAATTACTGCCCAGCTACAGTTCTAAAGGGTTAAAGTCAACCAAGAGACATAGTTCCTCTAATCATCTTCAGGTGACAAAAATCTTAGAAGTAATTGGATGTATTAAAGCCAAGGCCGTATTACATTCAAGGGGCTTGAATTGTAGATCACAAATCCCAACTCATAAGTGCAGTTTAGTTGATGGAGGGACTCAGAGTAAAACGCACAGAGATTCTTATGGACCTCACTTCACAATTTCAAATTTTATATTTTTCCCCCAAGAACAGGAATAACTTTGTGGAATTGCAGGTAATTAAAGCAACCGAGTTGCCCTTTGTAGATATTTTTCTGTGCTCTCCTCCCTCTCTAGCCTCAGAAAACCGGCTTGCCCCGTCCAGTGAACCTGCAGGATATTTACTCTATATTGATTTGCTTTACTTGGGAGGAACTGTGTTGATTGAAAACACGACTCAAAGAGGCTCTGCCGCATACCTGAATTTTTGGACGGCCCTCAATCGCACTTGGAATGTTTGGCTTTGGCTGACTTCAAGCTGGCAGTGCCCCTGGTGACTGGCCACTTAGGGGTCCAGAGGCAAGTGTTGGGTGGGGTTGGACATAAGAGATTTAGTTCTGGGCACCGGGGGCCAATGCATGGGAGCAGGCAGAGCAAAGGGGCCATAAATCAGGAAGATAGATGCACCAGGTACTAACAAATCTCTATTCAGACTTCCCAGGGGCTCAACTACCTTCCCAGATTAGAATACCCAACCACCAATAGTGAAATTCCACCTTCTTCCCATTTACTTCTTCAACCATGCACCCCCATACACAGACACACACTGAACTTAATTCTGTGTTGTTTTCTACTTCTAATAGCATAAAGACAACCAACATACCTGGTGGGGGGAGTCTTGCACAAACAGCAATAACACCAATCAATTTAGAGGGAAATCCAATAATGGGGGCTTGGAACCCAGACACATTAAGCTGATTCTTATTTGGTAGACCCTGGTGAGCCTTCAGTGATGGGAGAGGATTGGAGAAGGAGCACCAGTCGGGTTCAGCAGTTTAATAAGCTGAGCCACTTAAGAACATTGTTGTTGTAACTTTACTTGAATAGATGACTGAAAATGTATGCAAATGCTATATACATTCCTCAGAGCACAAGTGTAATGAGGCCCTGGTCTGTCAAGGAGGTGATGTGTGCTGTGTGTGTGTTCCCTCCGTTTGAAACGCTTAAAAGAGACTCAAATGACGATGACCAAAGGGATTTGTTATCCTTCAGTTCATGCAAGTGCGTTTGACGCTGTTGTGTGGATGTGGTGGTGACATGTGATAACATGCTGTGCTTCCATTTCGTTTTGCTAAACTAAACACATGTATCCTGGCTTTCTAGGCCATAGCAGATGTGTAAACTTCACCTCCCTCTCTATCGCTCTAGCACCCTATCATCACTCCAGCGTGGTAATACGAACCTCTACTGACTGGGTAGGCGTGGTATGATATGTTTGGCACTATTGTACCACATATCCACAAGATACTGTGCATGACTTTTTTTGAAACATCTCGTCTTCTTATTGGTCTTACAGACCTGGATGGACAGCTGACTCGGACATAGAAGTAGGCTGGACTGGAGAAAGCTTGCCAGAAGCATTTGTGTTCATGAACAAAGCGCCTGACATCTAACTGACGTATCTCCATAAACGGGACGTCAACATGCCTCTCTAATCTCATATACGGTGCCCTTGGGCGGCGCATCACAGAACCACAGCAGTTGTAACTTTCAAAAAATAATCACAGGTTGAAAAGTACACGTCATTGATGACCTCAGGCTAATCTTAAAATAATTGTCATTTGTTGAAAAGTTTTGTTTGGGAAAAGTAGAACAAGACCTCTCTCTATGCCCGGAGATTCCATCTGTTATTGGCATTGAACAGTTCTGAGGTTTCAAAAGCATAATGGAGGCCGTAGATAACAGTGGAATTAGGGCTGTCAAGTATGGAATCAATTAAGTAATGTATCTGTAATAAAACTACCATCCTCTCCATTTGGAGTCTCCAGGTTCAACTGTTCTAAAAGTTCCGCTCTGCCACACTCCTAAGTCACTTAGTGAGAAATCAGTTCACTGCACATGAATGAAACACGGCACTGTGTACCCCCCAAAGCAAACACAGAGCATGAAAAGAGCTGAGGTTTCACCACTTCAGATTTCATGAGCTGCTTTGGTTGGCCCTTGATCTGAGAATGGAAGCGGCGTAGCAGAGTTGTATACACACACACGTGCAGACAGACACAGGGCATCTCTCTTCTCTCTCACGCTCACCACTTTGAAGAGAGAGCTGGTCTGGCCCAATACAACCTGGTAAGCACCACTCCAAATAAGAAACAACAAATAACACGATTAAGGCAAAAAGGTGGTGTTGAATTAGCTGTGGAGAGGATGAGTGAGCAAGTGAGACATGCAACCTCTGTGTTGAACACACTTCTGAAGCTCCAGGAGCAGAAACACAGACGGGAGACTTTCACTCTTGTTGGTGGGACCCCCATATCCTGACATGCCTCTAATACCTAGCTTCAAGTCATGTGTCGTCCCCGCTAACAACCATCTCCGAACAGCCGAGGTTTCAGTCCACGCCCCCCCAGTCTAGTCATCTGCAGTCATACAGCTCTCCATGCCTTTTTAGAACATGCGGCTCAAACAATTGCATCCAGACTGGTGACATCTTAACAAGACCACCCTCCTGGTGTCTTGTATAGGGCCCTGCTATCCCACCGTTTGACACCCTGGAGCCAATCGCACGTCCCCTTGACAGTGGCCAAACATACTGAAAAATATATAATGGTCAGAAACACTTCCCGAACAAGGCAACTTTCTTATTCTCACGTGACGATTGACGGCTGTGAGACAAGAGAAGGGGAAACACCACCACACATGCATACATAACACTAAGATATGCTAAACTAAGCTATACATAACCACAGGGAGAGACACAAGTGTTGTTTGCAAGGGGGATGATGAGTGCTGTGTTTTCTTACACTGACAGGCCATCCCCTAAAAAAGTCTGCGTAGCTGAATGAAGCCCAAACCCAAGTTGCATCTTCCATGTGGGCTCAGTTTGAACTCCTTCAAGTTTATAACAACAAACAAATTCAGTTTTATCCCTACATTTTTTGTTTATGTGGCATAGTAGATTCACACTCCCACAGAAATTGTTAAGGGTATCCATAGAACCATTAAATCGTAGAAAATGTCATAGATGAAACCTTTGCTTGATGAAATTATTGTACAGAAACCAGCTTTTAATTACAAATTCTATAACAATATTGTCCCAGTAATCTCACACCTGATGCTCCTGACCTCCACTTCAGTTTAAACCCTACGTCTTACCATGTACTAAATATTAGACACTTGCTAAAAGGTAAAACCACAATACACATGTTTTTCCATAAACCAGTTCCAGTTCAAAATCCATTTTAAGCCTCTTACAGCTAAGCCTTTGTGCCAGGTACATTTGAAAAGTTATTCCCAGACACCCAAGTTTATTTGGTAAACACGTGGAGGTTAAGCAGGTAGGCTTAGCAAGACAATATTTCAATTAAATATTACTGTTGAGATGGACTTGACTAGGACGAAAATAGATTCAATCTTGACAGCAAACAATTCCTACTGTTGAGGTAACATGGGTTATTGGCATACTGTACTTTCTGGGTGTTTGCTAATCAGAGCACGGCAATATGTCAATATCTTAAATATGTCTGTCAGTGTAGTATTGCTTTACACTGGATTTCAGAATATGATTAGGCTACTCTCTGCCAGTCGTACCGAGAACCACGTGCATTCTCCACATCTAGTGACGACCGACCAAAATAGAATAATACCAGTGTAGGCTGAGGCCAATATGTCTGCACTAGTGTGGATTAAATGAATACATTATGATAGATTGTCATTTGAAGAGTAGCCTACTTTGTGCGTGATCCTTGACAGAGTCTCACCTGTGCCAGGTACCTCCGGTACCCACTTCAGCGGACCTATCTGCCGCATTTGAAACGCGGTTTTCACCTCATGACAGCTGTAAGAGTCAACATCCTCTACTTTTGCAAAAAACAAAACTGTTGACAAAATCCACAAAATGCTTACGCGTGGCCATACTCCTCGAAACATTGCAGCATCTCACGTCGCGTATCCAAGAGATTTGAATAATTTTCAAGTCGATTTAAAAACTAGAAAGTATTGGGTTTAAACGGACAAAGTACACATGCTTTCAATTTTCACATTATTTGTTTCAGTGTGTGTACGAGCTTCCACGCATAAGTGTTTTTTTTTCTTGAAGAGGAGAGTGTGGCCAATTGTAGAAGTCTGTGTCCGACACTCAACACAGCAATGCTCGACTGCACGATTCACTGCTCTCTCGCCTCCTCCCATTCATTGACTATAAGGGTGCCAGTTGGTAGAACAAATACGTTATTTTTAGCATCAACTAAGTATCATCGTTAGCCTACTTTTCATCTTCAGGTTTGCAGGTTTAAGTTGTTAACAGTTTAATGTTCTGCATCCCACCACATATTTCTAGCATCATGGTAGATTAGGGTATTGCAAACTTTTTAAAGCAACGTTTTATGTTTTATGTTTAAAAGTTGGAGCTGCTGAATGCTGACACCGATTAAAAAATATATAAAATGGAAAATAATTAGATTTTGGCTAGATTTGAAAAATTACATTATTGCCGAGATGTAGGGGCAAGTAAAACTCCATAAGATAATGAGAAAATACGGGTTAAAGTATCTGCTCATGGCATATTACTGGAAATCAAGTCCTCAGTGCCTGTTAAGTTTCAGTTTAGGGAAGGAAGCTATTGTTTTGTTTAATGCACCACACCACCATCTATTGGCCGTGATAGAATGTTGGAGAACGCTGCTGTCATCATCAGCTGTTTCCTCTGTTCTGTGACCGGCACAGGGAATGGTTATGCTAGTGGTTGTATTCGGTGCGGAGTGAGATTGATAGAGAAAATATCGAACCCTCTTCTTTATCAGGAATAGTATTAAAGGTGCATTCACTTCAGGCAACCTAGACCTCGTGGCGCAACGGTAGCGCGTCTGACTCCAGATCAGAAGGTTGCGTGTTCAAATCACGTCGGGGTCATACTTTTTATTCGTCAACCACTTAGTAATTCACAGAGTCGTTTGTTTACCAGCTCCTTTCCTCGAAAAGACTAATCAGACATGGCACAGTTACTGTAAGCTGCATTCAATACTGTTAGTATCGTTACTTTGTCTATCTCAGACTTTTTTTAAATCAGTAATTTCCTAGCCACGCGGCTTTTTCGATAAGCCCTAAAGAAATCTGTTATTTTACACAAATCCTGACCAACACCTTTTTGTCATTCGGAAGAAATAGACAATGACCAGACAAAAACAGAGACAGGGCTCGTCCGGGATTTGAACCCGGGACCTCTCGCACCCTAAGCGAGAATCATACCCCTAGACCAACGAGCCACGCATAAGCACGTAGCATTTCAGTACCTCAACGCTTCATGTGTGGTCAGCTGAATGGTAGCGTAAAAAAAAATCTTTAAATGTACATATTTAGAACTATAAAACTCCTGGACTCCATGAATCTGTAGTGGTGTCTCTGTTGTCTCGCGAAACGGGAATTGTATTAACCCTTGTGTTATCTTCGGGTCGTTCTGACCCATCAGTCATTGTGACCCACCGTCGTATTGCGACAACTTTACCGCATACAAAAACAAAGTGAAGCATTTTCTTTTAACCGTTGGGCTGTCTCAGACCCCCCACATTGCGAAGGTTAAAAGAAAATTATTTTTATTTGGTTTTGTATTGGGTAAAATTGGGTAAACACAACGATGGTTCGTTATGAACCTTTGGGTCATGTGACCCGAAGGCAGCACGAGGGTTAAGTTGCAAGTCGGTTGGTGAAAGTAGGCTCAGGACCCCCAAAACGACGTGCAGCGCGAAGAATAAATAGGCTACGTCTAAAAATGATGCCCTTTATGGAAACGAGCACATACTTGGGCTTTGTATGACGTTGAAAGGTGGCAGGTGTCTTGCTCAGGATCCAAGGACGTGCAGTGTTGACTGTTTGTGACAAATAAATATAAATTGCCATTGAACATTTTATTACTCATATCAGCATGGCAATTGCGTCAAGAATAGGTTTACGTCGTATGTGGCAGCCATTGACAGGTAGCTAATAATCACAATCATCTGAGAAGTAGGCTATTTTATGCATGCAAACATGTATGGTGTAGGACCCAATTTTACGTTACATAGCTAGCATGATGGACAATCTTTAAGTAGCCTATATGTGAGGAAATACAAACTCTTGACATTTTTAGTTGCTTTTACCCATTGAGTTAACAAGTATTTGGCTCCAAGTATTTTACTTTTGCCTTTCAAGCAGAATTGAAGTAAGTACCAAAGTTATTATTTTAGGAGGAACCCATGTGTTAGCTTGTCAGCGCTTTCTTGAACAAAGCGGGCCACGCCGGTGTAGTGTGCTTTGCCAGCCACCTCCACCACCACAGCCTTAAAGTCTCCACATGTTGTCTCCTAATAAAGAAAAAGGCACTGGTAATATCAATGTACTGAAATGAAAGACATGTTTTTCTCATGCTCACCAGAAATATTTATCTTTTTATCTGTAAATACAAATTTCAGGCGAATGATTACTGATTATTTAAACTGGAAGCTCAAATGTGTGAAGGGGTCCAGCTCAGTTTTTAAAGATAGGGCCTATGATTTTCTGAGATGTGAAAAAGATGGACATAATTGTTGAATCCAGAAATTATCCTGGACATATGGGTATCAATCTGACACAAACAGAAAAAGCACACAAGAATGGTATGGATACTATTACCTGAACAGCTCTGCCAGTAAACTGAGATCTTGTTGTCCCACTTTGGAAGGTTCTTGTCTGGTTGAGGAGGATAAGGCGTTTGTGGTACTGGAGAGCCACCCTGGCTGTCACCCCTGATCCTGTGGGGCTTCGATCAACCTGTAAGAAATGAGAGAACATTTCTTTTAGAAACCAAGACCCCAAATATCTTGCATGAGCAGTGGCCAAGTCTGGCCAAATGCAGTCTCTGACATGCTGTTAAAGTCGAGCTGAAACTGCATTTTGGGAGTATCTAACTTCCGTATTGTGACATACTTCCAAGACATACAGGATAGATAGGTGGTACGTAACGTTTGTAGAAATTTGATTTTATGTTGATTTTATGACCAGGGATAAATAGTTAGGGATATGTTTTCAGATCTCAACTTTAAGGCCACTTTCCAGGTGACAACAGGTGTGCAGGATTGAAGCACATGGACACCCATTAATAGCGCCTGCCTCACAGGCTTTGTAAATAAATTGTGCTGGCTTATAAGATGTCAAGGCTTTTTCCATGTACATGCATATGGGCACATTCCTCCACATTCCTCCTGGTTATTCAGAACTGAGCAAAATGTTTTACCTGGGAATCTGCAAATACACAAACATTGGCAGTTGGCTCTTGGGAATAGACGTCGTTGCCGTCTGTGAGGATAGTACCATAGAGAAAGGCTAGATCCTCATTGATTGGGTGGTGTAGCTTAACCTAAAGAAGATAACATTGAAATTAATTAATTTGAGTGCACTGGTAAAGATGCATGGGAATTGTACATTTGGGGTTATATTACATTGACCTGATTGTGTGCCAAGTATAGTATTAGTAGTATTTTAACGGTGTGAGATTCCAGTCCAATTTAATGGTGGTCCAAGATGTTGTAGATAACTTTGCAAGGTTACTTGAGATTTGACAGAATTTGTCACTGCTGTGGCAGCATCCACTAGATCTCTTGTTCTTGACTTGTTGACATCCAGGCCGAACCTCTGGGCAGCTACAAAAGCGTAGAAGGCACCTCCATAGCTTATGTCAACCATGACTTCGCCATAACCTGCCACTGTGACAATCACATCTAACAAAAAGACAAATTAGCTCCAAGAAGGCAATAGTAATAACAAACTACTGAGATCACCCAGCATTTAAAAGTATATATTTAAAGACCAGGTAAAAACAATGTAAGTCGTTTTATTAATTATACTAAGGTTATGTTTATAGGTGCTAGAGCTGTCATTGTTCTTTTGTTCTAGTAATTTTGAAAATTACCCTGTGACCCTTTCTGTATTTGGATTGCTCAAACACCAAAATCAAGCCCAAAAAAAGGGGTTCATGGATTGTCAACAATCCCTAAAACTCCCAAGAATTAAACTATTTCAATGCATCTTCAATGATAGGTTTAATCTGAACATAATAACAAATCCATATAAAAATGCTTTGCCTATTTGACCTTTATGATAGCTAATATTGACACATGACATACAGTATACTAATGGTCTCTCACCTGTAGCAAATGCAAATGCTGGAACACTGTTGAATCTTACACCTCCAGTTTTACCATTTGAATACTCAACAAATGCCTTCACCAGGCCACACGGACAGTGTATGTTCACTTGGGTCTCTGGGGACTGTATCTTTTTGACCAGTTTGTAGTCAACTGCAAAACGCCCAAGTGCGATAACTGCGTGACCACACATGGTGCTGTATCCTTCATTGTGCATGAAGAGGACCCCAAAATCTGCTTCAGATATCTCACTCTCCACAATCAGTGCACCATACATGTCATAGTGTCCTCGTGGCTCAAACATCAAGGTCTGACGCAAAACGTCGAGATGCTCCTTCAAGAAACGACGTTTGGATAGCAGACTCTCACCCTTTACCTCTGGATATCCACTAATGATAATACGCAATGGTTCCCCACCAGTGTGCATATCAACAACTGACAGCTCGGTTCCATCATGGGGTGGAAGCACTAACTCCATCTGATCTGGACAAAAATACACATTTTACTTAAGGTTATACAACACACAAAACATTAAATCTACAGCATGTTCCTAAGGGATTCTAGATGGGTGATAGTAGGCTAAATCCTTCCGGCTGTATCTTTGACTGACATATCGAGACTGCGTGAGAAATCAAAGGAACGTGAGTTTGTGCATCAAACTCTGCGTCTCAGTTACCCATACTACACAATGTTGCCAATTAGCTTTTCACCTTCACTAGTGAAAAAATCTTATCTGGCAAGCGACACATCTAGCGACTTTCAGCTACTTTGGCAGTCTCCGTTTACGTTGTTGAGCAGCAGCAAAATAACTGTAATTATACTTCCGTGTTGTCATAGAAAGTCGTATCTGCACCCCCCCCCCCCACACCCCCCCCCCCCCCCCCACCATGCGACGATCCACAACTATTTAAAAACCCACCATGCAAACGTAATATGTATAAATAATTGCATGAAATAACTCTACCTGCTTCAACTGGTCTTGTTTAAAACTGTTTCAACGTTGTTTCCCTTTTTAAACTTCAACTTTCAACGTCGTTGTTTATCTGCGTGTCTACCATAGACTTATACAGGGTGTCTACAGCTGAGAGAGTACTACAGTGTTTTTCAAAATAAAGGCGCTCTCAAAATTGCCAGTCTTACCAATGCCAACACATTGGGGGTGTTTCAGAAACGGCACACGTTGTGAAACCTGTAGTGCACCGTGCCCGTGATGTAGTTGGTGATTAAGATGTAAGTTAGAAACACACACACACAGATTCATGGAAATATACAAACATAGTTGGTGACACACACGTGTCACCAACTATGGTTGGTGCCTGTGATGCAGGCAGCTGGTAATCACAATTGAAACTCTTTAAATTACTTATGTGCCACATCATAAAAGCTATTTCTCATTATTTTGACAACATTGCCAATGCTCTGGTAAATGCAGGGTACATGTAGCCCACAATTGTCTGCTGAGTCCTACATTATCAATTGATTATCTTGATCAAACTGTATTTAATTGGTTCTAGGTTAAAAAGTGTTACCCCCACAAATCGTACTCATCAACATTAATTAAGTAATTAAATACAAAATGTTTAAGCCAATTGTCATATTTGTTGGCCTAATTCACCATACTTTACTGCATGAACAGTTCTACGTGAGGGGCATTTGCTATATTTACATTAACATTTGTATTTTTGCGTTTGTGCTATTCAGTGCTGTAAAATAGTCTTATATTTTCTGTATCGCATTGACATAAATAATATGTATATTATTATATATAGTACATTTACATTTAGCAGACGCTCTTATCCAGAGCGACTTAGAGTGAAGTGCCTTGCCCAAGGACACAACGTCAGTTGGCATGACCGGGAATCGAACTGGAAACCTTTGGATTACTAGCCCGATTCCCTAACCGCTCAGCCAACAGACTCACACAACATATACTAATATATGTTATTTGTTTGTGTAATAAACACAGCAAAAATTGTAGCCTTCCAGAATTCTCTAGATTCAAAGGGGTTTCCCCGCATGGGTTGGAACCCTACTTGCAGCGATTGCAATTGAGAACATTTTTTATGTTGATGTTTACATCATGCTGCTTGACCAAGATTGACTCTCATACCCAGAAATTAAGGAGAGTTCCCAAGTGATCCAGTATTTAGAATTCAGAAACACTTTCACCAAGAATTAAAGCTGCGATGGACAAGTGGTTAAGGCGTTGGACTCAAAATCCAAAGGGGTTTCCCCACACAGGTTTGAACCCTCCTCGCAGCTTGTGATTGTGAAGTGACTTGTTTATGCTGATGTGTACGTCATGCCATCATTGATTTACTGACACTTTCGTTGAAGATTTTCAAAGTGATTCAGCATGCGCAATTTAGAAAGACTTTCACCAGGAACGAAAGCTGTGATGTCCGAGTGGTTAAGGAGTTGGTCTTGAAATCCAATGGGGTTTCCCCGCATAGGTTCGAACCCTACTGGCAGCGAGTGACCGTGACGGACTGGTTTATGCTGATGTTTACGTCATGCCATCATTGATTTCCTGAAACTTTGCTTGAAGACTTTCAAAGTGATTCAGCATGCGTAATTTAGAAAGACTTTCACCAAGAATGAATGCTGCGATGTCTGAGTGGTTAAGGAGTTGGACTTGAAATCCAATGGGGTTTCCCCGCGTAGGTTCAAACCCTACTCGCAGTGATGGCTCATGAGGGACTTGTTTATGCTGATGGTTACGTCATGCCACAATTGATTTACAGACATGTTGTTGAAGGGTTTCCAAGTGACCCAGTTTACAGAATTCAGAAAGGAATTCTCCTTAAACACAAGCTGCGATGGCCGAGAGGTTAAGGCGTTGGACTCGAAATCCAATGGGGTTTCCCCGCGTAGGTTCGAACCCTACTCGCAGCGAGTGACCATGAGGGACCTGTTTATGCTGATGTTTACCTAATGCCATCATTGATTTCCTGAAACTTTGCTTGAAGACTTTCAAAGTGATTCAGCATGCATAATTTAGAAAGACTTTCACCAAGAATGAAAGCTGCGATGTCCGAGTGGTTAAGGAGTTGGACTTGAAATCCAATGGGGTTTCCCCGCGTAGGTTCGAACCCTACTCGCAGCGATTGACCGTGAGGGATTTGTTTATGCTGATGGTTACGTCATGCCACAATTGATTTACAGACATGTTACTCCAACTAGTTATGTTACTAGTTGGAGGCAACGGGGGACAGGTTGTTTCCATCCTTATTCTTTAAGTATAACTTATTTTAGAGTTCTCTTCCCCTGGAACAGATTTCATGTTCCAAATGAGGGGGGCTGTCGCTGTCTTGGTGTGTGGGGTTGCATCAAATTCCCCTTTTTTGCTCTGTTAAATTGCTGCACCAGTCCACACTTGACCGGTGGGGATCTCATTCTATTATGACTGTAACTGTTAGCTGCTCCTGGCATTCTCTAATCTCTGCTCTCCTCTCTCTGCCCCCCCCCACACACATCCCTTGTGGTGTGGGGGGTTTGAGTTGTCAGCACCTGCCTGGTCGTCGGTCAGCCAACGCTGGACCTGGTCGCGAGTCTCCCGGTCCTGTCCTACATCTATAAAGTTGAATAATGGATTTTGGTGTTTTAAAAACCCATCGACACTGTATGACTATGTTTAGCCTGTGTTCTGCTCCTCTCTCCCACCAACCGTCTCTGGAGGAGGGGATCCCTCTCTGAATTGCTCCTCCCAAGGTTTCTTCCATTTTTTTTTCTCCTGTTGAGAGTTTTTTGGGAGTTTTTCCTTGTCTTCCTTGAGGGTTTAGGTTGGTTGAGGGGCAGTTCTATGGGCATATGTGAAGCCCTCTGTGACATGCTTGCGTGTAAAAAGGGCTATACAAATAAATTTGATTTTATTTTATTTGACATGTTGTTGAAGGCTTTCCAAGTGACCCAGTTTACAGAATTCAGAAAGGAATTCTCCATAAACGCAAGCTGCGATGGCCGAGTGGTTAAGGCGTTGGACTCGAAATCCAATGGGGTTTCCCCGCGTAGGTTCGAACCCTACTCGCAGCGAGTGACCGTGAGGGATTTGTTTATGCTGATGTTTACGTCATGCCATCATTGATTTCCTGAAACTTTGCCTGAAGACTTTCAAAGTGATTCAGCATGCGCAATTTAGAAAGACTTTCACCAGGAACGAAAGCTGTGATGTCCGAGTGGTTAAGGAGTTGGTCTTGAAATCCAATGGGGTTTCCCCGCATAGGTTCGAACCCTACTGGCAGCGAGTGACCGTGACGGACTGGTTTATGCTGATGTTTACGTCATGCCATCATTGATTTCCTGAAACTTTGCTTGAAGACTTTCAAAGTGATTCAGCATGCGTAATTTAGAAAGACTTTCACCAAGAATGAATGCTGCGATGTCCGAGTGGTTAAGGAGTTGGACTTGAAATCCAATGGGGTTTCCCCGCGTAGGTTCAAACCCTACTCGCAGTGATGGCTCATGAGGGACTTGTTTATGCTGATGGTTACGTCATGCCACAATTGATTAACAGACATGTTGTTGAAGGGTTTCCAAGTGACCCAGTTTACAGAATTCAGAAAGGAATTCTCCTTAAACACAAGCTGCTATGGCCGAGAGGTTAAGGTGTTGGACTCGAAATCCAATGGGGTTTCCCCGCGTAGGTTCGAACCCGACTCGCAGCGAGTGACCATGAGGGACCTGTTTATGCTGATGTTTACCTAATGCCATCATTGATTTCCTGAAACTTTGCTTGAAGACTTTCAAAGTGATTCAGCATGCATAATTTAGAAAGACTTTCACCAAGAATGAAAGCTGCGATGTCCGAGTGGTTAAGGAGTTGGACTTGAAATCCAATGGGGTTTCCCCGCGTAGGTTCGAACCCTACTCGCAGCGATTGACCGTGAGGGATTTGTTTATGCTGATGGTTACGTCATGCCACAATTGATTTACAGACATGTTACTCCAACTAGTTATGTTACTAGTTGGAGGCAACGGGGGACAGGTTGTTTCCATCCTTATTCTTTAAGTATAACTTATTTTAGAGTTCTCTTCCCCTGGAACAGATTTCATGTTCCAAATGAGGGGGGCTGTCGCTGTCTTGGTGTGTGGGGTTGCATCAAATTCCCCTTTTTTGCTCTGTTAAATTGCTGCACCAGTCCACACTTGACCGGTGGGGATCTCATTCTATTATGACTGTAACTGTTAGCTGCTCCTGGCATTCTCTAATCCCTGCTCTCCTCTCTCTGTCCCCCCCCCCACACACAT
Organism: Osmerus eperlanus; assembly: GCF_963692335.1. Lineage (NCBI taxonomy): Eukaryota > Metazoa > Chordata > Actinopteri > Osmeriformes > Osmeridae > Osmerus > Osmerus eperlanus. The sequence goes on from NC_085033.1 coordinate 5,980,361, forward strand.
CCCTTGTGGTGTGGGGGGTTTGAGTTGTCAGCACCTGCCTGGTCGTCGGTCAGCCAACGCTGGACCTGGTCGCGAGTCTCCCAGTCCTGTCCTACATCTATAAAGTTGAATAATGGATTTTGGTGTTTTAAAAACCCATCGACACTGTATGACTATGTTTAGCCTGTGTTCTGCTCCTCTCTCCCACCAACCGTCTCTGGAGGAGGGGATCCCTCTCTGAATTGCTCCTCCCAAGGTTTCTTCCATTTTTTTTTCTCCTGTTGAGAGTTTTTTGGGAGTTTTTCCTTGTCTTCCTTGAGGGTTTAGGTTGGTTGAGGGGCAGTTCTATGGGCATATGTGAAGCCCTCTGTGACATGCTTGCGTGTAAAAAGGGCTATACAAATAAATTTGATTTTATTTTATTTGACATGTTGTTGAAGGCTTTCCAAGTGATCCAGTTTACAGAATCCAGATAGGAATTCTCCATAAACACATGCTGCGATGGCCGAGAGGTTAAGGCGTTGGACTCGAAATCCAATGGGGTCTCCCCGCGTAGGTTCGAACCCTACTCGCAGCGATGGCTCATGAGGGACTTGTTTATGCTAATGTTTACGTCATGCCATCATTGATTTCCTGAAACTTTGCCTGAAGACTTTCAAAGTGATTCAGCATGCGCAATTTAGAAAGACTTTCACCAGGAACGAAAGCTGTGATGTCCGAGTGGTTAAGGCGTTGGACTCGAAATCCAATGGTGTTTCCCCGCGTAGGTTCGAACCCTACTCGCAGCGAGTGACCATGAGGGACCTGTTTATGCTGATGTTTACGTCATGCCATCATTGATTTCCTGACACTTTCGTTGAAGACTTTCAAAGTGATTCAGCATTTGTAATTTAGAAAGACTTTCACCAAGAATGAAAGCTGCGATGTCCGAGTGGTTAAGGAGTTGGACTTGAAATCCAATGGGGTCTCCCCGCGTAGGTTCGAACCCTACTCGCAGCGATGGCTCATGAGGGACTTGTTTATGCTGATGTTTACGTCATGCCATCATTGATTTACAGACCTTTTGTTGAAGGCTTTCCAAGTGACCCAGTTTACAGAATTAAGAAAGGAATTCTCCTTAAACACAAGCTGCGATGGCCGAGAGGTTAAGGCGTTGGACTCGAAATCCAATGGGGTTTCCCCGCGTAGGTTCGAACCCTACTCGCAGCGAGTGACCATAAGGGACGTGTTTATGCTGATGTTGACGTCATGCCATCATTGATTTCCTGACACTTTCGTTGAAGACTTTCAAAGTGATTCAGCATTCGTAATTTAGAAAGACTTTCACCCAGAATGAAAGCTGCGATGTCCGAGTGGTTAAGGAGTTGGACTTGAAATCCAATGGGGTTTCCCCGCGTAGGTTCGAACCCTACTCGCAGCGATTGACCGTGAGGGCTTTGTTCATGCTGATGTTTACGTCATGCCATCATTGATTTCCTGAAACTTTGCCTGAAGACTTTCAAAGTGATTCAGCATGCGCAATTTAGAAAGACTTTCACCAGGAACGAAAGCTGTGATGTCCGAGTGGTTAAGGAGTTGGACTTGAAATCCAATGGGGTTTCCCCGCTTAGGTTCGAACCCTACTCGCAGCGATTGACCGTGAGGGATTTGTTTATGCTGATGGTTACGTCATGCCACAATTGATTTACAGAAAAGTTGTTGAAGGCTTTCCAAGTGACCCAGTTTACAGAATCCAGATAGGAATTCTCCATAAACACATGCTGCGATGGCCGAGAGGTTAAGGCGTTGGACTCGAAATCCAATGGGGTCTCCCCGCGTAGGTTCGAACCCTACTCGCAGCGATGGCTCATGAGGGACTTGTTTATGCTGATGTTTACGTCATGCCATCATTGATTTCCTGAAACTTTGCCTGAAGACTTTCAAAGTGATTCAGCATGCGCAATTTAGAAAGACTTTCACCAGGAACGAAAGCTGTGATGTCCGAGTGGTTAAGGAGTTGGACTTGAAATCCAATGGGGTTTCCCCGCTTAGGTTCGAACCCTACTCGCAGCGATTGACCGTGAGGGATTTGTTTATGCTGATGGTTACGTCATGCCACAATTGATTTACAGACAAGTTGTTGAAGGCTTTCCAAGTGACCCAGTTTACAGAATCCAGATAGGAATTCTCCATAAACACATGCTGCGATGGCCGAGAGGTTAAGGCGTTGGACTCGAAATCCAATGGGGTCTCCCCGCGTAGGTTCGAACCCTACTCGCAGCGATGGCTCATGAGGGACTTCTTTATGCTGATGTTTACGTCATGCCATCATTGATTTCCTGAAACTTTGCCTGAAGACTTTCAAAGTGATTCAGCATGCGCAATTTAGAAAGACTTTCACCAGGAACGAAAGCTGTGATGTCCGAGTGGTTAAGGAGTTGGACTTGAAATCCAATGGGGTCTCCCCGCGTAGGTTCGAACCCTACTCGCAGCGATGCCTCATGAGGCACTTGTTTATGCTGATGATTACGTCATGCCATCATTGATTTACAGGCCTTTTGTTGAAGGCTTTCCATGTGACCCAGTTTACAGAATTCAGAAAGGAATTCTGCTTAAACACAAGCTGCGATGGCCGAGAGGTTAAGGCGTTGGACTCGAAATCCAATGGGGTTTCCCCGCGTAGGTTCGAACCCTACTCGCAGCGAGTGACCATGAGGGACCTGTTTATGCTGATGTTTACGTCATGCCATCATTGATTTCCTGACACTTTTTTTTTGAAGACTTTCAAAGTGATTCAGCATTCGTAATTTAGAAAGACTTTCACCAAGAATGAAAGCTGCGATGTCCGAGTGGTTAAGGAGTTGGACTTGAAATCCAATGGGGTCTCCCCGCGTAGGTTCGAACCCTACTCGCAGCGATGGCTCATGAGGGACTTGTTTATGCTGATGTTTACGTCATGCCATCATTGATTTACAGACCTTTTGTTGAAGGCTTTCCAAGTGACCCAGTTTACAGAATTAAGAAAGGAATTCTCCTTAAACACAAGCTGCGATGGCCGAGAGGTTAAGGCGTTGGACTCGAAATCCAATGGGGTTTCCCCGCGTAGGTTCGATCCCTACTCGCAGCGAGTGACCATGAGGGACCTGTTTATGCTGATGTTTACGTCATGCCATCATTGATTTCCTGACACTTTCGTTGAAGACTTTCAAAGTGATTCAGCATTCGTAATTTAGAAAGACTTTCACCAAGAATGAAAGCTGCGATGTCCGAGTGGTTAAGGAGTTGGACTTGAAATCCAATGGGGTCTCCCCGCGTAGGTTCGAACCCTACTCGCAGCGATGGCTCATGAGGGACTTGTTTATGCTGATGTTAACGTCATGCCATCATTGATTTACAGACCTTTTGTTGAAGGCTTTCCAAGTGACCCAGTTTACAGAATTAAGAAAGGAATTCTCCTTAAACACAAGCTGCGATGGCCGAGAGGTTAAGGCGTTGGACTCGAAATCCAATGGGGTTTCCCCGCGTAGGTTCGAACCCTACTCGCAGCGAGTGACCATGAGGGACCTGTTTATGCTGATGTTTACGTCATGCCATCATTGATTTCCTGACACTTTTTTTTTTAAGACTTTCAAAGTGATTCAGCATTCGTAATTTAGAAAGACTTTCACCAAGAATGAAAGCTGCGATGTCCGAGTGGTTAAGGAGTTGGACTTGAAATCCAATGGGGTCTCCCCGCGTAGGTTCGAACCCTACTCGCAGCGATGGCTCATGAGGGACTTGTTTATGCTGATGTTTACGTCATGCAATCATTGATTTACAGACCTTTTGTTGAAGGCTTTCCAAGTGACCCAGTTTACAGAATTAAGAAAGGAATTCTCCTTAAACACAAGCTGCGATGGCCGAGAGGTTAAGGCGTTGGACTCGAAATCCAATGGGGTTTCCCCGCGTAGGTTCGATCCCTACTCGCAGCGAGTGACCATGAGGGACCTGTTTATGCTGATGTTTACGTCATGCCATCATTGATTTCCTGACACTTTCGGTGAAGACTTTCAAAGTGATTCAGCATTCGTAATTTAGAAAGACTTTCACCAAGAATGAAAGCTGCGATGTCCGAGTGGTTAAGGAGTTGGACTTGAAATCCAATGGGGTCTCCCCGCGTAGGTTCGAACCCTACTCGCAGCGATGGCTCATGAGGGACTTGTTTATGCTGATGTTAACGTCATGCCATCATTGATTTACAGACCTTTTGTTGAAGGCTTTCCAAGTGACCCAGTTTACAGAATTAAGAAAGGAATTCTCCTTAAACACAAGGTGCGATGGCCGAGAGGTTAAGGCGTTGGACTCGAAATCCAATGGGGTTTCCCCGCGTAGGTTCGAACCCTACTCGCAGCGAGTGACCATGAGGGACCTGTTTATGCTGATGTTTACGTCATGCCATCATTGATTTCCTGACACTTTCGTTGAAGACTTTCAAAGTGATTCAGCATTCGTAATTTAGAAAGACTTTCACCCAGAATGAAACCTGCGATGTCCGAGTGGTTAAGGAGTTGGACTTGAAATCCAATGGGGTTTCCCCGCGTAGGTTCGAACCCTACTCGCAGCGATTGACCGTGAGGGATTTGTTTATGCTGATGTTTACGTCATGCCATCATTGATTTCCTGAAACTTTCCCTGAAGACTTTCAAAGTGATTCAGCATGCGCAATTTAGAAAGACTTTCACCAGGAAAGAAAGATGTGATGTCCGAGTGGTTAAGGAGTTGGACTTGAAATCCAATGGGGTTTCCCCGCTTAGGTTCGAACCCTACTCGCAGCGATTGACCGTGAGGGATTTGCTTATGCTGATGTTTACGTCATGCCACAATTGATTTACAGACAAGTTTTTGAAGGCTTTCCAAGTGACACAGTTTACAGAATCCAGATAGGAATTCTCCATAAACACATGCTGCGATGGCCGAGAGGTTAAGGCGTTGGACTCGAAATCCAATGGGGTCTCCCCGCGTAGGTTCGAACCCTACTCGCAGCGATGGCTCATGAGGGACTTGTTTATGCTAATGTTTACGTCATGCCATCATTGATTTCCTGAAACTTTGCCTGAAGACTTTCAAAGTGATTCAGCATGCGCAATTTAGAAAGACTTTCACCAGGAACGAAAGCTGTGATGTCCGAGTGGTTAAGGCGTTGGACTCGAAATCCAATGGGGTTTCCCCGCGTAGGTTCGAACCCTACTCGCAGCGAGTGACCATGAGGGACCTGTTTATGCTGATGTTTACGTCATGCCATCATTGATTTCCTGACACTTTCGTTGAAGACTTTCAAAGTGATTCAGCATTTGTAATTTAGAAAGACTTTCACCAAGAATGAAAGCTGCGATGTCCGAGTGGTTAAGGAGTTGGACTTGAAATCCAATGGGGTCTCCCCGCGTAGGTTCGAACCCTACTCGCAGCGATGGCTCATGAGGGACTTGTTTATGCTGATGTTTACGTCATGCCATCATTGATTTACAGACCTTTTGTTGAAGGCTTTCCAAGTGACCCAGTTTACAGAATTAAGAAAGGAATTCTCCTTAAACACAAGCTGCGATGGCCGAGAGGTTAAGGCGTTGGACTCGAAATCCAATGGGGTTTCCCCGCGTAGGTTCGAACCCTACTCGCAGCGAGTGACCATAAGGGACGTGTTTATGCTGATGTTGACGTCATGCCATCATTGATTTCCTGACACTTTCGTTGAAGACTTTCAAAGTGATTCAGCATTCGTAATTTAGAAAGACTTTCACCCAGAAAGAAAGCTGCGATGTCCGAGTGGTTAAGGAGTTGGACTTGAAATCCAATGGGGTTTCCCCGCGTAGGTTCGAACCCTACTCGCAGCGATTGACCGTGAGGGCTTTGTTCATGCTGATGTTTACGTCATGCCATCATTGATTTCCTGAAACTTTGCCTGAAGACTTTCAAAGTGATTCAGCATGCGCAATTTAGAAAGACTTTCACCAGGAACGAAAGCTGTGATGTCCGAGTGGTTAAGGAGTTGGACTTGAAATCCAATGGGGTTTCCCCGCTTAGGTTCGAACCCTACTCGCAGCGATTGACCGTGAGGGATTTGTTTATGCTGATGGTTACGTCATGCCACAATTGATTTACAGAAAAGTTGTTGAAGGCTTTCCAAGTGACCCAGTTTACAGAATCCAGATAGGAATTCTCCATAAACACATGCTGCGATGGCCGAGAGGTTAAGGCGTTGGACTCGAAATCCAATGGGGTCTCCCCGCGTAGGTTCGAACCCTACTCGCAGCGATGGCTCATGAGGGACTTGTTTATGCTGATGTTTACGTCATGCCATCATTGATTTCCTGAAACTTTGCCTGAAGACTTTCAAAGTGATTCAGCATGCGCAATTTAGAAAGACTTTCACCAGGAACGAAAGCTGTGATGTCCGAGTGGTTAAGGAGTTGGACTTGAAATCCAATGGGGTTTCCCCGCTTAGGTTCGAACCCTACTCGCAGCGATTGACCGTGAGGGATTTGTTTATGCTGATGGTTACGTCATGCCACAATTGATTTACAGACAAGTTGTTGAAGGCTTTCCAAGTGACCCAGTTTACAGAATCCAGATAGGAATTCTCCATAAACACATGCTGCGATGGCCGAGAGGTTAAGGCGTTGGACTCGAAATCCAATGGGGTCTCCCCGCGTAGGTTCGAACCCTACTCGCAGCGATGGCTCATGAGGGACTTGTTTATGCTGATGTTTACGTCATGCCATCATTGATTTCCTGAAACTTTGCCTGAAGACTTTCAAAGTGATTCAGCATGCGCAATTTAGAAAGACTTTCACCAGGAACGAAAGCTGTGATGTCCGAGTGGTTAAGGAGTTGGACTTGAAATCCAATGGGGTTTCCCCGCTTAGGTTCGAACCCTACTCGCAGCGATTGACCGTGAGGGATTTGTTTATGCTGATGGTTACGTCATGCCACAATTGATTTACAGACAAGTTGTTGAAGGCTTTCCAAGTGACCCAGTTTACAGAATCCAGATAGGAATTCTCCATAAACACATGCTGCGATGGCCGAGAGGTTAAGGCGTTGGACTCGAAATCCAATGGGGTCTCCCCGCGTAGGTTCGAACCCTACTCGCAGCGATGGCTCATGAGGGACTTCTTTATGCTGATGTTTACGTCATGCCATCATTGATTTCCTGAAACTTTGCCTGAAGACTTTCAAAGTGATTCAGCATGCGCAATTTAGAAAGACTTTCACCAGGAACGAAAGCTGTGATGTCCGAGTGGTTAAGGAGTTGGACTTGAAATCCAATGGGGTCTCCCCGCGTAGGTTCGAACCCTACTCGCAGCGATGCCTCATGAGGCACTTGTTTATGCTGATGATTACGTCATGCCATCATTGATTTACAGGCCTTTTGTTGAAGGCTTTCCATGTGACCCAGTTTACAGAATTCAGAAAGGAATTCTGCTTAAACACAAGCTGCGATGGCCGAGAGGTTAAGGCGTTGGACTCGAAATCCAATGGGGTTTCCCCGCGTAGGTTCGAACCCTACTCGCAGCGAGTGACCATGAGGGACCTGTTTATGCTGATGTTTACGTCATGCCATCATTGATTTCCTGACACTTTTTTTTTGAAGACTTTCAAAGTGATTCAGCATTCGTAATTTAGAAAGACTTTCACCAAGAATGAAAGCTGCGATGTCCGAGTGGTTAAGGAGTTGGACTTGAAATCCAATGGGGTCTCCCCGCGTAGGTTCGAACCCTACTCGCAGCGATGGCTCATGAGGGACTTGTTTATGCTGATGTTTACGTCATGCCATCATTGATTTACAGACCTTTTGTTGAAGGCTTTCCAAGTGACCCAGTTTACAGAATTAAGAAAGGAATTCTCCTTAAACACAAGCTGCGATGGCCGAGAGGTTAAGGCGTTGGACTCGAAATCCAATGGGGTTTCCCCGCGTAGGTTCGATCCCTACTCGCAGCGAGTGACCATGAGGGACCTGTTTATGCTGATGTTTACGTCATGCCATCATTGATTTCCTGACACTTTCGTTGAAGACTTTCAAAGTGATTCAGCATTCGTAATTTAGAAAGACTTTCACCAAGAATGAAAGCTGCGATGTCCGAGTGGTTAAGGAGTTGGACTTGAAATCCAATGGGGTCTCCCCGCGTAGGTTCGAACCCTACTCGCAGCGATGGCTCATGAGGGACTTGTTCATGCTGATGTTAACGTCATGCCATCATTGATTTACAGACCTTTTGTTGAAGGCTTTCCAAGTGACCCAGTTTACAGAATTAAGAAAGGAATTCTCCTTAAACACAAGCTGCGATGGCCGAGAGGTTAAGGCGTTGGACTCGAAATCCAATGGGGTTTCCCCGCGTAGGTTCGAACCCTACTCGCAGCGAGTGACCATGAGGGACCTGTTTATGCTGATGTTTACGTCATGCCATCATTGATTTCCTGACACTTTTTTTTTTAAGACTTTCAAAGTGATTCAGCATTCGTAATTTAGAAAGACTTTCACCAAGAATGAAAGCTGCGATGTCCGAGTGGTTAAGGAGTTGGACTTGAAATCCAATGGGGTCTCCCCGCGTAGGTTCGAACCCTACTCGCAGCGATGGCTCATGAGGGACTTGTTTATGCTGATGTTTACGTCATGCCATCATTGATTTACAGACCTTTTGTTGAAGGCTTTCCAAGTGACCCAGTTTACAGAATTAAGAAAGGAATTCTCCTTAAACACAAGCTGCGATGGCCGAGAGGTTAAGGCGTTGGACTCGAAATCCAATGGGGTTTCCCCGCGTAGGTTCGATCCCTACTCGCAGCGAGTGACCATGAGGGACCTGTTTATGCTGATGTTTACGTCATGCCATCATTGATTTCCTGACACTTTCGGTGAAGACTTTCAAAGTGATTCAGCATTCGTAATTTAGAAAGACTTTCACCAAGAATGAAAGCTGCGATGTCCGAGTGGTTAAGGAGTTGGACTTGAAATCCAATGGGGTCTCCCCGCGTAGGTTCGAACCCTACTCGCAGCGATGGCTCATGTGGGACTTGTTTATGCTGATGTTAACGTCATGCCATCATTGATTTACAGACCTTTTGTTGAAGGCTTTCCAAGTGACCCAGTTTACAGAATTAAGAAAGGAATTCTCCTTAAACACAAGGTGCGATGGCCGAGAGGTTAAGGCGTTGGACTCGAAATCCAATGGGGTTTCCCCGCGTAGGTTCGAACCCTACTCGCAGCGAGTGACCATGAGGGACCTGTTTATGCTGATGTTTACGTCATGCCATCATTGATTTCCTGACACTTTAGTTGAAGACTTTCAAAGTGATTCAGCATTCGTAATTTAGAAAGACTTTCACCCAGAATGAAACCTGCGATGTCCGAGTGGTTAAGGAGTTGGACTTGAAATCCAATGGGGTTTCCCCGCGTAGGTTCGAACCCTACTCGCAGCGATTGACCGTGAGGGATTTGTTTATGCTGATGTTTACGTCATGCCATCATTGATTTCCTGAAACTTTCCCTGAAGACTTTCAAAGTGATTCAGCATGCGCAATTTAGAAAGACTTTCACCAGGAAAGAAAGATGTGATGTCCGAGTGGTTAAGGAGTTGGACTTGAAATCCAATGGGGTTTCCCCGCTTAGGTTCGAACCCTACTCGCAGCGATTGACCGTGAGGGATTTGCTTATGCTGATGTTTACGTCATGCCACAATTGATTTACAGACAAGTTTTTGAAGGCTTTCCAAGTGACACAGTTTACAGAATCCAGATAGGAATTCTCCATAAACACATGCTGCGATGGCCGAGAGGTTAAGGCGTTGGACTCGAAATCCAATGGGGTCTCCCCGCGTAGGTTCGAACCCTACTCGCAGCGATGGCTCATGAGGGACTTGTTTATGCTGATGTTTACGTCATGCCATCATTGATTTCCTGAAACTTTGCCTGAAGACTTTCAAAGTGATTCAGCATGCGCAATTTAGAAAGACTTTCAACAGGAACGAAAGCTGTGATGTCCGAGTGGTTAAGGAGTTGGACTTCAAATCCAATGGGGTTACCCCGCGTAGGTTCGAACCCTACTCGCAGCGATTGACCGTGAGGGATTTGTTTATGCTGATGGTTACGTCATGCCACAATTGATTTACAGACAAGTTGTTGAAGGCTTTCCAAGTGACCCAGTTTACAGAATCCAGATAGGAATTCTCCATAAACACATGCTGCGATGGCCGAGAGGTTAAGGCGTTGGACTCGAAATCCAATGGGGTCTCCCCGCGTAGGTTCAAACCCTACTCGCAGCGATGGCTCATGAGGGACTTGTTTATGCTGATGTTTACGTCATGCCATCATTGATTTACAGATCTTTTGTTGAAGGCTTTCCAAGTGACCCAGTTTACAGAATTCAGAAAGGAATTCTCCTTAAACACAAGCTGCGATGGCCGAGAGGTTAAGGCGTTGGACTCGAAATCCAATGCGGTTTCCCAGCTTAGGTTCGAACCCTACTCGCAGCGATTGACCATGAGGGACCTGTTTATGCTGATGTTTACGTCATGCCACAATTGATTTACAGACAAGTTGTTGAAGGCTTTCCAATTGACCCAGTTTACAGAATCCAGATAGGAATTCTCCATAAACACATGCTGCGATGGCCGAGAGGTTAAGGCGTTGGACTCGAAATCCAATGGGGTCTCCCCGCGTAGGTTCGAACCCTACTCGCAGCGATGGCTCATGAGGGACTTGTTTATGCTGATGTTTACGTCATGCCATCATTGATTTCCTGAAACTTTGCCTGAAGACTTTCAAAGTGATTCAGCATGCGCAATTTAGAAAGACTTTCACCAGGAACGAAAGCTGTGATGTCCGAGTGGTTAAGGAGTTGGACTTGAAATCCAATGGGGTCTCCCCGCGTAGGTTCGAACCCTACTCGCAGCGATGCCTCATGAGGCACTTGTTTATGCTGATGATTACGTCATGCCATTATTGATTTACAGGCCTTTTGTTGAAGGCTTTCCATGTGACCCAGTTTACCGAATTCAGAAAGGAATTCTGCTTAAACACAAGCTGCGATGGCCGAGAGGTTAAGGCGTTGGACTCGAAATCCAATGGGGTTTCCCCGCGTAGGTTCGAACCCTACTCGCAGCGAGTGACCATGAGGGACCTGTTTATGCTGATGTTTACGTCATGCCATCATTGATTTCCTGACACTTTCGTTGAAGACTTTCAAAGTGATTCAGCATTCGTAATTTAGAAAGACTTTCACCAAGAATGAAAGCTGCGATGTCCGAGTGGTTAAGGAGTTGGACTTGAAATCCAATGGGGTCTCCCCGCGTAGGTTCGAACCCTACTCGCAGCGATGGCTCATGAGGGACTTGTTTATGCTGATGTTTACGTCATGCCATCATTGATTTACAGACCTTTTGTTGAAGGCTTTCCAAGTGACCCAGTTTACAGAATTAAGAAAGGAATTCTCCTTAAACACAAGCTGCGATGGCCGAGAGGTTAAGGCGTTGGACTCGAAATCCAATGGGGTTTCCCCGCGTAGGTTCGAACCCTACTTGCAGCGAGTGACCATGAGGGACCTGTTTGTGCTGATGTTTACGTCATGCCATCATTGATTTCCTGACACTTTCGTTGAAGACTTTCAAAGTGATTCAGCATTCGTAATTTAGAAAGACTTTCACCAAGAATGAAAGCTGCGATGTCCGAGTGGTTAAGGAGTTGGACTTGAAATCCAATGGGGTCTCCCCGCGTAGGTTCGAACCCTACTCGCAGCGATGGCTCATGAGGGACTTGTTTATGCTGATGTTTACGTCATGCCATCATTGATTTCCTGAAACTTTGCCTGAAGACTTTCAAAGTGATTCAGCATGCGCAATTTAGAAAGACTTTCACAAGGAATGAAAGCTGTGATGTCCGAGTGGTTAAGGAGTTGGACTTGAAATCCAATGGGGTCTCCCCGCGTAGGTTCGAACCCTACTCGCAGCGATGCCTCATGAGGGACTTGTTTATGCTGATATTTACATCATGCCATCATTGATTTACAGGCCTTTTGTTGAAGGCTTTCCAAGTGACCCAGTTTACAGAATCCAGATAGGAATTCTCCATAAACACATGCTGCGATGGCCAAGAGGTTAAGGCGTTGGACTCGAAATCCAATGAGGTTTCCCCGCGTAGGTTCGAACCCTAAACGCAGCGAGTGACCATGACGGACCTGTTTATGCTGATGTTTACGTCATGCCATCATTGATTTCCTGACACTTTCGTTGAACACTTTCAAAGTGATTCAGCATTCGTAATTTAGAAAGACTTTCACCCAGAATGAAAGCTGCGATGTCCGAGTGGTTAAGGAGTTGGACTTGAAATCCAATGGGGTTTCCCTGCGTAGGTTCGAACCCTACTCGCAGCGATTGACCGTGAGGGATTTGTTTATGCTGATGTTTACGTCATGCCATCATTGATTTCCTGAAACTTTGCCTGAAGACTTTCAAAGTGATTCAGCAAGCGCAATTTAGAAAGACTTTCACCAGGAACGAAAGTGTGATGTCCGAGTGGTTAAGGAGTTGGACTTGAAATCCAATGGGGTTACCCCGCGTAGGTTCGAACCCTACTCGCAGCGATTGACCGTGAGGGATTTGTTTATGCTGATGGTTACGTCATGCCACAATTGATTTACAGACAAGTTGTTGAAGGCTTTCCAAGTGACCCAGTTTACAGAATCCAGATAGGAATTCTCCATAAACACATGCTGCGATGGCCGAGAGGTTAAGGCGTTGGACTCGAAATCCAATGGGGTCTCCCCGCGTAGGTTCGAACCCTACTCGCAGCGATGGCTCATGAGGGACTTGTTTATGCTGATGTTTACGTCATGCCATCATTGATTTCCTGAAACTTTGCCTGAAGACTTTCAAAGTGACTCAGCATGCGCAATTTAGAAAGACTTTCACCAGGAACGAAAGCTGTGATGTCTGAGTGGTTAAGGAGTTGGACTTGAAATCCAATGGGGTCTCCCCGTGTAGGTTCGAACCCTACTCGCAGCGATGCCTCATGAGGGACTTGTTTATGCTGATGTTTACGTCATGCCATCATTGATTTACAGATCTTTTCTTGAAGGCTTTCCAAGTGACCCAGTTTACAGAATTCAGAAAGGAATTCTCCTTAAACACAAGCTGCGATGGCCGAGAGGTTAAGGCGTTGGACTCGAAATCCAATGGGGTTTCCCCGCGTAGGTTCGAACCCTACTCGCAGCGAGTGACCATGAGGGACCTGTTTATGCTGATGTTTACTTCATGCCATCATTGATTTCCTGACACTTTCGTTGAAGACTTTCAAAGTGATTCAGCATTCGTAATTTAGAAAGACTTTCACTAAGAATTAAAGCTGCGATGTCCGAGTGGTTAAGGAGTTGGACTTGAAATCCAATGGGGTCTCCCCGCGTAGGTTCGAACCCTACTCGCAGCGATGGCTCATGAGGGACTTGTTTATGCTGATGTTTACGTCATGCCATCATTGATTTCCTGAAACTTTGCCTGAAGACTTTCAAAGTGATTCAGCATGCGCAATTTAGAAAGACTTTCACCAGGAAAGAAAGCTTTGATGTCCGAGTGGTTATGGAGTTGGACTTGAAATCCGACGGGGTTTCCCCGCGTAGGTTCGAACCCAACTCGCAGCCATGCCTCATGAGGGACTTGTTTATGCTGATGTTTACGTCATGCCATCATTGATTTACAGGCCTTTTGTTGAAGGCTTTCCAAGTGACCCAGTTTACAGAATTCAGAAAGGAATTCTGCTGAAACACAAGCTGCGATGGCCGAGAGGTTAAGGCGTTGGACTCGAAATCCAATGGGGTTTCCCCGCGTAGGTTCGAACCCTACTCGCAGCGAGTGACCATGAGGGACCTGTTTATGCTGATGTTTACGTCATGCCATCATTGATTTCCTGACACTTTCGTTGAAGACTTTCAAAGTGATTCAGCATTCGTAATTTAGAAAGACTTTCACCAAGAATGAAAGCTGCGATGTCCGAGTGGTTAAGGAGTTGGACTTGAAATCCAATGGGGTCTCCCCGCGTAGGTTCGAACCCTACTCGCAGCGATGGCTCATGAGAGACTTGTTTATGCTGATGTTTACGTCATGCCATCATTGATTTCCTGAAACTTTGCCTGAAGACTTTCAAAGTGAATCAGCATGCGCAATTTAGAAAGACTTTCACCAGGAATGAAAGCTGTGATGTCCGAGTGGTTAAGGAGTTGGACTTGAAATCCAATGGGGTCTCCCCGCGTAGGTTCGAACCCTACTCGCAGCGATGCCTCATGAGGGACTTGTTTATGCTGATATTTACGTCATGCCATCATTGATTTACAGGCCTTTTGTTGAAGGTTTTCCAAGTGACCCAGTTTACAGAATCCAGATAGGAATTCTCCATAAACACATGCTGCGATGGCCAAGAGGTTAAGGCGTTGGACTCGAAATCCAATGGGGTTTCCCCGCGTAGGTTCGAACCCTAAACGCAGCGAGTGACCATGACTGACCTGTTTATGCTGATGTTTACGTCATGCCATCATTGATTTCCTGACACTTTCGTTGAACACTTTCAAAGTGATTCAGCATTCGTAATTTAGAAAGACTTTCACCCAGAATGAAAGCTGCGATGTCCGAGTGGTTAAGGAGTTGGACTTGAAATCCAATGGGGTTTCCCTGCGTAGGTTCGAACCCTACTCGCAGCGATTGACCGTGAGGGATTTGTTTATGCTGATGTTTACGTCATGCCATCATTGATTTCCTGAAACTTTGCCTGAAGACTTTCAAAGTGATTCAGCAAGCGCAATTTAGAAATACTTTCACCCAGAATGAAAGCTGCGATGTCCGAGTGGTTAAGGAGTTGGACTTGAAATCCAATGGGGTTTCCCCGCGTAGGTTCGAACCCTAATCGCAGCGATTGACCGTGAGGGATTTGTTTATGCTGATGTTTACGTCATGCCATCATTGATTTCCTGAAACTTTGCCTGAAGACTTTCAAAGTGATTCAGCATGCGCAATTTAGAAAGACTTTCATCAGGAAAGAAAGCTTTGATGTCCGAGTGGTTAAGGAGTTGGACTCGAAATCCAATGGGGTTTCCCCGCGTAGGTTCGAACCCTACTCGCAGCGAGTGACCATGAGGGACCTGTTTATGCTGATGTTTACTTCATGCCATCATTGATTTCCTGACACTTTCGTTGAAGACTTTCAAAGTGATTCAGCATTCGTAATTTAGAAAGACTTTCACTAAGAATTAAAGCTGCGATGTCCGAGTGGTTAAGGAGTTGGACTTGAAATCCAATGGGGTTTCCCCGCGTAGGTTCGAACCCTAATCGCAGCGATTGACCGTGAGGGATTTGTTTATGCTGATGTTTACGTCATGCCATCATTGATTTCCTGAAACTTTGCCTGAAGACTTTCAAAGTGATTCAGCATGCGCAATTTAGAAAGACTTTCACCAGGAAAGAAAGCTTTGATGTCCGAGTGGTTATGGAGTTGGACTTGAAATCCGACGGGGTTTCCCCGCGTAGGTTCGAACCCAACTCGCAGCCATGCCTCATGAGGGACTTGTTTATGCTGATGTTTACGTCATGCCATCATTGATTTACAGGCCTTTTGTTGAAGGCTTTCCAAGTGACCCAGTTTACAGAATTCAGAAAGGAATTCTGCTGAAACACAAGCTGCGATGGCCGAGAGGTTAAGGCGTTGGACTCGAAATCCAATGGGGTTTCCCCGCGTAGGTTCGAACCCTACTCGCAGCGAGTGACCATGAGGGACCTGTTTATGCTGATGTTTACGTCATGCCATCATTGATTTCCTGACACTTTCGTTGAAGACTTTCAAAGTGATTCAGCATTCGTAATTTAGAAAGACTTTCACCAAGAATGAAAGCTGCGATGTCCGAGTGGTTAAGGAGTTGGACTTGAAATCCAATGGGGTCTCCCCGCGTAGGTTCGAACCCTACTCGCAGCGATGGCTCATGAGAGACTTGTTTATGCTGATGTTTACGTCATGCCATCATTGATTTCCTGAAACTTTGCCTGAAGACTTTCAAAGTGAATCAGCATGCGCAATTTAGAAAGACTTTCACCAGGAATGAAAGCTGTGATGTCCGAGTGGTTAAGGAGTTGGACTTGAAATCCAATGGGGTCTCCCCGCGTAGGTTCGAACCCTACTCGCAGCGATGCCTCATGAGGGACTTGTTTATGCTGATATTTACGTCATGCCATCATTGATTTACAGGCCTTTTGTTGAAGGTTTTCCAAGTGACCCAGTTTACAGAATCCAGATAGGAATTCTCCATAAACACATGCTGCGATGGCCAAGAGGTTAAGGCGTTGGACTCGAAATCCAATGGGGTTTCCCCGCGTAGGTTCGAACCCTAAACGCAGCGAGTGACCATGACTGACCTGTTTATGCTGATGTTTACGTCATGCCATCATTGATTTCCTGACACTTTCGTTGAACACTTTCAAAGTGATTCAGCATTCGTAATTTAGAAAGACTTTCACCCAGAATGAAAGCTGCGATGTCCGAGTGGTTAAGGAGTTGGACTTGAAATCCAATGGGGTTTCCCTGCGTAGGTTCGAACCCTACTCGCAGCGATTGACCGTGAGGGATTTGTTTATGCTGATGTTTACGTCATGCCATCATTGATTTCCTGAAACTTTGCCTGAAGACTTTCAAAGTGATTCAGCAAGCGCAATTTAGAAATACTTTCACCCAGAATGAAAGCTGCGATGTCCGAGTGGTTAAGGAGTTGGACTTGAAATCCAATGGGGTTTCCCCGCGTAGGTTCGAACCCTAATCGCAGCGATTGACCGTGAGGGATTTGTTTATGCTGATGTTTACGTCATGCCATCATTGATTTCCTGAAACTTTGCCTGAAGACTTTCAAAGTGATTCAGCATGCGCAATTTAGAAAGACTTTCATCAGGAAAGAAAGCTTTGATGTCCGAGTGGTTAAGGAGTTGGACTCGAAATCCAATGGGGTTTCCCCGCGTAGGTTCGAACCCTACTCGCAGCGAGTGACCATGAGGGACCTGTTTATGCTGATGTTTACTTCATGCCATCATTGATTTCCTGACACTTTCGTTGAAGACTTTCAAAGTGATTCAGCATTCGTAATTTAGAAAGACTTTCACTAAGAATTAAAGCTGCGATGTCCGAGTGGTTAAGGAGTTGGACTTGAAATCCAATGGGGTCTCCCCGCGTAGGTTCGAACCCTACTCGCAGCGATGGCTCATGAGGGACTTGTTTATGCTGATGTTTACGTCATGCCATCATTGATTTCCTGAAACTTTGCCTGAAGACTTTCAAAGTGATTCAGCATGCGCAATTTAGAAAGACTTTCACCAGGAAAGAAAGCTTTGATGTCCGAGTGGTTATGGAGTTGGACTTGAAATCCGACGGGGTTTCCCCGCGTAGGTTCGAACCCAACTCGCAGCCATGCCTCATGAGGGACTTGTTTATGCTGATGTTTACGTCATGCCATCATTGATTTACAGGCCTTTTGTTGAAGGCTTTCCAAGTGACCCAGTTTACAGAATTCAGAAAGGAATTCTGCTGAAACACAAGCTGCGATGGCCGAGAGGTTAAGGCGTTGGACTCGAAATCCAATGGGGTTTCCCCGCGTAGGTTCGAACCCTACTCGCAGCGAGTGACCATGAGGGACCTGTTTATGCTGATGTTTACGTCATGCCATCATTGATTTCCTGACACTTTCGTTGAAGACTTTCAAAGTGATTCAGCATTCGTAATTTAGAAAGACTTTCACCCAGAATGAAAGCTGCGATGTCCGAGTGGTTAAGGAGTTGGACTTGAAATCCAATGGGGTCTCCCCGCGTAGGTTCGAACCCTACTCGCAGCGATGGCTCATGAGAGACTTGTTTATGCTGATGTTTACGTCATGCCATCATTGATTTCCTGAAACTTTGCCTGAAGACTTTCAAAGTGAATCAGCATGCGCAATTTAGAAAGACTTTCACCAGGAATGAAAGCTGTGATGTCCGAGTGGTTAAGGAGTTGGACTTGAAATCCAATGGGGTCTCCCCGCGTAGGTTCGAACCCTACTCGCAGCGATGCCTCATGAGGGACTTGTTTATGCTGATATTTACGTCATGCCATCATTGATTTACAGGCCTTTTGTTGAAGGTTTTCCAAGTGACCCAGTTTACAGAATCCAGATAGGAATTCTCCATAAACACATGCTGCGATGGCCAAGAGGTTAAGGCGTTGGACTCGAAATCCAATGGGGTTTCCCCGCGTAGGTTCGAGCCCTAAACGCAGCGAGTGACCATGACTGACCTGTTTATGCTGATGTTTACGTCATGCCATCATTGATTTCCTGACACTTTCGTTGAACACTTTCAAAGTGATTCAGCATTCGTAATTTAGAAAGACTTTCACCCAGAATGAAAGCTGCGATGTCCGAGTGCTTAAGGAGTTGGACTTGAAATCCAATGGGGTTTCCCTGCGTAGGTTCGAACCCTACTCGCAGCGATTGACCGTGAGGGATTTGTTTATGCTGATGTTTACGTCATGCCATCATTGATTTCCTGAAACTTTGCCTGAAGACTTTCAAAGTGATTCAGCAAGCGCAATTTAGAAATACTTTCACCCAGAATGAAAGCTGCGATGTCCGAGTGGTTAAGGAGTTGGACTTGAAATCCAATGGGGTTTCCCCGCGTAGGTTCGAACCCTAATCGCAGCGATTGACCGTGAGGGATTTGTTTATGCTGATGTTTACGTCATGCCATCATTGATTTCCTGAAACTTTGCCTGAAGACTTTCAAAGTGATTCAGCATGCGCAATTTAGAAAGACTTTCATCAGGAAAGAAAGCTTTGATGTCCGAGTGGTTAAGGAGTTGGACTTGAAATCCAATGGGGTTTCCCCGCGTAGGTTCGAACCCCACTCGCAGCGATTGACCGTGAGGGATTTGTTTATGCTGATGTTTACGTCATGCCATCATTGATTTCCCGACACTTTCGTTGAAGACTTTCAAAGTGATTCAGCATTCGTAATTTAGAAAGACTTTCACCCAGAATGAAAGCTGCGATGTCCGAGTGGTTAAGGAGTTGGACTTGAAATCCAATGGGGTTTCCCCACTTAGGTTCGAACCCTACTCGCAGCGATTGACCGTGAGGGATTTGTTTATGCTGATGGTTACGTCATGCCACAATTGATTTACAGACAAGTTGTTGAAGGCTTTCCAAGTGACCCAGTTTACAGAATCCAGATAGGAATTCTCCATAAACACATGTTGCGATGGCCAAGAGGTTAAGGCGTTGGACTTGAAATCCAATGGGGTCTCCCCGCGTAGGTTCGAACCCTACTCGCAGCGATGCCTCATGAGGGACTTGTTTATGCTGATGTTTACGTCATGCCATCATTGATTTCCTGAAACTTTGCCTGAAGACTTTCAAAGTGATTCAGCATGCGCAATTTAGAAAGACTTTCACCAGGAACTAAAGCTGTGATGTCCGAGTGGTTAAGGAGTTGGACTTGAAATCCAATGGGGTCTCCCCGCGTAGGTTCCAACCCTACTCCCAGCGATGCCTCATGAGGGACTTGTTTATGCTGATGGTTACGTCATGCCACAATTGATTTACAGACAAGTTGTTGAAGGCTTTCCAAGTGACCCAGTTTACAGAATCCAGATAGGTATTCTCCAT
The DNA here is from genome assembly GCF_963692335.1 of Osmerus eperlanus. NCBI lineage: Eukaryota > Metazoa > Chordata > Actinopteri > Osmeriformes > Osmeridae > Osmerus > Osmerus eperlanus. The sequence goes on from NC_085033.1 coordinate 6,000,000, forward strand.
AAACACATGCTGCGATGGCCGAGAGGTTAAGGCGTTGGACTTGAAATCCAATGGGGTTTCCCCGCGTAGGTTCGAACCCTACTCGCAGCGAGTGACCATGAGGGACCTGTTTATGCTGATGTTTACGTCATGCCATCATTGATTTCCTGACACTTTCGTTGAAGACTTTCAAAGTGATTCAGCATTCGTAATTTAGAAAGACTTTCACCAAGAATGAAAGCTGCGATGTCCGAGTGGTTAAGGAGTTGGACTTGAAATCCAATGGGGTCTCCCCGCGTAGGTTCGAACCCTACTCGCAGCGAGGGCTCATGAGGGACTTGTTTATGCTGATGTTTACGTCATGCCATCATTGATTTCCTGAAACTTTGCCTGAAGACTTTCAAAGTGATTCAGCATGCGCAATTTAGAAAGACTTTCACCAGGAAAGAAAGCTTTGATGTCCGAGTGGTTATGGAGTTGGACTTGAAATCCAACGGGGTTTCCCCGCGTAGGTTCAAACCCAACTCGCAGCCATGCCTCATGAGGGACTTGTTTATGCTGATGTTTACGTCATGCCATCATTGATTTACAGGCCTTTTGTTGAAGGCTTTCCAAGTGACCCAGTTTACAGAATTCAGAAAGGAATTCTGCTGAAACACAAGCTGCGATGGCCGAGAGGTTAAGGCGTTGGACTCGAAATCCAATGGGGTTTCCCCGCGTAGGTTCGAACCCTACTCGCAGCGAGTGACCATGAGGGACCTGTTTATGCTGATGTTTACGTCATGCCATCATTGATTTCCTGACACTTTCGTTGAAGACTTTCAAAGTGATTCAGCATTCGTAATTTAGAAAGACTTTCACCAAGAATGAAAGCTGCGATGTCCGAGTGGTTAAGGAGTTGGACTTGAAATCCAACGGGGTTTCCCCGCGTAGGTTCGAACCCAACTCGCAGCCATGCCTCATGAGGGACTTGTTTATGCTGATGTTTACGTCATGCCATCATTGATTTACAGGCCTTTTGTTGAAGGCTTTCCAAGTGACCCAGTTTACAGAATTCAGAAAGGAATTCTGCTGAAACACAAGCTGCGATGGCCGAGTGGTTAAGGAGTTGGACTTGAAATCCAATGGGGTCTCCCCGCGTAGGTTCGAACCCTACTCGCAGCGATGGCTCATGAGGGACTTGTTTATGCTGATGTTTACGTCATGCCATCATTGATTTCCTGAAACTTTGCCTGAAGACTTTCAAAGTGATTCAGCATGCGCAATTTAGAAAGACTTTCACCAGGAATGAAAGCTGTGATGTCCGAGTGGTTAAGGAGTTGGACTTGAAATCCAATGGGGTCTCCCCGCGTAGGTTCGAACCCTACTCGCAGCGATGCCTCATGAGGGACTTGTTTATGCTGATATTTACGTCATGCCATCATTGATTTACAGGCCTTTTGTTGAAGGCTTTCCAAGTGACCCAGTTTACAGAATCCAGATAGGAATTCTCCATAAACACATGCTGCGATGGCCAAGAGGTTAAGGCGTTGGACTCGAAATCCAATGGCGTTTCCCCGCGTAGGTTCGAACCCTAAACGCAGCGACTGACCATGAGGGACCTGTTTATGCTGATGTTTACGTCATGCCATCATTGATTTCCTGACACTTTCGTTGAACACTTTCAAAGTGATTCAGCATTCGTAATTTAGAAAGACTTTCACCCAGAATGAAAGCTGCGATGTCCGAGTGGTTATGGAGTTGGACTTGAAATCCAATGGGGTTACCCCGCGTAGGTTCGAACCCTACTCGCAGCGATTGACCGTGAGGGATTTGTTTATGCTGATGGTTACGTCATGCCACAATTGATTTACAGACAAGTTGTTGAAGGCTTTCCAAGTGACCCAGTTTACAGAATCCAGATAGGAATTCTCCATAAACACATGCTGCGATGGGCGAAAGGTTAAGGCGTTGGACTCGAAATCCAATGGGGTCTCCCTGCGTAGGTTCGAACCCTACTCGCAGCGATGGCTCATGAGGGACTTGTTTATGCTGATGTGTACGTCATGCCATCATTGATTTCCTGAAACTTTGCCTGAAGACTTTCAAAGTGACTCAGCATGCGCAATTTAGAAAGACTTTCACCAGGGACAAAAGCTGTGATGTCTGAGTGGTTAAGGAGTTGGACTTGAAATCCAATGGGGTCTCCCCGTGTAGGTTCGAACCCTACTCGCAGCGATGCCTCATGAGGGACTTGTTTATGCTGATGTTTACATCATGCCATCATTGATTTACAGATCTTTTGTTGAAGGCTTTCCAAGTGACCCAGTTTACAGAATTCAGAAAGGAATTCTCCTTAAACACAAGCTGCGATGGCCGAGAGGTTAAGGCGTTGGACTCGAAATCCAATGGGGTCTCCCCGCGTAGGTTCGAACCCTACTCGCAGCGAGTGACCATGAGGGACCTGTTTATGCTGATGTTTACGTCATGCCATCATTGATTTCCTGACACTTTTGTTGAAGACTTTCAAAGTGATTCAGCATTCGTAATTTAGAAAGACTTTCACCCAGAATGAAAGCTGCGATGTCCGAGTGGTTAAGGAGTTGGACTTAAAATCCAATGGGGTTTCCCCGCGTAGGTTCGAACCCTACTCGCAGCGATTGACCGTGAGGGATTTGTTTATGCTGATGTTTACGTCATGCCATCATTGATTTCCTGAAACTTTGCCTGAAGACTTTCAAAGTGATTCAGCATGCGCAATTTAGAAAGACTTTCACCAGGAAAGAAAGCTTTGATGTCCGAGTGGTTAAGGAGTTGGACTTGAAATCCAATGGGGTTTCCCCGCGTAGGTTCGAACCCCACTCGCAGCGATTGACCGTGAGGGATTTGTTTATGCTGATGTTTACGTCATGCCATCATTGATTTCCCGACACTTTCGTTGAAGACTTTCAAAGTGATTCAGCATTCGTAATTTAGAAAGACTTTCACCCAGAAAGAAAGCTGCGATGTCCGAGTGGTTAAGGAGTTGGACTTGAAATCCAATGGGGTTTCCCCGCGTAGGTTCGAACCCTACTCGCAGCGATTGACCGTGAGGGATTTGTTTATGCTGATGTTTACGTCATGCCATCATTGATTTCCTGAAACTTTGCCTGAAGACTTTCAAAGTGATTCAGCATGCGCAATTTAGAAAGACTTTCACCAGGAAAGAAAGCTTTGATGTCCGAGTGGTTAAGGAGTTGGACTTGAAATCCAATGGGGTTTCCCCGCGTAGGTTCGAACCCCACTCGCAGCGATTGACCGTGAGGGATTTGTTTATGCTGATGTTTACGTCATGCCATCATTGATTTCCCGACACTTTCGTTGAAGACTTTCAAAGTGATTCAGCATTCGTAATTTAGAAAGACTTTCACCCAGAAAGAAAGCTGCGATGTCCGAGTGGTTAAGGAGTTGGACTTGAAATCCAATGGGGTTTCCCCACGTAGGTTCGAACCCTACTCGCAGCGATTGACCGTGAGGGATTTGTTTATGCTGATGGTTACGTCATGCCACAATTGATTTACAGACAAGTTGTTGAAGGCTTTCCAAGTGACCCAGTTTACAGAATCCAGATAGGTATTCTCCATAAACACATGCTGCGATGGCCGAGAGGTTAAGGCGTTGGACTTGAAATCCAATGGGGTTTCCCCGCGTAGGTTCGAACCCTACTCGCAGCGAGTGACCATGAGGGACCTGTTTATGCTGATGTTTACGTCATGCCATCATTGATTTCCTGACACTTTCGTTGAAGACTTTCAAAGTGATTCAGCATTCGTAATTTAGAAAGACTTTCACCAAGAATGAAAGCTGCGATGTCCGAGTGGTTAAGGAGTTGGACTTGAAATCCAATGGGGTCTCCCCGCGTAGGTTCGAACCCTACTCGCAGCGAGGGCTCATGAGGGACTTGTTTATGCTGATGTTTACGTCATGCCATCATTGATTTCCTGAAACTTTGCCTGAAGACTTTCAAAGTGATTCAGCATGCGCAATTTAGAAAGACTTTCACCAGGAAAGAAAGCTTTGATGTCCGAGTGGTTATGGAGTTGGACTTGAAATCCAACAGGGTTTCCCCGCGTAGGTTCGAACCCAACTCGCAGCCATGCCTCATGAGGGACTTGTTTATGCTGATGTTTACGTCATGCCATCATTGATTTACAGGCCTTTTGTTGAAGGCTTTCCAAGTGACCCAGTTTACAGAATTCAGAAAGGAATTCTGCTGAAACACAAGCTGCGATGGCCGAGAGGTTAAGGCGTTGGACTCGAAATCCAATGGGGTTTCCCCGCGTAGGTTCGAACCCTACTCGCAGCGAGTGACCATGAGGGACCTGTTTATGCTGATGTTTACGTCATGCCATCATTGATTTCCTGACACTTTCGTTGAAGACTTTCAAAGTGATTCAGCATTCGTAATTTAGAAAGACTTTCACCAAGAATGAAAGCTGCGATGTCCGAGTGGTTAAGGAGTTGGACTTGAAATCCAATGGGGTCTCCCCGCGTAGGTTCGAACCCTACTCGCAGCGATGGCTCATGAGGGACTTGTTTATGCTGATGTTTACGTCATGCCATCATTGATTTCCTGAAACTTTGCCTGAAGACTTTCAAAGTGATTCAGCATGCGCAATTTAGAAAGACTTTCACCAGGAATGAAAGCTGTGATGTCCGAGTGGTTAAGGAGTTGGACTTGAAATCCAATGGGGTCTCCCCGCGTAGGTTCGAACCCTACTCGCAGCGATGCCTCATGAGGGACTTGTTTATGCTGATATTTACGTCATGCCATCATTGATTTACAGGCCTTTTGTTGAAGGCTTTCCAAGTGACCCAGTTTACAGAATCCAGATAGGAATTCTCCATAAACACATGCTGCGATGGCCAAGAGGTTAAGGCGTTGGACTCGAAATCCAATGGCGTTTCCCCGCGTAGGTTCGAACCCTAAACGCAGCGACAGACCATGAGGGACCTGTTTATGCTGATGTTTACGTCATGCCATCATTGATTTCCTGAAACTTTGCCTGAAGACTTTCAAAGTGATTCAGCATGCGCAATTTAGAAAGACTTTCACCAGGAATGAAAGCTGTGATGTCCGAGTGGTTAAGGAGTTGGACTTGAAATCCAATGGGGTCTCCCCGCGTATGTTCGAACCCTACTCGCAGCGATGCCTCATGAGGGACTTGTTTATGCTGATATTTACGTCATGCCATCATTGATTTACAGGCCTTTTGTTGAAGGCTTTCCAAGTGACCCAGTTTACAGAATCCAGATAGGAATTCTCCATAAACACATGCTGCGATGGCCAAGAGGTTAAGGCGTTGGACTTGAAATCCAATGGCGTTTCCCCGCGTAGGTTCGAACCCTAAACGCAGCGACTGACCATGAGGGACCTGTTTATGCTGATGTTTACGTCATGCCATCATTGATTTCCTGACACTAACGTTGAACACTTTCAAAGTGATTCAGCATTCGTAATTTAGAAAGACTTTCACCCAGAATGAAAGCTGCGATGTCCGAGTGGTTATGGAGTTGGACTTGAAATCCAATGGGGTTACCCCGCGTAGGTTCGAACCCTACTCGCAGCGATTGACCGTGAGGGATTTGTTTATGCTGATGGTTACGTCATGCCACAATTGATTTACAGACAAGTTGTTGAAGGCTTTCCAAGTGACCCAGTTTACAGAATCCAGATAGGAATTCTCCATAAACACATGCTGCGATGGGCGAAAGGTTAAGGCGTTGGACTGGAAATCCAATGGGGTCTCCCCGCGTAGGTTCGAACCCTACTCGCAGCGATGGCTCATGAGGGACTTGTTTATGCTGATGTGTACGTCATGCCATCATTGATTTCCTGAAACTTTGCCTGAAGACTTTCAAAGTGACTCAGCATGCGCAATTTAGAAAGACTTTCACCAGGGACAAAAGCTGTGATGTCTGAGTGGTTAAGGAGTTGGACTTGAAATCCAATGGGGTCTCCCCGTGTAGGTTCGAACCCTACTCGCAGCGATGCCTCATGAGGGACTTGTTTATGCTGATGTTTACGTCATGCCATCATTGATTTACAGATCTTTTGTTGAAGGCTTTCCAAGTGACCCAGTTTACAGAATTCAGAAAGGAATTCTCCTTAAACACAAGCTGCGATGGCCGAGAGGTTAAGGCGTTGGACTCGAAATCCAATGGGGTCTCCCCGCGTAGGTTCGAACCCTACTCGCAGCGAGTGACCATGAGGGACCTGTTTATGCTGATGTTTACGTCATGCCATCATTGATTTCCTGACACTTTTGTTGAAGACTTTCAAAGTGATTCAGCATTCGTAATTTAGAAAGACTTTCACCCAGAATGAAAGCTGCGATGTCCGAGTGGTTAAGGAGTTGGACTTAAAATCCAATGGGGTTTCCCCGCGTAGGTTCGAACCCTACTCGCAGCGATTGACCGTGAGGGATTTGTTTATGCTGATGTTTACGTCATGCCATCATTGATTTCCTGAAACTTTGCCTGAAGACTTTCAAAGTGATTCAGCATGCGCAATTTAGAAAGACTTTCACCAGGAAAGAAAGCTTTGATGTCCGAGTGGTTAAGGAGTTGGACTTGAAATCCAATGGGGTTTCCCCGCGTAGGTTCGAACCCCACTCGCAGCGATTGACCGTGAGGGATTTGTTTATGCTGATGTTTACGTCATGCCATCATTGATTTCCCGACACTTTCGTTGAAGACTTTCAAAGTGATTCAGCATTCGTAATTTAGAAAGACTTTCACCCAGAAAGAAAGCTGCGATGTCCGAGTGGTTAAGGAGTTGGACTTGAAATCCAATGGGGTTTCCCCGCGTAGGTTCGAACCCTACTCGCAGCGATTGACCGTGAGGGGTTTGTTTATGCTGATGTTTACGTCATGCCATCATTGATTTCCTGAAACTTTGCCTGAAGACTTTCAAAGTGATTCAGCATGCGCAATTTAGAAAGACTTTCACCAGGAAAGAAAGCTTTGATGTCCGAGTGGTTAAGGAGTTGGACTTGAAATCCAATGGGGTTTCCCCGCGTAGGTTCGAACCCTACTCGCAGCGAGTGACCATGAGGGACCTGTTTATGCTGATGTTTAAGTCATGCCATCATTGATTTCTTGAAACTTTTCCTGAAGACTTTCAAAGTGATTCAGCATGCGCAATTTAGAAAGACTTTCACCAGGAACGAAAGCTCTGATGTCCGAGTGGTTAAGGAGTTGGACTTGAAATCCAATGGGGTTTTACCGCTTACGTTCGAACCCTACTCGCAGCTATCATATTCGAGGTATTTGTAAATGCTGATGGTTACGTCACACAGACTTTGTTTTTATTGAGAAACAGCCTACATGGTAAATGTCTCTGAAAGCTAAGGAGTTACAGGGTTACGGAGTTGTGTGTAATGTAGGTAATTCGTGACTGCCCATACACTCCTGCACAGCAGATGGCAGTGTATGCACCTTTAAGTTGGATACGATCCGCCAATCAAATTCAAAGAAGAAGAAGACTGGGCACTGGGGCAGCTGTGATCCCGCGCTGTTGCTGACCAAAATTGTGGGCTGACAGATTACTCGACAAACAAATTCGTGTAGCTATAATAAATGTCAATTATTAGTTATGATTGATAAAGCCCTGCATAGCAACTGTCTATTTGTTTACCCTATCCCGAATTTCCAAATGGTAAATTATTGGTGTAATAATCTAGCAGGAACCAAACGCTTGTGTTTGCACTACCTATTGTTGGCTACGTGTACTGTACTGAATCAGCACTACAGTAGTAGCTGCATTTTCTGCATTTGTAGATAGCAGAGTAGCTGACGTTAGCTACTCTAGGAACCAATATCAAAGGTTTGTGGTGACAGTGTATTCCAAACGATCAAACTGGTGATTGCTAACTAAATAGGCGAAAGATTGTGTTTGTGATCAGCACAACTAGTGTAGGCTAGTTTCTTGACAACGGAGAATTAAAGACACAGTGTAACAAAACGCACATCCTGCGAGCAAGTCATTTCTATTACCAACTCCAGTTTACCAGTAAGTAAACACAAATCTTCTGTTCACAGAAGGCCATCTTAAAAAATGGAGATGGACGATGATCTTGAGAACTTCCTCAAGGAACAGAGAGCCAAAGTGGCAGAGGATAAAGCCAACTTGAAACACGATCCTCCTTACATGGAAATACGGGTGAGTTTCTTTTGTTTTAGTCGACCATTTATACAGTTGACTGTGTTTTCCCCTTGAATTCAGTACCTTGCTTTTTCATTATACTCATTGTGTCTGGATTTCACTGACAGGAAAAGTATCATAAGGCCTATGATCACACTATTAAGGAAAACATCCCTCCATTTAAGCGATCTACAGTATTGGAAAAAGGTAAATCTATTCCAAATTAGTTGTTAAATCTTAACATTCAAGTGCGAGCAGGCCCTTCAGTAGGTTCATTGTCCATCTGTTTACTGTTTGCTTTTGTCTCGCATCATTCTTTTTTGCAGAAGAGGGTCAGAGCCTAAGTTTATCTCTGGGTGAGGACTATGAGCGGAAGAAGCAGAAATTACAGCAAGAGCTTCGGCAGGACTACAGACGCTACATGGCTCAGGTAAATGTGACAGAGTTATTTCATGTGAATGGCACTCGTCTTTGACCAGCTCATTTGCATCTTGGAAAACTTCTCTTTGAAAAGATCCCTCATATCATGTACCCTTTTCCGTCTCCCCTAGGAGCACGGTGCTTCCCTCAGACCTCCACCCCTGCTTGATGTCCAGCCCAGCCCCAGACTGCCATCCAGAAGAGATGCCGCCACTCTGACTGAGGGGCGGAGAGGGGTGCACATTGGGCGCCACCTGGCCGAGGTCAGGGGTCCCTGGGCTGAGGAGGATGGACTGCCCTTTAGAGAGAGCAGGACCACCAGACTGGGAAGGGTGGAGCCGGGGGATGAAGACTCTGAAGATGACTATGTAGAGGAAGAGCTGGAACTGATGGAGAGGAGGAGGCTGGAAGCCATCCAATCAGAGAGGAGGAGGCCAAGACACTACTACAAAGCTGACAGCAGGTATGTAAACAGCGCTTCTCAGGCACTCTCAAGCCTGCTTTTTGAAGTCAATTCAATCTAATCTGTCAAGAGATTGGGGAGGAAGTAACATAAGTAAATTACATAATAATCACATGTTGGCGTATGAGTTGTCAAGTCAATATTGCATTAAATTCCATGTTTTTCCTTGTCTTACTCCTTTTCATGATGGTCAGTGAACAGGTTTACGTTTGGTCTGGAACAGTAGAATTCTGACCATTAGCACCAGCAGCTTTTTACTTGCTTGTCCTGACAGTCTTTCATTAAATCATCTGCATTAAGGTTCCGAGACAGGAGGAAAGAGCCACAGGCTGATTATATTGACACAGGTTATCATGGACAGAGAACAAGTCATGAAAACAGGTATTGTAAGCGGCTATCTTGTCTACACTATCATCTATGATCAACTGTACATTACATTTTGTTAATGTAACACACACTTTTATCCAAAGCGACAAAACAAATGGTGCATATAGAAATTACAGTAGACATCTCCCACATCTCAGCACAGTGGGACAAAACTACAAACCTACAGTGCAACAGTAACAAATAGATTAGCTTAAGTAATAGACAAGAACAGCTCATTTTCTGTAGCTGGCTGGTGTATGGTGATCTATTAGGTTAATGTTGTATTTGGTAGTGGTTAGTTGATGACTGGTTTAATTTATTTTCAGGGAGAGGAAGCAGGCCGATGGATCTGTTGTCCAAGAGGGTTATCAAGACAGGACCTCCTCCTTGACAAACCAAGTCAAGTACGTTACAAATGTTGGATAGTAATCATAAAAACACGCGACAGTTCAGGTTTATTTAGCAAAGTGTATTTAGACTTCACCTGTATTCTGTTTCTACACTTAACTAAAAAGCTTTGTTGATACTTCTTGTGTCAACTATTTAGGCTTCAAAGATTTAGGCAATCTCAATCCACATAGTTAAATCACATTAAACCTCCAAAACAATCTGAAATTGACAATTAACAATTTTTAAAGCAGCTTGTGTGACTGCATGATAAACAGTGGTGTGTTTGCATGGAGTCTGAAATGGGTCTGTGAATGCTAATGGCTGTCCTGGCCTGTCTGTCTTATAGGCTACAGTCAACAGGGGACACCAGTTTAAACCTGACATCAAGGTCAGCCATCAACAAGCATGAGTTTGCTACAGGGCTCATGATCGGTAAGAGAGATTCCAGTCGGCAGATACTTTCTATATAAAGAGTTGATAGGGAAAAAAGTTTATAAATAATTTTTTTGATTTCTTGTACCTTTAAGTTTGCCTGTACTGTGTCCAGGGGCTGCAGATGCTGATGTGGTCTCACAGAGACGTAAGGAGCGTTACAGACAGGAGCTACAGGAGCAGATAGCTGAACAGCAGAGGAACAAGAAAAGGTAGACCACTACTTTCTCTTTTTGTTTTGGACCAACCGTAACTTCACTAAGGGTTCATTTTCATGCTGTACAAAGCACTTTTGTTAATTGTGTGTTCATGATGAATTTATAGTCCAGAAAAGCTTCCAGTGGGTGGTGTATGAGAAACGTTGTAGGTGAAACATCTCATTTACCTCTCTCTTTGATCCAGAGAGAAAGATCTGGAACTGAGAGTAACCTCCACAAGAGCCAATGACCCTGAGAAACCGGTAGGTAGACTGCCTATTTATTTCATTTGAACTTATATCCAAGTTCATTCCAAGCTTGCCTGAAAGTCCTTACATAATTTGTGTTCAAAGCACAAACCTATTTATACAGCAATATCCCTTTCACCTCCTTCATAACCCAGCCGGATCGCATCAAACATCTTGGACAGAGTATTGTGAAAAGAAGAGAGGATCTGTTTCGAGCTGGCCTGGGTCTGGACGAGGCAGCAGCAGGGGAAGAACCTAGAAGGCTACCCGGTGATGAGAAGCCTTCTGTGGACAGAGAGAGGGAGAGGCTCCCCCCTGAGTTGCCCATAGTAGCCTTCCAGTCTCCGCTCCTAGAGTACAGCTCAGCGCTGGGGCTGTCCAATGGGGGGCTTTCCCCGTACAGCCAGGCGGTGGGTTTTCCCCGAGGCATGGACACCCCCAGGTACGGTAGCATGCAGACCTGCTAGAAGCACCTTGAAATGTATTGTAGACTTAAAATTAAAATGTTTTTTTTTGTTGCTGTCTGCTGCTGGTTTTGTCTGACATTTTGAAATGAAGAAAAATCGTTTCTGTGTTCAATATGCAGAATGCCAGGCATCCCTTTGCACCCTCCAACCAGAATGGCAGAAGCCTACAGGAGTCCCTATGATGAAGGCTACTCATACTATGGACCCAGGAATACATTGGAGCCAAACCTGCCCTACTGTAAGTACTGCAACTGTATCATTATTAGTTGATCAGTAGACACCTTGCAAATATGGTTAATCTTGCCCTAATGACTATCAAGAAGGTTGATACGTTGCAGGTAACATGTAGGTGAAGTAAGCCTGCATTCTGAACTATTCTGCTTGATTTAAAAAGTTGTCAGTATCCAATTTGTATATATGTTTGTGTCAGATGGTCAGATGGCGATGCCTGGAGGAGTCCCACTGATGTCCTACCTAACCCTACCTCAAACTGGAGGAGGCCCGCACACTCATCACAGCCTTCACGGTACCCAGCATATACACCCAGAAGCACCTCCACCACCCCTGTGAGTATTCACGACCCGGTGAGGTCAGTTACACACTATTGAAGTCTTTATTCTTGTGACCCACAGTTGTGTGTTTCCTTTACTCAGGTCCAGTGCTTTTGGGTCAAAAAACTAGGGAAGAAAATATTAGTATGGCCATATATTGGAATGCATATATTGTATTTTCCAGTAGAGGGCAGTAGTAAGCGTTGCAGCTGTCGGAGGTCATTCCCCACCATCTGGACATGAGTGTTATTTCAGCCAGCTGCTGAGTCGCTACTACTTCTGCTGCTGCTACTGATCTTTCCCTCACATAAGCCCCCTCTTCTCTGGACCTTTCTGAAGACATCTATACACATTGACAAGCCACTGAAATACTGGCTTCTAAAAGAATGGCCAAGATGACTAATTATGACAGGCCTGAAATGACAGTGTTTTAAACACAGTGCTTAATGCTTTTGGTTACTTGTGTAATCAAAGTTAACTTCATTGTCAGTCAGACCATGCAACAAGTAATTACACAGACGATCGAAATTGCGTTTCCCCATACCTCAAATGTGCATAATACAACATTTTAACATTTGACATAATAGTGCAAAACAGACATCAACAGGTTAAAAATATATAATGCACTCAAGGTTCAAATTAAGCATATCGGAGGGATATTTGTTCAATGATACCAGAGATCCTCAAATGAGCTGGCGGTTATTTTATGGTTCCAGAGACATGAGGACTGGAGAGAGCCCAGTTCTGTTCTTTATTAGGCTCCAAATGGGTGATGATTCATGAAAAGACACCAGTGAGTGAAGGGATTGTCTGTCTCTTTCTCAGCAGACCTAACAGTGAGGCTGCCACAGTCAGCTCAGGGATCAGTGTCTTTCCTGCAGAGAAGATCCTTCCATCCAAGCAGAGTGCACTAAGTTACAAGGAGGCACTGAAACAGCAGGTGATCCACCTTTCCTCCCCTCTATTAATTGGGATACTGCACCAAAATACCCTAAATGTAATGAATATATAGATTGTGCTCATAGGTGTGGTGTTTGGGGTCAAAAGTACAAATTCACCTAAACATTGGACTGAACTGTTGAACATTAAATGTTCTCCATCAACTGTGAATTGTTGTGGTTGAAATTAATGTGTGATGACTGAGATCCCAAGTCTGACCTTATTCTGTGTAATTGGTGATAGTGGTCATGTTTTTACAGAAAGGGTACAAGAAAGGAAGCCAATTTTTTGGTTCGATGAAATAGTTGTAGATCAATTTAGATTTAAAAAAGGTTCAGTTACTTTAATTAATATAGTAGGTCATTCCCATGTAGAATCTTTAGGGGCACTGTTTCACCATGATATGACATTATTGGGTTTTTATTTGTTAAAATCTTTTGGTTGGAGTCAGTATTCTTCACCATATCCTTCACCTGGGCTCCCTCCAGATCCAGGAGAAGCAGGAGCGCCGGAGGCTGGAGAAGGAGGAGAGGGACAGCACTGAGGCCAAGCTGGAGTTCCACATGAAGAACCATGACCCATGGGGCCGGGGAGGGTGCGGAGCACCTCTTAGAGACAACCGAGGGAACCTCATTAGTACGTTGTAGCATGTTCCACTTACATTCCATGTTGGCTCACCTTTTCCAGATTGCATGATAAGTGGACCGGTGTTATTTTGATAGCAGATGTGACAAGGTGGACTACAGTAGCTGTAACTTCCAAGAAGTAGCTCACACTTATATATATAGGTGCTGATCTGATTTGTGAGGCCCTTTGTGATATTGTAAAAAGGGCTATACAAATAATATTTGGTTTGATATATTCACAATACAGGGTGTAACACATTTTAAGCAACTGTACCATAAGTGGTTAAAAGGTTACAGATCTGGTGATTATTAGTTTCCTATGATTTGTCTGATTTTTAGCTTCCTATGATTTGTCTGACTAGCTGACCTACACCAGATGCACAAGCAGAATGAGGAAGCTTGGCTGAACCCCGAGACATGGCAGAAAAGAGCCCCAGCCATCGTGCCCATCCTGACGGATGCCCTGCCTTCCATCAACACAGTCTCAGGTAGACAGGCGCTGCACCAGCTGCCACTTAGCACACAGCACATACGTCAATGTGAATGTAATAGACGTACAAACGCGTATGGGTGTCGTATCTTTTCTTTGTGCAGGTTTTGACCGTGTCCAGACCCCTATGTATGCAAGAGGCAGTGTGTTTGCCAACCAGCCCACACCTCAGCAACTTATGGAAAAGGACAAGTACAAGTCCTTCCTAAAACAACAGGTACTGTCGTTTTTTGGGGGGATATAAAACCTACAGTCATTACTGGCACGGAGAGCTTTTACACATGCCCCCTTTTCTGTCAGTTAGAAATCAAGAACCTGGCCTCTGGTGCCTGTAGGGCCTTTTAGCTTCAACTTGCAAGTAAAGCCTTTGCTTTGAACGGATATTGTGTACACAAACACACACAGGTACAATGTTGTTGTATAACAACCTGTTTATCCCTCGGGCCCTGCCCAGATTGAAGAGAAGCGCCTTAAGGAGGCAGAGGAGAGGGAGAAGATACGCCTGGAGGAGGAGAAAGAGGAGAGGAGGCTGGCGGAGCAGAGGGCTCGAATCCAGTGGGAGTATGATGAGGAGCAGGAGAGGAAGAAACGCAAAGAGATGGAGGTCAGCTGAGTCATAATATACAGTATACAACTTGTGTTTTTTGGACCTCCCACTTTTTGAATGCCAGTTGCTCCTATTTATAAAACATAATAGAAGTGCAGAACATATAGCATAATTTGATTTCAGCGGTGGACATTAAACACTTGACAGGTAGATTGTAAACCATTGTAACACATTCTTGTGCCTCAGCTGTCGTTAGCAGAACTCAACTTGGTCTTCTTCTTGCAACAGCAAAAGGCCAAGAACGAGGAGCTGGTCCGCCTTGCAGAGGAGCGAAGGAAGGAGGCGGAGAGGAAAAAGAAAGAGGCGGACGAGAAGGAGATGGCTGCGCTGAGGATACAGTATGAGGAGGAGAGACAGGCGCGCGTAGAGGGCGAGGTGAGTGGACGGCTAAACCTTTGAGTTGCGCCTTTTATTTTGTGTGCGGCTCAAAACCTGGGGAGTTGTAAATGCACAATCAGTAGGATACCAGGAACGTGTGTCTGTGGCTCGATTTATCTTGCCAACTAAAGGGGAAGTGAACTACTGTCGTCATCATCAGCTATCGTTATCAACTAACCAACATATGAGTCACTGTCATCACAGGCACTGCACTTTCATTCCAAGAATCTGTGTGTGTGTGTTAATATGTGCGTCACCAAATCAACTAACTGACATCGTAATCACCGGCCGCATCACTGGAACTGCACAAGTTATTTTGTTATAAGAGTAGGCCTTTTGTGTTCATTCTTCGTAGGCCCTTTAGGCAGTGAGATTCAGTGCCATTTCTGATAGTTGTGTGAAATGTCACTGAAGCGTTCTAACAAACAGAAATGTTAGTATGATCCCCATCATACTGTCTATCTGCAGGTGCACAGGGAGCCCTCGCCCCCCATCCCCACCCTCCAGAAGAGACACAGGGCCCCCCAGTACACCCCCAGACCCCCCACCGTGGACAGCAGACGCTCCACCGCCCCCATGTCTGTAAGTCACCCGTCGCATAAACCATAAACGTGCTACAGAGAGCGTGGCCTGAAAACGGGTAGGAACTGACGTCTGTCCCCCCCTAACGCACACCTTTTTAGGAGTGTTCACTTTCAGGACTCCAGTCCCAGTCACCGCCTGTACCTGCTCGTAGGAACGAGCTGAGAGCTGCAGGTAACACACACACACAGAGAAACATTCCATACAGTCAGAACCAATACATAGTTGATTGGGAGCGACAATGTGTCATGGATCACTCAACTGGTGTGTGTGTGTGTGACTGCCTACCAGAGGACCAGAGGGGAGTGATCAGTGAGTTGTCTGCGTTGCGTAGACAGCTGCGCAGCGAACAGATACGTCTGGAGGTACAGCTGATGCGCTCCGAGTGGGAGGAGCTGGACTCTCCTATGAGTGACAGGTAACACCCTCCGCTCCTGTAATGACAGAACATGGCTATGGTGGGGTCTGTGTGTGTGTGTCCCACAGTACCGTTTTTCTCATGCTGATGTGTGTGTGTGTCCAGGCGTAGGGAGGTGGATGTGTTTGACATGGCCAGGCTGCGTTTGCAGGCCCCCGTCCGAAGGCCCCCCTCCAGGAACATGGAGCCTAGCAAACTGCTCCGTATCCATGACTCCTTACAGCTCCGATACCCTGGTAAACGCGTCTCTTTGCTTTCGTTAAGACGATGAACAAGCCTCTCTGAACTGTCGGCATCTTAGACCGGAATTGATCTTACTTCTTCAAAGTTCTCACACCACCAATGAATTTCCCAAACAAAATAGAGAACATTTATTTGTGCTTTGACTGACGTTGAACTTGATTGTGTGTGTGTCCGCGTGCACACACACACGTTGTGCTTGCTTTGCAGACAGTGATTTCAGATATGGCTACAATGAGCTCCCCAGGGAGGAGGGTCAGCCTGTGGACATCCAGAGACAGGCTGACCACCGGGAACAGCAACGCAGGAGGAGCAGCCTGAGGAGGAAACCAGGCCACGGTCAGAGCCTCTCGCTGGTCAACCCCTCACTCTTAAATCAGCTCTTATCCGTTATACGCGCCATCGCATAAACACTCCCTGTCAAGCTGGTGAACATGAGGCTTGCTGGAGCTTGTCTCCCAGCCACTCACTGTGTCTTGTACGCAGGCGTGTGCAGCATGTCCTTTGCAACGTTAAGGTCATTATTCTTTACATTTGCAGATTATTTTGACCTGTCACCACCCCAGAAACCAAACCATTATTCGGTGAGTCCTCATGAAATAGTTTATTTCGGCATTTCCAGTTTGCAGTTCCTCCGTACGTCACATCAAGCCGCGCGTACAGTGCCCGTCTAACTCTTCCTTGTTCGAACGACGGTCAAAGTTATTCAGCTGAACCAGCGTGTTTGTGTGTTCCCAGAGGGATCCCGGGAGAGGCTACCTGTTGGAATCAGAGAGTGCCTTCATCAGTAAGACTTGATTATATCCGTCTGCATTTCACATGCTTTTTCTCTACTACTCTCTTACTCTACTATCTTACTAAAAGTAAGATAAATGCTGAATTTCCATGTTATTACCAAAGGAATTATCTTTGGTATGAAGTGCGTACCATACCATTTTACTTGGTTGCTTTATATTAGGTACAATAAATCAGTGTTTGTTTTTAATCAGCAATAGCGCCGTCACCAAAATGTCCAGTTTTAGTCATAGTTGACGTTGTTGTTTGTTCCCTACACAGACCCCATGGACGACACGTACCCGGTGCCCCGTCCCCCTAAACAGAAGCCCCCCCAGCTGTCTGCCAGGGAGAGGAGGAGGCTGGCCAAGAACGCCGAATCGCACAATGTAATTTCAGAGATCAATCTATATTGGAAATGCAGAGAGAATCCATCATAATATCACAGTTCCTTTCAACTGGAGCGAGGTTTCAGGGAGACGGGTGTAGAGTTTCGTATGAGGCTAAATCTCTCTGTGGTTTAGGACAGAGAGGCTTACAGGGAGCCTACCAGATTGCCAGATGACTACATCCTCCAATCAGAGTCAGCAGGGCGGGCCCAGGAGCGTGAGCACCACAGCTGGACCAGGAGACTGCTGGCTCTGAGGCGCCGTGACAGGACAACAGGTGGGTTCACTGGAGCCATACGCATCTTACTCACACAAAGAAGAATGGAGTCAAGTGGACTGTCATGTGCTTGGGTTTCCAACAGAGAGTTAATCATGACGATGGTGATTTTAAGTATCCCCCCCTAACTACTAGTGTCTCCTCTAGGAGAACTGTCTGAGGATGATGATGATGAGGAAGAGTCTCCAGGGGTCTCTCCCCATAGCCCCGACTGCCGCAGCTCTGCAGACACGGATGCCACCGAGCCCTGGATGAGACCAGAGTCATCGGAAACGTTGAAGCGCCTGATGACCGGTCCGTCCAGGAAGGAGAGGCTGCCCCCTCTCAAAGGCGTCCACACACAGGACTGGGATGGGCCATCCACCTACCACGGCTGAGGCCATGTTTGAGTCCTTGAGTCCTCCCTAATGCTGGATACACACCACAAGATAATCGGGCTAATTTTGGGCCGATTTCCCCCTTCCGACAATCCTAGGTAATGTCCCGACAATCCTAGGTTATGTCCCGATTATCTACAGATTATTTGATCCGATTTTCCCTTGGTGTGAGGTGTGTTAAGAGTGACCGAACTTGCTCGGAAGAACGTCGGAGCCGTCCCAATCGCGAATCGTAAATATTCAAGAAATCCTGGTGTGGGGGGAACCCCGAGGACAAACACCACACCATAAAGGAGCAAAACAGTTACATCTAGGATTGTTTTGTCCTCATGTTTGTGGTCTCTCACATTTTGAAAATCTTAAAAGATTAAAAAATCTTTGTGTGTACCCATCATTAAGTTTAGCTCATGGATACTTGAGGATGTCAGTGGATACCAAGTTTACAAACCAAACCATCTTGCTGTTGAGGGGCCTGGTACATCCACATCAGCAGTATCAGAGCAAGATCCCCTGCCCCTGGATACAACTGCATCTGTGTTTGCTTCTATAGTTAGTTTCACGTTTTATAAAAAATGTACTTCTGTTTGTCATGTTCTACCTCAGAAAACCACTCTTGCTAAGTGGTTGGATTATTTTGTTTGAAATCTATTGTTTTATTAGCTGGTATTCATTAGTTTTTTATGGAAATGATAAAACCTTTAGCTTTTATTAACCTGAGATTAACAAATCCATGCTTGGAATAAGCGTGTGTGTACTCAAGAGACCACATCAGACATTGTGTGTCTGCTGCACTATTTGCTGTTGGTTTGCAGTGTCAAGGATTTTATCTTGTCCTTTTCAATAGTATTTATTGCATCTTGTGTCATGGCACTATATTTATAATGTAAATGATGACAAATGAAAGCTGGTTTAAAGGAAAATTGTAATATGTACCATGTGTAAATGTTTGTGAAAATGTTTAAATATTATAATAAATTATATTTTACATAGATGTATATATGCAGTGTATTTTGTTTTTGGAAGGGACTGGAATTTACAGTGCGTAATAAATTGCCACTGTTTGCATACCAATTAAAGAATTCCAAATGCTTTGTTCATGACGGTGTTCCAGATGAATGTGTGACAAGGGAAACAACCATATGTTATTAGATTTTTTCTCCACGTTTCTATTGTATAATGGAAAACAATGATACGTAAGGCTTTTATTGGCAAAAACATTTAATATATGCAACAAGTCCCTCCTTTTATAGAAATCAGTCTGCTCTTAAAATCCAATCAGAATGATAGTTATTTCACCTGATTAGCACTCGTTCACACTCCCATGTGCTGATGATATGGTTTGTGAATGATGTGAGCTGGTCATTTTGTGCCAGGGCCTAAAAACCTTTTTGCCAATAAAGCTTTTATTTTAAATTCATCTGATCACTCTGCACAATAATCTAGCAAGGCTGTAAATACCACAACAACTGAAGCAACAAAACGGATGTCAGGGCCAACACTTACTAACCCATGATTGTACATTTTCACACAAGAGGCCTACATATCCAAAACATAAGCTATATCAGACCTCTTTATCCAGCACGAACAGATCAACTAGCAAGAGGTGGTGATATAATAGGGTTCACTATTCCAGTTATCTTTGTTGTCAGTTTGGGGGAAGTAGCCTACCCTGCTTATAATTGTGCAGCAAGGTTTTTACCTGTGTCATATTTGACAGTGTCTGCAAGTCTGAGTACGTTTGCACACAAGAAATTGTGCAATGATTGGAACACCTGTGAATCGTTCTTGTTGATACAGTTAGACACAGTCCAGTTACACACTTATTGTCCCATATGTTTGAGATGGTTCCCTGCTCCAGCACACCTGAATCAAATGACTAATCGTTAATTCGATAACCCTCTGCAGAGCTCGTCGCGTTCATTGGAATCAGGTGTGTTGAAGCAGGGAACCAGCCACACACAGGACAGTGCTCCCTGAGACCAGGCTTGAAGACCAATTGATTTAAACATTTCCAAAGTGAGTAGCCTACAACCAAACAATGTCCACTCAATGAAAATGAAATGTACCATATGAACTATTCTTTATTCACTTATGATAATATAGTAATCACAGATATGTACATCACAAAAGAAAAGTTCTACAGTAAGGGCTAACTGTACGAACACAGGAGTGACATCATAATCATTTCTATACTGAACAGTTGGACTATTGGGACCCTATATAAACCAATTACATAGATTGCATATCGGATTTCACACCCAACACCTTCCCAGTGATCTTTGACTTAAAAAATATAAAGTAAAATAAAATTTATCAGAACATAACATTTCATTCACAAATAAATATCTTCATAGATCTTCACCTGGTTGACTTAGTTTGTGTATATGTAATTGCAGATACTGTATAAGGTAGGCTATAAGGATATACACTTATTTATTCTGTGGAGGGGAGCTACATAGATTTTTTCCAGCTTTGTAAAAGCTGTATCTGCCAGTTTTTAGGAACTTGTTTCATCACAAAACATTATTATTCATGCTGGAAACTCATTGAATGCCCATTTCGATGTTCAAAATGTCCAAGTCCACTACCTTTTGGCAAGAGCACAGCGAGTCTTGTCAATGAACAATGTCAACACCGAGTACGCCAAAGAAATCATCACCATAGCCTCACACGTTCAGCCATGACACTACAAGAAAACACTAACAATGATGCAAGGTAACATTTATGTCTGAAATGTCTGAAAGAAACACTGAAAGTTTTGTGTAACACTTAAGAACGGTTAAATAGATCATAGCACTACAGGTTCTGATAAATTCTGTTGCAAAGCAACAAAATCAACACGATACACTTGGTGCAGAGGACAAGGTAACTTTTTACTCGTTTTCGTTTTTCTTCTGATCAAACGGAATCATATGTGGAGGTCAAAGCACTTCCAACAAAGCACACTCAAATGTTGCCTTCGCTTACAGATCAACAAACAAACAAACAAAGAAGTGTCTCAATTCATTAAGGAGGGTAGACCTTACTATTCGCATCATGCTCATGTTATTTTTCGTTATGCTTTGAGTAGGTACTAGTGTTTGTCCACAATTTAATTTCTGTTGATTTGTCGTTTCCTTTATAGGGAGCCTTTTTATGCCTTGTGGACAAGGTCACAGACTTGTCAGCAGACAGTTATCCAGACGTTTGGAGGTTGCAGGTCTCTTGCCCTTCCATGGGGCTTAGCCGGTTAATCCAAACGCTGTGTGAAGTTTTCTGGGAAGAGTCCTTTATGGGCATCAGCTCCTAGCTGTGACCATTCACTTTCCTTCATACCCGTCAGCCAACCAGCATCCTGGGAAACACACGACTAAATGGTTATTTGATAAACTGATGATGCCAAGAAGAATACCACAATGTCACTTATTGCAATCTTGAGTAAGTAGAAATAATGTGGAACACCGTTTTATTATGTTTTTATACATGCATGCTGACCCATCTACTGTACCTTAAAATATTACTATGCACATTCTTAATTGGGCTGAGTTTTTCCGCTTTTTTAGTGTATGGGATTTATTTGAGGCAAATAAACAGCAAGTAAAAACAATATTATATTAAACTAACAGTATAACACTTTATTTTCTACCCAGATTATTTACAGTTTCCGTACCTGATCTTCTGCAAGAGCTGTGGGGACGACTAGAACAATGTCACCTTTCTTCAGTTCAAGCTCATCCGAGTTTGCTGCCTCAAAATCATGCAGGGTCTCTACCTGCAGGACACCAAGATACCGAATTGTAAGTAAAGTTGAGTGTGTCCAAGCATTGTGTGTCTGAATGTGTGTTTGTCTCTAGGACTGAATGTGTGTTTGAGAGCAATATATTTGCATCTATGAAGGAAGGGGTTCTCTCTCTCGTGTGTGTGTGTGTGTGTGTGTGTGTGTGTGTGTGTGTGTGTGTGTGTGTGTGTGTGTGTGTGTGTGTGTGTGTGTGTGTGTGTGTGTGTGTGTGTGTGTGTGTGTGTGTGTGTGTGTGTGTGTGTGTGTGTGTGTGTGTGTGTGTGTGTGTGTGTGTGTGTGTGTGTGTGTGTGTGTGTTCCTGGAGAACATCCATGTATCCTGGTATTTAGTATATGACAAAGAGATTGAGGGTTAATGATTCAAAATCACAAGAAGGGCTGACCTTATACATGAAGTCAAGGGGAAATCCACCAGAGGAACTGATGTCTTTGGCTGGTTGGTTATCAGGTGCCACCCCATTGTCACTGATAGTTGTTGGGGAGATTATGTCACCGTCACGGTCATCATCACCCTCGTTGCTAGAGGCGGGTTCAATCACCACAGATGGGATGGGCATCTTCTCCTAAGGAAGGAAGAAATGTCATTAACCCACCCAATGACGCACATCAACATTCTGACACATCCATGTCCACATTCCATGCAGTTGGAGAAAATCATGTGACTTCAGCATTGCCATTTCTGGTCTCTTGATCACATTTAAAATAATACCATCCCTATCAAGTCAATGACTTCAGTGTCAGTCCTCAGGGAGTGTCAGGGCCTTGTATTTGTATTTCTTTATTTTGTAGACAGGTAATAAACCTGCTTGCGATGCATTCCACCTTTTCTCATATTGATGACCGCAGTATGTTTTTTCCTTGATTCCGTATTGACCATTAATTGTAAATTACAAAACAGTTGGGATCTCCAAACAATCCGCTCATGGTCATGAAAGGGAGGATGACAAGGAAAGGTTGCTCATACCTCCTCCGGCCCCACCTCTGCAGGACCCTCAGTGGTGGCCACAGTAGCCTCCTTAGGGTTCTCATCCACTGGCTCAGCCACTACGGTCTAGAGATGTGGGAGTATAAGAACCAATGCTGGGACATGGCAGTCAACCAGGTCAAAGGTCATCTTGGTTCATTTAACAAGGACACTGTCGGTTTAGCACTGAGGTTAAAATGGGTTGGATCAGTTGAGGGGATTTGGTGGGGGTACAGTGAGACGACAGGGTGGGATGGTTCCGTTTTTTTATTAAAACTGACCATGTGATAGGATTGGATGCGGGTTATTGTTTGGGGGCTATTGTTTGGGGGTTATTGTTATGTACCCTGGTGTCTATAAACCCATGGATGGAGAATGGTACAATAATGGTTATTTCATTTTCATGACTAAATAGGAAAAAGGTTAGGTTTTCATGTGCAGTTTCAGACAACTGAAACGGACTATCCATATAAAGGTTGGATGAGGGGATCACTTGGATGAAGGGATCACAAATGGAGAGGAAAACCTTCAACTGGCATCTCTCTGGTTAACTCAAGGATGAATGCTAACATCACTGAATTTACATTACAAAGCTATGGTCCTACATGCAATATAATAGATTATTTGTTGCGTATTACATTTTCATGTAAATAAAAAGTAAATCATATTGTCTGTAATCAGAATGTTTAAAGTATTCAACACAATTCATTGCAGTTGATTGAAGAGACAATGAGAAGAGGACACAGCCTAGAACTCTCAAGTAATATGCTTGGGAGCAAAGCTAATGAATAATGGGTACACCCAACACCAAAGCAAACAAGTATGATGACCAATGTGGAACAAGATGTACATACATAAACTAACAACATGATCAATGTAATTCAAAAGCACCAGATTTGAAAATACATTTCAACCATTCTTACCCACTAGACATCATATATATCAAATATTACAGTATGAGCTAATACCAACCCATTCCCACACCATGCCAATTTCTGTTCATAAGTTTTGAAAAATAAAATGTAAATTCCAAAATAAATGTTAGTTGGTAGAGGTTATTTACAGTATAAATAGTATAAATAACAAAATAAGAGGCAAGGCTGTCAAAGTTAAATGTGTATTGTGCTTTAGTACTAAACACCATTTTGTAAGATATGTTACTGTGTAAGTATTAGATTAAACTCAAGCAGTAATAATGTGGTATCTTTTTAGCAGAAGTTAGCTCATAATGTACCCTCAAAATGCTACCTGACACTCAGTTGACACCAAATTATATGATTTGTCATGCAACATTATGATGATTCAAGTACAATATTAGTGACTTGGAACAACAATCATAAGCCTTTATAATACTGTACGTGATGGACATAAATGGAATTAAAACAAATGTCCTGACACTTACTGTAGTTAGTTATGGCTTTGAGTTTTTACTGACCATGCCAAGAAAAAACATTGGGCCAACTAGTAATATTATTCTATTTATACAAGTTATACTGTAATTATACTAGTTATTAGACTCCTAGAAGGCTCATGATGTATATTCAAGATAAGTTGGATCGATTTATTATCAGATATTGCATCTGAAAGCTCTGTCAATTACGCCACAATGAGGATATAGAAATGTGATCTAAAATGAAAATTGTTATGCTTAGCTGCATGCAAATAGTTTGTCAATGAATACACAATGCAATGAGAGATTTTGTAAAATTTTGTTTTGCCTTTCTGCGTCGTAGGAATATTTGTGTTTCTTCTTCAAAAAAGACAATACTCATTGAACATTATGATAAGCAGTCTGGTACAGTATGATTGAACACAGTGGCATCATATGAGGTAAAACATAAGAGAATTCCATTAACGTTCAGTTTAGTTACGTCCCCTGGGGAGATTAATTTTCATCAGCAAAGGTATTCTCAAGATAGACATTCAAAACCAATAAGAAGAGTGTAAAATAAGTTACACTTAGTGACTAAACTATTCAACTAAAGAAATTCAGAATATATTTAGCAATTTGTGGATCGACATATGGTTCTAGTAACAAGTGCTAGTTCAGCCCCTTTGTCTGGGATTGTAATTTATAGACAGTGTTTTGAAAGTACCACATTTCTAGAAAAGTCTCAATGACTGTTCTGTCCAATATGATGTGTAATCAGTAGGATTGATGAATGGGGAGCTGGAATAATTACCGGAGCCTCCTCCAGGGGGGGCTCCTTCCTTTCCTCCGGGTTGGCAACACATTCCTAAATACAGAACATTCTTTTTGAGTATATGGCTTTCAAAACATAACATTTTCAGACAAGCCTATTTTTATCCAATTAACTAATAGGCAAAACATACACATTTATTTCACACTTTCCACTTTCACTCTAGTTCTGAGCCTGGTCATGCAATATTTTCAATTTCAAATGCTGATAAAATAACATAAGAAATGTCCATGAGTTCATATTTTAGTATTAGGTTAAGACCATTTTGTCTCTCAAAGGTGTTCCCAATAGAACAGGAATATTGTACTCTCACTGGTTCTGAAGGCAAATGCATTGTTAGACCACTTTTCTGTTCCTGTATACAGTGTACAGTACAGCATGAATGCTCCGTGTCATTCAATTAAGCAGTAGGGTAAAATGTTTATATTCACCATAATCAGTTTTTTATTTTCATGAATCGTATGTTTGTAAGCTGTTGTTTGAGATGGGCCTTAACATGGTAAGTTGGACATTTAAGATGAGAACATAGTTTTTAAAATATATTTGTTTTTACTAATACAAAACAATCATGTCCAATATAGTTTCTGTAATTTCTTTCCAATCATATTTACCAGCGGTACTTCCTCAATAGGGGGTGGTGTTTCAGCCTCTTCAACAGGGAGGACCTACAGGTAGAAAGGGGTTAGCTAAAGCCTATTGCTTTCCTATCGAACGAAAGCTTGTAGTCAAACTGTTGATTTGAGGTCATTTGTTAGTGAACTGTTAATATTTAGGGGTTGTAAGGACTGGGATTCAAGATGCCTTAAATCTACTGTGTTCACAGTCAAGACATTACAGTATGCCCAGATTTGTACACATTTATGCACTAACAAAAACTGTGACTGTATATTATTTTAAACGGCAAGGAACCCCTATTTTCAGCAGAGAAACAATGACATTTGGTGTGTTGACATCGGCTACTTAAAGCTTTAAGAAAACAAAAACAGAAATCCTTTATAAAACTATTATTCATTGTAACAGTAGCAACTTCATTGTCTTGATCATTTTCCACATCAGTTCCACAGTAAAAAAAAAAAAAGTCCTGATACAGCATACACCACCATCTAGTGCTGTACAGCACAAGATACCTTCTGCTTGGATGGTTCAGATCATAGGATAGTGTACTCAATGTTTGCTGAGGGCAACATTAACACCCTGACAGGGATGGTGAAGCTGAGTCAGGCCAGAGTGTATGTTAATTTTTTTTGTAAAGTAATCTAATCAAACCTAAAACATCCTTACACATGCCACTTGTTTAGGACACTAGTCCTGAAGTGACACATAACTGTTCTACACATACAAGTCATATAAGTTTATAAATACCCCTTTTCTATACAATCAAGTTGTAAAGCCATACTGACTAAAACCAGGGGTATCTGCCTTAAATGCTGACATTGGAGTAAAATATATTCTCCATAAAATGCATGCATGTATCAATTAGCTCACACCTACTCAGAGCCAAGTGTAGTAGATTGTGACAGCTGTTGCCACTACCACTGTTAGAATGTAACCACTTTTGTTTTGCTAGCTGAATGTCAATAGCGGGGTTGAAGGCTCAAGCTACTAAATTAGGTAGACCTGACTTGCATGCAGTTTTGTCATTGACAGAACAGAAAAGTACTGGGTTGATGTGGAAGGACAAAGGGGTGAATCTTAAACGTACCTCGGCTTGTTCAGCCCCCTCAGTGGCAGCAGGCTCATCAGGAGACTCAACAGGGGACTTTACCAAGAACGAGTTGAATAAAAACGTTTTTTACTTATTATTCCAATGTTATGTATAAATAACAGCCAGATATTTATAGAAAAGCGCTGGCCCTCGTCTGTTTCAATCTAATGTGACCCATTGAAAATGTTTAAGCTAAGAACAGCCACCAAATCATTTGAAATCTGTTGTCACAATCTGAGATGAGGGATTCTTTACTTTTTATAAAGCTCTGCACTACTTTCTCAGGGAAATTGAACATATCACTTTGGGTACTAACAACAATAAACAGTAAAAAAGCTTACAAGAACAGATTGATGTGACAAAAATGGGCTTCTAAGAAACAATAACAAAAGATTAATGATGAATAAACTGAGGTGATGAAGATGAAGGTAATGATGACAACAACAATGCTGCAGATGAGGATGATGATGATGCTGTTGTTGATGAGGATAATGATGATGCTGATAAGAATGGTGATGATGAGGGTGGTGAGGATAATGATGATGCTCATAAGAATGATGGTGGTGGTGAGGATAATGATGATGCTGATGAGGATAATGATGATACTGCTGCTGTTGATGAGGATGGTGAGGACAACGATGATACTGCTGTCGTTGATGAGGATGATGAAGATAATGATGGTGTTGCTGATTGTGACGATGAGAACTGCATTGCTAATCATGGCTTTTGTAAAGCCAATGATGATGAGCATGCTTTGCTACAGAGAAACTACAAACTCTCACTTACAGCAGGCGTCTTCTCTTTAGGGGCAGTGGAACTCCTGGTTTCCTCAGCCTCCTCAGTAGAGGCAGCAGGCTCCTGGCCCTCAGCTGTCTCAGGCCCTGTCTCTGGGGCTGCCTCAGGTCTGGCTTCTGGGGCTGCCTCTGGGGCTGCCTCAGGCCTGGCCTCTGGGGCTGCCTCAGGCCTGGCCTCTGGGGCTGCCTCAGGCCTTGCCTCTGGGGCTGCCTCAGGCCTTGCCTCTGGGACTGCCTCTGGGGCTGCCTCTGGGGTTGCCTCTGCGACTGCCTCAGGCCCTGCCTCTGTCTCGCAGGCAGCAGCACCCTCTGCAGCTTCAGTGGCAACAGCTGTTATAGTGTCCACATCAGCCTCAGTGGCAGCGGTGGCAGGGACACCAGTGGACTCATTCTTTTAGCATACACAGGCAAGGAAAAAGCTTATCAACATTCATGCTTTTTTTCTGAATAATATCTATTGAGATTGAGTTTTTATCATTAATTAACCATCCCTTTTAGCATGCTTTTTTCTATTGACACTTTATGACCACATTTCTACACACTTTGAATTGTTGTGTATAGAGTTTAGGGATGGAGGCGGGTTAGCAGTGTTAGACCACGCTGGCAGAATGTGCATATACCATACGCATAAACTGAAATCCTCATAGCGGACTAGCACACAGCAGAATAAGCCTGTCTTGAAAAGAAGCTGAGCTTTTACGTTTTGGGGATGCCCCCTATTTAGTGCATGTTTTGTGCATTGCTGGAAAATAAAACATGTTCTCAGTCAATCAGCCACAAAAAAGGATAAACAAAATGCATACATGACATAGCTATTCAAAAAATGATTATCTTGTCAAGGAAATGCATAGCTTTTAGATTTGGAAAAACCATAGACCATAATAAATGTAATGGGACCCCCCTCTCAACATGAGTACAAGTACGTAATCCGTACATCAGTGCAAAATACATGTAATTTTTGGGAGATAGAGAAAATAAATCAAAAAAGAAAATGACAAAGTATAAAATAAAAAAGGATTACAATAGAACAGTATTACAACACTGTTAACACACTAAAAATGAGTCTTGCAAGTGTATTGCAAATGTATTTGTAATCTGTTATTAAAACCGAAAGACGTGTTGAGACATTTTAAACTCACCATTTTATCAAAATCAGCAAAGAATGCTGGGGCACTGGAATCCTGATTATAAATAGAAAGAGAGACAGGAAGAAATGGAGTTTAAAACATTATTTAGTTAATTTTTAGAAATGAGTCTAACTAGATTTAGGGAAAATGTGACACGGGATTAGTACATACTGTTCATCTACTAATTCAATATGGACTGTGATATGTTAGGGGTCGTGTTTTTATGGTGATCTTTATCACTTAAGCACAGACACTCCATAGCTTCTAATTTTTTATGAAGAAATGGATTTGATCCATCATAAATAAATGTAAATGTGACATTCTTCTGGTATCACTAAGAGACTCCAGTAGTTGGAGATTATCTTGGAAATATCCTATAACTCTAAAGTACCTACATTTATCCACTATATTTCTGCTTCACTATGCCTCAATAACGGGCATTGGTTATAATTTGTTTTATAAGTCTTTCTATAACTACAGTAAATTAAATAAAGTACTTTGTTAAGGTAATTACCTGTGAAAATCCATTAAATGCATTGTTGGTCACCTAAATCAAATCAAATCATAGACATATTTAGCACTCAACGTTTAAAAAAAGATTGTACTGAAATGTGTTTCAAATGTGTAGAACCAGATGGAATGGCATTTGTGATAGTGTGGAACTGACAAGCAGACAAAGCAAGCAAGAGGAGAGAGAGAGAGGAGAAGAAGGGCTGGGGTTCTGTTGTGCTGCAGGATCCAGGTGGGGGTGCAGGACAGCTTTTTAACATCTCTACTACATTTTTTTGGTCTATCTCTGGGCAGGAAAAAAGGAAAGGGGGTTTCTGTTTCATCCGGACTACTCTTCTCTACTCTATGTAGAGGGAGGGAGGAAGTAGGTACCTCTTCCTTCTCTGTATCTATCTCTTGATACAACTTTCCGTATCTCCGGTTTGCCACCTCGTCTTCAGACAGGTCCGAATTCTCTGGCTCTTTGTGAGCTCTGGGGGTGCTTACTTCCTTCGCTGCTCCTTCGCTGCCTCCTGCACCAGGAAAGGCAAGAAAATCGCGCTGTCCATCTGAGAAGAATCCACTGCTGTCGCTAACTTCCTGCCAGGAGCCGGTGTTATTGGTGGCACCTTCTGTTCCTGCTGATGGTGTATTGCCAAAAGGGTCTGCTGCCCAACTTGTCCCACCTTCTGTGGTGGTTTCTGCAAAAGGATCTGTAGCAAAATCACCTGCTACCCCACTTCCCTCCTTGGTATTAGTAAAAGGGTCTGACTCGAACCCACCTCCACCCTGAGTGTTCACAAAGAGATCTGTTGAAAATCCTTGCTCCACAGCATGCCCCTGAGTTTCTGCAAAGGAATCTACCTCAAAACCACCTCCCCCTTGAGTTTCTGCAAAGGGATCTGACTCGAACCCACCTCCCCCTTGAGTTTCTGCAAAGGGATCTGACTCGAACCCACCTCCCCCTTGAGTTTCTGCAAAGGGATCTGACTCAAACCCACCTCCTTGAGTTGCTGCAAAGGGATCTGACTCAAACCCACCTCCCCCTTGAGTTGCTGCAAAGGGATCTGACTCAAACCCACCTCCCCCTTGAGTTTCTGCAAAGGGATCTGACTCAAACCCACCTCCCCCTTGAATTTCTGCAAAAGGATCTGATTCAAATCCACTCATCCCATCCTTCCCAAGAGTTTCTGTGGAGGTATTTGGTTCAAATCCACCTCCACCATGGGTCTCCAACCCCTCCAAACCCCCAAAGGTATTGAAAAAAGAGGCAGATGCAAATCCTATGACTTTTTCTCTGGACAAGCTATCTTCTAGGGGCACTCCTGTGTGTTCGAATGGGTCTTTTCCTACACTGAACAGGTTGGTGCTGTTAAAAGATTCAGCTGCACTCTGGGAGTGTTCTGGTACACTTATTATTTCTGTTTCTGCTGGCTGTATTGAGGCTTGATCTGTTGTTTGGGCCCAGTCCGGTGCAAAGGCATCATTGCCAAATCGGCTTTCCTGAGCATGCTCGTTTTGGTCAGTCAGATCACCTGAAGCCCAATCAGCAAAACCTCCTTGGGCAGAGGTACTGTCCTGATCTGCCAAGGCATCAGTGGGTGCAGGTTCATCGTCAGCGCTGGCCCATCCATCACCATGGCCTATTCCATCGCCCCACTCCTGTGCTGTCTCATATTCAGAGCCTGAACCATCTAGGTCTGCCAGGCCAGATAGTCCCCTCTCTGGTGTGGAGCCATCTCTTCCTCCCTGTGTCAGGTACAAGCCGTGCTCACTGCCCTCAGTGGTATCTTCAATCTCCTGGTCATGCTCGTTGGTGATGCGAAGCCCCGGCGTGGATTTGCGGCGGTCCCCCCTGCCTGCCTCTTCCGCCCCTGGATCAGCCCCTCCTTCTTCTAAACCTGCCTCCCATCCCCCTGGCCCTACCTCTGATGGCCTCTGTCCTGTTTCCTGCATGGACTGGCCACCCTCCTCTCCAGATAAATAACAGTTGGGGTTAGGTTGGGGGTTTGGGTCCCAGCCGCTAACCTCATCTCCAGATGCTGCCTCTCTCTCCTGTGGCTGTGCTGCTACTGCCGCCTCCCCTGTGTCCCCGCCCCAGCCGTCTGCCTGGTGCCAGCTCTGGGCCCCATCCTGGGCCTCTTCTTGCCCTGCAGTAGGAGCTTGACGGGCTGCAGCTTCAGCAGCCGCAGGAACAGAGTCTCCGTTCTCTGGAGTGGGGCCAAAGTCAGCGGCCCAGTCTGCAACGAAGCCAGAGTCTCCACCCTGCTCAGGGAATGCGGGGAACCCAGGGTTAAAGTCAGTAGTGCTTGAGGGATCACTACAACCGCCCCTCTCCTCAGCACCCACAGTTCTCACAGACCCAGAGTCCGGCTGGAAAGCCAGGGGATGGAAATTAGGTAAAAAAAGAAATGGAAAGAGTGTTTATCGTGAAAGAACAGAAAGAGTGACAGAGGTGCATAGAGTGATCAAGTGATACAGAGTTCTGACTGAATGATGGAGTGGTCTGTGGAGTGTACAAAACAGATCTGGATTGTGATACAAAAAGAGCATGAAAAACATTTATATGTTGTGTGATAACATCGACTCATTAAGACATTAAGGATTATCACATGTATTAACATTATCTCAACAACATCAAGCAGAACCATTTTCTAACATACTCTTGTTGATTGTGATTGACAAAAGTAACTTTAGATAACTTAAAACTTGGCATTGACTCATTACTTACAGGCTGTGCAGGTTCAACATTTGCCTAGAAAACAAAAAGCACAGCCTCAAATAAGATTAATCAACATGACAATAAACGCCTGAACGAAGATTATTAGCAATAATTATCTATTTGTAAGAAAAGAGAGCATCAAACCAGTCAGGACTCTGTACTCTAAATGCCTTAGTGAAATGTGTATTACTCATTATCTATCTATGTGAGGAACAAAAGTTATGCATGCATATAGATTCTTTTCGTACTAACCGTCCACATGTCCCAGGGTAATGCCTGTGAGAGAGAACCACAAGATTAGACTACAACAGAATATTTAAAGTACAGAATAGAACCATAGCAAACTTGCAGGTCTTGGTATACAAGTCGCGCTCACTGCATGTTATATAAATGGTTTTAAATGAAATAATGTGACCATGATCAATGGCTGTTAATAACAAATATATGTTGCAGTTTGGCTATTATCTTAGATCTTATTTGCCGGACCTGTCCCACTGGTGACACAGGCTGCCCCATTGGAGTGTTTGGGGTGAAGGGATCAAAGTCCATATCCATGAGAGATTCACCTGGTCTCTCGTTGGGCTGCAAACATATTAAGATATGAGAAGAACATCAGTGTTGAGACAACAATCCCCCAAATACACTCATGTAAAAAATCCCTTGATCTGTGTGCTACATAAATAGTGATCTTCTCTAAGTGATGACATGTTATGGAAGGTAGGTTTTGGGGGTATTGACAGATGTCGATGGGAGTTCCAAAATGTGTGTTTTCCGGTTGTGTTGGTGTCAAGATACGGCAGACTGCCGCTATAGCTAGTGAATGAGTTAAAGCTTGTGAGGCTCTGAGGATTGACACAGACCAGTGATGGCGACATTGCAGGCGGTGGTAGGAATTCGTCACCAAACAGGTTGATGATCTGCTCCTGGTGCAGCTCCTTGGTGGGAGTGACCTTTGGTGGTGGGGGTACCGGTGGCCCCTTTCTCAGCTTAAGAGGTGGGGGGAGAAACGGAAAGATTAAGTTGGTGGTGGATGCAGTATATTGTTGGGTTGAAAACACCCCCCAATGGCTGATGTCACTACTTCAGGACTGAGACATTTTGTGTTCCATTTTTGATGGTAGAACACAAAGCTGAAACGATTTGATTATGAGAAGGATTAGGCGGGGGATGAAACGAGGTCAAAGGTTAGGATGGATTTGAACATAAATTGGAGGCTGACAATAAGATTTTCTCATAATCCCAGAAACAATATAACATATGCACTGGGTAGACAACTTACAGACAGACATCAAGTATTGGTAAACTTGAGGAGGGAGTGGGAGGGTGCAATTTTCTGACGGGGAGGAAACACCATTGCTCAGGCCTGTAGTCCTTGTTGTCCATAATGGACTACAGTTAACACCATATATTCATATGTATGTTAAATGAGCATTTTACACAATTTACTATGAAAACTACTGTCCTTCGATTGTTTCTGTAAACGCATCGCCCGGAGGTATGACCATACCGTAGTGATACAGCTGTCTACCATACCCCACAATGCAGTTAGGAAACAACTATGGATGGGTACGTACAAATTGTTAGCAACCTATGCTAACATACAACTAATTAAGTTTCTAAAAGCAGAATGTAACATGGTTACTTACCATGGCACAACACAAGTAATGTGAAAGAAGGGAAAGATAAAGCCATATCATGTCAACAGGAATTCAAACTAAAATGGCTCTAAATAAAATGTATAATATCTGTATCATATTGTGATAAGGAATATACAGTATATTGAAAGAAAGTACGATTGACATTTAGATTGGTCTTGTATACAGTAGATGGAAAAGTATTTTAAGAAGATGACATGAAGAAACCAAACACTGGGCTTTTTGTGCTGGTGGGGTCATTAGTAAAACATTTCTGGGAGAGAACAGGGATTCTACAAGAATAGAAGGCAGTGCTGAACCAACTCAGAGAAAAGGTGCAGTCAAACATACACAATCCATCCCAGAAGAAAATACTGGACTCTTATCACTCTATTTTTTCTTTATCCCAATTTAAAAGCTGATGTGTCAGCTCATACAAAAACCTTAGAGACAGGATATGACATAGGAGCTAAGCAGTTGGTTATCCATCTGCCTTTTCTACTTGGGTGAATAGACCGTTATTACATAATAAAATAAAATAATGAGATGAATAGACCATTATTACATTACATTATTACATCAATAACTTCTATCTCACTATTTTCAGAACTAAACTCAAAATACTGCTTCACATTTTAAACACTAAATGTTGTGTAGTTACTTACCAAAAGGTACATTTTGGAAAATAAAAATACAAAATTCCAGACTGGAGATTTAGAAAGTTTCTCTTTTTAGCTAAGATGTAATTGAAGATTCATATAAATTGACAGATGCATGGATGCTATTAATGATCTCAAAGTTCCAGAAGAAATGTACACAAGTGTCAAGTAACAAATGGTTCTGTATATATTTTGCTAACTGAGCAACACACCACTGTCTGTAAAGTTGAATGTTTTATGAATCAATGAAACCTAAAGTATGACTAAGCTCCATGAATGTCTGCTCTCTCCTGACCTGGTCCTCACTTCATACGGCTGACTGTGAAGTTACTTTTGATACTGGAATATGTTGGGTGTACCTGTGATGGTGATTTGGGCCTTGGTGGACCAGGAGAAACAGGCCTTAGAGAGTGGTTTGGACTTGCTACTGGGCTGTCAGGTGGACTATCATCACTTGGGGGTGATGGAGTCCTTGCGAGACGCAAAGGTCCCGAATCACTGTAGAAAAGAGTATATTGATTAAAGCTTCACAAATAGTCATGACAATATATATATTTTTAATATATTGGAGATTACACCTATTGGAGACAGAAGAGACAATGTACAAGTTTCAATTTACAGGTTGACCTGTGTTGTTCATACTATTACCAAAACAAATATTTTTTCCATGAGGAATATGCAACAAAAATACATCTTTAGCCAAAAAAATCTATTAAAATCGAATCTAGTCAAATCTATTATATAACTTCTAGAATTGACTAAAACTACATCTAAAATAGCTGCCAAACCTAACATTGCGTTACATTCCAAATCTCAACCCTTCCACCCCACATACTAATGAATAGTCATTTTACCCAACTGTTCAAAAAGGATTGGATTAGTGTAAGCAACATGGATGTCCGGTAGTGTCCATCATATAAAACGTACACCAATCAAATTAATTGCATAAAGAGTCAATAAAAGCACTTTGTGAAAGGAGTCGAGAATTAGAACAAACCATGTGTCTATATACCCAAAAGTCTGGCTAGCCACTTACCGTTTCCATCTATCAACACAGGCAAATGCACAGAAAAGATAGAGCCATACAGGTCAAAAGAAAAAACATTAAGGCTCACATATGACGCACTGAGTAACTATTATACTTAATTTTCAATAAATTAATGAAAAAAAAAGGTAGCTTGCAAGCAGAAATTAACAAGCAACAAAGGGATAACTGAGCTCACCTTGGAGCTCCCTGAATGGTGAACATTTTGTCAGAATGCTGCTCTCCAAGTTTGGTCATCACTTCATACAGCTGTTTGCAGAGCTAAACCCGATTTATATAGAAAGAGAGAGTCAGAGACAGATTAGATTAGTTAAAAAAAAGACTCGCAAATCTATTGGTGTCCCTTTCCCCTTTGAAGGAAGCAATTTGATCTCAAGTACTAAGGAAAACACTGTCATATACAGGACTCGTAAAACCGCTGGCCTCAGACTAGGGCGTCAGAACATTCACTGAAAGCTTTTTCAACCCTACTGTCTCAGACAAAGGGGAAAGTGACCAACATTAAATAAATGTTTATGCCGCAATATGAGTACAATTTTGACAACAAAAATGCTGAACTATGGCATTTCCATACATTTCACATTTAGGATGAACAAATTAGGGATACTGAGGAATACAATAACCAAAAACATTCCACATGATGTTTACATTCCACAGAGAGAGACTCAACATTAGCACCCATCACATAACCCAAATAGCCTAATATATAACTCACTAAGGAGATTTCCCGATGGAATTTGGCCTCAATGTGTGTCACACTCTTGAACGTGTTCACATAGAATCCAACTCGGCTGAAAGACGACAAAGGAAAGAGCAAAGACAAGTTACTTGTTTTACTTGATCTATTCCACAACTTCACATTTCCACAATACCATAATTATATTTAACATAGCCAATGATAAACCATGCTTACTTTATATTTTAATATGACAAAAGTACAGCTATCCAAAAATATTTAGATAAAATAATAGAAATATCTTAATGCTAAAATGAGAACCCCCAAAAATACTGTATATTTAAGCAATTGTTCATGACATGCCGGCAATGAATCAATCCGATTGATTTGATTTGTGTGCTGGAGGCCATACCCATTTTTTTTATACATACAGTATATATAATAAAGAATATGACCTTTTAAATCAAGCACACAGAAGCCGGTATCATTGACTCAAATGTCTTAAACCGATAGAGATTCAGTATGGCTCAGCATGTTGATTTTCTGCTAAAGGATGTCTGACATTATAACAATGACATGCCTAAATATAAACCACTACTGCTTGGCCCATCTATGAGCAGAGCAGTGCTAGTGGGCATAACAGGGAGAGGCCTCTAATTGGACAGATTACATAATGGCGGCTGCAAGCCTTCCTCTCCAGTGAACAGCTAGTGTAGCTTTCTGCTGTGAACATGGCAGAGGAACACACGCATGCACATAGCTGTATCACGCTTTGTTCAACATCACAGGAATATTCTCTTCCTATGGCTTGTGAGAAATGGTTATCACATGTCTCACACACCACAAATCTCACTCGGAATTATGTACAGTACAAGTACTTTTTTCATATCTGTCAATACATACATCATATTGTCAAAGCAAGAAAACAATCTTTAATCTTTGCTAATTTATGGAAAATAACATAAAAACGATCTCATTATTATATGTATTCATCCCCTTGATAAGCATCAGCATCTCCCAACTCTTGGTATCTTATTAGCTGTCCCTACTCCAAGCTGATTCCACAAACAGCTTTGGACTACACTCTACTCTTAATTACTCTACTCTACTCAAATTGTATTGAATAATTAGTCTATATACAGTAGTATCCTATACTGTAGGTATAGTGTACCTACCACAAGCTCAGTGGAAGAACTGATAGTAGGATGCTGGTTTGTTATCTCAGACCGTTGACAACATTCTGTCATTTAGTAAATTAAGTATAAAGCATAAAGCCACTAAAAATGTTTGATTGAAAATGTTTGTTTTTAACTAAGACTTAAATGGAACATAAAGTATATTGAAGATAATTGATTTAATCATCTTTTTCCTTCTGTCTGTTATTTCCCCCAGCTTGTCCCAATTTCAAATCATCACTTCTATCCTGAACCAGTGGCAGAGCTTGCCTCTCAAACATATGGGACAATTAAGAAAATTAAGTTTGAAATATCCTGATGGATACAAATATACACAAAACAAAAGCACAGCATTGAACTGAAAAGCATAGAACTGCTGTGATGCCGTAGAACTACCTATGTTAACCAGCAACATATGATATGCTAAAGCATCGCGATTCAGAAGTGCCAGAGAAGTCATGAAGGAAGTAATATATGCAAGTACCACTGTATAAACCATGTGTTACTGGCAGCTTACCTGTCCCAAAGAGTGGGCAGCTCGTCCTGTAAACCAACATTTAGCTCATCAAACACCTTCTGGGCCTTTTTCAACTCATCTTCTGCCTGAAAAAATAAAATATATATACTGGTGGCATTGAGAGAGAATTTCTTTTTTTTTGACAATTTGTATATTTACAAATGTGTAGGCCTACAATTGCAATTTAATTGTATTGTATTACATGTATTAAGCATGTATATACCACACCATACCTTCACGATCTTCCGGTCATTTCTCATGGTTGATGCCTGAAG
Source organism: Osmerus eperlanus (assembly GCF_963692335.1). Taxonomy (NCBI): domain Eukaryota; kingdom Metazoa; phylum Chordata; class Actinopteri; order Osmeriformes; family Osmeridae; genus Osmerus; species Osmerus eperlanus. Next base: position 6,037,534 of record NC_085033.1, read on the forward strand.
GGTCTCTAGATGGTGCCGTGCACTGTCAAAGTCAATCAGCTTTCTGCTTCTTTTTGCAACACGGATCTGACAGTAGAAATATTACATGGCGTCATCATATTACCACTCAATACTTAACAATACATTAAAAAGCATTTTTCTTACAGGATTCTAAGCATTGAACTAACAGGCTATCAGAAGATTTGTTCTCTCCACATGTTGGCAGTTTGCAGACGATATTTTAACATCTAATTCACTCCTTTCCAAAATGATTGTGCTCTCATCCTCATATAAAATGTCTAACTAAGGACTAACATTTCCACAATAATACATTTGCACAAGAAAATGCATATATGAACAGCACACAATTTGTATCATACACAATATCACGCACAAGCTTATGTGTTTACATACCAGTGTCAACAAGTTCACACAAGGGAACATTCACCACAAATATACCTTAAGATCAGGGAACTGTTGGAGGTAGTTGTCCAATGTGATTATTGTCGAGTCCACTAGCTTTTGATGAAAGTCCTCCCACAAGGCATCACAATCCTAAAAAAAAAGTCACATTCTGAACAAAAACAACGTACATTTGAGGGAGAAAGGAAAAGACCTATAGCCCGACAGCAAATATGCATATACAACTGTGTGTGTGTGTATTATTTTTTTTTCTCCCTCATTTTATTCCTTTTAGCTGTCTGAAGACTAAAATGGATGTAAGATATATAAGGGAACCCTTTGCAACAAAATGTATTTCTCTGAGTCTATATCAACAATCAATATGATCATTCCCATGTTACATGAAAATCCCAGGTTGGCAATAAGAGAGGCTTGTCACAGATTATTGGTCTAAAGCTTTCATTGCCAACAATGACAGTTAAATAGTTTGAATGTCTGTCAGCAAAGTTGTGGGTTAACTGTAACATGGCTATTTATCATACATACTTCATATAATCTCAACTAATACAATGAAAACATTTGTATTTCTGGATCTGTTTCTGATGCTCCTCTGTCATACAAATGACAGTTAAGATTGTGCATTAAATTGATGCAGTTGGGATAAGGTATACTCCAACAAACAGCAGTCGCACAACTAAACGGGCATCACTTTGGTTTCAAGCGCAGCATTGCGTCTGTCATTTACAGCTGATGTATATCAGCAAGGTAGCCTAATTAGTGAAATCATGAAACTCAGAAATCATGTAGATTAGACATTTCTACAGTATATAGGGTTGCACAACAGTAAGTTCACTGAAAGTGCAACACATCGTTTGAGTAATGTCTCACTGTCTCAAAGATGCACCCTTGTGGTTGAAAAATCCTGTCGCAACATAGTTGGTGAAAATGCTTGGTCACTTCCCCACCATTGTACACTGTTGTTGAAAGGCTGGCATGAAAGCTACTGCTATGTAATTTAATGGAAATTCTGGCTTTCTGCAGTTCATCTTTGTTGTTTCCATAGTTTTACAGCTAAAAGCTAGAAAACAAGATCTAGCAAGCTGCTGACCTTCAGTTCCCAGGGACTCTAGTGAGCTAACAAGGAAGCTTTCTATTGTGGTGTTCTTACAATTTTGAAAATCAAATCAATTGTATAGCCTTTTTTACAAGCAATGTCGCAGAGGGCTTCACATATGCCGGTAGAACTGCCCCTAAACCAACCTGAATACAATCCAGCCCTCCTCTGGCTGGAGGTGCTTCTGCTATAAAGGGAGTTAAGTCTCTCATAATAAAGTGGACTGTAAATGCTTTTAGAATGCTGGCTGGATAGAAAATGTGATGGATGGTATTTTGTCCCTGTGTGTTTTATAGCAGCTTGTGTTTATGCTGGCCAGGTTCCCCATTGAAAAAAATAGTTGATCAATTAAATGTTTCAATAAAAACACATTGTGGTAGGATGTGGTGGGAGAATACTGGACATAAGAAACTCACCTTCCCGATCGTCATGACATCATCCTTCCCATGCCAATCTGGCTCATAGACTTCATGTAGTGACTCTGTCAAGTTTATTGAAGCCTGTTGCATTGCTATGGGACACAATAACTATTAGGGATACATTCAAGCAAATGTCAATTCCAATGAATAATAATACTAATAAGAAGCACTAGGGCTCAGGTTAAATTAAATGTCATTCAGATTTGTTATATTTCATTCTCACAGCATAGTTCATGTTAACTTTACTCCTAGTGACAAGCCCATGTTACCAAGTCGAACCATGGCTCAGACCAGAGGCTGTAGCTGTCTGGTGTCCACAAGTAATCTGTTCTCCTAACAGGATGGGCGAGGCATTTTTGCCACTGTCTCAGCCAAGAGATGTACATCAGGTGACTCCCTGGCAGTTAATGCAGCCCCAACACCGTCTTGTCGTCTGACAACACTCAACCCCGAATAACGGGGAGAAGTGTTGCAATAAGACTTAACACCTCCTCAAACCTTCTTTGGCTCTTCTGCCCATTCAGAGATGACTCTGTATAGACCGGAATGTGAAAAGTTGCTTGGAAATTTAACCATTCAATCTGACAACCGAACTCAACCTGAAGCCCTGTGCCTTTTTTGCACCGGGAAATGCTGTGAATAGAGCACCTTCTTCTGCTGCTTCACCAGGACTATGGTGACCACCCCCTTATTCAGGAGCTGTGCTCCCTCTACACGCTCAACAGTCGCCATTAAACAGGACACAGCCCAAAGCTGGGCATTGTTCTAAAAGGAGAGGAAACCTTTAGGTGCACAGGTGGAGCTGGTCTTTGTGTGAGACAGGAAGACCCCAGTCAACAACTGGGCGAGGAACACCCGCAGAGATCAATGCTGTTGATTGCTGCTGCTGTCTAAACCACCAGGACGATCATCAGCCAGTTGATCAGTTTCCCTCGGGCAGTTTTCCCTGGGAGAAATTAACCCTGTAAACGGTGCATCCTTGATGGTAGAAGCAAACCGGGTGGGCCGTCATACTGTTTCAGAGCCTGCTGGGCTCGCAGAAATACAGTCTATGGGTGTCCGCATGCAGCGATTGTGTTAATTACACTTATTGATTTGTTTTGGGGAGGGAGCACAGACATGTTAAGTGGTGTCAGTGCAGCTGTAAACTGGTGGTAGGCTTGTGGACTTTCTCCAACGTTCTTTAGATCTAGCTCCAGTCTTGTCATTTTTGGGGTGATAGAACGACGGACTACGTAGGATCTCATGCATAGATGGACGATCTCAGGCTGTGCTGGCTAGGCAACAAGTCTGTGCTGTCCTACACCACTAGAAGCACAGTAAAGATGGAACAGTGTTTAATCAAAATTTTAAAATCCTCTGATGATACTAACCTTTCACAGCTGTCAAGTACGCCCTCATTTCCCTCTGCAGTCGGGAGCCCTCTGACTGTGGGGAGATCAAAGAATCACATTTACAAATTACATTCTCAAACACAGAATTTGTTGACCAGACTTACCATAACCCTAACCACCAGACTTCAATTAGTCAAATGTGTATTTCATGTGTACCAAATAATACTTACTAATAATAATACCAAGCACGAATCCCTCATTAGTCCTTTCCATTGGCGTTAACGTAAAAAAACAACATTGTCTACAATTCTGCACCTACCTTTAAATAGCATTAGTTATACCTCATTGCCTACTGAAAGATGCTTGTATCTATATAGTGAGTAATACAAATCTGACCCTAAGGCTGCATGCCCACTTATAAGCATTACTTTTTTACATTACCTCCTGTCTCTTGAAGTTCTGGACACATTGTTCAAACTGTTCATCTTTTGTCTCGTCCGCTTTACCCAATTTCTGCAGCACCTACAATTATAAAGAAACAATTTGGTTAGGACTGATGTCAGTTAATCACAAGGTTAAGTGTACCAATTTTCGAAGGGATGTCACACCTAAACAAAAACATACCTTTTTTCCCTATTTATCCTGTTTTACTACAGTTCTGCCATTGTGGTAGTCAATGTCAGCAAAGGCTGGCAGATATTTGTGGGACACCGTACTCTCTCATTCTGCATTGGCCAATTACATGATCAACTGCTAAGTGCAGAAGCAGCACCTGTATGAGGTTAAATCCATCAAAAAGTCCACTTGCTACAGTTTAATAAACAGTAGCTAGCCTGAGAATGTCTGTTTACCAAATCATTGTTATTGGCAACTGGATATAGTACATAGCTGGTAGCTTTTATTGGTGAGCAGGAGTCCCAGCCAGTTTGGATGATTGATTACATATCATTGTGCACTAAATTATAAAAGCAAAATTATAAAAGCATACTTTGTAATGAAAATATCTCCCCAAACATTTTTGGAGCAGCGTTACTATCTGTCTTAACAAAAGTTCACTATCACAGCAGCATAATTTAAGATAATTCACAGTTTTAGGAAAACACCTACTTGTTCAAATTCTTTCTTATTATTCCTTGTGTACCTGCCTATAGTGAGGAGATGCCCCTGACAGCATCATTCTTAGCACAAAGGGGTGAGGATGGACAATAGCAAGTGGTCCTCTGGCTCTCATCTAAAGGATGATTGGGAGGTCCGGTTAGAGTCAAACAAGTGAGAGAACAGCTCAGTAGCTTGTATGAAAGTTGCCCCCAGATATATGTATTGTAGGTCTATACCGCACCCTGTCTAAACTATTTGGTACTCAAAATGCCCACTACTTTATACTGTACAGAATTTTTTGTCTTGTGAGTTTTTGTTCTTATTTTCTTTCAAGCTCTAACAAAAAAAGTCAAATAGATATTTACATTTTGAATTATGACATAGAACACAGCACTAAGGGTTAGCCATCACTTGCCTTGTAGCTACAGTTTGGATGTATATGTTCCTGTTATCAATGACATCTGCTGTATGCTTCCTGCTGTGTTTGAAACTTTCAATGACAGACAATGGTCATGCATTTCTTATTTCAAGGCAACATTTTCTCATTCATTTTGAGCTACCCAAGCTTTTCGGAGGTGTCCATTATTACCATGGCTATCTAAACCTTACATCTTCAGTGGAGAACCCTGGTATGACTGGTAGTATTGATGCAAATTAGTGGTACATGATTCAGCTCTTAAGCCACCTATGGACCCACAATTTTAGCAACCCATCAGCAGCCCGTTCAAAAGTCCAGATTTAAATTCAAATCCACAGCTCAGACCCAACCAAATAACTGCAGTGGGGATAACAATAGTGTCAACAGAACATTTGTTGGTTGACAGTGGTATTGACGGGTTTCCATTAATTACTGTATCATTCACTTAATCAGATAGACTTTAGAATAGGCTTAACCCACAAGACTTTATTTAAACATATGGTTGGAGTTAGCAGATTTTTGGTACCATGTTATAGGACCTTAGACAGTTTACAATGATGCAACCATTATATAGCCTAAGTATGAAATATGATTACTTCAATGTGCATGTTAAACTGCACAAGGACTGAAAATGACAGGTCTGTGTCAGAAAACGTCTAAATTATGTATTGCAAAGTAACTTGAAGATCCTGTAAAGCAAATTCCATGATTTGCTTCTCAGTACATTATATACGTGTGAAATGAGTTCCTGAAAGCATGTGCAAAGCGCACTGAAATGTGGAGTTAGGCTGTTGAACAGTTTCTCAGTTTCTATAGGCGGAGCCAAACGTGATCTGATCTACGTCAGATCACAGACGGTTGCATTCTGTTACTCAGCTGGTACCATAAAGTAATTAATACATAAAACACTCTGACTGAGACTGCAGGTAAGTCTGTTCTGATATCTGCAATTGATTTAGCTAGTATTGCTGTTGTTGCTAAATTCAATAAATTAGAGGGGGCGGAGATTCAGCTCCTTCAGGCGATACGCCCCCCCAGTCTCAAGCAGAGAAGACTGCCGATTTTCTCACGATTTCAAAGCCTAATTTAACATACTTGTCTGTGTTTTTTTTCCATTCGAATTTGGATGGGTAGTTAACAACACATTTTTCTGTGGCGTGTTGAACTTAAAACTAATTTTCAATTCCACTTTACAGGATCTTTAAAAAGGTTACTTCAAACAGTACTTGACCCTGGTCTATTTTGACTGTCATACACAAAGCTGGAGTGAGATGAGAGACCACCCTCTCCCTTGTAGACTAAATGACATGACAAGGAAGCCTCGACAGGGGAGCGGGAGAAACACGGCCAGCAGGATCCAGCCCCTGGGGCTCAATGGCAGGCACTCACTGACTAGAACATCCTCCCCCTCCCCTGCGTTCCTCCTCCCCATGTGTCATGTCCCCCTCCCCTGCGTTCCTCCTCCCCATGTGTCATGTTCCCCTCCCCCAGCTTAAGAGATCACAGATTCGGATGGCAGGTTTGCAGTTGTCTTACAGCAAGGCATGTAAAAAAAAAAAAAAAAAACTGTTGACTACACTTAATCTGAATAAGATATTTCTCATGAATAATGACTATTGATAAATAAAATATGTATTGTAGGCATGTTTTAAAAATAAACTCTGTTAGAGTTTGCAGTAACAGACTACACTTCAAGTTCTAAATAGTCTGAATTGGTTTACCACTATGCCACCAGTATTTCAGCTCAAGGACATTCTGAAGAGCCATGCCAATGACGCGGGTAGCATATTTGTAAAAAAAAAAAAGAAATGGAGGTACATTTTGGCTTTAGAGCGCTGTAAACTGCAACATCACTTCTTCCTTGCAATATACAAAATACAAACCAAGATGCTGGACCTGGTTTACCTCTAGGTGTTGAAAGAGAGAGCAGTGGGCTTCATAACTAGAGACATGAGATAAACATTTCCAAAACGATCCTGCAAGTATTGAAAGCACTAAAACCCCACTCTTTGCATGGGTTTCAGTTGTGATAGTGCACAGATGTTTGGTGATTGAGGATAGATCCAAGACCATTTTTAAGAAACTGTGCCCCACTCAGTTCTGTTACACAGTATATCTTGGTTACCAATACCAAGGCAATAAATCCCTTTGATATGGATGTTAAGAACACTGTATAATTACCAAGTGAAAGCCAAGGCCTGCACCCCTTCTTTAGAAAGGTGTTTAATTTATTCCCACAATTGTTCCTGTACAAAACCATGACAGGGTTTACATTACCAATTTAACCATCAATGTATTTGAACTGCAACCAAGCGCATGCTTTCTATAATAATAACCATACTTGTTAAGGTAAAGATTAGGCATTACATCTGAGGTCTTTGGATTAGGGTAAAGGTTATGTTTGCAACAAATAGTGCTAGCTGGGATAAAACTCAAAACACTTTGGGTCCGAGAAGGAGTTTGGGTCTTTTAATTTCTAGCATAGAAATTTATTGTTTTATAACACATATAGTAGTGCATAGACTAGCATAATGGAGTGTTTCCTACGTCATGTTCATGGCAGAACATTGCATGTACATTTGCATGTTTGGTAATCTCTTAACAGCATGGCAGAAGTTTGTGTAATGCACAACTAAAAATAGAGAACTAGCTGATTTCGAAATATAAGTGGGTGGCAGCAAAAATGCACAGTCAGTTCTGTAGAATTTCCTCTTTAAGCTCACCTGTTTCCTATTTAACAGAATAATGTGGAATAATATACAGTTAACATCAGGTTTGTTTGTTTTTTAGCTTCCTGACCAATGCTATGGCTTTAACATCCAGTTGAAGTGAGTCACCACAACACAAACTCTATTACTGTGGCAAACCTGTAATAGTCCTCAAAGTTCTCTTTTCACCTTAGACAAAACAACCCGTGAGGAAATGCAATCCAGCAGTGATGGATAGCCCTATCTAATATTAATTCCTTGGCTAAGCCAGGTACACACTACAGCAGCACAGTCCACCCGGACCCAGATACTATCTACAGTATAGCCACTGCAGCAATGCTAACCAAAAAATATATATATATTAAAGACAATGCTATCCTTAGAGGGGATCCATTAGCTAATCGTAACTAGACAGCATAGGTTACATTGTGTGTGTAAAGCTAAATATCTCCTCCAGATGTGGGTGTGGAAAAGACTCAAGTAGACTGTGACGCCTCAGTTGCTCCTTTGACAAACTGTTAATTATGCATGGAGTGCATTGCACAGTGCTGGATTTCAACAGCGCACACTGCGGTTAGTACTAACACACTTCATCCAATACCAAAATGAGTCTCTGCCATTTAAAGCAATGTTTTCTACATACACAGTAGTAACGAGGACAGAACTGAAGTTGAAGAAAATAATTCATATTAAGTGTATCAAAGTGGAAAATGTGTTTAAATTTATTAAATATATACATTTGTATATCTATATGGTTTTGGGATAGAGGACAATACGATAACATTCAAAAAATATGTGTACATTCTTAGCGTTACACTCTTAATCGGCATCCTGCTATCATTCAACCTTCCTCTACATCATACTGTACCTATGGAACTGGGTCAGCACCTACTAAAGCAGAGAACGTAAAATAAATCTGATGATGTATTGATGATTTGAATAGATTTGCTATTTGCTAAACATTTGCTGAAGCTAATTTTCACCATAAAATCCAAATTCATGGTTGACTGTGTCCTAGTTATATAGAAATGGAGGAAGTACATAATCAATAAAATCAACCAATAACATTTAGTGATTAAAATAAATGTGCTGCCACCTGTACATTGTGAGGAATATCTAAAAACCGTCCATTGAAAAACACTAACATTTGATAAGTAATTGTTCCCTTTCTGTGTAAATTGAAGGGCTTATTCATGGTGTCTCTCTTGTCCTCAACAGATGGTGCATGTGTGTACCAGTCAGTGTTCAGAGTGAATGGTTAATGTCTCGCAGATAAGGGTAAAAGTTCAGCTAAATATAATGACACTATTACATTTACACAACATACGAAGACAGGGAGAGACTGCACATGGTATTACCACAGAAGCATTGGGTTTCAGCACCATGGACAGCACACTAGTTCCTATGCCTACATGACTGTGGGTCATCCAGCTTTTGTGAAATCACTCTTTGGGGATGGCAGGAAGAATTAAACTGAAACGTATAGGTATAAAGAACATGGTAACATCTAAGACTAAGAACAAAGTCTGGAACATATGTTTCCAGTGTAAAACAAATTTGAGCTATTGTGGAACACAGTGGAGCCAATGCCATTCAAATTAGGTGTGTACCTCTTCAGTGCAACACTAGCCTATAGCACAGTGGATCCGTTTGGCACTAGGGGATATTAAAAGAAATACAATCCTCTTACTCTGGCTAGCAGTGTGTGTGTTTTTGTGTGTGCGTGATTCAAAGGGAACTTAGGGGGAATGCTCTGTTCTGTTTATAGGTTCACAGGGCCCTCTGCTTCATTTAGCCATTAAACAATGTAAGATAAACCATAAGGAGGTTAAACAATATATGTTTAAATACTGTGGTGTGTATTACTTACATGTTATGCCATCCATAATTTAGCCTACATACTGTAGGTTATGTGCCTGTAAGCTTTTAGTACACTAATGGTTCCTACTTTTTAGCACATGTCCAGTAGGCTACAACCGAGCTGAATGCAAACCAACAGACAGCAACTTGGGCCAAACTAAATGTTTTTTTTATAAAACGAATTAGCATACAGTATGTGACTTATGGCCTACTGTAAGTATGCTTCCATCTGCGGTGAAACCCTGCCTTTTCTCATTTATTCTGCTCTTGCCTTTTCTCATTTATTTGCTTTTCTGCGAGGAGTCAACCAATACGAGCATTTAAGGCCCTACAAATAACACGTTTTAAATAGCAAGGATTGACAGATGTATTATCTCTACAACAGTAGCCTACAGAACCGCGAACCCAAGCGTAATACGCCACAGCCACGAAAACAAGTCGTTGAGCTCTAGTAAGGACACCCCCGCTATCGTAAATGCTGCAGAGATGAGGGCATCCCCCATCTCCCCTTCCCTTGACCTTGCAGAAAAAAACACTTATTTAACCAAACATGTAAATTAATGGTATTTATTTAACCCTGGATGCAGTGGAAAAGCCGAGAAAAAAAGACTAGGAGCAATGAGTCGAAATGGTAGAATCACCATAGACACCGCCCGCACAGAATGAATAAATTCGACGTGCAGCCTAGCCTTGGATAGGCTATGACATTTTGTTGCACATGCAACATTATCCCAAGATGTATTTAATTATTTGTTAGACAAGCATCACAGTGTCAAAAATCCCTTATGGATAGAGAACATATAGTCGTTTTGCTGAGAAATTAGGTATACTCGCTTTGAAATGGCAGTAGGAGATATGGTTTCATTTGCAACATTACGACAGCCAGCAAATGCAAACAAAATCGTGAATAATTTAGGGAAAATCCTCAAAAAGGTCAAAAGTAAGATACATATTAAGATGCATAACAGTGCACTTAAGTCTTACACCGATTACAGTTTTCTACATCTATCCCACACCTGCCAGCAACCCATATACCCAGAACATCCTGTGGACAGCTCCTCGAGGATAAACGGTTCAGTGCGCTTCAAAAACGACAAGAAAATCAAAACCCTTTAAAACATCGTATGGGTAAGTCATATGTTAACGCCTTTACCTTTTCCTGCGCCCGACTTAGCCGTTTTTGGACGTTTTTTGCAAAAATTCCCGTCTTAATTTCGGCCATGGCTGCTGGTACTGAAATGGGATCAGCGACGCTTTAGCACCCAGGCGAGATAAATAATGACGGACAGAAAGAGGGGGAGGATACATTCTTAAAGCTATAGCCTACATTTTCACTGTAGGCCTACACATTTATTTTTACCTAAATAAATGATACATCAATTGTTATTTATTTATAGACTAATGTAGACACTAATATGATATAGATAAAAGGGTCCTATATAGCACATTAATAAACGGAACTGAAAAATAAATAACAGCTTTGTAGCTCGCAAATATTTTAATTGACGACTGTGAATGTTGCTCTCTTATTTTCAACTTCGTGCAATTAGTAACACTTTTTGGGCCAAACTAGAATTAACCTCCTAGTTTGTGACCCATACATATAGTGTCTTTTAATGTAAGTGGCACTAAGTGGCTAAGTTCTACTACATCAAAACATTCCGCCAAATAAGCCCTTTGCAGGCCTTGCAACACGAGTTTCTTGTGGAAATTCAAGAGGCCACAGAAAGCTTGAATTCTCAAACTATTTTCAAGGTCATGAGAACAATATTATATTTCTCTTCAAAACCACAATGCTATTCTATGGTAGTTCCACAGGAGTCCCTGTTTTAAATTTGAAGTAAGCAAACCATCTATAATTGTTACCTATTGAAACAGGGAAAAGGCGTTTGAGACCTGATGGCTATGGAACCACATTAGTCCACTGGGTGGCGTAATCAGGGAGCTAAAATGTAGCAAATAGTTACAAATTGCTGGAACACACAATGTTAGCGATCATGTCCTCATTTTGGCAGTTTGATTAAATATATTTGAAAAATTACATAAAGAAGGTAATGTAAAGCTAATGGAAGTAACTACTCTACCTATTATTTAAATTTAAATGTACATCAGGCAAATATCTAGCTTAATCACATTTTTCACTACATTTGCTGTCGAAAGAGGTATCAGGTGTGTACAGGGATTAAAAAAGGTTTTCCTCGCCATTTCAAGGTGTCACAAAGGGGCTTGGGCTTTGGGGGCTTGACTGGTTATCAACTTTAAATAGATTCTTTATATATACTGAGAAGACTTGTTATTAATGTTGAATAAATACAAATGTATTATATCATTCAGGGATCTACAGCATCGGGTCAAATTTATGCTGTTACTTAGTTACAAACATATTATATAATGAGTAATACTTGTCTTATTGTTTCTACAGTTTGGAAGTGATACACCAGGAAGCCATCTGTTGTGGTGTTTAAAAAAAAGGAGGGAAGAAAGGAAGGAAAAAAGTGTGCCTTTTTATTTACAGGGCTTTAAGCGAGAACAACATTCCAAATATATAAACACTTAACAGTAAAACCTCCTAAAAGGCACACGTAAATGGTACATCTCAATAAACACCTGATATACATGATTTTGACTCAGCAGTGATACAATCAGAGTGGTCAAACAGGAAGAAGTATTATGGCTTCACAACATAGCTTCACAAATCTCCCTGTAGTCCATATTGTCTTAAAGTTCAGGAGAGGAGAGCATGTTTTGTATGACATACTGTAAGTCAATCACAAGCCTTTGTATTTGACATTTACAACGGTCTGAGACACAAAGAGGAGCTCTATTTTCAGGCTCTGTCTCTTAAACCCAGCTGGGCTACTTCAACTGTGTAATCATTCTTTCTGCAGCAGCAGGGATACAGAGTCTTGCTACTTGCCACGGGTTTACGCATGTTTCCCCTTCATAAGGAGAGCGCCTGAGTTGTGTCTGTGTCCGACATGCCCGAGGAACGCATGTGTCCTCCTTTTTGAATGAGCTTGGTGGGCCAGCAGCAGCAATATGACCGGAGAAGTTTGATCACGTCCCTGCGGAACCGTACCCCAACAAAGGCATACAAGAATGGGTTAAGGCAAGCATGGGTGTATGCTAGGCTCTTCATCATTTGGCCTGCCATGTCAAATTGCTTTGCTGCCTCACAGTTGGTCATGGTGATGTTGGTCGCTTGAGTGGCTTCCACCACCAGCACGCTGTTGTAAGGCAGCTGGGAGAGGACAAAGACAGCCACCACCACAAGAATGACACGTAAGGCTTTGTGTTTTTGGAAGTTTCTGGTTTTAAGCAGAGTGCGGATGATCTGGGTGTAACAAAGGATCATGATTAGGAAAGGCAGGCAGAATCCCATGCAGATCTGCAGCACCAGAACCATGATCTTGGTCTGGTTGCCTTTGTTGTCTTCATAAACCATGGTGCAGTAATGGCTGCCGTCCTGAGGTTTGGAGGTTGCAAAGATGAACTCAGGAATGGCCAATGCCACAGCCAACAGCCATACAGAGGCGCACACCATCTTGCTGTACATAAGCCGCTCCGTCTTAGAGTTCTGTGCCCAGGTGGGCAGGACAATGACCACATAACGGTCAATGCTGATGCAGGTGAGCAGGAACATGCTGCTGAACAAGTTGATCTTGTAGAATGCAGAGGTGACCTTGCAGAGGCCAGCCCCGAAACCCCAGCCATGGGTGGCCTCTGAGGCCCAGAAAGGCAGAGTCCCCAGGAAAAGGAGGTCGGCCACTGCCAGATTAAGCAGGTACATATCCGTCATAGTCTTGAGACGCTGACGAAAATGGAGGTAGATCCAGATCACTGTCAGGTTGCCCAGTCCGCCCAGGATGACAATGGTCCAGTAGAGGGGGGGCTCGTAATACCCACGGAACTCCCTTACAGAAAATTTGTCACACATAAAGTCATCTTCATAATCATCTGCTGATGGGGTGATGGAGTCATAGTAATTCTGTGATTCAAGACAAAAAGAGGGTGGATATTACCAGTTTGCTGGTTTACATAATGTAATATTTACTTAGTTAATGTGCCTGGTATTACATGAAAAAAGTCGTATTTAATACATCTAAGAGAAAATGTATGGGGTAGTTTCATAAAGCAGTATTGAAAGATAAGTGCCTATATTGACACTCACATGACACAAACATACAGTACAAATATTATGAATAGTGGATGTAAATACCTCCATATCTGCTGTTGGAGTTCCCATACTAGAAGTTGTCACTGCAAAAAAGGGAAGAACATTTCAAAGTTTTCACCATATTTAAGATAGGTTGTGTTTTTTGAAGGACAATGCATCGGAAACAAGCATGTAAATACAAACAACGGTAGCTTAAAGTTTTTTTGAGAGCAAATTTGGTTTCAAAAGGAAAAACCAAGTCAAAGCAACAGGATACTTACTGCTTTCTCTGCTTTTGTGAGCAAAATTGAAAGAGTAAATATAAACAGCTTTTCCGTTGCCTCTTGATCACCTTGTTGTTGTCTGGCTACTGTCAGTCTTTGCACAAGCTTTTGAAGGCTTCAGAAAAAACCACAGTGACGTCAACAGTCAACGGTCAACAGTCAAAGCAGGAACAGTGCGAAGTTTCAGAAACAAGTTTCCTTTTTTCCATGAAGCTTGCAAAGTAGATGCGAATTTAATTGAATGAGTTATTACTCATCAGGGTGCTTTACTGATTTTTTGCAAGATTAGGCTCAACTTTGTTCCCACTATGAATCTCATGGAGTCAGCTGAGACCAGGGTTTTACCAGGTAGTCTGGCGTTTTCATGTCAGCTAACTGAACTTTAATGTCCGACAGGTTGCCATATTAGGTTACATACTTTGCATGCCTTACGTCTCTTCTAGACAAATGTGTATGTAGTAAATGTTTCTGTATTATATGTATGTCTGTGGCACGTGCAAGCACTACAACATAAACACATAGGCTCCTCCCACCTAGACACATGTGGGCCATGAAATTAAGAGAAGTTGCCTCAGCCAGTTTCACTACTTTCCCTACTCACTATGTGCATGCAAAAGAAAACATATTAGAAAGTGCAGTTTTCCCAACCAGCCAGCCTCTGGCTAGCCTGCTGTTGCTTCTAGCCCTGTTTGCAGATGCAACAGGGCTAGAAGCGTTGTAGCTCTAACAAAGCTAGCAGCGACAGATGACAAACTGCATAGCTGATATCTTAAAATCATATTTGGGCATCTCTGTGCTTGCCCTTAACTCGTCTTGAATCTTCTGCAGAAGAATGTATACAGTATTTTCTTGTCTCAGGGCATATTTTAGATTTCTCAAAGGTAACTGAACCTTGTTGTTCTGGTAATAAGATACAGTTAGGCATTTTTTCTGAAATAAGATGCAGGGTTTAGTGTACACTGTGGCAAGTGGTATTGTTTAGAACAGCTAAAACGGTTCTATTTATTTTCATTGTATTCTTTCTAACTTTCCCTTTTTGTTCTTTGCGGAACCTTGCACAGATGGTTTTACCAGACAGAGGTTCTGTAGTTTTTCATGCTATTGTTCTCTGTACTGTAACCCACAATGGGGTTCTCTTCACAAGGAAAAAAAGGTTTAACTCTAATTTGTACTACATAAAGGGACAATAATAAATGTAATAATAACTATACAGAAACAATACAGAAAACCCTTCTCTCTCTGTGAAGGTTATGGTTGTGAAAGTTTACTTTTTTCATCAGACACAAAAACAACTTGTCATCTGCATCTGTCTCTCAGGAAGTTGTGTAAAGCTCACGTGAAAACACATTTTGCAACATTTAAAATTAGTTGTCATTGTAAATCTCAAGTGAAAACACATTTTGTCAAAATCAGTTGTCATTGTATGTTCGCTTTAGATAAAAGCGTCTGCTAAATGAATACATGTAAATGTAAATAAATGTATGTTAGCCACATGGTTTATGATGGAGTGTATATGAAATACATTGTTGGCTTTATTTATTACCAGTAATTGTTTTGCTAAAACAACAAGATCAGATTTTCTAAAAGGTCTATAGGTCTTAAAAATGTGTCCTATCTAACCAACTACCAGTCCACGATATGGTTAGGTGTTTGGAGGCCAAAGTCACAAAATGTACTTTTAGACTTGTACCTAAACTTTAAAATAACCAACCGGAACCTTGTGGTCAAAAGTGTGGTTGGCAGTGTTCTGCACATGCTGACACATAAACTTGCACATGTTCTTTCTTAATAGGTGAACATTTGTACTATGACAATACTATAAGTTCTTTTAACATAAAGGAAAAGCAAACACATTAAAAACATTAGCAGATCACAAAGATCCCAATCATGAGACACAAAACCACTGCACTATACTTTCACTGCACTTTACTTTCAGTATATGTTAGGGTCTGTATATTTACAGTATGTTATGTCTGGATATAGAATCTCATATAGGATGTTTATATATAGAAACATTCTGGATCATATTTTGTTGAAGTTGATTCCAGCTCTGACCTGATGCAAGATAAACAGAAAGTAAATCTTGTGTTTCATATGTTGGTCATGTTATCAGGTGGCAACAGACGTGACAAGAGGATTGCGTGACAGGATTTTTTTTCAGTTAAGGGGGGGGGGGGGGGGGGGATGGGAATTAAAGTGAAAAGAAAGAACTCACTTTGTCTGTCTATGCTGTGAACATTGTGCGGTGTACTTTTCATGAGGCATTGCATGAGAAGCTCAAACCACAAAAACAACCCTGTTAGAGATGGAGCAAACTTCCTTTGTTTACTTCCTGAACTACCAATTATTTTTACTCTTAAGGTTTCTTATATTACTAATCCTATTCCTTAGCTACATATCCTAAAGTAATGTAACATTTAATGCCCAATTAATAACAAAATACCATGTATCTTTAGCGGTTCGTAAGTAATTTTCATCTATTCAAGTAAAACAATAGCATCAAAAATATGCTATCCAAATATCTCTATCATTTGTTGGCTAATTAAGTCAAGAAAATCATTTAACGGTTCATGATACGTTTTTATTTGGTACAGGAGCTTGTCATACAGAAAGCTGATGGGTTAGGCTGAAGGAAGACCTAGCCTCCAGGGAACCCAGAGAAGATCAGTTGGATTCTGATTCATCCGCTGATTCAGAAATTACTGATGTCTCCGTATGTTCTAAGGATTTACAGAGGAGAAAAAGAAGTAACACATTAGAAGTTAGGTTTGATACATGAGTCAAATCACTTTTAGCTTTGAATCTGTAATGAGCTTATGTGCCTTCGGTACTGTTCTAACCTTTTGCTGGCAGCGAGGTTATTTTGATACTGAAGTACATTTACAGTCTGATCATTTAAGATGGAGCTTAACAAGCAGAACAAACCGCCTCTAAATATGGACAATTATGAACAATTACAAACGGAAGGTCTAACCTGTAACAATCTCTTTGACCTGGATACTCCCACCTGCAGCTAAAGAGGGATAAAGGAGAGATGTACAAAATAAGAAAGAGACCGAGAAAAAGCTAGTGCTCTTTGGTTTTGCGTCAAATATGTGTATACAATTTGTGTGTTGGGTAGAATGATTATCCGGTGGTGAGTTCCTGAGTCTTCCATGAGCATGTTAAGCGGTCTTCCATGAGCATGTTAAGTAGAGCAATGGAATCCTTTTTCGGACCAGTTCTAGTGTGAACTTGCCTTTAAGGGCGTATCTAGGCCCACTGTGCTCAGGGGAAGGGGATAAAGGGGAGCCCTGGGGGGTACTGGAGTGCAAAGCGTCCCAGCCTGCAGAGATGGGAATGTGCAGGTGAATGAAGGTTCCATCCACCCTCTCCACTCCCCCAGGGCTTTTGACTTGACAGTGTATCAAGAAGGATTGATTCAACCTTCTGGCAGACTGTTTACGTGTGGAATATAATATTTGTACATTATATTTGTATCTAACTTGCAAACATCCTCCCATAGGTTTAAGGGGAGATGGCTTCAGTAACTTTTTCTGATTTGCTCTTCACAGTCCTTCACAGGAGCATGTTTTGAATACCATCTCCCAGTGACAGAATAAATGGACGAACTACATCCTTTTGTGTCAGAAAGTTCACAAAAAATAGGAGAACAGCAAAGCTATGTTTGCATGCTTTTCCTAAAGAAAAAATATCAGGCTTCAGTACATAGTATAATCACTTCAGTTGTGCTTTCAAAAATGATTTCCTAGTCCAGAAGTTTCTAGACTGATCTTAGAGGAGTTGACCTTTTATAGGATGGACAAAAGGTTGGAGGATATAGCACAGTGTACAGAGCACTTGAGTGTAGATCAAGTTATAGATTCAATCCCCCCCTTGTACTGGTACTGTACTTCACTGTGGAAAATATAGTATCTACTCTACCCTACAGCATTAAAAGGTAATTACACCAAATCTAACAAACCCTGATAACTTGAAGGTTATGGCAGTTACTATGTGGTCAGTGGCTTTACTTTTCAAGCGCTCCCTTAGCTCAGCAGACAAATTCCAAAATAAAACAATGAGTAGGGTTATGGTTGAATGTATCCTACCTGAGAAAGTGTAAGAGGTTTCTGTGAAGGCAGTGTCAGGCAATCTGGGGAGGGGAGGATTATTAAATTATATTTGCATCTAGCAACATATCAAGCCATTCTATGCATGTAGTCTCTAGCTCTACAGCTAATGGAATTTTGCAATGAAATAGTAAAGCTATTGGTTCCACTTACTTGAGGTCATCTCCTTCAAGCAGCTTTCTGTATGTAGAGATCTCCACATCGAGAGCCAGCTTGACATCCAGAAGCTCTTGGTAAGCCAAGATCTGCTTGTGGAGGTCTGATTTAGCCACTTCAATGGCTGATGTTAGGCTGACAATTTGAGCCTGGTAGTCAGCCATGCCCATGCTGGACTGAGTCTGGGCCTCCGCTAAGCTCTCCTCTAGGGACACATTCTGATGACAGGGATGGGGAAGAAAGAGGAACAAGTGGAGGATTGTGAGACCCAAGCAAGAAAACTAAGAGTCTTGGTTGAACTACTGTATTTTGGGGGTGAATACACATTTAATGATCAAATTAGGGATGGGCAGGGTTGAACAATTAGCTTGGGTTGTAACCTACACTATTCTACCATTCAGTATTTAAACATATTTGAAGAATAGGAGCCACCATTTACTTCACCTTAAATGGTACCATATGGTACCTCTTGAAAACTGTATTTTAAAGCAGTTCTACATTAACATTAAGTGTAACTATTGTAGAAAAAAGTGTACACTCCTCGTGTGGAAGAACAACTTTGTACCAGCCATGCCATCTAGAATGATAGGTACTTTCAAATCATCCACCACTTCCGTTATCGTTGGTTGGGGACTTCCTGTTGTGATTTTTTAAACGTGAACTGGCTTGCGCTGGGAATCGGGGTCAAATCGGTTCATTCCTGTAACTGCTTAACTTTGAGATGTGATATTGAACAGTTGTCAAAGGCCTTGCTAACAAATCTGTTCACACGATTTGTTTCTGAAATGATAAGACAGTGGATTTGGCTCCATGTAACAGCTCTTTAGCACTGATTTAAAAACATACTAAAATGAATGAATTAAGTGGCAGTGTACTATTAGTGATGTCAAAATGTCATGGTCTTGCTTTTTTGTTAAATGAGTATGTTGTTAAAACAGCAACAACATGGTAATGTAATCTGTTTAGTATGAATGGGCCTGACATGGATCCTTTGCTAATATAGTATCAAGTATAAGCCTGGTTATTGGTGTATGATATATGAAAGTTTGAAATGGAAGGTTTACTCACAGCAGAAACCAGGCCTTGAAGTTCTAAACTAAGAGCCTGCAATTCTTTCCTGGACCCAGTAATCTCCAATTTAGTGGAGGAGATGGCCTCGGAACTCTTGGCGTTAACAGCATGCATCTCATCCATCTGTAATGTGTCAGTATAACAGAGTTTAATGCAATGACCATTCAACAGTACAGAACATATACTGTGTGGTCTTAATGTTTCATGGAATTATAATTATTATACTTAAAAGGACTTTGCAACGTTAGTTTCAAATGCCTGTGTCGTGTTAAATCTATAATGATCTACAGAGCATTGTGAATGGTGAGTGAAGTTCACCTGACTTGGCTAGAAGGAAAGAGGCTGCTCAGTAGTAGTGTCCACACCATACCTTCAGCTTGTAGTATGCGTCGGCTTCCTCCCGATGTTGATGCACAGACTTCTCATACTCCATCCTTATCTTGTTGAGAGCCGAGGAGATGTCAAAGGACTTGCCTGTGTCCACCTCAATCATGGACACAGACGTGTCCATGGCTGTAGTCCCCAGTTTGGACTGTAGAGTGGACAGTTCCTGTGTTGACACGGGTAGTCGATATGAATAGAATATGGACAAATGACAGTCTTTGGATGAGGTTAGGTGATGCTATTATCAACTTCAGCTTGAAGTATTCATAACTTGAAATCATACATGTTTCATGTTGACTCTTTAAATCCCTCTTTATTTTACCTCATTAAAGAGGGAGATGGAGAGGGGAATGGAGACATCTTAAAGCAATGCAAATCAAAACATTGTGGCTGATACACTGAGAACCTGTTCTGAACAACAGTGACATCTGGAGTATGTGTACTGCAAGCCACTGCAAGTGGCTGCATGCATTTGGCTTTAATACCGAGACAAGCAGATCCTTCCCCACACCTTTACTTGTATTTACAAAGGAGTAAATAATAATAATAAACAATTATACTAATACATTTGTGTGGTGCCACATTCACTTATCTATGTGTTTTATCATAGGCCCACTTTGAATTAATATAGTTTAATAAACCTTGCATCTTCTATACTAATATTGTGTTTATCTAACCTCCTTACGGTCATATAAGGGGTGCATTTAGCTGTCAGTACCTCATCCTGTGTCTTGGTGACAAACTCGAGGTCGTTCTTCAAGCTGCTGTACTTGGCATCCAAATCAATGCGTAGGTCTGATGCTACCTCTACGTCCTTAAGAAGCGATAGCAGCATAAGCGTTCAAACATCATGCCTAACCATTTACATTCAGATGTATTGAATTATTAATGATATTTTCTTTGCAATCTAACGGTTCCGGATTTTACCTTCTTCATGGCAGCAATGTCCGATTCAAGCTGGAATTTCACACCTTGTTCGAAGTCAAATCTGCAAACGTCAGTAAACTTTCTATATTTCTGTATATATTTCTGTAATCATGTACATTTTGGGCCAACTTGTTTACTGTACAACCTGTATGCCTGTGTACAGATCAACCTGTTATACTGCGGTTCACTTGTTGAGATATATATGAATTTTAAAGAATGCATTCCCTGGTGGGTTTTTATGCATAAAATTCACATTGGGTGCAGCATGGCACTGAAATGTACACTTACTTGGCTTTGAACTCATGGGCTGTTCCACGGATGTTGTCCAGCTCAATCTCCAGTTTGACGGTGTCGAGGGTGAGGCCCTCTAGGGTGATGCGGTACTCGCTGAGTTGTGTCTCGCACTCTGTCGTGGTTATGGAGGCCTCCGGCCCCATATCAGTACCCCCGGTCAGTTGGGACAGCCTGGCTTCCAAATAAGTGTTCTCTTGCTGGAGGGCCTTCACTTTGGCCATGTACGAGGAGAAGCGCTCGTTCAGCCCAGATAAGGTGTGCTTCTCAGCTGCCCGGGTCAGCACAGGGGCCAAGGTGGGTCCCAAAGCAGGCCCTATGGCCAGTGCGGAACCAGCGCTGATTCCTCCTGATGCCATAGTGCGGCCCATGGCAAAAGCAGGGCTGGCCATCAGAGCTCTGCCACAACCACCACCACTAGCCAGAGCACCTCCAAATCCTAGCCCGCCCCCAGATCCCACACCCAAGCCAAACCCTGACCCCATCCCAGCTCCCAGTCCCATCCCAGCTCCCAGTCCCATCCCAGCTCCCAGTCCCATCCCAAGTCCTCCTCCCAGGCCCAATCCCATGCCAAAGCCTCCTGCTCCTCCACCTCCACCTCCTCCCAAACCCAACCCCAGCCTAGCCCCACTGCCTCCCAGTCTACTAGAGAGGCCCAGCCCACCACCACTCGACATTCTTGAGGAGTAAGACATGGTTTGAGAAGCTAAAGACTACAGTAGCACAAGAATCTGCGAAAGAAAGCCAGTGAGTGCAGAATTCAACTAACAAGTCTGGGTTTTTATAGAGCAGAGCAAGAAGAGAGTAAGACAGAAAGTGGGAGGAGAGTAAAGGAATGGGGTTGACGTCACTATTTGCTGTCAAGAGTGTATTTGCACCACTCTGCCTAACAGCTATTGAGATTTACTGTGCATGCTTGATTCCATCAAGGTCATACAAGGTTCTGCATCTCTTAAGTCTTCACATAAAATTAGTTGTACCTCAGTTTTTTTAGTTTACTCTTCTCATTCCACCTAATTTTGACAACAGTAGCCGTAAGAGATCTTAAGAGCAAGGGAAAAGTAGTTTCTCAATAAAGTAAGCTAAGTTTATTATATATTTAAAAAAAAAACAGAATAAGACAGTACACCACTTAAGAAAGGTGCTCTCCTGCAAACTGTACTTACATGTGTTCTTGTTGCTTAACTGATGTTGGTTTTCAAAATGTCATTGCAGATCAACTACATGACATTACTCAACAGGTGAGTGAGTAGTTGATCTCAGAGTGTGAGTTGATCTCAGTTCTGTGCAGTATTTTAACTCAATGCTCGTTGTAGAGTAACTGAATGCCTTAGATTAAACTGATACTACAGCAGATGTTCAGTGGAGTATTTGGCACGCTATCAGTGCCTTATGTTTGACGCTTATAAAAGCTAGAATTCACAAAAAGCCTTGTCTGGTCTTGAAGGCATCCAGCTGCTGAATATGACAGGTAATAGATAATAACCTCACCACTAATAAAGCAGGGAGTCTGCCTCTCCTAGACAGGTGATTGAATGTAAAGGGGCAGGATGACATACTTATTTATCTAATAGCAGAGACCACTTTTGATACTGCAACATTACTGTTCAAATGTATAATCTATTTGCAGAAGCAATGTTTGATTCGCCTTGATGTAAAGTCAGGTCAGACCTTGCTTATATTTATGAAGATAATATCTAAGATAATAAGAGCCATTTCTGAATCAAGATGTACGGATAAAAAACACAATCATATCATTGTCAACTGATCTCAAAGAAGGCTTGGTAAAAAGAGAAGAATGTCTTGAGTCACCCTTGAAGAAGGTCATAAACTTATTAATGAGAAATAATGAAAGGAGTCACTTCGTGCCTGAATGATGAGACCTGAATTCAGATTGTAATTAGCCTTTGCCATCATGGTTGGTTCTGCACATGTCATCCTATTCACAACCACTAGCAAATCAGATACTGTCGGGATATTATGCAACTGGTACAATAATGACAAGGTAAATTTACTAAAGGAAAGTTGTCTTCCTGCTGAAAGCAACAAAATAAAATCACCAACTGCTATCAAACAAGATGAGCTACCACCATGACAATCCCAATACAAACCAGCCAGCAGTCATAACAAACAGTACTGCACAGAAAAAGAAATGATGGAACTCTCTTTGGAATCAAAATGATGATGGAACGCTTTTTTAGATAAAGACAATACCTGTATATTTAGACCCACACTGTAGTTAGTACAGTGGGGTGAAGCCTTGTGCCAGAGGGTGCTAGCGGATGGGGTGAGCTAGTAAGCTGGAACTACATAGAGTTTTCCTGAGAGGGCTTCGGTGCTGAGGCAGTCAAAATGCAACTAGTATTCAAAAACAAAGAGCTCCCAATCCCCAGCAACCAGGCCACACACACACAATAACAACACAAATACCACTGGGAACAAAAAGCTCCTGCTTTCCAGAAGGCCAGCCTACAATAAAGGCCGACGCACACATGGGCTCTGGCTGTTTGACACAACAAGCCACCCCACCTGTACTCTGAACCATAGCTATGTCCATGGGTGGACTAGCCTAGCCTGCTGACCATAAACACACACTGTTCTCACTCTCTCTTTTCAAGAAACAGGGAACAACATGCCTATGCCGAGACGTAGATCATCCTTCCTAGGCCAGCCTTCCTCCACAGAGCGTTCGGCCGGAACCAGGATCGGTACGGTAGGCGTCACCACAGCACCAAGAGGAGTGTTTGTGGGGACGGCACCCACAGGCGGCGGCGCCTCCAGCCTGGGCACGCGGGTGTCGCGCCGCGCCCTCGGGATCAGCAGTGTGTTTCTGCAGGGCCTGAGGAGCAGTGCCGCACCGGTCCTGCCTCGGACCGGTGACAGAGCTCAGCAGGGGGGCTCCCAGGGCCTCAATGGCTGCCTGATGGAGTACAGGGACAAGGTTCACGCCCTGGAGCAACTCAACCAGCAGCTGGAAGAGCAGATAAGACACTGCCTTGATCGGAAAGCCTTGAGTGCCGGGGCATGGGGCCCGCTGAGACAAGACTGGGAGGACGTCTACAGACAGGTAGGGCAGGGGGAGCAGATGGGGCCAGGAATTGATGTCCAAACTTTGAAAACAAATAAATAAGCAGAGAACTTACTCATGGCAGCACCTCAACTCAAATTTTGTGCACTACAACTTTCCAGTTATCTAAATAACAGTCATTTAAATATGGTATTCAAAGAGTAGAGAAGACTACTTTTCAACGGTTTATATACATACATTGCTACATTATCACAGTAAGATACTTCCCACTAAACTCATATGTATTACTAATGATGCTTATAGAAACTTATTTACTTAATTATCCATTACATATTGTATGTCAACTGAACAAAAATATTAATTTCACATCAAATTTTATAATATAAAAAATGCATATGTGCACCACCCTAAAATACACAGTAAATTTGCTGTCTGTTTTAGTTTTAAGGAATTGCACTTTGTTTATGCTGCATGATTAAAGAAGGTTTCTTGATGTTTCTGGGTGAATAGAAAGGAGTTCAGTGTAAAAAAAAACAAGTTTACTGTGAAGTTACAGTACACAAATCAAAACACTAGGCTAAGGATCTTATTGTAAGGTTGACTTCATACTATCTCCTGTCCCCTGGAGGATGGAATGATACATCGCAATCCCTTCTGCAGGTCAGTGAAGCAATCCTTGACAACGCCAGACTCATGCTTCAGACAGAAAATTTACAAGCTAATGCTGAGGACTTCAAAGACAGGTAAGAACTTGATTCTCATGTTTGCTCTGTGTGTGCGGAGACCATCACGAGATAATTTAATAAATCACTATAACACTACTATACAGACCAAAACCGCTTTTTAGCTAGTCTAATTCTTTTCAAACGGTATCAGACATTTTTACATTTAGTATTATACAAGTTTTGTAGATGACGAAGGTTAAAAGAATACTGTTTGAATCTTGATCAGGAGATTGTTTTTTACAGCTAAAAAATAAAATAATTTATTTTTAAAGATATTTCTTTGGTCATTTCTGGTTAAATGAGATATCGGAAATGTAGGGGACAGATATAGGGGGGAGGACATGCAAGAAAAGGCTCGAGACGGTGCTGGGATATACAGAACAGGAATTGAGGGTGCTTTTCCAGGCGGGTGTGCATCTGGGGGCACAAAACTGGATCAAACCCGGACCCCTGCGATACAGCCTTAGCCTACATGGCACCCAGATATTGTAAATTTTAGCCTAATTCCTGACACTCAAAATATATCACTCTCGCTACAACTCTCCTCTGCTAGGTTTAATGTTAATCCAGTGTATATCCATTTTATACCTATAAGTCTACCATTTTTCTTTTTTACATATTTGCCTCCATCCTCCATTGTCCACCCTCCATCTCCTCTCTCTCTTTTACGCATCTCATTTCCCTCTTATTTCCTGTAGGTTTGACAATGAGCAGCCTTTTAGGAAGGCTGTGGAGGAGGAGATCAGTTCTCTGCACAAGGTCATTGATGATGCAGACCTCACCAAAACCGACCTGGACAGCCAGATTGAGAGCCTGAGACTCGAGCTTCAAGACTTGGAACGAAACCACGAGGAGGTCAGTGCCACAATCATTTGGAGGATTCTTGGAGATGATCCTTATGTTCCTATATTACTTAGGTAATGAGGTCATTTGAATACATATTTAAAGAGGATCCCAATACATAAACAACAATAACACAAACAACATGAATAACTGGATAAATATGGATATTTGTGTTTTGTAACGTATAAATGAATGCCCAAGATCAACATAATTAAAAGATTCATAAGAATCTTCCTTGAAAGATTGCCTTCCTGGAAATAATCGATGGGTTGTGCATTACTTACTGTAATTGGTAATAGCAGTGATGAGCACTGTTTGACTGTTTGTCAGTATAGACCAGTAACTAGCTCTGTAAAGGGATGATACATTTTAGTGACAGGATGACATACAATAGGTTCTTCTTTTTGAATATTTAACATGGACTTTTCCACATGCCTAATCAGACACAGCTAGACGTAATTAATTGGATGTTCTTGACATTTCTGACATACTGTATGTATACTGAAATACATCTCTGAACACCAGTAGGAGTAGCTTCAGGAACCAGGAGGATATTTTTGCAAACAGCATGTTTTCTACCCCCTACAGGACGTGAGAGTCCTCTACAACCAGATGGC
Organism: Osmerus eperlanus; assembly: GCF_963692335.1. Classification (NCBI taxonomy): domain Eukaryota; kingdom Metazoa; phylum Chordata; class Actinopteri; order Osmeriformes; family Osmeridae; genus Osmerus; species Osmerus eperlanus. Next base: position 6,063,460 of record NC_085033.1, read on the forward strand.
GGGTCGTGAGGTGGATGAGCCTGATGCTCCGATAGAAACCAGTCTGGACCAGATTCTGGCCTACATCCGCTCTCACTGGGAGAAGGTCATCGAGAAGAACCGTGCTGAAACCGATGCCTACTTGGAGAACAAGGTTTGGAAGCATTGCGAGGCGAAAAGAACTAAATGCTTTGTGAACTGTTGTGTATATATCGGATCTAAAGATAAGGTTGTGTGTTTGTGTGCTCAGCAGGCAGAAACCGTGAACAGCAAACTGAGTCGGGAAGAGGAACAGCTGGAGACTTTGAAGATAGAGTGTAACGATGCTGGCTGTCAGATCCAGAGTCTACAGGCTGAAACAGAGTCAATCAGAGCACTTGTACGTATCCTGCTGTCTCCATTGCAAACTTTTCACAATGTGCTGTAGCAACCAACAGAGACTGCAACACCTACCACCTCCTAACACTTAGTGAAGTGATTTCCAACAATTAGATAATATATAACCTTGCCTTTTTCATTCCCTTCTTGAGAGAAACAATGATGTTACATGATTGAGTGGGTGAAACCGGGTACTCCACAGCTGTCACCAACCCAATCATTTCAGATCAACTAGTCATCAAGTAGGGAGGATGGAAAGATGCTTTTGGATAAAATCATCCACTAAAACACATAAGAAAACATGGCTTGATATTTGGCAAAAACAAATACAATAGGAAGAGTTAGTCAATGCTGAAGGGTCACTAAACTTAGGAAGTCAAAGTTTGCAAGGTATGTTTTGTATCAAACATGACGACTTCAATGTATGTACTCGGGTGAGTATAGTCATTGATTTAGACATTTCTGTCTATGCATTCGATAAACATCTTCATATTTTTCTTGCTCACAGAAACGAGGTTTGGAAAACTCCCTGTGTGACGCTAAGCACTGGCATGACATAGAGCTTCAGAACCTGGGCTCTGTCGTTGGTAAACTGGAGTCGGAACTGGGCGACGTCCGCAGCGACATTGAGCAACAGCGCCGTGACTACGAGACATTATTTGGAAACAAGATCCGTATGGAGCAGGAGATTGGAATGTACCACGGCATCCTGGACGGAGAGGAAAGCCGTTACCATCCCTCCATGTGAGTTGCATGGCTGCAGACGCTTTAACACTGAACATACAAGATATCACACACACGTCAATCATGTAGATAACCACAATGGCAGGTGGGATGGATGCAGAGACGAGGATATAGTTGGTGTTGACTTTGTTCTCAGTGAATGCATTATTTTGGTAGCTAATTCTAGACAATAATGCTTGAAGGAGTCGAAACATTTGAAATGGGTCAGATTAGTAAAAAAGCCACTGGTCTGAGAATGGTATTGCCAAGCAAACACTGCTCATGAAGGGATATGTAACACAGCCCTGCCTCAACAGGTGGTCTGGCAACCAATCAGAGCCAGAGGGAAATCCAACTGTTCCTCCTTTGGATCCTCAAGGAAGCAAAGCCTGTAAAGGTACTGTTTGGTAACATGAATAATAATCATACTGCACCATCAATAGCACCAACACTTGATTACGTTTATTTGGAACATTTAACTATATGTTTCTTCTGCTACTTTCTTTTTAGTAACGTCCTCACATAGCAGCACACAGTTAGATGTGTTGTTATCGGGAAACGCAGCCCAGTTAACTAACAATTCCCTCTTTTTCTTTTTATAATCACAGAAATTAGAAATATTTCAAATAGTGGTCCGAGACTTTAACGGCTATAACTACTGTTTTAGGTTTCCAGTGTTGATAGCACACCTGATATTACAAATTACACCTACTGTAGTTCTGTCCAAAATTAAAACCTATATCAAATTCTATGTTAATTATTTCATATGAAGTGGTCAATAGACTCATTTTTGAACGTAGCAAAATTGTTTTTGTTTCTACAGGTTCCAGCCCATCTGGTAGTAAGTAGAGGTGTGCTTGATGAACATTGTGAACATGTCCATAAGTATGATCAATCCAAGCTAACTGAAGATATCCTAATCCACTAACAATCATGTCACAATGAGTAAATAAAAATGATATTCTCTACAAAATGATAGTTTGTGCAGTTTGTCATCCTGGACCAACTTAAAAAATCCTCCTGTCTCTTAAAAAACGTGCTGTCCATCTATAGTGTTGAAGACCCACACTGTGTAGCGCCACAACGGAAGGTTAAGGAGCCACTACCTACAAAAGGGTTCAATACTATTTCAAGCCATTAAAGTAAGAATGTTCAACATTGTGGAATGCCCTTGTAGTTGTAGTAGTTTTAGTAATATTAACTACATGCATTTGTATTAAATATTTTAATCAAGCCACAATAATATTTTGTCCCCCACATCCTAGTTAACGTGTAAGCAAAAACAGCATTGCTGCTCACCAAAGCCACATTTTGTTTGGAACATGGAATACAGGTGGCTACCGATTTTCTACACAACAAAACATCACAATTGCCAATTAAGACGTTTTGAGCACCACAACATAGCTCAATTAGATTATTCCTAGTTCGAGCCCTACATTGGACGACAAACTGGAAGAAGATAAGCAGCTTTCCCAACTTGTACACAGTTTGCACATTTGCACTGGTTATCAAAGAAATTAGACTAAAACACGTCACAAAGATGCTACTTTCCACCAGTTGATCAGAAAGGTTACATTTGTTCAAAACCAGATGTGAATAAACTATAATATTTTGTCGCATTTTGAGCACTGAATAAATGACTTTATTACATTGCGCAAATTACCTAACATAGGTATAATTAGCTACATGGACTTTTTACCACAAGTATGTGCTTGATTTTGGCCCCTACACCTAACTGTAGCCGATACCAATGTACTCAATTCTGAATTCACATCATTTTCTCCCAGTTTAAAGACTATTTAAACTACGTCCTCTAGCAAACACAACTTGAAAGTATGTGGTTGCCCTGCACTAAAATAATAACAAAACTCATTTTTTCCAGCTCTGCCAAATTGCCACAATAACCTGTCGCTGTACCTGTAGGTGAATATTATATCTGAAGTCCTGTTCAAACATCTGTCTACCTCCCATTCTGTTTGTTTAAATCACTCCAGTTACAGAGAGGAACTAAAAAAACCACCAAACCTTCAGACATGATCATAAAACCCAGGCTTGTTCATTCATATAATGTATGCACTTATTCACCACTACCATTTCAGTGGTATTGGCATAGCAGGCTTAGAATGTGAAGCACGACTGGATCTGTAGTACCTTGTACACAGAGCATAGCTGCCTCATCCTTGTTCATGGATCTTTACAAAGTTTTTTTTTTTTAACCCAGTCAAAAATAAAACTACAGGCTCATTTCGGTGAATTGCTGGGTTAGGCAGGCTGAAGGGGTATACAACCCACCCCTACCCCACCCTCATGACTAACCATGGGTGCCATGAAAGTCCAACGGTTAGATTCAGGGTCATACATCTCTATCGAACTCAGATTTGACTGTCCATCGTAACCACCAACTGCGTAAAGTCTTCCACAGTTGGCCACCAATGACACTCGACTGCGCCGTGTGTTCATGGACACCAAGTGGCTCCATTGGTCGGCCACAGAGCTGTACACCTCTGCCCCACTCAGGAAACCGGAGCCGTCGTAACCTCCTGCCACGTATAGGTGACTTCCCAGGGCAGCGGCCCCGTGACGACAGCGCTTGTTCATCATCCCAGCCACAGGGTGCCAAAGAGCGGTGTGATGGTTGTAGAATTCCACCTGCAAGATGGTTTGAGTGTTAAGAGGAATACAGGCTAAAGTAAATCTAAGCTTTCAAAAGCCCGGAGCAATTGTCGTAGCTTTCGCAGTCGTGAGGATATGTGACTGTCGACTACAACTTGAATCAAAGCTGCATTTCAAACACCCCACTTTAATGCACAGTTTAACTAATGGTTTCGTTCAATATGGAATTAGGCCAGTTCCATTACACCAGTTACCATTTCACCCCTCCTTTCCACCACATCATCCCCCTTGTTGATTACACAAATCAAACACCAACCGTATTGAAGATTTGTAAACCATCATGTCCTCCAGATACAAAAATCCTTCCATCGAAGACTGTCACCCCTGCTGCACTGCGACTGGCATTCATCTCTGTTACTACCGTCCACCTGTACACATGGACCACATGGCATGAAACATTCATTCAGATGTCAGGATCTGTTTATTTGCGTTAGGGTTGATACAGCATTGGTATTTTGACACCAACTATTTCAGCTATTGATTTATGATCAATATGTACGTTTTGTCCATAAATCTGTGAAATCATATAATACATTTACCCTAACAGTCCATTTACGAGGGATTTGCGAAGCATTAACAGTAGTCACCAAATATTGTCCTAAACACCCCCCCCCCCCCCCCCCCCAGGTTTCAACACAAAAAGGTTTCTTAATACTATACTAAGACCTTTCTGGAGCTGAATGATGATGGCTTCTCTTTCCTCCAATACACAACTTAATTGTTTCCTCATTAGGAATTAATAATATATAATGGAACTTACAAGGTTTGTGGATGGCTTCTGACCACTTGACAAAAATCCTCATAACATAATTAATGTTGTCAATTACTGTGAAAACGCACTGTGAAAGTGGTAATAGATTACGTGAAGTTCAAAAGTTCGGAAGCTTTTTACCTGTCTGTTTCTGGAGAGTAGAACTCCACAGAGTTGAGAGAAGATTTACCATCATAGCCTCCGCAGACATATATATGACCATCCACAACAACTGTTCCCATTGCACTGCATTTAAAAAGAGGAGAAAGGAGATCATGGATGGAGACAAATAAAGGTACATTTGCTGACACGCTTTTATAAATCAAATTGGATCAAATCACTCAACCTTTGACCTATGATGTTATAGGCATATAAGTTAACAGAGAGGTCATCAGTGAGCAATGCTCTCTCTAGATTGGGTGAGGTTATCAAGCAGGAGAAAAAGCTGTGCACTGACTTGCACAGCTAAATGGGTGTGAAGTGTGGAAGTCAAGATCTGGTTCACAGAAACATCTTACCTTCGTTGGCTATTCATGCTGGCAACACGTGTCCATGTGTCAGTTTCTGGGTTGTAGACCTCCACAGTGCTCAGCCGGGACTGACCATCATATCCTCCAATAGCATAAAGCAAGCCGTTCACAACTGCTACACCTACTCGACTTCGTGACGTTTTCATTGGCTGACATCGTTCCCAGCAATTTCCAATGGGGTCAAACACTTCAACTACATTCAATGAATCACCTGGGTAAAAAAAAACAACTATTTTCATATATTTGATGCCTCTGTTTAAAAACATGGTTGAACAGTCTTAACATTATCATAACATGGGGACTGGAAATTCTCTTCCCAGTTCCCAGATAATGTATATCCAAATCAATTAATTTTCACCTGCAGTATTGAGTCCGCCTACGGCATAAATTAACCCTGCAATAGAGGTGCAGCATCTTTGCCGTGTCTTAAAGGGTGGAAGATGAGGTCGCCGCTCTGGCATGAGGTGAAAATCTTTTGCCTCATCAACAAGATCCCTGTTAGAGAAACAAAAAGGTTGTGAGTTACATTTTCCTCTGCATCTATCCAGCAAGAGACCATCAGTCAAAAGAAATGGCACCCTCTCGCTGTTCACAGTGAACCAATCAACAAACAGACTAACTTCCTCAAATATATTATACTATAATGTACCCTTTAAAATGCTATTAGATAAACACTGGATACGTTTTGGGTTATGGATGCAATATGACACTGTCAAGCTCTTGCTCAGGTTGTTTTATGCCTACTAATCTTTTTTTGTATGCCTACTACGTAGAATGTCACTGTTTGGAATGACCTTGTGTTAAACTGTTCACTTTGAAGGTTAATCACCTGCATTTGTGGCAGGAGCGCACCAACTCATCTTGCTGGACCCGGTCAGCCAGGAACTGGGGTCGACAAAGAGGCAGCCGGGTCTTGCAGAGCAGTTCTGGCAACAGAGACCCCCTCTCCACACATTCATGACGTACCCATGCTAGAACGGCTTCAAACACCTTTGGATAGGGAACAGAAGCTTTGGTTGAAACATGTTTTACAAAACGGCATCTCAAGAGCATTTGTCCTGAAAAAGCTTTGCAATTCCTGTATGGCTCCATTACTTGCCTGCTCCTCTGCTTTGATATTCAGCTCGTCACAGCCTACCAACTCCAACAGTTCCTCTGGCCGGAGACAAAGGAACTCCTCTGACATGGACACGTCCACAAAATGCTGGTGAACAAAACTGTTGGCTGTGTCATACAGTGTGGTGCACATCATGGTTTCTGCGAATTGCCGTACTCCAAGACAGTTCTTAGGATGAAGTCTGCAAAACAGCAGAGGTATGAAGTGAAAAAGACTGGCACACTTAAGGTCTCTTCCCACAAAGCCGATGGTCAGCCAATAACTGAAGAGGAACCAAAGACTGATGGGCATTGCATTGGTGTCCAGTCAGTACAAACGTGTTGGCATGTTTGCCCAATTCAACTGCTTAAATCTCAAGCCTAATATAGGTCTAATATATCCTGAATCAAAGTGTGGCAGAATTTGTCAGTAAGAATTAAGAGCTATGTATAAACCTGTAATAAAAATGCTTGGTTCTCAGATAATTTTGACAAAATCATTTAAGACTTAAATGTTGCTAGGGCCAAAGTATTCACATTATTGTATATTAACATATGTTTTGTCTTGGTCAACTCACCTCTCTTGTAGGAAAGAGCAGCAAGCATCCTTAACATTTTGGAGCTGCAGGAAGCTGGCTCCAATCAGGAGGACTTGGACATTCTGTTGGTCAATGGCTACATGCCCATTATATGCAAAGTTGATTAGAGCTTCTAGGGCACTGCAAAATACCAAATAAAACAAGTGGTAAGTAATCCAAATGCTATTATATTATTATAATTATTTGAGCCAGGTATGGATCAAATTGCAGCAAAACAGATCATTAGCATGGTTGACATGTCCTGTGTCAGTGTATATTTTGTTATATTATTTGTCCATTATTGCCACTGTGTGACTGATATTTCGAGTCACTTTATTTTTTTGTAACTTTTTGTTTCAGTCATTTTAGGTTGACTACATTTCTGATCATAATGTGAGTGTAATTCAAGTCAGTGATTTTTTCTTTCTTTCTTATAACATGAAAACACCAACTATGTTGCATACAGTATGCAACCCTTCTCAACTCTTACCATAATTGATGGTATTCAAATACTGCAGATAAGAGAAAATATGTTTATTTATGACTGCAGGCGTAGCTATTGTCAGTGATGGGGTTTGACTGATTAATAAAACGTTAATTAAGGGATTTAGTTTGGTCAGATTGTCGACATCTTATATAAAAAAAAAAAAAATGAACGTTTACATTTTTCTAATATTAGGAGCAGCCAATAAGGTTAATGACATTGGATATCATATTAGATACTACAATCAGAAAGACCCCTGTATTACAGTAATCCATAATATTTTGAATTAGATAACAATTTTATCTTTAACTGCAGTGTGTAGTAAAAGGAATTATGATTAGGCTAAATATAATTGACAAGGCATCAACCTGCTTAAATGTATTGACCACTTATAATTTGTTGATATTATACAGTACAGTGTACTACTGGTAATATTCGATTATGAATGCCATTATTGTCACTAAAACATGGCTCGCGTTGGGAATCCTTTAGTAGCACCATACTACCACTATTGTATTTCCAAGTGAGGGCCTCCACTGCATTTCAATGGAATGTTACATTGAACCATTTAGTAAACAGGGGATTTACCTAGGGTCCATTCCTTGCATGACAATCTCATCTTGCTTGCACTCTACCATGTCATTGGTGAACATAGCATGAAAGTATGGGATGGAAGCAGCAAGCACAATCCGGTGGGCGCTGAACTTGTGGTCTCCAATCTGTAATACATAAGCAGATCTCAGCCAATGATGTGACAAATCTGGTACAGCAGGATTAAACCATGAGGATGTGAGGGTTAGGATTAAACCTTGGGACAAAAGACCTTGGGATAAAAGTTCCCCTAAGCGTCTTTAGAATCACACTGTGGGCACATCCTCTGGTGACGCACACAAAAGGGGAAATGACACAAGGCCTATTATTTAAACAAAAATTCTGTAATGTAATCTACTATCTAGCCTTATTTGCACAAACTGCAGCACTACCCTGTCAAGCAAATTTGTAACCTGTTTGTGTGTTCTATAATGTTCCATACAGGCAAATTAATGCTGAAGCACGCATCAAATGTCTGATGGAGATGCAAAGACAGCCACTGCCCCCCCCCCCCCCCCCCCCCACAAGTTAACTTGGCACTGTGTGAGAGATACCTGCTGTGACCAGAATCGCTTTGATAGGCTTGTGACATACTAACTGTAACGGTATAGTGCTGAGTAAGAATGTAAGCTACTGTATGGTTTAGAAGCAGCTTAATGCTGATTAGTATAACTGCACCTCCACAGAGGGCAAGGGTAAAGTGAACATCACATGACATCACTTTCATTTGGCAAAAACGGAAAATCAAGTTTAAAAACACTAGAAACCAAATACTTCACCAATATAGTCTGATTACGTTTTAAAGGCAGCATTGTCTGGTGTGTCTAGCTTGGGTCCTTTACTAGTGTGTCTGCCATCTGTTGCTCACAGACCCTAGTAAAGAACTGAATTAGCTCAAGCTTGCTTGATTATCAGCTAGTTCGCTACTGCTTGTTAAAATAGCCAAAAGAGAGTGCAAAGAAACATGTTGGTAATAATTGCTACACTATTTCTAAAAGTGCTTATAAAACATTGTGGTGAGTACAATACAGCAGTTGCTACGGTATTACCTAGCTAATTACATCACAGTTGCAAGACTACAAGCTATGCTAGCTATAGGCTAGCTAATTGAGACTTCTAATTGCCCTGTCAACGTCAGGCTAGAGTAGTTCACGTTGACATTCATTCTTGTTAGCTAGCTCCAGCTGGCTACAGTATGACATTTCAACATCAACTGCAATGAAAATAACAAGGTCTAAATCACAGCATGGTATGACATCGGTAAAGTACTCAAAACCAGTTTATACTTGTAACCCATATCCACTGTACTAGCTAGCCCGGCCGCGCACAATCAATTTCGATTGTACTGTCTGTAGATAGAGCTAGCCGAGTTAGCAAGAATAATGCTGCTAGCTTTGCCCCTGATATAACGTTACCTTAAGGGTGACATCGCACAGTTTCCCTTGTCTTCTTATCTCCTCCATAACAGAATATCCCCGACCTGGCAAATCGTGGACCGAAAAATGCATCAAATCTTCCAGTTCCTCATATATCATGTCACCCATCGTCATATAAGAGATTGAAATAAGGAGCACTATCAAATGTGCGAACACCAGGGGGGTGAAATGTCCAAGACGGGTCTCCGTAGCTACGTTTTCCTTTCTGTAATTTGGATTTGCTTGTGTTGCTAAGATAAAAGCATGACCGGTCAAAACAGAAAAATATTAGCTTTAAACATGCCACCCTAGACAAATACTATCCTGTGTAGCCTACATTTGCGCGGTTGTCACTGAATGGAGGCGCTGGTTGGAATATAATTGTACACATTTTTAACATGTTAGCTTATGCGTTATGGGCATTTATACAAGTAACAGAAACTGTTTACTGTACCTAATCGGCGAATCTATTTTAGTATCTACATAATGTGCTCAATAGAATGCAGAACACAAAAATCAACCCAAATAGCCTGCACTTAGGTTATTCGCCATCCTTAAATAAACCGTCCTTGAGTTAACAGTTGTAATCAGTGCCAGCCCCCCGTTGCGTTCTTTCCAAACAAAATGAATTAAACTAAAGAAGGGAGAAACGCTCCATGTAAACGACAAGACGAACCAAACAAATCCATGACCTAAATCCGACTTTGGGTCTGCAATTACATCCGATTTATTTGGCCTGAGCATTTTGTCATAGGTCTGCAATGTAAAAAGGACATAAATTTACTATTATTCCGTTATATTGTATAATCTCAAAAAATCGTAGCCTTCTGCGTGATTTACAAGTCGCAGTTCAGCCCACCAGTCAAACTCTTTATTGACCTCCTCTACCACAATCACTGTAAACAGATGGGAGAGCTTTGAAGATACTATGAGCTGTCATTTCATTTTAGGATTTGCAATGAAGGTAGATTTCACATCAGCTGCAATGTTTGAGTAACATTTGTCATTTTCCGTAGGCAGCCATTAATTATTTTCAGAAGAAAATACCTTACTCCACATCATGGAATGTCATTTAAAATGGGACCACTGTATAATTGGTTTAAATAGTGAACTTGTAGATTTCCCATTTGTATTTATTATAACAAACTTTACACATAACATATTATAACACTTTGAACATAATTTTAAGAGTCTGTTTGGGGCTACTTAGACAAATAGATTTATGACAACAGTTCCCTAGCAGAGTTGACTCACCCATCAGAAAAGGTGTAACAGAATAAAAACTACAATAAGAGGGAAAAATACATTGAAATCAGTAAAAAAAAAAGAAAAATCCAGTCATTCACAGTAGGCCACAGTCAAAATTTAAAAATACAAATCCATGAGATTCTCCTTGCCAAGTATGAATCTTCACAGGAGCATTAATAATATTAATATCAACATCAATAAAAAAATATTACAGGTTAAAAGGAGGCCAGCATTACAAATTGCAGTGTGGGTCTACTTAATTTATATAACTTTGTTTATGTGTGTGTGTGTTTGTTGGAGACAGAAAATGTCAGAGGTGTTGAGGCTGTGATAGTTGTCAAAGGGCTTCCTGGACAGTCTATGCAGAGAGATCACTGTTGTTAAAACGCTCCTGGTCATAAATCTCAGCGATAACCTTCCGGCCACCAAACCAGCGGTTATTTAATGCCTCAATTGCCTTGTTCATCTCAGTGGCCATTGAGAACTCTACAAATATCTTCACAATGACCTCGGCATCATCCTCCTCACCCTGTTTTTCCTGGTAGATGATGACCCGGTTGACAGCACCAAACTTGCCACACTCCTCCGTTACTTCACCTTCCAGGTCATCGTCAAGGTCCTCTGGACCAACCATGTTACGCAGCACCATCACTGTGGACTGGGAGGAGGGGGTATAGTTTAAGGAAAATGTAGGCAGAAGTTACATTACCAGTTATGACTAAGTGTAATTGGCAAAACAAGTCAGTGAAGAAGGTGTTCCTAATTCTTACTAAAAGCTAACTTTTATGTGATTGGGGACCATTTCATCAAATTCTGATGACCACTGCAACTCTTAACTTTACCAATGCACTACATTCTTTTACTCAATTCAGGTTTCAAGGTTTCCATTTCAAGAAACCTGTCCATTGCTGCATAGTTGTACAGTGCTGTATAAAGTATGAAAGATGAAAAACATTTCTAGGCATTGGTAGATGAAGGGTGGTTTGATTTAATAAGGAAAGGTCTTCACCTAAATGATTATCGCAATATTTGTATGATTGCTATTATTATCCATGAATTATTTTGTTTCTAAACAGAATAGGATTTGCCTATAACACAGACCTGCCTGACCCCTTACCTCTTGTTTGCGGAGAAGCTTTTGCATGACCATGTGTCTAGCACTGCTGCCAGAAATGCTCATATGCTCTTGTTCGCTCAACGGTTCCTGGCCTGTCGCCTCTTGTAGAGCCTCTTCCTCCTTCTTCTTTATTATTTCCTGGACTATCAAAGAGGTTTGCAGAACTGGGGTGGAGGCCAGTACAGGATTAACAAGGCCAACCTGAGGCAGCATAGGCAGGGTGGGTCGTGCTGGAGTCACCCCTGCAACACAAACAGAGGGAGGCAGGACAAAATGGTCAAACCCCTCTGTGGTAGGTCAGCCCCAGAGGAGCCTCCCCTAGCCCCAGGCCAGTGCCCGTATAGGAAAGAAGGCCCTTAGGCCAGGAGCTTTTCCCAAAATGTCTGGCTGGGGTATGGGCTCCTGTCCTAACAATTTCAATATAACACATAACTTCCCTCTTCAGTAGGAACTATGAAACTGTTTGGAATTATGAAAATGTGGATTGTATTTTCGATGTGCTCTCTAGGCTGGCATTAAACTTTTCCTGCTCAAAGATAAAACAAATATATTGGGCATGGACAAAGGGTGAATGGCAACGAATCTGTAACAAATAATCTCTTCACACTTTATATTGATGTTCAACAGTGACCTTGATTAGAGGGATTTATATATATATATATATGTAAATTAATTCTAACACTGATGCTTGGTAAACTGAATTAGTGGCAAGACATTGATTTGTTAACTTCGATCTAAAATAGAAGTACTGGGATTTCTGATAAAAAGGTATAGCACTGTATACTCATTAGTTCTTACTGTAGAGTCAAAAATAGACGATGCACTTTGCTTTGTCCCCCACCACCACCCGTAATCATTCAAATGGTCCTTCTGAATTGATACGGTGCAAACCAAAAGTCAACTCCACAAAACACACAGGATCTGAGACTCACTGGCCAATAGGAATGAGGGGCTATGTATATGAGGGGAGGGGCTAGAAACAGTCCTCTTCACACATGGTTGGTCAGTGTGCAGCAAAGGGAGGGGATTAAGTGGCCACTGTTGGTGCGATTGTGGATTCAAGAGGGAGGGGAAGAAGAGAGAGAGAGAGACAAGGAGAGAAGAGACAATAAAAGAGAAATCTATTAGTTGAGCGGTCCTTCAACAGGCTATGTACAACTAATACACAATAGGAGATAACAGCAACCTGGCTCACATACAGTGGCAATTACAAATAAAACAAAGTATGTGAAAATGCTTGGTTGAACATGGCAAAGAAAACTCCTTGGTCCATCCATAGATGGATTTTTTGAGTCATACTAACAAACTAAATCAGTTTTAAGCAATATGAGCGACACTTAATATTTGTATAATTCAACTGAGTTACCAAAAAGATAACACTGGTTGTGTATGTATCCACAACTGAACAAAGTAGAAGGGCACACCTTGGGACAATACCAATCTTCTTACCGGTTTGCTCTTGAAGGGAATATGTGTGAATAGGCATCTTATATATTCACAAATTATTATGTATTCCTAAATTATTGTCTGTAACCTTTCCTTTATAAAATATATGATCTGAGAAGGGGACTTTTATTTAGCTACACAGAAGGTGGAAAACTCACAACCTGCACACACCAAATGTAACTATTTATTATTGCACTACTTAAATATGTACTTACCTGGACAAATGCTATTCTTATAAATCTAACTCACTGAGGGATATTTTATATATCAAGAAAAGCAAGACAATAGATTAAATTGCCTCACTGGTAACTGAGGCACCAGAATATGGTTTGGTAGTAGCATGAACAGTTTGACTATTTTTATAAATACTAATCTTCAACAATTGTGTCTGATTTTCCATTTGACTCGACATCTGTAAGTTGGCTGGTATCAATTGTTTGGATTATTGGAAGTAGGGGTAAGCAGGAAGGCAAGTTAAGCCAACAAAAAGGTGAAAGGATGAATGAAGGTATGAGTTCACACACTACTGAACCTGGCGTTGAGAAAGTGTGATTAATGCAGCTTACATTACCTCTGAGAGGGGTGGCAGAGAGTTTAGTAAGAAGCATCATCGATAAAACAGAGTTGTATTAGGACTAGATTGGTCTGTTGGGGAACAACTATATTTGATCACACCTCAACATACATCCTCTTGGATCTTTAGAGTGGTTTCAGGAAGAGCCATTTCAAGGCTAAAGTAGTATTTTGAAATGAGGTACATAAACAAGGAACGACAAAGTGGTGGCGCTACGTTGTCATTCTGGATTGTAGTCTGTAAGGTTAATGTTTCCATCTGGCATGATTGTTGTCCTACACGTGTCATGATAGGTATGTTGTGGTTCTTTAACTGGTAAGTGTATGTTGTGTGATCATACCTGTAATGACCCCTGGGGCCTGGGCAGCCATGACAGCCTGGGGCAAGCCTCCCAGCTGCTGAGAGAGGAGGGCTGGTCCAGCCAGTGCTCCCAATACTGAAACTCCCACCGCCTCCTGAAACACCCAAATTGTCACATCACTTTCCCCCCCAGATTCAACAATATGGATCTACAATGCTTAACAATTATGTATTGGTTCCGAGTTTGTTTCATCAGAAGATTCTTTTAAATCTTGCTGGAAATGTGTATTGGTGATGATAAAACAAGACTACAATCAAATAAAATACAAACAGCATGACATAATAAATGCATCCCATAAAGACTTGCATAACACGAACACATAAGCAACTTACAACGTATAATGTCTTTATATTATCGGACGCCAATCTTCATCTATAATTTCATGTTGGGAAACAGCAATTCCTAAGTAACTTTCACAGAAGTAACTTTCGCTCTCAGACACATTTAAAGAAAGCATCAATTTCATGAAAGTATACATAAAAGGCTGAGTCGTGCCCAGGCCTAGTGCCTGGCTCTGTGATGTTTACCTGGGCGGTGATTTTGGCAGTGGCAGCAGCAGCGGCCACAGCGGCTGCAGGGGGAAGTCCACCAGGAGTAGTTGGGGTTAGCAGGGGCATGGGAGGAGTTACAGCCTTGCCCACACGAAGGTATTGACCACCTAAGTCAAATAGATTCATGGAGGACACTGCATCTTGGGACGACTGGGCCTTGTCATATTCTTTAAAAAGGATGTCAGATAAAAACAGAGATTGTTAAAATCATGTGCATTACAATACTTAAACAGCTGGTTGTATTCAAACTGAACAGACAGTGGCCTCTTGAAGGTTTGGAGTGTGCATATTTAGCTATGTCAAAATGGACCATACTTAGACAAAGTAGCCGACCCACTTTTCCCACTGTAATTTAGCCAAATAAGTGTAGACCCACTCAGACAATTGCTACATTCATCATCTTATGAGAAAGTTGTGATGCGACATCTGTTAAGTCATGCTACTGGAAGCTAAGATCAACTTTATATTTCTCTCCAATGCACAAGATTCAAAATCTAGCACAACGTATTAATACCCAATACACTAACATGTAAACATTTGTTTTAAAAGGTTATGCATGTTCCTTACACTTTCCATTTTAGTTCCATATTGATTGATTCACACATCACCACGTGATGACAAGAGGATATGACAAAGTTCACACTATTGCAGTTCACATTTTTTCAAGTAAGTTTTAACATTAATTACAATTACATGTGATAGTGCGGAGCAGTATTATCATCCTCCGCTTGCCAATCAAGTGTGGATCTTGCCTGAGTCTCATGTTCGGCACTTTCTATACTGTGATGCCTCTTCTCTACAGCGCTGGTTTTTGTTCATCCTGGCATGTCTTAATAAAGAGAGAATGTGAAAAGGAGAATGAACTACCTATCTCCTTACAAAAAAGAAACAACTGAAATGAAACAACTTTAGCAATGGAGGTCAAAGGCACTGCAATAGCAAATGATTGTGTTGTGGTGTCATGTGTTCCATACACAAAGAGGTGGTGTTAAGTATGATTTGTGGGGAATTTGACAGCAATATCAATATGCTTTTACACCACAGTGAAACACATTCAAAATGTACATTTGAGGCATTTTTCTCCTCTTGCAAATTATACTTTCTCTATATATGAATAAACACCCGTCTCAAATAAATAAATACATCGATTTAGTGTCTATTTCCTGGACATTATTCTACATATAATGGTACCATAATTATTGATTGTATCATTTAGACATGATATCTGTTCTAAATGAGAGGAACCTAAGAGAAAAAGGGTTTGCTGAAAAGAGCATCTGTCTTTTTAATACTGGATTGTTTATCTATTTTCTGCCATGATGCCAGATGGTAGATACAGTTCCATTCTCCTCAAAATACGTACAACATTTTTGAAAATGTTGCTTATTTAAAGTACTTTAAAGAATTAAATAAAAATACTGTGGTGGAGAACTATTCAAATGTTATGTTCAATAGTATGTTAATGATGTTATATTCAATAGTTATTTAACTTATGTTTGTCAAATGCATGAGTTGGCCAAGAGACAGTTGTCCTTACCAATAAAACCATAGCTCTTATGTTTCCCTATGGTGGGCTCTCTTGCCAGTGAACATGACTTAATCCTGCCAAAGGCCTCGAAAACACTCTTGATATCCTCATCAGAAAGATCAGGGTGAACTGATGCCACATAAATACGATTAAAAGCACGGGCCTCTTCTGCCAGCTGGTCGATGATTGGCTGGGCCTGACCGATGTTACTTGGTCTTCCCACCTGGTGGCAAAATGTTGCAGGTTATTAATCAAAAAAGTTTTTCATATCAGAGTTTTTTTCCCAACTTGATTTCCATCTTGACAATATGTTTACTATTTGATTGTTTTTCTTTGACAATGAAAGACTCACAATTTAATCATTCACATAATTTTAGCCTTTGCATGTTTCCTCTGAATTTCTGAATCCACTGCACAAGGGTAGTACAAACAGGCATATCTCAAAGGGAGTGTATTTCATACAGAATCACTTCCTATGATGACATAGTTTGTCAAAAAGGTATTGCCATGTCATAACTGTCTTCTAAACCTGGTTTAGAGGCCTGGTTAATAGTAATGCTAAGTGTAAGTCTTATATTCCAGTGACAAACAAGTCAGTTACTCTTTAAAATCAACATATTTTCAAATATTTCAAATGACAAAAATGTATAATTTCATTGCGCTCTCAGCTATTATAAACAGAAAAGGCTATATTGAATCACAGCATTCTATCTCTGACATTAAGCATATCACCTGGTTTTCTGTACTAGTTCCAACTAAACCAAATTGCAAGAGACAAGAACTCACCTTAATGTTTCTCCCTCCTAGCATGACAGAGTTCATCTGCTCCAGGGCCAACTGAGCTGCCTCCGGCACCTCATACTCAACAAACGCGAAACCCTGTGAAAAACTTGAAGGTGAGCAAGAAGAATGTGTTTTATCTGGATGGGCATCAATGTCCGGTATTTTCTTGTCCATGGCCTGCCCTCTGCAGACAAAACCCAATACAATCATTTCAAACGTTCTAATTCCACTGTAATGACTAATTCAAGCTATGCAAGTTTAAACCTGAAACCTTTTAAATATGTATTTTCTGACGCCTGAATACATTATTGCAACTATTCAGAATTCCCATCTCCATTTTGACTGCACCCCTTTTGTCTGTCAGTGAGGCAGCCAAAAATGCCTTAAATTGTTAAAATATATTTTGTATGTATGCATACATCTATGAAAGAATGAGGTCCATTGGGTTGTATATGTTTTTAAATATCTCAATTAGAACAATGGTTTTAATTTAAGGAAGTTGGAGTCATTCAATTTGAGGAAAAAGCTCATTCATCAATATACAATGTAGTTTAAAAGCACACAATTATTTTTGCTCAGACCTTGTGTTTCATTGTAACAGAGTCCCATGACATGTCAATGCTCTTGATGGGGCCAAAGGGCGCAAAGGCCTGTCGGACTGTGTCCTCTCCTAGCTCGTAGTAGATGGAGCCCACATACACTCGGCACATGATGGCCAAAGCCCGCTGTCTCTGGGCAGCCACCTAAAAGCAAAGCATCACACACTCAATTGAGTGTGTGTGTGTTCGATTGTTTTTCCAAAAATGTGTCCCTAGTTAAAAGCTATTTTACACTCATACCGTTATAACTCCATTATCGAGTCACTTTTTTCAAAAATACACACAAATATACACTAACAATATCCACATATCTACTGTACAAAAACAAAAACAAGTTAAAAGAATTTAACTTACGGACTGTAATGGTGAGAGAGGATCTCCAAAGCCCATCGTCAGTGAAGCCATCTAAAGGAAAAAGTGATTGATCCTTAAATAAAAATTGTGAACTATTTCTCCAAGTCAGCGCTTGGCAATAATAGTTCACCACCATAAAATAATTAATTCACTGATTTAGGACTGTCCCTCCAATGCAGACATCACAGCAAAACAAAAATCCTACTACATGCTGAATTTCCTGGTGCAGTACCATAGACAGCTCCTCCAACCTGAAGGCTGGCCAAAACAGTGGAGGTCCAATGAATGGGTCTGTCTGGTGGCAAGAACACCGTCTGTAGGTGACTGGGAGCAGTCAGACTCACTTTCTGGATTATCAATGTAGCATTTCGGTCTCTTTTTAATAAACCATCGACTGTCAGAATTTTTATGTAGGCAAACAATGTCCCTTGCTAGATATTTTACCTAAACCCAATTGTTTGCCTTTGGAAGCAGTCAGCAACAGATCTGCTTTCTCTCACTGTAAAAGCAACTGGCTTGTCAAAATATCCCGTAATCTCAGGAGAGAACAGTGGAAAATAATTGAGCGGTGCCTGCACGTATCTACTGTTAATGTGTCTCCTGAACAATGACAGGAGTAGTTGCATTGTGTAGCCTCTTCTGCTCAAAACATATTTTCCTAAAACTGGCCTACCCTTTGGGACCAAATCTGAACAGTGAGTACATTTGGTCAGTCATACTTTTAGCACAAGTCATTCTTAGATCATAACCGTGGGCCCAGATCACTAAGCGTCTGATACAATGCCCAGATAGAAAGTAGGCAAAAACTCTTAGCTCCTTAACTTTTTGGATCATCCAGTATGCCCCGTTCAAAGATCTGTCAAATACTTCCACTGTTAACAAACCTGCTAGGGCTAATGGTAGCTAACAGGATAAGCTCACCCCAAACACAGCTCTGGAACTGGCTAATATTCTACCCGCTGCACTAGAAGTCCTTGACGTCCCAAATAAATCATTAAATACTAAAACGAGGGATCTGAATTTGGTTCTTCAGCTATCCCTAGACTCTGTTGCCCCTCTCAAACCAAGGAAAAGAAAGGACAAGAAACTGGCTTCATGGTATTCAGAGGAAACCCGCACTCTTAAGAGGTCCACTAGAAAACTAGAACATAAGTGGCGTACCACTAAATTGGAGGTTTTCCACCTGGCCTGGAAGGACAGCCTAATGGAGTACAACAAGCAAGTCCTCATCAGGTCCAGATCAGATTATTTCTCTAGGTTGATTAGTAAGAACAAACACAACACTAAGTTCCTATTTGATACTGTTGCAAATCTCACTAAGAAAAGTACACTCTGTGTTAGTTCAGATTTCTCTCCCAATGATTTCTTAGATTTTTTGACCAAAAAATCTATGCAATAAGGGACAAACTACAGACTAGTCCTGGAGGAGTGGCCATCAACACTGAACTTTCCCCTATACCAAGCATGCTGCATGTTGAGGCTCTCACTCACTTTAACCCTATTTCTATGGAAGCGTTCATCGAGCTGATAGACTCCTCGAAACCCACTAGCTGCCTTCTCGATCCCCTCCCTGCTAAACTCTGTAGGAAACTTCTCCCTATTATTGGACCACCCATGCTTAGTATTATTAATGAATCTATTGTAAGTGGCCAAGTCCCCAACGATTTCAAACAAGCTATTATTAAGCCCCTACTTAAAAAAACAAACCTGGATCCAGGTTGTCTTAGCAACTACAGGCCAATTTCAAATTTGCCATTTCTCTCCAAAATTTTAGAGAAGGCTGTGGCACAACAGCTCACTGAGCACCTCTCCTCAAATCAGCTTTATGAACCTCTCCAGTCTGGATTTCGTCTCCACCACAGCACTGAAACTGCATTAGCCAAGTTAGTCAATGATCTACTGTTAGCCTCTGACGCGGGTTCTATCTCTGTCCTGGTTCTTCTAGACCTAAGTGCAGCTTTTGACACGGTGGATCATGAGATTCTCTTGGAACGTATGGAGAACTATGTTGGGATTTCTGGTACGTCACTTCAGTGGTTTAGATCGTATCTATCTGATAGATCACAATATGTCCACTATGATGGCTGCTCATCCAGGAGCTCCACTGTAAAATAGTACCACAGGGTTCAGTTCTAGGCCCTCTGTTATTTTCTCTCTATATGCTGCCTTTAGGAAACATAATTAGAAGCTCTGGGGTAAATTTTCACTGTTATGCAGATGATACTCAGCTATATATGTCTATAAAGTCTGGAGAATTTCCACATGCTATGGAAAAATGTGTTTCTAGGTTGAGAGCTTGGATGACTGCAAATTTCCTTCTTCTAAATTCGGATAAAACCGAGGTTCAAATTTTCGGTCCTAAAAAATATAGAAATAATTTTTCCAATCTGACCTTAGACCTAGACGGCGTCAAAGTCTCTCAAAGCCAGCTAGTAAAAAATTTTGGAGTCACAATGGACCCAGACCTTTCGTTTGAGTACCATATTAAGCAAATTACCAGAACTGCATTTTTCCATCTACGTAATATTGCCAAAATACGAACATTTCTCTCAAAGGATGATGCCGAAAAACTAATACATGCATTTGTTACGTCCCGATTGGACTATTGCAATGTGTTGTTCTCTGGCCTCCCAATTACCCACCTAAAAAATTTACAGCGGGTGCAAAATGCTGCTGCTAGACTATTGACCAGAACAAGAAAGTTTGATCACATAACATCTACTCTTGTCTCTCTACACTGGCTCCCTATCCAAGCCAGAGCTGACTTCAAAGTTCTACTACTAACCTACAAATCTCTGCATGGATTGGCACCACCTCTCCGGTCTCCTTGCACCCTATTGCCCCGCAAGGACACTTAGATCTCAAGATGCCGGCTATCTGGTGGTTCCCAAAATTAAGAAAAAAACAGCTGGAGGTAGGGCGTTCTCATATAGAGCACCTCTTCTCTGGAACAAATTACCCGTCTCAATTAAGGAGTCTGATACTGTTTCGACATTTAAAATTAGGTTAAAAACTATATTGTTTAGTCAATTCTACGACTGTTAAAGGTAAGTATGTTACTAGTTGGAGGCAACGGGGGACGGGTTGTTTCCATCCTTATTCTATAAGTATAACTTATTTTAGAGTTCTCTTCCCCTGGAACAGATTTCATGTTCCAAATGAGGGGGGCTGTCGCTGTCTTGGTGTGTGGGGTTGCATCAAATTCCCCTTTTTTGCTCTGTTAAATTGCTGCACCAGTCCACACTTGACCGGTGGGGATCTCATTCTATTATGACTGTAACTGTTAGCTGCTCCTGGCATTCTCTAATCCCTGCTCTCCTCTCTCTGTCCCCCCCCCCCACACACATCCCTTGTGGTGTGGGGGGTTTGAGTTGTCAGCACCTGCCTGGTCGTCGGTCAGCCAACGCTGGACCTGGTCGCGAGTCTCCCGGTCCTGTCCTACATCTATAAAGTTTAACAATGGATTTTGGTGTTTTAAAAACCCATCGACACTGTATGACTATGTTTAGCCTGTGTTCTGCTCCTCTCTCTCACCAACCGTCTCTGGAGGAGGGGATCCCTCTCTGAATTGCTCCTCCCAAGGTTTCTTCCATTTTTTTCTCCTGTTGAGAGTTTTTTGGGAGTTTTTCCTTGTCTTCCTTGAGGGTTTAGGTTGGTTGAGGGGCAGTTCTATGGGCATATGTGAAGCCCTCTGTGACATGCTTGCGTGTAAAAAGGGCTATACAAATCAATTTGATTTGATTTGGGTGACACAAATTTTTTCCTTCTAGTGCTGAAAACAAACGTTTGCCATTTAGCCAAAGCTCTTTACCTGAAGGTTGGTGAGCTGCTGCTGTTGCTGCTGATGAGCCAGGGTTTGTTTAACCAGCACACTCTTAATGCTCTGCTCCATAGCATACTTTTTTGCCTGTTTGAAAGAAAGACAGGGAATTACCCAAAGAGGACGTGAAATTCCAGTTTTGGGACCTTGTCCTAGTCTTCAGTTGTTAATTGAGCAATGTCTGCTATGCTGTGTATGACAAGGCAACAAAAAAAACATGACATTAAAAGCCAGGGAGCCTTACCTTTTGCAGTGCTTCCTGCTGATCCGGGGTAAGAGGTGGTAGGCCAAGCTTTGAGGCGGTGCTCTGTCCATTCTCCATCATCAGAGTCTCACCTCCCTGCAGACACAAAAGCATTTTTAAATACAGAGATTGTCCTCCAATTACATATGGAACTAGCAAGAACACTGGCTGAGCTGGACTAACCCTAACTTCACTTATAGAGTCATCTTAAAACCATGCAGTTTGCCATGCCGCAATTTAGACAGACAGTTCGGCTCACTCTGGGTGTAGTAGTGTGGAAGAAGTGCACCTCTCTGTCCAAAGCTACAGTAAAACATTACAGCACATAGCACCGGAAGACCTGTCCCTGTGGGTGAACCAAATCAAGGTCAAACCCTCCTCTATGACCCTAGAACCAATGCATAATATACATTCATTTGACAGCAAACAAATCGACTGTATGCACTCTAGATCTGACATGGTGTAGGCCAAAAATACATATCTCAAACAAAAATGTGGTGTTTATTTTTCTGCTTGATATGTTGTTTCATGTTTCACAATATTAAATAAGTAATCATGTTTAGAGGTCAAGGAACAAGTACTAATTTTACCTGACATGAAATCAAATTATAAACTAAATATCAGACTCCGTACGTTATGACTTAATATGACACTACAAGTCAATTCAACATACAGCCAGCACACTGACCAATGCGTTTATACTAGGCTAATAGTCTTTGAAAGACCACACTAAGCTGTCACCTGCGTTGTTTAGCTAATAGGTAGCTAGCGTCAACACTGTTAGCTAAAATGTAAAGAGTTAGACTAGCAACCAATGAAAAGACAAAATATATAGCTACTGTAATAGTTTAAAAGAAAGTGGCTTTTCAAATTACATAATAATGTTTGCTTGAAGTTTGCATGCTAGCACAGGTAGCCTAGCTTGATAACGAGATAGCAAGCATCCTTGTTAGACTAGTAGCTAGTGCTACTGTACTGTACTCGCAACACCAACGTAGATTTGGCTGCAGCCGATATAGCTCTCAAGTCGTAAAGACAAATAGGTAGATTAGCTAGGCTAACAATCTTAAATGCTCTGGGTACTGTAGAGCTAGTTGTTATGGCTAACGGTTCTCGTTATTATAACGTAAGCTAAATAACCGAATAATCAGTTTATTACTACTGTATATAGCAGTGCTAGCAAGTTGTTCGGTGTTGACTGTGCATGATAGGCTAATAATAGCTATCCAGCTAGCAAAGAGAGGCTAGCTAATATTACTATTAATATAGAGGGCAGTGAATAGAGTCATCAACATACTTTGCTATCAAAATCCGCTTAAATATAACAATGAACCGTGCATGTGGTTACATATGGTTTTCAAAACAGCATTTTGACTAAATTTACCGCAGAAACTGCCACCGCCATGAAGCGCTCCTTCGAACCGCAAGGCTCACACCGCCAAATGACACCAATGCAAGATTTCTTCTTCCTGTCACGACGTACACAGTATTCTGCAAACTTGCTTACCGCCACCAGCTGGAACACGAAATAATGTAATACAGCTGTTAAGAAATAAAGGAAAAGGTCAAGTAGACAAGAAAGTAAACATGCAAGGCGGAAAGGAAAATATTTAACAGAATCCAATCGTCCTCAACCTTGATCAAACACCAGGCCAGAATCCTGAAAGGGCGGACACTCAGCTTCCATCTATCTGACAACAGCTTCTCAGGGACCAGCCGCGCACCAAACAAGTGACAGCAGTTGACGTATGATCACCAGTTTGGCAACAATGTTCACCATGACATTGATCATGATGTATACTGTAGTGTAGGTCACTTGGTCCTGATCTTCTCCAGTCCAGTACCTGCTTACTGTATTGTTCCTCTCCATTCCTTTTTACATGTTGGTAAATTTTTAAAGCACATTAAGTGTGGCTGTAATCCTCACACACATTTCTAGTGGATTGTACCAGTGGAGCAAAATGATAAATACCCTGGCTTTATTCCAGGTATTTTTGAGAACTTCATGGGAATTGTAAATTGCATGGTCCAGATCAGTCGAATAACTTAATTTAAAGAAGAGGAGATTTGTGTTTGAGTAATCTGCTTCAACATGAGAAGTATCAAAAATAGAAGGTACACCTGTAACAACTTTTACACCCTTTAATAACTTCAGAAGGGAGTAGATATCCCTATTTTGTCATTTACAATAATCACAGTATTTATATTTTTGAGAGAGCTTAATCAAATACAAATGGCCCGACTATAGGGGCTTTCCTATCCACTAAAATCTATAGAAAACATACATCCCTTTCTTGTGCATTATAGTCAATGGTGGAAATTTTACACAAAAAAAGTTAAATACACAATAGTTTGAGAGGTGAAATTAACAACTGTATCTAATCACACTGTATTGCTTCATGGAGTTACATCCTGAGTTAAATGTATAAATAAATAAGAACACTGTAACAAACCTGACTGAAAAACAAAACGAAAAAAAAACAAACAAGTGTACAGTCTTCACCTGCATCTCAGTCAAAAACATAATTCTAAAAGGATCCATGTTTTAGTTTATCAACATTGATTATAATTTTTTATATCATCAAAGAATCACGCACACACAGCTATCAGATAGCAACTGAAAAACAAATTTATACCCTAATAGATATGACTGTTTTCCGTTTACCTTATTCTAATAAAAAAACAGATTTTTTAACCAGGTATAAAACTGTAAAAAAGCTAAATAAATATTAAGTCTTAAAGTCACAGGACTGTGACTGTGACCATCATTCAATCTCAAAGTATTTGTCTACATTCAGAGATAAAATGAAAGATATGTTTCTGAAGTAATTTAAATTTTACAGTACATTGAAAAAAACATTACTTTAAGTTCTCATGTGTGTTCATTAAGGTCAAGGACGGCAGCACAGAAAAGTCTGGCGAACACAGAGAAAAGAAAAGAAGTGTGCGACATTGCTTTGGTACAAGTTAGTTTCTTCTCTGCATTACACTGGCTTTGCAAGATCCAAATGAAATTTGGAAGACGCAAGTATGCATGTGCATGGTGTTTGTAAAAATGTACAAATGCCATTTAACTGTATTTACCCAACAGCCTTCAACAGATAATTTTGCAGCACAATATATTCTGTGTGTTCATATATATATATATATTTATTTATTTTTTATTATTTTTTTCTTTATGAGTGTTAAATTAGCAAGCCTGGGCATGTCTCAATCAATATGGCTGAGGTTCGATTACATTGAAAAATCTGTTAAGTGCATTAAAGAAATTGAACTGTGTTAGGCATACTTAATATAACTCAGAGGTTAACAAGTTATCTCTGATAGCCCTGATATAAATATTCAACAATAGTGATACATCCTCTCAGGGGTACTCTTCACGGGTACTTACAAATCTTAGGGTGGAAGGGCTGCTAAAATAAATTCGAAAACTGCACTCAAAGTAAACAAGTGAGAACTCCATGTACTAGACTTCAGCACATCCCCAACAGTATACATCAGCTCAATCATCAGCTCTTCCTCTTCTCTCAGTCCACAATGTCATCTTTTTGACTCAAAGGCCGCAAGTCATTCATGGGGGTGGAGTCTTCTCCTTCCACTGTCTCTTCCTCCGAGTCTTTCTTTTTCTTCTGCAGGGACAGAACATCATTTAAAGAACATCTAGGTAATCCATTTAAGGCACCTTTTTAGTCATCAAACCTGTTTTTAAAGCTCACTCAGAATAACTGTTATTGCATGTCATTAATCGAAATTGGGCAATTTAAGGATTGCCAAACTCTGAATCACATACCATATCTCAATTGGAATACATACATTCACTCAATACTTAACTATTTTTGTATCTCTGGATGTATGATCAAATAACTCGAGGAATTATATGAGCAGTGACCATTTAACCCTTGTTTTACTGTAACATTTTACAAATTGAGTTATGTACATTATTATGATTATTATTTCTATATCCTTACCTGTTTTCGAAATACATAGCAGGATGCTATTGCCACCATTATTGACTCTCCAAGGAACCCAGCAAGGAGGGAGCCTACACCCAAACTTGCCCCATGCACGCTGAAACAATAATAAAATAAAATCACAAACATGGCTTACACTAGCCAAGCCACCCAAAAACTAGCAATTAGACAGCACAGCGGACAGTGTTTATTCTGAGGTGGACAGTATTTATACTGAGGAGTGAGTATACCCCCCCCCCCCCCTCAGGAGTAATTATGCTCTGGAGTTAGTTAAACAAATTAACCTTGATTACCCTCTTGTGTATAAGAACTCTAGATTGTGAGCTAATCACACTGTAAGGATATTTGGAAGTGTGCACTCACCCCATATAAGGTAATACAATGAGGCTTGTAATGAGGACAATGATGCGAAGCACTGAGCTAGGAGCAAGGACAAAGGTCTTCTTTAACGTCATCAGCCAGCCAGTCAGGTGAGCCCGGATGGTTACTGCATTCATGGTATATAGGTAAATCATATTACTGGACAGCTAGCTTTCTATATGAATGAAGTAGATTGCATCTGTTTACCTAAGACAAAACACTACATAGCAAAGTACGGAATGTGTATTTATGTTTGTTTGCGTTCAGTTTTGTATGAGTAGTTGTAATCATGTTACAATGCCTTTGGAAGGATCCTTGATATCTTACACTACCTGGCACTGGGAAGAAGCAGAAGATGAGCAGTGGGGGTATGCAGAGTTCAGCAAAGGCCTGGTCCACACCAATGATGTCAACCAGGATCCTCTCAGATATGTGAGGAGTCCAGAACACCAGAAAGCAAAGCTGGGTAACAACAAAGGGGAACAGGATTCAACAACAGTAAATAAAATAAAACTGTTAGGAGTTAAGAAGAGGCTATACTGTATGCTATACACTATACGATACTGTATGTTTGTTTGTATTTAACTTTGTATTATTGTGACATCCTAATTTTGGGTTCAAATATCCAGAACATATGTATTCTAGCCATGGCTTCCCTTTGGCAGCCCAACTGTAAACGAGAAACAGCAAGTATTGCCCACTCTCACAGCTTTTACCCAGTTATTCATTAGCCAGCACTGGGCAGATCATTGATATTCTTCATATTTTATTTTTAAAGTGTCATGGCTTTGGTTAAACTTATCCTTCCCGTAATTAGTTATTAGTGCGAGGAAATAAAAATATATATATTCAGACAATATGTTCTGTCACTGAGCAAACTGTCAGGTTTAAATCTGATTAAATCTAAAGGGCACAAAAACGATCAACATGCAGACTAGGTGTTTTATTTAGCTGATGGAAAAAAACGATGTCATGTTTTTTTTGTTGCTATTCCCCGTATAATGTGTTTCAAGCACAGTAAATTTAGAGGTGGGTCATGAATAGACCATAGCATCGTAGGTTCACACATGAAATTAAAATCCTTTATTTCATGCGTGTCATTGAACAAAACCCAATCCATGGCCCAAATCACATAATAGTCATACTATTCTGGAAAACCCATACCTTTGACAACATAAAAGGTTGGCTGTCGCATTGGACGTACCGTTATAGAAAGTGCAAAGCACAAGAAGGTGAACTTCTTGATGTGGGACTTAGTTACTGTTGTACCGCTGTTGGCCAGTTTGGTACTGGGATTATTCTGGGGGCATGTTGAAGAAGGAACACATTATAGGAAACATCTTTCTGGTCCTCCAAAACCTAAAGAATCATTCATTATTGGGCACTTATTCTGTACTTTAAGCACTCAATCTTATCCCACAGGAGTCTCTCTGAGTTTCTGCAGAGTAATAGATCTTGTCTTACCCTGTCAAAGGCTGGATACACCGCCCGCAGCTCTGTCAGCCAACCATATGGCATGTGACCCACTGGGTAGGTTGCAGTCAGAACTGCCACTGCCTGCCAAAAACACCAAAACCACAATATATTGTGATCAACAAAGTCAATTATACAAAATACAACACAACTTGCAACAGCAACCTAATAAACTGACAACTACGGTCGAGCAGTGTATGACATAAGCACAGGTTTTAACACTTAACTTAAGGAACCATAGACTTGTTCACAAACTTCAAACAAATATGACACCCTCTTAACATGACCACTTGGGTACTGTATGTCACTGAAAAGCAGTTACATGGTGGAGTTGATTGGTGCAGTATTTCAATTGACAGGTAATTTTATTCAATTGAACTGTTGTACTTACAGTACATTTAAGGCATCGACTAGAAAACAATAGTACAGTTTGTAGCCACACTTATGCACCTGCAAGATCACCATGAGTTGCAGTTATTTCTATATAATAACTAATTCATGAAGGAAGTACATAGAACAACATTCTCTTTGTGGAGCTACTGTAACTTCTGTTTTTATGTTTCTTCATCATAGAATTGGGTACACTAAAGGGTCTTGGGTGAGAAGGTCACTTGCCTCTGTGGCTGCAGAGCTGCCCTTGAGGTCACGGGACACAAAGAGGTTGACAATGGGTCTACTAATCCTCTGCATGGCCAGGATCAGAGCCAGAGGCCACCAGAAGCTTAGCATCTTCTTGATGGTGGTGTCTCCCTGTACGACAAAAGAAACGTGAGTAAGCCAATATTATACTCAAGGTTTGTGGTCAAATGTTTTACCCCAGCATGCGGATTAGGCGCTAAGTCAAGTTCATTTTAAATGGGTCCTCTTGTACCCTGAAGTGTGCAACAGTGTGTCGTCTGTGTTTCCTTTTGAAGATACAAACAGGATCGAGTTTTACCTGACCATACAGTGACTTTTTGACTTTTGGGGCGACCTACCCCAACTTCAGGCCCACTGGACTCTGGTATTCTGTTGTGGATGTTGCGATAGTACCCGAGCCCCACGATAGTGAAGCGCACCAGAGCACCCATGTAGAGGGAAAGGATGGGGATCAATAGAGGCTCTACACATTCCAGATGACTGTGAAGCAAGATGGTCACAAAGACAATCTACAGGGAGGGGAGAGCAAAAGCATCAAGCACCGGCTACACTATTCAGCTTTTTAAACACCTACTCCTATCGTGACATCGCCCAGTATGTACAAGGCTCCTGATACATTATTGCACTGCACTTGGATTACATTGAGGACATTATAAAACGTTTTTATAAGATCATAGTTCCACAGTGCTGATCATTCTATTAAAAAAAAATAAGTTAGACCCTGTAGCTCATAAAGATAATATACAATTGAAATTACCACTGTGATACTTTGCAATTATTCCCAACTTAAGAACTTCTATGTCTGATTCTTACCTGTGCAACAACATCAGATATGGAAGCACATCCTACAAGAATACTGTGTTTGTGTTTCAGAAGAATGCCTGCATGTGTCCAAGCCTGGAACAGACATCAGGCAAATACAATATCATACAATCCATCATGTTTATTATGATGTAGTCAGCACCTGCCTGGTCGTCGGTCAGCCAACGCTGGACCTGGTCGCGAGTCTCCCGGTCCTGTCCTACATCTACAAAGTTGAATAATGGATTTTGGTGTTTTAAAAACCCATCGACACTGTATGACTATGTTTAGCCTGTGTTCTGCTCCTCTCTCCCACCAACCGTCTCTGGAGGAGGGGATCCCTCTCTGAATTGCTCCTCCCAAGGTTTCTTCCATTTTTTTTTTCTCCTGTTGAGAGTTTTTTGGGAGTTTTTCCTTGTCTTCCTTGAGGGTTTAGGTTGGTTGAGGGGCAGTTCTATGGGCATATGTGAAGCCCTCTGTGACATGCTTGCGTGTAAAAAGGGCTATACAAATAAATTTGATTTGATTTGATGTAGTAAGCATTGAAGGCATGACAAAAGCATGTTTTCTTCAAACAGTATGCCCCCCCCCCTTCCCTCTCTCTCTTTATGACTTAACAGAGGTAGCAGATCTAGTTGGCAGCTACCCATGGGCACTCACCATGGCATCGAGCAGAGGGAATACTGCCAAGTAGAGGAAAGCCCTCCTAGTCTTGTTACCCACCGAGTCGTCAACATGATGGAGCTTGTTGATGATGTAGTAGCCCAGCTCTGTGTAGGCTAATGGAACAGAAATTAGGTTGAAAACAGGTCAAGGAATTCTAGGGATTAGACTGTACCATTATCAGACAACTGGTTTATTGTTGTTACAGTGTGTGGGAGGGTGGGCAGGTGATATCATAACACTTTGATAGATAAATACTCTGCCTGGGAGGAGTACGCAGCTGTTACTACCCTGAGGAAGATGGTTAAGGTGTGTTTCACAGTGGCAGCACAACAAATACAGTAGGTCTGAAATATTTTGCATTTCAGGACCCATAGGATGGATTTAATGGTGCCACTACTTGCCAGATGACAATTCAGATAACCACTCTGATCTTGTAGGTCGTCTTAGGGGGACTGGTGTCTGTCAGACGTCTCTACTTCGCCTAAAGACCCCAGTGTATAGCACTGTCGCTGGCCCCACCTGAAACCCAGGGAGTAGCCCAAGGCACAATCCCAGACCATTTTTTCAAACTATACTAACTTAGATAAGGCCGTGCAAAGCTCCCTCAACCAATCCTACCATTATGATGCAAGTACAGTCCTTATCTCCATTGTACTCTCCCTAAGCGTGGTGTTAAAGAAAGCTTTATTTGTGTCTAACCACCTTCAAACAACCTCAGAACAGTCATGCAGTTTGTTGACAAATGACAATCCTCCCCATACTGGAAAGCACTGATGTAACTATAAGTATGGGTGCTCTTGAGTGGCTTGATCAGTATAATGAACGATGAGTATGGCCATCAGATCTGCCACGAATGCTTCTTACAGACCAGGGGCGTTGTTAGACATAAAACCAATCCAAGTGTGCTGCGCACAATGCACTACTACGCTATAGAAACTCCCCTTGCTTAACCCACTATACAATAGTTCAGGGACGCAAGTTTGATATCAGCTTTGGCAGGGACATTAATAGTTAATGCGAGCGTACACATTTTTTTCACATTCATTTGAGCGCAAACACAGTTTTTTGGAGCTTTGTGTAATATTGTTTTTATGTTTTAGTCAAAATAAGATGATCGGTAGGCCTATCATTTAGAAACTTTCTTTTGTTTTTAATGTTTTTTTTTCAGCCTACCTCAATTCTGACTTGTTTGCCGAGTCCGACACCTGGCCTTTTTTTTACTGGTTAATGTTTATTCATAAAAACCCATGTTAGAGTAATCTAATCCAACGCTTACCCTACACAAACCAAACCTGTTCTTCCAGGCAGATTCAGCTAAAGTTTCCCAAACATTTAGCTACAGTCAGAAACTAGAAAAAGTTCCAAAAGGCTCCTAAGCAGGAAAGTTTAAAGTATGAACCGTCATCGTGGTCATTCTTCCTTACATGTTCTTGGGATATGCTTGTTACTGTCTCTATAACTTTGTCTGTTTGGCTGGTGCCATGTTTACAGTGATGTGCTACAGTGTTGTGTTCTCTGTCATATGTGCCACAAACATGCTGTGGTTCATCTGATTTCTCCTTGTGTAGTTTGTGTTCGTGTACCAATCTCACCAATAAGAATGTGAAAGATGATGGCTATCGTCCCTGCTACAACCATGCACAGGACTGCTTTGGTACGGTCACGTTTGCTGTTAACAAACACCAAGCCCACGTTTTTAAAGTCGCTCATTGGCCCTGTGAAGAACTTCATCAGGGAATAAGCCAGCCCATAGCTTGCCAGCATCTCTACTGCATCCTCTTTGACCGCCGCAATCCCCCTGTTTAGAGCCTGTAAGGAAGGGAGAAGGAAAGACAGAAAAAGCAGAGGTGTGGAAACAAGAAACATTTTGAATTAAAGGTTTTATTGTTATGTTCACTGGTATGCATTGCAATAACTATGTGGTTAAATACCACTTGTTGTTATGATACCATTTACCGTATGACCTTATAGTTTATAACTTTACCAACATTCGACAGAGTTGAAGTAAAAAATTTACATTAGAAAGTTGTTATTTCAGCATTAATTTACTTTCCACTTAAAATGAATACAAAACTGTAGCCCCTATCCTGTTCAATTCATATTATTATGACAGTAATGCCCTAGCATGACACAGCAATGTATACTATAAACTGCCATTGCTATACTAGCCTATCTGTTGTCTAGGTTGCTAACCTCAGTTCTCACCCCTTGATTAACTGGTGTACAATTTCAGAATACTTCAGCCTACTTGTTCATAGTACAATATCAGGTGTTGTCAGAGATTATTCATTGCTCCACCTGCCACCTGACCCATTTTCAATGAAAGCAATCTAACCAAAGATAGTTTTGTTTTGGTGATGGAGTTAGAAGTTCTATCCTTACCTGTCTGAAAAGGTACAATCATTTTTAATGGCAGGCATCCTAATGCAAGACTTTGAATCTCTGACTAGATATAGGATAGCTATTATGAATGAGAGTGAGTGGCTGAGAGAGTGAGTGAATAATATATACTATAGATTAATCCGATACCCCACCACAATGTCTTTAAGACATGAGGGACTGAGGCTTTGCGTCATAGAAAGACAATTACTGTACCAAGCATTTCCCAGTTTGCGTTTTGAATCCAGTACAGTCAAAGTTTGACATTTACATCTTTGTGGTCAGGGTTGTGGAAATTGTTACTTCATGGTTAGTAGAACAAAAAGCATTGAAATGCAGAGTAATGTTACTGAGAGGAACATTCAACTGTAACCGACTGTATTTAGAGCTTACCAAGAGGTTTTTCTGTACTGCTCAACTAGTTATTGTTATTGTAATAAATTGTAAGAGTTCTTATCGCAATATAAATCTTGCCTGGCAATGTACAACTGTCGAACTGTCTTCCAACTTAAAGACCTAATTAAAACCAGCATTATCCAGGTCTATGTAAAACAGTTGACTCTGTGCATGGTCTGACTATACAGTCAGACCATGCACAGAGAGACGCTTAGCTATATAACTTCCTGGTTTATGGCTTCAATATAAAACAAATAAAACAGATCTTACAGATCTTACTCTGAACTTTTCCCAAATAAAGTGTCATTCTAAGATGTTCCTTTCATTCTCCTATTTTGCAAGTACCTTTTTAATGTTTCAAGCAGAGATGGTTCATTTGTTGGGAATCACAAATTATTTAAACCTGTGTTGGTTCATATAACAGGCCATACCAGCCCACAAGTTACTAATTGATGACTAAAGAGTAGGCCAGTGTTTTGTTCCTTGTTTTTCTCTTTTTGTGCACTTCGGAGGTGACAACACAACACGTGTCCGAATCAGGCCATCCAAAACTGCATTATCATCTCTCAGTTTTTGCATTGTCCATTCCTGAATACGAGCTCAAACGTATGCTAACGGCCAACTGTTACACACAGTTGAAGCTCGAGCAAACTTGTTTGTGGCTGTCTACACCAATGGCTATAAATTAATATTGGACAGCTGCATGAAAGACGCGAACGAGCACGCAGAAAGCAAGCAGGTCTTCACGGAAAATAATTGCTTGCTATTAAAATACAGTGACACAGTGCATCTCATATTGAAAACATACACTACGCATGCGAACAAAAACATCGGTCTTGTTCGAAAGTGCGAGGCAGTGTGGCACCATTTTTAAGGCTCATCAAGTCATGTTTAATCTTTTCAATCAGATTCATAGAAGGAAGAATAACTTGCCTGTTCTCCTAGGTCAATGGATATGTTTGTGATGGCGAGAGGAACTAGGAATCGGATAAGAGGCCAGTAGTGAGTTAGTCCAGGGAATTTCACCTTCATATTGGAAGGATGAAAGAGCTGCGAGCATCAGCCGCTTGTTGGTCCAGGAGTGAGGAGGAATAAGCGAGTCGCAGTCACCGCCAGCTGTTCTCTGTATTTTCTAGCAGAAATCCAAAAAGATGGGTGCATCGCTGCTCTCATACACAACAACAGCATCAAAAACAATGATCTAACACAGGGACAGAGAGGAGGGCCACCAGAAATTTCTGCTGACGGTCTCTCCATTGTTCATACATCAGGAGAGGAAATAAATACATAAAATCATGCTGTGGAAACACTGCCCATCCCACTCACTGAAAAGCATAAATGTATGAAACTCGAAGTGACCACTGGTTTGGAGGCCGCTTTTTTCTTCTGCTCTGCGATGCCTTTAGCAGCAGATAACCCATAATGCACTGATAAGTACTTAAATCATCTCATCCTCCCGCTAGAGCACGTGGGGTTACCACAAAAAACACTCCTCTTCTGGGCGTCACGAGTTGCGCACCGAAATTATAACCTACCTTTGGACCACTGAACGGCAATCGCAATTGAGTGTCATACTTATAAAGGCTGGTGAAATCAAGTTGCAACACACGCTTTATTCCGAAATGTCTGTTTATAAGTAGTTTATATCCAGCTCACAGTCACCCTCACACACACCCTGTGTCACTACCCCCCCCCCCCCCCCAACTCCCCTCACATGCATGTGTTGTTGTCGACAACATCACTTGTCACACTAATAGCACAGAGGGTGTCCCGTCTCCAACCCATAAATAAACAAGATAAGTCATGGGGAGGTCAGTTGAGTTGTGTAAACTAAACTGTAAGGGAAACCCATAGGCTACTCATCATCTAAAAGGGAACGCACAGCTGGAGCGTTTTAAATGGACATCAATCACTTGCCTTTGGCGTAACTGGAGGTCCAGGGGGGTTGCTTGACCACCCCACTGGCCTCCCCCCATTCAGCGGTTGATCATAGCCTACTTTGCAAGGTAAAAACAACATTAATAAATGTAGTGCCCCCAGAATAACTACGGTCCATCTGACCATCTTAAAACATTTGATGGCTATGCCACTGCCTCTTTCTAACAGCTTACTCCTGAGATCTATTAACTTTTTGCGGTTCATCCACATCTTCCTGTGGATGATGTCCTTGCTCAAGAACAGGTGTTGAACAAAAAACGTGACTGGCTGCTTGTAGGCTACCCCAGGAGAGGTTGGCTGGAGCACATACAGAAGCAAGATAGTAGTATGCTAAACAGAAAGTGGCAAAGAGGGTAGAATTGCAAAACAACAAGGTGTACCCACCGCCAGTAGGGGTGTCAGGTGGTATACCTTTGTCATATGACTGTGGAACAAGATGCAGGATGCTTGGTGACCTACTCTGTGAATGGTTGAGGTCCCTGCTCCAACAGTTGGTGTGTGCAAGGTGGGAAAATATGCTACAGCACAGTGTGACAGTGTCGATCATCTTTGCATGACCACATGATAGTGATTTTGCAGTGGTTACTTACCCATGGTTGTATCAGGCAGTAGATGACATGCTGGAGATTATTTCTGAGTTTAAGGAGCGAGGACTCAGAGCCTGACTATTCTTCTGAGCATATGTATACTATTGTCTTAGTGAGCCTGAAACAGTTAGATCTGTTCCTCCTACTACTTACAGAAGTTCTGTGAGTGATACAAGGGTTAGTTTCTGAAATGATTCACTTCAAACTCCTTAAATGCTATTATTTGCCCACCTAGTTGACAGCGTGTGAACCAGAAAAGTAAATGTTTATACTTTAGTGCCCAAGTTCTGTGAGAAAGTTTACCTTTATCAATGATCTTTTGACAGAACCTCAGAGTTCAAAAGAGTTCTTCCTGTTTGTGGACAATTGTTCCAAGGTATTACTGTGCCATTGTAAATAGATGGATATGAAGAGGAGGTGAAGGTGATAATTTCTGAGCAGACATTTTGTGTCAAAACTCGCTCTCCAGAAGAGGGCAGCATAACACTGTAATTACGTTTTTACCCCGTTACTAGGCGTGGACACCGCATAATGCTCACGTTACTGCACTGTTCTGTGAACGGCATACTGCCTACTTTAGTGGCACACTGTGTAATAGAACATATAAAATTAGGATCAGGATAATGATAGTGGATTGTCTAGGTACGAGTAGCCTAAACGTTTTAATTGATGAACATTAAACTAGGCTTACATTACTGATGCATAAATAGTATCGAATAGTCTAAACAGGCGTGTCAGATTGGTTTATCACTGGCAGTCAAGCGGCTAGTATGGGGCAGTTTGGAAAGGATTTCTGAGATAATAGAAACATTTTAGCATAAGCCCATAATGTAGTGAATTAAAGTGTTATCGTTTTTAGGTAACTATCGGTTTTGTTAGAAAATGTAGGCTATTGTAGGGCAAATAAACATTCACTAGTTCACTCTGTCAAAATAGACTGTCCCGCGAGGCTACACAACAATCAGTAGGGATTTAAACGAGAAATTTCCCGGAACACTCATCATTTACTACCATTCTTGAGGCTGTAAGCAATGATTTTACTACGACCACGCCCCCGCCAGTTTACACTCCTCACAGTCCGAATAACACCTCCGCGTAACATAGGTCTATGTTTAACAGCCCATTTCTGTTAGATATGTCGACTTGTAGTTGTCAACAAGTCAAAAAAAAACTTTAAATGTGTATTTCTTGTTGATAAGTTTGTAAAATAATTTCTAAATAAACGACTTAGTATACTACGCATTGCACATTTGGCGGGAAATTGCACCGGGTGGCGGATGGGAGGGGGGAAATGCTGTAGTCTTAAAACCCGCGGGAGCAGCTGTTCGTAATCTTGCAGTAAATGACATTCAACGGGGTGGGATCGACTGCTGGAAAGAGAGACAAGTCCACGCTTTTTCTCATAGACACAGCATTGATACCAAGGATTTAACGACTGTGTGGACTAATCCTACTATTGGAATAGGCTATTGCTTTCCTGGACATCATTTGATTTCCCCTATAATAATCATAAGGGTTATTGCTGTCACACTGCTACGGTAAGTTATTTTTAGAAGCCCTATCTTGCGTTTTTTCGACAATTTATTACATTAAGATAGTTGTTTAAACAACACAGACTAATGGAAGTGTTCAGTGCATGTCTTAGTTGAACGGCTGTTATAACGGCTGTCACCTGTTCCTTTTGCATATTAGTCTGTGAACGTCATTTCCATTTTCTCATTGTTTCTCTCATTTTAATGTCTTACAGGCACAATGCCGCAAGTTTCGAATATGGCCAGTAAAAACTATGACTACGACTACGACTTGGTTCAACCGTACTTCATTTGCGACGAGGAGGATAATTTCTACCATCCCCACCAAGGCCAGCTCCAACCACCGGCACCCAGCGAGGATATATGGAAGAAATTCGAACTGTTGCCGACACCACCGCTTTCTCCCAGCCGGCGCCCATCGCTATCCAGCCTCTTCCCCTCTACGGCAGATCAACTGGAGATGGTCACGGAATTTCTCGGGGACGACGTGGTCAACCAGAGTTTCATATGTGACGCGGAATATTCCAAGAGTTTTCTCAAGTCATTTATTATCCAGGACTGTATGTGGAGCAGTTTTTCAGCAGCTGCCAAATTAGAAAAAGTAGTATCTGAGAGACTTGCAACGCTACAGGCAAGGAGGGAATCGAGTCAAACGGGGGAGTCGAGTCATGAAGTCAGCACAAGTCCCAATGTCAGCTACCTGCAAGACCTGAACACGTCGGCTTCGGAATGTATAGATCCCTCAGTTGTCTTCCCTTATCCCCTTGCTGAGAATTCCAAACCCACCCAGACAACTTTAGTCTCGACCATGGCATTGCCTTTGGATACCCCTCCAAACAGTGGCAGTAGCAGCAGCGACAGTGAATCAGGTGTGTGTCTGCAACATATGTTCTGTTTAAACTGGCCGACCAACAGTATAGTTCAGTTTCCACATTCAGTGACTGGTTTTTAACCAACAATGCACTTTGGCTAAATATAGTTGTTTTAAAATGATGTAATTAATGGTGAAACGGCATGTATGTGCCTCAACTGCTCTTGTCAGGATTTAAGGTGTTAAATATTGCATGGGGTTTGCCATGTCACTGGTAGTTGCATAAGATGCCGTTCTCCCTCCCCTCTCTTTTCCCGAGTATGGGGGTTGGTTCTTGCACCTCACCATGCAATGCTCAGCTGAGTGGGAGAGAAGGCGGGGACTCCTGCCTTTTTTTTTTAAACGTGAATATTGTTCCAGCTGTAGTCTAAGCAGGGGAAAGAATGTGGTCTGCTGCTTGTCACAGCCGGCATGTGATTTAACCCTTTCTTTTTCATTCCCTTCTCAGAAGAGGATGACGATGATGACGACGACGAGGAGGAAGAGGAGATTGATGTGGTGACTGTTGAAAAGAGGAAGTCTGCGAGGAGGTCAGATTCTAGCGAGTCCGGCAGCACGGAGTACTTCAGCCCACTTGTTCTTAAAAGGTGTCATGTCAACATCCACCAGCACAACTACGCGGCACAACCGTCAACGCTAAGCGAGCAGCCCGCCATCAAGCGGATTAAGTTTGAGAGCAACGGGAGGGTGCTGAAGCAATTCAGCCACAACCGTAAATGCTCGAGTCCCAGGACGTCGGACTCGGAGGATAACGACAAACGCAGGACTCATAACGTTTTGGAAAGGCAACGACGGAATGAGCTCAAGTTGAGCTTTTTTGCTCTAAGGGATGAGATTCCAGATGTTGCAAATAACGAAAAAGCCGCTAAAGTGGTTATATTAAAGAAGGCAACGGAGTGCATTCTCAGTATGCAGACAGATGAGCAGAAACTATTGACTCTTAAAGGGCAGTTGAGGAGAAAGAGTGAACAGTTGAAACACAGACTTGATCAGCTAAGAAATTCTCAGCAGGCCTAATGAGGGAAATGGAAGATAAAGGACTCGTGTTTTAAGGCTTGAACTAACTTGCTGTGTATAGATGTGGTGTTGCATGCAAATGCAGAAAGATGACTTAAGTTACCATAGGTGACCACACACCTGGACTGGAATTATGATATGTTGACTATTTCAATGCCTCACTTGAAACTTTCCTAGAGGTTTTCAATTTATTTGTATTTAATTATTTTTATTAAGGAGTTTTGCAAATTGCATAATTTAACTTAAAATGCTTTGTTTTTGTAAGTTTTGTATATAATACTCTCAAATGTATTGATCTCACATACATTTTATAAATCCTGTATGACAGCAGTCATGTGTCCTAACTCGAATTGATAAACAATGCTACAAAACAGCTTGTTGTAATGGGCACTACTTGTGCATTCATTTCTTCACTCAAGGCCTTTTAAATATGGTCACAGAGCCTCTACGTCTGCCTCTAGTCATGTGAACGGAAAAAATGCAGAATGAACCGCACTCCACATGATATTCTAATGGGCGCACACACTCACAGACGCCCCACCTCCTCTCTCGACCACGCTGGAAGGTAGTGCACCAAGGAGGGGGAGGGGAACTGGGTTCACTCCAGTTCTGCCTGGAAGTTGCTCAGCTTTTGTCCCGTGGTTTATAGTCCATTTCATCAAGATAAGATTGTGGAAAAGTGTCAGTTACAGTTAACCAAAGAAAGTTGGATGCTTGTGTTACAGCTTTGAAAATAATTCTTATATAACCAGTACTCACTCCATGGCTCTGCTATCAGCATCCAGTTGGCAGGGTCTTAAATTACTAATCCTTACGTCAGGTGCTTGCCTGCCCTACATCCCAGACTGGAAGTAGAACTCGGGTGTAGGGGTTGACAAACTGCAAAAGGCTGAGTCATAATCCTGTATTAATACAATTTTCCAAAGCGTATCTTTATCTGCCACATATGTTTGTGAACTTTAGGATGAGGTGAAGTAAAATGGGAAAACAAGATGGTCAACAAACTTAATTTTCTGTACTTGCTATTCTAGTCAGTTGTCTAGTGCGTTTTCAGGGGATTCAGTCACTTCATACGGTGATTCAATCAAAACAAAATAATACAACACTAAGCTTTATGAATGTTTGGTCATAAAACCACTTCAGGCGAAATCAAATATTTTGATGCCAAATGTTCTGATGGACCGGAAAATGTAGGCCTATTCATTTTCTTTTGACTCTTGGCTCTGTCTAAATTCTTTTTCATCCTATCAGATAATAGCCCTCCAGGCCCATGTTTCAGTTTCGTAATAGTATATTACAACTACTTTTACCAGATGAAAGACCTTCACACTTCTCCACACCTCTTCTATAACTGGCCATTAATTAAAGATCTTAAACCTGCCACTAATCTGATCAGAACACCTTAGTGTCTGCATCTGTGTTAGTGGGCAGGCAGCAGCTTTAGGTTTCTTAATTCCCTGAATCACCTCACATGAAGTCATTGTATTGCCACTCGTCGGCATACTGCTGGCTGATAGTCATTTCCTTTCATCATTTGCCTGAAACATATTTTCTCTCCACAACACCTCCCAGTTGAAAACTGTCTGGAAGACATCACTAAAATCCTGATTAGGGGCGTGGGCATGTAGCCCTGTCCTGACAACTTTCAAAATCATATAAAATATTTAGAGAGCAAATTATTCAAAGTTGTATTTCAACACAATACACTGAAGAAGAAAAAAATGATAAGTTGAACTGGTCAGACATTGTAAGTCACATTTCATACTGAACTGATTCATGTCTGTGTCTTTCGAAAGGCTCCACATCTCACCTGTATTTACCCATGTAATTAAGTCAGTGTAAAGAGATATAATTTGATGAATCCCAGGTTGCAATATGCAACATGCAACTAGCAATATGCAATTGTTCTATATGAGGTCAGTGAACACAAGAGGGGTGGAAAGTGCATATGAGTTTGTGCTTGAAGACAGGGATTATCCAAAGCACTACTTTAAAATGATTTTCTGTAGAGGTCAGTCCTCATGCAAGATGGGGTTCTTGTCTATGGAGACATGGAATCGAATGGGTCATTTAGCACAGAGAACTATCAATAGGTGGCTGTTAAAAACAAACACTCACATCATAGGGAGAAAAAGTAAACACAGCAGCATCGTCACACAGGTTTACCTACACAGTATGCCCATATTAATGCAGTAAATAATTAGTACAATCATATTAAATTACATATATGGTTGTCATGTTTTTGTAACATCAAATGAATGCCAATAAACGAATGAAAATGTATTGCGCATGATTGTCTTTTAAACACCTGTTCTCTGATTGATCAGACGAACGGTCAACATACCATAGCGGAGAGTTAAACTGTTGTCGAAATTTTACGGATGGTATTTGACTATAGTGACTAGTGCATAGCGTATGTACAGAAACTGTACAATGTTTTGAGAACGCGGTGTAACTTAATCGGTCGCTTCAGCTGCGGTCTAGCAGTTTGTCTGGTAAATCCATGACGTCGGACTCTAAATCTGACTATGTAAAAAAGTTCCGTGAGTCGCTTGTGCGTCATGAGCACATGGGAAATCCGAGCAGATCGTGATTTTAACCGATAGTTTATTTCTACTCCAAGATTCGGTGGAATATATGATATTGGTTAACAAAAGAATGGAGAATAAAGGTAAACTTGAGCCCCTTTCAATTGATATAGCTGTTGTGATCCTTAAGTAGGCTATAACTTAAAAGGCTTTGTGGACAGCATGGCTTTCTAGTAATTATTAGGTCACAAAATGTTTGTCAATGATTAGTATATAATCATGACACCAAATTGATGATTGTAAAGAATGTTAAAACATTCTTTAAACATATGGATAACATTTCCTTACTTCACATCAATCCATAGTCTAAATTTTGAATTCAACATGCCCCTGAACCCTGGTTGTATAAACCAATACATTATCAGTATAACCCTCTGAATTCATCCTCACATGAAATGTATTGAACATCACCTGTTTTGCACATTGCCAAAACGACTACCACATTGTTGGGAGGTGCTTTGTAACCATCCAATGTTCTGTTCCATTTTTACATCAAGTGAAAAATGTGGTTTGCTGGGTAGGATTTGTGTCTTGTGTGTCCTGTTTCCATAAAATCAACTCAGAAAACTGTGATCATAGTGTATTTCAAATGGAATCTGGCTCTATCTCTAGGTTTAATATTCTGGTGTGTCACTAGATTGCCTCATAGAGACTAGTTATGAAAGTAAATTTCAACCATCCTTGCATGTGAAAATTTAGATTTATTTTCCATGTAAAGTAGAGTGGATTCTACTCACTCTCTGCCCGACTGGTAAACTCTAGTTTGCTGTACTCTGATGTACTCTGCTGCACTGTGCTCTGCTAAGCTCTACTCTACTCTACTGTCCTCTACTCTACTGTCCTCTACTGTCCTCTACTCTACACTACTGTCCTCTACTCTACACTACTCTGCTACTCTCTATCTGATGGGTAGTGTCACACATCCCTTTTACAAATGTATGAATATGACCTTTTTTTGGCTTTACATCTATGTCTCAAATTCACAATACCACATAATTTATCATTTGGGTGACATTCAGAGTGCATCCTATCAACACAACCTAAATTGTCCACGCTTGGATTGAGGAAATGAGGTCAAGCGCAGCAACCATTGTCCGTACTTGTGTGTACATGTGTGTTAAAAAGGTGGTCAAATCAGAGCTGTGAGTTATTGGAAAAGTGACATGTCATTTGTCTTGCTTGTGTCTGCAAGTCTGTGCATATGAGTGAGTATGTCAAGATTTGCTGTATACTCTATGCCTGCTTCGCATGTGGAACACTAACCATGTTTTATGACAACAACAATACCTGTGTGTATGTGTGTGCCACTGTGAGTGTATGTCTTGTCAATGCAAGAAAATTACTCACAAGGCAGTGTGTCACAGATGTGAGGGGGACCAGGTGGCGGTCCTCGATAGTAGCTGTTGTGATTGGAGCAGCTGCAAGGTTTCAATTTGTCTTGATTTTTGGACAGAGGAAATTAAATTGTTACCGGGTTGAACTGAGCCATGTCAATGGTTGCGTCCCTTTTTGCCGTAACATATAATACATCATAGCACTGTCCCAATGTGACAATGCACTTTCCTATAATTCTGTCTCTCACAGTTATTAATGAAAGTCCATCTTTGTTATTAATCTTCAAGTCTTGCATAGTTCCAGAATGAGCATGTAGAATGTTGCAATTACTTTAATTTGGAAGAACCTTTTACTGACAATAGATTTTGAGATGTTAACCAGGACAGTCAGTGCAACATCACTAAGTAATAGTAGTGTTGTCAGAAGTAATATTTTGATTTGACTTTGATTAAAGACCCAAGCACTGTTAAAGAAGATGACCAGCCGGCTGCCAGTTCAATTTAGCCATGAAGATGCATAATTAAGTTTAGAGATGGAGTGATACTTGGTTGTTGCATAATAGTTTTTTTTTTTCAATAACTAAGACCAGCACCTTTTGGATAAAAATCTATAGAACAACCCCCAGATCAGAATTTGAACATAGTGTGTTCAGCAGCATGAAGGTAGGCTAGGTCAACGATGATCTATATTGTTACTTTTCTCAAACACATTTCAGGAACTTTCCTTAAGCCATTTATTGTATACAATGTGTGCGTTGTCTTCTACTTTTGTTTAATATTCACACACACAGGAGCTCGCACACCTAAACACTGTGGACTACAAATCATCTAGCTAATCTCCTGCAAAAGCTTTGTTCTCATTCATAGTGGCCAATTTACAGTGGGTCATCTCGACATCAACAGAATGCAAGTGTGTGTGCATCAGTGCATGTTTAGGTATGCCTGCTTTTGAGTGTGTATGAATACCAAAGGCCTGTGAATAAGTCTGTATATTTATATGTACATCTTTGTGTGTGTGTGTTGCGTGTATGTTTATAAGAGCGATCCAGAGTGTAGGTGCTCAAAATGATTTGGAGATGAGAAAAATTTGGTGTTCCATGGCATTCATGGAAAATATGCAGCCACTGCTTCAATAACACAGATGCAAATCCTTTCTGTACAGCGTGCCTATGCAAAGGTGTGTACGTACCCTAAGTAGCTCCTGTCCTATCCTGGACCCCCTCCCTCCTCAGGGTGGCTGGGTCATTGTAAGGAAACCAAAGTGTTGTGAGTTAACGGTTATCTTTCTCTTTGTCAGTTAGTAAAACAATTCTCAACTCAATTCTTCACAGGTTTGGGAGTCAGCAACATGCTCTTCAGGTTCCCAATCACAATGGACACATGCCACACCAACACCCAAGACTGTAGGTAACTGCTCTCAGCCCTTTCTGGGGGTTTTTATTTGATAAATTTGTGTGTTTTAGGCACATTTCTGAAGAAAGCACAGAGACAATTCTCATTACCTCAGGCTCATAATTACCCATTCAACGATTCCTCTCAGAATTTTTATTGGATTAGCTCTTCTCATTGTTTCAATAAATACACATTTGGAAAGGCAAGCCCCGCAGAACTTGTTGTTCGGCTTCAGTGTTGCAAGCTTGTAAACATTTTTGCGAAAAAATGTACAGAATGGCAGTTCATACGTATTTTGATGTAGTTCATCAAAATCATTCATTCAAAATCATTAATTCAATCATTTGAAGGTATTCATCATCCAGTCTTTAAAAGTTCCTTCATTAAACACTTGTTTGGCAGCTCCAGAATTTGAAGACACTATTTGGAAAACTAGTAATAACCAATAAGGTTGTATAGCCAATGGCTCCCCAGAGATTTACATCAT
Organism: Osmerus eperlanus; assembly: GCF_963692335.1. Taxonomy (NCBI): domain Eukaryota; kingdom Metazoa; phylum Chordata; class Actinopteri; order Osmeriformes; family Osmeridae; genus Osmerus; species Osmerus eperlanus. The sequence goes on from NC_085033.1 coordinate 6,107,713, forward strand.
GGACCAACTCAAATCAGTCCATACAGAGAGTCAGTCCCTCTTGGTGGAGTCTTGATGGCCAACTGATGGTCATTCTGACCCTTCCCCCCATCCCCCCCTCGACCATTACGCACTGTGTTGTCCCATTGAAAGTGATTCAGTCCCCCACCTCCCGGCTCTATCCGTCCCTCATAGCCCCATCCATCATGTGTAAAACGGAGTTAGGAGATTGCCAGCCATCTGGAGAAAACGATCCCATCACCACTTATGTCGTTAAGAGATGTCCCTCCATACACACTATCCACCACTCTTTCCCACATCACGTGTTCCTGTGCCTGATGAACTGACTGTGAGGTGAATCCTCTTGTGACATGTAACATGAGATGTGTTCAGTTTTTCCCTCTGTCTCTCTGTCTGCCTCTTTCTCCTTTTTCTTTTCCCCTCTCACTGTCACTCTCTCTTTCTCTCCACTGCTAGCCTTACCCTGCCCTTTCTCGTGCATGAAGAAGACAAGATGTGTCACACTACTCTGTCTTACACACTGACTCCATTGTACCGTTCCAAAGCAGCCTTGTCAACAAAAATCCACAATGGATTATTGTAGTCAGATCATGTACCCAGTAAATATGATGACAATAGAGAGAAATATCACCTTCTGTAATCCGTAATCTCCTCTCGTTCATATTTGAACCCAAGGGCAGATAACCACATACTCCCTTACCAGGTATTGGACGTTTTGTCCATGGATGTGCCGATGTTTTTGAACATCGGCACATCCATACTATGCTCTGCATTTCCATGAAAGTCCAGCTAAACTTCACACACCCCTCTGTTTGCTTAGTCAAAAGCAACAAACAAGAAGCATAACGGTGAATCGGTGTGAAATCCTGAATGTGACACCTTGTTTGGAGAGCAAACAAGGACGTTTGTCTACCCTCGCATGGGACGATTTAGGCTTTTCTTTACTGTGTCTTTGTGTGTGTCTGTTTGATTTGCAATAGGAGGACATGAGACAGCGTGTGTCACTACCATTGAACATATGGACAAAGTTGGGGGATGGAGACATGGGAAACCAGACCCCCTGCCATTTCCATTGACACCTCACAGCATGTAAGCCAATATGTCTGCCCTCAGGCAACAACAAACATTTCCCCTTGATTCATATTGACTAGATGCCTGTGGACTAGAGCATTTGGTTGTAAGGTGGGCAGTTTCCAGGATTCAAATGGATAGTGGTTTCCAGTAGGGGGAAGGTTCCCAATCCCCTAGAGAATAATCTGTATTCTTTAAGAATAATTGACCTCTTGAGTTGACTGAATGAGGGGTGTCCATCTCTTTTTTTAAGGCTTTCTACCTCCGAGTTTAGAAGGAACTGTGATTGAATGGACAGAGTTTCACTATCCACACAGCAAATAACTATCCCCACACCTGCAGGCTTATGTCGGCCGTAGACAACATTATTAATCAAGCTTTCATTTCAATTTCACAACTGAATAGGGTGTAAAATCCTTGCGACCAAAGCAAAAATATGTTGGGGGTTAGCCCTATACGTTTGTCTAGCACTGCAGTTTACCTGAGTATAATGAATTTAAAGTGGTCCATAGTCCACTGGGACAGTTGTTTGTAATAAGGATTGTACTATTAATAGTACATTAGTAGTGAATGTTGTAGCCACAATGAAAGACAAATACATTGTTTTGATAGTGATTCATGAATTCATTATGAAAACCTCTTTTAATAGCATAGTAATCAGGATTGTTCAAGAAAAGGAAATACAAGCCATCCAACACTGTGAGCAACACTGTAACATGAGCACTACAGAAAAGTGCTGCGGATTTGGTCAATGGACAGGAAAGATTTGAGACAAAGGATTCCCTTGAGAATGTTGAGTAATTTAGCTTTAGAAATACAGTGTCCACTTAGACTGATGACTAAAACATGGCTCATCTTTGTATTTCTGGTTGATTTAAGACCTTTTTTGGTTTAATGTCCCTACTTAATGTTGAGTATAATCATCCTTGCGTGACAGTCCCATTGTAATATGAGTCATATTTTACATGAATCATGTTACCTAAAACAAAATAATGTATAGAGTTACTTAGATATAGTCTCAATTAAAAAGTAAAAAGGAATGTGTACCCATGTAAAAGCAAGGGATCATTTTCAGATGTAGAAGGTCAAGCAATGTATGTGGTAAATACATTTTCAGAACATAGTCACTGTGGTTGACACTGTCATACAGTAGAACCATAGCAATACAGAGTGCCAGCTTTTGTTCAGACTGTCAAGAATTGGGTCGGAAAGCAAATACATGTGTCTGGAGGACCTTGAACTCATCTGATGTCACAAATAAAGATTGTGCGCCCCCCACACACACACACAGACACTCACACATACACACTCTCGCACACAGACACACAGACACACACACACACACACTTCCTTCTCAATTAGTCATGAGTGCTGCTGGGGCGGAAGCTTGGAGGAACAGGAGCGAGCCAGATCAATTATGTCAAATGGCTTCTCTAATGGACTTAAACTGATTAGGTATGTGTGTGTTTCTATTTCAATGGAAGTGAGTGTGTAGGATTATTTAGCTGAATTGCATGTGTGTGTCTATTGTATGTGTGTGTGTTCTGGCCTTAAGGGACCAATTGGATTTCGCTCCACACTAACTCGCATGCCATTCTCTTTTTTCCTCCAAAAACTATTTTTAACCCTAGACATTCAAGTGTAACTGAGTTGAATTGGTTAATCATACACCTCAGTATAAATCCCCCCCACTCACACCATCAGAGAGCTAGCGTTTCGGTGGCACAGTTGGTGAAAGCGGTGTTTATGTGAGGTTGTCATTGTGTTTGTAGGTCAGAGGGCCTGAGTTCAAACTCCGGTGTGGGCAAGATCAGGAGGAAGCAATACTGACGGGTGACCAACAACACCTGTGACAGGGTCAGGTAAAGACATCACTGAGAGACCTTGTGCTTCCTGTGTCCATAAAAGCTCTTTGATGGAAGAGCTGTAATAGTTAACTATTCCTCCTAGTATTGATGTACTTTATGGCCTTGCAGGGCAGTTCCATGGTAGTTGAGAAGAGCACATTGTGAAATGTCTCTGCACTGTGCCAAATGCTCCATTTGGTCACCATCAGCAAACTTTTTAAGAGGGTCCCACCAAAGAAATACCTCAAAACAAATCAACAGCTCATTTGACATTTTATGATTTTGGTATTTGTGTTATTTACTTTCATTTTCTACATTAGTTTATGATGTGTGCGGGTTCAACAATAGGGACAGACAAAGAGATTTGGACAATTTCACAATACCAGAAAATAATAGCAGATATTGGACTCCAGGTCTACACAACATCCTTATCTCAACAACACAAAATTGTATAAGAAAATCAATATGATCCGACGCTATGTACACACACACTCATGTTGGCACACACATGCACATCCGCTTCATTGTGCAAGGACACACAGTGCACACATTACGTAGGCATGCATACCTCACATGCACACACAATGCAGACAAAAGATGCACACACCCTTAGTAACATACACAAAACCTTTACGAAAAACATAGTCTTTTTGATCAAACACTCCTAACATAGTCCACATAAATTAGGCCGGGGGTTGGTGATCCACACTCACTCGCACACAGGCAGACAGTCAGTCTGTATGCACACAGCTGCCTCCAAGAGTCACACAAGTCCCCTCTCCTCCCCACACTGACCTCCTCAAACGCCCTTAACCCCAGGGTCGACATCACTTCCGGTTACTCAGCTCTTTTTTTGCCAGGCAGATAGTCATTTCGTCCAGAATGGCTACATTCCCGACAGCTGAGCCCTCCCAGGGGATGGAGGAAGTAGGAGGGGCAAAACCACCAGACCTCTGGCAAGTGCTTTAAAAAGTAAAGAGAGAGAAGAGGTCATAAAAGGGATAGACATAAGGTCTTTATAGCTCTCCAAAGTGACCTGACAGATTGGTTTTGCCTCACTGTTGGGACCCATGTCTATTGGGACTGCACTATTAGGACCAATGTCCCAACATTGATGCTAAATGCTGAGTATGTACATTCTTTGTATAGTTTAGGTTGCAACTATAAACCAGCCAAGATAAAAGCCCTTCAATAATACGTAGTTCCACTTAACAACAGTACATAGCTTTTTTTCTTTAAGGCATGTCAGTTTGACAACATTGGTAACAGCACAGCAAATCCAGGAGTGATAAATTCTTGTGCTAGTGTAAAAAGTACTTGAGAATGGTATTTGCCTGTGTTCATTAAGGTTAACACTCACTCTTATTAAAATTACACCCAATCTGGAACTGAAAATGGGACCTATTTTCATGAATAAGATTAAGCAGACATTGCTGATTTAATTAAACGGTAAGTCCCACAGGCCACACAAATAAGGTGGAATTTGTAGAGAGATAATGACTTTTTGGAGAGGTCCCTCTTGTCAAAGGCATCATAGTATGGTATACATATGATGGAAAGGCCAATTGACAGGTTTATGATGTATTCCACAATGTGAAATTCATACAATTTACTATTTAACTGTCTTAGCTGTGCAACACAGCAACCACACCCCCCAAGAGAGTATATTTAACTTTCACCCTGGTCGTGCACCATTGCGTCTCTCACCCATACAAAAGGGGTCATGAACTCTGTGACCCCAAATGACTCAGAGTGACAGTCCCATGAACTCTGACCTTGGCGCTGGGATGTAGACTATTCCCTCACAACCTTCTACTATCTTTAGGGACAAAGGGATGAGGAGGTGTGTTATGTTTTGTACGTAATACTTAACAAGTGTAATTTCTCATGTTCTGCTGCCTCATGTTCTTCTCAGTTCATTTCACATTACAGCTTATTGAAGTGATTCAAAATGGATCATACAACCTGTGCTGTCCAGTGTTACTGTGATTTAGCAGGTGTGCCAATGAAGTTAACATTTAACATGCTGTGTTGGGGAAAGTAAGCATGTACAGGGTTACATCATCAAAAGAAGTGATAACTACCCTCTGACAACATAATGATCATTCTACTTTATGACAGACAGTCTTGTCAAAAAGGATCATTGATGGTAGCACATTAAAAGTGACATGTCAGCATACTTTATACTGACAGGCCATCATTATCACAGAAATACTATCTCTTGAAATCACTGACCAAGCATACACTTTCGTTCTGGAGACGAGAGCTGAAGACAAAGAACCACATATCAAACAAGTTGAGCTTCCCTTGGAAAAAACGGGACCCAAATCATTGTCCCTTTGTGTGCTGCACTCTGTGTTTTCCATTTCCTATGAATGTTTTGGTAGTGGGAAGCTTGCTCATATTTAGGGGTGTTTTTATCTGCATGCCAGCCCACTAACAATAGTCCTATTGTTCATGTGGAAAGCAAAGCATTTTAACTGTGGGCAAAGTGCCATTATTATTCAACCTTCTTTTCCATTCTTTATTTATAGACTGGGCCATGCTAACCAAAATGCTAGTCAGTAACACAGAACTCAGATGACAGATGTAGCTATAATTGTTTGCAAGAATAAACAAATCAAGAGAGTTTGTTACTCCACAACAATCGGATGTTGAGATAGACCCTTGTTGTTTGGTCCATTACAGTCCTTAAGTATAACCTGGCAACCTGCCTCAGTTTTGGCAGACACCAACTGTCCCCACCCATCAGACATGGATGGAAAAGCACAACCATGTCAAAGTAAACTAGACTGGTTTAATTTATATGTTATATAGACTTAATCAAATACAGTCAGAGGCTTAAAATGGTGATGGCTCAATTAGCATAACATGGCTTTCTAAGCCTAAAGGGTTTACCGGACAAGGAAAGATGTAATTCAAAGTAAATCATGTTGTCATGGAGACAGGAGGAATTGTGTCATTGTTATTTTTCCTATCAACATGATCCTACTATGATATTGGAGATGGAAAAGCCATTAAGAATAATATGAAGTGAAAGAGTTATGTAGGTTATGTACTGTAGGTTGTCATTTGTCTGTGATGTGTCAGTCATACTTTGTGCTATACGGATATAGGCTAGTTACATTGATATATTATAAAGGGATTATGCATTGTTTGTTTGTAGGTCTGTAGAGAGTGAGAGTGTTATTTCCCACAGAAACGGGTATACATTCCTGACTCTGTATTTCACTGCAATAATGACGAGATGTTCTCTCACTAACTCTCACTGGGTGGTGTCTCCATGGCGTGTGACCTGTAAGGCTAATCAATTCAAGAGCCCTTCAGGAAAAAAAACGTCCCTTCCCCGGCCCTGCTAAAGAACATGCCAACCTTAACACTTTTCCTCTGGGTGTGTTACAGTGAAATGTAAGAAATTGATTATAGTGATGATATTGCAAAAGAAGTTGATCTTTCAAACCTACTTTGTTAATGCATTAGACTAATGCTAACTTTTATATACAAATGTAGATGAGAAACCTCCAAACACTCTCTGTTTTCCCCCTGAGTTCATTAGCGTGACATTAATAGAAAGTGGAGGAGACCGTGCCTGATTTGAACTGGTATGTGATGTGCGTAATACAGACTTCTATGTTGCCAAATGTGTTACTGGGTATTTCCCTCCCTGTATTCCATTGTCCCTCCCTCTTCTCTCCTTTCTTCTGGGTGGTTCAATGCTTCTCTGTCCTCGACAGTGTTCTGTTCCCTTATCTCTGTGCTCTTTTAGAAATTCTTTAATTTCTCTACTTGGCCATTTCTTTGGGACATACTGCTAATGCCAGACAGAGAAACAATGTGAAATTGTGTGCGGTTGGAAAAAAGTTTCCAAAACCTTTTAGTTTTTAAATGATGTCCCTCCAGTAAATAAGGACCTGAAAACAATCAGTGGCTTCAGATCCAAAGGATGTGGAGGTAGAGGGTTGATTTTGTGGGTGGGTGAGTTGGTGAAATAAGTCCTGTGCCAAGCCCCAGCCCAATAGCTGTCTGACAGCAGGACTTAACACCCCCTTTACCGTAAACAGCCAGGAATTTTGGCGGCAATTCCAACAATGTTGTCTCTTTGCCAACCCTCTAAGTCCAACCCAACTGTCCCATTACGCCACTTTAAAAAATAGAGTAACTATGTGAATATCATGACTGCTTTTTTCCCTTTTAGGTAATATTGATTGAGTCTCTCAAAAAGAAACTTTTTTTAAGGGGAAAAAGCACGGAAATGGGAAAGTTTAGATTTGATAAAGAGACAGACGGGTTTGTGTTAGAGATTACTGGAGGTATTTCTGGTTGGGTGTTTCTGAGAAATGTGGCCTTCACACAATAGCCTACAACGATGAGAAAGAAGCTCTGCATTCTTGGCCGCCCATGCACAAACTTTGGCAGAGAACACAGCTAAGGGTATTGGTCCCTTACCGCTAAAGTTTTCACTGTGGAAGAGACAAGTCAGCCCCTGTGATCTGTTGCTGTTAGAGATAACACAAACATCAGGGAATAGAGAGAGACAGAAAGTAACAAGAGTGATAGGAGTGAAGATATTGTTGACTGGAATAGCAACAGTCAGCTGTAAAAAAAAAAAACACAATAATATGTTGAATTTGAATTAAAACCTTTCTAATAAGAAGTCAGTTGAAACAATTATTTGAAATAGATAACACTAACATCTACATATTTCTTTTTACTCTCAGGTATTAGAAATTATTATTGAACCATGGCAGTACAATTCCTCTTCATATCCTTACGATAGAACTCTGAAGTTCAGACTAGTTCAAGCCTTACATCCAAATGCAAAACTCAACCATAGAAAAGTCCCATTCCATTTATTATTAGCCAATGGCAGCGGGTAAAAAAACCCGCAGAGGTCACACTTCATATATCATGCCCTTACAGTGTACAAATAGAACCTTCCTTTTTCTGAGCACCACTTCGAAAGCCAACCCTATAATACCACTCATCTCCAGTCCAAACTCATTGACCCCCGACCCTCCTACCATACCAGAGCAACACCTGTCACGCTAGGGGTATCAACTCACGTCCTAATTTATGAGACCACAGCTGTTGGCCTGAGTCATGTAGCTTCTTGTGATGACCTCTCACACTTTAAGCCGGACAAAATCTGGAAATGCGAGCAAATTTGTTCTTCAAATGTCCCCAAGGTGTATATTAGGATGCTTTTCCTAAGTGTCGAGTATATAATATAAATTAACTTGTTAATCTTTATTTGGCCTTTCTTATCCACAATCAAGTTGACATCACAGCATACACACCATCTGTGTTTGATTGATTTGACTTAAACAATTCAATTGTGTTGCCACTAGATCACTCTTACGTCAAAGCAAACAGTCACTTTGGTTAGTTGTCACATAGACAATTAACCAAATGCTTCTGTCTGTAAGTATCATAATACAATTCAACAAAACGTAATTTTGGCAGTGTCATTCCCAGGAGACATGTGCAGCATGTCTCTGTCTGAGTCTTTCCCAGAGCCGTGTTCCTTCAGCTTCTTGGAAACTCCAGGACGAAGGAGTGTGGTAACGCTGGCCAGCCCCAAGTTGGAATCCAGGCAACAGCTGCAGTGGTCAGAAGAAGGGAAAGGAGATCAAGGGACTAAAAGAGAGGCCATTTTCAAAACGGTAAAACCAGAATAAACCCCTGCTTCGAAGTCTGGCGGTCCTCTGGATGGATGTTGCAGCATTGTTCTCTCTTGCTCTCTTTTTCCAAAAAAGCAAACCCTTTTAAGATGGCTCAGTTGCGTTAAACATGGTGTTTGCATCACCACTATGCCCCCCACACAAACATATTTACAAAAGTATGACTTCTACTTTATACATCACTCATACTATACTCACTATACTCATGTTTCAGTTCACATGTATATGCATTTTATTTATTAAACAAGTCAGTTCAAGCCAGTAATTCCCCCTTGCCTTTGTGCCCCTCTAAATCTACAACAGGGGGCTTAATATCGATTCATGAACATGTCATACACTGCACATATTCAAATGTTTTTACTTTAAAATTCAAACAAATCCTTAAATATTGTCAACAAGCATTGTGATCCACCTTTTGATTGTCTAGAAGTAACTTCAACTGTAACATATGCATATTCTGAAAATTGTGTGTAAGTGTGCATAGTAGCAAGTAGGCAAGCTTTCATAAAGTAAACGTCAACTTCTGGAAAGTCTTGTGTGCGCACCATTTTCTGTATGTGCATGCTTTATGAGTAAGGCCCGAGGACAAGAAACCCCATAAAGTACTCAACACAAACATTTGATCTTGTCAACCTGCCACTGTTGTGAGGATACTGGGGTATCTCTAATTTCTTAAACAATGTCTGTACCTTACTTTCAGGCAAGACCTTTAATGTTTTATTTGAGGTGTATCAATAATACAAAATGAAGTTATTTATAATCGTTTACAAGAAACGCAATTGATTGGATGGTAGCTATAATGAGATTGAATTGCAGTGGCAAATTAGTTACAAGTGGTAACACACCTGTTAACACAAATTAGAGATTGACAGCATATTCTCTAATTCAGACAAAACACTTCTAACACACAATCACACACACTCTGAGAGTGTCACATGCAATTTGGAGGCAGATGACTTAGTCCCGAGTCTTCACCATGTCCACAGCTCTATTCAGTGCTGAATCAGATTGAGCTGTGAACATACCCCCCATTTACAGCTTTATGAGGGGGTGAAGGCTATTATCTAAATCTCCCCGATTAGTTAGGAATGCTTTAGGTCAATACAGTGTTCCCTTTATATTCAGTCTATCCCAGAAAAGGCAATGATGAACTGTGAACCTATCCTTAGGTCATCTTAAATCATGTGTGAGCTCCCATGACTTAGCACATCGGGGCAGTGCCACAGCATCTCCTTGCTTTCTACACCCTTTCCTTATTTAAAGGCAGCATTACTCTGAGTTTTCTGAGAAGACACAATCTATTTATACAGCAGCGAGTGGGACGGTTCCTGCTGTGTCAGGGTTGGGGGGCCTATGAGTGTGTGAGTGGAGACTGTGTGTGTGGCGGGACAAGGGGTAGTGAAATTGGGTCGAGGAGGGGCGATAAGCGCAAGGATCATCTTACGCCGTAAAAAAGGCCAAGAGGCCAGCACAGCAGCCGGTGACACACAGCTGGTGAGGGTATGTCAAAGGCGATCCTGTCAGAACACAAGGCCTCGCCCTACTCTAAGGCTTGTCTTTTGGCTGTATTCTGTTCCGCTTCACAGAGAGGACTTGTTCTGTCGGTAGCATGTGGTAATAGTCAATACAAATACCCCATCTTGGTTTACGGACAATCTTCTTTTTCAGTGCTGAAAAGATTGTATTGTTGAGTGAAACTGTCAACCTTGCAACACACATTCATAATACACAGCTCCCATGTTAATAATTACCCATAGGAGAATGTGATTAAACATTTCATTTAAAAAAGTGTAAACATGCAGATACACATGTAGTGCCTTCATATGTGCTCTCAGACAAAATAGAAGCTCACTCAAAAATCAGGGCCCCCTTAAAAATGATCTCCTTTCCTCTGCTTCTGTGCTGTTCTCATCCTAAACATCATTGTAGGCAGCAGCTGAAAGAGATTCCAGACATCAGCAACCCTAGCATTTTTGTGTGTGCATTTCCATGTGTTTGACAGGCATCTGGTCTGGTCTGGCCTGCTGGGTGGGTGGGTCACCTGAAGTGAAAAACTCCTGTTTCTGCCTGGCTGTCGATTAGCTGGTCTGATGAGGAGAAGGTAGAATTTTTTTCCCCACAATCACTTCAGAGAACAATGAATCCCCCATGTTTTAGTCCCCACACGCAACTTGTGTTGCTAACACTTTCCAGTGTGTAGCTAGAAAATTGCTTTAACCCAAATAATACTTCAAAGAGGATGACATCACTTTTACCGTGCAGCTTCTTTTTGCTTTCATACATACAGCAGAGTCACATCTACAATTTTCTGTAGGACAGAGAGCCTTTTGTACTGTACACATGTTAACAGTTTTACTACAAAGGAGAAATAAATCTAGAGAGCTGCAGAGATGTGGAATTATTTTTATTACATTTACTGTAACATATTGGTATGTACTGTTGCCTTATATGTTCAGTAGTCTAGCAGGTCTGTTCCTCTCCTCCTACTTTGTCTCCCTGTGTTGATAAAACCCTGACACAAGGCAGTACTGTACCACTGTTACTCTGCCCTGCACAGCTTTTAGTAGCGGGCACACAGACGGGAAACTCATATTCACACACATCCCGTTCATAAAAGCACCCAAGCAAGAGGTCAAGCAGGGGTGCAGGGAACTGAATTCATTGAGTTTCATGAGTCTTTGCCATGGTAAATCACACTCCCCATTTGTTTGCATTATTTACTTGAACTTTTACTAAAAAAAGTTATTATTATTCACATACACTTGACATATCAACACAAAAAAACAATACTTGGATGGCTATAAAATTGAAATTAGCTGGTAGCTTGCTGAATAGGGATCAAATAGAAGAAACAATCATATATTTCATTTTTGACATGAGTTTTGTGTCAAATAAAACATTTACAGCATCAACACACAATTCAGATTCAGATCTTCTTTGTAAACATAGCACTGTTGCTTGCTGCATGCTGCTGTACAGTGCATCGGCTGCCAAGTGGGGTAAAACTATTAGCGTGTCTAATGCCCCAAGCTTACGGTCCTGCCCCTATCAGGTGCAAGCAGTGGGTGCACAGAATGAATGCGTAAGACTGATAAAATGTCTTCTATTTAAACCTTTGCTGACAGTTTATCAAAATACACATTACACACGCAAGGGCTTTCATATGATTCCCATAAGTTCCCCAGACAGTAACGTAAACATGAATGAACTGATAGCCAAAACAAGGTTTTGACTATCGTTTAAAATAGTTCTGTATATACATCCATGGTAAAGAGTCAATGAGATATACAAAGTGTCTGATTTGGTTAAATAGAATGCGATTATATATTGGGTATGTATTATGTGTTTCATGTTTTCTTTTTAAATAAGTATTTTATATTAACTAAGAATTTATATATTATAAATACAGCTGAAGTTACTGAAACCATCAGACTCCACTCCCATAAAGTTTCTTTACTATGGTGTTGGGGTGGAACCTTCTGGAAAGTGTGGACATTTTCAGGATCATGTTTTCACAAGCACACCTTATCTTGATTTGGAAGTTATGAGGAACGGTACTGTGGCAGTTGAAAAATTTGCATTGCAAATGATTGGGTCGGATTTCCATACAGTTTATCATCTTTGATTTAACAATTCAGTATATAAGCAAGTAATCAGTAACAGGATGCTGAGTTAGAAAAACATTTTGTTACTGTAAATAAAATAGATGGAGACTAGAATACAATTTTAGGGCAACCATTTAAAAAAAAAAAAAATAGTCTGTAATTTCTATGATTTGGTATATGTAAACAGCTTCAAGTGAATTAGAACCAGATGAATGTATTTTCTTTTGTTTGCAGACTTTGGGCATCGTCTAGTATCTGTCAGTTTTATAAGAGACCTCCTAAACATACGCCTGGTAGGAGGCAGGTAATTTGTTCATATGAACTTAGTTTGGTTGACTTTCAGACTATTTGTCATTTAGGAGTGTCATATTTCTTTTATTTTAATGCATGGGGAGAAAAAAAACATTTAGTTTGGACATATTTCTAGTTGCGGGACAATCGTTACCCTGACTCCAACCATGACTCATCCAGTAGGACAAGAACAGAATAGGCACTTCCTCTTTTCTATGGTCAGTTGGAGCCATTATTTGGGAGACAGCTTCCTCTTGTCTTTCTTTCTACATCCCTTTTCTTCATTCCACCTCTGATCCCTCACAATGTCCTTTTGGGATGAATTTGCTTTCTGTTATTGTCCGTGGCAGATGCTGTAAGACCATATTCACAGTTTATTTTATATCTTTCATTCTTTTTTCTGCCTCTGCATTAAGCATACACGCTCTTTGCTTTTTCTTATTGGGTGACATTATCTAAGAGCTTTGGAATAGAGGTTGCCATCCAATGTCTTACATTTTGAGTTGTTCAACCACTCTGTATAAATTATTGTGCTCATGACTTGCTTGGATGACTAATAGTGACTAAAGTTGATTGAAGAAGGTTGACAAATAATTGAATACAAATGCGTACTCTGTATGCATTTATCCCGTTTGTATCAGTAGTTTAACTGTTTCTCTCTTTTGTTTGGCTTGTTTCGAAATTGCTATCTATGATTTGCTAGACCGGAGTCGAGGATGTTCTTCTCCATGGAGGAACAACCTAGAATAAAGGTCAACATTTGCATACTGGTAGGAATACTTCTTTCCTTTCTTTCTTGATCTCTCTTTTTGACACACAAGCATCCGTACCTTCACACATACATGTTGGAGCCTTGCACTATATTAGGCAGACACTGCATGATGGATGTTATAAAAAAACGTGTACCATTCACATCAACATACCTCGGAGTGAATCACACTCCAAAGTCAACTCCCAAAGAATCTGCTGCCGTAAGACCAGCAGTGGAACTATTTTTGATGCCATCCCATTCTCGTGCCAGACTATTTCTGATGCCACCATAGTGTAATAAAGCTGCCCTATTTTAGGTGACATGGGGATGGCATTATGTGTATCCCAGTGGTAGTCATATAGGGTATGGAGAAACAGAGCTCACTGCAGGGGCTAATATAGACGTGGGCATGATTTCAACAGGAAGTCGATAAAGCTATATCATTCCCATCTGCCTTGTGTTTAGTATGCGCTCAACATACCATCACTTCTGCAGCGCCCATCTTTTTCTCCTCTCTCCCAAAGTCTTCATTTTCCGGCACTCACATTCCCCTTTCTCCTTTTTAATCTCATCATATTTCCTCCATGATTCCCTATCACTCAAGGGGACTTCGTCTGAATGTAATCTCTCTCTTTCTTTCGCTCTCTCACTGCTGAGCCATCAGATCCATACTATGGCCAGACAAAACCAATGTTTGGGGTGTCCTAAAATAGACCTAGAGTGCTGGCTGGGAGAGATTATTACTCTACAGTTCAATAAAGGCCTAGACACTTGGAGGCATGCCAGCGAACCACAGCAATGATTCAGCTCTATCCAGAAGGAAGTGCAGATTCTATTTAAATATGTCTGTGACATATTTAAAGGGGGTTCTTCTTCCTCCAACTAAACATCTGTATCGATTATTCACCGTTTATTTTTACTGTTTTCAGACAATGGAAATGTGCCAAATGACGTTGTGTCCTTTGGCAAGGCACTTCTCCCTACTTGCCTCGGGGGAATGTCCCTGTACTTACTGTAAGTCGCTCTGGATAAGAGCGTCTGCTAAATGACTAAATGTAAATGTATGTGTTTTGGCACAGCAAGTATGTTTCAATTAAAGTGGTTGAGTGTAGTTGTCAAAAACCCCAAAAAGGAAAACTCTTTGGTGTCATTTTCTTCAGACATGCCCCAGTATAACATTCACTAATTCCACTCTATTTACTGTGCAGTTTCCTGCATGGTTTGTAAGAAAGAAATTACAAATACCAATATGGCAAAATTACCATTTCTGTATATTATCAAGTACCTGTGTTTCTCTGTTTATAGAACAACAAATGATATAGGTGTTAAAATAGCAAGTGCTTTATAGAACGGCAATTAATGTAGGCTTAATAGCGACCCCTTTATAGCCTGAGGGTTAGGCTTAGGGAAAGGGTTAAGGGTTAGAGTAGTGTTAGGTTTAGGGTGAATTCCATGAATTCCAAGGTTGGATGCAAACAATTTCGTAGAAGGTCAGATGTGTAACAACTGTGTAGTAAAATTAAACACAGTGAAATACTGTAACATGAGATAAGAGAGAAGTCTTGCAGTCATACTTGCATTTTAGATGGTCTTAAGTTATTTATTTTTCATATGTCATTATGAAGCTAAACATATTCAAAAATTGCTGTCTTCCCCTCTGTAATAATGACAAATCTGTGATCTTTGCTGTTTTTCTGTTAAAAAAGAACAGAAAACAGGTTTCTGTGACAAACACCTTTGTGTATTGTACCAGGTTATGGAGAACGGGGGATTTTCAAGCAGACCGTAGATTACTCAGTATTGTGGGTCTTGGGGACACCCCATCTATGCTACATCTGTTAAGGGTGCAGTGCACACACTGTTCTCTTGGGACACCACTCCTCTGATCTGCTCCGGTTCTCACACAAACCACATGCAGCACACACCTACATGATTTGAATACAGTGCTTTCCAAGCCCACCACCACTGTACCGTAATGAAGTCTTCTGTTCCACAATTCTGTGAAACTGATGAAAATGATACTTATCACGTCATTACAGAATTACTATACAAAGGCTTTACAGGTGTGTTAAGATCAAGCACAAAACATGCCACTGACAATTTGTGGATGTTGACAAAGCACAGCTGCCGTGCAGCAGTGGATTTATTGAAAAAAAAAAATTAACAGAAATTAAGATTGAAAAAAGATGATAACAAGTAATTAAATCTATATAACTGGAAACATTTCACTTTAACTTCCTCAAGTCTGCATCAATTTAGTTAACCATGATTGTTCAAACTGTTTCCTTTGTTCTAACAGTTACAGCTTGTATAATAAATTATGTCACACAAGGTATTTGGTCAAACAAAGGCATATTGGCAAAGATTATTATTAGTTTTGCCTTTTACTGCAATGTGCCCTTGTGTATCAATATGTATCAATTTTACAGACCAAATAGTGAGTGACAGCTGAAACCGTTACCAAATAAACCAATAAATGCAGAGGTGACCAGTGTCAAGACTTTTTTCAGTTGATATAATGTCACAGAACTGAGAAGGAAAGAGAACGTGAGAGAGTTAAAATAAGACTGCCCAGATGTAAAGAAAAGGATGCAGAGGGAAAAAAAGGAGGGAGGGGGGGTGGAAGGTCAAAGTGGTTGACTATCTCTCTGGATCCAAACAAACAGGTGCACAGGAGTGAATTTGCATAGTTTTGCTACACATGGTGCTTTCCAACCTTGCCATTGTTTTTGCTTCACGTTTCCTTGTTAGTGTTAACAAATTCAATCCCATCCAGGCCAAAATGTGTTATGAGAAACTGAATCCAAATGTTCCTGTTTAATTTATGCATGATAATGATACTGCATCTACTGTTCAACCATTGCTTTGACGAATGCTTTGAACTGGATCAAGTCATGTTTGGGCTTTCACTTTGCTTACACTTTTGCTGCCATGATCTCTCTGTTCTCTATTTTATAGATTTACTTTGTTCAGCGTTGAATGCATTGAAACACTTCACCTCATTTTCACCACAAGTTTTTGGCTTCAAAGTATTGATGCCTCAGGGTAGGAACAGGGAAACAAGTCCAACTGTCTTTTGAGCAAGTTGTATCTTGCCACACTTGCCTTTCAGTGCAAGTAAATAATTTCCATTTTATATTGTAAATGTTCAGGAAGCACACATCACTTTCTAGAAACTTATTCAATTGAAATTGAATTCATGTTTACTGTCTTGCCCCTTTTGCATCCATCTGACAAATTCAACATTTTTCAAGATTATTTTTAGTTTAATTTCATTAAAGCCATTTCAAGAAGCTACGGGCAAGGGATTGATCTGGACAAAACACGTACTTGCTAGAGCTTCAGTCAGGTACTCACCTCTAGTCAGTTGCATCCACCCTTGTGTTGAACTAAACACTGCTACTACTGCATGGCTTATAACTCCTCATGTCTCCTTTATAGTATATATTCATCATCATCTAGATGGTGTTACCTATTCACAACCACCTGAAATTCACCTGTTTCCCTACCCTCCCCATACAATTCACCTTCACAAATGTACACACCTTTATGTGAATGTGTGGAACTTAACTTGTTAGATATAGGTAGATAACTCAGGTCTTCAGGCTTGTCCAAGTACATTCAGTCATCCAAGCAAGTTATCTCAGCCTAGTTTAGTTAAATAACTCTAAAAACATGAATGTCCTTACATGGTATTAAATAGGGGCTCAAGAAAACGTGCCTTTTTTACAGTTGTGTGTTTGGGACCCTGAAGCTTTAAAGGGGTCATAGAATGATTTTATAGGGTATTTCACACTGTTCCTTAAGGTCTCCGAATAGGGTATGTAACATTGGTTGTACTAAAAATGGCCCGGGTATTGTTCTATGCGCCCTAATGCAACCCTGTGAAATAGCCCTAGAGTGAAATGAGAGGTTTTCTCCCTTTTATGGTATGCTCATGAATATTTAGATGAGCGGCGCGCTGATTGGTTGGTTTACAACGAGCGAAGCTGCGGAGCGAAGACACAACATGGCCAACAGCACCCTTTAGCTGTAATAGTAGTGTAAAACTCACACTTCAGTGTCGTAGCCTAAGCATAATTTTGTATTAGGTTTCTTTTTAGCATTTTAAGCAACATAAGTTATTAATTTGCTGTATGTACATTTTGGGGCGTGACAAAGGTACAGACCAGAGCCAAATAAGATACAGCCAGTTGACGTCAACTCGTTGCTTCTTTGGTAATCTCCCATTTTACAGCGGCAGATTCAAATTGTGAGATTTGCATAGGAAAGAGGTGTCAATGGGATTTGAGGTTCCCTGTATGTCCATTTTACCCACGAACTGTCGTTATTCAATTATGACAAGTTAAACTCGGTTTTGCATTATATGACCCCTTTAACTGTAGTTCAACAGGTTGTGGCAAGTCTGCTCTGAAAAGCCAGACATTTAGATGAAGGTACAGCCCTGCAGCTGTAAATAGCAAAAAAGACCTGTGTCAGCTCTTAGTTTCAGATAAAAAATCTCTGTTTACCGAACTCTATGCACAAATCCAAATAATCTGCCTTTGGACGGTTCCCGTAAGTGAGCAGGTACACTAGGCCATTTCAAGAAGCCAAAGCTTTATTTTTTTCGCTTGCCTTTCAGTGAATATGGCTGCAATCCATACCTGCATCTCAGAAAGTAATAGAGATCTTCTTTCACGTTCCAAATTTTGGCGATAAAGATGCTCTGTAGAGTAGCTTTGTATGGAGGGCTAGGGTCCAATAACTAAATGACATGTGAAACATGAAAACAGTACAATTACCTTAATATTTTAGCTGTGGTGAGGTACATGTACTGTATGTGAGTTGTGAGCTGATGTGTCAAATTGACAAGCTTTAAAATTGACTTTCAAATGCCAGATATTTGAGTGTTATTGTAAACCAAGTCCTAAAAAAAACTCTTGACCTTTTGGACCATGCATATTAAATGAAATAAGGTGTTGTTTTATTGAATGAATATAATTGCTTTTGGAAATGTGTTGTCCTGCTCAGTCATTGTGTCACAGCAAGGAATGTCAACAAGTGTGGTCATAATCTCAACAATGTTCCACCCCTGCCAAGTCAATAAAAGTAATGCCAAAAGTATTTAGTGATGCTTTCTGTTGAGTATTACTGTGTGTGTACAGTATAAGATTCACAAATTTCACATTGGTTGTTGCACAGGTAGTGGACTGAGGTCTGTTTTTTGTTTGTGCAAGTAGCCCCACCTTTATCCAGCTTTGTTGTCATCTGTGCCACCAGTACTAGGGGAAATTTAGCACTCCTTGAAGTATCACTTCATGAACAAGCTGCTGACTGGAAAGACGACCTGGTGTGGAGACTCACTGGCTGAGAGCAAAACAATAAACCTGAGAGAACAGAACACAAAAAGAAGTGTGACAACTGTGTAAATGTTTATTATACCCCTAGGTCATCAGTACTCTTCTCTTCATTTCATGCGGTAACCCCCCCCCCCCCCCCCCCTATTAATTCAATGTTTACAATGGGTAAATGATGTAAGCATGACAGTGTATGTATGTGTATATATATATATATATATATATATAACCAGTGTTGCCACAGTTACTTTGAAAAAGTAACTTAGTTACGTTACAGTTACTTGATTTTAAAAGTAACTTAGTTACTTTACAAGTTACTTGATTTTAAAAGTAACTTAGTTACTTTACAAAGTACTTGATTTTAAAAGTAACTTAGTTACTTTACAAGTTACTTGATTTTAAAAGTAACTAAGTTAGATTACAAGTTACTTTTATTAGTTACATTCAGCGGCTGCCGACAACACCCCCGCCGCCTCAACATAAAAATAGGTGCGTTCGACTTCACACACCTATTGACAACCGTCTCTATAAGTTTGACTGTGCAGTGCTGCGACTCCAAATGTTTCTTCAAATTTGACGTCGTGTTTTTGTAGCTTGATAGCACTTTGTCGCCACCAGCACAGGGCGTACAACGAACCTTGATATTTCCATCTTTAGCTAACAAATACTTAAAATAGTGATTTTATTTCCAACTCGAAAATGCGCATCTCTCACTCTCCTGCTACATTGTTGTTTGTGTCGCTGAGTGGTAGGTCTATGTATATACACGTGACGTGACCCTCGTGCTGAAAACGTGACTTAATTGTCGCATAGGCTTAACTCCCAGAGACGCAAGAAGAAATCAAATATATATTTTACTATTAATGACAAAATAGTAACGCACAGTGACTTGGACAAGTAAATTTAATCTGATTATTGGTTTGGAAATAGTAACGCGTTAGATTACTCGTTACTGAAAAAAGTGGTCAGATTATAACACATGACAGTGATAGATATATATATATATATATATATATATATATATATATATATATATATATATATATATATAATATATATATATATATATATATATATATATATATCACTGTCATGCTTACATCATTTACCCATTGTAAACATTGAATTAATAAGGAGGGGGGGGGGGGTTAACGCATGAAATGAAGAGAAGAGTACTGATGACCTAGGGGTATAATAAACATTTACACAGTTGTCACACTTCTTTTTGTGTTTTGTTCTCTCAGTTTTATTGTTTTGCTCTCAGCCAGTGAGTCTCCACACCAGGTTGTCTTTCCAGTCAGCAGCTTGTTCATGAAGTGATACTTCAAGGAGTGCTAAATTTCCCCCAGTACTGGTGGCACAGATGACAACAAAGCTGGATAAAGGTGGAGCTACTTGCACAAACAAAAAACAGACCACTACCTGTGCAACAACCAATGTGAAATTTATATATATATATTTATATATAGTAAAATCGAAATGTTGGAATGAGGTATTTCACATAGCATCTGTTTAGTTATCCTTCTCTCGCAAGTTTGGAAATCCCAGTTGAACCCTTCTGTTCTTGTGGCCTGTTTTCCTTCCCTTCATTTTAGGACTCTCAAGGAAACTGACCCTCAACTTCATAACACCTGCTGACCTTTGTCACCAAACCATTTAACCCTAACCCGGAGTCAGGTGGCTGAGCGGTGAGGGAATCGGGATAGTAATCCGAAGGTTGCCAGTTCGATTCCCGGTCATGCCAACTGACGTTGTGTCCTTGGGCAAGGCACTTCACCCTACTTGCCTCGGGGGAATGTCCCTGTACTTACTGTAAGTCGCTCTGGATAAGAGCGTCTGCTAAATGACTAAATGTAAATGTAAACCTGTCAAAGGTGGGTTAAAGGTCAAATGAGCCATTCCTGCCTATTAGTGAGGCTTGCTTGGGCCATACTCAAGAACTGGCCAGTTACAGGCCTTGTGGGGAATGCCATATCTTCATTCTGTTTTGTTGAACTGCTTTGTTCCTCGTAAGATAAAAAAAAAAAAAAAAAGATTATGCCTATTTTTTCTAATTGACATTCCAGGCATGCTGCAAAGGTGAATAGAATAAATTAACTGAATGTCTTCATTTGCATAAGCTAGATAAGCAAAAGACGATAAACATTCTACACTGTGGTTGTGGATATTAGTTGGCAAGTTTATCAAATGTAAATATTAAAGCTTTTGTAATGTCCATTGCAAATTTTATTAATATGTATTACTCCAAATAATTAGTAGTTTACATGGTAGACCTGTTTTAGACTTGTGTTGTTATATATTAATGTGGTCTGTGCAGTGTTGTATGACATACGTATGACATGACAGTATGACAAAACTAGAGCAAGGGGGGGATGTTCGACATGTATAAGATAACCCTAATCAGCTGTTATCAGTCTTAAGATACAGTATGGGCCACACGTATCTTCAACACATGCAAAGAATCCACCCACAGTGCTCTATGTACTGTAATATAGTTTATTGCCTTGTATGGGTCAGTGAGCCGAGTACCTATACAGTACGTATACAGTTCTACCTCTGTGAACCCATTTCGATCAATGTCATACTATATATAGAAAAGGCAGTGATGATCAACAGGAACAGCTTAGAGGGAAAGTCTGCCAGGGACACCCCAATGCAGAGAACGTGGTCCTACATGTAACCCTTCTTCTTCAGTGACTGAGGTTAAAGTTAAGCTTCCTCCAACAAGGAGCTGTACCACAACATAAAGGGTTGTACTCGGGTCAATTGGAACACAAGCATAATGCTCTCATACCCCAGGCTCCCACACCTTCAACTGACTTGCTTGTTCAGAACTGGGGAAAGGTATACATGTCCCATGCATGAAATCCAATAAAACCAGCACCGAGGTTGGAAACCACCCTCAAGAGCCCACCACTTTGCACAGATAAACACAAGGAAACATTTCTTGATTGGATATTGGGTAATATTATGGTAATCTTTACTATATACAAACTGCAACATGTTGACATGAGTTCAAGTTGTATTTTAACATGACAGTTTACTGTATATGGGGAGATACTATACCAGCACAATGATTCAGGAACTATTTTAAAATTCCAGAACGGACTGCTCTATCCTGTTCTAGCAGGCAGGCTCTGTTGAAAGCATTCCAGACTTTTAGAGTTTAAATTATTTATTTTATTACCTAATGATGTAAAGAGAATGTTGGGATAGTTTTTGTTTGGAGATGTACAGTGACCTCTATTAGGAGTAAGTATCGGGACAGGGAAGTTAAAATTGCTTTGTGAAATATACTCATGACTAAAAGATTGAAACATGGATGTGAGGCATAAGATTATAATGATGAAAAATACCTTATTTATCTGTTTGTCTCTATCTTTTTGTGTTTCGCTAACTAATTATGAAAGCAATGCAAACATATGGGACTTTTCAATTGAATGCAAAAGTATACAATCACAGCAGAAGAACAACAAGAACAGCAGTGAAGCTGTGGTGTTGACTACATATACGTAATGAATGCATATAATTAAGGTGTGAAGTTGCAAAATAATCTTAAACCAGGACACTGCTGCTACTGAGCTTTGTGGTCTGTATGGATCACTGTAGCAGTTGTTTCACCTGACCGATTTTCCCAGAGTTCAATTAGTCAAGAGAAACAAACACTAAGGTAATCCATACCTACAGCACCATGACCCTCAGTAACAAGGCTATTAGTGTCCACACTCGAAATAAAGGGCACACTTTGTGCTTTGTGTGCTCGATCTTTGGAATCCTCAGTCCTGACTATCCTTGCAGACCAATGCAATTTATAAAACAATAGAAACGGGCTTCACTATCCTCCTCTGACCATTTCAGACATTATTGAAATGAACTGTTTCTCAAAAACACATTTAAAATAGTTCTAGTTATTCTCAGTGTTCATGGTACAGATCAACTTTTTATGGATTGAAAGCCATGAACTGTCTTTCCCCATCACCATACGATAGTTGCCTCATCAAACGTCTATACTGTGTCCCCCTTGTCCACCAAGCCAGGTCTGCTGCTTGGCTGCAGTGAGAGAGTGAACAGCAGCAGAATCCTTATGATCCTCTTCCAGCCAGACTGAAGCTAAACCCATTAAAGTGCCCGGGCAGCGTTTAGCACACAGTGCCCAGAGAGCCAGCTGAATAGCTTAGGCATGACGTGTGGAATCTCACGGAGGGCAGGAAGAAAAGAGGAGAGATGTAGGGGGAGGGCTTGATGTCTGTTTATTGTGGTGGTGAGAGGAAGCAGAGGAGGGAAGGAGACGAGTGTAAAAGGGGCAGCACCGCTTTCACATGAAGGTGGCTGAAGCCAATCATACAACAATTGTACGATTACTGAAAAATGCACAAGAAAGACAAAATGGGGAAACAAACATATTCATTTGAAAGATACACTCTGGGGAAATTTCCCTCGCTTGAGGCCCCAGCCTCGGCTTGTGTAAAGCACCATAGAAAATAATGCTCGAAGAGAAGAAGCCCACATGACCTCAGAACCTGTGTAGTTAAGAATGGTATGTTTCTCCATATCTGGCAATTTAGTAAGCTATTTTAAATGTGATGAGTCATATATTTCATAACAGATCTTTCATGGCATGTAGCAGGTCTTACATACACTACCGTTCAAAAGTTTGGGGTCACCCAGACAATTTCGTGTTTTCCATGAAAACTCACACTTTTATTTATTAAATAACTTTCAAAATGAATAGAAAATATAGTCAAGACATTTACAAGGTTAATTATTATTATTAGAAATAATTATTTTTATTTGAAATATAAATGTTGTTCTTCAAACTTTGCTTTCGTCAAATAATGCTCCATTTGCAGCAATTACAACATTGCAGACCTTTGGCATTCTAATTCTAATCCTTCTAATCATCCATTAGTCTTCTAAGGCAATTAGCAAACACAATGTACCATTCGAACACATACAGTAATAGTTGCTGGAAATGGGCCTCTATACACCTATGTAGATATTTCATTAAAAACCAGACGTTTCCACCTAGAATAGTCATTTACCACATTAACAATGTATAGTGTATTTCTGATTAATTTAACGTTATCTTCATTGAAAAAAACAGTGCTTTTCTTTGAAAAATAAGGACATTTTTAAGTGACCCCAAACTTTTGAACGGTAGTGTATATTGTCTGAATAGCACAAATGTTTATTCTCTTTTTGTGCTGATTATCTACACCCATCAATGAGCCAACATTTCCCCTCCTTTTTCTCTGATGAAAGATTTTGCGAACTGAAGCTATGCGTAATGAAAGGTGTTCTTGGAATGTTTTTGTAGAGTTTTGAGGCCTCGCTCATGTAGCAGTATGGATAAGCAATGTTTCCTTTTTCAGGATCTAACTGCACTGTCAGCACTGGTTAATAATCACTGTGTATTGTGTACACTGTAGTAAGGACATGGTGGAAGCTAGCATGCTCAGACTATACGAAAATATAAAACACAGGAGTAATCGTAGATCCGTATCATGTGTGAATTAAACTGCTGGAGAGGTTTCCTAAGCAACTTGTCCAGTGATGAGTGCAGTTTAACCCTCGTGCTGCCTTCGGGTCACATGACCCAAAGGTTCATAACGAACCATCGTTGTGTTTACCCAATTTTACCCAATACAAAAACAAATTAAAATAATTTTCTTTTAACCTTTGCAATGTGGGGGGTCTGAGACAGCCCAACGGTTAAAAGAAAATGTCTCACTTTGTCTTTGTATGCGGTAAATCTGTCGCAATACGACGGTGGGTCACAATGACTGATGGGTCAGAATGACCCGAAGATAACACAAGGGTTAAAGAACAGTAGACCAAAATGTGTACAATTCTGTAACAGGTAGGAAAGCTGTTTATATTAAAACCCTTGTTAGTGTGTTAGCGTTGAGTTTGGGTTGTGGTCCCACTACATTAACCATGGTTGTTTGTTTTTAATATAATGTAACTGACTTCACAGTGACACTAATACTGCAGATCTGTTACCAAAGCTCTGTTACTATGACATGTAGTACTTGCTTGTATTTGACAATTTTTTTTTTTTTTTTTTGGCAGGGGTAAAATAATATTGCGCTGGCCGCATTATTGTATTTGGCAATGCTTGTTATGGCCGGCTCCAAGGGAGCTTGGTCCTGGCAGTAGGCTAGCCTAATTGGCACTACTGTGTCTGCTGTTTAGAGGAAGATTTGGCCTCCAACATTTTGGCTTGGTTTGGTCATGGCTTGGCCTGGTTGTACATTAAGTGCATTTTTTACTTACCTTTTAGAGCCCTATATTCTGGTTAACTATGCAGTCTAATCAGGAAAAAGTCCTCTCAGTGTTGTCGCCTTGTTTGAAGCTGACCCACACTGAATCTTTTGAGTTCCAACCTGCTGCTGTGGATGTTGGTTGGCTCTTGTCAGGCCTGCCTGCCTCCCTGTCATGTGACCCTGTGTTTGTTTAACCAGCGCCAGTGGTCTGCTGTCCCGGGTTGCAGTCTGGCCCACACTAATTCCCTTTATCTACCCCACCCCTGAGCCTCCATATACACTATGCTGTGGTTGTTTGTCTGTGACTGTGCCTCACCAGAACTCTGCAACTCCTTCCCTCTTCTTTTGAGACATGCCGTAGCATAAAACTTCATAGAATTTACAATTCATTTCATAATGCATATCCTATTTGCACAATGTGTGTATTCAGTTCATTTATTTTCAAAATGACTGACAGTCGTTCAACAAGAAAGAGTAACTTGCGAGCAGTATTTCAGAGAGCTGTTATCTTCTCTGATTCACTCACAAACTGTCACACTGAAAGGTGTTAGGAAATCCCCTGTGTCTAACAGTATTTAAATTACTCACAGCCTGAATGGGAATGGGAATGTAGTTAGTAGAAAAAACACTACAGTACTTCACTCTATTATTTGCCAGATAGGTCATACAATGAAAACCGTTTTGAGTGTTAGCTGAAAATGATTTGTGATGAGAAGAAAAAAGAATAGGGGCTTTTGTTTGTACAGTAGGATGACAACTTGAACTTGCAACTGCACTGTGTAGAGAAAGCTTGATGATTGCGTTGTTTGGTCCACAAAGGATTTCTTGAAAATGTTGTTTTACCAACCCCAGGAATTTAAAGGTTTGTCTGAGTTAACAACTGAAACCAAGAGAGACTATGTGATAGGTACATTATGGCCCTGAACTATTTCCATTTTGATAAATGAAGAGCTCAAGAATGTATTAGTGTTAATATTTTATTTCTACATATCGATATCCCAAGATACGTTATTAATACATACATATGTACTTTCATTTTTAGATGTATGTTTGTTCCTGTTTTTATGTGGCCATATAATATTTTTGTGAGTGGGAAACCAAACATTGTCTATTCTTCAAGACCTAAATTGGTATTTTCCCTTCACTTTGACCATCTTAATTGAATTTAGGATAAAACTCATATTATAAATTCAGATGTTTCTGACCTCTAAGCGTTGTCTCAGCTCAGTAGTGAAACTCAGACACAGAAATGTAATTTTGTTGATGCAGCTTTTGGTTCCCCCTGCCTCTGTGGAAGTGAAATTGAGTTGCCTCAGACCAAGCTCTTTTACAACACAAGGCCCACAAGGTCATACTGCTTTGTTTCTGCCACTGGACACAATGTAGTAGTGTTTTTAATTCAACAACTAGAAACTCTTTGTCCTACAACATAAACTGTTTTGTGCTTTATTTTGATGCAGTTTGCACACCCTTTGTCCAAATCCGCTGAAATGATGATGTTGACAGCTCAGTCACTGCTCATTAACATAATACAATACATGTTCTGTCACTGCTAGCTAAAGCTGCCCAAATCTGTGAATGTATTAAATCAACATGCCCCCCCCCCCGTCTGATGAGTAATTTTTCCAGATATACTTAATTCAATTAAAGAATTGAATTAACTTTACTCCTTGAACTTATTAGGGATTTCATGGATACTGAAGCAATACAGATCTTAACTGTACATATTCAAGTTCACTGTACAAGTAAACACCTATACAAATTATGAGAAAATACAAACCTGACTCATGTAATACATGGAAAATCTATACTGTCGTCATTAGCCTCTAGTTCAAAGACTGACCCCCAGTTTCAGAAATTGTGATTTCTTGGAAAGATAAACAGTAGGCAGAAGGAGAGGATCAGCCTTGTTGTGTTTGGTTGTGTTTTAGGACACTTGTCAAAGTCCATGTCACTTTAGCCTTTGTCTGGGGACATGACAGCATGCAGCAGAGATCAAAGAGGGAGAAAGAGAGAATAACAGCAAGTAAGTATTTAAAGAAAAGTATATAGACATGTGGAAATACAAGTAACATTTTTAAAAATAGAGGATATTGTGCATGGAAAAATTAAGAAAAGACATTGTAAAATAAAGATGGATTGACTCAGGAGGGGCTGGGCAAGAGACAGGAGAAGATGTGGAGGGAGAGAGAGCGTGAGAGGAATGCAGAGAACAGAACAGCCCATACCATGGTCCGCCACTTCATCTTCTCTGGCTCAGACTGCAGTAGGCCTGTGTCAGCCGATTCAGGCAGTTGTCATGGCAACTGTAGCAAAGCCAGACGCTGGAGAGTGTGGTTACCAAGGGAAAATGTTGTCCATGCTGATACTTGGCTAGCCCAGTGCCTTGTACCAAAGTCAATCCAGGAATGACCATTATCAGTTACAAATTCTGGAACTGAAATCTGTCTGATTGAAATATGTTGAACCAACATTGCATAATGCCAAAAACCTTAAATGACTTATTTTGTGATCCGGCGCTATATATATATATATAAATAAATTCTATAAAAATAAAAAAAAATAAAAAATGCTTTTTTAATTATTTTTATTATTATTAACTTGACCTTCCAGGGGGGGCGGGGGGTGCCGTTGGGGGGGCGGGGCGCCCCCCTAATATAATGGTAGGGGAAACACTGAGAAATGTGTATGGTGGGGTATGTTGATATAGTGAAGAGATCATCATGTAGAGATGTATATGGTGGGGTGTGTTGATATAGAGATGTGTATGGTGGGGTGTGTTGATATACAGATGTGTATGGTGGGGTGTGTTGATATAGTGAAGAGATCATCATGTGGAGATGTATATGGTGGGGTGTGTTGATATACAGATGTGTATGGTGGGGTGTGTTGATATAGTGAAGTGATCATCATGTAGAGATGTGTATGGTGGGGTGTGTTGATATAGTTGGATTGGCAGAAATGTCAGCTACTATGTATCAGAATGTCAGTGTGTTAAGGGACATAAATAGTAGTGGGGATGGTGGACAGATGCAGGTACAATGATCCCATCCATTTCACCCTCTACCTCAGACTCTGCTGGGGATTTGAATTGCAAATGGGAAATTAGCCTTAGGGTTTTTCTACTATCAGAATAATTAATGATTAAGTCTTGGTTGTGGGTTTTATTCCCCCATCAGGCAAAAAAACTATAAAGGTCCCATCCCCCATAATAAGATTAAAAAAGCATAGGGGACCCAACATGAGTATTTTACTAGGAACACAATCTTCTCACTTACAAATATTAAACAGAAGCAGGAATTTAAACTAAGATATGTTCATAACCTTGATGCAGTTTGTGTGCGTGGGTGTGTTAATCACCTTAGTGTGTGTGTCTGTGTGTGTATGTGCATGTCTGTGTGTGTTCATCTCAGTGAGTAAGTAAAGAGGGTTAGCCGGTGACTAAGACATTAGTTAAGTAATTACTTCTCCAGTGACATGATTAAATAATGATTTCGGACATTTACCAGCCATCTAACAGCTAATTAGACAATTAAAAGAAAAAAAATCAACAAAATCATGACAGAATTTTTTACTGCTGCCTCTAATTTCTTGCTCTTTTCCACTAGCGGATGATGTAGGACACCACATTGGTCAGGCTGACCTTGAGCTGAAGGGACTTTGAAAAGGAAAATGGGCACAAAAAGGACAAACTACGCACACGACAAAACATAGATGGTTATCATCTAGTTCTTGGCTCATCGAGCTATCCCAAATCAATGACAAAAGAAAATTAGATGAAGCATCTCTTTGTGCAACACAAGGCTGGCTTAATATATTCACTTGAACAATTCTGACAATATGCTTACAATCAAAGGTCCTCAAATAGTGTTGCATTTCTTAATAAACAGGTGAGTGGATGAGGCTGGCACACCATCTTTTTAATCATTCATTTGAACACATACTTTATTTATTTAAAATGGTTAGTATAGCTTCATAGAATATCCACTGCAGAGCATTGGACTCTCCTAGTCATTGTATAAACCCTGTGCCCCACCCTACCATCTCTCTTTTGGAAGGTGACAGGCATAGGAAGGTTATGACAGGGCACCACTTATCTATCCACCTTGACCTTGCTAAAGGACAAGATGAGAGGATAAGAGACACCATTTCAAATTTTCTAGGTATAGCCTAGGCCGAGGGACATTGCACACACATAACATTCATACACACCAGGGATTGTGCTCCTTCGGCTTCAGTGTAGTATCGGTTGAACAGTAAAATGCCACACTAATGCAACCTGATTTGCAAGTTAAGAGAGCCATTCATGAAATTGATCATCACTGAGATGATTTCACAAATGCATGAAAGACCAGATTTGCAACCAGCCCACAGGGAAATATATAAAGTGCGATGATTCATTTGTTAAATTCAAACTGTTCGCTTGTTTATGGGTGGAATGTAAATCATTCATGTGTGCATACAAGTCCAAATACATTAGTTAGTTTGGAAATGATTTGGAAGCTAAAGTGACCGAAAGTGACACTTGCCATAGTGCCTTCTGGAAAACATCTTTACTGTAGTGTGCAGGGGCGTCGTTCGACCCTTTTTATTGGGGCACGTGCCCCAGTATAAATCTGCTGTGCCCCAGTAAAATCAAAAGTTTGAGTTTTAACTATTTACTATATTAGTCAGTGCATTCATTTAAATTGATAATCCTGGAAAAAATAAACGCAGTATCCCAATCAACGTTTGTAAAAGTGTTTAACCGAAAACACAAACCGATGCACACAGAATTCCATGTCAGCGCGCTCTTCTGAGCTTGCCAAATAGCCACTGCACGCACACAGAAGTCCAGGTGTTGGACTTGGCAAACAAGTCAGAATTAAGGTAGGCTAAGAAAACATTACAAAGCTAAAGATAGTTTCTAAATGAAAGGCCTACCGATCATCTTATTTGGACTAAAACATAAACAATATTACATGAAGCTCAAAATAACAGTATTTGCGCTTAAATTAATACGAAAAAAATGTGCGCCCTCGCATTTACTATTGATGTCCCTGCCAACACTGATATCAAACTTGCATCCCTGAAGTGTTGTATAGTGGGTTAAGCAAGGGGAGTTTCTATAGCCTAGTAGTGCATTGTGCGCAGCAAGCTTGAAAGAAAAAAAAGGGATAGGAATAGGGGCCTGTGCCCCAGTAGAATTTTATGTCTAACAACGCCTCTATTAGTGTGTGTAATTTCCATGAGAGCTTGTGTCCAGTCCGGAATACCCTCCTCCCTCCTCCTCACACCCTCCAACCTCCTTAACCTGTCCTTATCAGGCAGGCACACATGGAACAAAACTCACTAACTCATGGGGCCTCTCAGTTTCAGAGGGCACATTATTGCAAACACACATCAAAAGGGACTAAAGTACTCAAGGGCCAACAAATATTTGCCTATGACTTCACTGTGTGCCAGAAGTGCAGGAGACTGGAAATGTGGCCGTGTTGGGCGATGAGCAATCCTGGACTAGTGACAGGGCAGTTTAGGAGTTAAAAAGGGTATTCTGGTTCTAACTGGTCCAAGTTTGTTTAAAAAACAAAAACAGTTTACAAGAAAATGTGACTGCTTTAAAAGGAAAGGTAAAGTGAGTCCTGAAAGCAGCTCTTGATGGTTAAGATCCAATAATTTACTGATGAAGCAAAATCACCAGTCTACTGCCAATAGTCAGATTTGCTTTCATGACATAAGTTAGTTAACAGGAATAAACAGAACACCCTGGTCCCGAAAAGAACAGATATTAACATTGATGTATTTCCTAATGACATACCGTGGATTATTATTTTCTTGTGAAAGGCAAAAGTGGTTGAAGGCAACAAAATATATATATTGCATCCATTCATGATGAGCAACCAACATGATGTGGGTGACTGAAAATCTACTAGTCTGACAAGATACAGGTGTGAAAGATCTACAGCAAAGCCTTGACCTCATGATATTAGAAATATTTCCACTGCCTCACATTTCCCATTGTGCATGGTGTAGACAGTGAAATAATCAATACCCTTTTCTCAGCAGTTTTAATCCTCATGGTTCCTCCCCACCCGCCCTCTCTGCCACTTCTTCCCAGCAAAGGCTCTCTCTACTGAATAATATATGCCAAAATGCTTGGCTAGGCCATTAGAATTGACCTTGGTGAATTATTGATCAAAGCATAACACCCCTGACCTCTATCAAAGCCGGCGTGGTAGTTAGCCTCCCAGCATCCGGTGTGCTCTCACATTTCATGTCCCGGTGACTTTAAATAGCCCCAGAGTGTCCCTGGCTGGTTTAATTGTCATGATGATGGGCCGGATGGGCAACTAAGGAGCAGGGAATAAGCTCTGTTTTTACAGACCATACCGTATGATTAGGTAGGCATTAATTGCCACAAATCTGTCAATGTACTGCAACAACATGACTGACAAACAGACAAAAGAAATAGCATCTTTTGAATCTTTTCTTAAATTTTTGGTCAAGACCTTGCAACCCCAGATTCCCTGCATATGCAGGCCACTGTTTTTGATAGGTTTATCAGTCTGGGATACCATACCAGGCATTGACTTTCTGTTCTCCTTTTCCAGTCATTCACGAAACCTGATGATTAATTTTCTCTTGTTTGGTTGTATCCTCGATCATGAGCGTCCACCCTGCTCCAGACTCTCTCTCTCTACCTCTCTCTACCTCTCCTCCTCTCTGTTAGTTCCACAGATGGCTCACAGGACACGGCCAATGGATTTGATTTGTCGTGATCATGGCAACTGGTCTGGGGTGGTAAAGAGGGCAGGATGACGACTGTGATTTGTCACTCAGTTGTCGCCGTGACCTTTCGCTGGCATTTCACTGTCTTCCATCCCATCTTGCCCTTTCATTATGTCTCCCTGCTTATATCGATTGTGAGGGACCAGACCGCTAAGGATAAGATATGCAAATTGGCTTTGAACTCACCGAGGTCCTGCCCTGATTAAGGTAGAACATTTTATTCAATGTTGAATATGAGATTTGCAAGTTATGAGTGGCAATGAGTGACGATGTTCTGAACATTATGAAATAATACTGCACAGAATCTTTGATCATCTGACCTTTTTTGCAGACCAGTGACAGACCAGTAGAATTCTTATCAAGTAGACCATGGAAACAATAAATGTATGTCCAGCAGAAAGACAGGCAGCATGACTAGCAGGGCTGGATCTATCTCAATTCCTGCACACAAGTCAGGTAGGCCAGCTCTACCCAAACTCATCTAGTGGCTAGGATGTCACAGGGTCCATAAGACGGGCAGCCTCTAGATGTTTAGGTATGCCTAAAGCTGGCTGTACATAAGCTGGCTGTACACTCCACCGTGGCCTATTGTAAATGAATTTATCGTCATAGACCTTAGTATTCTCTTCTTTGGCAAAACAGCATGAATATCATAACATAGAGACCACAAAAATACTTCATCACCTCAGGCTTGTTGCCACATCAAACATTCAGCAAGTAATTTCAGCATGTATCTTTTAAAAGACTAGACAGCTACATTAATAATGCCCCCCCCCCCCCACCCCCACCCCCTCAATCCACTACGCCCACCCGCTCCCTCTCACCCTTTCCCTGTGGAGTCTGGGTAGGAAGCATGTTTACGTATGTATGTCTGATCCCTGCGAGAGTTCACTGAGCCAGCCAGCCCACTAGCAGTTCATGCTGAGTGGCCACCAATCATCATAACTCACCCTATAATGCAGAACACAATCCTCCCATTGAATCTTTGATGTGTGTTTCTCCTTTTTATTATGAATCGTCCTTTAATATTTATAACTGAAATTCTGCTCTCATTGCTTTCATCAGCTTGGAAGAGTTGACAGTCATTTTAAATTATTATTATTATTTTTATTTTTTGAAACTTGCAAATGTCCAGGTCAGGTGAATACATAAAAGAACAATATAAGACATTTCCTATTGGTACAGTAGGCAAGTGTCTCCCATGATTCCTTACTTTTACAAAGCATACAGACATTAATTAGTTAACGTTCCAGCTTAGGTTATGATACGAACAAGATACACATACATACTGTATTCCCAAAGCCCCAGTGATACATAGATGTATTACATTTGTGCTGAACTACCACCGCTCCTCCAACACGTGCACACACACATACAGATGACAGCATCTACGTCTGTGTTGCTCTTTCCACACTGTGTTAGTACAAGCCTCTCTCCTTGCCACAGATGATCCCCACTCTGCTGAAGCCTTCCTTAGTCACACATTTCTTGCACACTGCTGTATTAATTGACAGATCTGCACTTTTCCATCACTGTGGATATGCACTGTCATTTCCAACTAACCCCATCCCTAACGACAGCAGTTCAAGTTGCATGCCTTAGCAATAGAGTTATGAGTTGAATGCTGCTATTTGCTCAACAACAAGGATGGTGATATATCAACCCCTCATGAGCCGTTCTGCTTCCTGATTCCTGGGTAGAGATTCATAGACATCCTACCTGAGGGGGTTAGGCTTGCGAGAAAGAAATCTTATTACTTTGATCATTTTTTCCCTCAGTTATGTTTTACCCTACTCTTTAATTGTATTTATTGTATTTGTCTGGTTTCCCCCCTGAAGAGAAGCTGAGCCAGCTATGACGTCTCCAACATCCTTTTCGCATGGAAAAAAGTGTTGTACAGTTCCACTAACCAAACTAACCCTTACCATTTGGTTCCCATTTGGTTACAAAAGTTTTAATTGGCATTGTATTTCATGTGCGAATTTGAAGCATTTTAGCAGCAAATGAATGTAAGCAGTTGTATTGATATAAAAATGTAGGTATTTGCCTCAGGGTTGAGAGAGGGAATCTGTGCTCCATTAATAGATTTTCAGTCCACGTTTTTTCAAGTTTTTCAGTCCAACTTGACACCATATCCTCAAGCATGTTTGGGGCCAAGTTTTCTACCCTAAATGTATTTCTACAACAGAGAGAATACTAAGAATGCCATTCTATCTCAGTGGCACTAAAGAATATCCTAAGAATATCCTTTAGCGACAAAGCAGTTGCTCTGGGTGACCATTTGCTGAAAGGCAATCCTGTGGCACATTTCCCCCCCCCAAACCCAGCCCATCAGATATCCACAAAGCAAGTGTAGTGTTGTCACTTGGTCAGTCTGTCAGATCCTCCCCACCTCCATATTTCCTGGAGTGAACCAATGGTTGTGCAAAACTCTCAACACAGGCCGAAGGAAGGAGACGGGACATAAACATATCCATTTACCTCAAACACCAGCAAAAGAAAACGCCATTGACTTGACAAATAGGGAAATGTGAGGGAGTCAGCTGCTGTATTTAAAAACCAGCTGGAGGAGAGAGGAGGATTGAGAGAGTAAAGGAGGGATTGACACAGAGGGGTTGTGTGAGGAACTGGACGCCAGCCAAGCAAGGGGGCGAGGAGTACTTCCCAGATGCCTTCCTATAGGGCCACATCTGAGAGACTATAGGGATTATATAACTTCACAGCAGAGGAAAATAAAAACAGAGTGTATTTAACCAGGGAATGGGGGCAGTTTTGAATTGTAAACATACTTTTTGCCCAAGGAGAAGTCCTCCCCCAAGAGGGTTATAAATATTTTAACTTTTAAATTCAGCAGTTTTTGTTTCAGTGTTAATGACATCACATGGTCAGTGTATTTCCCGTATACTATTTATGTCTTACAATGGTGTCATGGAGTTATATTATGATAGTTTCCATGAAAAAGCATGGAAAAAACTGGGTTTCTTAAAACTTTGAAACCAGAGTATTACAGCACGTTCCCACTACTGCATGTTTTTACGGTCCGCGAGGGGAGGAGGAGGAGGGGGGGGTCTCTTCACTTTTGTGCCACATACCAAAAGGCTACTGTGCAGGGGTTTGGAAACATCCGTTCTCTAATTGGTTTTATGCACTCATACAAACAAAGAAAGACAGTCTCTCAACTTTTGATTCTGTATTACATCTGTAAACTTTCACATTAATACAGACAACCTATTATTATGCTAACATCTACAAATCTTTATTGGCATAGACCAGTAGTAAACTTCTGAAATGATCATATCTGAGTCAGGCAATTGCCCCAAGATGACAAGAGTGCATTGTTTACTCATATGTTTACACTGTACACTCAACATGCAATAGTTACTAAGACATTACAGACAAATATTGGTATTTGAAAACATTTGATTGAAATCAGAATCATTAGCAAATGATTGTTTCCCCTTATTTCCATTTCATGAAATGTGCAGGGCTTTCCTTATGAAACAATTAACCATTTAAATCAATGAGACAGCCTATATCAATAAATGCGAAATAGGTAAGTAAAAAAAAGTTTACCTACTTTAAACCACACCATGTACTGCTGTAGTTTAAAGGAATAGGCAGAAAGTTTCGATAGCATCTCCCATTCTGAACCTTCCCCTTCCCGCCAATCCCCCTAGGTTGACAATTTAAACATGAAGACATGGACATATAAAACATATGAAAATTATATCAAAGTAAATTGGACATGCTGAAATACAATATGAATAAAACCAAAGCACATGTGACGTACAGTAAGGGAATGACCCCTCCCTATCAAAACCTCTGTCCCTCCACGCCTGTCTTGTTTGTTCATGTGGACATGCTTTCCTCATCAGTTATCCTAGGGCTTGTCTGGATTTGTTGACCTCCTTGTTAGAGGGCAATTGGGACCTGGCCCAAAAGTTGGATCTCATAATCCTACAGATCGATCCTAATAATTATTTTTTGCTTGGTTTTATATGAACATAGTGATTCTCATACATTGCATTTACTGGAAATTACAATATGGTTAGGAATATGTAATTTGCACTAACAAAACCCAAACTGTACAACATCTGTGTGAACATACCATTAAATAGGATTGTACTTGCGATTTCACATGGATGGTTTTTCATTTGGCTGTGTGACTGACAGCATTGACTGGAGTTTATGTTTTGCACATGCTTGCTCATCTGTCTCCATTCCACACGCTGCATTGTCACCAAATCTGCACTCTCATGCAGAAGTCACAACTACCCTGGCTGGAGTTAGACGCAGTCAACCCTGTCAGCTTAGAGGATGATGACTGATGGTATCTCTGTCCCTATAGTGAACAATGTTAGAGGGACGTGTGTGTGTGTGTGTGCGTGCGTGTGTGTGTGTGTGTGTGTGTGTGTGTGTGTGTGTGTGTGTGTGTGTGTGTGTGTGTGTGTGTGTGTGTGTGAGAGAGAGAGAGAGAGAGAGAGAGAGAGAGAGAGAGAGAGAGAGAGAGAGAGGATGAGAGAGAGAGAGAGACACACAGACAAACAGACAAACAGACACACAGACACACACAGACACACACAGACACACAGACACACAGACACACAGACACACACACACACACACACATAGACACACAGACACACACACAGACACACACAGACACACACACAGACACAGATACAGTCCCTGGACCCTGACTCTCCAAGAGTAGGCTTAACTGTAAATATTCAAGCAAGGCTTGCACAAAAGTGTCCCAGTCCCTTTCCTGCTCCCCAGTGCCATGTTTTGAATTGAGTTAGCAGTAAACGTGACGGATGAATAGCTATCCTCTCCTGACTGATTTATGTTTACAAATGATGTATGACTGCTGGATTGCAATGGATTGCTCAACATTTTCTTCTTTACCTGGAAGTACACAGGCATGTCAACAGATAAGCTTCCATGCTCCACTGAGAGAAAGAAAGAAGCACTGTTGCAAGAAAAACATTAAAATCCCCTAAGATTCCCTTCAATCTGTGGAATGAGCCCAATTGTGGTAAAAGGCTACATTGACTAACAACTGTCATCACTACATTATTTACCGCTGCATACATGAGGCATGAAGCAATTTCAGATGATGCAAATGTACTCTTTGCCATTTCACAGCCTACTGTTTCTACACAACCAATATTTTAGCATTGACAGCATTTCGTCAATACCTTTTTCTGTTTAGTTTATTATGACACAATATGCCAGCAGAACAACTAAAAGAAACCTGGCCTGCAATCAAACGCAGTCACAACTTGTAGGCATGACTTTAGATGTACCATTGACATTTCATGTCCTGACACTGTGTGGGAATCAGCGGGACCAAGTCCAAATGCACCAAGAGGCCCAGGCGATAGCCCTTATGAGGACCCACAGGTCAGGGGAGAACATGCCCCAAGTGCCAACAGTGCCCCATCCAGGAATCCACCCTATGATCTTCTTGCTGTGAGGCTGCGGTGCAAAGCTCCATGCCACCATGCCACCATGCCACCGTGCCACATGCAAAAGGAGGGAGGACGGAACCAATTACATTCAAACAAGATTGAAGCTCTCACACATACACACTCTCTTTCAAATGACAGTTTACTTCCAATATAAATGAACTCCGGAACCTTACACCTTACTCTGACGACACACAGTTAATAAATTGTTTAGTTCGAGAGAGAACGTGAGGAAGGAAGAGAGGGATGGGTGCAATTGAGAAGCTTCAAGTGTCCGTTGAACATTTTGGCAATGTCTTATAATCTTATAATTCCCCACATCTAAAATATATTATATTTAAAGCATGGTTGAGTCCAGGGGCCAACACAATGTCCAGGATCTCCAGGACCAGCAAGGGAAAGTACACCATGATACTCCTCAATTTGGACCAGGCATGACTCTACAATTTCTTATAAAACACATGATTCTCTTTCTTGTCTCTTACACCAACACAAACATGTACATACATACACACATTCAGAACATTTTCCCTTTCACATTATTTTATCTTTTGGAACACTTTGCAATAAGGCTTCAGTAGTAATATTAAAAACCGTTTATATGATAGCAGCCTCAAGACATTCTTTATCAAATTTCAGACGGTCCTCAAAGGTATTTGAATAAAGGGTATTTTGCTTTTGGGAGAACAGACAGATTATAGGATTATGATCTCCCAATCATCTTCAGAGGGCGTTTTGGAGAGCACAGATTCCCAGCACCCCATGCCTCTTTGCTGAAGAGCACCATGAGAACAGCCGGTGCTTGGTCAGCTGTAGAGAAATAATAAATGCACACTGTATCTACACATTATTGATGCATCGGATTCAATCATAGAAGTTCCTTGTGTGTTTATAATGCAAATGTTTCTGTACTTCATGCTTTGAAAAAGCTTTACGTGCATTTAAAAGTCATGATCATTTGATTATGTAATGTCCTGTTTGGATGTGGAAAGTGTAAATAGAATTCAGTCCAGATATGATTTGACTTAGATATGAATTGTCATGCAAAGTTGCTTAAAGAAGTAACAAGTTTCAGTAGACGCATGGTTTAAAGACTCTGCCCTGCAATTTGCTGGATTAGAGACATCATTTTGAACAAGGCCATGTTGTCCATTCTCCATAGTCAAAGAGAGACACACAAGCACACACAGACCAAACATCTGACAGCTGCATGCCACAGTTTTTGCCCCCCCCACCCACACACACACACACACACACACACACCCACACACACACACACAAGGGGGGAGCGGCATACAAAAGATGCCTCCTTTCACAGTCCTTTCCCTGCCCCAAGGGCCATGCCACTAAAAGTCAATGTTTGTGAATAACGAGCCCTTTTTGCAGAGTCTTCTAATTTAACAGATCCCTTTTATTCCCCCCCAAACGCATCCAAGGGGGCACTAAATCTGTTTGGCAGATAATATGCCACCTATTTGCCAGCTGTCTCTATGGCATTCTTGCTTCAGGGTTTACGTGGCGATGCTCGGGTGAGCCAGTGACATGGAGGAGTTTGGTACATCGCCAGGGTAACAAGT
Organism: Osmerus eperlanus; assembly: GCF_963692335.1. NCBI lineage: Eukaryota > Metazoa > Chordata > Actinopteri > Osmeriformes > Osmeridae > Osmerus > Osmerus eperlanus. Next base: position 6,146,380 of record NC_085033.1, read on the forward strand.
TGGCACTGGACTTCTTTTATTCTTATTTAAGGATTTATCAGGTTTCTTCTCTCTTAACACACTTTTAATGGCCTCTATGGCACTCACTCTTTCACACACACTCATCTGGTCGCTCTTCTTTTTTTTACTCTCTCTCTCATCTGTATGGTTTTGTCACAGTAATACAATGAAAGCCAAGGTCTATGCGTAGTGGCTGTTGGAGGAGAAGTGGTGAGGTAACATGCAAGTCACGTTCCCCAATTGCCCTCAACAGCTGTTGGCTAGCCTGTGCTTGCACTCAGTAGTGGTTGAGTAGTATGTGTGTGTCACTGTGTAAAGAAAAAGTAAAACAATAGATTGACTTCTTTGCTTGCAAGGGCTGTTCTCTGTTTAGGCTCCACTCTCCAGTATGTGTACAGTGCACATGTTTGTTTGTTTGTATGCATCTAGTTTGTCAACAATCACTTGAGTTTTTCCCCTTTATCAGCCTAAAACACTCTTAATATCTCTCTGACCAGGCTGTTTTTGCCCGGTTCCTGAGTTTAACAGCTCTAGGAAATGTCTTGACTTAACATAATTGGGCCAAGTTTCTGGATCAAGACACAAGTGGAGGCGCATGATGCAAGTTCACGGCGCAAGTCAATCGAATCCAATACTTTTTTGCACATTTGGGATGTGTTGATGGCGGTAATTGTGTATGAAGGCAGCGTGGTTGTAAAACGGGTTGGATTATATTGAATAAAGTATCAGTAAGAGTGGTGGGGGTCTTCACTTACATCCAACCGAAGCAGTTCCACTCATTCCCATTAAAAACAGCGTGCTCTCTGTCATGGCGAACTGGCTCAGACAGAAAAGCTTCTGCCAGGAGGAAACCAATGTCCTTGTCCAGGAGATGAAGGCACCAATTGCGCATTGATCCTCAAACTACCAAGAACTACTGAGGTCAGATGATGTAAAATTAGCTTAGGAGGAAGTGGTTTATACAGTGAATAATAGTTCCTCTGGTCCTATGAGAACTGTCGGCAAGTGCACCATGTTGTTTTCCATGCATAATGATGATGGTTATTGACTGTTTTGTGTTGGAAGACAATAATACACGTGCATACAGTGGTCCTTCATTAAATATTTATTGAAATAGGTCAATACAACATCTACAAAGGTGGCAGATGTGATGTTATACGTTTTTGTGATTAGTGCAATTTCACCTAAAGCCTGGAAACACAACACCACACAACACAATGTGGTCTGACGCATGCACAATATTTGGTTTTATTATCACCAAGTTAGCACTTAGCCTCTTAAATTTGACTGACATACCCCTTAGTGTGCCCCCACCACCATTTTGGTGCATGCAATGTCATGGCGAGCCAGAAAATTAGCAACAGCGCCCAGGTGGGAGAAAAACCTAAACTGATGCGCCAGAAGGAGTCTCTGGGAAGTAGTCCTTGGAAACAGTTTGGAAAAGGGCAGGCACTTTCACAAAATACTTGGCAGGTGATTGGATGAACCATCTGTCTATCACTGTCTATCACAGGCTTACTTCACCCCAGCCCGTCACCGGTAGATGCCAGTTGTTCCTCATAAGATGCTGATTGGTCTGAACAAAAGAATAACTTCGAGTTTGGTCGTAATCTTGCAAATGCAGCTGTCTCGCAAGGTCAAGAAAACCCACCTTGCGGCCAACAAAAATCACTACGTCTGCCTTAGAGCTACCATTGGCCTTGCGCCATCCGGAAACTAGAGCACAATATTGCATATTGCAATATTCTTGGAAAAATGTCTGTCTTTCTACCAGCCCGTCATATTATATCTTCCACAAATGAGGGCTGTTCTGGGTCACAGGGCTCAGTGGTAGGGTGTTCAGTCATTAACCATGATGTGAGAGCCCGTCATCTGTGGAAGCGCTATCTCTGCCAAAGTCAACAAAGTTTCTCACAAACCGGCAATCTTCAAAGCCAAGTGAGTCTGTATTACAGGCATGCAAAGGTCACGTGTAAAACAGTCAAGGTTGAGCGAGCGAGACAGAGAGAATGAATGTGACTGAGGGAGCAGTCCTAACACAACACCTCCTGCACTACCTCACATTACAACTGTAACTACTGTATCACCATTGTTAAGTGTTAATCTAGTATTTTCCATTGTTAATCTAGTATTTTCTTTCATTTCTTTATAAAAACATTTTAAAACTGTTTGCTGTACGGTATTTACTGCCAATGTGGTGGTAGACATGGAAAGAGATTAAAAAGAGTGAGTGAGAGACTAAATAGAAAAGTGATAACAAGTGAATGAGAGATTACGAGTGAATAAGAGAGGGGTAAAGATTAGTGGTACATGCTGATACAGGCTTGGCATGTGCAACGGATCTTAGTTCCATCCATATATCTGATTTGTAATATTTATTATTTTTACTGAGAACTGACATATCAGTTGTAGTACTCACCCACCACACACACCTGTGTCCTAAATGTTCAAAATGGTTGTTTGAAATACAGTAGACCTATAACATGATACGACAAATGCCAATGGCAGCACAAAGTTGACAGTGTTGCTAAATTCCCGCTAAGGCCTTCCCAATCTTTTTATTTATTGTTTCCTCTTCGGAGAGTCTAGGCCTTTCCACTGCATATGTGTAAGGACTGCCTTCTTGGGTAATGTCTTAGAGTCTGTCGGGTTTCAGCATCCTTAAGGAGCAAGTCAAGTTTAGTAGGGGATAGTAAGCAGATGTCAGCCAGAGACTAAGCAGACTTAGAAGAGAAGTCATTGCGAGATGACGGTTTAGAAACAGCAACCTTGTCCAATGTGGCGAGGAAAAAGTCTGAACATGGAATGGGATGAGGGACTGAGAGGTTATTTACAGTAAAACATCCTCCACTCCAGCTGTGCCTATAGAGAAATTGTGAACAGATGAAATTAATCAGATTCAGCGCCAGGAAGAGGTTTTGATGTGCCTTATTTTCAGGGCCCCACAAAACCTCAACACGTTTCCTAGGGGATGACCCAATGAATAATGTATATTTGTGTCTGGGTTGTTATGTCCACTAGTATGGTTAAGGTTAGTCATCTAAAGATCATGAATTGTATTTTGAGGGGTGAGGGTCCCCTCAATTATAGTTTCTTCAACAGTGGAAAGGAGTTCAGAAATACTCCTTTGGAACACTAGCATTAGAAACACATTTCTTATACAGACCCTCTATTCACCAGACAAAATGTTAAAAAAAGGACCCTTTCCCAGTCAAGTAAGTTGTTATGTTTCTCCCTCTGACTCTGTCTGCCTCTTGACTTGAGGTACAATGACTGTATTGTATGAGCTTAGCAAGCACTTCTCATGAATGGCAAATAAAACACTGTCGATGCTTGGCTCAAGATGATCAGGATTGTTGATATACAGTATTTATACAGTTCCTCTCCTCAAGAGGAAACATCTAGAAGTGCGCCCAGGATAGCTGTCCAGGCAGGTCGCATTCAGTTTACCATGGATCACTGTGGGTATTAGAAATTATCGAGTGTCAGGAAGTGATTAAACATATTGTCGCTTAATAGAAAACACTGCATGCTTCAATGGCAGTAACGTTATATTCATGACTTGTGTAATGTCATGGGCATAATTCAATGGTGGAAGGAGAACTTGGCAGTTGTAGAGGAATTAGACTGAGGGTGTCAAGGACGTTTATAGGCATAGGCAACCCAGGCAGTCATCGATTGGGCGCAATTATATTTTAGTAAAATAAAATGTTTGAATCTCGGGTGCCAGATAGACAGGAGACGCTGCTGGAGAGAATGCTCATTCAGCATTTCATCTCAAGTGAGAATGATGGATTGTCAAGTCTTATTTTATAATCCCTCCCGCTGCATTAATTAGGTTTTGATCTTTTGTTGATCAAATCTCCCTGTGGTTTGCTTTTTAATTTTTCTTTCTCGGTTTTTAATTGTACTGGAATCAAAAAATGTTATGTTTAATAAAGGACCCTTGTTCCATTGTGAATTGACTCTATGTCAAACAGCAATACAGAAGGTTTATATTATTAACAGCCATCCTCTGTAAGAGACTAGGTGCCTCTCACAGTCTTACATAATGTTACCCAACTGGAAACAAAGCCAGCTTTCAACAACTCCCAGCCTGCCTGTGAGAAACGGAATGTGAGAGTGGAGAAGAGGATAGACAAAGAGAGTGTGGTGTTCTCACCACACCTTTGTGTGTTGGGAGTAAAAAAAAGTTGAGGAAATACATTGGGAAGCTCTATGGCCAGTGTCCAATTACAAATGTTCCTGTTGCCCAGTCATTTTTACAGTACCCTCTTAGGTAAAGCCTGAGGTCTGAGATGCAGCCCTCTTTTCCTCCTTCTTTTCTTCTTTTCCTCCCTTCTCCAACCTCTGTGTTCCCACCCTCTCGTGCTGGAACCTGATGGATGAGTTTCAATCACTCCTACCCCCCCAGTGCATTACTCTCACACACTGTTATTGCTACAGGCCATACCAGCAACTACACACACATACTTCCAATCCAGTCCTGAACAGCATTTTAAGAAATAATAATTTGAGAAGCTCCACAGACAAGCTTTGGAGATATAACAGTGTCTGTTGTTCAATCTCACATTACTACATATCCGTGCTGCATAAGAATGTGTATGCAAGTGACTGCCTCAACATTTCATAGCGTATGTTGACGAGATGCTATCCTAGTTGATAGTGTTAAAGCCATCCCAGTACAGTTTCCGCATATTAATTCAAAGATGAACTCTCCATCTGCTGGATTGAAGACCAAAAGTCCATTGGCTTCTCAACAAAGCCAATCTTGTCCTTTCATTTCCATCCTTTCCTAGCAGGAAAATCATAGGTTAGGTAGTGTTAGCATCTTTAGCCCAAAATACCTCAGCGTTAGCATATCCCGCTATGGTATAGGGCATTGCATTACAGCAGCCTGCACGTGGAGCTACTGTGGACACCATGCGAACAACCAGACCTTGGCTGTGGTTCAGGAATGTAGAGCACGTGAGGACCAGCTGTGGGAAGCCCAGAAACAGAGACTGAACTCAGACACCTCTTGCTGGGCAAGCTGCATTTTAACATAGCTGAGCTAAGAGCTGTGCAATGTGCTAAATCAATCTCAAGTACATGTGTGGATGGTATGGCTTAGTGAAAGTTCTGTCAGTGAGTTTACATTTGCCTGGCTCTAACCCTATCAGACCATTGTCTTGAGGAGTAGGGAATGCCCTCTGTTGAAGATGGCAGAGAGTCTTATGAATGTCTTGGTGAATGGCTTGTCCTTTGAGTTTTTTATTCTCTAAAACCCCTTCTGTAGGGTAATCACATTCAATCTTAGAAAGACCATTGAAAATTGTTTTTGACATTGTGGGAAGTTTCTACCACATGCACATAATATAAATACATGAGGCTTTCCAATTTGACTTCTATTGCAGAGAAGGCAGGTTGTTGCAACCCAGACAGATTGCACTGTTGGATTCCTTCCTGAGGAATATTCCGCTTTTCATACAGATTCTGGCCAAACTATGTAATCTTAGTGCTGTTAGGTTTGGTTTCCCTGTGCACTGCTGCCAAAGGCAACGTTTTGGGATTATAGTTACCATGAAAACATGAAGAGGAGTGCAAAAGTGGAACATTAGGCGACCATAATGTATTTTGTCAGATAAATACATCGTTCTGACTTAAATTACAGTGCAACATGTCCACTTTCAACAGCCTTGACCAAATGTAGTTCAATAAAACTTCCCTTTGACATCCATCTCTGTGGCCTCTATACAGACCTTGGGATGAGAGAAGAGAGTGAGTTTGTGAGGCCCAATGACAGAGACGGAGTGAACAAGATGGGGGAGGGGGGGAGGGGTCAAAAAAGGTTGTGTGCTCCTGCAATGGGCCTCAAATTAAAATAATCCTCATAAATCTAAATTCAGAATATAGGATTTCTCTGTGTACTGCCGAAGGGAACAGGAAGGCTGAATTAATCACTTTCAACATGTACAAACAAATTGTGCATTTAGCTATGTTATAAAAGAGCAGTGACTAGTCCAACCATGATGACAAAATAAGAAACAAATCGGTGTCAAAGAACAGATTTTAAAAAGGCTGTGTATACTATAATGTTGTACCTCTTCTTATAGTTCATCATAATAGAGCAATGGTTTCAAGAAAACAGCAATGCACCCAACCATTGACATGAGTCTTTTTTCTGGAATGTGTACCACCACTCAGACACAGAATCCGTTCAGACTTGAAAAGCAATTACACCTCAGCATAGTGAGCAATTTAACCAGTTTCGGTTCTATCTCCCTCTCACACCATGAGACCCAATGCTTGTTAATGTGTAATGAGTGACATATTGACTTTATTTAATGATTCTTTAAGCTTATTATTAATATTACAATGCTCTGTAGAAGCCCATCTGCTTTCAGGTCCCTCCTCAGGGGATCAAAGCATTAGTGAAGTCAGATGTTTCCATTTGTGCAGGAAGTCTTGGCATGGTACAATAATGCACTCAAATACATTACAATTGACATTAGTGTGTTACCACAAAGGTTTAACTATGTACAGCATTTGGTATGCTTTTACTGACTCACACATTAAACAAAACTTGCTAGTTAACTTATTACCAGACATTTCATACTGTATGAGACGAGTCCTTTCATTCAAAAATCAGTTTGACCCATTGGGCAATGGAAAACTCAGTGGAACACTCATTCAAAGAGGGGGCCAGGGATAATTATCTTCCAGTGACCACACACAGGGTTAACCTAATTTGAACTTGCCTAAAGACTGGAATAAAGGATATATGTATGTGTTGTTACGGATGAGTGCAGGGGTAGAACCCAAACGCAGGAGAGATGGACAGGGTTCTGAAATCAAGGGTTTTATTTGTAAACTCGGAAACAGGCAGGATATTCAACAGTAACATTTTCAAGGACAAGACTAAGACTGGACACAAAACAGGAACTTAAATACACAGAACCAAACAATACACAGGAGACAACCAATAACACTAACGAAAACTGAAACCACTCAACGAGACACAGGTGAAGACAATGACCGACACAGGGCAAAATCAAACAAACAAGGGGGCACGGCTGTGACATGTGTAACTTCACTTCTATTAGAAAGAAGTACTTGAACGACATTAAGGTTGGAGGGAAGGGCAGATACAGTATTGGACTTTACACAGAAGGTGGCTTATGCACTGTCACAAGACAAAAGTCCTTTATCCGTGTGAATGGAATATCTGTAAAAATATGAAGACATTAATTTGAACAACTTTGATTAGAGTCTTTGGATTGAGGCGTTGTTCCTAAGTTGCTCATAACCAGTTGCAAATGAAGCGACTACTGTTGAGACAGTGTGAGCATGGTTTTTATTATCCCTTTATGATCAAATCTATCCAACTCTGTCTGGAAGATAGCCAGACGAAGTTACGTCCATGGGGACTGTTTAAAGTTGACATGAGAAGCTCCATTAAAGAAGCGGTAAGTAAATTACACTTAATCGTTGACACAGTACAACACAAGCACACCTTTCTGTTTTAAACAACCTCTTCATTCATTCCCTGACTCTGTGGAACTGATTGTAATTGTATTTTATTTGACCTCAAACTGTGCCAATGGGACTTCTGTTTTAGGCTAACATGGCTTCATCGATACACGGCCCAGTCTTTTTCCCCTTCAGCTTCTTTATTGCTTCGGTCTATCAGTAACAGTATCTTTGACATGTCAAACATGGTCATTGATAGGATGCAGAGGCCGTAGGTTAACTGATTAACATGAATTATGTAAGGCTTGCAGGCTGTTAGGATCACAACCAGACTCTAAAAGCCATTGGAGTCAATCTGGGTTTATGATTGTTCAAAACCTTGTTTTTGTTCCTCTTTACAATGTTAAATTCTTTGTTAAAGACAAAGAAAAAACAAGAACAAGTTTTTTTTTTATAAAACATTTGTTATTTCACATATAACATATGTAGTAAGTAATGGTGGCAACAACTGAGATTTTGTCACAATATACACATTCAAACTACGTGTGTGGGTTTAACTCAAATGATAGCTACTACATTGAAACAGCATGAAGAAAGAATGGCCTTTATTTTATCATTTGAACAGTTGGACATTTTTATACACAATCGACTGGCTGTGTTCATTGATCCCTTTGCTCCTTCTACAACCCATGTTGTTTTTTCTGCTATACCTTGTCTCTGGGTGAAGGATCATGGCTCTTTGGGGTTAAGTAGTTAGTGACCCTTCTTTCTGCTACTGCCATTTTTTGTTGACTCTATAGTCAACTCCTGATTTAACCATAGTTCAACAACCTCATGTTTGAGGTTGTTGAGGATTACACGCAACTGTGTTTAATAGTTAATATTTTATCAACAATTTCATTTTTGATCTTCGTTGAGATGCATGGTCATGTTTTAACCATTAGATGGATGTAATGTTAACATTAAACAGTGAACAAGCACGAGCCACAGAAATGTGAATAAAAATGTGTATAATACTTTTTTTAAAGTTATATTTCTGGAGTTTTGTAATTTTGTTGCTCAAGAACCGTGCTGGGATCAGATGGTGGGTTCTGAATGCACACTTTCTTCAAGGCACAGAATTGGATGTAGATGAGGTGTTTTGATATGGCCCTGTCTGAGGTAGACTGCATTGCTGTCAGACTTGCTGCACTCCAGAAAGAAACAAAATAGATCCTTGTGGCTGACATCTGTAGGATGTTACAGCAATTGGTGCAAACAAGGCACTGTTGTAACTTCATATTGGTACTACAGACCTACTGGACATACCTGGCAATTCATTATATAATGGAATGAAAAAAAAAAAAAAAAGGAAAATATTGAAATATCACTTTTTCAACAATGGATTACTTTGTCATGAGTGTGTCACACACTAAACACCTGATTAGGCTAATCTTGAAGGTAAAAAAAAGCCCCCCCCAGTCTGTCTCAGCAACCTGTATTGTTGCGTTTGTCTACAGTTTGAAGGTAACTTCGCTCACCTCCTCCAGTATTGGGCCATCAAGCACTGTGAATGTGTAAATTCATGACAATTATGCAGATTTTGTAGTTAATTAGTCAATGGTGATTTAGGAGAGGAGGCATTTTTCAAATAATGAAATGGACCAATATTATTCCTTCTCAGTGAATCTGTAATCAGTCACTAGACTGTGGCTTTTATTTTCAGTCTGGGTCACAAGAAGATGCAACATTGTTCTCTCATCCTCTCCTGTAAACTGCACTCATTCTGAATGTGCATCCTATCACCAAGATGAAAGGAGGGAAAACAATACATGAAAAGAGATAAAATAGTTTGAGTGGAAAACCAATTTGTTAAAAGTAAAATTATGACTATTTGTAGGCATATTTCCTACCATTGTCTGTTATGTAAGGTGGACATTTTCAAGATGATTTAAGAAAGCCATATACCTGATATTTAAGGCAGGAGTACACAAATACAACTGGGTCAATATTTCAGATTCATGAAATATTTAAATATATTTTAGGTATGCACTTGTAAATACATATTTCATGTCTTCAATGGGGAACAGTGCTGGAATTGCATCACTCTGAACTGCTCATCATCTATCCATTACTTCAACCTCCTATCACTGCATCAAACATTTAGTAAGTTAACAATGACATCATTTTATAGCAATAGTCATTTTTGATTTTAGCCATCTTAACTGTCATGAACTGTCGCATGTGATGATGAAATTGGAAATGTGAATAGTTAATTGAGTGTGGCTTTCTTTCTGAGCTCCTTCATGAGTTATGACAGGGTTCATCAGTCCTATGGGACTGCTATGCAGGTAACGTCATTAATAATTTTAGCTCTATAAGCAACATCTAAGGCCAAAGTTGATGGCTCAAATGACCTTATCTCTTCAATGACATTAACTACTTTTAGTGCAATTTCACACCACATCCAATAAAGGACCTCAAAATTAATTAGACCCTTGCCAAAGGAGAGAAAAATTTACTTTAGTCTTCAATATAAATGGCAAATAACAATTATAACCCTCAAAGCAGCCCTATCGGAGGGGTTTCTTCTTAACATGTGGCTTGTTTTAAGAGGGGACTAAATGTATCTTAAATTGAGGTCAAGTGTCATAGTTTCCTCATAAATGGTAACACTTGGCCATTTAACGATCACTTGCATTGCCTCCAAGGCACAGCGGTGGGGACAGGCACTGAAGGTGCTTTGCAAGTGTCAAGATGAAACGAGAGGCCCCCTCGCTCTTTGGCACCTTCACTTACCTATAATCCCTAGCATATTTCTAATAGTGAAAAATGGCAAGCTACTGGCCGAGCAAATAGGACAATGAGCAAAGAAGGCATGAGGTCTGGATTTGCACCACTTCCAAGTGCTTCCTTGGTTGTAAATCCAATTTTGTAGAAGAAGGCCTATAGTTTGACATGACACAGATAGAGTTGAGAGACTGGGGCCAAGTGACCACAAACGTCATATTTTTTTCAGCCATGATTGAAGATGGTTCGAATTGAAGTGCTTAAGGAATTAAAAAACGTAAGTAGCACAATTCATTCAATAGTTTAATACTGATGGTCAAACATGACAGAAGTTTGATTTAGCTTTAGCAGAAGCAGTCAAAAGTAGATGAATATTCGGCCTAGGCAAACATCAAATGTAGGTGTCAATAGTGTGGTATTAGATGGTGATATTAGTGCAAATTGAGATTTGAAGGCAAGGAGGAAGAGTTACAGAAGTTCAACTGTGAGAGGCCAGGCTTTTTTGTTGTTGTTGAGGAGGAACACACAACAAGGATTTAACAACCCCAATTTCTCTAACACATTCTGTAGGAAGAGTTTCAGGCTGTGGTTGCTTCGAAAAAAATGCATGGATCAACAGCAATACTGTCATTTGTTCATTTTTTGATGGGTTAGTTAAACAGCAGTAGTTATATGCTTATAATACAGACCATCTGTGTTGCTGCCAACATTTCTGAATCATAGAAGGTCACCAAGATATTTCTTTGAGAAAATGATCTATAATTGGGCCCAATCACGGTTTAGATCATCTGGATTTAGTTTTTGAGTCAACAAAGTGAGGCAGGGAGAGAGTGGTGGCCTTGGTAGTTCCCGTCAGTCCCGTGACAGGAACAGAGGGCCATCAATGGACACTGATGACCTCTGCGGAACTCTAGAAATGTGTTGAGCTGTGAGAGTGGACAGGTGACTTCCAGTGATGACAGTGACTGTTGTCACACATGGGTGAACGTCCGAGACTTGTGTCACACGGTGGGACGCCTAGGGCGCCATTGGGCAAAGAGGCCCATGCCGGGGACTGCATACCTATATATAAAATGTAATTGTCAGTTATGTTTGTGACAATGTGGGATGTTGTTAATACAAGTACAAATGCTAGTAAAAAAAAATCTTTTCTACTTTCAGAATATTCTAGGTAAAGTTTATATTTATAAAATTCTATCAACTCACAAATTCCTTGCATAATTGTGACATTGAATGTTTTCCTTGCAACTCCAATACACAGTGAAACAGTTTGTGATACATTGCGTTCCATTTTCAATTAAAACACTGCGAGAGCGGTTAGGAGTTCTGACTCTGGTTAAGATTAAGACTGGAATGAATCATTATTTTCTGTGTTGGGGGCCTGCAAACAATTAGCATCAGTAGCTGGAGGGTCACGAGGAGGAGGGTGAGCAGAAGGGAGAGTATACTGTAGTTAGCACACGTGACACAACACAAGAAGGGTGTGTGTGTGTGTGTGTGCATTGTGAGAGAAACTTTGGGTGTTGTTCTTAACAAAAAGGCTGTTGCATGGCACTACAGACGCCTTCAGAGGAAGTAACATTTGGCATTAGCAATGCTAAAACGTCTTTCACAGCATTACTTCCTGGTCTACTTGGCAAACTCGCAGCTGTGCATGAGAGCTAAGAAAGCTCTCTCGTTCCGTCCGTCTCACGTGAATGGTCCTTAAACCTTTTTTTTTAAAGAGGAGAACACATACCACATGGTTGGTTGTGTTGCTGAAATCCACTGTCATTGGTTGGCAATGTAACTGTTAAGAACAGGTGTGGTGTGATGGATGCGTTTGAATGAGCCGTGGTATGTACTGCCACCTAAACAACTGCCCTGCAAGTGCAGCTTGAGGTTGACACAGTAAGCTTAGGATGAATAATAAAACTTCATAGTAAGATACCATGATCCTAGGTGAAGTGTATCCCATCATTTCCCTCACATGCAGGAGCAACCCAACAGGGCAACACCATACTTGACTTCCCAAGCTCCAAACTAGCCACAGTAGAAAGTCTGTTAATCTTTTTATAACGAAAGGAAATGATGGAAAGGAATTGAAACCATACTTGATCTCCACCTGAAACCATACTTTATCTCCACCTGCACTATCTTAACCATGTACCTTTGGCGGTGAATTGAACCTTAGCGAACTTTAGCACTCCACCTGCATTGTGTACGCTGATAAGTGTTCTCTGTACCACTTTCTCTAGGACGGCTGATAAGGTTTATATGGGGGGCAGGGATAGGAAACCATGTTGACAGCTGGGCTTTGTTCTTTGTGTACCCAAGATGCTGTCGTGCCTTATCGCCAAAACAGATGAATGATTTCCTGCCCTCTCCTGGCATCGGTCCAACATTGGAGGCGTGGAGACTGGCACCAAGACAACAGTCGCTACAGTTGGTAGAGGAAGGAAACTCCTTATATGGGTACTCATTGTGTTAAATGGTATGTGTATGGTTTTGTTTAACCCTACAAAAGGAGAATTCTGTGAGTTTTTGCTGCAGCAATGCATGCGTTTGTCTTCTTCACTGCGGCAGGGGGTACATGAATGTATCTGTGTTCAAGTATACATTCTTCACACTTTTTTGTGTTTGTACAGGACTACGGCCATATTGTACAGTATGTTCTCCAGTAAATGAATTACGATTTTACCTTCCAGTGTTTACATTTGCTCAAGGGTTTGGGGTTTAGGTTTACAGTACATACAACAAAGAAATGAGGTGAAGACAAGTAGGCAAAGTAAACAAAAACACACACGGTCATCAGAATCTGCCCGGAGATTTCCATATTGAATGTAGTGTAAGCCTTTTAACTGTGAACCTGCTTCCTTGGTGTCACACTGCATTACATTTCCGGTGATAGTGAGTGAGTGAATGCCATGAATCAGAGTAAGGGGGAGTGGTTGACAGCATTACACGAGAGAGCTTCTCAGGTGTCTCAAACTATAAATTTGCTGGCTGGCTTTTGCATGCTGTTGATACCCAATACCTGTTCACGTGCAACACTTAAAACAGAAAAAGTTTATGCCCATAGCACATGTAATAAGAATTCAACCCCCATAAGGGGTTAACTGTGGGTCAACACATTTTTATGACAACCCACGCTTTATTACAACTCTTGTAGTAAATGTAATGTCATCCAGAATCAAACTATGACTTGTAACACCCAATTGGGCCTGAATGCCACTCATGAACCCTCCAGCCTCTCTAACCTCACCCCCAAATTCTCTGTCACCTTATCTCTTCAACCACAACTGTCTCCTATTCCAGTTTCTCCTTTGAACCCACTCTGCTCCACTCAGACAACTCCTTGCTCTTTCATGTTTTTGAAGAAAAAGGAGGGGAGGCAAGATATCTGTTTACGGCTTCAATCTTGGCTGAGGAACACGTGGGGTAGAACCTGGAGGTTGAGTGCTAGCCTTACCAGCCCCGAGGGACACGCATGTCTGGGTCAGAGAGATCTGTGCTAGGCAGCAGTAGCAGTAAACTCCAGAGGTCATGCTTGTGTATGATACCTACACTACCAGTCAGGGGTCAAAAAGACAGCAGGACGGTGCCCAAGTTCAAAACCTTATTAGGGACATACTTTACATGTGCCATACCTACAGTACACACACAAGCATTATTTATACTACATTATCAGACCAATAGTTGTATGCAATCACGCAGACTCGCAGACACACATTGATTTATGTGGGATGTGAGACATTTTATACAATCACTTGCCTGTCCCTTAAAATAGCCTTTTGAGCTGTTGTTTGGAAATTTATTTCAAATATCATTTAACCATTGACATTGAACCAAGCTTGAATGATGCATTGCCTTCATGTCACAGGAGAAATCATTTCCCAAGTCCCACGGGATGTTGTTTGTGCACAGTTTACCCAATTCTGCTGAAATGTTTCATGCCAATAACTCTTGCTGCTTGTCACATTGACGTATGATGTTAGCTACTTTGTCCTTCAACCCTATCAGCTTCCATAGTTGCCCAATCAAAATGCACACCAGACAAACTCCTCCACATCTGCAACCCCAATGCTCAATAATATCATGTAATGTGTCATTTGAAAATTGCATTTAAAAAATGACTTATTTTACTCTCACAGACAACCACACAATGGCTTCCAAACATTGCTTATGGCTGATTCTCCCATTCTCCTTGACTGGCTACAACCTAGCAAATTGGAATTAGTCTATTGGGAATTCTGTTTTGAAAGGTTGATGGTACAATTGGGAAGATCTTTTCAGTGGATTTTCTTTCCCTTTCATACATTTGTTGCGTAAGCTAAGAAGGCCCTCTGAGACTTTTTTTTAGCAACATAGACAGTTCAGTACCAGTGGAGTGTCATTCAGAGTTCTTAGCTATAACATGGTGTTGTTCATGTTTGTAACACAGGTGCCATTAGTTCAAGTTTGTTTTCCATTTCCAAGAAGGCTTAGCTTGGCACAGATTCTTAGACATGTTTTACAATGTATTTTATAATCCTTGAGGCTGAGCTTTGTCTTCTCCAGGAATCCTCAATTATAGGGAAATCCTACTGTAGCACCAAGAGCCATTTGTTTGTTTACTTTTGCAGCATATGGCAACTAAGATGAGAATGGCAGCTTGACAAGGAAGCTGATGAGTGGAGGGTAGAAGGGAGAGTGAGAGAGCAGTAAAACAGCACATTGGGTCATTAGGCTATTCAGGTCCACACTTGGGGGCAGTTGGTGGCACATGTCCTTGGTATTGAATAATTCAACTGCAGTTACTTACCTACAATGCATAGTGTAATTGGTGCACTCTTGCTATTACTCCTTTTACTTAAAAATACCAGTGTTCTTACTACTCTGTACGTACAGTAGTTATCCATATTCTTTACAGTGCATGGCAGTGGACAGTCAGCTGATTTGAGTTGAACAGACTTGACATGGTTCATAAGGTTGTATCCAAATGTGATTTACACATTTGTAATAAAAATAAGAATAGTTATATATTGACATATAACATCGTTATTGGTGTTAAGTGTAGCATGTAGGTTCATCAGTTGTGTTAAAATCATCTTTAACACGGCAAGACAAGTCAAGGATTTTAGATCAATTGCATGATAAGCTGCTAAAACCATTGTCCCGACCAGTCTGTGGGGGGGAGAGAAAGGTCAAATGCACATGCTCCCAACACCTGTTTCACATGCTGTTCTACAACCTTTCTACCAAACCTACAGTGATATGTTTCAACAATGAGAAAGAAGTGAAAACTTGTTAACTTTAAACCTCCAAAAAGGAATTGGCCTCTGGGCTCATAAATGTCAGCGTGGGCACACCTGTCACTATCACAGTTTGGTTTCAGAATGAGCACTTTTCCAGTAATACCTCACTTTTAGCTGTGGAGGAAACTCATTCATTTGATATTAGGCCAGAGGCCCTAGGTGGCCAGCCATTGAGCCTCTGTCTCCGACTGAAAGGGAGTCACAAATCAGTGTCAGGATAATAAAGGACTTCAGTGGAGATCATATCCGCCGCTCACACACACCAGCCGTAAAGATAAGCTTAATGCTTCAACCTTCTGTGCTTGCTCAATTGGGTACCTATGCTCACAGTTTCTACGTAACTTCTCATAGAAAAATGCACATGCACGTTAACACCTAATCTCCAAGTCTATTTCCTAGTTGTTGTTTTTTTACACACACACCTTTTGACACGGGTACACATGTCACCCACGCTCAGAAAACGTTTCACTTCTTTGATGAGGCAACCATAACATGCAAAGGTGGGGCTCTCAGCTCCCTACTTCACATTGTTCGAAGGGAATGGATAAGTACCTACAAGCATGTTCAAACAGAGCTTGGAAATGACTCATGTTCTTAATGAAGATTTAGCTTAAGCTTTTTCTAATTTCAAGTTTCCAGTTTAGACTTGTATGCATCCTTATTCTTATTTTATGAGAGAATCTCTTCAGAGGACCCAGACAAAGAACAAACATACTATTTTATAGAGCTGCAGGGAAGAAGTTACCAGTGAAAGTGAAGAACATGTCATGACGTGCTGTGAGACCAACTGTTGGTTTAAGAGGGCTGAAAAAGGAGTGCGAGAATAAATCTATAAAACAAACAGTGACACTTCTCTGAAGTATGAGGACATAGACTCTGTGTTAATGTTGTCAAATGTAAGGAATAAAATCAACATGATTTAGTGGTGGCAAATGACACCTTGCATACTTAACAGTAATTTTGAACAGTATTGAATGGAAGTATAAAGCAATATTGTCATACAATGCACAGATTTTGTTTTCAGGTGAAAGGCAGTTTTCAGGTGAAGGGCAGTAGACAATAGTAGTCAATAGTGTTCTTTTTTCCTCCCAGATTTTTACTTCAGTATAACCTTTAGTAACTGTGAATCTGTATGGATCGTCTGTGGTGGGACAAAAGAGCATAAAAAATGTTTACAATTTTAACATTGACCATTGATCACATTTATACAGTAAAGGAGGATAAAAGCGAATAGGATTAAATAAAACCAGTATTATTGAATCATATTATAACATGGCCCTTTATGGTGTTTGGGTATGGGAAGTGGGTTATGTTTGAAGACCTTTGGTTTATGGGAACAATAAAAAAAACTTGTAAAAGATCAAAGGATCTTTATCTGCAGTTGTTTGAAATACAGGTGACTTATGTGAACAGTGAATGTGCATTTTTTCTTAATCCTATCATCAGCTTGTTCCTTGTTGCTGGAAGACAATGGCATGGATGTGGTTAAAGACTCAAGAGAGATCAGAACAGATCAGTAAAGAATGTCATCACAGAACTCACTATAGCACAGATTATTTAACCCGTGCAAACAACTGAGTGTTTTTCGAATTCATAGTATACTAGAGTCAAGTAATTAGTCAGTAGATTTAGATTAATTAGATTAATTGATATATCACCGTTTATATGATACATTAATATTACATTCCACCAAATATGGAATGTAATATTAACATCAAATCAATTCCCAGTTAAACCCACATACATCAAAATGTATTTAATAAATAATGTAATATGATTTACACACGTAATTCACATTATAGTTCCTCAGATACCGGTATTATTTCCCTAACTAGTAAATCTAATCTAAACCGCACACAGTAATTCCAGTTGAAGTGTCCAAACAGTACATCTAAACAAGGGAGAGAAGTAGACTTGTTTTATTATATTATTTTAAACTATGTGCAAATGCATAAATTGGGATTACGTAATATGACTGAAATGAAATTGAAAACTGAATCCAAAACGAAAAAGCTGATTTCAAAGGAAATCTAAACTAATGTGCAGAAACTAACCCCAAAATAGATATTGCCCAACACACTAAATCAGAGAAGTGTGACTAGATGAGGATCCTGGTCATCAAGTCCACCATAATGTGTCATGCTGATAATAAACCATATGATTGCATGTTTGTCAACATGATCATAAGTTAACAAGATAGAAAGAGGTGTGGTTGGGTGTGTGTGGCACTTCAGACTAAGCACTGTTGGTGGCAACATCTGGAAACATAAAAACGGTGTGTGGGGCTGTGGTGAAGAGAGCAGTAATGTACTGTACAGTGTAAACTGTATGACACAGTCAGGGAGTAGTTAACCACTGGGTGGATTGTTAAGACTACAACCATAGAAACTCAGCCACAGACCTCTTTCCAAGTCAAAAAAAGGTCACGTAGCTTGTTATAATTTTACAGAAAACCTCAAATGAAATGTATTTTTGATTGTAAACCTATGGCATATACACAAACTACCCAAAGAATTCAGAACTTGAATGTGTGTGGATCTTCTGCATGTAATCGAAAGCAATGTCACAAGCGGTCAATGAACACTAATTGTAAACAATGTCACAGTTAAAGACTCTGCAGTTTACGGTCTCAAAACCATGTACCCATTCTATATTTTCGACCTCCCATTGTAATGAGAATCATCAAATTCTGCATGGTGCTGACATAGTGTTGCATTATAGCCTTTTTAACTGTAGAATCCTAGGAGATCATGAGACTGTTATTTTTCTATAAATGCAAGAGTTAACTGCTCAATAACTGCTGTAACATAATATTCAAAAGTTATTGTGCTTAGTAACGGACACAAAACACAATATTGAGTAAAGGTTCCAACTACTGTACATGTGCTAAACTATGTACTGTAACTTAGGGCCCTGCACAGTAGGGTCGGTATTATAGTCTGCATTATCGTGTTTGCTGAAGCTGTGGGCCATTCATTAATAATGTAATACTTAAGTGAAGGCATCCATAAAAGCTTCTGCTTGTACTGTAATATCAATATATAATTTATAATATCAATATATAGTTGTATAAAAAGTATTTGGGAGTAGTAATTATTCAGATTCACACTATTCAGGACTGCCACAATTTTAAGGCACCAATGTCTCTGGAAAGATCTACTCTAAGCAACCATTAAAGCTAATGACGAGTGTGGTCAGAAACTGTCATCTGTGTGGAGTCTGTACAGTCCAAAACGGCAAACCTAAAATCTGCAAAAGGTAAGATTTTTGATCTAAATAAAATTTGAAATAAATTCAAATGTGAAAAAGCCCAAGTTTGCTCAATTTTGATTGACAGGGGTTTCACAAAATGAGCCAAGGAGGAAGGCCCACCTCACCGAAGGCGATTGGATGGAACAGGATTACTGGAACATAATTTGCTGGAAAGTAGCGGGCCGCTCCAAAATTTGAAATTGAACAGCTATGGTTAAATGATGTCTTGCAATCTCAAGATGCAGATCACCACCGCCTTCGAGCAGTTTCTGTCAGCATGAAATAAAGGGGATTTCCCTGCTTAATTGACAGTTCCAGCATGACACTCTCCCACCCAGCCTAAGGTTAACATCTTTCCGAAAACAAATAATGGGGCTGTCCCACAAGTGCGACTGTTTCATTGGAAACTACAGACTAAAAGTGTCCCCACCACACACACACACACACACGTTCACTTTGACATACCTTCTTTAATGCATGCATAAATGCCCCCACTCACCAAGACTCCCCTTTTAGTTTCAATAGCTACAGTACTGCACAATGGGCCTGATAACCACTAGTCAAATGGACACCCTGCTGCCCCCATCCCCTTTATCTTAAACAAGCATACGAGGACGAGAAACGGCGCTACTGAATTCCAGCTCTCCAAACACATACACTTTATCCCCTTCTTCCCTCTCAAGCACCCCCCCCCCCCTCCATTTTGAGTTTAGGCCTCAAGCATCAATACGGTCTTTGTTGCAGCGTAGGAGAAATCCCTTATTGTCCTCTGGTGAGACGCCGAGCCCACCACCTTGCTTATTTACCCACGTGTCAGTGGGGCCGGCCTGCGAGGCTGTGCAGCCACAGGATGTCCCCTGTGGGACTTGGGAGAGACAGAGTAAGGGGGAGAGGAACTGAACGGGTCAGAGGAGTGTAAGCTGGAGCCTTGTGCAAGTGACCGTCTCTCTCTGTCAGGACAATCTATCATCTGTAGGGAGTCCTCTGGCTGTGAGTGGAGGAGAGGAGGGGGAAAGAGAGGGAGATATTTAAAAGGGGAAACCTTAACTGATTTACAAGGAAAATTGAACCCTGCCTCAGAGCTGCTGGAACAAACATGAACTAACGTCTTTGATTTCTAGTGGGTGAGAAGGGGGAGACAGTTTGGCTGGGGTAGTGTGTAAAATATTTGTGGTTGTTTAGCAGTAAAAGTGTAATTCAGTCATTCAGTAGGCTTACATATCAAGGCATTACAGTAGTATCAGATGCCTACAGTAGTATAGTTTTACATATATCAAGTATAAGAAACGAACAGTCAATTATATGGAAAGAAATACTATTGTCCTGTGACAATGGTGTCTCACAATATCCTTATTAGACAAAGACGTGCATTATAAACTTATACTCCTTATATATGTGTTGAAGTGGAGGCAGGGTGCAGGAAGAGTTAATATTGTGTTTCAAGGTAATTTGCACGAACTAAAGAAAGGGAACTGATCCATGACTATACCTCCCACCCTCGCTTCACCTGTCAGTTAGTGTTTGTGTGTGTGTGTGTGTGTGTGGTTTGTGTGGGCTCACACACTGCTTTGTCATTATGCTGGAGGCATTTGTTGTCAAATAAGCCTTATTTCCTCTTTTGCACTGTTGGGACCCAGGAACTAGAAGTTCTTCTATACAAATATGTGTTTGTTGTATTGACATGGGTATATCTGAAATAGTACACATGTTTGCACATCTGAATCACACACACACACACTGAACAAATGTCAATGCCTTAGGAGATGGACATTTAAAAGCAATTAGGGCGTTTGTTGATTTTAGTTCTGCTGCAAGCCTGAATGCTGCCTTCAGAACCTACTGTTTTCAAGATTCACTGTTGAATAATTAAACATGACCTCTGGTTAAAGTTAAAAAAGGAAGTGTCGGTTTCCGGTTAAAATAATTTCTTTTTTTTGGACTAAGACTACTGCCATGTCACATTTTTTCAGGAGGTGTCTTGAATGAGGCAATTTATGATCAGATAATGCCAAAGTGATTACCTTATATTAAACCTCATTCTTCCCTTTCAAATCAATACCCATCCTTTGCTTGTTTCCCAAGAGACAGAGACTGGGACTGAGCTATATCTTCGCTATCCATCTGTGTTACTTGTATTTTTTTTACCATTTCTCATTTTTTGCACTTCTGTGAGTATAGTTACCATATACAGATAGTACATCCACAAAACTATAGTAGTGTGGCTTATAAAAATGGAAACTTGCAGATTCACCAAAAATGTCATGCACAATTGAATTTTCTAAAATTTTTTCAACATAATTTAGCATAATTGATGTATTACATGTCGACCCAGACAAACTAATGCGTGAAAAGACTGATGGCTCCAACACTTTCCTTTCTGATTGCCATTTTGCTTCTCCATAACTTCCACAGCTATACACTATGGTTAAGAACTCAAAAATAAATAACCGCAGCTAGTTCAGGCAGGGCAATCGGGCAGCGCGCGTCATCCATTTATCAGGGACGTAAGGCATCTTACTCCACCTTCCTTTCCTCCGCCCACTACCACACCCATGTTAGCAGCGCATATCCATTAGGCCACGTCCGATAAGTCGTCTTTAAAAGACGCGCGGATACGCACACACACGCACACACTCAGCCCATTTGTTGCATGATCCGTGCTGCTGCCACCCTCCACCATCCCCTTCTCCCCCATGCTGTCTGTATGTTCTCTCCACCAGGGGGATTATATCTCTACTGCTCCCTGCCTCATATGTCATGTATGTATGTGTTGCATCGAGGAGGCAGGGAGTGCTTCCCTTAGATCATCCACTCCGCCAAAGTTAATCTACATGTCCATGTCATGTAACAATAAATGCTCAAATCTAATACGTGATTGTCTTGACTGAACTAAATAAATATTCAAGTTTAAGTCTAAATAAGTTTAAGATGAATCCCCCTTCGCGCTACACATTCCAGTGACCCTAAATAGTGTAGGATTGTAACCATTTATGTCTGCACATAAAAGGCAATTTATAGGAAGCTGTAAAAATCTTGATATTAATATTTGAAAGGCCTTTCTTTATCTGCAGTAATATTTGCATTGCTTGCAGCTTAAGGGCCCCATCAGTAATTTGACTATAAAGAACAAAGAGCCATATAAATGTTAATAGTAGAGGTAAAAAAGGGTTGATGTGAATTGATTTGGAAGGTGGAAGAATCCAGGAGAAAGTACATTTTTCTTTTCTGTACGCATTCAAAAAGAACAGCCACACATACTGCTTCTTTTTTTTTTACCAATTGAACTTATTGGGTAAGTAAGATAGGATAGGTCTGTAAATGCTGGGGTTTACCTAAAGGTTAAATAGATTGGAAAGAATATTAGTATTCACAGAAATAAACTCTTGTATTCAAAAAGATTAGTCTTTATTTAATTGAACAGGCAGGTTGAAACTCCTACTGTACTGTACATGAGAACTAAGCAGAATCAATACAAGAGGATGAATAGAACCCTGCAGTGCAGACACCCCTGTGGCAGAGATGGTCTATCTAGCTTTGGAAATTCTGAGGGGACCAGCTGTATGTCCTGGCCAGAGGCCTCAAGCATTATCTGATACCACTGCTCCACCTGCAGGAACATCACATTCACACAAGACTTTGAAACACTTTTTAATGTTATTTCTCATTATTTTGTCTTAAAATTGTTTTGTTAAGGATTTAACAATGTGATCTTGAATGTGGGCTAATATGTGCATTTTATTATACATACATCCACACAAAACCTGCATCATGTCATCATGTCTCTTAGAAAAAGGTTGTGTAAACCTGAACAGCCAAACCAACCACTGAACATAACAAAGGAAAAATTACACAACTAGTTGCATCAAGAAAAAGAACACTTCAATATAAACCAGCAACCATGGCTGTGTCTGCCTATTCCTCAGCCATCTAGAGGCTCCCAAACAATCTCTACCTTTCTCCACAAGTAATCCGTTCTGGAGACGGGAA
The DNA here is from genome assembly GCF_963692335.1 of Osmerus eperlanus. Classification (NCBI taxonomy): domain Eukaryota; kingdom Metazoa; phylum Chordata; class Actinopteri; order Osmeriformes; family Osmeridae; genus Osmerus; species Osmerus eperlanus. Next base: position 6,169,116 of record NC_085033.1, read on the forward strand.
TATGGCAGAAGAACACACTAAATCTACCACTGTATTGTAGAAGCAAAAAAAAACAATCCCGTCTGCAGTGCATGCTTGATTCATTATAGGGGGCAATGACATTTCAGGCTGAGATATTGGCCCCAGTTATGACTGTACCATAATATTATTACCAGTGCCAGGTCTTGTGCCTGATTACAGTAATATGATTACAAGACAACAGCTGCCATGATAACCAGACTCCAGAGCAGTCCTTGGTTTTATCATTATGTCACTGTACATTTGCTTCCATGGTTATCCTGAAAAAACCCTGCTCTGAACCAACTGGTTGGAAACGTATCTGTTCCCACATGCTTTAATTGAATTTAATTTGAGTGCATTGTGCCACAGTATCAGGGAGGGTCTGGTCTGTCTGGGAAGAGGGAGTGTATACTGTTTCTATTGGAAATATTTCAAAGAAATGACGACAAATTCCTTATGCACTGGCAGCAATGTCCTCACATCATTCAAAGAAATAAAGCTTTTGGAAATGCTGGTCATATACAGCATGGAGAAGAATAGTGAGTAGACAAGCATGCTGCGCATTGTTATCCAAGTGCCACGAATGACAGCAAAATGGCATTCTAAGCTATACATGATGTTTGCAAGCTGAATGACAGAAGTTTCTGAACATAAATTTCAATCTTAAAGCTGTATCAAACATGTTGATGTAAACCGGCAAACTGTGAATTTATTGTATCTTAATGCTTAATTTGAGATGACCCAAAGACCCATCTATAGATATTGTGCGTGCACACTATGGGACTCTACAGTTTTTGTTTTGCTCTACAGTGTGTTTATTTATTTGCCTTTGGATGACAAACTTCCTCTTACTGTCTCATTTGGACCACATACTAAAACAGGAAGTGGTCTACCCTGTGAATCAGCCTGCACTAGTGAAGCACTGCTCCATGTGGGCTTTACTGAGTGAGTTTCACATCTGCTTTTCATACACTTCTTTATTCATGAGAGTGTGCAGACATGACTCACAGCTGAATCAAAGGGCAAAAGCAAGGAGCAAATATGCCCATTTCCTGTCACCCTTTTTTTGTACTGAAGTATTTTGTGAGAAGGTTGTCCACCCAAGTTCCACATGCTGATCACCAATGTTGACTGAATGAATTGGTCAATTATATACAGTACCAGACCAAACACAGCAGCAAGCAAGGCAGCCCTGTAGTTAAAGGTTGAGAAAGAGCCTAGGGCGCGGGGAGTAAGGAGTAGAACGTAAGAGCATCCAGAGTCTGATTCTTCCATCATGCATAATAGTCCTGGTTAGTAAGACGACCCTAACTACACCAGTGCAGCCCCTAACCTTAACCAATAGAGGTGTTTGTCTAACTTCAAAATTGCAATCAAATGTTCAGAAAAAAAAGAAAAAAAAAAGTGTCTCTTGGCACAATAGATTATGCAATTAAGTTAATGGTCCTGGCGTGAAAATACAGGAGGGATCAGCTAACCCTGACCTTGGCAGCTGGTCCCCTTAGATCTATGTAGAGGGGGTGTCTACAGTGTCTGAACAGTCTCTCCGGGTCTCTACCCTTTACGAGTGCCTGTGGTGTACAGTAGTCTACAATGAACTGGTGGGCATCCTGTACTGGGAACCACACCACTGTTGAGTGGTATTTTTGGGTCATACTGTTAAGAAATCAAATGTAGTTATGCATTTCAAAGCTTTTTACAATTCATTGTCAAAGCAACGTTTATCTCAGTGGACACACCCTACAAGGAACAAGGCTCGGAGAATGAATCCAGGTTCTGCACACAAGGCTCTGTAGTACCTCAAGCTTATAACACATTTGGTGTCATTGAGCCTAATGTAAAATCCACTAACTACTGGCCAGACAGATCTATTAATAGCTTACTCTGTAGCAGACTACAGTTGGTGTGCCAGACTGGGTGAACGTCAATGAGGATTTTCTGCTTTTGATGTGTTAGAGATGGGGCAGGGGGAGGTGGGGGCGCATAGTGCATGCAGCACATGCGTGTGACTGTCCCCAGACAACAGCAAGCATCTGCTGCCACTTACAGATCCTTGTTGGAATTGATGGAGTTTATTGCTAAAGGGCAGGTGCCAACAGTCCCACACAATTGTCAAACTATACAGTACACACACTCAGTCACGCACTGCTCATAAATACATTCATTCACACACAGACTCTCTCTCACACAGACACACAGGCACACAAAGACATACGCGCCTACAGTGAGCAGTCGCCTCATCTCTCCTAAAATTCCCATCGAGAACAGTGTTTCATACCTCGTAGTTTAATTATTTTAAACAAGGTCCACTTTGGGTTTTAATTTCCCCTCATAGGGAACAGACATGATTGAAGTGGAAAAGGCAGCGTGGCACAGTGTCTCCGCTCACTCTTTAGGTACTCTGAGGAGTGTCTGAGGACCACCTCTAAACATGGCCCCTGCTGCCAAGCAGGAGGTGTGAGATGGCTGTTGGATGACGAGCCTTGGCCTAGTTCTTCACACTCTGTTGGGTCCCACCCTGACTCTCCACTCAGTCTCACACTAACGAGGACCTTTTGTGCTATCAAAGAATTTGCCCTGATCAGATGGATTTCTGTGAGGGGTATTTGTGGAAGGTGTGAGTTGACAACTCCAGTGTCACATATAGATTTTGTGGAAACTGTTATACTGATGCAACACATTCTAAAATGTTCTATGGGCTGGTGCAATGATTTGACAAGTGTTTGTGCTTTACGCCACGAAAAAAATGCATTTTGTGTAAAATAATTCTTAAAGTGAAAGTGGCCTTGTGTACTTGCAGATGAGCATTCTTAGATAGTCTGTTGGGAATTTGTAATTGTAAATTATTTGTACGTCAAGTAATGGAATCAGATGTCTCTTGAAAGCAAGAGTAGTATGCCATGGTAATAAAAAAGATAATAATCAAAGAAAAAGGGAAGGCAAAGCAATATTCATTAAAGATATGATAAACTGTAATCGAGGCTCGGTTTTCGTTGAATTAACCTTTAAAAAAATGTTGAGGCTCTGAAAAGTCCATATCAACCTTTCTGTGGCCATCATGAAATGCATTTCAATGGACAATTTGGAGTTAGTATCCCCTGCAACATTCTTTATATGAATTTAACGTAAAGTGGAGAGGACACTTTCTGTATGAGGATAAATGCCAGAAACATTTTTAAGACGTTTCCTACTCATGTCCTCTGAGAACCTCCCTCTGGGTAAATCCTCATTCATCTGAATCAGCCTATAGAAAGGCCCCAACATTAATGCGGAATGTAGATTAATGTCAAGATGTATACATTTCCCTTGATATACTGTAACTATATGGTCAAATATTTTTCTTTGTTGAAGAAATAGGTACATTTAAATATAAATTACTGGTCACGATCGGAAAATGTGCATTGTCAGATAAATAACATTAAAAGGTTTAAGGATGAGTGAATATTATGCCTCCTGCCCAGCCTAGTATGTGTGTTTGCGTGTGAATTCCCTGGTGTCTATTTGGCCATGCATGCCTATGTCTTTTATTACTTTGTTTATTTGTTTGTGCAGACAGCAGCAGAAATTGTACAATCATGTGTAACGTAAATGGCCGTCTGTGCAGTAGTCTGGCGTTAAAGGAGGCCATATTGTGGTGATATCATCCCTGACCTGGGGCTGACACATTTTGTTTGGTTTCTGGCAGGAAGCCACACTTGGATCCAGGCTTTGTCTGGGTGCACACAGATTCTGGGTGAAGATCCAAGGGACAGTGAGGGGCCGGAACTTAGAGCGTGGGAACGTTAGTCCGGAACCGGAATCGATGGGAAAGCTGTTAGGAAAACATACTGCAGCTCATCCTAATCAAAGAAGGAGAGAGAGGGAGGAGAGAACAATGAGGGCTCGTGGAAAAGCTGAGGAGAGAATGGAGATGAGGATGCAATCATGGAACTCGTGGCAGCAGTCATGATATGATGATTCAGTGACAATAAGGTACATAGGATTGTAATTAGGTCACCAATATGGTTTAACCTCAATTCAGTTTGAGAATTAACCAAAATATGGGTCACCAAATGCTGTCCATTTTGTACGCTGGTACCACATTTACCTAAACGCAGTGGCCAGCAGTGGGGCCTAGGGATGGGGCGAAACAACTAATTTCACCAAAATAATTGAGTGATTAAGTTCTCTGCTGATGCCAAAACAATCAGTGGCATGTATGAACTTTCCTTTCCCAGCCAGCCTGCCAACCAACTCGCCTCACTGTCACAGTTCTGGTCCGAGCCACGCATGAATGTGGAATGCATTACTCACTCCACACGCACTCTGTGTTTCCGGGGTTCAGCCAGGAGGAAACACAACTATCACCCTCCACTTTCTTTTATGATCATAATCCAAGGGAGAAACAGCTGACAGGCAGGAACCAATGGGAGGCCAAATGGTTGTTCCACATTCTATGTGCTTTGGGAGAGAGTTGAGTCTCCCAACCGACTTTATTACATGTGTGTAAAACGGAAATTCTTCATTCCTAAATTTCAGCCCACAGTCTTACTCATGTGGGTGGGGGTAAATAGTTTAAATGTGTGTGTAAAAGAGGCATGCCTCAGATGGTAAATGGAAAGTAGAACCTCCAAGACTGTAGTGTACACTAGGGCAAACATTTCTCACTTTAGTCAGAGAGATGACATTGAATAGTAATACTATTCTTCTTATTTACCCATTAATAGCCAACATTTTTACAAAATTGCTTAAAAAAATATTATCTAGTGTATATACGTATATTACTTACACTTGGGCTATTTCCAAATCAAAAGCTTACATTTACTCAGCCATTCAATACTGAACAAACTGAACAGTACTGTAGGCCAAAGAGCAATGAGACAGAACCCAAAAAAAAAAAAAAAACATTTATTTTTATTTTGTCAACTCAAACATTCTGTACCTCTTGCAAAAATAAAAATCAATTTACATTTAAAAAAATGCTGACACTGTATCATACAAGTATAAAAAGATTTTTTTGTTGTTGAGTGCTTCCAGTTATAATTAATACTAAACTGTCGTTGTCCAGAGATATTTGTTTTCGAAAATGGGTACCATCACTTCACAGCACTCTTGTTAGGAGTGTAATTTGATGTATAAGCACACTGTTGCAAGAATTGCAATCTGTTCTGAATATAGAACCATATGTAATTACACACTGTCATTTAACATGTATGACAGTGAATGCATTTTCAACTTACAAGTTCCTCTGAACTTTTCTGCATGAGTAATGTCAAGTAAAGTTAACAAAAAATATTTTGAATATATAGATTTGTAATGCACAAAACCATATTTTACAGTCAAATTGCTCCAGTGAAATGACTTATGGAAAATTAGGGCCTTACTACTTACCTGCAAGTCAACTAAAGGCCTGATGTCTGTTTTGTTAATTAAAAGACTGCCTTTTTGAAATTATACAAAATACAGCAGTTTAATTAACTCTTATGTCAGATAATGACAACTCCTGATACTGAACCGTTTCAGTTAATTGACTTGTAGCATATTCTTTATTTGCTTGGAGGTAGTCTCATCATTCAAATGCTTTGTTGTGTACCTGTGTGTAGAAGAGAGTTGTAAGTAATAGGTATGCAGTCGTAAGTCACTAGTTACCAAATACACAAATCTATGATTATTGACGTGAAATGGTAACCATTTTACCTTAGTTAACATGAATCATTATGTATGATGTGTTATAGCAACACCTGTAGGAAAAACACCTCCTAAAGCTCAGCTACTAAGCACCTACTAAAATCCTCCTCCCCAATACTTTGTTTTACTTGTGTAGCTACTGATGTTTCTATACTGTAATATAATGTTGCCTTCACATAACCATTTATATGTATCTACAATGTTATCACTACAGGTAATGTAAACATTGACCAGTAAAAAAATTGTGTATGCATGTAACATTGGTAGTTTTACCCCCGCAAAAAAATCACAATAACGACATTAGTTTGTAGAAGAAAGGTTCCCGCCCTCTTACCTGAGAGCATTTAAAAGGCCCTCCACACTGCTTGGAGGCTGATCCTTCAGGACTTTGATGCATCCTTTCATCTATGTACAATATCATTTAGAAGATACAAAAAGTTGCCTTAAATCTAGATGCATTTGGGGTTTTGGCCACAGAAAGACTATGAAACTGTCTTTTTTCACATTTAATAAAAATGTGGGTTTATTCAGTTAAGCTTCATCCACAGATGGCATATCCAAACAGTGTCAGAATGCCTGATAAAGACAATAGCAGTGATTCGATATTTGATCCTGTTTATACGTACGTCTATCTTGGAGGACCTGGTGAAGGCTCCTGCAGGGTGGACATAGTCGTAAAGGATGATTACCCCCACCATCACACGCAAACAGAAGGACACAGTGTCCTCGTTGGCAAAGCGGCTACGGTACTCCCTGTTGACCACACAGTGTATATACAAGCACACACATCAAAAGTAAGCACTCAACATTTACATAACAGTGGTAGCCAGGGTGAACAAACCAGGTGAACAATCATAATACTGCTATCAGAATCCTGCATTCAAAGGTGTTTATAGGATTGTGTTGACAAAAAGGGGTATTTAACAGTTCGTAAAAATTATATTTTAATACACAGGATGCAATGACACAGCAATGATGATTGAAATTGTGAGCAAAACACAGTGAAGGCAACCAACTCACGGTGTCTCCAACATGACTTTACACACACTGGCCATTGTACTGAGGCAGTCTGTCGTGTTCTCAATGGGTAAGTCAGTGTTCTGAAAAATATAAGCAAACATTAAAACATTGGAATAGGACATGTATGTCAGAGAGACTTGTTAAAGTATGATGTTACCAAAATGTACTTATTTATGGGTACTGTCAATAGCTATGACCTATCTTTCTCTTGGATCCTGTACATGGGAGGTGTTTGATGTAAAACAAACTTTTATCCGGCAAGTTCCCAAGTTTCCACACTCACATCTGAGACAAATTTTGTTGTGGCGTCGCTTAGCGTTTTCAGCATCGGCGTGGCATTGGCATAGAACAGAGACATCCGATTGGCCAGTTCATTATTGACCTCGTTCTGCTCCTCTGCCTGAAAATAGAATTACTTTTTACTATTGTTTGTAACCCAGGTGTTCTCAAAAGCTAGGATGGAGGAACTTTTTTGAGCATTAGGACCCAAGGTTAGGCCATTGGCATTGCAAATTAAATCTATTCGGCTTTTGCTGCCTCTGCTTTTTAAATTGGTGTGCTCATTTAAATGTAAATCAACATGAGACGGACTCCCAAATTGACAAAAAAAAGCTGCATTTACAGCTGAGCCAACTCATTACATTAAGTGAAGGCAATTCATTATATCAAAGCTTTATAGAAAAGGAAGCAGTCAGCATGCAATCTGTATGCCTCATGCATGAAGCTGTACAGTATGTTGGTGTAATGAGCCTGGGGAACTTAATGAATTATTCCCCAGCAGTGAGTGCTCCTAATGGGGGAGATACAAGGTCAACGAGCCCCTTGTCTCATCCTTATCCATTGTTCATTGGTGTTCTCTTTTGATCATCCTTGGAGGTTTAAGGTGGCTAAAGGCGGGATGGGCGAGTTTTGCGAACCCAGCAATTTTAGCTTGAGTACAAAAGGATCCAACCCAAAATATCCCACCCCCTCCCTTCAAAGCCCCTCCCCCAAAACACATGAACGCGCTGCCTGGAGGTAGGTACACAGACAAGTAGCCCGTCCAATCATTGCATTAGGTACGAATGCCATCCAATCATTGTTTGGTCTGAACTTAATCATTGGTCATGTTTATTACTGTCCTGCGATGCCCAAAGATAATGGATTGATTTAATTTGACTATTAAATAACCAATAAATCTAAAGGTTTCAGGATGTGGATACACCACAACTTATTCTTATAATAATTAAGGTTAGGGCAGTTGATGCATAAATATATACAATACTATTATAGGCATTTTATTGCATAAAATATGTTTTTCTGAGAAATCATTTTCAAATCCATCAGTAATTTGTACTCACAGCGACATTGTTGATGCGCATTCGGCTCAGTGTCCTCCTATAGTAGCTGAAGTCATTTTGGATGGCGGGGTTTGTCATCTGTCATGGAAAGACACAAAATCACCACAAAAAACTTGATAAAAACATGCTCCTACCCTGTGCTTGACATTTACACAAGTTATGTACAGTGTATGCCTGGAAATGTGAGCAGTATTACGGTTATAACAGATGAATTGTCATGAAGAGTTTATAGAAGAGTCTATATAAGAGTCTATAGTAGATGTATCTCCATGTAATCAGTTCTCTTGGCAAAGTATAATTCCAATACCTTACATTTCTTTCAGTGTTACATTTCTGTAGTTTTTTTTATTGAGAAAACGGTGAAAAAAGGGTTGATCTCTTCATGTTCCTGACTTTCCCTTTCATTCATACCTACTTGCTATTACTCTCTCTTACTCGCTACCAGAGTTATGCAAATCATGACCTCTAAAGGGTACAGTAAGATCATTTAAAAAGAGAAGAGAGGATCCCATGGGGACTTTCTCCCCTCTCTATTGATTCACCATTAATAAACATGCAGTTCAAAGAGAACGAAGATCCCAGTCTCATTTCCATGGCATATGTAGGTGGTGCCAGTGACACAGTAGCTCAGAGGATAGGGGTGAGTTGAATATGCATTGGAGGAGGGACAGGGTGGGGGAGGGGAAGATGAGGAGTCAGCAGTTCTTAAAGAAGGAAGGATGGTGAATATGCTAAGGTACAGGGACATTTTAGTCAGGTGGGTTTTATGTGGTAGTAGTAGTAGAGCTGGAATACGTGCTGTTTTCTTTCCAAGACGGATGTACTGTATTTCTTTTCCGTTTAGTTTTTTATTTTGTTTCAATGAACTGCAAGTTGAGAGAGTTGACCTCATCTCGACCTTGGGAGTGAGTTAACCAAATAAATTACAAATAGCCGAACCCAAACACAATAGTAGTAGGAAGACACCAGACCTTTAGCTCATCAAAACGCAGTGTGAAGTGGAGGATCTCAGCGAACTGTCTGGCCAGGGCCTGCTCCTGCTCCAGATGCTGTGTGGGGCTGCAGCGTGCGCTGGTCAGAGACTTTAGCAGACCATGCAACGACCCCTCTGAGGAGGAGAAAGAGAGACACACAGAGACAGGGAGGGAAAGTGGGGGAGAGAGAGAGAGAGAAAAAGAAATGGAGAGTTGTAGAGTAGAGGGGGAGAGAGGGAGAGGAGGGTTAGAATGAGAATATGGGATCAGGACGGATAGAGGATCGCAGGAGATCTGCAAACGAGTCCTCTCGTTCACCTTCCGCTCTCTGCAAGTGACAGGCAAATCTCCACAGCACATTTCTCATGCGTATCTGAATTTTTGTGCCATACAGACCCATCTAAGATGACATTTCTACCTTACTATTTGGTTTTTACCAGAAACGATGACCTGTATCAATTACATATGCATTAAACGTTGGAAAGGAAAAAGGAATAATGAAAATGAACATTTCTTGGTCACCCGTAACCGCATCACATATCTGGGGCCGAGACACTTCATATTTAATGGATCAGACTAGTCTGGGTTCTCTCCTGATGACAGACCAACCCAGTTGCTGAGTTCTGTTGGGATTTCATGGCAAAGATTTAGCTTTTCGCTGTCACAGCCCATCTCCTGAGTGATGCGCCACTGGCCGAGGTCTAGACGTGATCAGAGCATGTGACAGATAATTAGGTCACTCCAGTTTTTCAGAGGCAGCCCCCCTCTTTTCCGCCTGTATCATTTAGTGAATAGAAAAGCTTTCACTTAAGGCCATTCATGTCTAGAGACTAATGAGATCTCATGGACTATGTGTGCTACATATGTTTTACATTCAATTATACCTATATACATCCTTGTCAATAAGATCATCTTCCCGGTTAAATCAAGTTGTAAAAAAAAAAAAATGGTGCTGTTGACTGTATATTGATTTTAGAAGGCAAGTGACAGGCCTGTACTTTACCTGGGAGCGGACGCATGCTTGTCAGTTGAGAGTTACCGCAGCACATTCAAATCCTTATTTTTTTGCTTCTGAAAAAAGCTTTGCAACTGAGAAGGTGGTCTATGTCTCTGTAGCTACCGGTGGGAGCAACAGAGGTGGTGTACACTATGGATCAGCCCTATTTTGCTCATGTCCATTAGCCTATTGGCATATTGGCAGGCCGGTATTGCAGAAGCACAGTGATCAGTGTCATAATGATCCTGCCTAAATACAGAGCCCCTACATACTGTAGCGTACAACGGACAGTGATATAGATATATTTGATCAACTTTTATTAAGCTTTAATAAGGAAGTTTGATCGTGTTCGAACGTGATTGTTGAACGCGTTTAAAGTTTACTTTAATCTTTTTCATACATTGATTTATTTGCTCAAGTGAGAAACTAGATACAATCAGAGAATACAATCAACTCAGTATTATCCATGTTGGTAGTACATAATGTTAATGTCATGATATTGTGATATAATTTAATCATATCTTTCCACCCATTACATCAACACATAACATAATGCCTCACATTTGCTTCTATTGTCCAAATGTACTTTTGGACATTTGCTCTTTGATTGCTGAATCAATTTTGATATAGACTTAAGTCAATGCACTCAACATAATATTTTTTTGTAAGGACTGTATTTCTATATTTTTGTGATTCGTTCCAGTGTTTTCTCAGGAGAAGCTCATCACCACAGTGTTTGTGGCTGTTGTGATGTACATACCTAACCTCAGAGAGAACTCATAGAACTTCTTCAGTTTCCCCACCAGCGGCACCACGGCAGCCCAGGCTCTCTCCTGGACCTGGTCCACACTAGGATTCTGTATCGCCTGGAGGGGGGGAGGAGAGGCATGGAGGGAACGGTGGACGGATGGAGAAAGGGATGGAAATGAAGTGGAAGAGATGAGGGTGGAGGTTAGACCAAATGAGGTTTGGAAATATTGGAGAGGAAATATGAAATCATTAGAGACAGTTGGAAATGCAGAATGAGGGGAATCAAGAAAAGGGAGGGAGAAAGGTTTGGAGAGGTAGAAAGAAAGGGGTTGGGCTGATTTGTCTTGGGAAATGCAATTCACTTAAATAACTAAGAATAGAATAAAACTGACAGAAATTGCTACTGTCTCAACATTGTGCTGTGAGGAAATGAAGCTGGTGAGGAGGGGGGGGGGGTATGGGCTTTCTCTAATCTGCACAAAGTTCAGTAGCTTTTATTTTCTCCAAAATGACACATTTTGATCAAAAGAACAAAAGCATTGGGAAGAATACAAGAGTAGGAGCCTATTTCCAAAATAATTCAGGAACCTTTGGACCAAAAAAATAAAAAAGGAATACATGATTGACAGCTTGGCGCATGCTGCCCCTTGGTTCCTGCTGTTACCACGGCAACCATTAAAAGTATCTAGCTGAAAATAAACTGCTTTGCCCGAACGAAAAACCATGGATACAGTCAAAACCCTGTCACTACCTCAAGCCTACCAAGACAACTGCACAGTGATTCTTGTTAAAACACCAGTTTAATGTTCAACCTCAAATTACATTCTATTTCAGTCAGGGTTGCTTCCTATCGTAGCCTGTTGAGCATCAGCCACGGTCAGAGATTTAGGAACCGTTAAATGTCGATGCCGTTTATATTTCTTGTTCCTCTCACCTGTCTGATCTCTTCTCCTGCTCCACGGTAGGACTGCAGGTCATCCAGTATGGCCAGAGCCTCCAGCAGCACCTTGTTCACCTGCTCCCACTGCTGCCTCTCTGCTTCTGTAGGCTTGGCATCTGGGGACGGTGCAAAGTAGCAGTGAACAGAAGCCTTACGATGCTATAGGATGTTGGGAGGACATCTGTAATGTGATTTTATGTCTGCGAAATGAATGTGTGAGACTAGTCAAAAGGATGAACAGTGTCATGTGACAACTGAGATATTAGTCGTTTGCAAGGGAGATTTTCGGAATTGTGAAAGTAACAGAAAAACCCATTGAAAGCAGTGTACCCCTTGGCCCGAGCATAGTCTACAGGACAGACGCTGAATGGATGAGGGAAATGAATAGGAAATGTGAGCAAAGTGTTCTACCTACTAAGCTAGGATGAGGAGACTTGTGTGTTGATGAAGGTAAATAGGCTGGATAAGTGAATCCTACAACCCTGGTTACAAACTTGGCAGTGAGGACACATAATCCAAGTTGTGTGCAGGAATAAAGGGAGAATAAAGATGGATAGCAAAGGGAGGGGTGATGTAAGGAGAATGAGAGACACAGTTTTGAGAATGTTTTTTTCTGTCGCAGAAACCTTTTGCTTTCCCTAGCTGAAAGGGCATTACCAGATCACTCCTACCACTTCTGCCCCCTATACATACCTGTCCCTCAAATTGAATGTCTGAATGGATGGATAGGTGGATTGGATGGATAGGTGTTGTGTGTGTTCTGGGGTTGCTGTGGGTGTACCCTTATTGCTTACTCTCAAAGTCCAGGAAGAAGTTTCCCGCATTGTTATCAATGTCCCTCGTCAACACCTTGATCAGGTTCCCCATGATGGACAATGAACCACCTACAAAGAGTGGAAGGGAATTGGTCAGATTAGATATGCATACATTTACTGCTTCCTACCAAACTGTGTGTGTGCTTGTCTGTATTTTAAATTTAACATGGTAACAAAATTATATATCCATCCATCCATCCATCCATCATCTTCCGCTTGTCCGGGGGTCGGGTCGCGGGGGCAGCAACCTAAGCAGGGAGGCCCAGACTTTCCTCTCCCCGGCCACTTCCACCAGCTCTTCCTGGGGGACCCCGAGGCGTTCCCAGGCCAGCCGAGAGACATAGTCCCTCCAGCGTGTCCTGGGTCTTCCCCGGGGCCTCTTCCCAGTGGGACGTGCCCAGAACACCTCACCAGGGAGGCGTCCAGGAGGCATCCTGATCAGATGCCCGAGCCACCTCAACTGGCCCCTCTCGACGCGGAGGAGCAGCGGTTCTACTCTGAGCCCCTCCCGGATGACCGAGCTTCTCACCCTATCTCTAAGGGAGAGCCTGGACACCCTGCGGAGAAAACTCATTTCGGCCGCTTGTATTCGCGATCTCGTTCTTTCGGTCACTACCCACAGTTCGTGACCATAGGTGAGGGTAGGAAACAAAAAAACTTAAACTGTATCGTTAAACGGCAGACATGTACAGCCGTGGCCAAAAGTATTGGGAGCAACATACATTTTGTGTTTGCAAAGCTTGCTGGGCCTTGGCATAAAATGACTGCTAACATAATTTCAGTAAGTCATATCATCAGCACAGGGGAAAGTGTGAACTAGTTTTAGCCAGGTGAAATCACTCTGATTGGATTTTAGGAGCAGATTGACTGCTGTAAAAGGGGACTATTTACGTATATTAAAAATCTTTACCCCCAAAAAGCTTTTAAAAATATGAAATGTGCCTTATTGTATTCCAGTATTCTATAGAAACATGTGAAAACATTTTCATCAAATACTGAACCAGCAAACTTTGCAAAACACAACATTTGTCATTGCCAAAACGTATGGGAGAAAGGGTGTTTTGTATGTATGACATGTTTATAATATCGAGGAATCCTCGTACTTACTGATGCCCTATAATGAATCAGAAGTGTTATCCCTTACTTTTTAGCTTTGTCACCAAACAGAGGTTGTGTAGAAAATACATTAATTACACTCAATACTGAAAATAACCCTTTCATGGAGCACTATCCTGACATTAGGTCATCACGTTGTTGTAAAAACGATTGAGTTGCTGTTTTTTGGTTGACAGATTAAGGATGGGCGCTGTTTTCAAATAAGGAACTCAACTCTGTCAGTTGGCATTGGCTATTTCAAGTTATTAACGAAGCCTGTCCTTACAAATGTCATTGCGCATCACCGACACTCCCTTCTGTGCCATGAGCCCCACCTGCTCTCTCACTGCCATCACATCTGGGTGCATGTGTGGGAGTGGGTGAGGCAGAGGACAATCCATGGGGCGCTACAATCACACACAAAGATTTATTTTTCTTTTAAAAATGAACATTGAGTTGTCTACAGCTGAGTTATCTACAGTTGGTAACTTGGGTGCAAACCCTGACTTTTAATATCTAGTGGTGGTCAAATCATGATTCACATACAATGAGACATAGTTAGCTGTCAGCCGCAGTGCCGACAGGCTTTAGTACAGGCAGACCACATACTATTGTCATAGACAGTCGCTATGGTTCCCTGCATGGAAAAATAAATGAATACACACAAATGTTTTGCTTACAGCAGAACTAATATTTTCTGACAAAGGTCACTGATAAAAATGTATTACTAAATCAAATAAAAGTGAAATGTATGAGCATCGAAGACGACCCTTGGGCACAACACTTTCTGATTACACAAACTTGACTCATATATGATGAGTCAAGTTTAGGAATCTTTAGGAGTGTGAGTGGACAGCAATGACTAACTTAGTTGGTCAGATCTTCATCTCTGGGGCGACTGGATGACTTCCTACTACAATAGGTTGCGGGGTGGTTGCTAGTTTGTCCTTCACTGCCCCCTGGCAGTCAATCTGGCACTGAACGTTTAAGTGGTCAGCTGCCATTGTTTACAACAGGATCCTGAGTAGCTGTCTTGGCAGTCGTTTTTCCTCCAACCTAATCTAATGCACCTGAACCTACTAATGATCTGGTTGATGAGATTAATCTGATTAATTACAACTGGGGTTGGAGTCCAAGGCCACAGGATGGGAGCTCTTCAGGAAAAGGATTAAGCAGTTGGGAGAGGCACTAAAACTAACTGAAGCTGGTACACACTGGCTTAAGAAATCAGTTCTACTGTACGTCTATCATGGTTAAAGAACTACAAGGTGTGCAGAGAGAATTTTGGTCAAGAAAACACTGACCTAAAAATGCCTCATCAATGTCATCAGTGTGCTTAAAAATTGTTTTCTGGATTAATATTATTATTTTTATTCTGTAGCTTTTTCTGTAATGTACATGGGCTTAAACTACAGGATCATCCATCTGGTAAACTAATACAGAAAGTAATATATATAGTAATATATAAGTAAATAAATGAAGTAATATCTCTTTAATGTTAAGGATAAGACCTGAGGCCCTGCACTCAACTAAACATACCCTGCTACTGTACACAGTACCTTAGAAATGGTCTGTACTTTGAAACTGAAACTGAATTTTGACTGAACTATTCTAATTGATTCTAGCTATCTATTGATGAACCATAACTGTAAACTAACTGAACCTGCTGAAATCTGCTCTGCCTGGTGACATGCAGTGAGCAATGTCTTAAAGTACATTTGGATAACTCAAAGAAAATTATTTACCATATGCTTAAACCAATCAGCTATTGGGCCTGGCTAATCCGTCATTGCATTTTAGCAACATGGCAAAACACTGTATTAGGCTAATGAGCCTACTACAAATTGGCTTTAATGTGGCATCTAAATCAGTCATGTTTAACAACTGCAACAGGCCTTGTAATCCATGCAGTTAGCCTAGCCAAACATGCTTCAAGCAGAAAGATGGATGGGGTTTTTAGTTTCAATACTAAAGGCTGTGGTGTTTCAGATGTGCACCAGAACTATTAATCTGTTGATCTATTTGTAATGCTAATAAACATACACATGTAATGGATTAGTACTGTATGTGGCTTTTATATGAACCATGTTAATTTGAGATGTTCTTGGCATTCATTTACATGTAAATGAATACAAGTATACAACTTTTTTATTTGACTTGTCACTTAAACTCACAATAGACTGTACTAGACATAATGTGATCGTAAGAGTAGTATACTTATAGCAATACCTTTGGATTTATATTTGATACTTATTCAAAGATGTTATAAATAAAAGGCAGTAGTAGTTTTATTGACAGACAGGATCTCAAGGAACGACTGTTGGTATTGGTGGGCGTTTGATTGTTATTTAGTTTGTGTGGACCTGTGTGACTTCTCATGACGCATGTGATTTGTTTATCTAGGCTCCAGTATGATAGAGGCAGCTCTAAGGTGGACTACTGTTGATGAGAGAGATTCAGGGCAATGTGTATGACATCACTACTCACATCACTTGTTATTGTTTACAGGATAACAGAAAGCCCCACCCCTTACTATCACCCCAAACCCCATCATCCCCTTTGAGCTTGCCATTGGTGGGGGGTTGGTGAGCCACGGCAGAAACGGGTTACAACTGTCTGAAGCCCCCTCATTCGTCTAGAACTCCTCTATCCTTCTTTCCCATTGGCTGAGTAGGGGAACTCAGCATTCGACTGTATCCATGGAGCCCCAAAAATATATCTCCACTGAAAACAGTCGAATAGCCAATCAGAGGACAGCTTTGGGGGAGGAGAGGAGATTACTACCACTAATAAGACAAGAAAAGGGATACAAGAATATATGCATACAGATTGAGTGCTACTTGAAATCAGAACATGACTTTAAAACAACAAAAAGCAGTTCTTTCTGTAATCTGACAGAGTGGTTTTTAAGAAAAACAAGCTTTGCAAGAAACAGAGGGAAACCTTGTAGATTGTGAGAGGTATCTAAATGAAGTTTTATTTCTTAGTTGTCAATATTTTTTTGGGGGGGGTTTGTCTCACATTTAAAAATGTTTTGCTCTGGTTTAACAAAACAATAAAAAAATATATTTAGAATGAGAGCCAAAGATTTGGTATTGCTTTTCCCATTAGTATATCTATTGTATTCTTTTATGGTTATTAAGACCCACAACTTTCTGCACAGTGGAAGGGCTGTTAGTGTGTGAGGAGAATCACTCATGTTGAATGAAGCTGTGTTAGTACATTCCTAAGCCTCTACCGCAGTGCAGCATGATAGTCCACGTGCCCTCCATACAACTACTACTACTACCTAAAACCACACTATGAAAATCACCCCCATTTCCCTTCAACATCTCCTCTCTCTCTCTCTCTCTCTCTCTCTCTCTCTCTCTCACTCACTCACTCACTCACTCACTCACTCACTCACTCACTCACTCACTCACCCACTCACTCACACACACACACACACACACACACACACACACACACACACACACACACACACACACACAAACACACACACACAAACACAGACACACACTACTAATACAACACAATTCCCAGCCAAGACCCCCTCCTCTCTCCCCCTCACACACACAGAAGTAGAGGCGACACGTGGGGGCGGGCGACGCAAGGCTAGAGAAAGGAGGAGGTTGACTTGACCCAGATATGCCCAATGACACGCCATGTAGCATTAGCCTCCATGCTATTGCTAGCCTCTAGCTCAACGGGGTGGGAGTGCCATGCTGGGGGTGCCGACAGCGCAGTAAAGCAGAAATCAGTGGGGTATATCGACCCGCATGGGACTGGCACAGATTAAGGCATGTATGCTCCATTTAGTGGGCATTTTTTTTAAAAATATATAACCTAGACGCGTACCTTTTAAGGTTACCAACAGTACTGTACCAGATTATCTATGCCCTTAAATTTGCCTCCGAAAGTTGGTAGCAACTTCCTACCTTACACTGGTGCAGCCAAAACCCCAGGGAAGAGGAAAGACAAACACATACATTGTAAGATATTGATGTAGAACATGTTTGTATTTACTCGTGTTTGCATTTGGGTGTTTGGCTGTGCCAGTGTAAGATGTTACTATTGTCATATATATATATATATATATATATATATATATATATATATCAGGGTTTCCCGCAGAAAATGTGTTGGTTAAGGTGGTAGGGTGGGGTTTGCCGACAGACGAGGGAGGGGGGGGGGGAGACTGGCGTTGGTCACGGTTTGGAATAAAAGGGAGAAAACAGGACAGAGTAACACGGCGGATATCGCTCATAAAAAAACTATGTTTAATGTTCATTTTTTGGACAAAGTAGTTAAGGCGGCTGGCGTGTGTTGCTTAGGCGACCGCCTTAACTGCAAGTGCTGTGGGAAACTCTGTGTATATATATATATGGTCTTACAATATCGCTAAATCATTCTGAATATCAATTTCTTATACTTTACTTGATTGATATACAACTGTGATAGAATAGAAGCACCCCACCATTAATGGGATCAGGGCAATTTTTCAACTGGCCGTTGCTGTTCATGCTTTATTAAGCCCTTTGTTTGACCTTGGCACTGCCCTCTACTGTTAGCGACATTTGATCAAAAACACAGCTTAAATCAGCACACAGTAAACCCAACCACTCCCACTCCCACCCAAACACTGCCAACTGTTCAGACACACATCTAATGTCTTGTCAATTCCAATACACACACTCACACACACAGAGACCTACACACACACCCTGTACCCAGCCCTTTTCAAATCAAAACAAGTCCTCCCCTCCCACCACACACCCTTGGCATGGTCTAATTCCGAGCATAGCAAAGGCTGGTACTGAAGCATCTTAACTTGTTTACTACTGCTGCAATGCTGTGGTCCTGTGTACTTCAGATGTGACTAAATCACAATATGTTGTAATGTTCTACGTCACCCTGTAATAGTGTGTGTGTGTGTATTTACGTGATGGTTGTCCTTTATGACTGTAACCATGTTTTGGCAGAGTGGGGGGGTGTAAAGATGCCAGACTCCAGGCTTAAAAGGGGGGTGAGTGGAAACATAACAGGGCATTGAAAGGGCACAGACATCCTGCGACATTATCAGCACAGTGCTTGGAGGCAAAAGACAGAGGTGTCTTTGAAGAGTTTTGATTGCAAGCTTGACAGATATGCCACACACGCACCCACGCACAAATGCGGATGTCAACATGAGATACAATATTATTAGTAGAAAAATTCACTCACTTTGCAAACCAAATACAGTACATTTACTTACACACACATACAGTACACATACACAAGCCCTATAGGATAGCAGATCCAAGAGAAACATTACGTAACCTAAATGTTTCTAGTTTAATATACAGTATTTCAATAAGACATTTTATAATACTTCCTAATAAAAATCTTGATTTGCACTTCCAAATTCACAAATGCATAATGTTAAATTCTAATTTGATTCTTTCTTAGAAAACCATTTAGTATTTACATTTACATATTTTGGGGCCCTCTATCATATCTATCTATTTACATAGACAGCTGTGCTAGTGTTTAGTGGCTTTCCAAAAATATCTTTTTTTTTTTTTTTTTTACTTTTTACATGAAAACTGCAACCAGGTCACAAAAACCAGGGCAATGTTTCTGGAGTTCCACCCTAAGGGTGCACAACCAATCTGACATGCTAGAGAGGTGCGGGAGAACACACGCTTCCATGTGTGTTCAGTGGTGTCATTTTGCTCTCTGGTGGAAGGAACTGGAACTGCAAGGTGAAAAAACACCTTATGGTTTCAACCATAACCTGTTACTGGTGTTGAGGCATTATAAGCAGCTGTTGACACATTTCTCAATGATATATGCCATTTAATGCTTCCAAATCACACTGAAAAAGACCCCCTTACACACATTCATACATAATATATATTCAATACACATACCCAACTACTGCTGTCATGGAAATGAAAAATACAAAACAGCACGGAAAAATGCCAAGAGCTGCACCATAAGAGGTGTGATGTCAAGCGCAGCGGGAGGGGAAACTTGTGAGAACTTGCCACTCGTGGCGTGACTGTGCATGCTATTTGTCTGAGCACAAACACCAGCAGCTCTAAATGGCCATGTGGGGAACACATTCACACACAATTGGGGCCTTTAGTCAGAGTAGGTTTGTATTCTAGCAGCAGTGAAACAGAAAATTATTATGATAATTTGTTCATTTATGCATCTATATGTTAATGTATTCATAAACATGTTTTTTCTTATATATATTACATACAGTGTATGACAGTGATTATTCAAAAACACAACACTCGTGTTGTTTGAAGCCTTCTGGGTCTAATTTCACACGTTAATATTGGTGGGTGCTGCAGTTCCAGACACTTGTGGTTGCAGACACAAGTGAACAGAGATCCACACTCAAAGAAGCCTTCCAGGAAGTAGAGAAAAGCAAGAGGCTGGTATTTCCTGTGCATTTATGTTTCTCTGTCTGTACCTTTTTGACTGTCTGTCAACTTGAAGGTCGTTGTAAGCCACAAAATATATTGTTGCAGCTATTTGTCTTGATCATGAGAAGTGATAATGGCATCAGTGTGTGAGCCAAATAAGGCAACAAGCCATCTTATTATGCCGCAGCAAAATAAGTTTTACACCCAAGACAATTTCTGAGGTGTGAAAATATAATGATGGTTTACAAACAATTTCTCATGACCATACTACAGTTCAAACTAACTTAACAAAATATACACTGCAGACGTGCAGTAAAGATCTTTAATCTATACAAAGGCTTTGTTCCTGTAAACTGTCTGAATAAATAACTAATCTATTCTAATCTGTTTCATTAAAGACACTTTCATTAATAAAGGTCCCTGTCATAGTAACAGTACAACTTTCATATAACCTAAACTTTATTATGACTAAGCCTATCCATTTCGAAGACTCCTAAATAATACCCCCTGAGGCTTAAAAGAAACACAACCTGTAACTCGGGTAGTCTAACAAGTGGCACAGCTTACGGACCTGCCCTGCAGCGCAGAAGAGATGCAATAATGTGTACAGGAATGCACACAGTCTCACCAATGTAAGAAAGTGAAGTTTCTCAATAACAAAACTATGATATATACTTATTTATACTTATGATTGATATACTATAACATCTGGAGGTTTTGCTTACTCCAAAAAAACAAGATAAAGAAAATCCTCTTGCCTTTGAGATGAAAGATGTGTATATTTTTCTTAACCTTAAGTGTTTATCTACTATAGGCCTACAAATGATACGAGTAGCAGGTCTCTAAGACATCATAAAAGGGTCAACAGTCAGTCTACAGTATGCCTGTGAGAGAAGTGAACCTAGACAATAGACTGTACACAAAGTTTACTGTCAATAGTAATGTATTTACTTATATTCACACTATTGTTAAATAATCCTGTATGGACACATATTTTAATTAAATTCTTTAGGAAAAAGATGCTAGTTACTTATTTTGACTTTTGAAATATGATGGTCAGCGTCAAATGACAACAGGTTCTATTATGCATGAGAATGTCTATGCTGTCCACAATGTTCAGTAGTGTTCTCTTATCCATTTATTTGACTGTAACACAAACAAGATGTTGCTGAACATCCTATTGCATTTTTACAATTTAAGGGGCCCATTGTGTAACATAATATAAATGTTACTTCACGTTACTTCACCAGTTAAATAGGTGAAGCAGATTATGTTTTGGTCTGAGATTGAGATATGATTTGTTGATAACTAACAAAAGTTGAGTTAACTCTAAACATCAAGTAAATATTTTCTCTTAATTTTTGTCTCCTAACATTTCTCATTTTATAGTGAATCGATGACGATGGGCAAAACATTAATTATCAGACTGTAAGATGCAGTACTAGAAGTCAGACACAACGATAATGACGGATGACGGAACTAAAATGGATTGTGCGTGTTTTGAATAAACAAATGAGGAAGTGAATACTTTGTCAGTTCACTACGGAAAATGTAATATATAACATAGTTCAGACAAGCATCAGACAGTATAAAACTGACATCTTTAGGCGTCATAACACATTTTGTTGTTTTAACTCCGTAGAGACAAGGCAAAAATGCTGCGTTGCATTATTGTATGCCCTTTCCACATATAGTCCATAATTAAATAAAACTGTTAACTTACTTTGTACAAGCAGAATATTTAGGTAAATCCTGCTGCAATTCAGAATTCGCGTGGAATGTATACCTGAATATGATATTGCCACACGTTTGCAACCCCCGACACGCATGACATTATAAAACCATTTCCAATCGACGTGCAAGCGCAAAAGTAGTTACATTTCTGTACATGTTTGACTTACCTTCGAAATGTAGGCAATTTCCACCTGACCTTGGTCGGTAAATGAATGTTTTATCAAGTAAATAGACAACCAGGTACACGGTCCCGTACGTCTCTATGAAGATGATTGGTCAACCCGGAAAAATAATTGCTTCTGCTCAGGTCTTGTCTAGTAAGGCTTTTGAAAGAGAGCAGCCCATAACTATAAAAGGCATTGATTTCACGAGTAGGAAGTGACACTTCATGACAAAGGCGGCAATCTCCAAACTCTGACTGGGTGTGTGAAGAGATTCAATACATAGCCTAAAGGTAAAGTTGATATAAACAGTCAGTATGCCCCCATTCACAGCTCGATTAATATCATAACTTTTTCTTTTTACTTTCTCAGGGGCTTTATTTTGTTGGATAAATGTAGGCCTGTTTGCAATTGCACATCAATGACACTGCTTGATTTTATCCACTCATTCAATTAAGGAAAGGAAAGTGATGGGTTGGTGTAAGATATTAAATTAAATATAAGGTATTACATTTAAACAAACACATTTCACCATAAATTATTTATTAATTACTGAATTATGGAGCGTCCCCAATACAAAGTGGCAAACAGTGCAGCCAGTACACAGGTAAACCAAAAGTGGGGCAAAGTGGGGAAAAATATGAAGGGATTAACAATTGAATCCAGTTATTTCACAATAAAACGTGTAAAACTACAAACAAAACACTGTTTGGCAGCACCCTTTACGTATACACATCCAGTATCTCATGTTAGGTACAACACCAACTGGTGAACAGTGTTGAGGTGACAATGGTGAATTTATTTGCATTTATTTGTAATTCCCCTTATCCAGCCAGGTAAAATTATAGGTTAAATAAATAAACTAATCTAACACTGCACTTTTTTTTCTACATGTATACATAAGCGACCTGTAAAGCAGTTAATTTATTGCCACAGCTGTAACTTGTCTTCAGGTTAGCTACATCAGTGGGGCTCCACTTTTTTTGCATGGTCTAAATGTTTGGATTTTCCATTCCACAGCATGTGTATTGGGTAAAAGTCTTGCTGTGATAGCATAAGAATTAAACTAAACTATTCTCGCTCTTCAGCCTCTGCTCACGAGGGGCCCTTTCAAAACTTTTTATAAACTGAGGAGGTGATACTGCCAAAGCGCAAGCTAAAAGGAACACATTAAATGTAAATGTCAGAATTGAACATTGGTGAGATCTTACACTTCAACTCTTTCTGTTTTCACTTTCTCGAAAAAAAACAAGCTTAATGAAATGTAAACAGAGAAGTTTGCAAACCGCTGAGGCCTGCTGTCTGAACAAAGATTCTACAATTAACTGTCAATACTCTGGATTGTTTTTGCTTTCACACTTACAACAGTCCATAAAAATACCAGCATCCAAAATACAAGAGGCATTCATAAATACATCTGTCTTTGTTAATTATGACAATAAAACATAAGTAAAACAATTTAGTGTTACCTCATTACAAGTGTTTCATTGGTCACAACTGATTCCACTGTAAGAACATAAACAATAAAATCATATTTGACCACAATAAGAAAGCATAAAAGTCCTGAAGGTTAATGAGATTATGCATATGTCTTTTTCAGCAGATCCTTGAATGCCTGTTTCAATCAGACTGGTCTGTGACCAGGGTCAAGGGTTAGGGTTTGTGGGCCAGTGGGCCTCCCTGTGTTCTGTTTCTCCAATCCCCAATGTAGTCACCAATACTGGACTGCACTTCCATCATACAGGCCTTCCAGCAGTCTTATGCATAGAAGAAATTGTAACAGTGAATGTCATTTTAAGATGACACCGGAAGTTCGAAAAGCCAAGTTAGACGTCTCACTCACCCGTCATGTAGATGCCTTATTCAATTGTGACAATGGAAACCGCTATAATTGTTTACAATGGCAGTCTTATTAGGGTGCTTTTTACCTATAACGCCATCTGTAATTTGTGAGGGGGTGTATAAGAAGCAATCATCCCTTTCACCATAAACCTTCCATATTACAATTCTAGGATTGGTTACAATACATTTTATATTGTGATACAACATGGATGGTGGGCACATGTTCACATTGTGGACTAAGTCTATGTACATGCACAGATGTCAAAAGGAGTTTTACATAAAACTGGGTTCAGCACGTGTCTCAAGTAACATTTAGACACTGATTGGAGACAATGAATGTGCTGTCACACAACACATTTTGATAACACATCACTTGATTTGGTCATTAACAATACCATAAATAGTCCCAGGAAATTAAAGGAAATGAGCAATACTGTACTGAAGTATGACTGTAAGAGTGGTCACAGTAAATATTAGCGCAAGTGAGCATCAATGACAGTCAATCACTGGGATTTTTCCTTGACCGTAAACATTCAAACATAACATTCGCATAAATTCCTAAATGCTTTTACTTCCATTAGATGTTATCACACAGGCAGCATGCTAATGGAGGGAAACAAATGGGTCTAAAATGGACATGTAGTAGTGCTTTTCTTTCCCATAAATGGAGGGACAGAAGCCTGTTGTGAATCTACATGACCAATACTGTGGGAAATAACCTCATATCAATATTAAACAAACCTTCAATGTATGAAAACCTTTGACTTTTTATATTTTCACATCCCTTTAAGGGTTTATAATAAATGCAATATAACTAATTAACTTATCATGGCCATGAATGCCCTTCCTCCAGGAGTTCAAGAGATGATGATGACGACATAAAACAGTCCATCTAAAAGGGTATAACATTAGAACACCAACAAGATAGCCCTACTTCTGTAAGCAAGCAGGGTAATTACAGTAAGTACACTATGCACACTTGGTTATGTACAACATTATGTACGTGTTAAGTACATAGATATACACTTGACGTGTACATATACATGTAGAAAGACACTAACAGACATACATATATTTTTGCTAACATATAAACATACAGCGTACATCAAGAATTCTTAAGTGCGTGATTCCAATAGCTACTGCAAACCCAGTGTTGTGCATGCCGGGTTGCTATGGTAATACTGGTAGGCAGGATAACACAGCATTTTTACAAACAAGTCTTCATTACTATGAGGCTGGGTGGGATATGTCTTACATGTTACTTTGTTGTTATGTTTGTTTGGGTTTCCACAGCAGCTATTTACACAGACTCCCCTCACAGTCCGATGTGAAGCCAGGGGAGGGCAGGGCTTGTGCTAGTGGGAGGCGGTCTCACACCTTTCTCTCCGGATGTCAGTCAGACAGAATGTGCACAAAGGACATAGGAAAGGCCCCTTTCCTCTCGGGGTGTCCTTCTATGTGCCCGATCTAAAAAGAAAAAGAATAAAAAACAACAGTAGTAATAAACAATGTTGCCCATACTTAATATAATGAGTGCAATCAGTATTATTGGAAAAACTCATTAGCAAACTTTTAATTTACAGTTTGTAAACTTAAAGCCTGCACATTTGAAGTCTTTTCACATGACATTAAAGGTAAGGTAGGTAAGTTTTGCGAAACTAGCAATTTTGGTGTGAGTTTGAAAGTATCCAACCTAAAATGTCTCACCCCCTCCCTTCAAAGCCACTCCCCCAGACAACGAGCTGACTACCGACTGACTACTGCAATGATTACATGAGCAGTGTGCGCTCAAGTAGGTAGGTAGACAGGTCGGTAGACAGGCAAGAAGCCCGTTAAATCATTGCATTCGGTCCGAATGCCGTCCACTCATTAAGTTTGGTCTGAACGCAATGATTGATTGTGTTTATTACAATCCTGTGACAGCCACAGATATCGGATTTATTTTATTTTACTGTCAGAGAATTTGATTGCTATCAGGATGTGAAGTTTATTTCAGCAAATATGACAAAAAGTGCTTCTCAAAAACATTACCTACCCTACCTTTAAGTGAAAGCCTCTTACAGATAATTAGTTCTGACCACTTACCCACCACTCCTGGTCCTCCTCTCCTGTGACAATAATGACCTCTCCCTCAGCAAAGGTCAGTTCGTCCTCATTATCTGCCAGACAGTCATAGATGGTCTTCACCCGTTTTAATTTGCTCTTGCCCTGCAGGAAAACAAAGACTGACGGTAATACATGAAAACCCCCCACAAAAGACAACAACACGGCATTGTTTCTGAGTGCTAGGTACAACACAGGACAACTCAATTGTAGAACTGGAAAAATTGTCGTCTTACTGTATTAATCTTGCGAGGCAAAGGTACAGGCATCTCCATGGCCCCTGGTGGGCTCCCATTGGTCTCCTCACTGGCCTGTCTGGGAGATGGCTCCCCTTGTAGGCCAGACAATTGGCCATCCGCCACAGGCTTGGTACCTGCCCTGTCTGGAGGGGTGCGTTTCTCACTGACGGACGGTTTCGGGGGGATGTCACCCAGTTGTGGCTTGGGAGGAAGGTCTTTGAGTTGAGGCTTGGGAGGAAGGTCGGATATCTGTGGTTTAGGAGGGAGGTCGGACAGTTGCGGTTTGGGGGGCAAGTCAGAGATTTGGGGCTTGGGGGGGAGCTCGCTCAGCTGGGGTTTCTCGGACAGAGGCGCTCTCTGAGGGGTGTCCAGAGGGGTCAGTGGGGGTTTAGCTGTGGTGTCAGGAGGCTGGGGGGACTTCTGGGAAGACTCTGTCTTCTGGAAAACCTCTGGTGGCTGACTGGGCTTGTCCACAGAGGGGAGGTGGATAGTATCAATCTTACGTAGTGCCACTTGAACAAGGAGAGAGAGATGCAGGGGGAAATATGTTGGTAGACTACAGACAGGATTTGTAAACAAGATTTACATCCAAACTTCACAAAGATTATTTAACTTTTTTTTTCTTTTTTACAAATGCACTAGTATATTGAATTTGATTTATTAATCAAAAGATAGAAATAGATTAACCCTACCTTTCTGAGGTAGTTTGGGAAGAACCCTTGGACCAAGTGTTGATTTTGTGTTACTAGTGGTAGTGCTGAAAATAATAAATAAATACATTGTATGATGTCTGGGATTTTTTGGAGGTAAAACATATACTGTACATTTACATTTACAAACTGTTTAATTCAAACCATCATTTTAGATGTCCAATAGTACTCATTATATTTAGGCAATTCTGATATGAGCCGAAGGTTGCCCTTTGATTAAAACTGTAGTGATGGCTCTGTACCTTTGCTGCTGCTGAATTCCTTCAAACTTGTTAGCAGGTGAAGTCCTGTTTCCTGGTGGGGGAATGGACTCACTTCCTGTGTGGAAACAGTTGGATATTACACAGCTGCATGTGGCGTGTCACACATCAAGTTATATTGTTCAACACAGCTGATATAGCAGTTATACACTGTCTTTTAATCTGTAAATATGAAATGTGGCGTCTTAAAATTCACCTGTACAAACACTAATAAGATCAAAAAGTACATAAGCAACCAACCACACTGAGTCACAATCCCAAATAAGTGATCTCAGTATCAGTAATAAGTCTTATGTAGGAGCAATGACTACTTAGACTTCAGGCCTCATGACATGAGGTGATGTGTGAATGCTTTAAGAGGAAGTAAACCTAAAAAGTTGCAAAGCAGAACCACACATGGCCAGTGGACAGGCGGAAGAGCAGCTCTATTTCGGTACGCCTTTTTATTCAAGCTTTGCTTAAATCAGCCACACAGGAACCAGTGCATGCTGAACATTGTAACATGGATTATGCTGGATTCCTTGAAATCTGACACTATTTAATAGCAATACAACACTTTGAAACTCTCAGAAACGTTTTTAAAGTGAACCCATTCAGCTGACTAACTTATAACATTTTGAACGTGGTGAATCACTAAAGACACTTTCTCTAGTTATTTTAAGAATCTATTGTTACATGCACTACTGATGTTATTGCCGTGAATTTTCTCTTTCTGGTCCACAGTCCCACTCACCCCAAGCGACCCCACCTTTGCTCTGGGGGCCTTGCAGGACGGGGCTGGGGGGGTCGGAGTGCGTGCGCTTGTGGCCTGGGGGTGGGGGTGGGGGTCTCTTTTTGAGGGTGGAGCTACCTCCTCCGCCTGCAGACTGGGATCCCAGCGGCAGGGAGGTGGGAGGGCCACCTAGAAGAATGACACGTATTAAATGTGAAGGGACAAATCAGTAAGTAATCATGTAAGACAGAAGACAAATAAGTCTGTTTGTCCAGCAATTAAATTCTTCCTGACACACATACCAACCCAATAGTCAGCTAAAAACATTGCTGGTCTGACAGATGGGCCTTGAATTTCAAGTACATTTCAGACCTGCCAGTTGACAATGGAGGTGAAGAGGTGGGGTTGGACTCACTTCACTGTCTGTTCAACATGCAGAATCTGCTTTGGCCAGTGGCCAGGCTTGTTGAGTCATGCAGATTTTTTTGGTCAATAACATCTCAGCTTGTCTGAAGCAGATAAATCGTTTCAGCTTCAACATCCTCAAATTATTATAGATTTTTTGCTTTCCCCTCAATGCAAACTTGCAGTTTCTGAATATGAGGGAAACATGGGATAACTTGTGTAGGCTGCACAGACTGCACACTTAATGTAAACAATCTATGTATTTAGCTACGTGCTTTCATTTTGAGTTGGAGTTTACTGAACCAAGGCGTTGAGAAACATGGTGCTGGCGGGCAGCATTTGCATATGAAGGCAAAACAAGCATGTGAAGTGTGATCTGCTGAAGCAGTGTGAATGCCTTCTGTCTGACTGGTTCTTACCAAGGCCGTAGCCATGGAGTCAACATTGGGGGGGACAAATTACATTTTTATGATCATTTCGCACAGCGTGCGTGGTTGCCTGTCGTAGCGTAGCACATTAATATTTTTATATCAATATATTGGACATTTTGACCAGATTTGAATATTGGGGGGGATGTGTGCCCCCCAATATGTATTATGATTAGGCCTTGGTTCTTACCACTAGTTATAAATATTGAACAGAACGTTGGTTTGGTGTCTTTTGACACGGACAAGAACACAAAGCAATGTCTAAAAACAATAGATTACCAGTTTATTTTTTTATCTCCATCAATATTAATCTAAATGTTAAACACAAACCTAGACACATTAACTATGCAGCAACAGTAACTGACTAAGAGTTTGTCGTTTAAATGTCTCTGGATCAAAACCCTCAAACTCTGAACACTGTTACATTCCTAGGTAAGGCTTATATAAACAGTGCTGTAACCCTCTATGGCACCTTCCATTTACCCAAGGGCCCAAGGCTGGAAAAAGGTGCATCCCAGCTCGGCATTCAAACTTATCTGGCTAACCGCTGTAGATTTCACAAGTGTACCAGCTTGTGTGCTACTCTGGCTGCTATGCAGCGTTGTGAGTGCAGTCCTCTCTGTGTGTTAGTATGATCAGCTTCTCCAGCTTGACGGGGTTAACGCCCGACGAATTACTGCTTAATTGCTTACTTCGAAAAACAAAGAATGTGATCAAGTGTGTACATGTTTGTGTGATTTATTACTTTCAGTTTTAAATACAAAAGCAAACAGTAAAACCTCTTCAACTTGGGCTATCCAAATCCAGTGTATTCTGTTGTGTCTGTTACCTGTATCTCATTGTTCCAAAAATAGGAACCCTGTTCATTACAGAAAAAATGTAAGGTACAAAACTCCTCCAGGAACAGCCAGTCAAGGAGTCCTACCTTTCCCAGTGGTCCAGCCCCCCAGGGAAGCCCCAGAAGCATCGGGCCCAGGTGACGGAGGAGTGTCGGTGGAGGTGCTGTAGACGGGGTGGGCAAAGGCCCCGTAGGACATCCGCTGCTTGTCTCTGTGCGGAGCATAGCTCCCTGGGAGAGTGAGTTTATCTTGGGGGGAGACGCTGGACGAGTGGCAGAAGCTCTGGGGCCGTGGGGAGCGCTCCTTCTTCACGGGGCTGGGCTGAGGGTGGAGGTTGATTCATTCTAACATTATCCTCACGGGACTGGTTGTTAAGCTTACACTAGAGCTCAAGACCTGTGCTGAGATATTCCGTTTCATCTCCTCACGGAATAATTAGATGCAAGTTCTCACAGACACAATTACTGTCACACAAGAACAATTTTTATTTTATTTTTTTGGGGGGGGGGGGCATTGAGAACCTTGTCATCCAGGTCGTCGTCACTCTCGTCTATCTCCTCCAGACGCAGGCTCCACTCATATTCCACATGGACATGAGGGTTGAACTTCCCTGTTGCTGCCTCCACCAACTACGGATGGAGGGAAAGAGCACCAAAGGTAAGCAGGGTTACTCGGTTAGCAGGCTCAATTGTACAGACGCGGTTGGTGCTCTCGCCTGGTGGCTAAGGGCAAAGGCTACAGCGCTAAACTGGCACTTACTGGTTCCTCACACAGGGAGTTCCTCAACCTCCGGGCTATGTCCAGTGCTGTCTCTCTGCTCTGATTGGCTGAAAGAACAAAGTAATGAGATCACCATTAAAAGCAGTCTGCAATTTTGTAAGACATTATAATTTCCATGAGATTACCATAATAAGACTGCAACACAGTTAAGCCAACATACAGTAAATAAATAACAAAGTGGCAATAAAAAATTGCAAATATTCCAGAAGCAGACCTATGTCAATGTCCGGTTTTCCCCGCAGCAGTAATTTGAGGCACTCCTGTTTCTCATACAGGCAGCAGTAATGCAGTGCAGTGTTGCCACTCTCTGTCTGCCTGTCAAGGTTTCCACTAGATGGAGCAAGAGAGGCGAGACAGAGGAAATCAAATCCAGCAGGAAAAAAAATACAAATTTAAATAGAAATTCACAGATCCTGCACAGGGTTATGTTAGAGTTGGTGTTAGGCCTCTCTACCTGTTTTGCACGAGGAAGTCAACCAGATGCAGAGACGTCTGGTCTGCAGTCCTCACAGAGTAGTGAAGAGCCGTCTCTCCAGCCTCCTGTACAAACGACAGTTTTCGGTTTGTATTCATCATGCTAACTGCAGACGGTTAGCCCTGTGACATAAAGCCTTTCGTACAAGTCTGGCATACTGTTTGACAGTCTCTGAAACGGTCTTCCATTTGTCTGTTTAGGTTTGAGTGACAGGTCTTTTCACCTTGCCTGCCTCTGGCAGCGGCTCCATAAGCTCCGCCCCCTCTGCGTAGAGCTGAACCAGTGACAGCAGATCTCGGGAGCGCACAGCCTCGTACAGCTCTCCCTGCCTGCTGGTTGCTGTGACGCCGGTCCGGCGAGCAAACTTATGATCCATGTATTTGGCGTTGATATACTCCTTCCTCACTGTCCTGGGATAGGTAGTCACAAGTTTGTTGGCAACGGGGAAATATTGATTGGAACCTATGCATTACCGGCCTTTACCTTCATCTGTCAACCTGATTGTGTTCATACAATTGTGGAGTGTCCTATTTGGAGTTTTTGTCATTGGATAGAAACCCAATAGGACCTATAGGGTTCAAGAATATGACTACCAAGTGTTCTGTTCTAGCAATATGTATTTCTATAAGATCATTTTTAGTAATATCAAGCAAAAGAAAACTATAAGAACAAACAAATGTAGGTATACTGGCTAGCTCGACACAGTCAATGTTCAACCGTGTCAGACATCAGCAGCATAGCCTGTAGCTTCAGTGAATACGTGGGCACTCACATGTCACTAGATGGGGTTGGTTTTGGCGATGGAGATGGGAGGTTTCCCTCCATGATATAATTGAAACTGCTGTTGCCTATGTTCTTTGCCAGCTGGGGGGCAGGGGGGGGGGGTAAAGGGAGAAAGAGACTGACTTCAAGAACACATCTTTTAAAAAGTTAAATGTAATGGAAGTGATTGGTAACTTGAAAGGCATTAGAATATCTGTCTAAACCAATTAGGAAAGTGCAGAAAATATATTAAGTGTTGCATAACAATTAACAACTGTAAATAGCAGTTTATCACAATACCAGTCAGCCAAACAGTATGACAGCTATAAATCATAATTGTATTTGTATCATTGTTTTGGGATAAGCGAAAACATTAAAATACTAAAATCCCCAAAAAGTTTCTGTGTTACCAGGAGTTCGGAGGAGCCTAGCTTGTCCAGCTCCATTGACTGGATGCGGGAGATGTGGACCCCCATCTCCCTGTGGATCCCAGAGCACTCGATACACGTCAGTATACCCAGGTTTGTGGACAGCCACTTGGGGTCTGGGGAGAGAAACAGAAGAGAAATTAAACAGAAGTTCATTTTCTTGTACTCCACAGATTTTAATGATATTGTCACGTCTCATGCTGGAATCATCATGGAATCATGTGTGTTTTCCAAATTCTATCAAGGAAATTATAGTTTTGATTATAAAATATCAAAGTTGGTTTCCAGTTTTAACTTGCACATATCGAAGAAAAAAAAGTGAACCGCTGAAAGTTTCCTCAGAGATCTATCACACCCACTAAAAGTAAGTTAATTAAAGATCTATTACTATTTGGAGATGTGATTCATACGAAAAGGCTTGATTGCACTTCACTTAATCAGCAAAAAGAGGGAGCGTGATCCTTTCCAGATTAATAGTTTCATGCAACGTCCTTGAACAGTAAATTCAATCCATGGCGGAGTAATTAAACACCAAACTGTATTGGGTGACAACCGCAGCATTACACCATGTTAACGGTGTGAATTGAAAAAGAAAAACAAGTTACAGGCACAGATGAACACATTTCATTGGGCTTAATTCAATAAAATTAGTAAGCAAAGCATAGGTCAAACGAGAGAGAGGGAGCTAAGGGAGGAAAGATGGGTTGAGAGAGATGGAGAGGGAGGGGGTAGAACAAGGGGGGGTAGAACTGCGTCAATTTTTGCTGCATTCACAGAATACACAAGTAGTCAAGAGTGCAGGATTTGCCCAGATACCAAAATGGTGGGTGGAGTCTGGCTACAGGAAGTGTAACAGAGGAGGACTCAGGAAATAGAGAACAGCAACACAGCTGCATGGAACTGGCTCACTTAACGGATGACTTGAGCAACTAAAACAAAGTAAATTGAACTGAAATGACACATTTCATAATTTCTCTTTTCTTTCACACCAGAACACATATACACACACAAACACGACCCTATTTGCTGACACACATGTACTAGCTCATGCTTGTTCATCTATGCTGACACACACTGTGTGTATGATTGTATAGCTTACCTGCAGCGCCGCAGTCACAGCAGTGCTCATTCCCGGGCATCCGGAGTACATCCTCAATGATAGCTTTGGTCAGATCCTCCAGAGTGTCCTCTCCTGCTGAGCTCTGCCCCCCCTGGAACGCCATGTTCAGAGCCTCTTCCTTACTGTTGGTCAGCACCGAGATCCAGCTACATGCACACAAACACTTACACATTAGCACAAAGACACTGCTGGCAGAGATTTCAACAAGGTTGATGACACACACGTCACTCACACACACACACAGACACCTTTTTATTTACTGTTGAAAAAGATCTGTTGGTACAGTCACAGTACACAATACACCTACACTACCATGTAGTACAAGAATATTCAGTAAAGCATCTTACATGACAAACTCCTGTTCATCTTCAGCCTGGAAATGATATGTGCGATTATCTGCGTGAGGGAAAAGACACACCGTGAATACAGTAATATTACAATAATAAATTAACATAATATTATTCCAAACTCCTTGTACAAACGTGTCAACTGTAACACATTTGAGTTCAAGTTCCCACCCAAGTTCCCAACAGTCTGGTGTACTGTGTCCTGTTCTAAGCGAAGGTAAACTATCCACATGATAAAAAATGCACATGCACTATTTATTGACAAATACATTGTTTTAATAAACGTATTCATCAGTAAGCTACCTACATTTTAGCGGAGTTCAAAGTGAATTCAGAGGATCTGAAATTTGCCTCATTATTTTTCACTTCTATAGTGAAACAGCAATGAACCCTTTTAACCCTGTCATGTTCATGCAACAGTAAAATGGGCTTTATATGGTGGACTAGTAACCTACGGGAGATGAGGTCAAAGCACTTCTTATCCTCCCCACTTGGTTTGACCTGGCAGGTCAACAGGTTTAACCTTACTGGCTGTCTGTTGGACTGAAAGACAAAAGGGAAGATGAACAACAGCATTAAAAAGAAGCAATAGTATCACATACAGTAGTTCAAATAATTAATAAATGCACGTATTTCAGTGAGTAACCATGTTTGGTGTGAAAAACAGCTACAGTGCACTGTCTGCTACCACATAAACACCACAACAAACATCCAGTGTTGACTAGCCGAGTAGATTTTAGCACCAACCGAAAGACATGTAGTACAAACACGGGGACACACACAATGTTAGTTTCATAATGTTGACATTGTGTAGCTCACAAAGCCCACGCACGCACACATGCACGCACACCCCACCAGGGATGACAGGGACGTGGACAGAACATTAATGAAGCAGCCTCATTTGCACACGGCCCCCCTGCAGCGTGTGAACTGTGGGTTTGGTGGCAGGAGACACCAGCCTCAGCATTCACCCCTACCTAACCCACTGGAATATAATCAGAGGATCAGTCACAGCTCAGTTGAGATAGATACAGAGAGAGAGAGAAACTAAAACCGAGAGAGAGGAAGGGAAGAGAGGAAGTTATGATGTAATAGTGACCGTGGCATGGGAGATGGTGAGGATCCCACTCTTTACGGAACACTTCCTCCTCTGCCACACCTTCCGTAGCCTTGAAAATGGAGAACAGCTCATTTAGGCAGAATCCTTACATGGAAATAGCCAACCATGTTCATTTTATTCATGGTAATTCATTGAGTTAGAATTCAGTGGCACCAGCTATTCCACTCACCCGTCACTCTTTTTCATCAGATAGCCCTTTTTCTCACTCCCAAACTCTTTGTTTCCTTGGAGCTGGTGCATACTGTAGCCACTCTGCTTGCTCTGAGAGTCCTGCACAGAAACAGCCATGTAGGATAACACAACTTGTCAAATTATTGACAATGTCCATTTATGGATTTCAAATGTATGTAAAC
Organism: Osmerus eperlanus; assembly: GCF_963692335.1. Classification (NCBI taxonomy): domain Eukaryota; kingdom Metazoa; phylum Chordata; class Actinopteri; order Osmeriformes; family Osmeridae; genus Osmerus; species Osmerus eperlanus. The sequence continues at coordinate 6,203,951 of NC_085033.1, forward strand.
AGGGGAAAGGTACTGAAAGAATATTGGGCTACACATGACAAAGTTTGGAGTACCATGTAACTACATAGCAATACTTATAGTAAGGTAGTAGTACAGGTTATTACAAAAGTGTAAGAAGCACAGTATGGATGAAGGTAGTTGGATAAGTGGATATTGTAAAGAAGCAGTTGAAGATTGTTTTGCCAAAACAAGATCAACATTCACTTTCCCCTGGAAAGACCAACTTCCCTATACCAAGTTTCACTTGTGTAATAACTTGTACTGCAAAAGTCTGTGTAGTTCCATGGTAGTTAAACACTACAAAAATCAAGAAAAAATATATCATTCCGTTACAAAAATAGCAAAGGTCATGCAAATTCTTTTTTTTCCATCATTAACTACTATCCAAAAATGTTTTACAAAGACTCGACCGAACTTACTCTCCTAGACTGCAGTCAGAAAGGGCAATGAAAAGGAGAGAGAGGTGGTAGGTTAGGCACACATATAGGTTAGATCACAGACACAGTGACAGTTCAAACAGAGTGAGGAGTGCATGCTCTGAGATGAACACGGCCCTTTCTGATGGCAATCAAATAAGACAAGGGCGACAAGACGAGAGAACATTTAATTTGTGTTTTGTTTACAGAATCTTATGAAGAGAATGTAGAGGTGGACGTGCCATTCAAATATGCAGTTCAATCAAAAATAAATTACCCTATATATGACTGAATTATATATTGCTCAAATTGAATAATAATTACTTAAATGATCAATGGCAATTAATTGATCATAGATTAAGCAGGAAGCCCCTAATTAATAGTACAAAATATCCGCCTGCTGTAAGAAGCCCAACCAAAAGCTAAAGTAACGCTGGGTTCATATTTTACTGAACAGTTAGTGTATGACACAGGTCACTGGCTTCCAGCACAGTACTGGCCACTCTGACTACTATTACTAACAAAGTAACAAATGTCTTAAAGATTCATCAAGTCATGTCAGGTGTTTAGCTGTAACAGCTAAAATATGGGTGTTATAATAACATGAATGCTAACATTTGAGACGTTCTCTCAAGTCAGTTCTCAAGTTGCCATTTTCTCGTCTAAGAATTTAAAAATAAATATTAGAGATGCGAGCAGCATTGAGCTGATCAACGCAGGGGATGAACTCAGTGGGCACTGCTAGATTGAGCACACAATACCTTCCTTTTCCCTGGCCAGTGGTCATGTCTCGGTGCGATCACCAATGAAGTGAGCAAAATGAAACAAGAGATTTCTCACTAGAACTACTTATATCATAGAGGAGTATCCCATTTATCCCATTTTAGTTAAGTTCAGACTTTTGGAACTGATCCCAGATGTGCTTTGAAGCAACATTGTACAATAAGGAATTTCATCCTTCAGAACACCATCATGGACATCTTTGTGTTACATGAAACATGTGGCTTACCTCCTTTTGGTCAAGCTGTAAAGAGGATTTAATAAGGTCCCGGAGAGCAGTTAACTGCTTCTTCTCTTCATCCTGGGTTTGCTTTATCTGTTAAGACACAACATTACAACATCATTAGCAGAATCCCTAGTTAGTGGTGCTAATTAACCTCAAATGATACATTTGAAACACTGCTTGCAGAATTTTGTCAAAAGCCTTTTGTCACTACCCTTCATTCGAAGAGCAGTGCAGGAATAAAAAGTGGTGTTATAAGTAGTGAATAATGAAAGTCAAGCGTGTCACCTACATTGTACAGGTCAGCGGCAAGCTTCTCGATGTATTGCTTCAACTTGTCTGCAGTTGTCATGCCATCCTGGAAAAAGCTGTGAACATGGAGATTGCGATTTATAACTAACTGTTCAAGGATTAGATCATTAAATCATTTTTATTAAAAATATTTGTATGCTTGGTAAACTTGCTTTGACTAGCTCAATTCCCATGGCAGGGTTAACATTGTACCCATCAGTGCACTTACTTGCACTGTGCGTGGTAGTATTTTATGAGGTTCTGGAGCAGATCGACTCCCTTCTTGGTCTTGATCTCATTTACTTTAATCAGGTACTGTTGGGAGAAGGGTTATTCGAACAAGAAAAACATGACTAATCAGTTAGACATCTGCTATTGAGAGACAATCAAATAAGAGTAAACACATTTTTCATAATGTGTTTACAATAATGTGTCCAGCTTTTACAGAAATAACTCTAAAAAAACAACGGGGGGCCGTGTGATATTACAGGTTACAGTGAAAACAAGGAAGGTTTAAAGTATCCCCTTTCAGTCCGAATTTCAGTCAGAATGGCTAAAGACACAACTAAATCACGTGTGTAGCTGAACAGACAGACATTTACACCCACACTGACCTCACACATCTGTAATTGGAAAAGCCGGCGCTCCTTCTCCATTTCCTCAGCTATCTCGGCACCAGTAATCTCTGTCCGGATCATTCCATGCTGTTTTGCATGCTCTCTTTTCTCCTTCTCAATCTTGGTGCTGGGATGAGTCATTGAAAATATTATTATATTCCTTCCGGGTCTCGTTTATGTTATGTTAACATTTTGACATTCATTTAACAGACACTTTTCTCCAAAGCGACGTACAAAAAGTGCATAGAGTAAGTGCAGCTTATTTCATTGTAGCTACAATATGAAGTTTGAATACCCTACTGTGTATTCTACCGTCTAGAGCACATAGGCCTAATGATACTCAATGATCAGTCAGTACTGCAGGTGGTGCTTCATTACCAAAAGAAACATAAGGCTTAGGAAAAAGAAGCATTACACTTTGAATCACACAAACAAAAGCATGTAGAAATGTTGACTCACAACTTCGCTTCGTAGTCTTTCCATGCCTTGTCAAAAGGTTTCTTTATATCCTGGGGATGGCAAATAATTGCATTGAAGTTATTTCACATTGATCTTCTGATCCACCAACCAATTTCAACTCTATTTTACATGATATTCATAGCAGATTGTAAGACTTATTGAGAAAATATAAGTAATAGAAAAGAGTATTAAGCCAATGGAAAGGTTCTGGATTACTCATTCGATTCAATGCTGCTCGGTAGAAACCATAGCCCATTCTTTAATTCCAAGGCAGTAAAATGTAGAAGGTCACACTCAGACATCAAATAGGTCTTTAATCATAAACCTGAATTAATTGAGTGTTTTGAACTCGAATGTACTTGGCCACAACCCAGCAAACATGATAACAACTGTAGTGTGGATATCAGAAGGAGGAATGGTGGCAAATACAGCTTGATTTTATGAAGCAGGTGATAAACCTGCTGGTGTCTAGTGTTTTGCATTCAGACTGTACAAAAACGCAGTCTCCAGAGAGCACTCTCCAGTTTAACACCCAAAATGAGACAAAAAAGTGTCAGCTCAATTCATGGGCTTCCTCTGATCCTTGGACACAGGGAAATGGCAGCGTCGCAATAAAAACCCAAAACAAAGCAGTTTATTTCAGACTGTGACAGCCAGATGAAAGAAACTCAATGAGTAGTGCTTTCAAAAATTTACTATGTAGACTTTCAAGATGGTAATGAACAGTGGCACGGGGGCTATTTCTGTGCCAAGTGGCAGCACTTGGCAGGAAGGGAACAGGGCATAGTTTTTCTTACCCCCTTCACTCCTTTGAGGTCCCCTTTGAGAAGCGAGTCCAGGGTGAATATTAAGTTGTGGCTCAGGCTCTGAAGCTGGCGAGAAAAAGAGAAAGAAAGCTCATTTTAAAAATGAGTATATTTTGGGGGATTTTATTATCGCACCCTAGCATGTCCTCTGTATAAATGGACTTGGATACACAAGATGTGTTCTGTTTTCCTCTGGTCCATAGAGGCATCCAAGTATTGTAACAGCCTTATCACAAGGTTACAGGAACTTCCAGCCATCATTCCAATACCAGAATGAATAAACAAAACTAGCTGCTTGCCCATGTTCTATAGTTAAGCTGACATGTCTTAATCATATTTTAAGTAATTTTCCTCACCAGGTTCTTGAGCAGTGCTGACAGCTCCTTGACTAGACTTGAAAACTTGACGAAGGCTGTGCCCAGGTCTGGGTTGTCCCTGCCCAGGTCTGGGTTGTCCCTGCCCAGGAAGTTGCTGCCAAACTTGTCCAGTGCATGGCCATAGGTCTCCTCATTCTGAACATGATCTGTGTTGATAGAAGAAGAAAAACAAACCCTTTTAACGGAAAAGTTAAGCAAAATACAATATTTGCAGATATTTACACTTGATTTCAGAGACATTTTCAGAAACGATGTTTTAGACAATGCAATTTACGTACATCAACACAAACTTAAAAAACACACATTTACACAAGTACATGGATCTGCATTCTGCCATAATCCTCCGTAGCATGAGCATCAGGTGCAGTCTAAACTCTAAACTCAGTCTAAATCTCCCCCAGAGCCACTGGGTTGCCTGCCAACTTATTCAAGATTTGACCTTGAATGGGAGCTTTACAATGATTGGGGCAAAGACAATAGGTTTTTCTTTTGTTGTCTCAAAATGACAATGACCACCAGACTACTTGGTACAGCGGGGAACAACAAAGCTACTAACTCTGCTTAAGTTAAATGAATGGTTACTACATCCCCTTCCTTAGACAGGCTACAATATAAACAGCAATGCTTCGAAGGTCTTTATCTGAATTATTTCTTTACCTCGTGGGAAAGAGATGATGTGGCTGGCTAAACCATGACATCAAAGCAGGGATGTGTGCATCTATCCAGTGTGAACACAACGACAAATGATCCCAACTAAACACCCCTGGGAAAATCCGCTTCTTTGCTTGCTTCTAATCCCCAAACTGGGACATACTATCATCTCTGTATTCCAACCCGGAGGATGAAAGAGGCAATAAAGCTGTCTCGAATCAAATGAAAACTTGTTTTTCCCCCCATCAGGAAGGTTTTTCCTACACAAATTGTGCACAATACATGGTCACTACACATGTACCAGTGTGTTAGAGACCAAAAGAGAAGGGGACTGTGACAATAAATGTCTACTAAAGAGAAATAAATTAAAAATTAAATCTATTAAGCATACAGAATGCGTTCTTACATACTTAGTCAGTCCGACTGAAGGACAGAACTTTTAAAGTGACGGACGGCATCATCAGCAATGGCATTCACAAAATGTTGTTGATAACAATAATGTAAATGGACCATAACAATATTCTAAAAGGACTTGAGAACTTGTAATTGTCACAATAATTTTTACTGTAATTATTATTATTGTTGTAGTTTTAAAAGGCTGGAGGACAAACACTCAAGTAGGAGCTGGGTTCCACAACCTTTCTGCCCAAAACGTTCTCCTCTGATATTCCATTCTCATCTGGCATTGATTCTCTTATGTTTAATGGAACCATTCCTAGGCAGTGACAATAGGTCCCCTGTCTAGTAAAGAATGAGAAAATGAAAAGAAAAGGCCATCCATTAAGCTTTTGCATTCTGTTGAAATTTAGGATTTTACCTCGTCAAAAAATATGAATCCCAAAGTGGCCATACAACGCTGATTTTTGCAAACACCGAGAACAAGATTGACAGCAAAATTATGGCTTGAGTCCACATGAAATGCACTGCACCTTGACCAGAGTTGTATATGGCTTTGACAGACTTCTTCACCTTCTGAAGCGCTGTTCGATCTTGATCCAAAGCCTGTGAACACAATAGGATAACATTCTTACCTTGAACAGTGGTTCTATATTCTTGATTTTAACATTCTTAACCAATCACAATTCTTCCACTGGTGTTGAAGAGCTATATGGCTAGGGGTGTCATAGGTATGTTGAATGGCTACATTCGTTTAAGAAAAATAATAATATTACTAAATCATCATTATCATCATCATCTGGAACAGATTATGGAAATGTAATGGAACAAGGGAGGATCTGTAGGATTTTTTTGATAACATATTTAAATTGTTAAGCTAAATGATACTGTAGATCAAGTCAATGCATGTTACATTTACATTACATTACATTTAGTAGATGCTCTTATCCAGAGCGACTTACAGTAAGTACAGGGACATTCCCCCGAGGCAAGCAGGGTGAAGTGCCTTGCCCAAGGACACAACGTCAGTTGGCATGACCGGGAATCGAACTGGCAACCTTCGGATTACTAGCCCGATTCCCTCACCGCTCAGCCACCTGACTCCCAGGTGTTACTGCATGTTACTGTAGGAGCCCACTGTTGTGTGCCTACTCTAAAAGTTGAAAGCTGAATTATTTCTCGAAGGACCTGGCCTAAGCAAGAAACACAATGGCAGCTTCACTTAGTGTATTTATGTTACTGATCCCTCAAGCATCCCTCAAGCACATTAAGCAGTTGTACATAACATAGCATCCATTACTGTCATCGTCCTCTAAAACACATTTAGGGGACACATGGCTATGCAGGAGGATCAATACATCATTACAAGTCTTACAGGTACAGTCCTGCAGTTTCCCAGCAAAATGGTAAGGGACACAAAGTCGATAGCAGACGTTAAGCCTACTGCAGCACTACGCAAGGGCACGGCAGTGGCCCTGTAATTGCAACTTTGAAGAAACAGCTTTAAGAATTGTGCTGATGAATTACTTCCAACATTACTGATGGCTTGCTATATTGTCACTGTTGAGCTAGGTAGCATAGATAATCACTTAAACAAAAACAATACAAATAATGTTTTTATGTTTTTACCATATTAAAAGTACTTAAACGTTGTACATTAAACTAACCTAAGCCTAACAATACAATATAGCTCTTTGTAAAAGGCTAAATGGAACTCAATTTAAATGACAGCGGCTTGATAGGAGTGGCAGATGTATATATACTCATTGTAATCTTGGCAACAAGGGCTTCGCTTAGACTCTGTCTAGTAAACCCAGATGGCCTGTACAATAGTGTGATCCAAAAAACAAAGATACTAGAGCTTGTTCGAGCTCTATTTCCACTAAGATGTTTTTCTTTCTTCACATAAAAAATAATATGCAAAAGAAAGTTCAACAAGTTCACAGACGTGGAAAATGTGGGTAACTGGCAAGATCGACAGGATTACTTTGACTGTAACCAATGTCATTTAAATTCGACTAATTTGCATATATCAACAATTTGTGTGAAAAGCTAATGAACCCTGCTGCGAATAGTGGGGCTCATGTGGTATTGAAGCCAGTACAAATCATTTCTCTTCGGTTAAACACCTGAACCTCTCCACCAAATCTTATTTGCCATAAAGGAGATATTGATTGGAGTTGTTGATTTGTGTAAATCTAGGATAGGGTTAGCTCATTCTAACTGAAAACTACATTTTACAGAATGTGTTGAGTTGGTTTGTTGTCTACTGCACTTCAAACTGTAGGCTGTGTACTCACCTTCACTGTCAGGTTAGGATTCAAACAGTTTACTCTAATGTGTTGTAATCCAGTGTGTCTATGATGTAGTTTACTGAATTTGGTTTACATTACAATTACATGATACCCCAAGGAATAAGGCTGACCAAACCTGTAGTACCCAAAAAGTGGTATATGTCAGTTGATGTGCCAAATCATAACCCTAACCCCCCAAAATAGGGAATCATTTAGAATCATGTACAGGAAAACATACATTATTAACTGGATTATCAATTGCTGGTGTGCATGTACAGGATCAGTGGCATCTGGATGAGCTGCCACTGAAACTCACAGGTTAGAGAGAGGTATAGATACGCTGAGCAAAGTGGGCCAGACCAAAGCTGGTGCCCATAGGGAGTACTGCCTCTCTGTTCAGGTCCTCTAGACTATTCTAGTCCCTTCCAGTGCCAGCCAGATGAGGAAATGCCAAGACGAGCAGAGGGCAGAAGAGGTACGGTATCTGAATCCTCACTCCTTTGCCCTTTTTGTACTTGACTTTCAAGCCTCCTTTACACACAGTTTGGTATATTGAACTGGGTATTACAAAAAATCTGAAATAGCTCTGTCTTCAGACAGGATAGATTTTAATGTCAAACATATTAATAACCTAACACTATATAGCACCATCAACAAACTGGCACTGAAACAAATCAAACTACCCCATTTTATGCCCTTCACAAACACGTTAAGAGCACCCAAAAATACATCTGCTGACTTGTGCCCTAGAACTACCAGCTGCCTTCACAGAATCAGAGTAAACACAGTTAAGTGGACAGAGCTATGGGGCACAGACACTAAACAAACACACTCCCTCTCTCTTTTTCTCTCTCTCTTTCCACCTTTCAAACACTATCTCAGAGACCATATCACAAAAGCTTTCCCAATCCTCTACCATCAGCTTACTTGAGATTCTTTAATAATATCCTTTTCATCATTATTTTTTCCACAGCTCAGCCATTGAGCTCTGAGCCTACAAACAAAGGCATCAGTCATAGTTCAATTCCAGTTTTAAATCTGATCAAATATTAATCTCACTGATCAAGGAAAATATGGACGGAGTGGCGATGCTGTAGGAAGAGAAAAATTGGAAAATGAAAGACAAATGGAAAATGAAAAAGCATCAGGTTCCACAATTAAGGGAGGGGGATGGGATGCAAACGCCACGTTAAACAGCGACAGACGTGTTTCTTCTCTTGCGCTGCCAGCGGCATCCATTTCCATAGCAACCCAACCCAAAGGATGTAGGTCGTTGTGAGGCGCGCATGTGGTCTGACCTATAGAGGGATGACGACCAGTCATCTAGGAGTCAGAATAATATCCTTCTCATGACGAATAGTGTTTAGACTAATTAAGGGACTGAGGCTTTTTCTGTATTTCAACATGATGTTTGCCCCTTTTTTCCTAAATGTATTTGACAAAATACTACAAATGGTTGAGAAAAGCTGAACCCATATTGTACAGTACAAATGACCTAAAGAGATCCAAAACCTAACAAGAAAAGGTTAAACAGATGAATGCACATACTGTACACACACAGATTAACAGTGAGGTCATTACAGCAATGCGTGCCAAACTTAACTGCCAACATCTTGTCTGTCTCCTGCCAAGACAGGTCAAGTTCACAGCACAGGACTGGGTCAGCACTTAGCAGAGAACTGCATTGTTGGAAGTGTCCTTCACAGGCCTTTCATATTTACCAAGGCCAAAGAAACTCAGCATGTACCATGTACTGTATCTCTACTGCACGTTTGGCTCACAAATAGCTCCTCATGTGACTCCTAACACACAAAGCCACACAGATACTGCTCACTCTCACACACACTAAAAGATACACAAAGTGTGAAGACATTTCATTTTGACATTAATTGGGCCGTTTTATAAAACCATGCTCACTTGATGTTCATTCTCTCTTCGTGCCTATCATGGCCACTTTCTCTCTCTTTGTAGCATCAATGCATTTGCTCTTCCTCCCTTTTTCTGTTATCCTTTCCCACTCGTTACAACTAAGTGTTTTAAAAATGTTCCGGGGGAAACCATGCTAACTGTGTTTATGTCTTCATTCACAGGTATCCCTATGGATACAGACTCCCAAGCACTGCTGAGTCATCCAACGAACAACCTGGAAGTCACGTTGACGATGCCAGCAGATTTCCAAGCTGAGGAGAAAAACTCACTGCATCCTTGATGTTTGAAATTGTGGACACATGTATTCATAGCACTCAAACACATTAGCTCTTCTGCATTTGCTGTATACAAAACAAATCAGTCCACATTTGATGCTGAGAAAGATCAAACAAACATCTATAGTACTTAAACAAAATGGAAAATGCAGCACCATGGTTGTTTCCCTGGGTCAAAGGTTGTTGAAGGTTAGTGCTTTCTGAAAATGTAAACTGTTCAAGTTTGACTTGAGCTGCTCATATAAAAAGGTACAAGTCTGCCTTGTGTACACTGAAGAACTCACCCTGTGAGAGCTAGGAAACTCCTATATTTCCTTAGGAGAAACATTTAGCCAAATGCATGTCTTTTGCGATTACCATCACACTGTGTAAGATGGGGCTTTTGGAAAGTGTAGCATCAACACCTCAGCAGTGGTGAAGACACTCACTAGATAGATGACAAGAGCAACTGCCTGGTGAGTTTTGTATCCTGCACCTATCTCACTGAGAATTATTACTAGGAAAGCTACTGGGGATCTCGCTAAAAGGAGATCCATTGGCATGCTAGCCTATTAGTTTTATTATGTATTTAGTTTTTATTGCACAGATTAATATTTTTGTGTTTCGTTTTAAATCTTCATATTGGTAGAATAATATTGTTTAGCTATTTTGTTCTTGTTTTCACCATCCATTAAAATTTGAGCAATACATTTGAAGCACCAAAAATACATCTTAATATTTACCTGACACTTTTGAGTAGCATTTGGTGACCTCACCCAAGACAGGGGACTCGGGCTTGTGTAGCTCAGCCTCAGAGGCATTGTCTGGAACAGTCCCTGTCTCCCAGACACGGTCACTGTCCCTCAGACACAGTCACTGTCCCCCAGACACAACCACATCAGACCAGTCAACCACAATGACACAGCTGAGCCCAACTAAGTCAAACAATTTCACATAGACACAATAAAGACAAAATCCAAAAGATGTGCCTTTCATGTAAAGAAGCCTCTGCTGTTTAGTTGAACAAAACCATCTAGTACATTCTTGTTTGTGATTAGTTTTACGTGTCTTTTTATTGTTGCTTGTCTAAATAATTAAATTAGTTTGAGCTCCATCTAACTGGTGATATTTAAGAGTTCTAGAAATCTCACAAATTACAAACGACAACTTGAAATAAGTCGTTATTTTTAAGTACTTGTTTGTTTAATGTTTGGCTGCAAGTGAGACAATAAAGAAGACCATGACCTGGATCCGGACTAGCTGATAATGGATGAGCATGTGCCAAATACAAATCTAATGTATCAGCCTACCACCTTAGCCATCCTTCTGTAGGAATGAACCCCTAACGGGAACTGGGGACAAGGTCTTTAGGTTGTTAATCTGTGTCTGTGTCCCTAAAATACCTTCAAAGAGCAGGGTCTCTGCCTGGAGTTCTCTCAGTCTGGCTGTTCCTTCTCTCTCTCTCTCTCTCTCTCTCTCTCTCTCTCTCTCCCTCAAGGGCGTTATCACTCTTGGTAAAAGCATTCTCTGTCTCTATCTGTCATTCTCTCTGTTCTTAATCTTCTCTCTCACTGAGTCTCACAGTGACTCAAGTTACCCCCAAAGCCAAATTGTGAACAACCCAAACCAGTTATTGTCAATAGACAACACATTATTTCACATTATTATCACTGCATTCATGAAAGAAAAAAAACAGACAGCTGTATATAAGGTCACAAGCTTTTTAATGGACACAGATTGCAACACAGATGTCTATACCAGACTGCCTACAACTATCTAATGTACTGTAACAGCCAACACTTCTGATCTAATTTGATCCAAATTTTGGGATTAGACAGATGGCATTCAATGGTTTGACAAAAATGAAAAATTGTGCATTTATAAAAAACAATGTGATGCAATTTTTCATATATGAAAAACAGTAACTAGGTTTCAATCAAATTATATCACAGTTAAATGGGGTATTTGATCAACGTGATTTGCAAATTATTGCCAGTAACAGATTAAGGCTAAAGTACCATTGTACCATCATACTTTGATAACTAGTCTAAATGTTCAGGTCGATGGCATGGGCAGGCATCTCTGGCAGTCTTTCTGGCCTGATAGTCTGTTCACTGCCACAGCCCAAAATAAATAAATGTGGAATTGCGCCAGCAAAACCATTATCCATTTTAACCCTTGTGTTATCTTCGGGTCATTCTGACCCATCAGTCATTGTGACCCACCGTCGTATTGCGACAAATTTACCTCATAAAAAAACAAAGTGAAGCATTTTCTTTTAACTGTCGGGCTGTGTCAGACCCCCCACATTGAAATGGTTAAAAGAAAATTATTTTTATTTGTTTTTGTATTGGGTAAAATTGGGTAAACACAACGATGGTTCGTTATGAACCTTTGGGTCATCTGAACTACCTGAACAAGGACAACTCCATCCTACATACACAAGCTGGGGTCACTCTCCTACTGTTAAAGTACACCTGAAAAACAATGACATTCAATACTAATGAATCATACCTGTATATTTGACCAAAAGAGGACAAATGCAGAATAAGATTCCTAGATGATATGGGTGGCAGAGGTAACCAAGATTTCCATGAAGCAAATGTGGATTGTTAGTACAGACAAGCTATAAATGTAAGGCTCTTTGGAAAGCTTTCCTTCTCTCAATCCAAGTCAGCACAATGAAATATAACTCCTGATTAATTAATCAGTGCATTTTGTGATTTGTGGTTTGGAGCTAAGATGCTAGTTAAAATGATCTTCAATCACAGAAGGTTGGGCTGAGAAGCAAGTCAAATTCACCACAGAAATGTAACTGTGAAAGCTATAGCAGTGAGCTTGCACTCCATCCAGGATATCTGTGCAAAGGTGTATCGTATGCCTGAAGGCAAACATAATCTCTGGGCGCTCAGTATGTTTGGGAGGGATGTAATGTAATGTGGCTGTGTTTGGCAGTGCAAGACCTATAATGCTTCTGTTTGCCAATGCAAACGGATACAGCTAGAAGAGGAACCACCGGATATACTGTAACATCAAAGTCTTGCTTGCTCATGCAAGTAAACACATGCACACATACATGTGCACATGGGAAGGAACAATGAATTGATCAATTAGCAGCCACTGGAAAGCAGAACCTGACACTGTGGATGACTCATTCCTGTGGCTGAGTGCTCCAGCCAGCCTGGCATCACTGGAGACATCATTAACTCAAATCACAGGCTGCTTTCACTTTTAGAGCTGCGCTCCCTCTCGCCCAGCCTGCTCCCTTTTAGAAACAATCCCTGTCAAGAGCTTGACACGACGTGCTCATTCAGAATTGCATTCAGTGCTACCTGCCTGTCTACATGTACCGCTACCATGGTTATTCTTGATGCACTGGATCAAACATATTTGACTATACACACGCTGCCCATTATTCGCACCTATCAACAATAGCCCACGCAGTAAGTCTCTGAACAAGCATTCACAGATACAATAGCTACTACTACCAACCACAAGCGTTTCTAGCATACTCACAGATCGAATGCATTAAATTGATTCATTATTATTTACCCAGACACAGTGTACAGCATTAAAATAACCATGGCACAGATGCAGTTCCTCCCTAGGCTATGGAGGTAGCTCCCCTTCTGTGCCGCTTCCTGGATCCCTATCATGGCAGATATCTAGCAGGCCAGGTAAGAGCAGAACAATTGCCTCTAAAAGTAGGTTAATCCCTCGCTCGATCCCTCCATAATACCGTAGCTCCAAAGGGATGAAAACCACTCCACAGTTGCACAACTGCGCTATGGCCGGGCATCTATATTTAGCCCCACCACAAATCTCCACTCCTCAGAGGATAAGATGACTTTACATGTTAGCTTCTGAAAAGGTAGCTTGTCAAAAGATATATAAATAATTGTGCTTTATGTTAAGTGTTTGGTTACCTTGACATCCTTATTCTTGAATAGAACCTAATTGATACAACTTTACTAAGCAAGACGCACAAACCGAATGATGAGGTAGTCAGGCACTGATGTAAAAAACAAAAAACAAAAAAGCAATGTCCTTGAGACATATGTAACCGTTCTCAGTGCTATGGTGTTGCCACTCCTGTTACAATATCAGTACTAAATGACTTACAAAACAAAGATGCAGTACTGTGCGTGCAGGGGGAACTAAAAGTTACACTTTGGATAGCACAGCGGCACAGATGATTCATCCCTTCTTCATGTGCTACAGCACAACTAGATGCATGTATGCGGCTCTGTCGTAGTTTAATACAAAACCATGTGGGTAGTAAGCAATAGGCTTACATATTTGATAATTATGTGTGTCTTTATATCCCTTTCCTACCGACATAAGACGGGGGGACCAACTGTTGTGAATGGATCCACCTGTCAAGACGCTGAATTAACCTTTGACTGAAACAGCTTGGCTTCTAAACGTAAAATTCATGGCACTCGGGTCTTTTGCTGTGCATTATGCACTAACCAGAGCCACTTAATGGATTATTACCAGTCAAATCTCAGAGATTTTCCTAGAGGGCTACGTCACTGGAAGTGACGTTCATTAATGAATATAACGGGTAGACAACTGGGTTATTGCAACCAGGTGGTCTTTCGTGACATTCCTGTGCTTTTGCCGCCATATACTAATTAGCTGACTGGTTATTCAGCATGGTGATAGTTGGTCACAGGTTTGTGATGTTGGCCTCATAAAATGATGTTATATTGATGTTCATAGCATTCCAACAAACCTTACTACATGGGCTATTGAACTAAGCACCAGATCATATTAAAATATTGTTTACGTGCTTACGAATGTTGAAATATATACCTTCCATTTTATGTCTGCCCAAGAACAGGTGTGACCAATCATCAGTATTTTCAAGCCTTCCACAGGTAGTAATATTCATCTGACTTAAGCAATACGGTGGTTTAGAGGTTCCCCAAATTCATCACAATTTGTCAGTGTGCTAATCTTTACACAATAAAGGGAATCTTTAAAGATAAAGTTTTAACTTGATAAATTAAACTGTAAATCATTGTATTTAAACTTTTCTCCCTGATGAATCATGGGCATTTCATGCCTCACTGCACAAAATGCAAACAGTTATGCGGATTTCTCCATCATATGACGTAAAAATGTATGACACATGCTGTCAAGCTAATGTTATATTTCATTATCAAAACAAGCGCGTTATAATTAAGCATGTTACATCGGCCTCCTAGAACAATGGACTGAGCTTATCACTGACCTCTTCCGCATGCCGACACTCATCCCTGCGGAAAATATGTGGGCTTTCATATTGCATACACTAGGATATAACTGGGAGAGTAGAACTGGGTTGCCCGTTACATTGTCGTCTGCAGAATGTTATGGTGCGACTGCGTTTAAACAGGGATTTGTCTCATTTATCAGGCCTATGTTGACAACGTTCCATGGTGCTTTACATGCACAGGCAACACCGATTGTGCAGTATACATCTAACCGGCTAACAAGCGATTTTCAAATTGGCCTTACCTCTTCCAAGACGTTAACCGTGTTCCGACAGCTCTGCAGCCGGGTGGTAAAGCTGGAGGTCGTTGGCGAATTGTAGTCTTCTGTGGTTTCCGAGAGAAACTCGGACACCGAGATTTGGTCTGGCATCCTTCAACCAAGAAGTCGCCACGACCGAAAAAAGGGATGAGGAAAAATTCAGAGCCTAGACCATGAATATGAAATTAACAGTTGAAGGGTAGGCTCTTACCCTTGGATATTTGATGAAATACGACGTGGAATTAAAATGTTATTGATATTGAAAAATATGTAAAAATGTCCAAAGCCAAATTCAACCAAATACCACCTCTGCCCAATCCGTTTTAATACCGCGCTTTTAGCTATAAAAACAAAGATTCTGTTGTCTTCCCACTCCACCAAAACGAATTGTGCGTTCGGATGACAAATATCCACATTGCGTTTTCCAACTTTGATATGATGTGTTGGTTGGAAAATATAAAGCACTAGCGCAAGGAAATTCCGTTAATGATATTATTTTAAGGGCTCGGGTGACCGCTTATATTTACTCTTCGCTTCCCTTTCTTTTCCCTTAATTTTCTTTCGCACTGAGTAGACCTATCTGCTTTCTGACACTAGCGCACGCACGCACGCATACTTTCCTCCTCCCCGCGTTCAATGACGGCAATAAACAAGGAAGCGGTTTGCGCATGCTTCCGCCACCAAAGATGGGATAAAATAATGATAAACCGTTTCATAAAATGTAGCCTACACCAATTTCCATTGTATTAGTAATAGCCTCAGAGATTAGGATCACTTATAGGTCTGCATGTTAAAATAAATGATCGACAACTATTTTCTATGCAAATTGAAAAGGCTAGGGTATCAACTCTATAGGCTAGATTTATCTAATCGCATTCCATTTATCAATTTCAAATACATACATTGAATTTCAGCAGAGAAACAGTGTAAAAACCTCCCCAAGATTTCCTGTTAATAAAACTTAAGGACCCCTTTTGATCTGTAATGTCTTATGTTTGGTAGGCTAAATCACGCTGCAATAGCGTGGCCTGGAGGTGATCATTTGTAGCACATGCCAATTTATAAAATGTATTTTGTTAGCCACAGGTAATGTGAGGCGACTGATTTCCGCAAATGGCTTTAAGACAGTGGATCAATAGGCTATGACTTAATTGTAAGAACAAGAAACAACGTAGCTCAACTGTTGCGCAAAAGATTTTTCGCTTACAGGCATATTATGGGAATCAGTTTCATACAGTAAACTTACCGGTTCCATGATAGTGAGTCACGAGACGAAACACTGGATAAGCGGGAGGATGAGGCCCTCATGTCTACACCAATATAGGTCTCTGGACCAGACGGAGAAATGACAAGACAGACTAACATTAGGCCTAACTATGACTTTTGTGATGCATTAACATGTTCGTTGTGTAAAATGTGCATTGCCTGAATACGTTCCAATACAAAAGAACAATCATTTTGTTATAGCGCTAATCTAACGGATCAATATTCAAAGTTGAATATCTTACGACATAAAATCTTCACTTTCACAATACATAGCTACATTTCTATCACAGTAAAAGACTAAAACACGTCTGGACAACTTACCAATAGGCTACAGCTGTGGTCCCCCCCCCCCCCCCTCCGTCACCGTCACCGTTACTTTGCCAAGTGGACTAAATAAAATAAAAAGTGTGTGTGCGTTAAAGTTATGGCATGAAGTACAACCATGTTTAACTTCCTTTGAATATCCATACAGTGCACCTCGAGGGAAAATGTCATTTCAAAGCGTAACAAGTTTTACCACTAATTTAGTCTACAAAATGATTCCTCATCAGAACTGAGAGGAAAAATCTACAGCGGGTGGACAGGAAATAGGGATCAACCATGTGGGTGGGGGAATAGCGTCTCTACAATGGATAGGATCTAGGAGCGAATAGCACAGGAACCTAGGATATATCCAAAATAACTTAGGCAGGAAGTCTGTACCATGCCCTCCCTGTAGTTTTTAAGCTGTTCAATGGAATCTTGGTAATTTTATAACCAATCAAAAGCACTACAATTATTTCACAGTGTTGTCCAAATGAGTGAGGCTTCATAATCAAAGGATTATTAGGATCATGAATAAATGAATAAAAACATTACAGAACGTGTTGTTACACATTTTTATTTAGTTAATTAACATGAGAACACTTTCAGATGCTCTTGTATAGTTTTCTTTTTTATAAGTGAAACTGTTGTCCATGTAAAATGGTTCTTACTGGCTAACATGCAGAATGCAGAATGCAGCCTATACAATTAAATATTATGTATTTCAGTATGTCTACGAAATACAATACTTTTGTGTGTTCATTGTTTTCTTTAAAAAAAGTTATATAGAACTTTATTATCATTACAGCAACTGTATTGCAAAACTAGATTTTACAATTTGGGGAAGACATCAAATAACTTCCCATGAAGCTGAAGTAATTTGCGGCCTCCACTTGACTAACGTACCATTTCATAAATTCAAAATGTAAATAGGACTACAGAATTAAAAATATATATTCATAATATTTTACAAGTCATTGATTGGAGCAGTCCAACATTGGAAATTGGCGTTGTGATAGTTGCATTGAACTGCACTGCATTTTGGGTGCCCAGTGGAATATTTTGTAATTCTTCTATTGACTAATGCATTTATGTGATTATATAGGCCTACTTCACAATTCTCCTTCACTTATTAATTCCAATAAATGTATCAATTCAAATGTATATTTGAATATATATTTCCTTCTACACACAAAAAACTGTATTGACAGATTAAAGAACTTCTGAAATATACAGAAATATCTAATTGGTCTGAGTATTTACTCCCCTCATTACATCTACAATAAAGTAGTCATGCTTTGACTTTCCTTTAGTCTCCTACCTATCATTTCTTGTTAACCTGTTAGTTGGACCTCCTCCAAGCTAAAACTGCAAACAAAATGTAGTTCAATGTGTTTCTATAAGAATTAAAGTAAATCATCAAAGGTCTGATGCTACAGAATATAATTTAACTTGCAGTTTGTTGTTGGCATGGGTCACTTAAGCCTTTGTTTTCCTTGACAATCTTTCCTCTGGGAAAATAAGTCAGGAGAAACATCTGCTAAAATGATCTGGAGTACCACAAAGCTCAGAAGCAGTTGTGTCATGGTTTGGTTCTGGTTTACCCTTTAATGGCATGCAGTCATTTGAGTAGGCTATTCCATACTGCGTGTAGACAGGTATAGAACAACTGATTTAAATACATTTGAAAGGGTGCTGTAATACTGAAAACAATGAATTGATTTGTCTGTCTGTCTGTCTGTCTCTCTCTCTCTCTCTCTCTCTCTCTCTCTCTCTCTCTCTCTCTCTCTCTCTCTCTCTCTCTCTCTCTCTCTCTTTCTTTCTCTCTCTCTCTCTCTCTCTCTCTCTCTCTCTCTCTCTCTCTCTCTCTCTCTCTCTCTCTCTCTCTCTCTCTCTCTCTCTCTCTCTCTCTCTCTCTCTCTCTCTCTAGGCCAGGCAGTGGTTCTAAAACAACCTATTTGTTTTCCGTAAATACAGTAAGAACACCATGGGAGTTGTGTGTGCCCCTGGAACAAAAAGGCAGACAGGCAGCAGTAAGGAAGTTTCTAGGGGACCCGTGAAAGCGGCCCAGTCTGAGGATCTCTTATGGGCCCTGCACACTCAGGGGTCAAGTTACAGTAACTAGGTAATACATGCATATCTATTTGAGTTTCACAGAAACTAGAGCCCACTGGGTAGTTCAGATGTACATAGATAGACACACAACTATATTATAACTGTTCCCCAATTATATTATTATTATTTTATATTCTATTACTAAACTATATATATCCATCTATCTAGCTGAAATTGGGTGTGCTTTGCCTTCGGCAAGGGCACAACCTTTGTTCTCTCACATCTTATTATTAT
Organism: Osmerus eperlanus; assembly: GCF_963692335.1. NCBI lineage: Eukaryota > Metazoa > Chordata > Actinopteri > Osmeriformes > Osmeridae > Osmerus > Osmerus eperlanus. The sequence continues at coordinate 6,222,882 of NC_085033.1, forward strand.
TATTATTTTCCCACCCCTAAGGATCAGTCAATATTTGGACTACATAGACAACGTCGTTGTGAAAATGTTCGTCTTGGTCACGATTGCGTTGCTTCTATTGGGATTTACGTTCCGTTGCACGATTTAGGCTGAACTTAAGTTTTTGTGGCAAAAAGTGCCTTGTGTCAACAAAGGGTATCAGCGCTAGCCTACGTCACAACGTCAGCACACGTTAGCAACGACTCATGGATACAACGTGCATAGATGTGCTGTTGCACAGCGAGTATCGTGCCGTGGTGTACTAGTAGCATCATACATGTACATTTAAGCAAATCATGACTTGCATGTACAGTAAGTAATGTAACATTAAATAATGTATTTAAACTCAAGCTTGTGCATCGCTGGCTTCAGTGGCACAGCCTAAACTTTATGTCAAAAGAAACATTCTCATTTCCGGCGCTGTCAAACAATCCGGCGCTGTCAAACAATCCCCTGAAGTTTGGCTAGCCACCGCAACTAGCTTGCTCGTAGCAAATCTATTTTGAATTAGCCAATTCTCCCTAAATAGACTGTGGGAGTCAGGTGGCTGAGCGGTGCGGGAATCGGGCTAGTAATCCGAAGGTTGCCAGTTCGATTCCCGGTCATGCCAACTGACGTTGTGTCCTTTGGCAAGGCACTTCACCCTACTTGCCTCGGGGGAATGTCCCTGTACTTACTGTAAGTCGCTCTGGATAAGAGCGTCTGCTAAATGACTAAATGTAATGTAAATAGATATCAAGCTTATTTACGTTTTTGGGGGCATATTTTCAGTTAGCAGATGGTACTGTTTGAATCGCTATTCCATCTGAAATACTGCCGGTGACAACGTTGTTACAGTAGTTTGTTTCAAAGGGGGTTCTTAATGAATTACGCAATATTAGTAGGCTAAATGCTTGAAAAATGTCACTAGAAGAGAACAATTTAAGGGGACGGACCCACCTGTAACCGACGCAAGCAAGCACACCCTACAATTTCGTTGCGTTTGTTTTTCCATTTTACACTGGATCAGCAGTGCACATTTTCACCTTTAAAAGGATGCATTTATTTATACAGATACAATTATTCTACAAATAATTTTATTATGTTGACAATTGTACTATATTGAAAAGTAGTACATATAAAATACAGGAAATTATTTTTATTTTTTACAATCAGGTCACAAATACAGAAGCATAGTACAGATACAGTTTATAAATACAATAATGAAAACATAAAATACAAAAACAGTAATAACAATAAGATAAGTATAGTGGATAACAATCAAGACAGTCAAAACTACAAAGAGATATATAAATTAGAGCAGAGACATATTTGAAAACAGTTACTTATAATATTGAATAGTAGGCTATATAAGGCTTTCTTATTTCGTAGCAGATTAAGAGATTCTATCAAGAGATTACAGTCTATTAGAAATACTGTAAAGCACGGAATAGAGTTTGAAAATGTGGCTTTATGAACAAGAATGGTACCTATCAGAACCATAATGTTAACAATCCAGTTTAAGGATATTAGAGTACAGTCAAAATATGCAATAACATCTTTGTCTTTGATAGTAATACAGTGACCAGGTTGATTTAGTATGAAACCTTCCATATCTTTCCAGAATCTATTAGTATATGGACAAGAATAATATAAATGTATAACACTTTCAGCATCAGTGTTGCAAAATGAGCATTTGACATCCACCGGAAATTATTTTCCTTGCTTCACTCAACCTGGTTTTGCAATCAGGAAGTGTAATGTGTGAACGCGGTGTTATTTTCGCTAGTGCTAGCTAGTTAGCCAAGAAGAAATGCGGTTTCAAATGTTAACAGTAAGTTCATTAAACAATTAAGATCTTGGAAATAGTGTGGTGCAATACAAACAAATGTTATTTGTACATCTAGCAGTATATGTCAATAGATAATTGTGTTCAAAAACATATTCTGCCAGTGTGGCTCTAGACTGTTTCTAGCCAGCTAAATGTCTTTTAGATTAGCTAGCTAATGTGTTAGCCACGTTAGTCGCTAACGTCACCTGGCTCAGACATGTCGACATGGCAAGCTACCTACCTATCAATCTGCTAACCTATAGCTTTCTAGCTAGCTTGTTCAGTCATTTAACTAGCTAGCTTGAGACCAGTAAATAGGTATGGCTGTAGATAATTTAGCACTTCTGGTCTATCTAAACCACGAATGTTTTGCTACAGTAGTTGTAAGCTTGTTGTATACTAGTAAACATTAGCTGGCTGCTTCGTTTTAGACGTTAGATAGCTTTGTTGTTTGCATAGCTAGGTTATCTGCACAGCTGGCTCGCTATACTTGGGTTCTCTGTAATATATTATAAATGTAAGCTGGCTAGAGGGTTAACGTTTGCTGGCCATTTTCCACGCAAGTTTCAGTCACACAGCACTGCATAAAACTAGCCAGGCAGACATTTTTAGACAACACACACTTGCGTTAATACAGTAGCAGGAGCAGCTGGCTAGACACACAAGTAGTTTTTTTGTAGTAATAGTTTTACTTTGTGCAGTGGTTAGCTACAATACAGAAGATGGAATAGGGTTTTGCCAAGGTGCTGACAGGCTTACTTAGCTGCGAACTACTGCTGGGCAATCGTTTGCTTTGGAATGGTACAGTACATTGTCATTTAGCAGACGCTCTTATCCAGAGCGACTTACAGTAAGTACAGGGACATTCCCCCCGAGGCAAGTAGGGTGAAGTGCCTTGCCCAAGGACACAATGTAATCTGGGAATCGAACCAGTAACCTTCAGATTACTAGCCCGACTCCCTAACCGCTCAGCCACCTGACTCCCTGACAGTATCTACTAGTATGTAGAGAGTACATCCTAGGAAACCACTTACATTGACGACTCTGTATTATACCCAATTTTATTGTTCATATGTTTGAATTTGCTTTATCCATAACAACCTAACTCATTGGTCTCCTCTGCTCTCCAGGTGCCTACCCTTAACTTGCCTTAGTGTGGGATTTGCGGGCCCCGGGGCCATGGCACTCATTGAGGGGGTGGGGGATGAGGTCACCCTGCTCTTTGGAGCTGTCCTCCTGCTGCTAGTACTGGTGCTGGCCTGGGCCTCAACCCACACTACCGAGCCCCCCGAGCACCTCTTCAACATACCCCCTTCCTCTGCCTCTGCTGCTATAGCTGCTTCTATCCATCTCCAACGGAATGCCCCCTCACCGGATCAACACTCTGCCCCCAGAAATGTAACTGATGGTGATGGCCTGGAGCCGCCACCAACCGCCACAACTTTGGACACTTTGGCCCCTCCTCTAGGGGAAGAGGGGAAGGAAGAGCCGCAAGGAGAGGCGTGTAGCCAAGAGGACGAGGAGAGGAGCCCCGTGGGAGAAGTAGGGGCTGAAGGTTCAGAAGACAGGGGGAACCCTAACGAAGGTGATGGAGCTGGTTTTGGGAGAGACGGATTGAGACACAGAGAGGGGGCTGGAGGGACCCAGACCGGTGCTGGACCCTCCCCTGCCACCTCCTCCTCCTCCCCTTCGCTAGACAGTACCTCAAGTGCCAACCCCTTACCTGACGGTGAGCCAGCCAATGGCACGGAGAGAAACATGGTTCTACGCCTGAAGTTCCTCAATGACACAGAGAGGACTGCCCAGGTCAAGCCAGAGGATACAATTGGCTACATCAAAAGGTTGTAAAGTTTAGACAATTTAAAAGTTTATTGGCCTATAAGAAATATTAAAGCATTAGATGATGGAATACAGGGATTTTAACAGATATGCTAGCATGGCCAATTGGGATTGAGGATCATTGAGATCACTTTCAGCCATACAAAATATATTCTTCAGATGAGGTTTGGTGTAGGCCTCTGCTCAAGGCCATAATGCTATAAAAACAGACTGTAAGTGGAGTTATTTGAGCAACATGCGGGACCCATTCAGTATTAAATGACACATTACACTTACAAAAGCTTGCCTTCAACAACCTACAACAGTAGTCTATTACCCTTGAAAACTTCGACCTTGTTTGACATTTAACCTTACATTTGTCTCACTTCTCCCCAACTCTAGAACCTACTTTACTGGCCAGGAGCACCAGGTGCGCCTGATTTACCAGGGTCAACTTTTGCAGGACGACGGCCAGACTTTGGCCTCCCTCAACCTGGCTGACAACTGTGTTCTGCACTGCCACATCTCGCAGCATGCCACCAGGGCAGCACCAGCAGGCGCCAGAGCGGCCGACCAGGTCCACGTTGCGCTCAACGTGGGCAGCCTGATGTTGCCGCTCTTCGTGCTCATGCTCTCTGTACTCTGGTACTTCCAGATCCAGTACCGGCAGTTCTTCACCGCACCTGCTACCGCCTCGCTAGTGGGGATCACCATCTTTTTTAGCTTTGTGGCGTTTGGGGTGTACCGTCGTTGAGAAGTAGCCCTTTTGGCTCGGTTGCCCTCTGGACCGCTGGAGTTTAGGCTTAAATCATGAAGAAACGGCTAGAAGGGCTTCCTCCCAGTGAGATGTCTTGTGTGCTTTATCTCGAAGAAATGGATAGGTGAAAGTAGCGGTAAGAGATCTGCCAAAGTGCTGTCAATCTCCTTTATTCTAGATTCAGTGCACATGAAGAGGGGAAGCCACTTGAACTATTAAGATGCACCCTTTAGCCTTTCTCCTTCTCCCTTCCCGTAGGCGCAAACCCCAACTTTTTGATCACTTGAAGCTCAAGTCCACCTCTGGATGTCCGTTACAGTGGGAAGGAGGCTGTGGTGTCAGAAACTGTCATAATTTGCTGTTAAAGAAGCATACAGATTTTGGTCTTACTTTTGACTAATTTACTAATTCATCACATTCACAAAAAAACGGTGTCACGCAGATGGATATGTGCTATGATAGATTATTTTTGCTCTAAGTCTTTTAATGTATAGAGATACTCATTGTGCCTATCCTTTTTTGTCATGTGTTCTGTAGACGAGGGTCTGTTTACGGCGGGGTTACCCTGTGTACTTAGATGGGACTTTGACTAGGCCAGACCCCAGATTGTCTGTCTGTTGGTCTGAGTATGTCTGCAGCACCTAAGATTGATCTTCTGTTGTTATGTATGTATATTGGGACTTAAAGCATCATTGTGTAAAATATAGCTTTTGAAGGAGAAAAAAATATATTAAATAATTCTTCTATTTACTTGCTGTTTTGTGTGCTTTATTCTAAAAAGGGAACCCAGGCAAGTTGTATTTCAAATTACATCTGTTACGTAGGCCCTATATGAGGAGTCAGGTGGCTGAGCGGTTAGGGAATCGGGCTAGTAATCTGAAGGTTGCCAGTTCGATTAAATAAATGTCTGTTTCAAACTAAGAAAAACACGACAATCAAGGTACTGTGATGAAGTTGAGATAGGGTTAGGGTAAATATCGTACAGTAAAACCTTCAGTATTTCACCCTTAAAGCAACATGATATTTGTTCACTGTAGCTAAATGCGGACATCATTTAACCTTTTCCTTTTATAATAGTGGTTGTCAAACAAGGTGGCAGTTTTCTTCGATCATTTTACGACGCCCCCTTCAAAATCTGCCGCTGAATTGATCGGACTCTGGTCGTGGTCGCGCCTGCGCCATTGTTTCTGCCGCACTAAGCATCCTCTGCCCCTGTTCATATTCCAGGTTCCGGCCCATATTGAGCTACCATCATACCTGCTAACTGCTCGCCACCATCACAAGAGGACTGGTAGAGAAAAGGCACAATTTGAGAAACAATAAGACGCGCCGTGGACTAGGGAGTACGCGACACGCTTAATTTTCCAAGGTTTGAGTTTTTCTCCTCGGCTAGAATGGAAAGAAAGGTAGGATATACTTTCAGCAATACGCTTCGTCACAGACTCGCGTTTCTCTTGGGTAGACTCGTATAGCCTAGGTCATTTTTAATGCGGATCTCCAAAGTGCTTGCGGGCCACAATTCGTGATGGACTTCGCTGCCGCCCACCTGTCCACGGCCATCCAGATTTGCGCATCAGACAAATGGGTTTCATGAGTGTGTCGTCTTGTCATCATTAGCCTTTACCAGTTTTTCCAGTACCTTTACCAGTTTGTAGGGCAGTAAATCCTCGTTAAACACGTATTCTTATAGTTTCTTCTTTCTATGTTGTTATGTCGGCTAATATGGTTTCCGACACTTTTTAGACACCTGAGGAACAAAGTACCATTTTCCCTTCTTTATTCTACGGCAAGTGAAAGCTGAGTACAATTATGTTTTACTGTGTTTTGTGATTGAGAAATTATGTTTTGTAGTTGACTATTATGTTTGTAGACTTTATAACAAAGAACAATAGTGATAAACATATAAAGTCATTTTTGGAATTGGATCCACAAGGTTGTGCTTTGCAGTTATGTAGGCCCACTTTGTGAACAGTCTAGGTTTTTTGTTTATAACAGTTCCTCGTTCATGAATAGCTGACATTCTCTCAGAGACAAAAAAACAAACACTTTTCATGCACACATATTACTAATTGCTTTTGCAAATAAGTCGAGTGGACATGTTTCTACTTAGCTGACAATATTTGATATGCAGTGCTGATTATTGTCCTCAGGGAGGTGCTTGTGTGTTGGTTAAAGGGTGAACACTTAACAATCAAATGCAAGTTTTTAGAACAAGCAATGGATTCTTATGGTTTATTTCGTTTGTCTGTCTAGTTAGTTTCTTTTAAAATTACCTTTTCATTATCTCCTGTTTTGCCCTGAGATCGTACATTGTATTTAACCTGTTGTGGCTTAATTCTGTTTTTGGTCTGTCATTCACACATGCATATTAATGAGTGTGTAAGGGAGCAATAGAGTCTATGTATTTTATGTTTACAAATTAAATAAGCTATCCATGCCTGCTCTCCCGTGGGGGGTTGTGCTAGTTGGCCCACAGGAACCCCCTTCAGTCCCCCCGCCCCCCTTCCCTCTGCTCCCCTCCCCTCTCCGCTACTCCAGGCTTGGAAGACAGCTCCACTACACTCCAGCACCAAAGTGTGTGTGTGGTGTATAGAGAGAGGGAGGTGGATTCGACAAGGCTACACATATAAAAAGGCAGGGAGAGAGTGCATGTGTAGGAGATGGGAAGGGAAGGTTAGATAGAGAGGTTGTGACAGAGTAGTGGTGAAGGAAGAAGAGGGTGTGTGAGAGGAGGTTGAGAGGAGGAACGGAGAGGGGGAGACAAAAGAGAAAAAAAGAAAGGGGGGAAGGGGGATTTAGAGACAGCTATGGAGGAGAGCATTGGAGGGGCTCGGAAAGCCACCAAGAGCAAACTGTTTGAGTTCCTCGTCCATGGAGTGGTGAGTGTGTGTGCGTATTTGCATGTGTGTGGCCGTGTGTGCATGTGCATTGTCAAAGCAGTGTGTGTGTGTTAATGCAGGGTATTAAATTGCACGGAGCTACAGTGTGTGTGTGTATCAGACAGGAAAAGGGGAGCCATGTAAAGGGTACGTCTGAGCCCCTGAATCTTGCATTTCTCCTTTTCTTTATTTATAAAGGAAGGGAAGAGATAGGAGAGTGGGGTAGAGAGAAAATGAAGAGGAAGCTGAGGAAAGGAAGAAGAATACATATTGTATTCCTGGAGGGCTAAACAGAGCAGACCTAAGAACATAAGTGTCCAAACACCATGTGGAAGGCTTTGGCTAATAGATTTGATCACTGAGCTACAGGCTTTAGCTTAGCATCATGTTCAAATGAGTACTAAAGGGATCTAAGCACAAATGAGAATGTCAATGGCTAGATAATGTCAATAGAAGAATACATTTGGAAATTGACTTGAATTCAAATTTGAATGGACTCCAATCCTGTCTGTGTGGTCTCTCTGTTCATGTTACATAGTTTAACCGCCTTTATGTTTTGAGTACCATAGATACTATTAACTCTTATGAGGCAATCCTGAATGGCTGTCCATGGCCAACATAAAAAAACTTTTTTTGGAATATCATGACATTTTTGCAGATTCTGTGTCAAGATAACTGTGAATTGTGTTTTTCTAGTCCCCCACCTATTAAACAGTTGTATGTAATGTTCATGGGACTACAGTCAGTGTGTGCTTTGTATGATTCTCAGTCCAGGTCATACAGTCCCAGCTTCTGTTTACTAACATAAGAGTTTAAGCATTGTTATTACACTATCGAAATCGGACAGTTATGTGTGATATACAAGTGTATATAATGACTTTAAAGCTCGGTAAAAGTCCATTATGTAGCAGGCTTGTTGTAACATGCAAGGCTTTTATGTTACATTCAATCAAACTGGTAGTATTTACTGTATGTCTAGAGCTCTTTTAAAATGTACTTTACATTACATTATACTACAGCATGTGGTAGGGCTGCATAAATATTATTGGGGCAATACACTGATTGTGTGTTTGTTGTATGAAGACTGATGACATCCTGTACTACAGTATGTAGAGTGTGTAGAGAAGAAAGACAGTATTTTATCTTTATGGAAATTATTTCAAGGTAGAACGGATGAGATACTGTCCTATATTGTTGTCTATTGTATCTTCTGGACGCTTGTAGAATATTATATTGTATATACAATGTAGTGTCTGCTGATGTACAGTGCAATCTGCATTCTACTCAGGTTTTGAGGCTTTGTGAAGGCCATACCATGAAAACCTAGAGCAAAGGAGATTCTCAGAATTGCCTAAAGTCAATATAAGGTAAATAGCGATTACCAATATTGTTGGAAAGTGATGTCTGTTCTAGTTGTCAGGCCTGGTAGTCAGCTGCAATATTCTGTCTACAGTTAAATTCCGCTTCACGGTTGTCACCTTTCATACAAAAGTCACATTTAGCACATAGGACTGCTTTCATTTTGACATCACTACAGTGTGAATGGAGAGAAGTATTTCGACATGGTAATCCTGCCAATTCTTACTGATGCCTTATTTACGGTTCTTGTTGTGTGACAGTCGTATCCCTGGTAACAAGTTATTTAAATCTTTCGTCAACACAAGTTCCGACATTATGCACTGTCTAGTGCAGACATACCCAAACATGCCTTATTGCATCCTATAAATGGCTGATGTTGCATTGGTGTTCAGATGCCAAGTCGTGTCTGACACGGGTGTAATATCACCTCTATATCTCTTGTCATCTCTCGTGGTTAGTAAACCATGGCGGACACATTTAGACCCCCAGCTCCTTTTTTTTGCCTGGGTTATAAAGAGTGGTGTGCTATATCTGAGGACATTCTTATTAAAACACATGTTTTTGTTGTTCATATTTGTAGCACATTCAACCAAATTCTGAACCTACATCTCTACTTCAGAATGATAGTGGATAGTCATCATCTTGTAATAAATGTTATACAGAAAATGTTATACAGAAAATGTATACAGTATTACAGTTTTAATGGGCACCAATTCTGCATGCTTGATTCTTTTAAAGCATGCAAAGGGTAAATTTAATGGTCTGGCTCAAAATGTCCTACCCAGTGTGTGAATTTGCACTACCCAGTGTGTGAATGTGTGTGTGCACTGCAGCTGTCAAATGCTGTACAGACAGACACAGGTGTCTGAGCGGGCCGAGTATCTAGAGATTGCCCAACTTAAAGTATAAGCCAGGACAGACCTTGAGCAAAAATACTGTGTACATGGGTTTGTGTTTGGTTCATCCATTTCATAAAGGCCATTTATTGTATGTATTTGTCAAATTTACTCCATGAATGCCGATGCTGGTGGTGTGTTTTGGTTTTGGGCATGCATGTACTCTGTATATGTGAATCAATCTGTGTTTCGATTGATCCGAAGGTGATTACATTTAAGTGAATGAAACGGAACTGTGTGGCCCTCAACCGTCTTCAAAGATGCAAAAACAAAATAAAATGAGACACATTCTCATCTCTCTGCCATGTACAGCGCCCAGGAATCCCATCGGTGCCACGGATGCCTCATCAGGGGACTGCCCTAGGCCCCCCAGGACCTCCTTATGGTGGGGCCCCATTGATACGTCCAGGGATGCCCACCCCCACTATGGAGCCCATAAGGAAACGGCCCCCAAACTCCCAACAGGTTCAACAGCAGCAAGCAGTCCAAAGCAGATCCAGGAAGTACGTTTCAAAAGCATAATATATACAGTATATTGTCCAGTAAAAAATGGCTGAATGTAGTGTGTGTATGTGTGTGTGCTGCCGTCTTTTCCTTAAATTTGTGTTGAATACATTTGCGGCTTGGCTTTGGTTGAAATTACAGTAATCCCTCACTATCATTCACTAACACCTTTTAATAGGCTTGGGACTCTAGTCTATTGGCCTCCAGTGGTCCACAGTGACCATTGCTAACTAATGCACATAGTATAGGTAGTAAAGGTAATAATAATTACTGTGTATAGTGATTATGGAACTAATATTTTCTCACCAACTACAGAAGGTTTTTATTTATTTACGTGACCTGCGTGTGACCTGCGTGTGAGTCCTACACAGATACACCGATAAAACTGTGTATTTGGTCCCTGTAAAAGATACGGAAACTAAACTTAACCAAACCAAAAAACTGTTTGGCTCCTTGGATAGGTGCTCAGACTCTTTCTGAAAACGCCTCCAGTGATCAAGGATTTTAGGTCCAGTGTGTCCTGATGTCCGTTCCAAGAGAATGTTGCCCAAACACTACAAGTACCGTGGTTGCAGAGGGGACATCATGGTGATCTAGGGTGGTCGTTTTCGATCCTAGCAGTGTATTAAGTGGGGTCTGAGGGCTGTTGAGATTAAATTAGCTTCAATTAACTTAACTTAAATTAATGCTCTTTCAATTAACATGCTAATGTTGTGCCCTTTTAACTCACTGTAAACTTCAGCTTCTGTGCTCAGTGTGAACTTCAGCCTCTGTGCTTGTAGAGAAAACAGTGGTGGGTTGTGTCTCTTGTCATAAATCACATTAACTGAAAATCATCAATCATGATCTGAAATCATTAACAAAACAGAGCCGTAGTCACACTCTACACACAAATGAACACAAACACACCAAGTGACACACAGAGCATCATACAAACACGCACACATCTTGTCACATCAGTTGCCATCTAATATAGAAACAATCAACCCATAGGAAGCCAACGGGAATTCCTGGAGCCAATGACATTGCTGCGAGGCAGATGGATATGAGAGAGGTCCAATCAGATTCCTCACTTGGATCCAAGTAGGCAGTCTCTTTTGATGCATGTTGGTTTTTGACAGCTTGCATTGAGTCACTATTTAGCCAGCCCAACATAAAATTAAGTACTTTCCAGAAATCCTTCCCATATTCTCCCCTGATCTACTGGATATTTATGTTTGTGGCATGTATGTTAACAATAAAGTTTTTTCAGTGATGCTACTTGTGAATACATATATATAATACATATAATATGATAGGTGCAAGTTTAAATCAATGATTCTTCAGATGCATGTCAAACCCTGCAGAGCATGATTGTCCTTGCGCTGGATAGGGATGGAATCTGCACCACCTGGGTCTGGGTTTACGCCTTTGACCAATCACCTCTCAGACATGAAAGTGGTGGCACATGAAAGGATGCTTGCAAAACTGTCATTAGCATGACATGACAGGCACATGTTTTTAGCATGAGCACAAATGTCCTCATACAGGATGTTGTGAGTTTATGGCAAGGGTTCTGTTGTCTTGTTTTTTGCTGACTACAACCTGATTTGTCAGTCTCTGTTATCTTCAAGTATGTGACTTTCTATGCCAATTTTATGTCGACGTCAATCGTGGTAATCCTCCCTAATGCAGATGTCTTCTGCAATCCAAAAAGTCAAGGCCACAATTCCCAGTGTTCAGTTTCTCATAAATCTTTAAACATCCGTCTGTCCGTCTCCAGTTAGAACTTGTTTTTCCGCACTGATATCATCTCTTGAGACAGAACCCTTCCTCCTGGGTCCCCCAGAGCTGTGGGACTTGTGGTGGTCACAGAGGACCATGGGAAAGTTGATTGTTGAGGGCAGATGAAGCCACTTCCTGTTCTAGCTGGATTTGGATGTATCGATACACTCACAGCACATTCACATACACGTGCACATGCAGAAAGGCGAGTGAATTGGCTTTATTTCAGTCCCTCCTGGTGGCGCAGCTACACTCACACATACACACAGCCTCACCCCTCAGACTGGAACAGCTCCCTTGGTTCCCCTCGAAATTCATCTATATCCTCACAAACACATACACACACATACAGTACAGCTGGGAACAACAGTTGGGCCTTCATTAAGTAGATGGCCCATGGACTGGACTACAGTCACCATAGAAACATGTTATATTTATATATCCTCTCTCTCTCTTTCTCTCTCCATCGCTCTCTTCAACCTGCTTCTCAGTGCCAAGAAAAGGAAAATGGCTGATAAGATTCTTCCACAGAGGGTAAGTGGTTGTTATTTGTCTACATATTTTGTGTATTTGTGTACCAGTTAAGTAGGGGACCTTATTGTAGGGTGTAGAGGATTGAATGGGGGAGGAGTGTGCTGACGATTTGAGAGTAAAGAGCAGATTTTATGCGTTTAATGTTACAATGGGTGGTATGTTGGCACTGGAAGTATTTATCCAAAAGAGGTTAATGAACAGAAGTCTTGAAATCAGGCTCACAACACCCACTTTAAGGTCCAAGACAAGACCAAAGGCAAGAAGCAAGTTTTCTCACATAATTTCCAGTTCCATATCGGTTCCCTATTAATTGTGCACAATTCATGGGTGGGAGGAGTCCTTCCACCTCTAACATACATTGGAATATATGTTAATAAGGGAAACTACCAGCCATTTATCAATGACATTGGTCATCAAAATTGATTACAAAGTCTGTCTCAGTGTGTCTGGTCTTCAGTGTCAATACCGCTTCTCACCTACAGTAACAACAAGTTCAGAATTCCTCTAGCACAAGCAGATATGTGAGCCTATTGGCCTTGCAATGAACTTCTGTATACTTTTGGTGAACTTTGATATAAAAAAATATCCTCTAGATAACTGTTTGTCATAGATGGGTTTCACAATAGTGCATACAATTCTATGTTCACCTTCAAACCCACTTATTAAATAACTTGTATTTAGATCCGTGAGCTGGTCCCAGAATCACAGGCCTACATGGACTTGCTGGCATTTGAGAGGAAACTGGACCAAACCATTATGAGAAAGAGGGTTGACATCCAGGAAGCAATTAAGAGACCAATGAAGGTACTGATGTCAATACCAATGTTGGATCATTCCAGGAAAGTCAAAAGGGTAAAAGAGCATGTAACCCTAACTGCAGTACTGTAAGGTAGGCTACTCTCAATAGAGCAATTGTGATGTCATTACTATTAAAACCAAGCAGATAGATTATTACATTTGAACTTGATATCAAATGCGTTACAGTTATGTATGTAACATTCTGAGTCTATTTGTAAACCTTTATGATGGTTGTTGCTGCACAAAGTTGTTCATGTAAGATGTTTATCATACAACAAGCATTTAGTTTAGCAATGTATATGCTCTGCAGTGTATTTGCTTCTTGTGGCACAGCAAAGGGAAAGTGTTACTATTAAGATACAATTAAATAACGTACAAAAACTGATTCATATATCCATGTTAACAGCAAAAAAGAAAGTTGAGATTGTATATATCCAACACATTCAACCCTGCCAAGCTAGAACCAGATGATTCTGATGGCAGCATTGCATCCTGGGAGCTGAGGGTCGAGGGCAAACTCCTAGAAGATGTGAGTTTCTTGTTTCTGCAGACCTTCAAGTTTGCTGAGTACTGTTTTTATGTTATTGTCTGTATATATATTTACTATACTGTGAATATTTCCAACACTTTGAATAAACTGAATTGGAATATGCAGTGTGGATATCAAAATACATAGTTTTATATTTTTGTCTATGCCTTTAAGAGCCCTGTGTGCTTGTCCCTCAGCATCATACAATGACCCCCTAAAATGCATTTTATAGCCCATTCAACTAATGCGAGACAGACTCATAAATACAACACTACAGGTGACCCCAAGATGAACGTGCAACTTTTGCATTTTGCAGACTGGCTTGTGTACTTTCTTTGCATATTTAATTACCCATTTCCTTGTTAATTACTGAATAATTTACCATCGTTTTAATGATTAGAAGTAATGGTCAGATAATTGTGGCTTCCAAACACCTGCTGAAATATTTGTAGCTTTTTACTTTATGTCCTCTTACACTCAAGCCAGGAAAGCTGAAAAGGAAATTCTCATCATTCTTCAAAAGCCTGGTGATAGAGTTGGACAAGGACCTGTATGGTCCCGACAACCACCTTGTGGAGGTAAGGATACACCCACACACACACATACTTACAAAACCAAACATTTGCTAAACATGCATACCTGTGTTGTGTGAGGGCAGAGTTTCAAGAGGTACTTTGTTTATAGAGATTTAGATTCTATAAAACCATGAATTCCAAACAAAGGTGTGATTAACAGTATCCCAGCCGTAACATTGTCGTATCCAGTTTGTCCGAAATTGTATGCCTCACCCAAACCAATGTGAAGGGGAGAGTTAGATATGTATTTCATTTCCTTACAGTGGCATAGGACCCCCACCACGCAGGAGACAGATGGATTCCAGGTGAAGAGACCAGGGGACGTTAGTGTGCGCTGCACCCTGCTTCTCATGCTGGACTACCAGGTAGGAAACTGGAGGGAAATAGCAATCTAATGTTCTAGAATAGCACAGACCAATTCAATCTAGTATCAAAAAAGCACATTCCTATGAGACTTTATTTGGAAAATCCATATGTCTATGTTCTACAGAAGTTCAATTCAAAATAAAAATGTATGAATATAAATATATAATTTAGTAGCAACCCTGGCTCCTACCCCCTAAACATATCTGTGTGAATATCAGCAGAGTACATTTACAGACAATCTATAGGGGACTGTAGGGGATGTTGATACTAAATACCAAACCGGCAAGACCAGTAAATGAAATGTGCCTGTCCAGTCGATATACACCATAGTTGGTCATGATTGCTAAATTGACCCTATTTCCAGCCATCCCCTATTTCTGACGTCTATTCCCTCTTCTCCCCTTCAGCCCCCTCAGTTTAAGCTGGACCCTCGGCTGGCCCGTCTGCTGGGTATTCACACCCAGACCCGCTCCTGTATCATCCAGGCTCTCTGGCAGTATATCAAGACCAATAAACTACAGGACTCCCACGAGAAAGAGTACATTAACTGTGACAAGTACCTCCAACAGGTACTCCCTCAAAATCTTGTGTTTTAATGACAGTTTTTCATTTTGTTAGTTAGCCTACGCATTGCTATTTGTATTTCTCGGCATTGGTATGTGTACACTTAAGTATAAATATTGTATATTGTTACAAGAATGTGTCTTTGAGTGTTTGCCTGTATTATACAGTACAGTGCGTTTTGAGTGTACAGTCGTGGCCATAAGTTTTGGCAATGACAAATGTGTTTTGTAAAGTTTGCTGGTTCGTTATTTGAGGAAAACATTTTCACATGTTTCTATAGAATACTGGAATACAATAAGGCACATTTCATATTTTTAAAGTTTTTTGGGGGCAAAAAAAATTCAATATATATGCAAATAGTCCCTTCTTTTAAAGCAGTCAATCTGCTCTTAAAATCCAATCAGAATGATAGAGTGATTTCACCTGGCTAGAACTAGTTGACACTTTCCCCTGTGCTGATGATATGACTTACTGAAGTTATGTTAGCAGTCATTTTATGCCAGGGGCCAGCAAGCTTTGCAAACACAAAATGTATGTCGCTCCCATTACTTTTGGCCACGGCTGTATTTGTGGATGCACACCCCTTATGAGACATTCTCTCTCCCATAGATCTTTGACTGTCAACGTCTAAAGTTTTCTGAGATTCCTCAGCGTCTGACTAACATGCTGCTTCCTCCAGACCCTATTGTCATCAACCATGTAATCAGGTACAATGTTTCCTTAATAAGCCCTCAGTCATTAGTTTAAGTTACACAACATAGTACTAGAGGGCACACATGCTAAAAGAGGCTCTTGAGTATCTTTTAGACAATTTAAACTACTTCTATGAAAGTATATCTCCACAGATCCATAGTTTATAATAATGTAAAAATAAATAGAGATTACTTGGTACAGCTTTGAGGCTCAAGTAAATCTGTTGTACTGCATTAAAGCTTCAATTTAGAAAAGGTTAGTAGAGCCTAATTAGCTGTTTGTTCTTCCGGGACATTGGGCAGTGAATACTTATTTCTTGTATGTTTTGTTTCTTAGACAGGTTGAATGAGAGAAGGAAACTGAAAAAAATTGGGGATTACAGCACAGAAAGCAGGAGCTGAAGTCAGGGGTGACACCCAGTGAGGGGAGGGCTTATGAATGGCACGCAGGGAGTGTTTAACACTACAGCTCCACTTCCACATCTCACAAACAAAGGTCTGTGTTTTTATCAGTGTTGACCCTAATGACCAGAAGAAGACTGCGTGCTATGACATAGATGTTGAGGTGGAGGACCCCTTAAAGAGTCAGATGAGTGGCTTCCTGCTCTCTACAGCCAATCAGCAGGAGATCGCATCACTAGACAACAAGGTTAGCTAATCCAAATTGTCATATTTGTTTGGTGGAGACATACAACAAGGAAAAGTCAACAAGTAAAATGTTTTCCATACTGTAATACTGTACCAAAACAATAAGTCGACCACTGCATTTTCTTCAGGGGTTTTGTATCAAGGATTTGAATATCAATGACTAGATATTAGAAATGAGTATTTTAGCCATATTTTGTGACCATGCCATTTGTCAGAGCCAAAAAAATAAAACAGCCCTCCACACGTCTGGTATTCATATTTTTTCCTCAGATCCATGAAACCATCGAGTCCATTAACCAGCTGAAGATCCAGAGGGACTTTATGCTCAGCTTCTCCAAAGATCCAAAAGGCTACATCCAGGACTGGCTCTGCTCCCAGAACAGAGACCTGAAGGTGAATACATCTGGTACCATAGCTGTGTACCACTTTGCTGAACCTCACAGGGCAACACTTAAGGTTACCAATACATTGCAATCCAATGAATTACATTATTAAGAGTCAAGATTTAACTAGGTAGATCTTCCTGGTCTAGATTACTGGTTTATCTTTTACTGACATTCAACAATAGGGACACAGGATATATGGAAGAAAGATTCAAACAGGACGATCACCAGCTTACTCAACACTGATAAAAACACAGACCTTTGTTTGTGAGATGTGGAAGTGGAGCTGTAGTGTTAAACACTCCCTGCGTGCCATTCATAAGCTTACTCAGCAAATATGAAGCCTGTTTTGAAAAATATTTACACAAACACAACTTTTCATGATAATTTCGGAGTCTTCCTCAGTTCACCTTCCTCTTCAGCTGTTGAGCCCACTCCTCAAGTGGTGTGTGATAGAAGGTGTGATCGTCATTTTACATGACAGTGCTTTTGGTGTAAATGAACGACTGTCCCAGACGACTGTCTGAGTGACCAGGGACAAAAGGGTTGGTTGATTAAGGTCTCTGCTAATACAGTCGTACAGCACACAAAACAAGCTCAACTAGATCCATGCAAATGTTTGACTACTGTTACTATTGTCTCTGGAATCAGTTGATGACCGATGTGATGGGAAACCCTGAGGAGGAGAGAAGGGCAGAATTCTATGAACAACCCTGGTCTCAAGAGGCTGTCAGCCGTTACTTCTACTGCAAGGTAAGTTCACAGTTTTATAAGTTTCGGGTATTGTATAGAGTTCACTGCAGTGCCTCGGGGAGATGTCTTTCAGTTTTAGGGTCTGACATGAAGGTTAAGGATTCAAAGTTAAAGGTGGGGAGGCATGGGCTGACTTGGCATTCCCACTGAAATAAATAATCAAACGGTCTACATTTCCAGAGGTTTTCATAATTGGCTACTAATGTTGATATGCTACTGACTGAGCTTCTACTATACAACCTATCACCTTCTCAAATTGGTGGGTTATTCAAAACTACTGTAGGTAAAATAGGTTACCTAAAGTAGCCTTGGAGAAGACAAAATCGCCCTTTGTACTTTCAGTCTCCAACATTATGCGCTTACGCTTCCTGTTTTCGCATTTAATGTGAGCACCTGGCAACTGCGGTTTCTAGTGTGGGCCATTCCAGAAGAAATTGGAATCATAATGGTGTCTATGGACCATCATTGCTCCTTCTGAGGAGCGACAATAATGGCTGCCTCGGTCGGTACCTTCCGGCCAAAGTAAATTCCTTGTCTGTGCAAACTTTCATGGCGAATAAAAACCCATTCTGATTCTGGCTTCTGCTAAATGTCCAAGTGATTTATATTCCTAATTGAGGCCTTGCCTTTAATGGTGGTCTTTGCCCTGTTTATACTCTGCCATGGTATGGAAAGTATACTGCATAGCTTAGGTCATCCCTATCTTTCTCAGTGACATTTTTTGTCCTACAGATTCAACAACGCAGACAAGAGCTGGATCAGGCCTTATCTGTACGTAACACCTAAAGCTGTCCCATAGGAAGCAGTGACGTAAGACCCATAGGCAGTCACTGACTACACTTCAACTTTTAATAGAGCCTCATTGAGAGGACGGCATGTCCTGGTCTTGATGACCTTGGGAGGGTCATTGGAAGTGACTAAGTAAATAATTATGCTGCAACATCCATTGGGCTATAAAACCCCTGTATTCATAGCCTAGTCCACCTCCACGTCAAACCAAAACTCAACCACATAAAAATACATCTTATTTCAGTAGGCCCTATACATAGTTTTCAAGCAATAGAAGACAATTATTCCATGGATCTCCAATAATGGGGACTTTTAGTTAGTAGGGAGAAAAGTATACATATTTCCACAATAAACTATGGAGGAATGTCTTGAAAATGAATGCCTGATAGAATGCCAAAATAGGACATTTCTATGTCTAATTAAGTGGAGAATGTCAGTATTTGTATTGGGCCATCTCCAGTCATCCCCACTGAAGTGCTTCCTAGAGCTGTGCTTGTTATACTCCATCCAAACAGTCAATATAATACAGAATGTATTTTTCCATTTATGATCAACATTTGTTTTGTAGTAATTAATGTCTCAAGACTAATAATCCATCCCTTGATGCTGTTTTACATTGAAATAGTACCGTATGTATCCACCAGAACAGGTTTGCTGTAACATGTGCTGTATAGCAAAAGCTTTATACATTATTTGTATATACTGTATCGTATATTTAAGATGGCGTCTTGTACAGCAAGGGTGTAGTCACTCTGAAATTCCAAAGATACTGAGCTCACATGTCTAAAGAGAAGGGGAACTCACATATAATAGATTATGCCCAAATTGTGATGCCAAATTATTGATATTACATCAAATGCAACTAGGATACAACTAGGCAAAGAAGAACTAGTAAATACTGCATGTTGCAGTAATAATTTGAGTTGTAGATGTGTGTACTGTACCGTACACAGTAGTCTGTGTTACATGACGTTTTGAGCATCATAAGCTCATCATAAGCATCTTCTGCTGGGTAAGCAGAAGATGCTTGGTTCTCTAGCCAATGACACTGCTAGAATCTATCGTATATCTTGGACCAGAGTCTAGGAGAAGGGTAAAAGGTGATGATCCACAAGGTTTCATGAAGGACTGTTTAAATTGTATATAGTGTTATTTGATTAATAACTACATGACCATTACTGAGAATGAAATACCTCGTGAAATGTTGCATACACATGTTTGGTGAGTTAAGGTACAACAGATTTGAGTGGGAAGTTAAACTGTTTCCATGGTTTGGAATGCACTGTCTTGATTTAGTATGCACTGTCTAGTTTCATAGTATCTTATTAATGGAGTACTTATTTCAAAATGAAATGGTATGTAGATCTGTTTTTATGTTGTTTAGGCATTGACATTGGCACATGGAAGTGACTTTTACTCTGAATACAAACTGTGATAATGAAAATATATTTTAGTCAAAGCAAAATGTGAAAATGTAGATCTATTGACTTACCATAATGGAAATTGGAAAGGTAAAAAATACTTTGGTAAACAATTTATTATAAAACACTGTCTGATATCCTTTCTTGGACCCTCAACTAGATGCTGATCATTCTTCATTAAACCAAATCAACCTTACTGATGATTTTCAAGTAATAAAAAACATCTCACCAAGTGTTCTTGATTTTTTGAGTGAGGTGAAAAGGTTGCTTGTTATAAATGGAGAGGTGTTCAAGTAATTGACAAACTTATAGCCTCAGAAATCTTTCAGAAAGCATTTGTGATTTTGACTCTTTATTTTATTTATTTTACTATGCATGTTGTGTATTTATCCACATGTTGTGTGCCAGAAAGGACTTTGATCCATAAAAAAGAAATGGAAACTATTTGTTCTGTGTTATGCTTCATCTGTTCAAATTCTTGTCACAATTTCTTCCCAAATGCTACGCATTTATATATTTGTATTCACATTTTTGTTATGTATTGATTTTTTTTTTAATAACTCCTGCCGGTTTTAAAGAAGTGCCTCCAAACCACATCTCCAGCCTGGACTGCCCCACACAACCTGTGATGGCTTTGCTTAGGCTCTTGGCAGTATGTCCTCACAGCTTTTCCAGTGTGTTGAGAAGCCTAAAGTTTTTGCTTTCCACACCTTTCAATTCTAAAGATTTTGCCTTTTGAAGTTCAAAGGTCAGCATGGGTGTGCAAGGGGTATCTATACCTCCATGGATACTCTTTTACCCTGATGAGTGAAACCCCTATAACCTTCTGTTTAATTCACAATGATTAATTAACATTTAAGAAAATTGAGAATTTGAATTTTTCACAAATAGAAAAGGATGATTTCAAGTATTTAAACTATTACAGAAGCGCCCTTCTGTTCGATTTATAAAAGGCTTTTTTTGCTGTTTCCGAGCATTTACATCGGCATCTTATGACGTGTATTTGACGTATACCTTATTACCCAACCCAAGGGGTGGAGCCAGTAGAACAACTCGGGCTTTCATTGGTCAGTGAGCCGGTATCGGGGACACGCGAGCACTAAACGAATTCTTAAGCCTCCAGCAATCTAACATCGTTGGACCGCCGGCGAAGAGGAACAAGAGTGGTAAGAACAAGTCTTTTTTTCAGCGTGATCATACAAAACTATATAGTATATCTAAACATTGATGACATTAATAGAAAATATAGCCTGGATAGTTTTAAACGTGTCCTGCGTAGGGGTGCAAGGTTAGTTAGCTAGCTAACATAGCTAGGCTAACGCGTTGGCTAGCTAACTAGCTTTTGAATAGACAAAGCAGTATAAGAAGGACCACGAGTAGGCTAGTAAGCTACATGCTGTGGCTAGCTAAGTATTGTGATATCCCGCGGACTGGTATTTTTTTGTAGCTTGCCAACAAATTAAATCTGAAAAGGGCCGTTTTTAGAAATTATTTTATCATTTTACTAGACGTGCTTAAGCCAGCTGTCTTGCTATATAACGCGGGTGAGCCACTACAGCACTTGCTAGCTGCAATCATACCGTAGGCAACCAAAGAAGCTGGCTGTTAGCAAGATTGGGGCCTTTGCTTTTTCCCATCACAGGGCCCGGTGTCACTTGTAATAATGGACTTTCATTCCTTGTCAATGCTAGCCAGTGTATATGATAAACCGCTACATTTAGCCGCAACACACACGGCTATTTTATAAACGCCCTATACCAAATCTAATTAATTAGTTTTTCCCGGTGTACCGAAGGAACACGTGATGATGGCCTACCGCCATAGCGGGCCACCAAGCCATGATGATGTAGCAGGCTAGCGTTAACTGTTCTGAAAAGCCGGTATTGTGCAATACTACTGTCTAGGTAGATCCGTTGTTACTTCAACAATCACCAGAATAACTTTTCAATACGGAAAAAGAGTGACTGCTTTAGATTGAATTCCATTCACGGTTAGCCAAATATAGTCTAAGGATGATTTGATATCATTACCGCAATGACAAGTGATTGATTTAAGTTATTACTTTAATCCTTTATCCCCTTTCACTCCCGATTTTGGACGCTCGTATATGCACACAGAACAATGAATTTCTAACTTGTAACTGGACTGTCAAAGACAAACTGTAAAACGGCATATAACAATGATAGTAAGATACTCGTCATTTGGCATCTGTCAGCATTGGTATCTTTTTGTATTAGTTTATTAGTACTTTTTGTCTTGCTCAAATTCTCCCATGTGCATCTGTATCATTGGGGGGCTGATATAAAGAGACTCATGGAAAAAAAACACAAGTGTGGGCAACCCTAAACTGGCCCCATTCTAATCCTGAGGTCACTGTTCCCTTTACTTTTGTCAGCTCGCTGTCTTCAGGTCTCAATATCTGCCTGACATCTGTAGCAGCCATGCCATCTGACCTGGCCAAGAAGAAGGCGGCAAAGAAGAAGGAAGCTGCTAAATCCCGCCAGAGGACCAAGAAGACCGAAGAAGAAGAGGGCGAGAGACCAGAAGATGGGCTGGAGAACGGAGATGATGGAGATGATATGAACGGTAGGCCTAAGTGTGGACAACACTTTGTAGGGATTTAGTTCCAGGTGGCCAGAACAAGCAACTGAAGAACTAATTATCCACAAAGTCAAGGCATGTGTTGCTGGTCAGTGTTTCATGGTCTTTTAGAAGATTTCCAATGTTTCATTCAGATTTAATGCTTGAACTTGACTCACCCACTACACATCCAAACCAACTTATGCCCCACATAGGCCAATACCACACATCCCTGTTATTCCATATAGGGGTTCGCTTTCTATTACAATTTATTCGGTGGCATTACTTTTTAAACCTTGCTGCAATAGATATGGATAGCATGGCCAAGGAGCTGGCTGAGCTTGAACTGAAGAAGTCGGAGGCACGGGCCGTGACTGGGGTCCTGGCGTCCCACCCCAACAGCACTGATGTGCAAATAGCAAGCCTGTCCCTGACCTTCCACGGCCAGGAGCTTCTCACTGACACCACCCTGGAGCTCAACTCGGGTCGACGCTACGGTCTTATCGGCCTCAACGGCACAGGTAAAAACACTAGGTTCCCTAGGGGACATTAACATGTATTTAATATATATATTTTAAATGTAAATGAGTTGTAAATGCCAAGTTGGTGACACAGAAAACATTATAATATAGGACCAGTTGTATTATTAAATGGTGTAATAAGTGTTTAGGTTGATTTTTCTTCTGTTCTCTGTCGGAGTGCTGCTTTGATATGATGTGAACAAAAGGCCGAATTATAGTGCCCCTGTCAGGCAGTGTGTTCTGACTGCAGGGGTGCGTTGACAAAAACTAGACCGAAGCGTTTATCTGATCTAAGCAGCCAACTCTTTAGTTTAATGCTCTTAGGGAAACCCTTCCTTTTATTGGTCTTCATAGTACTAAAGCCATGTCTATGACCCAGTAATGGACTTGGGTCTGCATAGTAGCTGGTCAAAGACAAGTTCCAATCCCCTCACCATGGGTAGACTAGACATAAAAAAATACTTTTTTTCCCTTGCAGGCAAGTCAATGCTGCTGTCCGCCATTGCCCACAGAGAGGTGCCCATCCCAGAGCACATAGACATCTACCACCTGACCCGGGAGATGTCACCCAGCGAAAAGACAGCCCTGCAGTGTGTGATGGAGGTGGACCAGGAGAGGATCAAACTGGAGAAGGAGGCTGAGCGTCTGGCTGCAGAGGACTGTGAGTGATGTCATCGCCTGTCGTTAACCCGGTTTCTTTTTATGACTTTTTTTATAAACCAAATGGAAGATGCATGATTAATAGTCGTAGCACAGTAGATGGGTTAAAACAAAGAATCAATAAGATGCCAGGGGCCCTTAAGTTTTACATTTAGTCATTTAGCAGACGCTCTTATCCAGAGCGACTTACAGTAAGTACAGGGACATTTCCCCAAGTAGGCAAGTAGGGTGAAGTGCCTTGCCCAAGGACACAACGTCATTTTGCACAGCTGAGAATCGAACCGGCAATGTTATGATTACTAGCCCGATTCCCTAACCGCTCAGCCACCTGACTCCTTAAGTTTTAATGTATGATAAGTCATAGTAGCGTATAGTATTCCACGTTACCATGGGAACTGTGTTCACTGTGGCAGCTTCCCTTCCTAGGCGTGGTACACTAGCTTCCTTGTTCAGATGGGCACGTCATGCCATAAACCTTTCATGGTGTCATGTCTGGACAAGGGAACAACACCCGAGAACGGGGTCAAAAGGATAACAGGAAGTGCGCTTCTGTTGTCGTCCGATCTTTCTCCACCTCGTCACCTTTCATCCGCGGGTGCCATTTGCTGTCTCGTTCTGTACCTATCCACTCAATGCGTTCCCTTCCCGCTGTGCACTTTAGCCGAGTGCGAGAAGCTGATGGAGCTGTACGAGCGCCTGGAGGAGCTGGATGCAGACAAGGCGGAGGTGCGGGCCTCCCGGATCCTCCACGGCCTGGGCTTCACTGGGCCCATGCAGCAGAAGAAGCTGAAGGACTTCAGTGGAGGCTGGCGGATGCGTGTCGCTCTGGCCAGGTTGGTGTGAGCTAACCTTGAACAAAAGGGTCTCGCGAAGGAACGACTTGTCTGTACAGAACTGCCTGGAAATGATGTAACGAAAGGCCGAATGATAGCGCCAGTGCCGAGCAGTGTGTTCACAGTGCAAGGGCGCGGTGACAAAAATGGACCGAAGCGTTTTTCTGATCCTTGCAGTTAATTTTTGGGGGTATCTTTCTAGTTGCTGTAGCGAGAAGGGCTACTTGGTGTTTCTATGAGAACATGCAGTTCTTGACAGGAATCTGAAAAGAGGATTGAGACAGGACCTGCTACCTGTTGTAAGACTGTACCATATACTAATGTTGTGTTGTCCTCGTCTGCAGAGCCTTGTTCCTGAAGCCGTTCATGTTGCTGTTGGATGAGCCCACCAACCACCTGGATCTGGACGCCTGCGTGTGGCTGGAGGAGGAGCTTAGTCAGTAAGTGTGTGTGTACCTAGACCGCCACCAATGGGATTCTGTGGACTCATGTTTGTAGTCTGTAAATGTCAGAAGTTATTTTGTAGTTAACCATACTGTATTTGTCTATATGCTAAGTATACAAATTACAATACAAACATTTCAAGTTCAGCTTTCTATATTTGTACTGTCTTGACAACATCAACACTTATGGCCAGTTTTGTGAACTTGTTTGTAGCTTTTATGTGTATTAAACTATGTTTGTACTCTACAGGTTCAAGCGCATTCTTGTCCTAATATCCCACTCCCAAGATTTCCTCAACGGTGTATGCACCAACATCATTCACCTGCACCAGCGCAAGCTGAAATACTACACAGTAAGAGCAACTATTCAGCCAGCACAGTTACAGATGGTTTTAGATATTCGAATTTGCTCCATTTAAACAATAGGAGTCCTCAACATGACCTGTGTGGTCTGTTTTACTTACGGAAA
Source organism: Osmerus eperlanus (assembly GCF_963692335.1). NCBI lineage: Eukaryota > Metazoa > Chordata > Actinopteri > Osmeriformes > Osmeridae > Osmerus > Osmerus eperlanus. The sequence continues at coordinate 6,248,245 of NC_085033.1, forward strand.
CCACCAAGTTCTGCTAAACCTGAAAGGACGTTGAGCTGTGTGAAGTAACTTGATGGCTTTGTTTTAGGGAAACTATGACCAGTACATAAAGACCAGGGAGGAGCTGGAGGAGAACCAGATGAAAAGGTTCAACTGGGAGCAGGACCAGATGGCACACATGAAGGTAATGGTGGACCTATCAGAACCCATGAAAAGGAGTAGTAACTGATTTAATTGACATCTTGTCAGCGTTAATTTCTTTACTTTGTTAGTTTCAGGGCATTAGATCAACAGTCATGAATGTGCTATCAAAGCAACCATATAATGTGCTTTAGAAAACAACATTATTTTTATAGCTTTTTTTTCTAATGTTTTCTGCCCCCAGAACTACATAGCCCGTTTTGGTCACGGCTCAGCCAAGCTGGCCCGCCAAGCCCAGAGCAAAGAGAAAACCCTGCAAAAGATGGTGGCTTCAGGCCTGACTGAGAAAGTTGTAAATGACAAGGTAAGAAGTGTGCTGTTAATTATGAGGTGACACAGAAAACATTACAGTATGGGACCAGTTGTATTATTTAATAGTGTAATGAGTGTTTAGATCGATTTTTTTTTTTACAATTTTATTTAATTTTATAAATGTTGCCTTCTGTGCTCTGGAGTGCTGCTTTGAGATGATGTGAACAAAAGGCCGAATTATAGTGCCCCTGTCAGGCAGTGTGTTCTGAGTGCAGGGGTGCGTTGACAAAAACTAGACCGAAGCGTTTATCTGATCTAAGCGGCCAACTCGGAGTATACACAGAATTTGTGTTTTTTTAAACATGGTGTTTTAATGGACAATGACGTGGATTTCTTACACTTTCCAATATTAAGCTCATCTAAAGAACACTATTCTTATTCTTAACTCCTTCCTTTTCCCTAGACGCTGTCATTTGTTTTTCCTCCCTGTGGGAAGATCCCCCCTCCTGTCATCATGGTCCAGAACGTCAGCTTCACATACTCTGATGACACTGTGAGTAAACCTTCAAGATCACCTCAATTTGGAGTGTTTTGCTTTAATATTTGAAGAAACTTTTCACCACTTTTTAGTTGCAAGTCTTTAATTGTCTTTTCTTTTGCTTTTTATGAATGCTGTAGCCCCATATATACAAGAACCTTGAATTTGGTATTGATCTGGACTCTCGAGTGGCCCTTGTGGGGCCCAATGGAGCCGGGAAATCCACTCTGCTCAAACTGCTCACCGGAGAAGTAAGCATTAGGGTTTTTATAATGCATATTTAATGTAATTTACAACTTGTTGGAACTTTATTTCACAAAATGAATGTGATGACCAGTTATTGACATGTGTATGAACTCTTAATACTGCAAGTTCAAAATCAATGTAGAGTAATTCAGTTTTATGTTTTTAATGCGCTGATCTGACGTGTCTGGTTGGGAATCCTATTCACCCCCCCCCCCCTCCTTGTTCTTTCCATAGCTCCTGCCCTCTGATGGTATGATTCGGAAAAACTCGCATGTGAAGATCGGCAGATATCACCAGGTATGTTCTGGTCAGGGTATCAGGATTTGCATATTCAAAATCTCCCTTTGGTTCCATATTTCAGGGTCTGGATTTAGCCAACTATGTTAAAACATGTCAGCACAGAATGTCATATGCAGTATCTACAAAGAGGTCAATCAGAAATTATCCGTTTTCCCAAATGGGTTATTTTACCTGTACTATGTACACGTAGTCTCATGTATTTCTGGATCCCCCACGCAGCACCTCACTGAACAGCTGGAGCTGGACCTCTCCCCCCTGGATTACATGATGAAGTGTTATCCAATGATCAAGGAGAGGGAAGAAATGAGGAAAATCATTGGCCGCTATGGACTAACTGGCAAACAGCAGGTATGTTTGTCCTCTGGGGTTAGCTGAGCCTGGTGACAATGGAAAACAGTCCTAGCTGATTTGTTAGTACCAACGTGGTAACATGTTAGGTTTGAAGCATTAAAATGGAACCTGCTTACAAATCCAACTGTCCACTCCCCACCACCAGGTGAGTCCCATCAGGAACTTGTCCGACGGTCAGAAATGTCGAGTGTGCTTCGCTTGGCTGGCGGGGCAGAATGCCCACATGCTCTTCCTGGACGAGCCCACCAATCACTTGGACATAGAGACCATTGATGCCCTGGCCGATGCCATCAACGAATACGAGGGAGGCATGATGTTGGTCAGCCACGACTTCAGGCTCATCCAGCAGGTATAAATAACATGTCAAGATTTCAAGTGGGAGCACATCTGTCCGTAATTGGTATTTCTTTAGTTTTAAACCCACATAAAGGGTCCTGGGGCTTTGACATTCTTTATTTACAACTTCTTTCAACGTATGGTGGCCTGGCAGGCATAACACTTACTGAGCCCCGCCTCTTTCCAAGTCCTCTGCTTGTTATGGTAAAATAATTTCTATTGGTCTGTTTTATGGCCTCGTCCTCTGCTCTCTGGGGCTTGAACTTCCCCCTAGGCCCCTGTCAGTTGACATTTTTACCCATTTTGAATTTGGCTAGACTACTTGGAGGCCATGTTGCCTAACTTGTTTGGCTGATCAGTGCTTTGTCGTCTTTTACGAAAATGTGATGCATCTTTGTTTTCCCAGGTGGCTCAGGAGATCTGGGTGTGTGAGAAACAGACCATCACAAAATGGACCCGGGGCATTTTGGCCTACAAAGACCACCTGAAAACCAAGATCGACAAACAGATGCATGATATTTAAACAGAAAAATAAAGATCTCCCCAGGTTCAAGACGACACTTTCTCCCAAGACTTGACATTTCTCGCCCATTCTCTCTTCACGCTGTATAGCCGCCCCCCCCCTCTCAAAAGCATGCAATTACTGCATTTCAAGATGGCCGTCCCATTTAGGTCTTAAAGCCACCTCACTGGCTTTTGGACAAGTCCGTTATGTTTATTGTTGTGGTTACCTGTACTTGTAACCATTAGTAGGCATATGGAATCTGGATTTCAAATGTATTTAATAAAGGATGTGGCTGCACTTATGGTTAATTTTAAACATTGTTCATCATTTTTGGTAAGTTGAGATGGTAGGCTATAAACTGCATATACCCGTATCAGTTTTGTTTCCTCTTACTCAAACATTGCTTTTTATTTTTGTTTATTATTTAACGCTGTACCTGCAATAATGGGATTGTCTGAATAAAGGAGTACAAAGACTGGAGTTGGAGACTTTTCAAATCTGTATTTTCCAAATGTCAAATGGACTGCCTTAAATACAGTGCATCTACAAAAACAGACAGTAATTTAATACAGGCACATAAATAATTTGTAAACATTCAATACACATGTAATGCATTTACCCATCCAGTAGAAGGTGATACAATCTGGATAAGCATTGGGTACTTTTATATATCTATATTTGTGAGCCAGAATATACAGTTGTGTTTCAGAATAGAGAGATGGGGTATTCCATATCTACAATTATAATAGAAAATGGGTTTGTAGACTAGTTGTATTTTACAGTAGACTATATGGAAGATGTTGAGGCCAGTTGAACATGTTTTTTTTTAACCACTTGGTTATCTCGGTATCCTCTGGCTCTGCTTAGGCAAATGGAAGATAACAATGATAATACATGTATTATTCACACCGAGTTACCCCTTAAGATCAAAGAACATATCATTGGGGGGTTTTTTGTGAGTATCTGGCAGTTTTCTTAAAATCGGTGATTGGACGGCAAAGATATTAAGGCAGCAACCATGAGAATAATTGTTCTGAAATTTGAATGGTTTGGCTGGGAAAAAAACTGTATTTAGGTAATTGCCCCCACAAATCCAATAAGGCACATGTGGATCTACATGCTTTATTTCTGCTCAAAATATCACCATGAAAATCATATTTTATGAGACACAGGAATGTTTTGAAACAGGTTCTGGTCAGGTCTATTCAGCATCCTTTGCCTGAGGAGAGAAAAATTAAGATAGCCTTATTAATACCCTCTCACACAGCAAACATGAGTCATCTAATTTGACTTGACAATATATTTGAAGTCTGAAAGGGATATTTTAGTGTGCATTCCTATTATTGATGTGGTTATGAAGTGAAATTGAACCACAATTAGGTGGAATAGCTGGTCTTTACTTTGCCAGAATCTCGGCTCTTTGCTCTGAGCTTGTTGACCTGAGACTCAGCGATGTCGGCACGCTCCTCAGCCTCCTCCAGCTCATGCTGAACCTTCCTGAACTTGGACATGTGGGAGTTGGCCTGCTCCTCCTGGGAGACAGGGGAGAGGAACATCAACATTCAAAGTATGAATTAAGTCATCTGACTCAGTAGGCAGCAAGTGCACACTAGTTATCATTAGTCTGGTGTGGAAAAATTATAAAAGTTCAGTGTCATTTTATTATTTTATTCACAAAACCAATTACTAAAATACTGGTGAGGGTGAATGTGTACACGTACAGCTTCCTCTGCCTGTCTCTTGTAGGCCTTCACTTTAAGCTGCAGTTTATCCACTAAATCCTGAAGTCTGGTTCCATTCTTCTTATCCTCTTCAGTCTGGAACAGAAAGGAAATTAGTAGAATTGGAATTTTATGAATAAAGTGTGACTCATTTACTGTTGACTGTATGTTGTTACCTGGTATGTCAGCTCTTTCACCCTGCGCTCGTACTTGCGAACTCCCTTGATTGCGTCTGCACCTCTCCTCTGTTCTGCATCCACCTCGGTCTCCAACTCTCGCACCTGTTCAGAGGGTGACAATTACATGGACAGTTTCTATATGCTAAATGCTAAGGTTATACAAACAAAATAACGAACCATTTAATACGGTTTGAAATAGCTAACAAATGCAGTTGGTTCTCAGAGCTACTGCAGCGCCGACTCACTCGAGATTCCAGTTTCTGGAGCTGCTTCTTGCCACCCTTCATGGCTAGGTTCTCTGCCTCATCCAGACGGTGCTGCAGGTCCTTGACTGTCACTTCAAGATTCTTCTTCATCCTCTCAAGGTGAGAGCTGGTGTCCTGCTCCTTCTTCAGCTCCTCAGCCATCATGGCCGCCTGCGACCATTGTGGGGAGATTAGGTAATGGATTGAGCTTGATGCATACGGTTGCATGAAGATGTGAGTGCATATAGCAAAATTGAATATGTTGTGAGAGGAGAAGTGTATGGAAGAATTATGATGATGGGTGGGCAGATACTGTGGGTTAGTATAGTGTTGACATGTAGTTATATTAGGGCTAATGAAAACATAATAAGTGTATTATCTGAAGACATACAAGCTCATATGGGCTGGGTACACCTAAAGGTGTATTACTCCTTATATAAGAAACCAAATAAATATAAATCAGTACAATAATGAAAAAATAAATAAGTAATTCTTATTTAAAAACCCACATCAGTGATGGCCTTCTTAGCCTTCTCCTCAGCATTCCTGGCCTCCTGGACAATGTCTTGCACCTCACCCTGCACCTGAACCAGGTCAGCCTCAAGCTTCTTCTTGGTGTTCAACAGGCTGGTGTTCTGGACAGGAGGAATCACAAAGAGTCAAACCTGTGAACTTGTAGGAGATTTGTTTTGTTGTGAAATAACCAAGTGATTGGATAACCTTTCCTTAGTCTGGATCTATGTTCTGTTTTGTTATACTTTGTGTCTGTGCGTGTGGATGTTGTCCGCACCTGGGAATGCAGCAGTCCCACTCTCTCGCTGGCGTCCACCAGCTCCTGCTCGGCCACTTTGCGGCCTTTCTCTGTCTGCTCCAGTCCCACTCTCAGCTCCTCAATCTCAGCCACCATCAGGCCGTTTCTGCGCTCCACCATGGCAGCCTGTTCCTTCATGTCCTCTGAATCACGGACAGCATCGTCCAGGTGCAACTGAGCATCCTGAGTAGCAAAGATTAGGATATAGGAGGCATTAGATGAGGGTGAAAAGTCATATTTGTTTGCTCTGGTCACCAACCGTTTCATGTATACATGTGCCATGCGCTACATTTACTGCAGAGTATTTTTTAATATCTCTCAGGTTATTTTACTTCAGAAACCAGTAAGTGATGATTTACCTTGAGCTGTGCCTGAACGTTCCTCAGCTGCTTCTGGGACTCAGCAGCCTGGCGGTTAGCATGGCTCAGCTGGACCTCCATCTCATTCAGGTCTCCCTCCATCTTCTTCTTGACTCTCAGGGCGTCATTCCTGCTGCGGACCTCAGAGTCCAGGGTGCTCTGCATGGAGTCAGCCACCCTCTGGCTGTTCCTCTTGATCTGCTCCATCTCTTCATCCTTCTCTGCCAGCTTTCTGTCCACCTCACCCTTGACCTGGTTCAGCTCCAGCTGTATGCGCAGAATCTTGGACTCCTCATGCTCCAGTGTTCCCTGAAGAAATTGAAATACTGAGTGTGATGCACACCTACAGTGCATGTTAAATCCAAACTGTTATTTTCAATTCAACACCGAGCAAACACCTGCTCAGAAAGGTAATTCGGTCAATTTATAACAAAAATAGTTTTGTATATCACAAATATAGTTTGCACCTCAGCCTCCTCCAGAGCCATCTGGATCTCAGACTTCTCTGTCTCCACCGTCTTCCTGGCCTTCTCCAGCTCATGGATGCTCTTGCCAGTCTCTCCTATCTGCTCCGTCAGGTCAGAGATCTCCTCTGTAGAAAAAAAATAAGATTTACAATTTGCTCAACTAAATCTGGGTTAATATCAGTTGACTCACGTTGCAAGTTCTTGTTCTCTCTCTTCAGAGTCTCCAGATGGTCAAGAGCCTCCTCATAGGAGTTCTTCATCTTGAAGAGCTCTGTGCCGAGAGAACGAGCCTCCTTCTGAGCTCCCTCCAACTCAGCCTGGCCCTCTTCAAACTTCTGCTTCCACTCTGCAAGAACCTAGGAGGAAACATGTACCACGACAGTGTTGAGCTACTGAAAGATTTAAAAATAAAAACGTTTATAATAAAACAAAATCAATAAAAGAATAGTTCTTTGTCTATCTGATACCTTGTCAAAGTTCCTCTGCTTTTTGTCCAGGTTGGCAGCCATGGCATTGGCTCTCTCAACATCAATCATGAGGTCCTCCACCTCTCCCTGCAGCCTCTGCTTGGTTTTCTCCAGAGAGGCACACTTGGAGTTGGTGGCCTCAATGGTTTCCTCAGCATCCTGGAGACGCTGAGCTAACTTCTTCCTGTTATGGCAAACGAGTAAAGCTGTCCTTGTCCTGATGGCTGTCTCTGTGTGGTTCATAAGTAGCCTAACATCGCAGCCTACGGTGCCCCATAGCCCACCAGCCAACTGATTAAATTGGCTTTTTGGAGACCGCTTTCCAGATTCATGGACTTACTTGGCCTCCTCCAGTTCCTCTGTCCTCTGTATGGCATCAGTTTCATACTTGGTCCTCCACTGAGCCACCTCAGAGTTGCACTTGGACATGCCGCGCTGCAGCTCAGCCTTGGCCTCCTGCTCCTCCTCAAACTGCTCCCTCAGCAGGTCACAGTCGTGGCGTGCCGATTGGACACCGTGGGCCAGTGCGTTCTTAGCCTGGAAGAAAGACGGGTTAAAGTTCAAGCTGGATTTCGTTTTTTGACAAAGCCTTATGAAAATCTGCATAAAGAGTTGAGTGTCATTGAGAGCTTAAACAGAACATAAAAAGGACTAAAAGCAAAAGCACAACGACAACTGTGAAAGAACAGTGAAACTGGTGGATGACTTTAACTCAGGTGACAAAGTTATAGTCAACAAAAGCCCTTGGTTCCTCTCTAAAATCTGGGTATCTGAGCCCAGTCTGTAGCCCCACCTTGACTTCTTCCTCAATCTGCCTTTTCAGCTCCTCAATCTGCTGGGTGTAGGCCTGTTTGCTTCTGGTCAGTTGTGAAACCAGGGAATCCTTCTCTTCCAGCTGGCGACTAAATTCACCTATGGGGAAGAAAAGGGGCTCTTGTTAGGCCAAGCACTTTCTAAGACTGAGATTAACCTCTGCTGGCGGACCGCACATTATTTTATTCTACCTACATTGGTTAATGCTGTTGTTTATAGAGGTTACCGTTTTCAGTCAGAAGTCTGGCTCTCTGTCCGCTGATGTCATTGACTTGGCGAACATTCTCATCGTTCTTTGTCTTAATTTCGCTCAGCTGGTCTTCAAGGGTACGGCACATCTTTTCTAGATTGCCCTGTTAAGCAATGTAGACAACAAAATCGAATAATTACAAGGTATGAATAATGACTATACATAGTGTTGTGCTGCAGTTATTATTCTGTCTCTAACACATTAATTATTGTGATTTTCAATTAGTTTACTCTGTAGCATGTCATTTGGAAGTATATTTGATCATATGAAGCACTATGCAGGAGATGTTCCCTTCTTTTTATTACTAACTTTAGCCTTGGCAACGGCTTCCATGTTGGAGGAGAGGTCGTCAATCTCCATCTTGAATTCACTTTTCTCTTTCTCCAGCTTCTGTTTGACGCGCTGCAGGTTGTCGATCTGCTCTCCCAGCTCTGCCACACTGTCAGCCTGCTTCTTCCTCAGGGCTGAGGCTGTGGACTCATGCTGCAGGGTGGACTCCTCCAGGTCACGTCTCAGCTTCTGGAACTCACCCTCTCGCTTCTTGCTCATCTCAATCTGAGCAGCTGTGGCACCTCCAGCCTCCTCCAGCCTCTCACTGATCTCCTCAAGTTCCCTGGACAGATCGGCCCTCTGCTTCTCCACCTTGGCCCTGGCAGCACGCTCAGCCTCAATCTCCTCTTCCAGCTCTTCAATACGAGCCTACAATCAAGAGTATAAAAGGTCCTCCGTTTTGGTCTATCCACAATATGGGCTGGTAAAGGCTAAATTAACTCATCAGTTAAGTTTGCTGGATGTCTCATAGGGCAAAATATGACAATGTGATAAACTGTTCTATTTTCCAAAGAAACAAATATTCCTGTACTCAGTAACTACACCACACCTGGAGCTCCTTGATCTTCTTCTGCAGCTGGGCACCCAGAGACTGCTCATCCTCAATCTTGCTGAGGAGCTGGCTGGTCTCAAAGTCCTTCCTATGGAGCACATTAATGTCAGAGGTTTAGTTCAGGTTCTCTAAGGGGAAAGTCAAGATCAAAGGTAACTTACATCGACCGAAATATTCTTAGTATTTGTATTTACTTCTTGATCTTCTCATCCGACTGTTGTTTGTCGTTCTCTAGGTCCATGATGGACTCCTGGGCCAGTTTCAGGTCTCCCTCCAGCTTTCTCTTGCCTCTCTCAAGGTCCATACGGAGCTTCTTCTCTTGCTCCAGAGAACCCTCAAGCTGAATAACAAAACACACATTTAGTCATCACACCTCAAGTTCAGTGGTAGTATGATTCAAACAATTAGTGTAGGCTTTCTTGCACAAAAAGTATTACTCTATTTGCAATATATCAGGAAAATGTCAATCAGAAATACATGTGTGAATCTACTGAATTTCTCATAGAAATGATAGACTCACATCATCAACTTGCTGTTCCAGCTTATTCTTGGCCTTAGTCAAGGTGTTGACTTTGTCCTCCTCTGCCTGCAGGTCATCCAGTGTCTGCTGGTGGGCCTCTTGCAGGGCTTTCTTCTCCTTTGTCAGCTTGGCAACACTCTCATCTTGAGATGCCATCTCCTCAGTCAGGTTTTTAACCTAGTGAGAAAAATAAGAACAGGATTCAATGGGCAGCTCACAAACTAAGAGAAGCACAAGGTCAGCTATTGGTGAGATGTTGATACCTTGTTCTCTGTGGCATGCTTCTCCTTCTCCACTTTGGCCAGGGTAAGCTCCAGATCATCAATGTCCTTCTTCAGTTCAGAGCACTCATCCTCCAGCTTCCTCTTCTTGGCTGTCAGCTCAGCATTGATCTCCTCTTCATCCTCCAGCCTTTCTGTTGACTCTTTGAGTTTGGCCTCCAGCTGGATCTTGCTCTTGATCAGACCCTCACATCTCTCCTCAGCATCGTTCAGATTATCTGATTCCTGGAAAATGAAAGGTAGAGAAAAGCGTTGTTTCAATGTTTACATTTAGCAGACGCTCTTATCCAGAGCGACTGACATTAAGTGAACATTCTCCCCGAGGCAAGTAGGGTGAAGTGCCTTGCCCAAGGACACAACGTCATTTTGCACAGCCGGGGAATCGAACTGGCAACCTTCAGATTACTAGCCCGCTTCCCTAACCGCTCAGCCACCTGACTCCCAATGTTCTAAGCTTGGTCTTTTTAGCTTGTTTAACTGTCTTTACATGTGAATATATCTCGTTCACTCACGGATGCGACCTGGAGAGACAAGTTATTCTTCTCCTGCAGGAGGGACACCATCTTCTCCTCCAGCTCCTTCTTGCGAGCCTCAGCCTTGGTAAGGGCGACTTTGCATTTTTCAAAGTCCTCCTTCATGTTGGCCAGCTCCTTCTCAGTCTCAGCACTCTTCAAGAGAGGCTTGATCTTGTAGTAAACCTTCATCCATGGCCAGTGTTTCACATTCATGAATGAGCGGATGTTGTACTGGATGGTAAAGACAGACTCTCTGGTTGAGAAAGAGAGAGAGAGGTAGTGAGAAAGTGTGTTGCCCCGTGGAACAGCTTGATGACATCAGAACAAACAGCATATCTTCATGGATTCCACTTTTGAGTTAAGCTTTGGAAAGCTGTTTGGCCACTTTTGGAAAGGGCCATTAACTGATCTTTGGGTTGAAAAAAAGTAGAAAGACAAACGTCACCCACTCACCTCCTCTCCATCATCTTGGCAAACTCCTTCCTCATCACGTAGCCGCGACAGAGAGCCTGCGTCATGGTTACCAGAGCAGCAAGCTTCTCATCTCTCATCTCCTCAAGAACACCCAGCAGACCAGCTTTGAAGAACACCTGAGACACAGGTTAGCAAAAAGCTGATTAAGATAAAGAGTTGCCAGTGGATATTTCATGCATTTTAACATGCACTGTATACTGTGGATGAGAAATGTACAGTACCAGTCAAAAGTTTGGACAAATCTTCCCAGTTGAATGGGAAAATGTGTCCAACATTTTGACTGGTACTGTATGTATTATCTAAATAGCTGTCATGCTAGTTTGAGCCCATACCTTGGTGTGTCCAAACTTGTACTCCTCGTGATCTACATCAATTGATCCAAGCAGTTTCTCAGAAGCCTTCTTGTTGTCAATGAACTGGCCTTCAGGGATGACACTGGCGTTTAATACTTTATATCTGTATTGGAAAAAATATGGATATGCGTCAATATCACAGTGTAGAAATTAAATATAGGTGTGTGTGTTTGTGTGTACCTCTGCTTGAAGTCACCATAGAGTATTCTGCTGGGAAAGCCCTTTCTGCAGATTCTTATTCCCTCCAGCACACCATTACATCTCAGTTGGTGGATAACCAGGAAGTTCTGCATCAGACCTGGAAGCAAAAGTTTGAGATGAGCTTTTGTCCAAGACAATCTTGCTAAGTGAAACTCTTATGTAAGTAGGTCTCTCAGGTGCACCACACCTGAGAGGCATCAGATAGTAAGCGAGAGAGAGACAAACAGCCCATCTCCCCAAAGAGAGAGAGACCGTAACAATCATTCTCACCTGGAGTCTTGGACTCGTTGGGAATCAGGCAACGTACAAAGTGAGGGTGGGTGCTCCTCAAGTTAGTCATCAGCTTACCCAAGTTTTCCTGTGAAGAGTTTCAAAAGCAATTTTGTTTGTTAAATTTGTGTTCTTTTAGTTTCTTTAAATCAAGGATTATGTGTACACCTACAAATTAGAATAAATTAATAAACTTCCATTAAAAATTCCTGTTCATTTAGAACATGTACACATATTTGCACACATTGTTTCTCACTCACTCTGAATTGAGAGGACACAGTCTGCATGGAACCTCCCTTCTTTTTGGCTCCCTTCTTAGAACCACCAGCATCTGTAAATAGTACGATAAAAAGAGTGAGAAAAGTGTAAATAACAGAAACGTGTGTGAGATTTACATTTTAAGAAAACCTTGTTCGCTTAGATCAAAACTATTGTTAGAATTTCGAATAAAGCTTAGGGAGGGGGGGGATTAATGAAATGTAACTTAAATGTACAAACCCTCAGGTGGAGGAGCCACATAGAGCAAACCCAACAGTTTGACTGAGGACTTCTGGTACAGCTGAAGCACAGAGTCGTTCAGCGGGTCCTTGTTCTTGTCCAGCCAGCCACAGATATTGTAGTCCACTGTACCAGCATAGTGGACCAGGGAGAAGTGGGCCTCGGCCTTGCCTTTTGCTGGTTTAGGCTTCTCAAAGGCCTTAGTTTTGCCAAGATGTTGGTCGTACAGCTTGTTCTTGAAAGAAGTGTCTGAAGCCTTGGGGAACATGCACTCCTCTTCAAGGATGGAGAAGATGCCCATTGGCTGTGTAAGAAACCCAGTTTGATCATCTGTGGTCAGATTTGGGACTCCCAAAACATTGTGCTTCCAACATAAGTTGTATGTGGATAGGTAACTTTTCTTTTTGCATCAACCCCAAAGCCTCCCTACCTCACCTTCTCAATAAGCTCAATGCAGGCAGCCAAGTCCATGCCAAAGTCAATGAAAGCCCAGACAATGCCCTCCTTCTTGTACTCCTCTTGCTCCAGGACGAACATGTGGTGGTTGAAGAACTGTTGCAGTTTCTCATTGGTGAAGTTGATGCACAGCTGCTCCATGCTGTTGAACTGTGAAAAACCATTTCAAAGAGAACATTTGTGTTTGGTTTGTTCTTTTTGGTTTGACATATTTGATGGTAAGCAGATTTAAAACAAAATTGTTGTTTTCTTCTAAAGTTAATAACTAATAACTGACTAATTGAAATTTTAAACTCATCAACATCAACATAAACCATTGCTTTTTTCTTATTGTAGATCCCAACTCACGTCAAAGATCTCAAAACCAGCAATATCCAGAACTCCAATAAAGAAGTTTCTTGGCTGCCTGGTGTCCAACATCTGGTTGATGCGGATGACCATCCACAAGAACATCCTCTCATAGATGGACTTGGCCAGAGCACTCACTGAGTTGTTCACCTGTGTAACAAAAAAGTAATGACACCTTTAGTTGTTAGCGTGTAAGTAGCTTTAAAGAGTAACTTAGTATTTGTAATTTTTTTGAATAAATAAGCTCTAATAATATTTTCTTAAAACAAAAATATAGATATTAATAAAGGGCTTACCTGAGGCACTGTCTGACCCTTGGTCACAAACTCATTTCCGACCTTCACTCTGGGGTAGCACAGGGCTTTCAGCATGTCAGCTGAGTTCAGACCCAGAAGGTAAGCGATTTTATCAGCCACTGGAGGGAGAGAAAATCATCAAAAGATTTGAGCAGTCAGTTTATCACAAACAAATCAGAGAAAACACTAATAAATGTGAGATAAAGGTTTGACAATTATTGTGCCACTCACCCTCAGTACCATCTGGCTCCGCCTGCTCCTCACGCTGCTTCTGCTTGAAGTGCATGTTGCCGTGGTGCATGACAGCACCAGTCAGCTTGTAGATGCCCATCTTCTCTTCATTGGTGAAACCCAAGATATCAATAGCATCCTGAAAGGGGAAAGGACGTTTAAAACAGATTAGCAGTAAGTCCAGAGTCCACCATTAAGTGTTTGTTACTATCTCAAAATGTATGTGGGTACACGCAACATAGCCCCAAGATAAATCTTTATTACACCAAATCAACCTATTCAGTCTGGCAGGGTGCAAAGTGGAGCGACACACACAGATAATGGATGTAATTTTCCATTATCGGTTGCGCTTTGCAATCCCTTTAAGTGACTCACATCTGTGGCAACCAGCTCTTCCTTGTCATCAATACTGGCCACAGTGATTTGACCCTGGCTGATCATGGGAAAGTCATAAGGATTTGTTGTGATGAGCGTCATTTCTGTCAAGAACAAATTCTCGTTACAATCACTACATCAATGTTTATCTCTCTGCCCTTTTTATAAGGCACTACCCTGACAAAATGTATTTATCCTTTATAATAGTTTAGGGGTCTGTAATACACCACAAGTGGGCGCTAGTCATTTGCACTTCAGTCTGCCTCACCAATCAGCTCAGGTTTGTGGTTGGTCATCATCTGGTAGAAGATGTGGTAGCCTCTCTCATCAGGCAGCTGGAAGGTCACTCTAGACTTCTCCAGCAGATCTGAGAAAAAGATAAAAGTGAGCTTTTAGAATTTGTTCACAAACGTGTACACAAAGGAGTAAATACAAATAAGAGAAAGATCTAGGTAGATGAGGATTAGACAATTAGACAATGAGGAGAAACTGCTTACATGTCTCAATGTCAGCACTAGCCAGTTTGCCGGTAGTGTGGAAGTGAATTCTGATGAATTTACCCTAAGTCAGAGCGTAGGGGAGAATCAGGATAATAATCATGAATATGACTTATCTTTCCAAACATTATGGCAGAATCTATTACAGTATGTTTACAATGAAATCTTTTTATACTCACAAAGCGAGATGAGTTGTCATTCCTCACTGTCTTAGCATTACCATAAGCTTCCAGCAAAGGGTTAGCTGCAATGATCTGATCCTCGAGAGAACCCTAGGTGAGACGAACACAGAGACAGTTTTGATGAAGCAGCCTGAGCCGAAACCCCCCAATTAGGTTTTCAGCTTCATAAAAACCATGCCCAAACAGTGATGTAGGCCACATGTCACACAAGGCCAACAGAATGCCTTTTTATCCAGCACGCATTTTGGTTTGGATTTATCCCTGGCAGACAGGCTAGACAAGACAGGGAGAGATGAAGAGTGGACGTGCCTGCATCTTTCCTGGTACGGCCTCTTTCTTCTTATCACCACCAGATACAGCAATGGTGGCAAAGTACTGGATGACACGTTTGGTGTTGACAGTCTTCCCAGCACCGGATTCTCCACTAGTTTTGGTAGTACAAATCTTTTGTCATGGATTCAGTCATTTTTTATTTTTTATTTTGTGAGCATATAGTGGTGCATTGTTCAATTATTTTCATGTCAAATATGATCATTATAAGCTGTATGCATCCTCATGACAAAGGGTAGAAAAGCTATCCCTGAAGAATAACGTTTAACTTACGTGATCAGGACAGACTGGTTCTCCCTATCTGCAAGTCAATAGACATTTTCATAGGCATCTCAAGCATCGTTACAATTATGAATGAATCTTACTATCCCACCCATCCCCAGTACACATTTCATAATCCATTAGACCAATATTAATCTCTTTCTCCTCCCATGTTTTGCAATGTTCATACCAGTCAACATGAACTGATAGGCGTTGTCAGAGACGGAGAAGATGTGGGGTGGAGCCTCCATGCGCTTCTTCCCTCTGTAGGCGTTGACCACTTCCATGTCATACACAGGGAGCCACTTGTAGGGGTTCACCGTGGCACAGAAGAGCCCAGAGTAGGTCTGCATCAGAGGTATCAAAAACAAGTTTTGTGCCTTGAGAACACTAGAGCTAAGGTTGAGGTTTCTCTTTTTAATCCTTAACTCCACATTCAATTCACAGTGATTTTGATACAAAACCTCAAAACATATAAGAAATGTGTACATTAGATTACAGATTTGGTCAATGTATAATTGTCAACTCCTTTAGATTTTTGTCAGTGTATGTATGTATGTATGTATGTATGTATGTATGTATGTATGTATGTATGTATGTATGTAGTTTCTTACGTAGATCATCCATGCAGCATAACGCTCTTTGAGGTTATACAGGACAGAAGCTTCATTGAGGTAGGTCATCATGGCCATGTCCTCAATCTTGTCAAACTTAGGAGGGTTCATGTTGAAAACATCATCCTCTTTGAAGGTTTTCACCTGAAACAGATTTAGAAAGAAAATTCCATGAAAAATAGTTTCAGTGAATAGGCCAATGTGCAATGCTTGCTGATGGAACTGACCTCTTCAGTGTCGAGGATCTTAACATCCACCTTCCCGCCATCTCTCTTAACAACAAATCCTTTAAGGTACAACTCCTTGGTGTCTGTCACATAGCAGGCATTCTTAGCATCGAAGGGCTTGCTCTGGGCCTCAATCCTCTCCTTCTCAGGCTTGCGGAGGTAGATGGCGGCCTTCCCATATAGGGCCATCTCTGCGTCTGTACTCATGGTGGCGGCTCACTGGAAGAAAAGAGGAAAACACAGACACCTTAGTAACAGCTACCACAAAAGAAATAGCCTCTGACGAATTCTCTACGCCTCTTGCCATATCAATAGTTCTCCATTAATAATAAAATGTCATGGGTAAAAGCCAAAGGTATTAAGTTGACCGGTATATACTGAAAGATAAAGGCTAGAATTGACATTCTTTCAATAGTTTGAGTATACACAGATAACTTACAGGATCCTATCCATACATGGTATAAATACCAATTAAATAGATAAAGAAAGTATTTATTGTGTCTTACCGTGTTTCTCTCTACCAGATTAAAAAACAGTGATGCTCTGTAAAAAAAGTTCCACAGATTACACATCTCCTAAACAAAAAGCATTATAGCAAATCATATTTTTTATCATATCATATTCTAGTTTTTAAATAATTTGAAGAACTATAGCTGAAACCTTTGAAAGAATTGAATAATGCTTTCATAAACCTTTGATGTTTCATGTGGCTTGGGCTTTAAAACAATTTCAAATTGTAATGGAACATTTTACACAAAGAAATCAACAAAAGCATTTCAAATGGCATTAAGGACACAATGCAAATTTACTGAGTGCACTTTCAGAATCAACCCAGTCAATTTGACCACACAGTCAGAAAGTGAAGAAGTGTAAGAACTTAAGACTTACCACAGAGGTTGAGGCTATCTGTCCATGGATGCTGTTCTGTAAGGCCCCCCTTATATCTGGTTGAGCATGCCAAGCAAGCAGAAACTATTTATGGACCACTGCTTTTCAAGGAAATAGATTGGAGGAGACATTTGAGTGCTTCATTTCCCCTCCCATCTCTCCTGTAGAAATGTATTGATGTTAATTGTGACTACTTTGGAGAAAGTCACATTTGTCACAAGTCACATTTATGTTATAGGAAGCTATGATTAAAGCATTTACTAACTTTTTTGTCAAATGAATTAACTGTTATCACTATTTAGTTTATAGAGAACTAGTGCAATTAAACATGTTACCTAAATAAAGTAACATATTTCATTGTGCTTATTGCAGTAACTTACATTACTCCTTGTGAATTTAAATTATGCATTTGATCTACGAGCAATAAATTGCTGATTAAGATGATATTTTGGGGGGGGGGTTGATTTTGCAACTCATGACTGACTTATGCAACGTTAGACCACATCTTCTAAACCTTTCATTTCATTCTAGTGAAATCACCAAACATCTACCAATTCAATTGCACAGGAGGTTGGTATTTAAACTGAGGGATGAGTTTAACCAATTCATCCTGGCTCACTCCTGAGCAGCATAACAACCCAAGGTGTAAACTCAGATAGCAATAAGCTATAATAGCTGAATGCCACAGTGTTTGTATCGGTGTTAAGCTTTAAATATCCAAGTTATGTCTCGATACAAATGTATGTATCAAGCATTATGTATTGTATCCTGATACAATTACCGCTTTCTCTCCAGACCTTTACCCATTGGTTTTGAGCCATAGATATTGGACTTCTCATGTTGACCAAGGGAAATACATTTATCTTTTACCCAGCACCCGTCAAAGATGGAGAAGTGGAGAAAGTGGATCAGGCACAGAAGTTGTAAGCCGTTGCTACTGAACCTTCAAGGGGGAAAGAATAAATGTGTCAATTGATATGCACTTTGATTCTATTTTGAGGCATCATGTTGATATATAACCAATCTGTAAAATAGGATTACGTTGAATCTCAAAAGTGTTGATTGTCACACTCCTGTGATCTTTAATCTGATCTTTTGTTGTGAGTCTTTATAATAAGGTCTTCATTTAGCAGGCACTTTTATCCAAAACAAATGTACAGAGAGGGATTTCAACCTGTAACATCTGGATATACATATAGCTATCCTTAATAGCTATATGTATAACTAATATGTGAGTCCATCTACTGTACAATGATAGTTGACAAATGAGTGACACAATTTAGTAGATGGAGTACCGGTACCTAGTGTTTCTTCTCATCTTGCTATGCTTTACTGTAACATCATTTAAGGACAATACAATTCATAATGACATACATTCCTGTGTTATTTGAGAACATCTTTAAGATGCTGAAGAAGTCATGGATATGTTTCACATTTTTTCAACTGAGATTTAAAGTGCAAAGAAAAACTTCTGACGCTTTGCGATTCATGTTGCTGACCTTAATGATCACACCCACAGAGCTCAAAGAGGCATGCGCTGAAGTCAAGATCAAGCAGCATTGCAACTCAGCCAACTAATAAAATGTATTAATATTCAAAGACAATAGTTCAAGTACTTTACCACAATCAGTACTTATTAACTGCCAAGGCATTTTATATGCTGTGCTCTTTGTAAGATGAAGACAAAGAAAAGGAGTAAAAGCCAACAAAACAGAAAGTTCAATATTTGCACTGAGGGTTATCAAATGTTCCTCTTTTGTGGGTATCTGATCATTTGCTATTGTCTCCATTCAAACCTAAAACTATATTTTGCGAAATACTACACTACACAGATGTTATCTTTATCGTCCTGTGATTTACAGCAAAAATGTATGCCCTAAGTAAACAAAAACCTATTGCTATCTAATGAGATAAAACTGTCATTTGGTTTATTTGAGACATCTTTCTAAAAGGGTTTCATGTGCTGGCACATCACTGTAACTCTGAATTAGCACTGGATGTTTTAATGCTACTGCTGTGCCAAGCTGTTCCAAGTCTACCAGCATTCTGTTGGAGACACCCCACATGTTTGTTCCCATCAGCATTTTTATGTAACTTAATTTGAGCTATAAAAGTCTTTACTTTAGGATGTGAAATGTCACATGTAATGAGAGGGCTCCACTGACTAACAACCTTCTTGGCCCTTCTTTGGAGGACCTTAAGAAAGGGCGAAGCAGGGATTGGCTCATTCATGTTTGTGTTCTGGGCCAAATATCATGGTGGGCAATCTATAATTGTTTCAATGTCAGAAATGTGACAGTGGAAGACGCCAGGAGAGGGGACTTGTATGGTCAAATAACTGTGCGTGTCCTTCACCGGATATCTCAAAGCTGTAAAAGCAGGTCTTACGGAATTCAATTCTCTTTCAGCAGCTGAGTCCTAAGACTGTAGTACAGTAGTTGTGGTCATTGTGTTTTTAAAAAGAAAGCCTTGAACTCTAATTTGAACTCTTGTGTTCGGCAACCTTGTCCTTGTCAAGTTTAGCTCAGTCAATCCCTCTTATCTCCCAAGCAGCTGTTCTTAATGTTGTTGTAAAATGAGTCTGCTTTGTTTTCAGTCATCTCAATTTCAGTCTATTTTAATCAGCAAACTAATTAATTTTATATTTAGTCTAGCAGAACATTGTTTGATCCCATGCTATTTGTTGACAACAGAGTAATTTTTGTTTGTTTGTTTGTCAGGCAGTGCACTTTTTAATGTCAAGGATATCGACTTTTGGTCAGAAATACAAGCAGACCATTTCATGTCAACATACATAATTTGCCATTTGATCTGTGTCTGTTGATGATAAAGCCTAATACATGTACAATGAGGTTGACATACAATATTACTCCTTGCAATGTGATCAGATTACAAGAATGATTTCTCAGATTAAAAAATATTATAAATTAATGAACTTTCAGAGATTTTTATATTGGCTAAACAACCAAAACTGTACCCCTCTATCTGATTGAAGAGGGCTAAACTGGACAGTGTATTAACATGAACCAAACATCTTACAATTTCAGTTATTTGACAATGGGTTACATTTGAGCAAAATGAAACTGATATTCAATAACATTGCAAGTGATTTAAATCAATTCAAAGGGAAAAGATATTACAAAATGAAGGTTTTACATCTTACCTAGACTACCATGATTATTTTACATCAGAAAGAGAAAGAGAGAAAGAAGAAGAAGAGCAAGGAAAAGTCTGAGTCTGGGTCTGAGTTTGTCTGAGTCTGACTTTGACTTTGAGTCTGGGTCTGTCTGAGTCTGAGTCTGAGTATGAGTTTGAATGAGCAAGAAGTAGCAGCCAGATGAATAGGTCTTCTTCTGAGAATAAGAAACAAGGAGTAAAAAAAGGATAGAGAACAATGGTCCACATTCCTTTTTACAGAATGCCACCAGGAGAAGTCCTTGCCAGCTGCTTATTTCCATCTGATCCACGGATCTCTCACTCAGATTAATTTGGCCATTTTTACAGGGGTCACACACTCAGTCAACACTACATTACTACACACTGCCAGTGGATGCCCTAGTAGCAAGATGACTCCTAGTCAACAGTCTCTATTAGTCTGATTTAGAGAGGCTGGTAAGGTGCCAGAACAAACAGTTAATATATTGGAGTCAGCTTACTGCCAGCGCTACCTGCAGGTGGCAGAAGAAACTCCAAGCTTCACTAGTAGCTTAGAGATGGATGGCATCCTGTTGCAAACTGAGAAAGTGAGAAAGAATTGATAAACACTGAGATGATTGATACTTCTGTAACAGGGGTAGTTGCTCATCAGTTTGCTTCCTCCCAACCTTCCCCCACACTGGTGCTCGAACTCAGGCCCCCTGACTCGTAAGAGTGACCGCTAACCATCTACGGCATTGAAAAGCTAGGGTGACCTGTATTTATGGAGGAGTGAGTTTACTTTTTCACATCGGCAACAAGCCTCTGAGCCCCTCGCCCTACAACTGGGTGGCTGGACCACCACTCTCTCCCGCCTGCACATAAACAATGACACGTGCCCCTTGTCAAGAAGAGGTCACAGGCTAACAGGCATGTTGCCTCTAAAAGAGAAATGCCACATGACAACTGGTCCTCTAATAGAACTAAACATGGTGGACCCTCATGTCCCAGGCCTCAGTTGCTTCTTCCTGGACCAAAGGCCAAATGGAATGAGGTGGGTTACTATGGTTTCCCTTTCAGATCCGGCCCACTCAAGAAGTTATCTGGGTGAAAATGTCTCCACTCTTGGCCATGGGTGCAATCAGGAGGATGAAGCAATTTGAATGTCTTGATTAGGTCTTTATTCAACCTATATTGTTTTTCCAAAGACAGGAAGCAGGTTCTCAATCAAGCTTCCATGCCATTGTTTAATGCTGATGGCATCATATTGGCCTGGTCTTCATTCAGTCGTCTGCAGCCCGCATCGTTGTGAATTGCTTGGCAACTGGCTATGAGGCCTAACCTGCCGCCCCAGGTCAGGGGGTCCTTGTGGCTCCCAGAGCCACAACAGCCTTTAAGCTTAGCCTTTGAGGGTTGGCGTTGGTCTATCTTAGACCCAAGTGGAATGCTCCATGAATGTAGTTGAAAAGCCGAAAAGCATGTTGTTCTCGGTGCCTAAGGTCTTGGTGTTGATCATGAGTTGTGAAGCCCAGTATGTCATGGCTCAGTGGATACTAATCCTTTCCTGGTTAGCCTTGCTGTGTCAGGGCTTTACACATGGATGTAATGCGGACACAACTTATCTGTTGATCTGACTAGCTTTCGATCTGCAAGAGGGTCTTGGAGCCTGGGATGTCCATGTAGCATTCTCAATCAATTGTAGACATTGTCACTACAGATTACTGTCAAGCCGAAAACAATGTATTTGATCATACATTCTATAGCTGGCTTATTGGATTGATGGGATTTCATGAGGGGTGTACTCCTGTGCCAGGTTGGACTTCTTTTAGAACCTCGGAAAGGTTTAATCAACTCATCATGACCCTCCATGAGGTGGGTCTAGACATTCTCTGTCTTTGCAGCGCTCCATGTTCACAGTTGTGTAAGGAAACACCAATAAACATTCACAATCTTACTTTATTTAATAAATAAACAGAAAAATAAAATCTCACAAAACAGAGTATAGATTTGTTTTGTTTTTTCATTTTTTACTATTCAGGTTGAGGGATCAAATCCAACCTAAAATAGTAAATTATGGGTTTTAGAAGGGCATCTGTGACAGAATCCCTTAATGCAAAAAATATGAGATCATACTCTCATACAGGCTCTCTTAACAGAGACACAACACACAAAGCACATTACTAATATACCTACTTATTTATCATACATATATCATAGCCAACCATCTAATTATTTTGGGATTTCTCTCATTGAGTATAAGTGCATTACATAGTGTAAACCACAGGAAAAATAAATATTTATAATATCTATCAAAATAATCAAATTTGTGAGAAGAAAATTGGTCATTAGTGAACATAGATCAATTATTGATTGTTGTTTGTAATAATAACCAACATTAAAACAACATATCTTATAAAAAACGTATTGAATGTTTAAAACTTAGAAACACAATATTGTAATAATGGTTTAAAATGCTGGTAAACAGCACCTGAATAAGCACTCATGTTGTTACCATAACAATGATGGCTCGCAAAGTACTTCTATCGTAGGTCCACATAATGTAAAACTTAGAAAATAGTGAATGTCTCAATTTGTCCATAGCTTACATAAATGTAATATCTGAACCTTGTTTTTTAATATAAATACCTTAAAATAGCTGATTGGGTAGAATTGTCAGATAACATAGCGTCAAAGTGGATTGTACCATAACGTGAATGTACATCAACGTTAAAAGCATGCACTGTAGTCTTCTGGTAGGTGTATAAAGCAATAACAAGGATGAGAAAAGTTGCATACAGTACCAATACCAAAAACTAACACAACATCGCAAAACAAACATATATGCCAATTTCATGACTTAAACATATATGGGATCCTTTAAGTCAGTGTTGCATCACAGACAGACTCATCTTACACTTGTAGCTAGCTAGCTAGCTACTCATTACATTGGGTCCACAGCTGATGGAAAAGAGATTAAACAATTGAAAGTACTGCCCTACAACACACCACCTCTATAAAAAGGCAGTTGTGTTTGCCTCTACCACCACAGTTGGGTGGCATTGCTCAATCACCAGTAGGTGATTCACATGAAGGAGGTAACATGAAACATAGAGTATAATATTGCAGGAGACAACTTAAGTATGTGTGTGCATGTTATCAGTGTAAGACAATTTCTGTGAGGTCAGAGGCAGAGAAACGCATACGTCTCTGTTTCAATACTAGTAGCCATAAAGGGTTAAATACCACAGTATTCAAGTTGTCTTCACATAATCAATTTGTCTTTACCCTGAAATCCAGAAATTTAAATAAAGCTCATAATTTCACAAATTAAATGTGCATGTCACTTTTTCTTTAAGGTTCAGAATGTGATCTTGTGTGTCTGTAAATGTGTGAAAATGTATGTCAGTTTTTCATCTGCTTGGGATGCCATTGAAACAAAAACACTTCACTGAGGTTCTGCTCATTCCTGACTGCCAAAAAGCTGTAAGAGAAAGAAAAATATGTAGACCACATCCATGTAGAGACACAAGGCTCCAAACACATGTTCCTCTGGGCTTAGAGAGTAACGTCTGTTTCCCATCAACAGTTGCACATCAAACGCCAGGAACTTGAGAGAGAAAGAGACAAAAACATTTAGAGACCCAGGAACTTGTATTTGTAATGACCATGGTACACTCAAAGTAAAGGAGTAATTATACAAACCAATGTGAACACCAGGGCGCCAAGTCCAGCATACATGGTCTGCAACCAAGGAATCTGTGAATGACAGGATGTTCACAAGAAACTTAAACGAAACAGACGTTGCATTTTCCTATTGAAAATTGAATAACTTTCTCTGTACTATGTAATAACTCTCTTCTCCACACCTGCCTTCTGAGGATGTTAAAAAACAAATCAAATTAGTTTGTAGTATCTACCTCTACCTAGGAGATGCACTTAAAAGAAGTGTGACATGAAAGCAAACTGGAATAAAAATAATACAACCGCACCTACCATCTAAACCTAAGTCTGCAATATATATAAATATATAAGGCATGTGAGTGGAGTAATTGCTTACATAACCAAAGGGAACAGTAAACAGGAGCAGTAGCCCTGTTATCATGAGCACCATCATGAAAGAGAACAGCAGACCATGGCAAGATGTCAAATCAAACTGAAACAAAAGAAACACTGACATTAGGTCAAACACGTAAGACGCCTTGCCTTCAAAAGCACTGACACCATTTCAAACAACTCATACGCAGTTTGCTGTCTTTATTGTTGAACACCATGGGGAAAATCAGCTGGGAGAAACATCTGCTATAGTGATCTATATCTGTAGTCCAACAAAGCTTAGTAGCAGTGCACTGTGGTCTGACGCTGGTTTGTCTGATCCACAGCTGAATTCTCAGGGAAACAAAGAGTTTGTATTATGAGCTTGTTGGAGGGACAGCTAATAATATACCAAGAGCTGGGTGATGCTGATGGGTCACGGACTTAAGGAAGTCCATATATGCAACACATGTTAGAGTGTGTGTGTGTTAAATACTTGGACATGCTGGCTATTTACGCTCTCACCTTAGTTTGGAAACAGAACAGTGTGATGAACAGACACACTAGGGCAGTGATACCAATGCAAAGCATCACCACTTTAGTGTTGTGGTAGCTGTTTACAAAGAGGAAAGATAGCTGTATGTTAAATACATCAGTAAGAATGAGGACAAATATAGCAACACACGTATTATGTTTACCTGGCCAGCATCCCTGCCATGTAGGACATAGCTAATGTCTGGAAAATAAGAACACAAGGTGAAAAAGAAACACAAACACAACAACCTTAAATGATTTAACTAGTTTAGTTTTTTAGTTATTTAACAGTTTGTTGTCAATTGCCAAGTCCAGAAAGAGTTTACCTCAACTACAGAGTTACTTGAGGAGTTAGTCCTCTCAATAGCAACTAACGCCCCAAGAGACACTTACAAAGATACTCAGAAGAATGAGGTTTGTGGGGTACTGTCGTCTGAGAAAATAAAATTTGAGTTATGAAGAACACGTAAAAAAGGGATGAAAGAGTAACTTAGATATCTGGTCAAAAACATTGTTGTCTTACCGGGCACTAGTGCTGCAGACAAGCACCAGATATGTTCCCATGAAGGTGATGCTGTAAGAGAGACAATAGTGTCACTACATGCAGTATGACAGCACTGAGATTCAGCGACTGTGCAATTTCCCTGCAATGATGACACACAAAAATATATTGTCCTGACCTTCCATATATACATGTATATAACTGTTTTGTCCACGCTCTACAACCCATAAGGGCAGAAAGGCCTAGGACTATCTGGGCAGCTATGAGGAACATGCTTTATGTTTGGATCCTCTTACCCAACTTGATAAATAGCATAACATTATGAACTCAATACAATCTTCGTTTGTTAATTCAGATATCACCTGCGTAACACACACTTCGTAAACTCTGTTCCTCATTATTGAGAAGATGTGGATTCCTCATGTGAAACTAACTAACCTTTTCAATGACTCAGGATCTCAGTCAATATTATGACTTACGGCCCAACTTAAGTCTGACTTCCTTGAGGATATCATTATAATGACTTGAATGAACACTTACTAGGATGCTAGGTAGAGGATTCTGTTGTACTGTACGTACTGTCGGACTGGCTCACTGTTGTAGGCAGGTAATAGAAGAAAATATTGTGGTCAATATATGGTCAATTCATTTGCAAGGAAGGAGCTTTAGGATTAAAAAGACAGAAATCTAAGTACGTTAAGTATTGCAGTTGTCCTTACCAAAATGTAAAGAGAGCCACAATACCAAAAGTCACAAACAGCTGGACCATCAGAATGCAGAACACCTATGTAGGATAGAACCAGGAAATATTAAACATACTGATTCACCAGATTCCTGAGCACCACACAACTGACAAAAGACAAACCTCTATAAAACAAGATTTTATCAATGCAACATGCTTATATAGTTACATTTCAATTCAGTTATTTAAGCGCAAAGCTGGAAAAATATATTCTGATTCTGAGAGAAAGTATTTTTCCCACAAAACATGGCTAATGTTAAATTGCAATACATAATAACACTAAAAAATTGTAATGCGTCTTTCATGCACTTAAAGCGCTACACTACGGTAAAAATTACAATTATAAAACATAATATACAATAACAATAAGAACAGACACAATTAATTATCAATTAACATTTTTTAAGCAAATTCTTAAAATGGTAACCCCTGTTACACTGGAAGCCAGTGTAACAGGGGTCATGTGCTGACTTGAAGATGTGCGGGTCAGG
Source organism: Osmerus eperlanus (assembly GCF_963692335.1). NCBI lineage: Eukaryota > Metazoa > Chordata > Actinopteri > Osmeriformes > Osmeridae > Osmerus > Osmerus eperlanus. Next base: position 6,274,401 of record NC_085033.1, read on the forward strand.
ACACAAGTGGTGCATCAAAGAGTACACCCAGGTTCTGCACTTGGTTGGCAGGAGTAATTGAGCCGTCATCCACAGAGATTTTCAAGTTATTACATTTGCTCACAGCAGAAGAGCAGTTTAGAAATAAAATCATAATGAACAACAGTAAAACTTGAGAATACAGGAACCGAAAAATTATGAGGTAACAACTCTACAGAATCAGATGTTCGAGCAGGAGCAATGGAGTTATAGATATTTTCAATCTTACATAAGAAGTAATTAGCAAAGTCCTTGCACTTTTTCAGTAGTTGAACAACTAACATGATTATAGGCCCATTTTACCCATATAAAACGAATAAAAAATGTAAACACCAAATCCACGTATAATAATGATTATTATAATAAATAATAATTAAGATCAAAGCCAATTTCTATGTCAGCTGTTAATGGCTTTATACGATGTACAACATACACGTATTTCGAATACTTTTCATGTTTCTCACCTTGCGTATGAACATGCGGCGGATGTTTTTATCCTCCCAATTGTTTCCATCTAAGCTGCTTGTGCTGGGATCAGATAAGTGGGAGGAAATATCTGACGGGCAGTGGTTGGTGTAGCCTGGGTCTAGCGGAAAGAATGATGACACAAACAGAGGGCGAGGGATTGCTGAAATGGACTTAGTGTTAAAAAGTCATGCAGAAAGTCCCACAGAAAGACTCACGGGGCCGAGGGTGCATGTAGGTCCAACTGGCATGGCAGGGGACAGACGGTGGTGACATGGGTGGCAACCCGTTGGCACCATAGGAGGGCATGAACACTGTCCCCCCTACATGCTCCTTGTCCCCTGCTGTGGCTTCCGCATAGCTCGGTGGAGCGGCCTGAACGCTCATGTTGAAAGTTAGTTCTGTGTGTAGCTGTTCGAAGAAGGACAGCAAAATAAATAAAGATAAGAGCAGACCAGTGTTAAAGTCAACACCTCAAGAATAGGCTGCACACACCTAGGAATTGATAATTAGGGTTCCTCCGGAAGGAGGGAACCTATTGTATTGTTAGTTTTATTATTATTATTAGGGATCCTCCGGTAGGAGGGAACCTATTGCTTTTGTTAGTATTCTTATTAGGGTTCCTCCGGTAGGAGGGAACCTATTGTTTTTGTTAGTATTCCCAAAAGTCAAATTTTCAAAGTGATGGCATTTCCACCCCATTGCTCCAATTCTTCTGAAACTTGGTGTACATGCCTCATTTTTCATGAGGAACAAAAAAGCCTCAAGGACCCATAAGGTCCGCCATGATGGATTTTCCTGTACAGTGATAATTTTGGAAAACCTTAAAAATTCCTCTTCTGTTGAACCAAAGTTCTAATTGACTTGAAATGTTGTACAGATATGTATCATTGACGTATTTAAAAATGTAAATGTCCACATTGCCTCAATATGTTTGTGTCACTCAATCAAATGTATTTTTGAAGGATGGTTCAAATTTAATAGGCTTTAAGGTGACACGCCCCTGAAGTACCATGCAAAGTTTCACCTTTATATGTCAAAATATGACTGAATTACAGCTGTTTGAATTTGGACCAAATCTGACAATGCTCGCCATTGGAGAAACAGCTTTTTTTATTATCCAGTTACTGAACTATGTCTGGGAATGGCTTAATTGGCTTAGATGTTGTGCTGGTAAGCAAAGGGTTGTAGCTTCAAAACCAGTCAGAGGCATAGTTTTTATTTTTTATTCTGACAAAACGGTTTCTAGTCTTCCGATCAATCCTCCGGTTGTAAAATATAGCAATGCGCGTTTATTTGAGCCCATCACAACACTCCGATCATCTGTTTAGCGAGACTGTGTAAACCACTGCAAAACAAGCCAGGTTAACCACAGTAGCTAGCTACTTGTAGTCTACGCATGGTAGAGATAACTCTAATGGTTATCTCTAATAAAGTAAATTGATTGTAGAGGTGGATCCCTTGCCTGTTGCACAAATTAATTTCAGTAACCTAAGCCAGGACACATCCCCACTGATGCTAGGCATGATTTGAAATTTCCTTCCATGACAAGTTATGGCACTCCAAACAACCTTTTAAAAAAACTATGAGTAAGTTATTCTTTACAGCAGCAACCCGGTCATCCCGTTGTCCCGTTTTTATAGGAAATGTACAAGCAGTTTCAACTTTGGCTAAATCTAACAACCCTTACCACAGAAGAAACAGCTTACTTTTTTATTCAGTAACTGAACATGATGATGTTCAACACTGAGAATAGCTCAATGGGCTGGGGCTGGGACTGGGACGGTGACCTGCAAAGTATAAGGTTGTAGGTTCGAAGCCAGCCACAGTCTTTGAGCCTGTCTTAAATGTAAATATCTGTTTAGTTAAACAGGATGACAACGTTCTGAAGTACCATGCTCAATTTCACCTTGATATGTCAAAAGCTGACCAAAGCTAATACTCATATCACTAGCACAGCTAGATAATCAGCGTCAGCACCCTTGGGTACCCAGCATGCAGTGCGGCATGTCAAAAAACGCAAAGACTTGTGGAAAATTGTTTGGTTACAACAACCGTGCGAGGGATTTCAGTTGTTGTGTTCGTTCAGTTAGATGTTTGTAATGTTATTGTTGGTTAGTTAATATAATCTTGTTGGTCACCCTGATTGTGCATGTTGTGTAGTTTAATCGGAGCAGAGAGTCATCTGCAATCCTGTTAGGCCTTTGTCGCAAGGAGCTGAATATGAGCTCTACCGTAACCCAGTTGCCCACATCACTACTGTTAGTTGCTACCGAGAGTCTGGAAAGATTGCAACTCTGTTTTTCATGAAATTACAAATCTGTCTCTCTACAGTAGGACAAATTTGACTGTCAGTCACTTTAAAAAACATGAATTGCTTGGATAACATAATAATAGCTATTTAAATGATCTAGCCTTAAGGAAATATTACACATGCTGCATGTTTAAGGTCCATTTTGGCTCCAGGTTAAAATCCCGTCTACCCCATAACAGGTGACCCAGTTATCGGGTATTAACTGCATGTGCAACTTCCAAACTAAAGAAACATTGCTGCTGTGAACAACGTTTGACACACCAAAAGTTTTTGAACATAAACATTGTATTATTTTAACATACACAATCAGCTTGACCCCGACTAGAAACATTGTATCTGATTCAAATTGTGTTAAATCTGTGACCCAAATGCGATGTGACTCTTTAAAAACGTTAACTATAATTCAGTTTATTGGAATAAGCTGTATCTAAAATGTATGTGTCATCATACATACATTTTAGACAAGAGATGTATTATTGGCCATAGTATACGATGGTCTGTATGTAAGTGTTATGCAAGTTTCCGGTAAAAAGATTACCGAGTCAAAGCAAGGTGGACAGTCGGAGAAACCTCGTATGAATAGTAATTTTGCACTTTCGCAGTAAAAAGAAAATGTACTGTAGCTTTAGCTGGAAAGCCTAGTACAGTAACTATGGAACAGTCGCAAATCACACTCGGGGATATGCATAGCTGTCAATTTATGAATAGAAATAGAGATATAATTTTCTTGTAGGCTATAGCTCAATGATAGCAATCTATAAATCTTAGCCTAAATCTAACTTTATCGCTCGCTACAGGAATATTGTAAATGGACTACTGTTAATGGGCTAGCTACTGTAGCTAGCTAGGCTAGCAATATGGATGTCGCCCAGCCTGTCATACAGTCTTTGTTATTTGATGGATGATAAATAGCTTAAAAGCGAAACCATCTTAAACGCTCCATTTAGATAGCTAATAGAATAGAGCAAAACAGCATGCACTCAGACAATAATCAGTGATGTTTAGGTTTAAGAATCTTACCGGGGGTTGCACAAGCGACACTTGCCAGACCCTCCCAAATTGTCGTACACCCACTCAAAAGAAAACAAGCTTTATTGAACAACAATGCAATTGGGATTCGCAAGTAATCGCCCCAAGAAATTAACAATCATAGCCTACACTTTAATATTTATTATTTTTTTTAGGACAAAAACGTAATCTTTCTATATAGGCTACCCAAATGAAAAATAAAGTAATGAATTATATTGTTTGGTTGATAACATTAATTCCATGAGAGGCTTGAGTTGTAATAGCTAGAGCTAGTTATAAAATTCATAGACAAACAAATAATTGAGCCATATTCATATTATCATTTGTAAAGGCCTACCATTTTAATTTAAGTTAAAATGCATTAAAATGTTAGAACGTACAAACAAGCAATGCCAATTGCTTAAAACATAATGTCTGTTTTAACAAAGTCGTGTCCATTGTTGGTGCACCCCAGTAAGGCTGCACTTAATTGGGTATTCATCGTCGCTTATAGGGGAAAGCCTGAGCAACCTGTAGCCTACATACCATTTCATTTGGTACCAAAAAGTTAAAGAATGATAAAAGTAGTTTTTAATGACTCAATACTAGAGATACAAACATCCATCAGTGTCGACGACAACGCCTCCGGATTCTTGGACAATGCAATATCCCAGCAATGCATAACCAATCAGCACCTCCTGTGGCCACCAGACACATCCACAGCAGCAGAATTCTGGGGTCCCTGTGAACCCCAAATAAATCACATGAGATTAATTGAAATGTTTTATTCAGTTGAGGTATTTGGAATCCTATCCCACCATCTCACTTCATGGTATGCTAAATAATCTTTGTAATACACTGTGGTACTGAACATGTATAGATGTAAAAAAAATATGTAATTTGAAACAGTATTTCATGGCCACCAAATTGTACGTATACCTACGCTTATCAATTAACACAGAGGAATCAGGATATTGCATGCTTTTCCCCTTTTATATAATATTTGTAAGAAATTAATACTGATTATCCACATGATGACATCCACAGATGTCGACATTATCGTTACATCAGGCCTTACGGATCATAATAAAAGTGTCACAATGTTACTCAACATTCCAAACACTGCATCTAGAACTTTGACACGGGGTATAATCATTCACTGGCAAATCAACACCACTAAACGACCTATTTAGTGCGCTAACTGTATTTAATCTAAAAAAGTAAACCCAATCAACGGTTCCGTTTGCTTCTTAGTGTGAGGTAAGTAGCCTACTCTCATTAGTCACATCATGTAACACTGAATACTATTTTATGTTGCGCGGTCTCATTTGTCAAAGGACAATTAAAACCCAGAGAAATATGGCAGCCTAACATAACAAACTACTTCTCACCCGTCGACTATTGTAGGTTTCGCATGACAACTATGTATGACTACTCTGGCTTCACACACATTTATTTAAGATTTGACTTTTTAATTGAGGTATTTCGAGTCGGTTTGTAATATTTTAGGCTTGGTTAACCTAGCCTGCAGGATGATCTCTCAGGCATGCTCCAACCTTTCTCTATCACGCTTAACACAACTTGCGTGGTCGGTTGGTCTAGGCCTTCGTTCGATTTCCGTAATATTACAGATTGTTTTCAAACCGTCAATATGTATATACTTCTAGGCCGACATCTGATCTAATAATGTTTAACGTTTCTGTAACAAATGTTGATTCAAAACATTTTTAATATCTCATTCTCTAGGGCAATAGTCATCTTGTTGATGATGAATCGTACAATGGATTTGTGTACAGGACAGGTAATATTGTACTATTGGACTGGTAGTTTGAGTATCATTACAACCATTCCCATAGACCAGTAAATTCAGTATGTATCTTGCAGAAAACTATCATGCGACAGTTCTTGATCCTCAAGAAACTGGGAGATGTTCCTGACCAGGTCAACTTGGAGCATATTAAAGATTTTCTGTTGAGAGAGGCAGGATTCGGACCAGCGTAAGCAAGCTTTATGTTTCTCACATTTTACAATTCTATAACATTCACTGAAAATGTGTGTCCAGTCATACATGTCCACTTCTGTAGACCTCACCATGTCCTCCGTCGTCCTGTGCTGGAGGGGATTGAGAAAAAGGTCTTTACAGAACTGGAGAACGAGCGACGTCTCTCTAAGCAGTTTGGGAGGAAGGTAGGCTATGAGACAACATCAAGACGTTTTCTCATGAGACACCCGGGAAAATCCTGGTAGAGTGGACTTCTCACCATTTCATTATCTCTCTTAATTCTCTCTCTCTCTTTCTCTCTTTCTCTCTTTTGTACTCTCTCTTTCCCGTTCCTCTAGGTCACCTTGGAGGGACTTGAGATGTTCCTGGGCATGATCAGGCCATCAGCTGAAGCTGAGGTCAGGAATCTCCTCCTCCCCCTGTTTTCCAACCTTGCGTGCAGCGCCATGCATGACACAAAGGGCGAAATGGAGTCCTCTCCACCTGCTGGGGATGCAGGTTCTCCAAATGAGCATGTGCCAAGCACATCAACTCTGCTCCAAAGAGCTGAGAAGCTGGTCCCAGAGTTGGTGACAGCTACTCTCAACTACCTCCTTGAGGACAGAGAAGAGGAGCTATTGGGATCACTGTTCAACTCTGAGCAGCCAGGCCTCACCTCGATGGAGGGGCCGTGGGCCAAGGCAGCCATTGTAGATGTCTTCAGGCTTGTGGAGGATGCAGCCAGCTCTGTGCTCACTCCCCAGGATGTCTCAGCACTGGGTTCCATCACTTACAGAGTGGTAAAAAACATGGTGGTTGCCATCTTCCAGAAGTTTGAGCATGCCTTAATATCCTTCCAGCTGATAGGACACGACAGCACAGAATTTGAAGGTCTGGCTGTGACTCGTTCTATCATCTCGGCTATCGTGGATGATATGGAGGTATTGTAATTGTGTCTTGTTTTTAATATCATACAGTACATAAATGTGAATAGATCTCAAGATAAGGTCTTTCTGGCATTGGTATGTGGTCAATTTCGAGACACCTACGGCACATGTACATAAATAATACTCTTTTTGCTGAAGATGGGGGACTGGGGGACTGATGTACCGGAGGACTTCTCCAACCAGATGTGTGAAATCGCCACCACAGCTGGTACCCCTGAAGTTTCCATGAAAGACCTTCTCCTGAAAGCAGCTAGAGCTATCGCTGATAATGTAAAGGCCGCAATTGCAAAAGTTAAACATCTCACTATTTCCATGTGACATGTATTGCCAAACACAGCATATAATGTGTACCAAAAATCAGTAAACCTTTATACTGTTTACAGAACAACAACATCAGCGAAGGCTTAACAGTGAAAGACAACCTTCATGAGGCTGCCCCCAAGATCTCTGCCCAGGCCAGATGTCTTGCAATTGCCATGGAGGACTTTCTCCAGGAACCAGTCATGGCTCACAATGATAAAGTGATGAAGGCAGTTATCACGGAGGTCACCTCAGACCAGGTTCAGCCTTCCCCGAGGTCTCCAAAGACCACTGCTGCATCCAGATTCTCAGAAGAGACTCTGAGCAACCTCCTGGAGGTTGAAGCTCCCAAGGTGGAGCCTGAACTCTCAGATGAGAAACCCAGCATGGTCATCGGCTGTGTCCTAGCAACCAATTCTGATCTCCACCCCATGGTGAGACACAACAATCTATTGATGTTCTGAAAAAAAAGATATTTGGAGGGGGGGGTTTGTATCAACTTTGTATCATGTTAAATGGCATTGCAACGTATTGTTATTCACTCTGGATAATATCAATGGTTCTTACTGTAGGGTAGATGTTGATTATGTTCCCTTACACGGTTCTGTGTCTCTAGACCATTCAGGTTCTTGGAGATGTGTGCAGAGACATGGCAGAGGAGAACCGTGGTGAGTGTGGGCCTACTTGTTGACCTCGACATCCAAATAGTTTCTATTGTGTAATATGTGATAGATATGTGCTTTCCTGTGGCATGCAGAGTATGAATAATCATCAAAGTGTTGTCATTTTCAGATGTCAGTCAGGACCTTCTGAAAAAGCGTAAGAAAGGAGGCATTCGTGGATTCTTCAGGCGTGTTCGTGAATTGTTTTCCTGCTGCTGCTGCGGCCTCCCCACAGAGGAAGACTAGAACCCTCCCATGTGGACCATCTGAGTCATCACACCAGCTGACCAACATATTTACAGAACATTTTTAAATGCAGGTGTAAAGATTTGTATTTTTAGAGCATATTAAAGTATAATCACACCCAAATACTTAGAGAAAGTGGATTGCATTCGTCCTCTCCTTTACTTTAGAGCAGAGGTCTTCAACCCTGGTCCTCAGGGACACCCTGTCCTGCATGTTTTAAATGTTTCCCTGCTCCAACACACCTGATTCAAATGAGTGGGTCGTTATCTAGCTCAGCAGAAGCCTGGTAACAACCATTCATTGCAGGACAGGGGGTCCCTGAGGACCAGGGTTGAAGACCTCTGCTTTAGAGTGTCCCCATTGAATGTGGAAGATTCTCGTTTATTGATTTAAAGACCAGCTATCAAATCAGCCAAGCTGGGTAATCAATCTTGGTGTTATGCTCGGATCGAAATACTGGTTAAATGTTCATATCATCCTCCCTTCTAGACACATGGTTTACCCGCTGACTTGACACTAAATACCACTCACTCTCTTAAGAAAAACTCCATCTCAGGCCTGCCTACACTGGGACATCGAAGCAGGCCATTCAGTCATATTTAAAGCATGTGTGAGATTTAATGCCGCGAGTGGCCGTAATGGTAGTAATCCAGAAGGCTGACATTTTGTCCAGATAGAGTATCAAATGAATTTCCAGTGTCCAGAAGGCTAAATTTGAAAATATATCAAGAAGCACTGAAATCACCAGAACAGCAAATTAGATTGTAATCACTTGATAGAAGTCTGGAAGAGGGAGAGAGCATTTGCCATTAAAACAGGTCTGCAGCCACTGATTCAAAGTTTGTTTTTCTAGCTGTTAGAGAGGTAAAATAGACAAGTGTGCTGACTAAAATGATAGTGATGTCCATTGTCCCCTCAATGGGGACATTACTGAGAGTCCTTAGTGGAGGCGCAATCACAGTAAACATGCCGAAGGACCCCTTCTCACGCTCTCACCCAACACCTTGTATTTCTCACGCTGTGAAGAAGGACCCTAAGGGGAGTGGCGGTCCTAGCACATTAGGCACCTCGGTCAAGGTTTACTAATGGACGAGGCGCGGGAAGTGTTCTGCCTAGTTGATAGGTGTCTCGTTATGAGTTGAATGCCACCTACCAGACAATCAGAAACATAACCCTGTTTATTGGTAACAGGCGTGGTCAGGCTGGTAGCAGATATGGGTTGCATGGGGATATGTAGTTTATCAAGGTTAGTCAAAGAGCAGGTATACGGCAGGTCGAGACCAAACTGGGTCAGTAAACTGATAAATCAAGATTAAACGCTCAGATTTTCCACGGTGATTAAGGTAAATAAGCTCGTAACACAGGAAGGTAAGCTCATTCATAACTCGAATTTACATTAGCTGGGAACTGACTTCTTAGAAAACGAACCACTTTTTTATGAATTTACGAAATACATTGAAGAGCAGCGTTCGTTCTGAGCTGTGCACTGACAGCTGTCAAGTTTAGGCTCGTGTCAGTTAAGTGGTGTGCGCGCTCCCGTGACAGCAGGAAATATGGCGGCGCTCATGACTCTCAGCCAGGTAACTTCAAATACTTGAGTTAACGCCCTAAATCAAAGTTAGTTTCGTGAGTTTAGCCTATCTTTAATTCACTTTTGCATAGGAAGGTCACACATAGCAACCCTCTTCAGTCAAAAGTGGTAACGAAGCGGAAGATGTGGATCATTTAGCAAGCTCAGTTGTGTTGTCTGATTTAGCTAACGCGGTAGCTAGCAATCAAGCCGATGCACCGATTCCCAATATTTTGTGTTCTTAGTTTGTAAATCGGTTAACTTTATTGTAAAGCTGACATAGCAAAAGTCCGATCACGAATGCCTGTTAAATACCCTTTGAGGTTACCGTGGCCCTTTCCATTCTATATATTTAGTTTCCAACACAATGTGTATTTAACAAGCCAGCTAATTTAGCTAGCTACTGTAGCCAGTTTAGAGAGCGCATCTAGCGTTATGTATTTTAACTCGACCCATATGCATACTTTTTGTACAGTTATCGAGTGGAAACTCCGCTTACGAGAACTATTACAGACAGGTAATATACCTTGTGGGGTGTTTCTTTTTAAAATACATTTCTAAAACTGGACTGTAACGTGAGGCATAACAACAGAAGCGTTCTTATTTCAATCTTGTAGGTTGACCCAGGAAACACTGGAAAAATCAGAGCAGCTGATGCTGCTCAGTTCCTGAAAAAGTCTGGCCTGTCAGATAGCACCTTGGGCAAGGTAAGGAACATAAACACACACTGTAATGTTTCCAGGTGCACCTTGTTTCCATGTAAAACGTTATCATCCTGTGTCTCCAACCAGTACAGTGAAGGTATCAATACTGTCAGGATATCAACCTTGGCCGTGAATTGTTGACATGTTAATTTCATCTGATCAATAATGATACTCTTCTGTGTAGATTTGGGATTTGGCCGACCCAGAGAGAAAGGGCTTCTTGGATAAGCGGGTGAACAAATTCTTCTGTGTTGTATTTTTTTCTAGCTTTTTCATATTGCTTTCCAACATGAAGTATTGATCAGGCCCTCACTTCCTTGTTCTCAGGGGTTTTTCATTGCTCTGAGGTTGGTGGCGTCTGCCCAAGGAGGAAATGACATCAGTCTTAATAATCTCAACCAGACACTGGCTGCACCTAAATTTGTAAGTGTTGAGACCACTCCACACACTTGTATAACAATGTATTTCTTCTTATTGTGGGATCTTTAATATGGATAGCAGATTGTCTGTCTCCACTGGCAGATTTGAGATTATTTGATGATACAGCCTCTTGCAGATCTTTTTTTGTGATATTGCATGTGAATTGTTTTGTAGAGAGATGCAAACAGTCCACTGCTGAGCACGCCGCTGAGCACGCCGCTGAGCACGTCGCTGAGCACGTCGCTGAGCATATCTCCTTCTGCTGACTCTCAGTGGGCTGTCAGGGTGAGGATTAATTATGCATACGTACATTAACAATGCATCATCTGTTAACTAGCACAACTCAGTCTGTAACATATTTCACCCTCCAGCCTGAGGAAAAAGGGAAGTTCAATGGCATATTTGACAGCCTTTCACCAGTCAATGGTCTGCTCTCGGGTGATAAAGTCAAGCCGGTTTTGATCAACTCCAAACTACCTCTGGATGTTTTAGGAAGGGTAAGCATCCTAAAACTAGTCCTGTTTTGTTACACAAAGACCTACTGTTAACCTCTTTCTTTATTCTTTTTTTATACGTGTAGATTTGGGACCTTAGTGATGTAGACAAAGATGGCCAGTTGGACAGAGATGAGTTTTCAGTGGTGAGTTGACAAGTTTGAATCTCAGGTCATTACAGTCTCTGTTATTAAGTGTATGAATGTGTTTCCAGTTACTGTCTCCAGTCAAAACATGCACAAAGACAATGTAACTCCTCACGCTCTCCAGGCCATGCATCTGGTGTACCGTGCCATGGAGAATGAGCCCACCCCCACCGCTCTACCCGCCTCTCTCATCCCTCCATCTAAGAGGAAGAAGTCCGCCGGGGCACTGCCTGGTGCCGTGGCTGTGCTGCCCGTTCTGACTGGCCTGATGAGCTCCCTGCCCCTCAAAGAGACCCTGCGCTCCACGCCGTCCTTGGGCAGCATGGCCCCCATCCACACAAGCCTCTCCCCCAAACACTCGTTCAAAGCTGCCTCACAGGTAAGACCAGCTCTGTAGCTGCTGGCCTGGAGTCAACCTCCCCGTTAGGCCTCTTACTGCAGCTTCCTCTTGCCTTATCATGGTTTGGATGAGACAAAGGATGGCATATATTTGTTTGTGTGGCATGCTGTCGTTATTCATGCCAGGGCACGTTGTAAAGAATGTGGTCCCCTGTTCTTCTGGGTTGTTGGTTGAGGTCACAGCTGAGTAAACCTGCCTTGTCCCTCTTCTCTTTAGACCGGTTCAACCACATGCCCAGCTTCGCCTTTTAGCCTCAAGTCTGTCTTTCCACATTCATCTCCTATTGTCGCCGTGGTGATTTATCTCCGATTATTTATCTTTAGTGCAGTGTCTGGCTTAATTGAAAGGTACACAAGCTATTATGGCCAAATACTTAGTACTTTTTAAAGATTTGAGTGGATGTGAGATTAGCAATTATAAAATGTGGTATCACAGTTCAGTTGCAGACAAAATACTTTGCACACTATCTGTAGGACACCGGATCTCACTCCTTCTCTTACACTGTATTTCTTTACTGAAAGAGATGTAGCAGGGCGTAAGTCTTGTCCACAAGCCAAGGACAAGCACAAGTTTTTGGCATGATTCCTTTAAAAAAAAAAATGCAGAGACGCAATTCATCATATGGACATTTTGTGTTAAAATATGCTACTTCCTGACCAGCTGCACTTGCACTGTTACATCATCAAACTTTGTCTGTACCTATTTTAGATGCATCTGTTTTGGGGCGACAATAATGCATATTTCTCATACACCTGGTTTAAGCACTCGGTTACGAACCCAGTTTAAAGCCATCCCAGCACCCACAAAAGAACCCATTTATGTTTGTGTTCTCTTTATATCTCTGTCTCTCCTTTCTTAAATGTTTGGAATTTCCCCTCTCCTGCATGTTAGCCCACAGTGAACTGGGTCGTCCCAGTGGCAGACAGAGGGCGATATGACGACATCTTCCTGAAAACGGACAGCGACATGGACGGCCTGGTCACGGGCACAGAGGTCATCGAGATCTTCATGCAATCCAGCCTGCCTCAGACGACACTGGCTCAGATATGGTGAGCACAGTGTACGAATGAGACATGAATAAGGAACCAAACCCAACCAAGTCCCAACCATCATAACCCGGACAATCACTGAACACAGTTCAGTCTTTAACTGTATTAGTATGGTGCAATGGATGAAGGCCTGTCCCAGTAGAATGTCACTGATAAAGGCATTCTCAGGTCTCTCCAGTAGGGGGAGGACACATACTATTTAGGCTCGTCGGCCTTTTGACAGCTTTGCCACCCAGTTCTGCCGAAGTGTCTACAGATCGTTCCTGTGGTCCCCAGGGGCCTGGCTGACACCCAGCAGGTCGGCAAGCTGTCCAGGGAGCAGTTCTCCCTGGCCATGTACCTGATCCAGCAGAAAGTGACCAAGGGCCTGGACCCCCCCCAGACCATCACCCCAGACATGATCCCCCCCTCGGAGAGGAGTGCCGCGTCCGCAGCCGGGCCCGTGAGTCTCGGGCGCCCTTTCGCCACTTTCTCTCTTCAAGTCTCAAGTCTCCCCACGCTGAGGTACTGTTGGTTTTTCTGCGCGCCCTCCTGCCTCCTGCTCTCAGCTCTGCCTCTCTGCCTGTCTCTCTCTCTCGGTCCCGTTTCTCAGAGCTTTGCTGGGTTCATGACTGCTATGGGAGCTGACGTCGCTGCCTATGCTAACATACGCAGAGTGAGTAGGCGCCGCTGGGATGTTCTGGTGTGCTGTCGCCGTTTTATTAGTTTGGTTTGCTTCTTGGCCGTCGTCTCTATCCTGTGCAGCTCCTGGTTTTTCTGTAGACACATCATGTCTGCTCCATCATTCTAAGTCGATCTGTCTTCAGCCCAATACGCCGTATTTAAAGCAACAGTGCCACCAGGTGGTTCTCAAGGATATGGTTGTCTTGAGAGCTCTGTCTGATTGATGAATTGATTTTCCAGAGAAATTCTTCATTGAAATGTATCACTTTTAGGTCATGGGAATGCATGCCATATGACAAAGTTTTGGGCTTCATTTATACAAAGTTTGAGAGTTTTTCATATTCTGTTGGCCGTTTGAATGCATGATTGATGATCTGAGGTGATCTGCCCTTCTTCCTGCTGTGTTGTGTGTATCGTCACATCAGTGGGGAAGGTCTTCTGCTCCTTTGACTGACTGACTTCTCCCCCTCCCCCCCCCAGGACAGCTCCAGCTCCACTGGCTCAGGGGACCTGACGGGCGTGAAAGAGCTGGACGAACTCAGCCAGGAAATAGCTCAGCTGCAGAGGTGAGCCTTCCAGTCTGCCCCTTCCACCAATAGAAGGCCCTTTCCTTGTGTTCTTCTTTGTAGGAAGAGGGGGGGGGGGGGGGGGGGGGCTGAAGAAGGACAGGAAAATAAGGTCTTAACGTAGGCATGGGGATTGAGCTCAGCTCCTGCACCTGGCTCTGTCCCTCATCCCTGCCGTCCTGCAGGGAGAAGTACTCTCTGGAGCAAGAGATCCGAGACAAAGAGGACGCCATCCGACAGAAGAACAACGAAGTTCAGGTGAGCGAGCCTTTGTGCAAATTTGCAAGTCTGTCCAAACAAACGGACCCAAGTTTACTGATGTCTTTGTCCTCGTGCGTGTGTGTGTGCTTGTGTGCATGCGTGTATGCGTGTGTCTGCGTCCTCAGGAGATGCAGGATGACTTGGACAGGGAGAGCAGCAGTCTGCAGGACCTGGAGTCCCAGAAGCAGGATGCCCAGGAGAGGCTGGAGGAGATGGACCAGCAGAGGTCCAAGCTGGAGGGCATGCTCAACGACGTCCAACAGAAGTGCCAGGACGAGTCTCACATGGTCAGCGTCCAGCCTCTGGGACCAATAACCCTCGCCCCTAACCCTCGCGTTCTTGTCTCTTACTTTACGTCTCCCCCCGTTCGTCTGTCTTCCCTCCTTCCCTCGCCCCCAGATCTCGTCGCTCCAGACTCAGATCCAGTCCCAGGAGACGGACCTGCAGAGCCAGGAGGCGGAGCTGAGCAGGACCCGGTCGGACCTGAGCCGGCTGCAGCAGGAGGAGGGCCAGCTGGAGCAGAGCCTGCTAGCCGGCCGTGTCCAGCTGGACAGCATTGTCAAGTCCCTCAAAGCCACCCAGGACGAGATCAATCAGGTGCAAAAAACGTTTTAGATGCTTTTTTTCATTTTTTTTCATGAATGACACTGTTTCCATATAGGAATCCATATTGTCCTCAGACGTTTTACAAATGATGCACACACTGGTCAAGTAAATGGCATTTAGCAGAGGCCTAGGCCTACACTGTCCACGCGAGCTAGTGTTGTTTAGTCTCAGTGCACGCATTCATGTCTGTGTGGTTTGTTGCCTTAGGCTCGCAGCAAGTTGTCTCAGATCCAGGACAGTCAGCAGGAGGTGAGCAAGAGCATTGAGCAGTACAACAGCGCTATTAACGGCACCAACGGAGGCAGCATGACCAACCTGGCCGACATGAGCGAGGGATTCACCGAGAAGGAGAACGGAGGCTTCGGAACCATGGTAAAATCATACAGGATATAGCCCTGACCTAAACCCAATGGAAGATCTGGTGACTTGTTGTGACTTGAGTTTAAGCAGCTTTGAGAAGAGAAAGGTCAAATCTTGCCAGGTCTAGCTTTGCAAAGGTGTATTCCAAAATGCTTCCGACTATAATTGCTGTAATTATCTTTTTTCTTTTGCGGTATTATATATCAGACTCCTCTACATTCCATGTTGACCTATATTTGAAAGTAAATTCATAATTTAAGACATCAGTCTAGATACTTTTTCAATTTGATGAGTGGCTATGCTTTTTGGGGATCAACTACTGGAAAATGATTTCCCCAGGAGGACCCCTTTAAGTCCAAGGTAGCCATGTTCAACAACAAACCTCGGGAGCCTCAGCCTGACCCTTTCCAAACTGAAGACCCCTTCAAGTCGGATCCCTTCAGAGGTGATGCTTCAAAGTCCACATTTTTCATTTTTACATTTCTAAAGGAGAGATAAAAGCATAGTGAACTCACTACAACGGTGTAGGGAGTTCTCAGTGGAAAGACTTGACGGTTACGTATGGGATACTTTATAAAATGTTCCAATTTGTGACATTTATCACATGCGTGGCCTTGTATAGGCCATACACGTAATCTTACGCATCTAATGCAAAGCCAGTGTTTCAGATGATGACTTGGACTTAATGGAAGACTGTTGGACCCTTTTCTGTCCACAGATCCATTTGGGGGTGATCCCTTCAAAGAGACTGACCCCTTTAAAGGGAGTTCCTCAGAAGACTTCTTCAAAAAGGCTGATCCGTTTGCATCATCGGACCCCTTCAAAAAAAAGCCCATTCCCCCTGCCAAGGTCTAAAGAGGATTCTTTTAAGTGTATTTTGCTTATTATTCATTGAAAATATGGAATAGAATAAAGACATATGTGTGATTGTTTTTTTTCCAGCCTGGCGCATTTGGTAGTAGTGACCACTTCCCTTCCAACAGTCCAAGCCCAAAACCAAAGGACTCAGGTACTGTAACAAAAGCTTTTCTTAAGTAAAATAAACTTTAATTATATCAGGCTCACTTACAATAGTCAAAGCAGATTCAGGCCGTTCTTAGAAATGAATGTCATTGTTGTGTGACTGCCAATCCTAGTCCGAAAACGTTTAAATGTCATGCCAAGAAGTATGTTTGGATGTGGCCTCATTGGGGCTGCATCTATAAAAAGTGTTGTTACCCAGGTTCATTTACAGGTTTTTAGAAAATTATAATCTTTTGGCGAATTCTGCAAGACCTCTCAATAAATACAGTCATTCAACGTAACCATGGTGACATTTAGATTTCTTTCTGTTTTGGAGGAGGAGGGGCATGAGCGGTGACATACTATTTTTCTCACTGTGGCTTCATATTTTCCTGTGGTGAACCTTCTATTTTAAGCAGGCTACCTACGCATTTAACTGCTGGCCAACTAAAAATAACCCCCTGGAAAAACAGGAGGCTCACTGGGGGCCAAACATAACAGAAACTATGTGGGACCATAGGTCCAGAACACACTGCCCTAACCAGTTCAACTCTGCCTCTGTCCCCTGTTCTCCGCCTGGTATTGAACTGGTACATGCTTCATTCACAGGAGTAAGTTGTTTTAAATTAGGGGCAAGGGCCCTCCTACGCACTGCTGAATCTAGCAGCCTTCGCGGGAACACAGAGCCGAGTGTGGGACGGAGCCCAGCTTCTTAACGCCAAACGAACCTGCTGCGCAGCGTAACACCCATGAATGCTACTCTTTATGGTCTCCCTCACAACAAACATATTTAGTTACAATGGTTAATTTTTTTTTCCACTGGTGCCCCTGCACAGTTGGCAATTTATTCATTAAGTCCAAAGGCATACCACAATGTGTAAAAACAAGCTCACCACAGTACTTCAACAGTACCCCGACTGACGGCTTTAATGAGTTAATCAGATGCACACGTCAGGCTATAACAGTACCTCAACTTTTCAGGTTTCGGAAAAATCGTGGTAAATGAAGCGGCCTAGCCACAAACAGTACGCCCCCTTCTGAAAATAGAGCCGAAGCTCTTTTGGAATAAGCAAAGTATGGTGATGGATTTGAATGGATGCTTGAGGCCAAGCCCTCATTGACGCTAGACGTTCCCATAAATGTTTCATTGTGCCGTTTTTTGTTTTAGACGGCTTTGGGTCGGGGGACGTGTTTGGTGGCGGCCCTTACGGAGCCAAGGGGGGTTTCGCTGACTTCAGTCAAATGTCAAAGGTGAGCTCTTGGCCCTCCGATACGAAAATATTGTGATGCCAAAGAGCAATACTTTCAACTGATTCCCTGTTGATTTCCTCTTTGATGATGTCATGAAGCATCTTGATGACCAGTATCTACATTCTAGCACAAAGGTTTTGTTCGGGAGGAATAGGTTGTCGTGTGATGTTCTATTTCAGAAGCCAGACAATCCTATGCTGCCACCAAAGAAGAACGTACCTAACAGGCCAGCCCCTCCTTATGGTAAGGCCTGATGATGTGCTTGTGTGTGTGTGCCTGCTCAGTGTAGTAAATCTCATTTCAATTGTGGATGTAACACTTAACATACCTTTTCTCCAAGCTCCAAAATGACTATATGTATTGACTGTGGAGTTTCCATTTAAAAAACCAAGCTTGAATAGAATAGAAACGGTTTTTGAATTCACTCTTCGTCATGTGTATTTAATTTCACTTTTACAGATGTCAGTCACTCTTGCTGGTTGAAACCGTCAGAGAAAACCGCTGATTGAGTCAGCGTTTTTTGGAGAACTCATTTCTGGGTGGCACACTGTCTTATTAAAGTTCAGTGTTGTTTTTGTTAGTACGCTGTATGAAAGTACTTCCCCTTTACTCCACCCTCGCTAACCTTGCAAGGGGGCAGAGCTATCAGTTTCTTCATATTCTTGAAGTCGTAAACAGGAAAGCTGTTGGTACAGATAACGCAGGCCTGAAGCACGGGTGTAGATTGTTGACTGTTCAGTGTACTGAATGAATTGGTTTTGCTCAGGTGATGCTGGTGATTGTGATGTGAGTTCATACTTTTGAATCAGTACTGACAGCACGGTTACGAAAAAGACAGCACTTTGGCAGCCAGTGTACTGCCACTGAACTGTTGCGCTGCCTTTTTAGTGACATTGTGCACATGCGGCACGCCACAATGTCTTTTGTGGGTGCGTTCATGTGCGCTTGCAAGTGTGAACTCCCACCCACAGCTCTTGCAACTTGTGTGACCTAGCTATGCCACCTTTCCTCTGGTGTGATCTGCAGGTCACCCCACCACACACACACACACACACACACACAGCAGCCGGTCTTCCCATGTGGTCAAACAGTCCACCCTCTCGTATCTCACAGGAAGTATTTACAGGTTGTACTGCTCGGGAACCAGAGAATCTTGGCAAATACGGTCATTCAATCAATGAAATCTACAGCAGTAGTGCTGAAGTTTGAGTTGAACTTTGCATGAGGCCCACACCAGTTGCTCAAAGGATACATATCAGGATCCAAATGTGAGACAGTTTCATCAACATTGTGGTTAGCACCTTTTTTATGGTAAGCCAACCATTATTGCTTTCCCACGGGTGCCTGTGTGTGCTGGTTGCCCTCTTCCTGCAGCTTTCACAAGTCTCTTGACTTCTCCAACTGCGGGTTTAGGGTTAGCTTTTCTGCTTTTGTTTGAGTTTTTCTGTATTTTTTTTACAAATACTTTGTCATTTCTGTGTTATTTTTTATAGTGACAGTATGTAGAGAGGCGGGGGATAGGGCATGACATGCAGTAAACGGCCCGGACTGGGGTCAAACCTGAGCCTTCTGCTGTAAGGACTTAGCGTCTGTGGTGTGTGTGTTCTACCAGATGAGCCACCAGGACACCCCTGCTTTCTGAGTTTTGAGTGTTGCATCCTTTGCATCATTGACCCTGGTTGGTGAGGCAGGGAGGCACCTGATGACATTTCTGAGCGTCAGATACTGACAATACTCCATGTTCCTCTCTGAACCCTCTCCAGGTAAACGTAGTCATGCAAACCTGCTGGGGCTGGCTGCCTTGGACAACCCAAGGGAGCCGGTCCACTGTGCCCAACGTAGTCAGAGTCAAATGGCTTCTGGAGACTCAACAAGCAGCAAAGAGTCATTCGCTTTTGGCGCTGCTATGAAAGACACCTCTGGCGGGTTTGCAGATGTGGGATCTGTAAGTGGAAGTGCTGGTTACCGCTTTCATCCAGTTGTTGTTGTCGTTGCTGTTGTTGCTTTCTGCTCCTAGCGGTCGCATCCCACAGTAGATAACAGTGGCCTTGTGTCTGGCTTCTGCGCTATGGCTTTGGATTGCTGCTCCTCATTCTGTCAATCCAGACGGCTGAGTCTGTCGTGACGGTGTACGTTGCTACTGTTCTGTTTCCCAATTGGACCCAATAAAAAAAATAATAATAATAGTACTTGGATTGTACCATGTCTGACTGTGGTAGGGTCTTCATCTCACGGACCTTTGTGGGCCTTTGAATGAATGTTGACCGGGGTTTCTTTTGGTGTCCATGCTTATTGCACTCCTTTTTACTGTACATGTCCTTACAAGTCTACACGGGGATTGTGTCTCAGGGCAGACCTTGTCCATCCTCACATCTCCATACCTTGTCTCTGACCTTTCGCTGTGATGTTATTTGCAGTGAGAAGGAAGTTAAAAGTCACAGTATCTGGCATATTGCGATTTTGCCAAATGTACATATGGTCTCATTAGCTGGTTTAGTAGATGGAACAGAAAGTCTAACCTTAGATCAACTTGCATGTTAATTCTGGCTTTCCATCTCTGCTGTTTTATTGCTCTTCCCACTGCCCCAATGCTCTCGGGACTATCAGCTGCATGGCAGTTTGGCCCTTTGTGTATTCTCTTTTGGGGAAATATGTGTAGATATTTGTACATTGTCTATATCTAGTTTTTGTATTATAGAACGTTTGTTTTTTATTCCCAGGATCTGAAAAAGTCGAGGTAAGGTTACTTGTGGGTGTGGTGACCTTTTGTATTGTTATTTGCATGCAAGGAACATATCCAGAATGAGAGCACTATGATTGATACACTAAGTCCAATGGCGTGTTCAGCGAAGTAATCACTTATAGCAGAATGGCACGTTCAACACATTGCTGTAAAACCAGTAGTACCTCAGGTACATCGTATGTGATTTGTCATGCTGCTTTGCTTTGAATTATTTTGAAATTCCAAACCCTCCCTATTTTTTATTAGATTCCCTGAAATTGTGTTTGTTTGTTGAAAATGCATTTGGTTTTTATCCAATGACTATGCAATATAAACTTCCAAATCAAATTCCACATTAATCACGACTTTCAGAAGCACATCAGATGAGTTTCTTTGTTTGGTGCGTTTGCGTTAGCGGCTGGCTTGGAGTGAATCTGTCCGGCCCGCATGCCAGCGCACTGACCGATGTCTCTTTGCTGTCCTCTCTTTAGTTTGGAAATGAGAGCGACCAGCTAGAGTGGGCCAAGCGGGAGAGTGAGCGGGAGGAGCAGGAGAGGCTGAGGAGACTCCGCCTCCAGGAACAGCAAGACCTCGACCTGGCCATCGCCCTCAGCAAGGCAGACATGCCCAGTGTCTGACCACTCATCTACGATGCACTCACTTCCTGGGTCAGCTCTACCCTCACTAAAGGTGAATGTCAGCTCCTTAACACTGAGATGATGACACATGAAAGAACAACACTTCTACGACGAAGAAAATGGGCCTAGCTATTATCTCTACAGTCAGACTCTAGCCTTTCCACTCTGAGACTAGCTCGGATGCAGGCTTTGATGTACACCCTCAAGAATTGTGGACAAACCTTTCATCAAAACTCTTCTATATTCACCAAAGCCTCAGCTCATAAGTTCTGCAGCTTTCGTGTTTCTCATCCACATTGCGTTGCAACTGTAATGAAGTACAATGAAGACCGTTTTCTGCCTGATTTAAGCCTGGGCGAAGCCCAATTCTAAAGTGACTTAATCCATCACCAGTGGAGAGCCTGAATCGTGCTCCATGGGTTTAGGTGGGGAAAACTTTGAAGACATGTCTTTGCTTTACTCTTTGTTGTAAAGAAATCTGCTTTTTTAATCTATTTTATTTCATTTTATTATTTATATACAAAATGCATCTGTAGTTTATGAAGTATCTGTGAATGCACTATCGTAACCTTCAACAGTTCTTCTCCAGGAAGTTCATCCTATCTTTGAGGTCTGACACTTATGAATTCCAGATTTCTGGTGCAAATCTTGTTTTGGGTCAGGGAATCAAAAATGAAAGTACAGTTATTGTTTGATTACATTTTCAGTTTTTACTATCTTTAAATTCTTGTCGTATCTAAGGTTCCCTTGTATCTATCTTTCAGTTGGTAAAGATATTTTTTCCCAAAACTAGAATTTTCAACTTTTTAAGTGTTACTTAGATTTGGAGCTGTGTGATTTATAATACACATGCTTTGGACATGTTTTAATACTCCTTATCAAACAATGGCTTATTGATAAAGGTGTAAACCCCTTAGAACAACAACCTTTTGATGCCTTCTCGGCTTTTATCTTTTTTTGAATTTTGAAGAAATCCCTTAGTTTTAGTATCAAATTTAGCATGCATTTTGGTATTTTTCGGCGCGAAATGGTTATGCTTCGCAGTTTCCACTCAGTTTGTTTTGTGCATAGCAATAAAACACTATCACAACTTCCCCGTAGTCCAATACAGTTGGGGCCTTGTTTCATCTTCCATAAAGGCTTGTGTGGCTATCATAAATGCTATTTGAAGAATCATGTCTGTCTTCCTTGCCAGGATATTCCAGTGGTCTGACTGGCCTTACTTGTTAGCTGACAAAAAACATGTGTTGGTTATGTCTTACAATGGCAACCTTACAACACTTAGAGGTTTCTATAGGGTAATACACCAGTGTAGCCTCTTCCATAGGGATACAAACCTATTTGCTTTGACTAATACTGTTACAACAGACTAAAGATTGTGTGTGCTTGATGTAGCTACCTGTCTACTCCTGGCAAAATGCTTGATGCTCCCAAAGGCAGCTGTAGTTGGACTAATGTCACCTGTCAAAGCCTCACAACTACCATCATATCAGTTGCGCTCAAAGTTGAATCATGCCCACGATCCGATGCATATACTGTGGGTTCAGATGCCTTATAGACTGTTGCTTCTATGTCATTGTATTATTGTATTGACCCAAGATGCTTTTAAAACTTTGCGTGTGGAGCATATTCAAGGCATACTGTGTAGCTTGCTCTTCCAATGTGAATGGTTGACTGGAAATGTGTGGCCTACATGGAGCTTCATTGAATGGTACACAATGTCTGCCTTATTTATTGAGATCCAACATGTCATATGTAATAGTACATACCATATATGATTATAAATATTCTTTCAGGTTTTGGAACTTACTTCAATACGTGATACATACTATGTATATCTTTTAATATAATAAAAGCAAGTGTAACATTCCTGGATAACTTCTGTCTCATTATAGGTAGAAGGACACGCCTGTAGGCACACCCCTGCACTGCACACACACACTGCTTTCACAACTGAAAGTTACTAAAACGGCAGATAAGTGAAATGAGAATGTTGAATTTGCATTTCACAAATTCTTTCTTTTCAGCTACTTTTTCTTTCTTTTGATACTTTACATGAATTGTTGAATGATTGACACGGTTGAACTGGAATGATAACTGGCTATCTTCTCTTGCCCCAGTAGTCTGAATTTGGAATTTGAAACATATTCAAAACATTTTCACTTGAATAGAGTAGTATGTAATAAAGTTTGGGTGACTCAGTGGCACCACATGATGGAAGGTGTGGTTTAATTGAGCTTGTTTAACTTTTTATAGTAATTTACACAACTGAGGGGAAACATTATGTACAAATGTACAACCACATTTTCACAAATGTGTTATGTACCCAATCCATTCAGTGTTTCATGTCAATATGGATGTACTCCTTATAGTGATGTATTGGTTTTCTACACTCAACTTCATTGGCATGGGAGACATGGCAGAAGACACTACACTGCCTAGGAATATGTGCTCTTTGAATGTTTGAAATTGCAGCTATGGTTCTGTTGCCTGTGTAATTGTAGTATTAAGGCCCCTTTCATGTTTAACTGTAATTTCTACCCATCAGAAGTGGGAGTCTATGGGCTGCTTGACGAGGGCTGCTAGGCCCCTCTGTCCAGACGTCTCACTCCCTCTCTGTAATTATGGAAATGTACTGTTTGTATTTATAGTCTGAGCCCACAAGCGTCTGGCCTGGTGTGTCTTGCAGCTGGAAAACATAATTGTGTAAATGGTGATACCATGTCTATTGAGTTCAGCTGCGGGTGTATAGACTGGGCCTCAGTTACTCAAATAGATGCAGTTTACCTGTGTCCTTTTCAGGCCTGTGCTTCTGCATCTATTTCAAGTCTAAGTTGATATTCAGGGGGTGGATGTGGTTCATGTAAGGACAATGTGTGAACACGTTTCTAGAAAAGGAACTACTTTGTTGACTAACCTTGTACAATCATTGTGTCATTGTGAAAACTCAGGAAATATCCACATGTATTTTATGTTTAGTTTTTTTTTAATATTTACAATAAATACACAATGTACAGTATAAAATTCATATACAAGTCCATATAAATTTCAGTAAAAAATAAAGATACACAGGACATCAAGCCCTGATAGTGTACACGGGGGCTGGACCCAGCAGTTGCACTCAAGAAAATTTTCAGCTAAGTGATTTTAAATTAAGAACACAGTTGACTATGCTATTCAGGCCATTCAAAACAATGAGGCAGTTTAAATAACAAAACATTGTCTTTGCTCACACAGGTACATTTCACTTAGAAATTATTTTGTCTCCACTATGTTGGCTGACCTGGCAGATTTATGGAAAGTTTTACAGTAGCACACAGTCGCAATAGAAAGGCACTTTTGTGTCCAACAGCACTCCAGTTTTGAAGAAGAGCAGTATAGGGCCAGCCCCTTATTGGCCTGTTTGCCCAAAAACAAATATCTAATGAAGCTTTTCTAAAGCTTTCATATACAACCAAGGTAGTACCAGCTACATTATTACGAAATAATATCACTAAACTTTTATCAATATAAAAAGCTTTGGTCGTGAAGAACAAATTAAATAAAAACAACAAAGAATCGAAAAGTCATGAAATACATCCTATAATTTCCCCGGCCCTCGAGGCCTTACAGGTTCACATGTGCCTCTTCATGTGAAGGGCCAGGTGGTCAGACCTCGAGAAGGCCCGCTCGCACAGATGGCACTGAAAGGGACGGTGACCGGTGTGTTTGCGGTAATGGCGAGTGAGTTCATCAGAACGAGCAAATTTCCATCCGCAACCCTCCCAGCTGCAATGGTATGGCTTTTCACCTGTGTAGACAATGAACGAAGGAGATGTCAACATTTGCACTGCTTAAGCTTTCCTCAAAAGTTAAAACACAATGTTTAGTCTACATTCGGTACGTCATGGTCATTAATATATTGTTACCCCCCCCCCCCCCCAACTAAGATCAACTAAGTCAACTAAAATAAGATTGAAACTCTTACCAGTGTGAGTTCGGTGGTGCGCTTTCAGATGTGAGCTTTTGGTGTAAGTTTTTCCGCAGCCAGCAAAGGTACAGGTGTGTGTCGCCGTCCGCTTCCGTGGCCAGGTGCGCCGTCCTCTCTTGGGCTTGGACTCCAGAAGCTCAAGTGGAGATGACGGGGGTGTCAGCAATACCCTCTGCGGATTTGGCTGCATGCTCAGGCCCTCTTCGTACATGCCAAACTGATGCGCACCGTGATATGAAAGCTGCATCTGGGCAGCTTGAGGTGGAGGAAGGTGTGGGTACGACGGCGAGGAGTGGTACTTCTGGGGGAAGCTCATGGAGTGACACATCGGTGTCTGGATGTCGGAGTTGCCTTGGTCATCTGGGCTAAGCGGCGGCGTCATGGTGCTAATTGCGCGCGGGGAGATGGCAACCCGCGGCTGCTCGAAGGACATCATGCAAGAAACATTTCCCTCTTGCTTGATTTTTGGGCAGTTCTGAGGAGCAATGCCAAAAACTGGCCCGTAACCGTCCATAGATGGTTCAATTTTAATGTTATCAAGTATGTCCTGCTTGGGAAAGGCCGTGGAATTCACATAAAATCTTCCATGTATGCCAGTGCCGCGCGTAATGCAATAATTACTGTCGCTGTGTAGTTCAGTCATGAGACTGGTACTGTACGGTGGAGGCGGTGTGCTGTGTTCCGCTGATGGATAGGTCGTCATGGTGTTTCCCGTCGTGTACATGGCGCTTGGGTCAGCTGAGCCCATATATTCCGCACCTGTTCCAATCGGCGCCACGCTATCCGCTGCAGTTGTGTTGGCGAGTATAAAATCCAAATCCAAGTAATTACTCAGATCCTCGTCGTCCTTTCTGCCGTGACTGTCAATGTTATGTACCATCTCTAGCATTGAACAGCTGGGAGATATTGGTTTGTCAATTTCGCTTTTCCATCTCTGCAAAGGAAAGTTAGAGAGGCCATTAGACACCATATAGTACGTTGAAAGCAAAGCAGAAATGTATCACTGTCCAACTTTTAAGGTGTTGTAAATATGTCATACTTACATTATCCCAACATTTTTCCCTCTGATTTGAGAATGTTGAAAAAGACGGCAGCATTACATCGGATAAGGCCATCGTTTGATGCGATAAACAGTTGTGTATTTATTGTGCGAGAGCCTGTGATCACCTTGTCACACTCAAATGTGTGCGCCTAGCAGACTGTTACTCCAAAGTTGCGCTTCAGAGACATGAACAAGTTTGAATGGTAGGAGGTCCTCTCGACTTTCTAAATACCGTAGCTCGACCAATAGTGCAAGTCCAGGAAATACGTCTAGGATAAGTAAATATAGCCGTTTATAAAGGGTCCCTCTTTAAGTTCGAAGAGCTTTTGCGCTCTGCCTCTCACTCGCTCACGGTCGATCCTACAAGCCTATAAAGCACTGGATCCTCCCTCCTAAACGGTGACGCATGTGGCAAATAGCTCCGCCTATGTAAAAAAAAAAAAAGGGGCTGCACCATCTACAGTTGGAAGTTGTAGGTTACACTAGCAATGAAATATACAGTAGGCAACCATTACATTGCGTAATGTAAGCTATACCCTTAGGACAAAGTTCCAAAATGATCGTTTTGAAAAAAGCTTGAAATTATATACTGGCACTATGATTTCCAATATCTTAAATTGCTTAGTGTTGTGCGTGACACTGAGCAGATTAAAACTGTTTGGGAGAGATAGAGGCGCGGAGAGACATTTACACCTGCTTGCCGCACATCTCCCCCAGTCATTATCATTAGGCATACTGTAAAAGGGTGACTATTGTTCTTGCGCAGCAGGCTTGTCTAAACGCACGCGGCTCCCAGGCGCCAGGGTCGTCTGAAACTCTTTTCACGGTACTTATAGTTTCAAAACTCGGAATTTTGGCGCTATTTAGCATTCTATTCAGGTGTAAATAACGGGTGTTGAAGGCGTTTTTTTGAAATGCAGACGTGTAAAATTTGCATCTCATTCAGGAGCATCAGTTTCGTTCATGTTGAGATACGCCACCCACAACAGTCGAGATTTTCTAGCCATTTTTTTGTTCCCTCCACCAGAATCATTAAACGGTAGGCCTATTTGCGTTAGACGTTCTTGTAGACTTTAATAACGGCCCTAATTACAAGTATTGACAATAGTTTTTTAAAATCTGCTTTATTGAAACAATTAAACATACCACAATGACTGTTACGGCCAAAATACATTTCCCCTTGACTTGCTTATTCTGCTTTTTATGCCAGTTCTGTGGAACATGCGTCACAAGTGTGAATTCTAGTATTGGAGAGAAGCGTGGAATGAGTGGACATAGAACTGGTTAGAGTGAACCCCTGGCCCTGTCCCCACAAACCATTTCCTCATCCAAACTGTAAAACACACACTGTCTGCATCTAACACTCTGAACTGTTATAGGGGGCAATGTGTTCAAACAGTGTCCATAAACTACAGCACTTGCCTAGCAGGGTCAAATAGATATCCAACAAAGACACAACCACAGTTGACCTGCTTACACACACACACAAGATGTCAAAACTTTGGTGTCTAGGATTATGTGAACAAAAATTAAGATCAGGAATGATAAGGTCCAGTTAGATAATGTTCTTGGCATTATATAACTATGACAGTGGGTAAGATAGCATTGAGAAAATGCATTCATTGTTCAAGAAATGAAGGGAGATTGAAACAGATAGCGTACCTTTGGTTTCAGTAGCAAGCAGGGAGGTATCAGTGCAGCCCCCTTGATGGGATGTATTTATGTTTAAATGCTCCTCATGGATTTACCTAGAAGCATCACTCTTAGGAGATGAAATCTCTTAATTTCATTTAGCTACAGGTAACTTTTAAAGGGGTAATCAGGTTTAAGAGGTGCACATTAGAGGAACTGTCATGTGAGCGATATATGGGAAAGTATGTGGAAACATTTACACAATAGTGACATTGGGCAATTCAAAATAACATTTCACAATTCAATAAGTTAAGCGCAAGTGCATCATGTATCTAAAGGAAGACTTCACTCAACTTTTCATTCAATTGTGGTCAAGTAAACATTTAATGTTATATTTACTCATAACTTAATCCGCACAAGGGGTTCAATCTTTAGAGTTCTGATCTCCCTGATCAGGATTCCACAGTGACTGACTGCTTTACAGTATTAACAACAAATGTCACAAAGGTGTACATTTTCTTTCCTTATGGAAAGGGCTACGCGCCTTTGGCTGCGTGCGGAGCTTCCATGGAAAACCCAATCTGGATGCAGAGCGCAGGAGCAGCATGGGACTTCCAGCCAGAGCGGGAGGCAGAGCGAGTTTGAGAGTGAGTGGGATTCTGCTCTGGGTTTATATACCGGGTTATTTTTAACCACATACTCCTTGCTTATTACAGCGTTTCCTCCCTGGACCACTCAGGAAGCACGTTGGGCTCCTTTTCCTGCTCACACGCGGCCAGATTCAAACAGAATCAAAGAATGATAGCATTGAGTCTCACCATCTCCTGTTAGGAAAAGAAGTGTGTGTGTGTGGTGGGGGGGTGGGGGGGGATGCTGGGGACGAAATGTTAAACAGAAAAGGTTAGCACGTGCCAGTGCCGTGAGATTCAAAGACTTGGCCCCTGTCCTGCTCTAATTTCAGAGCACCTCAAATATTTGTGGAAAAAAAAATCGACCTAGACTTTTCCTCTCACTTTTTGACCATTTTACCCAAGGAGCGTTTTGTTTCTTTAGTATACAAGTTTAGTGTAAGGATCCAGTATGTTGCAGTGACCGACATCCATTGTAAACAAATTGACCGAATACAAAAAAGCAGCCACAATAATCTGGTTTGCCTATAAGCAACTATTTATTGATTTAAGTGGATATTGTGTGTCCAGTATTCCACAACAGTACTGTTGATTGGCCATTAGAAACTCACCACATTAACATACAACGCCACCACTAAACAATACAGTCCTAAGGCTACAAAGCACTAAATTTAGCTTTGGGAACATGAGTATGGCCTTGCTTTAGTCACAGTGTACTGGGTACATTTTGTCATAGTCATCCAAAATGGGATGCAGACTTGAAGGTACATTTGAGAGTCACCAACCAAACAATGAGTCAATGTTCCAACAAAAAAATCCAAAATAGTCATGAATTTTCGAGTCTCTACTCAAAAAGTTAATATTAAACATTTATTTACTCTCACATTGTGTTATCATAAAGGTTTTTACTCCATTTAAATATTTGGGAGACATTGATGAAAAAGCACACAATAATCCCTTCTTTAAGTTTAATATAAGGCACTACAGGTAAACATCTAAGTTTATAGTCTCGACACACAGAGCTTAGTAAACAGTGGCTACACTGGCCGGTTGGTCACGTTGCATTCCACATTACATCTATGTTAACAAAACCAGAGTCTGGTTTGAACCAAACCCAAACACATGTTTCAGCAACCAACTTAGCTTTCAGAAAGTGTTATGGAAAACCCACCTTTTGAAAATATGCAGCTAACATGGCAGTCCTGGCTACATGTGGATATAATTGAGTTGAGGCCTAGTAGTGAGGGGGATGGGCTCAATTTATTAGCTGTTAACACTGGGGATCGTACAGACCTCCTCACACACCACACACTTGCATGCCTTGTGCTGGCTATGAAAATGTTTTCTTTCTCCAAAGTGCAAAGAAAGGCGCTTTTTATTTGATTAATGAGAATGGACAGACTCTTTGGCCCA
This sequence comes from Osmerus eperlanus, assembly GCF_963692335.1. Taxonomy (NCBI): domain Eukaryota; kingdom Metazoa; phylum Chordata; class Actinopteri; order Osmeriformes; family Osmeridae; genus Osmerus; species Osmerus eperlanus. The sequence goes on from NC_085033.1 coordinate 6,303,880, forward strand.
GGGTATTCATGGCTTTGGAGTCTATCAGTGCTTCAAGATATTCCATGTGGTATTTTAGACATACACACATAGATTTGACCTGACTCAATATAAGCCTTGTCATTGAGCACTGCACACTGAATGACTTAAGTTTGGTATATCGTTAAAGTGTAAAGGTCAGTTTCTGTTTCCATGTCTTCAGAAATAGAAATAAACCACCAAAAGATGTACCAAGGGGTGTGTGTACAAGAAACAGCCCGATTGGACCACGACTGTGTCTTCTAGACACCTAATAACCTATTCAGAAGATTTACACGTGGATTTGACAAGGATGAAGCATTGGACAGATAAACACCGTCAGCTCCATGTTACTGTGGAAAGTAGAGTGGAGTCACTTCAAAGCCATGAGGGACCTGTGTGTGTGTGTGTTGTTTCAGCCCCTCTAGATGGGACGACGACAACCAGAAACCTGCGCACATTTGAACATGCCGGACTAAACTGTGCCAGCTGTTCAAATACCATCTCCCTGGCTCCTACACAGGTTACCTATTGAGGCCATGCCCTGCTTGATTGAGTGATCCAGTCTGCACTGCACTTTATAACGTACACACCTCAAAATGGCGACATTTGTGAAACACGAATGAAAACATTCCTTTACGAAGGAATGCAAATGGTATTTCCTCCACTACACCTGGATTATATTCCATGGAAGCATATTCTGAAAACACTTGGAGTCGGTTTGTCATTCTCTCGTTGGTGAATAAGCTAAGGTTACTTCTAAATAACTGGGACCCACCCATAGTATTTGGTTGCACTTTACACGAAGGGAGTGATATTATGAACCAGTCAATACATCTTTTGTGTGTCTTAAAATGTAATTTCTTACTATACAATAAACCTTCATAACCATTTCATATAGCATAGGTTAAATATCCTTTTCAAAAAGAAGATCTCCAATCAGATCGAATTGATCAAGTCCTCTAAAGGACACATGCCTGAAAGAAACGTTGAAACTATGAACTAACACACCTCGCATTTAAACTGTTCACATCTTAGTTCTGGGTTTTAAATCTTCCAAATAATCAAACAATATATACTTAATGTGTGGACTTTTAGTTATGGCTTTCAAAAGAAGGAGGTCACGTTCAAACCACAAAAACGCTCGCTCAAAGGTTCGAAGGTAGGAGGTTATAGTGGCTGGTGACTTGTGGCTCCACTTGTCTTGACAGGACTACTATCAAGGCCTAGGCCGGTCCTAATGTCATTTCCCCTCTCTGTCCCCAGGGCAGCAGGAAACCTGGTATCTATGGGTCTAACGCCACCAGCTTCCCCCGATCCCCACTGATTTGTCAACACCGCCACAAAGCGTTTCTTCCTCCAGGTCAGGCAGGTTCCCCCGGCACATTTCAGATGTTATCACAAAGGGAGCAAGGTGTATCAACCAAAGACAGTAACCCCAAGCCAACAGCCATACCCCCTGTTGCTGTGTGTTTGTGTCCTTTGCTTTTGAAGTGTTTCAAAATGCAGTGCTTGAGCTGCAGGGCGACTCATTTTGTCAAGTCTTATTAGAAGAAGCAATGGGTACATGCAGCAGGTCAAATTCATTTTGATTTCATCCTCCAGTACAGGTAACACCAGTTAGATGGGAGAAACATTGTACAGTTAGGGCAGTTTTAAGGAGGGATTAACTCAATAGGGTGTAACTATGACTGAGTAATTCTGCAGTCGCTTGTCTTCCGTACCGTAGAGTATATGGTCACAGTGTGGTAAACAGACAAACGGGATCCGGCTTGCGGTCATGATTTTAGCACAGGCTCCTTCAGATATTAATGTAACCAGCTTTCATTATGAGCCCCAACACACGACAAGAGGTTGCAGTATGATTAGGTAGTTGATCACATGGGGAAGTCTTCTACATTTAAGGCTTCAACAATGCACAAATCACTTCAGTTTTCTTGAAACTGTTATCTGGGTGTATACTGTGGTGTGGTTTGTACCCAACTGAGCTACAACCAGGGCCGTTCTTGTGCATTTCAAGTATAAAAGTGTGCAGAACTGTCATTGCAGTGAACTGTTATCTGGGTGTATACGGTGACAGAGAATGTGGTTTGTACGGGGCCACAAGTTGGTTTACTCTCTTACTTTCTACTGTTACTTATGTGGGCCAGACTTTCCACGGGTACACACACAAGCCAATGCTGTATCATCTAAATCATTAGTCAGCAAGAGATTAAAAACTGCTGTATACAGACACAAAGTGAATGTGCTTAAAACTAAATAGTCATTCAAACTAAATAAGTAGAAATACACTGTGCAATTTGGAATAAACTAACACAGTGGTACAGGGTTCAGATCAGTAGAGTTTTGCTGTAAATACGCACACAAACAGTCACAAATATCTTTCTTAATCTTAGTCTCAATCTACACCAGACTGCAGTGTAAGCGTGGCAGTAGCACATGTCACATACTCGACAAAGACAACACACCAATAATGGATGTACATGTACCACACCTAGTCCCTATAAGAAATGAAAAGCAGGCTAGTCTATCAATCGGTCTTCAAAAAGGTATAATTATTGTACCATTATGACTCTCCCAATTAACTGCCGATCTTTAAAACAATCACAACCTCGTTAGTTTTTTACCCAGCGCTTGTTAATAACCTTTATCTCTTGTTTTTATCTCTGCCTAAGAAACCCCTCATTGATCTAGTTTCAATAGGGTGTCATTCACTGAGTCTTTGAGAGGATGTTGTTTGATTGCAGGGGTACAGGCTAGTTTGAGTGGTCAGAGTAGGATGGCTATTTACTACAAATTGTTTACTTGACTTAAGACGCCAAAAATCGGTCTGTGCGTTGCTTCATGTTTGTTTTGTATTATGTATTCGTACTTAGAGGTCCAGCAATTTTTTTTGCTGTTGTTTTAAACTGGGTTCAGACATAGCATTATCCAACTGGCAATACAACAGCCTCTCACCCTTTTTCTTTCTTTCTTTCTTTCTTTCTTCTCTCTCTCTCTCTCTCTCTCTCTCTCTCTCTCTCTCTCTCTCTCTCTCTCTCTCTCTCTCTCTCTCTCTCTCTCTCTCTCTCTCTCTCTCTCTCTCTCTCTCTCTCTATCTCTCTCACACGTTCTCTTTATTTCTCTCTCTTTGACCTGCTATGATTTTTTTATTGTGTCAAGGTCAGGCTACTGCACACACCAGGCAGTGCTGATGGAAATGAACCATGGTGTGTGTGTATGTATCATGACTGGGTTTCTTATTCATCCCCCAACTGTTCCCAAGATGTGATCATCGCATGTTGTCACAGTGAATAGTGTGTGTCGGACACACACACTGCCAGTGCTTAGCAACAGCACGCAATGGGGCGGACATTAGGGAGGACAGATATCGTAGTCATTCTTTAGCATTATATGGCAATGACAACATAGGCCGTCGACACAGTCTCCGTTTTTATAGAACACCAATAAAATACAGCCACTTCAGCAAAAAGCTCTTCCTGTTCTTCAAAAGTGCAAAGCATTCTGTGTGAAGCCCTCCAAGAAACCATACCAGCTTGCATCGTTATGGCAACAGAAATGCACAACCTTCTCCACCTTAAAAAAAAGAGGCAGATATCTTAACCTCATGCTTAGGGGCAAAGGTCAAAATTGGCAGCTCAAGGGAGCCAAAATGTCTGTGACCTCTCAGAGTCTCAAAGCGACCTTTCTTGACCTTGACTGTCCACGTAAGGGCCCACCTGCACTTACCGTAACCACTAATTAGCTCAATTTTTTTGCCAGGGTCTTAGCCTAACTGTCAGACTTCATTTTTTCACTTGCTGCTCACTTGAGCTTCAAGCCACGCCGGAGTGGCACATAATAACTCCCAACTCACATTCATCCCTGAGTTGTTGTTATTGTTGGCCTAAGTGGGGTAAATTATAACATGTCTGGGCGTCTCTCCCCTGGAATGCAGGACAGATCGTACTCTTCAACCTGAGGCAGGATTGTGGTGGTGGTGGTGGGGGGGGGGGACGGGACATAAGCGCAGACTGTTTGAGCGACCCCCGGAGCTCTGGGTGACATTCGACTTTCTGTACCGCAGCTGTTTGATCAGACCCCAGGCCAGGGAGAAGTCAGCAGAGGAGATGTGCTTCTGGTAAATGTAGCCATTAACTGGTCTTGCCTTTAAATACATCTTAATTTGAACATGATTACATGTCACACACATCTATAACTAATGGGATAATTGTCTGGGGGAAGTTAAGTGACGTTGAACATAATATAATATGTCCAGCATATACTAGAGGACATACCTAGAGGAGAGAGGCATGCCTTTTGAACATCAGCATGGGCTATTATTGTAGGCCTTGGTAGGCACAAAGTGTCACATTTCATCTATCTGCAGCTCTTGGAGTAGTTAAGAGGTGTGCTCTGCTCGCTAACCACATCCTGTTTTTTTTTCTACATGTGAATCATTTTACAGTTTGACTATTGTTTCCTCGATTTTGTATGCAGGCGCCCTTGTGGTGTGTGGTCATATGCACACCACTTAAAGCCTCGTATGTGTTCTGTGTGCTCGCAACCGGCAATCAGAGTCCCTCCCTGATTCTCCGAGCCATTTGTCTTTTTTTGTGTCTCTGTGTTTGTTCATCTGTATGTTTGTGTGTGTGTGCGCGTGCGTGTGTTTTGTCTCACGGTGGATCTGTTTGCGGAGTGATGTAGTAATGGAAGAAGCATGGTCCTGTGTGTCTGATAGTCCTGTGTTGATGCTCTAGCCACCCCCCCCCCCCCCCTCCACTGCCAGCAAACCAACATCCTCTGCCTCACACTCTGGAACATTTTGGATTCTCACCCTCACCCTTGCTCTCCCCTCCCTGAACAATACCATGCCAGTTGTATTCATATCCCCCTTTGGATCTCATTGCAGATAGTGAATGAGACCTCCCACTAGTCCAAGGCAGCTTTAACACCACTCCATTGAAATCCCATGTGTGTGTGCCCCTCTGTTGTTTTTCAAATCAGAGATTGGCAGGACCACATGTACACCAGTTGTGTATATACAGTGTGTCAGGGAGAAATCCAGGGAAACTGCCAAGCGTAATTTGTTGTTGCAGACTTGGAGTTGGACCGTGTTGAAGATTTATACTCATCTGGCATCCTCCTGACTTTCCCTATCTGTATCGGTCCAGCCAGCGTCAGAGCCAGCTGGGTGGCTGTGGGTTGTTCCGAATCTGTCAGTCTTAAGTGTCGGAGAGACTGGGTGTAAGATACGAATCATTTGGGTTGTAGGTGCCCCCTGAGTTGTTTGTTGAATCGAGAGAGTGAGAGTGAAGGAGAAGAGAGAAACGCAGATACACGCACAGAAACAGAGAGAGAGAGAGAGAGAGAGAGAGAGAGAGAAGTCCAGCAACTACAGAGAGAGAGAGAGAAACTTGAGATTACAGAGAGAAAAGAATAGATACACACACACACAAAGACAGGAATAGGAAGAAGGAGAGAAAAGCTCAACACGTGCACACAACCCGAAGGTAACCCACACAGACCACAAGAAAGTGTCCCCGTTGGTTTTAGAGAGTACTTAACATTCACAATAGAAGTCCCTCATATCATCTCTGCAGTGGTATTTTAAGTCCTGTTGAATCTGACTGGTATCAAGTGCGCAGAAATGACAGAGAAACTCAAGTTGCATGAGGTTTCTGTACCTTTAGCAAATGTGGCTTCCACAAGCAAGGCCTCAATCTTCTGCCTCTCTAAAGTATCATTTAATGGCCATTCTCTTAGATAATTTCTTCCTTGCTCTCCTCATCCGAGACCAAAATTAACTCCCATTGGGAATGTATGGTTGGGTGTGGCCCCTTTACAAGGAATCCACAAAATGGTGGTGTGGTGGGAGATCAGTTCTAATCCAGCAAACCAATGTTAGGGGACCATAGCGGCCATTTTGTAAGGAGATGTGGGGAAGGAACTTTGACTGCAATTGTGGTGGTGTAGTTCAAAAAGCATCCTTCAAGTTATTCCATTTTGGTCAACTTTGGTACTTAGAAGTGTAGGATAGGGTCCAAATATGTATGGGGAGATGATTTAACGTGTTCTTATTTTGCTGAACCTTCAGTATGCCGTCATCGTGATCTACCATGAGAGACGTCAGTTCCAGAACGTCCTTTTGGTCCCCTGCTTTTCACGGAATGTGCGCAAGCTCTCTGATTGTTCTCTTTCCTGCGACTCCACACTGGCCTTTGTTTCTGGCTCATGGCTGGCTAATTACGGAATTCCGTCAGAGCTCCTACTGCTCACCCGCACTTTCGTAATGTCACCCTGCGCATAAGGTATTTCTGGCTCTGTTCTCATGCTTTTCCCCATTCAAGCAAAAGATGACAAAGTTGGCACGAACATTCTCCATCGGAATGCCGAGGCTAAAAAGAGAGCTTGTGGCAATAACGAATCACTTGTGCCCTCCCAGGGCATTATTCCAAATATAGGCACCTGGATGAAACACCAAAACTATAGGAACCTCGTTCCAATCCCATACATCTTTATTTATCATAATTCAATTCAACTGATTTTCTAAATTGCTTTGTACTCTGGCCATATGACAAAAAAAACAATTTCTTGTATTTCAGAAAAAGTATCCTCTATAACTAGAAATAAGAAAACAACGATTGCAAATTTACAAATGGAAACTCTCAAGGAATGATGGGAGGTGCAGTGAGGTCAGTGTTTTCTACTATGGGTGTTCATGTCCTCTTTCTTAACTAATTGGTTTTGTGGTGTACCCTGCCATGAAATCTATAAACTAACGAAGCAGATGTTCCTTTCTACACAACAGTGTCAGCAAACACAGAAATGCAGAAGTTGTACTGTGGCAGCAGCAGCAGTGAAAACTTGGGTCTGAGCATTCGCAGAGGGCTTGCTTTCCTTTTATACCACCTCCTGAAATAAGCCCACTCCCATTGGCTGAGAGCAGAACTCTTATTGAATCGCATTGGACCAATTAGCAAGTAACACTTCCTGTTCTGTGAAAGATGTTTCCTGTTGATAGTAAGCTTGGAGCTGACGGAGAAAGAGGGGCCTGTTGAAACTCTGCCAGTGCTTCCCTGACCTTTACGGCACTGGCGGAAAATGTGATGCTGCTGGTTTAAGTGAGGTGTATGTGTTCACAGGCATATGGCTACACATACACACACACACACACACACACACACACACACACACACACACACACACACACACACACACACACACACACACACACACACACACACACAGGCCTGATGATAAACACTGTTGGGGTCAAAATGTAAACACACATCTGCCACCAGCTTGTTGGTCTGAGTCACTTTTGCCATGTCATGGCAACAATCCCTACCTCTGTCATGTCATTCAGCTGCCTTAAAAAAACGTTCCTTCTTGCTGTTTCCCTCTCTGTCTCCCCCCACCCCACCCCCCCGCCCCTCTCGATATCGCGCTGTCTTTCACATGTACGTGTCTAACTGACGATGCTTCAGTTTTCCTCTTATGGGTGACTCTTACTTTCCTCTTGACAGAGTTCAAACAGACCACACCACATAGCCCTTCACTGCAAACAACTGCTCTCCCAAAGGGTCTCTTGTAGTAGGTTTGATGGTCAGCATCAGACCTGTACAGATATGTTGACGTGTGTAAAAGCTGTGAATATGAGGCACCAGGTGTCTCTGGTTAGTTTAAGTAATACACTTCTGCCTAGCTATCTTTTTACTACTTCATACTAATGTGTCTTGTCAGTGATAACAGTGAGTTGTTTAACTCTTCAAAACAATTAATTCTTCTTCTTCACACTCTTTAGCGCCCCACACTCTTCTTCTACAGCAGAGCAGAGGGGCTATGGTAGTAGCCACAGGTTGAAAGGAATGTCTACCGTCTGGACGGGAAAATGTAATCAGCTGAGGTTAGCATATTAGGCAGGTTTCCCTCCCACTCTCTACTCTCACTCTCTTCCTCTCTGTTCCTCTCACACACACACTCAGTTAGACACACACACACTGACAGATTTACAGTTATCGTACTTGCTCATATGTACGCACACACACGCACTCACTCACTCTCTGTCCGTCTCTCTCTCTCGTGCACTTTCTCTCTTTTTTTGTACACAGTTTCACTTAAGAAATGCCACCTTTTCTCAGCTATTTTCCTCTGTTTTTATATACTTGGGTCTGTGGCACAAGAGGTCACCTTGTGTGTCCATGTGACACAACAGAGGGGTCTGTGTAGATCTGTGGGAGGTGAATGTTTTTTAAGTCTCTTCTGGGAATATCTTTATCTCAGTGTTGTGAGGGACCCATAAGGCTTCTCCACACATTCCCTCCCTCCCTCCCTCCCTCCCTCCCTCCCTCCCTCCCTCCCTCTCCTCTCTCTGTACTGGAACAGAGAGAGAGAGAGAGAGAGACTAAAAGATAATTAAGTTGTATATGAATACCACACTGTAGTTTTAAACCAGCACAGAACAGACGCCCTACTGTTTGTGCTTCTCTCTCATGAACGCAGCATGCCCACTGTTTTTGCCTGGTGGAAACTGTTAAGTGAGCAGAAACTGGCATGTTGGAGGTATGAAAATTAGACATAATACACATTTTCTTTCCATTTTCTTTCCTGTTTATAGACCTGTTGATCGTGCTTGAGTTGCAGTTACAAAAAACTGCAGTCAGATATGAGCATTTTTCACATTCTAGATTATAATTTATTTAAATCGTCTTCAACGTCATAGCATAACATAATGATAATACTTTAATTATAAGACTTTAGTTGTGTGTGATATGGAGACAGTATATTGATTAAAGAAGTCCTTCATCTATTGAAATTAAACAATACCACTATAGGGCTTGTTCACATTTAAATGACTCATTCTTCATTTGTATCAGACTCTTCAGAGGAAACTCAGAACACAGCGTGTTCAAGACAAAAGTCACTCCCATCTTGGCATTTGTGACTTCTGCTCAGAGGAGATGTATTTTTCCTGAAAACTCTGATATACTTTGTGTCAGGGGTAATAGTCATCATACAAATGCACACATTTTCAGAGTTCTTTGCTGTAAGCAGGGTTCGAATTACGGGGGGGCTTGTGGGGGTTTGACCCCCCTAATTAAGACTTGGACCACCCCAAAATAGGTAAAAAGAACAAGTCGTGGGGTCGATATATTTATATATCATTCTTACCTGTAATCGTAAATATTACTTTACGCCCTGGAGAAGAAGTTGACCCCCCCGATTGACATTGTATAATTCGCACTCTGGCTGTAAGGCATCAGTCATTTCCTTCAAGTTCAATATTAAAGACAGACAACGATTCATAAACTACCTTGAATTTATTTAAATGAAAACAGTAACCGTTTTGTGTCCTTAATTTTTTCTCACTATGATTTTTCACAACATTGTTTAATGATGATAAATAACTCATCGCCAGCTACCACAAAACAACATATTTTCAACTGTCTGAAACTTAATATTCCTTCAAATGTGTATGGAGGTTCTGGTCCCAGGTCTTAACACTGCCCCCCTCTATTAAGCAAAGCGTAACTCCCACTCGATACTGTAGCTTTAAAAAAAAAAACTGTCATTGCTCAATCCCAATTGCTTCAGACACCCCATTCCTGGGAAAATGAATGTGTGCCCTTGTTACAAATATAGTTTTTTTTGGTCGCCACCATGGGCTGCTATTTCTCAGGGTTGTGGGCTACTTTAATAACTACTTTGATCCCACTCAGGTTTGGAGATGGAGATTACACAGCCTCTAAGAACAATCTGCTTCCATTCTTTGGGTGAAACCACACGGCAGTCAAGGCTGAAGGGACGTCATCCTTGCACACTTCATCTCCATCCACCTTTGTCCCAGATCCTCATTCTCTTTCCCCCGGACCCTGACAGGTTGACCACAGGAAGGTCCTCACCGCTGAAGCATTTTGACTCAATGTTAGCTGAAGCTTAAGAGAAACAGGTTAACATGAAGCCACTAGACTTGTCAGCTCTGGCTCTGTTTTCGCTTCCTATTTTTTATGAGCACTGTAAAAGGAAAAGGTGGCATCTTGAAAAATGTGTGCTTCTTTCATTAGGTCAATGATTTTCATACACAAAACATTCTCAAGACCAACATTTTTGTCAGAATGTTTGCACTGCATTTGGGTCCTGTCAAGTCTTTGTGCTCTTCTGGATCAGAGTGATGCATCTTTTCAGCCACTGTATGTTTTTCAGTTGCTGTTAGTCTCCAGTTGGGAAGTTGACTAGCCACTTTTCATCCTCTTTATGGGCCTCTTTTACACTTTGTCATAGAAAATAGTCAAGTTACGCCCATAACCATTTATCTTCCTGTACTGTAAACAGAAACCTTGAGCGAAACAAAACCCAGGCTACACATGACCTTTTTAGTTACAAAACATTTTTCCACTTCAACTCTGAGGGTAATTTCCTATAAGAGATCAATAAAGTTACATTCAAAGCAATCTAAAAGGAACAATCTCACCAAACTCTTGTGTACAGGCCGACCTGTCTGTCTCACCACATCAACTGCTCTTTTGAGTTGTGTGTGGATGTGGGAAAACTATGCAAATATACGGTCCAGGATAAGCAGCGTTTCTGTGACTTCCAATGCACCAGCCTGACTTTGCCACAGTGCACAAATGGGATTACCAAATCCATACAACCAGTTATCTGGGCACAGAAAATGCGGTTTGGTGTGCTCATCGATTTTGGAGATGCAAAGGAGCAGGAGTCTAATTAGTCTGGTACACCTTGTCCTCAGGTCTGTGTGACTAACCACATCAGTCAGCACGATACTTGGCACATTCGAAACATAACATGTCATCCTGTCAGATAAAAAAGACAGATGGTTTGATGTTTTATGACATTCAGAAAAAAAAGGTTAATATCCAAATGTACAACACACAGGATATGCAAAGCCTTTATAACGTGTGTGCGGAGGAACCCGGCCCAGACGATGTGATATGCACCGTTGGGAGCAAGTGAAGTAAGGCCTGATGTTTACAGAGTGACTCACCGCCATACCAGGTCCATGTTTGCACACAATTGGCATGGCCATGTGACTGAGGCGGCTGGGCAGGATCCTACTGCAGGTAGAATAAAAGATAACAAGATCCATCACACAGTACACACACCTGTCGAATGATCCCTTTCGACAGTGGATGGGCAGCGGTGTATGTGTTTACATGCATGACTCAGAACATTTTTCCAAATGCACAATATGTGTGCACACATGCCTAAAAATCATGGATAAAGCTGGATACACATGTTTGGACGTTGAAGCCAACAACTGATTATCGAGAGCTGGGTGTAACTGTCTTACATCTATCTGCAATCTGCTATCCGCCTGGGCTTGTGCTCCCTATCCACCTGTGCTGGTCGTCCATGTGCCAATGAGACTGAGTCACTCTGACAGCTCTATCCACCCAAGCAGCAGTGACTCAGGGTGAAGTAGAACTCGGAGTGTTCCTACTGTATCACTGCCATTCACTTTCTCCTAACAGACTGTACCTGTCTAACCGGACACTGGGAGTGAGAATGTGAGTCTTTTTTTGGAGTGCTTACAAAAAAACGAGTCACTATGGCTTGAAAGGGCTCAGCATAAATAGCCCGTGACTCTATCCTCAACGTCTGCATGGTGTGTTTGTGTGTGCAAGGCCTCGTCGTCTGGACAAAAAAACACAGTGTGCACGTGTGGGTGGTTAAACTATGTCTGGGTCCGACCAAGGGTTATGCAACCCACAGAAGACAGCAGCCAAGATATGAAGCTCAGTCGCTTATCTCCTGCCTGGCTCCTCTCCTTGAGACAGCATTGCCTCTACTCCAGCACCAGTTTACGACTAAAGAGGAAAGGATTGTCATAAACGAGCAATGGCTGAACTGATAACTGCACTCTGCATGAGGATCCCCTTTAATTAGCGCACTTTATAGCCTTGTGGATGCAGTGAAAGCATGTTATGGACGCTAGGAAAGTAAACACTACTTGGGAGGGCGCAGTGTCCACATGGAGCTTACCCTCAGCCATGTTCTGTTGTCGTTTGATAAAAAGGGGGTAGGGGGACCTGTATTTTATGTAGAAGATTGCACAAATGTAAATGTTAGTTATCATTGAAAAGAAGGGGATTCTTTACTCAGTAAGTATGGTAATGATCCCTGGGGGAATATTACACTGTTACAGTAGTAACGCCATCCAGACAGGTCAGTAACGGTACAAAGTAAACAAAACACATTATATAAATCTATGATTTACAGTATTCTGTTTACAGTACTGCAACTAGCAAGCAATGGTTATCCATAGCATTTGTAGCAAGTGTCTTGCCTAAGGTGTGCAACACACTGGTGTGAGTCAAGTATGTTGTAGTTGAACCGAGAAAGCAGGTATGACAGACGGCATATTTCTTTGACAAATACTAAGAATCTAAACTAGTTCTCACCCTTTCATTTCGTCAAGTGTCCTAAGGAATAGCGTAGGCTTTAGAATCTTCTCCTGTCAGGGCTCACAAACCCACCTGACCACACACCTCCACTTCTTTCAGCCGCTCTCACGAGTAGGATCCACCACAAACCCGGCTCTGACCAATGAGCATCGAGCGCCAGCTGCTTTGGCTCCCCATCCCCTCCCACCCCCATGTAAAAAAGAAGCTCTTTAAATGACTGAAATATTTCAAATGCCTGTCCCCAAACAAAAGAGAAGAAAACACAAAGTGGTGGGGTTGAGAGAAAGGAGGGAGCCCTGACCCCAGGTTGACCAGAGAGGAACTTAATCCTAGTTTACGTTGACCTCACTCAGCAGCCTTCTCAAGTGCTAGATGGACGGGTTGGAGGGCCTTCAGGTTTCTCTTCTCACCTGGAGACTCTGAGAGACCTGCGGTTGACCCTGGAGTTATGCAGTGACTTCACCTGGCCAAGAGACCGGCGTGAAGAAGTGACGGTTGACTCTTGTCAGCTGTGCTGCGCTTAATGCTGTGAGTCATTAAGACAAATGTTCTATCGCCATATAAGTGAATTCATAAATGTTGCCACCCTATTATACTTCGATCGTTTCTGAGCAATGCACTGTATGTATGTGCATGTGTGACCTTCTGGTGACCACTCCTATGCCTATGAGTTATAAGACTCATAGTTCTGTGCAATACAGGCATTAATCCTTACCAATTTGGACGGATTTTGAATGTAAATCTTGCTCTTTACACCTATGGTGAGATTATCGGGATCTGTAGGTGCAGAAAGTAATGTGCCTTTTTGTTCTTCATGACTAATAACATGTGTTTTGTGTGTGTGTACATGAACTATCTTCCCATTCCACGTTCTCCATCTGCTACCTGCCGGTTCAGGTTGTCTCATTTTAAGCCCCACCTAACCACAGTGTTTTTTATAGATACAAAGAGATGGGTGGGGGAATTTGTGTAACTATAAGTGATCCTATAAGTAATTACCATGCTTGATGTAGACTCTGTATTTGGAATGCCTTTGTTTAAAGGACAGTTCAAAATCACTCGAGGCTCTGGTATGATTCAAAGAAATGTATTTAGTCATTAAAAGCATTGAAGACACAACCTAGATGCAACCTATGGATGCAGTGTAGTCTAGTAATATGTGGACATGCTGTCCATTTCAAACATCCCCCACTCTTGTATCACTGCTTATTTTGTAGGTGACATCCAGGAAATCCTCGTGGGCACATGGCTTACCTGCATAACATATGGACAGCACCACAGTATCTATAGCCATTATAGAGCAATGGATTCCATACAAGTGGAACAGGGCTATATTGAAGGCTTCCCCACTGAGGAAAGAGAGAGACGTTTTCTTTACCTATGATTCGGCGCTTGTTAAGGAAGACAAAAGCTACGCACTCCCACTTGTGTACAAGAGCACTGATAATACTATGCTTTTGACAAACAACAAATTATTCTAACAGCAAAGTGACATGTTTTTGACTTGAACATAGAGTGAGCCTACTCCCAAAGGCATGTTTAATTTTGTTAAGTCTGATGCTGGAGTTTGTCAGTCAAAACCAAATGAAATCTTAATGACTTATTCAGAGAAGTGAGCTTTTGTGCTCTGTGAACACGTCTGATACGGTTTGCCTAGTTAACCTAATCGTGGCAGGTCAGTTCACAGACTGCTTAAGGGATATACTTCTAGTTTTCATGGGTATAAAAGGCTTTCAGGGTGAGATGAGGTATTTTCATGCTTAAGGTCCCTAATCTGATAATGCATCTGAGGTGTCTTTGCTGGAGTGAGATGTGGAGTAAGTGCTCTTTAAATCACCTGAGGTGTTGCAGTGTGTGTTTATGTCTGTGTGTACAGTCTATGTGTGTGTGTGTGTGTGTGTGTGTGTGCGTGTGTGTGTGTGTGTGCTTGAAGTAAAATACATGACACAATGCAGAGAACATGAACACAGACACACGCAAAAAAAAAAAAGATTAAGAAAATACGATTTTGTAAAAAAAAATGATATACTGGTAGGCTATTAGTAATATTAGCATTCAAAGCATAAAAGTAAACCAAAGAACAACAATGAAAACAAACAACAATTCCAACAATCCATTGGTCAATGTTCCTGCAGGCATAAGCAGGGTGATAACACTTTAGTGAAAGCTGGCAGTGGGTTCAACACAGAGATGACGACACATGCTGCAACTGCTTACGTGCACACTAGCACACACGCACACATGCCCTACCACACACATGCTCATGTGCCACCTGTGCCATGAAACAGTATTGGAATGGGGCTGGACTGACAAAGTTAAATAACTTGTCATACCTCCTTTTCTTAGGAAAGTGCATCAGCGCCTTAAACAAAGAAACAGTTTTCTCTGTACATATTTGTTCATTGTATTTGCTGACTGCTTTTCTCTTTGTGTTCAAGCTCCCTGAACCCACCACCTTATTATTTTATCATCTGAATTGTTAGCTTTTACTCTGACACCGGCACACTCGCTTGGTAAATATTAACATGGCCACTTCTGACACAGTTGCGATATGATTAATAGTCGAGTAATTAAAGACACTCATTTGACAGTCCGTAGTGCACAACGGATGTTTTTTTATGGAACTGATCTTTAAGGGAATTTTGTATTTACTCTATGTTGTTTTCCAGATATGTATTTAAATACATGGTGGTTAAAGTAGTTGATTGACCTTCACACGGCCAGGTCAAAGTACTTCTCCACATCTTGCATTGACAGAGACACAATGAAATGATAGTGTGTGATGATTGAGTGAATGTAAAGGCAGAGATGAATAAAGCGTAGCAATGAATTCCTTTGCCGTCTTGCGGTAGATGTTTCAGTAGATAAGGATCTGAGATGTAGGAAGGTCAGCGGATTTTAAGGCCCAGTTTAGGTCACCTGTTGTCTGAAAGGAAGGTCGGTCCTTTCTGGTGAGGGAGGAACAAAGTGTGTGTGTGTGTGTGTGTGTGGGGGGGGGTGGATCCAGTGGAGTTGGTTTGGAACATCACTCATGTGAGTAGCCATGTCTGTGACCGAATGACCCAAATATCTTCCCCCGAAGCTTACTGATTTATTATTAGGTCTAGATAGTGTTAGCTCTTCCTTTTGGCTGTAAAAGCCTGACTTCTACTTGTCGTCCACCCTCTGCCACCCCCCCCCCCTTACACCTCATGCCCTCCCCCCTCCTCCACCCCTCCACTCTCTCTATTCCACCCTTCACCCCTCCCCCTTCCTCCCCTCTCTATGCCCCCCTCTCCCTCCCTCCACCCTCCTATCCATCTTGGGTTGCCTGTTAGTCAAGTATGATGGCCCTAGGCCTACCTGCAGCATAATCCCCAGTCCAGACGTCTGCCACCAGTCTCACCACCTCTCTGGGATAGTATTGTGGGGAGAGTCTTGTGTTGTCTTTGTGTGTGTGTGTGTCATTTGTGAGGGGGGAGGGGGTAGTCCCTTAACTGTGAAGGGAGTCATTCATTGTGAGGTAGCAAATACATGTCTTTCCTGAGAGCAGCAGATGAAAAGCCATGGTCTTGGTTCAATTCGGTTACCAGTTCAATTTGTGCTTGTAATGCTTTGTTCAAGGGCACAATAGTCAAGATTGTAGCGGGCAGCAGAGACCAGACATTTTCTGTTTTGGTTACTTCCTTCAGTTTCTGCAGTGTCACATTCTCTCAGCTATAGTATATGTGCAACGCTGTCAAGATCCGCTCTCATAATTTTTTTCATGTAGCCTCTGTCACAACTATTGTATGCCACAAGTCACACTTTCGAGTTTCCCCCCCTCTGGTACTGCGGTCAGATTTTCCCGTAATTGTGACAAACCGTTCTGCTGAATTTGCAAAAAAACAACGCACAGGCAAAAACAGACAGTTTTTATACATGGGCCTACATACACACACACAAACAGAGAGAGAGACACATACACACAGTACAAGCACAATCATGTTTTGACTCCAATCTCTCAGCCCAGGATGCTGTGATTAAACCTTTCAATCCTTGTGACTCTGCCTGCCTTATTTAAAAAGGCTGTCTTACTGCTAGCCCATTGTTTGAGCTAATCACAGAATTGTTGGACATCAAATCAGACAGTCTTTTAATGTTTCTCAGCAGGATGCCCTATCAGTCTGCCCAGCTTGAGTCTGCTGTCTGCTGCTTTCCATGCAGAGATCTTATCCTTCCAGCTATTTATTGACCAAGAGTCAAAATATACGCTGCTCATTTTCTGTTCGGTTGGTTACCCTTTTTGGAAACTGCAGTCAAAGATTCAACATATTTATAGCCAATAAGAATCCTTAGAGTCATTTTGTTCTGCTTTTGACAGGCGTTTCATAAGGTACTAAAGGTGGCATTGGCATGCTAGGTCTTACGGAAAGATGCTATAACACGTAAAGGGAGCCCATCGGTTGTAATAAAGACAGGTTGATATGCAACTCTACGCTGCCCATCATCCAGAGGAGTCTGTAGGTGCCCTTCACAATAAAAGTACTGGCTGGTGGGACCATGAGAAATCTGAAGTGCTCAGGTAACACACAGAGAAACACTGAGAGTCATTGGACAATAGCTGTGAATGGGCCTGTCCCATTGTGTTGCAGCATTGTGTTGCATGGGAATGAGGACAGCAGGAAACCTATCCTTTGTTGACCTCACTATTGGTGTTATCACTTTCAACACTAGAGCACACACGCACTGTAGAGTTTACATCATACACACGAGACAAACAGCTATGCTTAAGGGAATAGAGTCAGATACATGAAAGGGCACTAGGAGGACATGTACTGAGACATAACATAAGACAGCATGTAATCTTCCAAATGATGTCTAATTTACAATTCAACTCCCAGAGGAAATGACAGAATCAGAATATGATTACCTATTGTGTCTGTTCTGACTGTTGTGCTATCATCTTACAATACCCATGTTTTCACAGCTGTCCCTGTTTTCTGGCATATATTGTTTGTCTGAAGCCGAATTTCTGAACATCCATCAGAGATAACCTATATCTAGCCATTGCTAGCCATCATACCATTACATTTCAACATGTTTGTGTTGAAGTTGCGTAACTACTGGTTTTGGAGAGAACATTTTACTGACACAATAAAAAAAACTGTTGCTTAAGTATGGTGTAAGTATTAAGTAAGTGTTTGTACTCTACACATATTTTTATTTTTATTTGAGGGAGTAATGGTGAATAAATATTTAGCCGGGAAGACTTAAGAGGACCATGTCAGGATTGACCAAACCAGAAGAACCAGACCAGAATAGACCAGACTTTAATGTGCCGGACTGGGATTAGCAAAACCAAGAAAGACCAACATGGACAAAATTGTCCAAACCAGGATGAACCAGACCATGATAGACCCGACCCCTGTGCAGACCAGAATAAATCAGACCCTTTCCAGACCACTGGTCAAAAATCTAAAACAAGTGGATGCAAATGAGTTGCCTGAGTCTTGTAAGAGAAGAGCCACATTTTAATGCCATCGCTGAACAAGTGCCAACCTGTATTTTATGGGAAGGTGAATATTGGAGATGGATGGCTGAATGTAACACTTAGATTCCCAAAAGAACATGTATTCCTCTTTGCATTGTAACACAGCAATGAACATGCCTGTGGGAAGCATTTAAAACAAGTTTTAAGTAAAAAACAAAAAAGATGCATTCATCCCTAGAACCATTCCCTTCCAGCACCTGTCCTTACCTCCTCACCTCTTCACACATCCATGTCATCTTATAGCTGGGTAGTCTGAGGCCTGGAAGATGTGTTCTAGATAAGCCGGCCTGCTTAACACGTCCAGGGCTTCATGGACCCTAAGCCAGTTGTGCAGGCTGGAGTGGTGGAGTCCTATTTCAAAGCTCAACCAGCCTTTATGTCCCAGACACACTGCATTCCTTTGCTGTTGGAGTAAATTAAAATGACTGATTCAGTCATTTGTTGCTGTTGTGTTACGTCTCTGACCCAGAGGTAGTTGTATGCTAGCTCCTGCCAGATACTGTGATAGTGTAGGGAGCTTGAAATGCTTTAGTTTAATGTGGTAATATCTCTATATTCTGCATGTTGATTTATATTATATTTTCTACTATATGTAAACCTGAGCTACAACACAAAGGGATTTGTCTATCACCTAGTGATTACTGAACAATATCTGCCTTGAACGTTTTATTTCAACTTTAGGTATTTTTTAACCCTAATTCCTTCATTCCCATTTTAAAATATTCAAACAGTACATTGTTTAACAATGCAATGCGCTTGAAACAATTGTTTGTTTATTTTTCCCAACAACTAGACTTGAGGAACAGGCCCTCTGCACGGTTGTTTAGAGACACCTGAACAAGAGTGGTTGAGGTGATTAGTGGTCTGAGGAGTTTAGTTAAGGTGACCTCTTTAATTAGACAAAACCCTATTGTAGGTAAACACTCGGCCACCTGATAGCATCTCCTCTTAGCCAGAATACCCCTCCCCCCTCTACTCCCCTCGGGTCAGACACAGAGACAACGTCTTTTATCAACCTCTTTGACCATTGCACCCCCCCCCCTCCACCTCAGAGCCCCCACCAAGTCTAACCACTGTCTCCACACCAAACAAAAATCCATTAGAAAGTTAATCAGGATATATGTAGGGATTGTTTGAAGTGGTCAGTCGTGTCTTAGCCTCCTGCCAGGGGGATCCACATCATTGTAGCTTATAGGTTGACCCATGCAGGTTGCTGAGGGGCCGGATGGCCTGTTGACTTCCTTGTCGCAGACACCTGGGTAATGAAGTACACATGCTCTTACAGGAGACTCTCATTCATCAGAGTTTTTTTAATTCTTACTTGGATGTGCATTCTTTTGATAGAGCATGAACGGTGCAACAATTCAAGCTTGTTGAAGGGGGCAAGGGGGAGTGTTTACATCACTCTGGACATCATTTACACATGTACATTCTGAATGTTCAATTGAAAACGTTGCTGATGCTTAACTAGAGTACACACATTTCTATGAATAACCAATAATGACCTTTTCGACTACTTAGATTTTTGTCACCTATTAAAGACAGTGCCACCTTCTGAATGACTTCTTCATTAAAAAACAACATGATTGTTTGGATTATTTCCAAGGGATATGATCATGGACGACACTGGTTTTCAGTCTGCTGCATGAGAATCTTGGACAGGAATAGAAGGAAGTTGTGTTTGCAGTTAATCCTAGTAGTTCTAGTTACACCCTTCCTCTTTCACTCCACTGCCTACTTTACCAGTGGGCCTAGCTGCAGAGTACACAAAACAATAAGCGTGTGCATTCAAGGGCATTCAAAGGGCACTTTTCCAGCTGTAGTTCAAAGGTCAGTTAGTTGCTCAATCAGCACGTGACATCATTTCCCTTCATGAAATGGCAGCAAATGAAACAACAGCCACTGAAAACATTATCAGCACCACAAAGGAAAGTAGTCAGTAAACATGTGTTATGTCTGCAGTTGGTATAAGCTGAGGTGGTCTCCCTGGTTTGCACCTTGTTATTGATCTCCACGACACTGGCATAGGGGTGCATGTCAGACGCATGAGTGACCTTGAACATCCGAGGGTGGTGTCCTCCTCCTATTGTCTGGCATCATGTTTTGCTTTGTGGATGAGAGAGCATGGATACTAGAGGTTGTAGGTCTGCTGGTTCAAATCGGTCCCGCAAGTTCAGCCTGTTTGTTTTGATGTTTTGCTCTCTCTCTCTCTCTCTCTCTCTCTCTCTCTCTCTCTCTCTCTCTCTCTCTCTCTCTCTCTCTCTCTCTCTCTCTCTCTCTCTCTCTCTCTATTACTTTTAAAGCATATAACAACGGTTTTACAACATGGGCTCATTTTAAACAAGTAGAGAAAAGTATCCTCCCAAACCAAACAACCAATTCAACCAAACAAACAACATGATAAGATATGTTAGAGATTTTACGGAGCATATTTACACTGGAAAACTTCTTGACATTCCGCCAATATTCTGTCTTGTTAGATTAGATACAACATTGGCATGTGTTGCCTTTATTTTGTAAAGATAAAGACAAAGGTGAACAACTACACAGTGTGCCCAAATGGATTTGGCAAATAAAACAAGTGTGGTAACAGGACAGGACAACAGGACTCACACACAGAAGTCACATGAACTTCATGGGTGGAACATGTGCTTATTACTTTATTGTGTCCTTTGTTAACATGCCTTACAGTTCATATCAGACTGGCAAACAATCAGTTGTGCATTGAGCTGCGCACCAGCTGCATCTCTCATCTCAGCACACGTGATATGGACTGGGAGGAAAACATGTTACAACACAGTCCCTTTACTCCTCAGCATCTATTCTCACTCTGTCACTGAACTACAAGCACCATCTGCATTCTTGGTTGAAGTCACTAGTTACCACAACAGACTCATAATTCAAGGTATAATACATGGGTTTTTGCATTCTTGGGAAATGTAGTTAGCGACACGGAAAGGGATAGGTAATAAAAAATATTGTACTTCAGATACAATGGCCATAAAAATGTCCCAAGCTTCATGAAAAGAAAAATAGACGCTTCTTCACATCCCCATCTCAAATTGAGTTTTAGATATTTTCACCGACTTCGCCCTGGCTATAAACTCTTCTAGTTGGACAATGAGACTCATGTTGTTAAACAACTTTAAAGCTAAAACAACTGCCGGCTCTCTTTGTGTTGTACACTGACAGAAGTCAAACATTTACTGACCCTAAAAATAAAAATGTTTTCTGCAGATTGTATAATTACATAGCGGGGAGCGGGGATGTTAGTGTGTAATGTGATGCCTTTTTAGTGTGTTTGTGAAGGGAAGGGGTTGTGAAAAGGGAGGGGGTGGGCTGGGGGTTAGTTATGGTATAATATAATTAAAA
Organism: Osmerus eperlanus; assembly: GCF_963692335.1. Classification (NCBI taxonomy): domain Eukaryota; kingdom Metazoa; phylum Chordata; class Actinopteri; order Osmeriformes; family Osmeridae; genus Osmerus; species Osmerus eperlanus. The sequence continues at coordinate 6,325,168 of NC_085033.1, forward strand.
TAGGATGGCCTTCACCAGCCTCAACTTGTTATTGTATAAAACCCCAAAACGATGGTAGTGTAAAAATAGGGGTTAAGGAGACGTTTGAGCTGAATGCATTAACCCATGAATGGACTTCCAGACTTCACAACCTTATTGTGAAAAGAGAAACTTTTGAACACTTGATACGTTTTTAGTAGTGCGCTTTATGATCCAAAGTTGACTTTACCATATAGTCTAAGACTGTATCAAGGCCACAGTGAGTGAGTGTACACTAATAGTAATGGCCGACGTTGTTTGAATTATGTTTTAGTACCTGTACAGTACATACCTGTGGTATATATGCAACATAAAACCGTTAACATACTATATCCAGCTCCTCAAACAAACTTTTAAGAGACACTGGTAAACTTTCAACCTCTCATTCCACTTCGACCAATGGAGGGAAAGCCTATCGCCACTCGTTTTTTGACTTATGCAATTTTATCCGTGAGGTATTTTACTGAAGTGGCAGCCTATTTGGCCTCCCATTAAAGCACTGTGGTATGTGTCCCCGGGACTGCTGAGGTTGTTTTGAAGTGCAAATCAAAAAGCCTGTGTGTACAGAACGAGCTCATTCACAGCTCTCGGCCAACTCAATGGACTCATTTGTCCATGAAGGTAAACACTCAGCAAGGAGGCCCTCAAATATGGCCTTACAAATACCTGCCAGCCCTCTCTGGCTCTCCATCTTATGTGACAATGAACACATTCCTATTCAGACGCCAACGTTGCACAGTGCGATAGTGTGGTGTTATTTGGGTCGACGCACCTGAGCAAATGAATGAAACAATGTTTTGATGTATGGTGTCCTCGGGATGGCCTGATTCCATCTTTGGTGTAGCAGGAAGATCAAAAAGTGATGGAAACACAGCAGCAGACCTGAATATCATGAAGTGTGTTTTGGTCAATGCTTTAGTATCACCTTTAGTAGCTGTTTGTGGCTCAAACACGTGTTTCCCAGGTTACGAGACTGAGTGAGATCCACCTGGCTCATGGGCTCTTGCCCTGCACAGTTCCCAGTACGATGTCACAACATACATACACACACCCAAACACATTGGCATTCCTTGTACAATAGTTGGGGGTAAGTGAAGCTTCAGTAAACAAACAAGGACATGACGGACACTATCTTCCCTAATAAAGAAAAAGGTGATCAAGTTTGTCAAGGTTGATGTCTGCGTATGATAGACTAGGCCCAGACAAACCAAACAAACACCAAAAAACTGTGTGACTTGTGACTCATCACTAATATTGACATATTTTCTGAGAACCAATAAGAGGGCAGAGGCTATGTTTTTTAAGTCATTCTCAAGCAGGGTGTGTGTTAGATGTCTTTGTCTGTCATGTCTCTCATTCTGATCTATCACACAGCAGCAAGCGTAGGTGAGAGCATACTTCAGTTGATGCCGTTGTCAACACCCTGGGAGGAACTCAGTGAATGACTGTAGATACAACATAAACTGTAAAAAAGAAAAGAAAAGTGGTTTCAATGGTGTGTATGTGTGTATACGTGTGTGTGAATGTGCATGTGTGATTATTGTGTGTGTGTGTGTGTGTGGGGGGGGGGCGTTGTAGGTGATTTCTTTGCAAAAGGGCTTGTTTTTTCAAGCCGCTTGTAAAATCCGACTCTGCAGGATGTAGCTTGCTAATATAGTGTCGTTGGGCAACATCCCACGCAAGCCACAGTCATGCCTCAGATAACATAGTTTTACTTTTGCATGAACGGTATTTTAAAACCTTGTCAAACTAAAACAAAGTGTCCTGCCCATTGATATGTCTGTGGGAAAAGTACTGTAATCTCCTCCCTGCAGAAGTCAAGTCAAATACTTGAAACCTTCAAGACCTGAAAACATTACTAGGTCAATGTCCACGTAGGATTTGGTCAAATTCAGAAACTAGGACATCACTGGACCTTGGATGTTGTTTCAGAGTCTGTTTGACTCTGAAACTTGGGATCTCTTTTAAACTATTTTAATCTCTCATTGGCCAGGACATAATACAAAGAGTAGCTACTTTTCCCTTTGAGGATTTGCACTGTATCAGCATTGTTTAAGTTTGCCCATCAATGGGAAACCATGCAAATTGCAGGGATGGGTGGGTATGTATACTGTAATTTTAAATGGAATATAGTGCTCAATTTAGAGCCGTGACGCGGTCAGGGGGCAAATGTAGCGCGCCGCTCGGCCTGGGCTTTCTGATTGGCTGTTGTTTGCATAGACAGGGCCTTTCCACTGGTTGTGAGCGGGCGGTTCTGATGTGGTCAACCGTGTGGGCCTGATGATGGGGTTCTGTGTGTTCCCTGACCCTGACCATAATGGACAACTTTTACCCGCCGGAAGAAAATTATAGCCCCTCTGGAATGTTGCTGTTATTATTTTCCTACTTCCTTATGAAATACAGGAGGACATTTCTGTGTGTAAAGAGCCATTATAAAAGAATCAGAGTTAAGCTAGCTAACCATTCTCTGGGGGAAATGGGTGTAGTAGTTTGTAGAAGAGGATGTAGGCGGCAGTGGGTGATTAGGAGAGAATAATGATGAGTTCACAGATGGTTTATGGGGATGTTGTGCCAAATCACACAGGAACAATCAACAAATAAGACAAATGTCTTCTCCTACCCTCTGCCTACTCCTTTAATTCCCAGCTGAAGACTGAAAAGCACTGTATTTCACAAGTTGTGTTTGGTTCTGTGCAATAGAGGAGCACAAGCCATAATTCATAACAATACAAGACATTCAATCTAGTGGTCTTGTAGGGTGAAAGGGGATGAGTGTTTAGCGAAGATGGATTGGAGCCACCCTTGAGCAAAGAAGGAGTCTGATAAGGTTATAAATATTGCTCAGGACCATTTGGTAGAAACATGGGCTTTGTGGAAGGTTCTCAAGGGGTCCTTTTGCTCATTTTTACCTTGTGGGTTTTGAAGAGAAAAGTCTCTTCTGGGAGTAGAGGAGGTAAAATAGTGTTTTAAGTGTTCTGAGTCACACTTAAAATATATCTCCTGGATAATTGTCTCAAACCAACCTGTGGATGTTGGGAAGCCTATATGTGACTCCCTTAAATCAACTTCATATAAACTCAAAATTGCCTGATATATTTGGCCAAAGTCGTAGGGGTAAATTTAATGGGGTCTGCATGAGCTAAACAGACTAACCACAAGGGTCAACACTAAAAGTAAGACTGGTTTGGCTACAGTGTGTCTAGCATCTGTTTTTAAAGCTAAACTGACAGAAACTGGGGAACTCTCTTTGTCCCTCACTCTCCAGAGACTAACAGTAACCTCAGACTGGAACAGGTGGCATATCTGTCTACTTTCATGCAAAAAAAAGGAAAGAATGGGAGTAAAACTCATCATTAGGGATTAGCTCTGCAGGGTCAGCAGGCCTTTGACACCTGATAGACAGCCAGTAACCACTTTTTTTCAAGGGGCCCTTTGGTCTGAATGCTTTTTGAAGTGTGTAGATTAAGATCACAAAGATTAGAGCAGGTTGAGTTTGGTAGGCGGATGGGGGGGGGGGGGGTATTGCGAGTCCTGGTGCTTGGAAAGTACTGTTCGTGATGATATCTGATGTGAAAGATCAAAGGAGGTGAGCTTCAGCCCTCTGGGACACCATTGGCTTCGGTTGTTGTTCTCACCTCTCTCCCAGGGGTTGTTGTGTGTGTGTGTGTGTGTGCGTGTGCGCCCACTGCACTTTTCCACAATCTCTGATCTCAATCAAGGTGTCATGGAAGGTGATAGATGTCCTCCAGCTACAAGGATATTTATAAGACATATCATGAAGAGCCAGGACCGTGTAATCTGTGTGTGATGTTGCTCAACATGATCAAACATCCTGGAGGGTGTCATTAGGCTTGTCAATAACTTGTCAATAAGCTTCATCTGCTTTTTACTCTTCATGAATACAGTTTAACCCTAACAAAACCACAAACCTTGCTTTTGAAGGTAAGCCTGCTTGATAAATCTCCTGTGTTAGTGTGATGAGAAACAGTGACTCTGATGTCGGTAATGCTGTTGGTGACCTTTGGTCCTGATACTTGAAATACAACAGCATAGGACCAAACCAGTCAATCGACTACATTTCTGTCCGTACTAGTATTAATTGCTGGTAAAAAAAAACACAGTGTCTGCACTGATTGTGCCATCAGTCAGGCTGTAGGTAGTAAATGAGTCACCATAGTGATACAGACTAAGTAATCGCACAAATTGCTTTAATGTGGGTATGTGTCGCGTCCTCCTGTCTGCCCGCTCCATCCTACAACACACACATTGCACACACACACACCTTGAACAGAGGAAAGAGTAGGCGTGCTGCACCTCTCTAATGGCTGTGCGTCCTGGTTTACGCTCAGTCAGGTGATGTGGTTAGGGGAGCAGGTCTACTGTGTGTTGAAAGATGGAGGAGGAAGGTATTGTTCTGCAGTAATGTAGTCAGCGGGTAGGTCTATCACACTTTTATGTTGTGCTAAACTGGCTCTTCTTGCTTTTAACCCTTGTGTTCTCTTCGGGTCGTTCTGACCCATCAGTCATTGTGACCCACCGTCGTATTGCGACAACTTTACCGCATACAAAAACAAAGTGAAGCATTTTCTTTTAACCGTCGGGCTGTCTCAGACCCCCCACATTGTGAAGGTTAAAAGAAAACTATTTGTATTTGTTTTTGTATTGGGTAAAATTGGGTAAACACAATGGTGGTTCGTTATGAACCTTTGGGTCATGTGACCCGAAGGCAGCACAAGGGTTAATGAAGGCCAACCCACAGGCAGTGAACGCAATTACACGAGGGCAAGAAAATCAGTTCTCACACATACACATGCACTCACAATCACTACCCAAACTCTAAAAATTGTGTTTTTAAACATCTGGAGAGACCCTGACATTGGACATCTGAATACACCCCCAAAAAAGCTCCTCATGCCTGAGCCTTTTTCATGTGGTATCGTTCTATTTCTGCCTCAACCTTGAGTTTTTACTCTGTTATATCAGATACACCACAATGCTATCCTGGCCATATCCCTCTAGTAAATTATTACATTGAAGGAACCGGTCTACAGATAGTGTGAATCATTGTAGGTTATTATAGCCAAGCCAAGTCAGTGGGTCCCTCTTCTAAACCCCCATCCCATGAGAAGGATGTGTCTCAAGGGTTTATTTTTACTTTGCTGTGAGTGGTTGTGGCACAAAACCACCACATGGCTTTAAGATTGAGTGGTCTTGGTGGAAAAGACAGGGCCTGAAATTATAGAGGGAGAGAGTGGATGTCACACAGGCCTTTCACCCCTCCCCCCAACCTGACCCCAACCCCCACCTAGGACTGACTGGGTAACTAGACATGGGTTCCTGGAAGGAATCCGCAATATGCTGTCTGAGAGGGAGTTGGATCATCTGCACCTGTATGTATTCCTGAACCTTTCAGGTCTTCTGCAGTGATGAGTTCTTAGGAATTCAGTCATGTGAACATACTTCAACGTGTTCAACGTAAGCATTCAAGGTATTGTAGAATGTAGATAATGCCATGTCAAAGACTAATCTAGCTGAGAAGGGTTTCTAGGTTTAAGACCAGACTTAATCTCAGGTCTGAAAGGATTGTACTCTCTTGAAGACCTGTCGCATTTTGTCCACATTGCTACAAAGTCTCAGCTAGTTTGGATGTGGAATAAACAGCCTTGTTCATATCTCTCTGTTGTTGTCATATCTCTATCGAAAGAGCTTGGATAAACAGTAGCAAGCCCAACCATATTGAACTCCACTGCAAAGCAATGTCAAGTTCCAAACCACTTACCTCAAATGAGCCGACCTAAACTATGTGTTCATTCACTGCTTTCTGATTGTCCTCCAAATTCACCCATCATCACCCGTCAATCTCTTGACGAAATGAACTCCTCAGATGAGAAGGACAATGAAGGGCCTGCAGCGAATGTCTCCGAGTGACACTGATGTCAAACACATGTTCCCCACAGCTCAACAGAAATAGACAAGCCTATTTAGAGGGAGGGTTGGTTTGCATGCAGGCTCCAAGGACTGATGTTTGCAATCTGGAGACCGCAGCCGGTTTTTACATGATCAGTAATTCAAAAAGTGGTCAGCAAAGGAACCCATCTTGCGCCTCTGTTTTGCTGTTGCCATGCACTCGTGCTAAAATATCACCAGGCTCAGAGAAACTGGACGGAGAGAGCAGAAACTATGTCATATGGCATCCCAATACAATCACCATGTCCGGGAGGGGGGGGGCAAGAAAGACAAACACAAATATTTTCAGTAGCAAACAGCTCAACCATAAAGTGGTTGTGAACTGGTGGTATATCAAAATGAATGTGAGGTTTTTGAGTCACATCACTGACTGTGGATCACAGCTGTTGGACTTGTGATCATCTCCAGATGTAGATCAAGTTGAATTAGGAAATAGATTTAATTGTCATTGAGAGGATTTCTAGCCGAGGTTTTGGCTTTTCGAAACCACTGGTATTTGTGTCTGTGATTGTCATTACTAGTAAGAGGTGCAAGCAAGGTGCTTCTGGGTGGAAGCTGAAACCAGAGGAAAACTTTTCTGTTGCTCCCAGCATTGAAGAGCACAAGCCATTTCCAACTAACATTTGTCTTCAAGAGACACAAAAACTGTTTTTTTTTTTCGTTCTTTGAACATTTCACAATTAACATCCAGCTGTCATGGCGGTCTTCTGTGTAGTCTCAAGCCACACAGACAGGGATTTAGATGCTTTGTTTTGCCAGAAAAGACCTCTCCATTTACAGTACATGCTGCCTCAAGCAGAGTTTAGTCCACTGATTGTAAAGAGAAAAAGGCCTTTTATTTGTCTAAAGCGGATATGATACTGTGAATGTGAATGTTTAGCAGCAACTATTTTTGACTTTATTATAATGCTAAAGGAAGATTTATTTTACAACTGAATGACTTCCTTTCCTTTCATGTTACCATTGCTATCTGTAAAGAATGTCTTGTTTTCCAACCTGGGAGGTTTTACATGTAATGAGCTGTCAAAGAACATTTTCTGGAGCTGATACCCTCAGGTGCTTAATGGTATATCACAAAAGTACCAATGGTTCCACAAAGTTAATTTGGATCCATCAACAAGTCTCTGTAGAGACTAATATGCAAATATTGCACTGTTGGAAAAGCTCCCATTTCTGTTATTGTGGGCAATCCATTTTTTCTATTTAAACATATACAATAAATGTATATTGTAAATGGGAGTTGGTACATTTGTAGTTACCTTTACTAAAGATAAGGAAAACATATACAGCCTATACTGTAAATGTGGCTGAGGGCATTCTAGTATTCTAATTATTGTTTCAGAGACTGAAGCTGATTATGTAATAAGGGGTGCTATATGTCGAATATCCAAGCCAACGTCAGTAACACGATACTGTACTTTGAATGCTGTTTCTAGGGCAACATAATATCTAAACCGTTTTTTTTTTTTTTTTTTTGCATGGGACTTTGGAGAGAAGTAATCATGGTAATCTTGCCAAAGGTTTATCTTTCCGTTTGCCTTTGTCATGGTGAAACCACTGCTCATTAATTCAGAGTGTTCCCTAACAGGCCCGTCATGTCCTAGGATTTAGAATTGTTGAAAGGAATTTAGTATTATTCTGTATGCAGACTTGGGTCAAATGTATTGACCTTGTACCTTTAAATATGTGAGGTGAAAATAATTTTGCTAAATCCATTCTGATTCTGAAATTATAAGTTATATACTTTGTGCGAGCTTAGAACGAATGTGTCACATTGATTTTCAGGGTCGTGAACGTTTAGTTATTTGCTGTAATCCAAATAGTCTGAAGTCTGGATAGGAGAATGGAAATCCATATTTGGAATTTCCTTCTTCTGTACTCAAACCACACGCATACTCACACACCTCCTATTAGTAAAGTAATGCGTTTCTACTGGTGTGGATGTCTCATCATACTCTACAGATGCCTTCCACCACCATAAATATTCTCCAAGTGTTTTCAAGATGCCTAATCAACAATTTAAGTATAGGTGTAACAAGGACATTATAGATGTGCATATCAGGTTAGTTAGGCTATTAGGAACTACGACTATTGATGTCATAAAGAAGGAGTGTGAATGGGAGTCCAAGAATGCAAGGGCTTCCCTGTACTGTAGGCATGCTGGTTCCTAGGCAGCAGGGTTCCGTGTACAGGTAAATAATATGGTGCCGTGCGACGCACCTGTATATGTGCATGTGAAGATTAGAGTAAGTGTCACATTGTGCAATGTCAACTGGGATTGCTATCTGGGTCCATCTATTATGTAACTGAAACTTTCCATTCACAATCTACAATATCTATGTCCATTACAGAACCTATTTTTTGATTCTATATACATGTTGTTGCAGGGTCCAGTGATACCGGTGCATTTCTGTAACGATGGCCAAATGAACCAGTGATCATGATCTGTGTAAAAGAGGATAAGGAGTACAAATGTATAATAAATGATTCCACACCATAGTATCCTTAGATCTTACAACTGCACATGAAATCATTTGTTTGATATTTCAGACAAATTTCAATTCTCTGTCTTGAAAAGGCATTGTAAATGAGATGTCCTTATCCAGAGCCTCATCGCTGCTTTTGCCAAATATCAGAGAAGTTTGCTGAGCAAGTTCAGGCCAGGAACACAGACAGTGCTACTACAAGCTTTAAGACTTAGGCCTTAGGATGTGTCCACACTGAATTAGGGGGAGACAGGAGACACAAAAGATTAAGCCTGACTGTCACTGACTTTATGCAAGTGAGCTTAAATATCTTAATGTCACTTTAATCCATATTTCAAAGTATAGAACTTCCCCTACCAGTCATTCCAGTTCATGGAAACATACCTTTAGCATTTACAGTGAAGTAACACAAACATTCACAGACACATTGTTGAATTACATGCAATGCTAGGGTTACTTTAGTGACAACACCATCTTCATTCTGCTACAGTAACTGGAAACTGGCAAATGCCAAAATACGAAGAAAAAACAACTCAAGTCTCAAATCCAATGAGGTTACTTCAGATTATCATGCACATGATCATGTTGGCTCATGTTGAGCCTCCTCAGCCCTGATAACATTCCCCTTCTTTTTCTGATAGAGTCCTGTCAATGATTCACCTCCAGAGACAAAACACACCTGTTGCGTTGGCGTTACGATGAGACTAGCAAGATATCCCGATTACACCTGTCCTGAAAACTACTGGACAACACGCCAATTGATTGTACCCGTAAAACACAAATTATTCAGATTTCTGACAAGGACAAACACTGTTGGTGACTCAGAAACGACAGGTCTACTGTGACATCATCTCTTCACGACTACTGTAGAAGAGTTGTCGCCTCGTAAGACAAACCTAATGACCTAATATCACACCACTCCAGACTTCAGTCTCGCTAACCCCTGAACAATGGCTACTCTGTGCTTGGCCATCCTATTCCTGCACACCAGGAACCTTCTAGTGTGTGAGACAGCCAGCGCAGTTTGAGTCACATCCTCCCCGACGTTCCAGCGTGTTTACTGAATGCTGGTTCTAAATAGTAGCTGACATCACACACACAGGCCTCTGGACCCTGAGAGAACCACTGTTGGGTGGAAACATCCACAGACCTCTATAGACCAAGGGGCCTTGAACAGGAAACTTCTGGCCACTTTTCCCCTCTATTTAGCATTCCACACACAGACAGCAGGTGCCTTAGGATGACGGCATTACATGAACTTAACAAACACCCCAAAATACAAATGAAGTAATAAACTCAACTTGTTGGCCCTTCACTGATACAACTTGAAGTTAAATGTCACAAGGAAACAAGAGAGATATGCTAAACATGTATTTATTGATTTGAAATTGAGTGGTAAAATGTCACAATGAGGAATATAATTATTCTTAACAGGTAATCATTGATTTTAAATTTCACAGGCATGGAATCAAAGGGATTTAGAGTGCAATAGATGCAGAAGGAGATTAGAGAGCTTTACAGTTGGCATAGAGTTTAAATTCTTGGGCAACTTGACGAGTAATATCATACCTTTTTGGCTTATTGGATTACAAGCATTATCGCAATTGGCTATCATCCATGGCAAGACAGGCCAAACACTGAATGGGGTGTAAATATAAAAAATACAAAAAATACAGATTATTTCACAGTGACCTGAAAACAAACGAAACACTTAATTGGAATTTAGGACGTACTGTACCAACAAATACATACAATCAAATTTGAGACGTGACAGAACACAAAAAAAATACTGTTTAGTACATGAAAGAATAAATCATTGTCTAAGACTGACAGAGAGGAAGCAGCTGACCTGTGTTGTGATAACAGTAACTAACGTAACATAACTTATGAACAGAACCTTGTAACGTCCCCTCAAACGACCCACGAACAGTGCAACATGTGAATGTGGACCGCACAGCTCAGAAGTAAACTTAGTCCATTTCTCCAATAGCCTTTCCTGTGTTCGGAGCTATACAGTGCCTACAACACTACAACTTGTAATGCAAAGTATGACAAAGGATGCCTTCACGTGATTGCTTGAGATATTCAATGTAAATGACCTATTTGAACAAAACAAACTGACGCGGAGAGCCAGTGATGCCTCATGATTGACACCTGTCGCACACGGATGTCAGGGAGACTCCGCCTCCTCCTGCTCCTTCCACCTGCTCACTGCAGACTGAAGCTCCGCCTACTGGGTCCGAAGCTGATAATCTGAATATGAGGAGGAAATGATGAGACTTAATCAAATGGACGCTTAAAAAAAAAAAAGAAGGACGAGAGAGGAAATCACCGAGAAATAAACTGGAAAGGCAGCTGAGCCTTTTAAAAAGGACAAATTATCGAAAGAGGAACAAAAGGAAATTAGTTGAGGATGTTTAGCAAATTAGTGGATAGATTAGCAAATGAACAAAAGGTCGAAAACATGCAAGACTCCTGATTAACTTTATAACTGCCAATGTTGGCCCCAAAAAATTCGACTACGACACAACAGACGAAATGTTGCTTAATTTTCTGGGTCCACTATACTGTATCCCCCATTTCACAGAGCTCTACCAGAGATCTTATTGCATGTGTTACATGCAATAAGAATGCGTTGCATTTCCATGTGTTCCCCAACCATTACTCAATGCGCACACACCGAGGTTATCAAGGACACGTGCCTCTCGATCTGAGGCTTCACAATTTGGGGCCGAGGCCGCCACATTGCAAAACCTGTGGCTCGAAACCACCTTGCTATGAGAGCCGGATGGAAGAGTCCACACGCTCGTGAAGAGAAATATCACATATTCAAGGGAGGAATTGTTCCTTACCGCCGTTCTGCGTGATGTAGCGCACCCATGGCAGGGCCTGGTAGCCGCTCTTCTCTATGATCTTCAGGTAGCGCACCTGCAGAGGGGGAGGACAGGCACACACAGTTGGCTCTGTTGGAAGACACGAGGTAGGTAAACTGTGTCTGGCTCACTCGGCAACAACCTAAAACCTGTCATTGGAGCCTGGTGACCAAGAGGCTTCTTCGTTTCCGTTCACGCCGTCGCGAAATATCCCAGCCCAAATCACAAGTGTTCCTCTTATGTGAAACGGGTGCACGGGAATTGGACGTTGTAGGTCCCAGCGAAAGTGACGGATATGGACGAGGAAGTGGTTGTGATATGGGTCACCACCGAAATAAGGGAAGCATGTCTCACGTCTCCTGCCTTCAAGGGACATGCCGCTCATTTAATACATGCCCAGGGTCAGAAAATATGAAATACGCGTCAGCAGTATTGAGTTTGAAATTACACAAGCCATCAACTGGCATTTCATCAGAGGACTGCTGCAACCGAAACATTTCAAAGTTCTCGGGAAAACGATTTCCTGTTACTCTTGACATTTAAAACTAAACCACGGGCGGGGGAAAGTCTACAGCCCAAAGCCCCCCATTAAAATGAGACTAGTGCACCATCCACGTCCAGAACTACACCAGGTGGAGGTTGAACGCATCAGACTGGCTGATTGGTGACTGGCTTGTCACTCTGGCAATACGTCTGGGATGTCATCCTGCTGCCTGATGGCACACCTTCCAATGAACGTATAAGAATTTGGTTGTACCTGATGACCCTTTTTTTGGTACACTTTAAAATGAGTCCTGCTGCATGAGCAAATTCCAGCAGCAGCTATCTGCCACTAGCCCAGATCTGGTTGCATTAGCGTGGTGTAGCATGCAAGCCAGCATACTTTTCTGACTAGTCTGAAAAAGCACAAACATCTGAGGATGTCTCTGGGTAACAGATATCAGGCACGGGGATGTGTAACCATGCACTGTACCATGTATGAATGGGACTACGCATGAAAAGTGCTAAAATGTCTATATTCTTCATACAATATCTTCAAACAATATCTTCATACAGTATCTATATAAACACATACCCATTTCACAACGCTAGAGTCCCAGAACCAAAATAACGTGTGGTCCAAGGACTTTGGTGTCCCTGTATCTGACTAGAACCAACAGCCTAAATAGGCTGATGTAAGATGGATTTTTAGGAGAGAAATAAAACTACCAAAAAAGAGGTAACTCCACGAGTTGGCATACACGACCCAACTGCCAACAACCAGCTCTTTTCTCATCATCAATCAAAAATCTTAAATGTCAACACTTAAAAAGGTTAGGGCTTAGTGGCTCCAGGCTAGTCCCCATAAAACGCCTCTAAAGGTTGTTACTTGCATCATGCACACTTTACATTTGTGTCCCCTGCACTTAGTGGTGGGGTTAAGAGGAACTTTCACATGCTTTGATATTCACACATGTCTAATTAAGCGAGTTTAGCCAAGCCCTCTTCGCATGTGTTGAGAGTGAGAGTTGTCACACAGGCTTCACTGGTGGCAGAGATGCTGTCAACTGGTTAGTCCGGCCTTGTAATGACACATGAAAGGGACTCAACCATAAGTTTTTCTTTGAGACTTAAGATTTCTCAGTCCTCAGGCACCCCTTTCCCAGGCACCAAATACTATTTTCCCCTGAGGAGCCTGTTTATTGGGATTCAAAACACCTAGTTGTTTTCAAATGAACTTCAGGCTACTCTTGAACACTTAGTTGTAAAACGGGACGGTTTTGTGACGTGAAAGCTGAACTCTATCGGCAAAAACCAATATCTTTAAGGGAGCAAATACACTGTAGGGAGGTTGATTTGAAGATGGGATGCAAACTCAAAAGATACTTCATCCTTTCAACCCCATCTTGCTTTTTTCTCCAGCATATGTTTGAGGCAGCTTCCATAAGGGTACACTCAACTGAGCACCGCTTGAGAGGAAGGGCAAGGAAATCATCCCTTTCAGCTGCTCAATTACCTTGAAAATGGACAGACTCATCATATTGCCAAAACGGCCTCATTTAAGAGGATATTTAATTAAAAACGAGTGGAAGTTCTCTTTTTCCGAGTGGGCTGCCTAATTTTCATGCAACTTAATATGGTTGCATGAGAAGCATCCGGAAATTGGAAGTCACACCCCAACATGAACTCTCGCAGTTCCCTAATCACTGTCATTAGAGGTTGCAATAGCTTCTCAGCACTTCGTGTGATATGCTGTGGCAAACCATCAAAGAGTTGGAGACCAAATTTTGATCCCTTTGATAGGTTTCCCCTGTCTAGACCCTAAAGGCGACTGTAACATGTGGTGCTGGAATTACTATGGGTTTTCATGTTCACCTCCAGTTTTCTATGTATCACCTCCCCACACTGATTTTGTCAGCTCTCATTCACCAACACAGAAACATCTCCACTATGATAGGATAGGCTACATCCTAAAATACTGGTCATACTGTACCTCTACATAACCAAGGATACTTTCAGCTACACTGCTACTCTAGCGCCCCCTCTGTACATAAATTTTATCTAATAGATCCATAGGCCATTAATGCCTTTTCTAAAAACGTATAAACTTATCAAGGTGCATCTCTATCTATAAACATGTTGGGAGAGGGGTGTAAATCACTTAAAAGCACCTCATTAAGCTATGCTATTTTAAAAGCATGTCAACACAACATTCTACTTGTGTCTCACAACAGTCACTTAACAACGAACAACTTAATTAACAACAGACAATACCTGTTCAACATCCCCACCATTTATTTGATCCAGGAATTAACTATTTAGTTCAACGCTCCATAAAAAGCGGCCCTTTTCAATATCTAATATCTTTCTATATCCTTCCTATATATAGCTGTGAGGTCTCCAAGAAGTTATACGCACCTGGATGCCGGAAGTGGTGAAGTAGGGGATCTCAAACTTCACACTTATTGGGGGCTTCCCCTCTTTGTCTTCCGCCTCCACGCTGGGCAGTCCAAAGTGAGCTCGCATCAGGTACTCTTTCCCTCCCTGACACACACACAAACATTTCTACATGAAAACCACAGACTCCATTTGTAAGCAAAGAGATATTCCACGGTTTTCTTTCATGCAGTTGTGCTTACAGGAAAAGACTTGATGGACCAGACTATCTCGCTGTTCTCTGGAACCCACTTGACACTGCCCACCGTGGTTTTGAACTTGGGTGAATCAGCATCGGTGGGGACAGGAATGTGGATCTCCACATTGTTGGCTGTAGAGCGTCTCTTGAACTGACTTTTGGCCTGAGAAAGCAGCAAGCCAATGGAGATTATTATTTATATATATATATATTTTTTTTATGGCTCATACAATTTTTTTGTTTTAATTTTCATAATATTTTGCTTAGTGCATACAGTGTAAATAGCCATATATTGATATAGAAAGCATGCCCAAACAAAACCAACGATGAAACGTGTCGGACCTTGATCATGTACTCGATTCGGCTGTGGGAGTGTTTCTCGATCACTGACTCAATCCAGATCAGAGGCTTCACCTGAAACACACAGGATCCCAGCTCGTTTCCACGAAGACACAAAACAGAACTTGACTAACTCCTACCCCCTAGTGAATCTTCAGCATTACTACAGTCAAAACATACATTGTGTGTTAATCCGTGAGTCAAGGCATGTACCCTGTTCAGCATCTCCGGCATTGAGAGGAAATAAAGCGTTTTATGTGAGTGAGGGGAAAAAAACACAGAAATATGTGCTGATCCACGGAGAGGGAACCTGTTACACACGTGTGTGTTGAGGCGGTAGGACATGAGCTCAAACTCCCCATCCGGGGGGATGAAGGAGATGGTGCGGTCGTTCTCGAAGCGGGACAGACGCACGCACTGGTGGAACTTGACGTCCTCCAGCTCCACTGACTTACTCTTCCCTCCTGCAGATGGAAACATCAGCGACTGAAATGATTTGACTTCCACAGACTTCTACCGTTCTTCTTCTGCGTTATATTCCAGATGTCTATTAAAAGGTGCAATCGGTCGAAAGAAAGGCACTTGCATATCCAGAGAAAAAGGGAATTGAGAAATCCACAGACTGCTCGGCTCTAACCCAATTGGCATTGCATAAGGATTGAATTATTACAAAAAGATATGTTTAACGGAAGGAACTCACTTCCAGTGTTTTCAAACAGAACCTTGTCATTGAGGCCCAGTCGTAGCTCAGGCATACCGGAGAGGAACACACGCATCTTAATGGAACCAACAATCTCACTACGCAGAACATTACCATTGGCGCTGACCTGCACATGGAGACAAAGGAACAGAAAAGAGAGAAAAACGAAGAAAAACAGTAAACGGTCAAGAATATGCTATGAGCACACGTCAACTGAGACATACAGTCTCACAAAACTACAAACAGAACACACTCCTGCCCAGTGTGACACAGCACAGAGACAGGAAGCTTGAAAATGGGCCTGCAAGACTCCCATAGGTAACAGAAGAAAGCTTAGAAAAGCACATTCCTCACCAGCAGATTGACTGACTCGATGACGTCCAGGAAGACCTCGTTCTTCCTGTACTTGATGCCCTCCGACCTCCAGGACACGGCGTTGGTGACGGTTGCCGGAGGCCGTGGAGCCCCTGTATCCAACTTGTGACCCTCCTGAGTGATGTATCTAGGGACATTTGTAAACAAACCTGAGTGACAGAGCCATATTATACAGAGAGGAACTGCATCTAGACAAATCCCTGTCTTTGAGGTTCTCATGTCCAGAAAATAGTACAATTTTATAGGCTTCACTGTATGAATATTGGCCTTTTGATGGACTTCTGCATGATTCTGAGCTGGTTGGTATGCATGCTCTCTGAATTTCTTCTAAAATGCATAAGCATGGAGAAAAAACACACTCTTGTAGGATCTTGCTGTCTGTGGTCTGGGGGTAACCAAAGTCCATCAGCTCGTCCATCAGCTCGTAGATGATCACAAAGTTATCCCTGATGCTCTCCTCCTCCAGCTCCTTGAAGTACTCGGAGAACACCTGAGGAAACAAACACAAAGAGCATAGTAGGCCTACATTCATGCCCAGACTTCTTTTATTTGTGGTCATCTGCTACAGTTTACACAACAAACTGAATTATATAGTAGTGTATTAACCAAAGAAAAACCCAAACCAATTAGTACCAAACAACAAGGCTTAAACCAAGCAACAAAAAAATACCTGGATAATCTTGTAGAGAAATGAGAAAACCAGGGAGACTGAGGCATTTTTCTTTGAGGTTGCAACCACTAGATTGATACGTGTTAAGAAAAAGAGAACACTAATTTGACCTAAATCATTAATACTCAGGAATAAGTACAATTTAGTATCTCAGTCAAGAGCCACTTCAGGAACCAGTGTGGCAGGATACGGTACAGGTTGTTGTGTTTGATCCACATGAAGCGCACTCCTCCATGAGCCAGGATTGGAGAGAGAGTGCCCTCTTCCTCTTTGTCCATCAGAAGGGTCATGAAGTGTTCAATCTCCGACATGTCCACATCCCCACGGTAGTTACGACAGACGAGGACCTACGGAAAACAGAAGATAAGCCCGACAATTATCTTATCTTAAAAGATTGTCTCCTGCCACCACGGTTTTGGTTGGTTGTGATGATTGATAGCAATGCACTTTATAAACAAATGAGCCAAACCACACGATTATTATGTTTTCCAAATACCTCCCAACAGATCTAGCTAGTGTAGCCTGCTGCCTGGCTGAAATGAAGCAAACTTGAGCTGTTTTCATGTGACACATTTTGCCTGCCACATCACGGGATTGGGTTTTACTGTAGCAGGCCGACCCCCAGTAGATGCTGTACTGGTAGAAATTCGTAGTACCTAAGCACCTTATATTCATCCCATTGTCAACATCAGCAGACGCAATAGTTCAGAACACGAAAGTGTGGAGAGCATGACAGATGCTACTGTGTACAGGCATAAAGGTGGGGTGTTCAATCGAGTCGGTTAGCTAGAGCTAGAGAGCGTAGCTAGTGTGCTAGCTGTTCCTTTATCTTACCTTGCCCTTTAAATCCAACACGTACACGGCACTTGCCGACATTCTGCTCAACTAAACCGCAACAGCGGTTAGCTTCTTGTGCAGAATATAAAGGAATATCGGTACCTTCACTTTGGCTCACTTTGAGATAAAATTCTAAATAAAAGGGTAACAATTGTATCCCCTTTCCTCCCTCCGTTGTAACCAACGAGGTAGAATAGTCACGGTTTACAAATGTGTTGTTGTATCGCCACCTATAGAACAGGAGTAAAGTAGCCTAAACAACTCGAGAGTCACAAAGTAAATACAAATAAAATATAAAATAATTGAATGGATATAATAAACACACATGTATGATTTTATTATATTTAGGCTATGTTTTGTTTGGAACAGTTTGAGGTTACCCAAGGTGCAAAACCATAACAAAAACGTACGTTCCGTCGCCATGATTAAAGGCTTTTTAACACTAGAGGGAGCAACGGGACAGGAAAACAATTGTTATATTCAATAACATCTCATTTAGTTTTCAAATCTGGTGTTTTGTGCCTGCCTTGGATTCAGCAACAGCAGACCTGTCACTCTGACCTCTGTGGTAATGAATTCGTATTTTGAGTACCTTATACTGTCCCACTTTAAAAACATTACAGACCCACTCCTAGATCACTTTACTTCATCCTCCAGTACCCGTACTCTGCAGGAACCTATGCCAACCTATGCCAGGATCCTGTTTCTGGTAAAGGCGCTGCCTTTAACACCATCATCCTGACTCTCTTGCAGGACAAGCTCTCCCAGCTGCATCTGCCTGACTCCACAGATGGATCTCTGACTTCCTGTCTGAGAGGAAGCTGAACATGAAGATGGAGAAATATTTATCTGACTCCTTGACCATCAGCACTGGTTCCCCTCATGGCTACATCCATTACCCTCAACTCTTCTCACTGTACACAAACTGCAGAATCTTCAGCCATCAGTCAGTCAAGCTCCTGAAGTTAGCAGATGACACCACCCTTATTGGGCTCATCTCTGGTGGGAATAAGTCTGCCTACAGGTGGGTGGTTGATCATCTGGTGTCCTGGTGCGGCCAAAACAACAAAATCAGAGACTGTAGAGATGGTTGTGGACTACACACTGACACAACGTATTGTCATCACACGTTATCTTCTATCGTTAATTTCTCACTTATGTCACTGTATTTTTCACTTCTGTACTTGCCATATACTATATGTAAACTATATGTTAATTATAACACATCATCAGACCCAAACAAATTCCTACTTGGCAATAAATCTGTCCAGGAAGTAGACTACCATGCTCAAAAATGGTAAAAATTAAATATAGACTTTATTAAACACCAGATGTGCATTCTGAGGACAAAGAAAAACCTCTCTGAATGTTTGAACATTTCTCTGAGATGTGTTGAACTTCAGGGTTCACTGTAGTTCACTTTGGTGTTCAGATAACTATGGTGTCCTGCCTAAATGTGACATTATAGTTCCCTTAATGAGTAGAATGGCCATTCAGGTGACCTACATATGCCTACATATTTTCCCTACTATCATCAGCACACTTTCAGCTTGCTCAGTGCTGGACAGACAGAGATACAGGCGTTATTCTTGACTGTGGGTGTCCACATGACAAATGGTCAAGTGTTATTTGTGGACACACTGAAAGGGCATTACTATGAAGAAGAGTGCCTCAAGACCCCTCTTCTCCTTTGATGAGAATGTCAAAATCTGTCAATTCTTTCATGGCCATTTCTTAGTGTAAGAAATAGAAAAATACAAGTAGTGTATTAGGTAGATAGAGAAAATAACACACATTTTTACTTAGGGGGATAATGATGGAATCATACATGTGAAGAGGTCTGTCATTAATCACTGATCAATTAACAATAATTAAATATCACAACTAATGATTACTTTATTACTTTTATACTGTTTTGAATGTTCTGAATATAATAAACAATGTTTGATCTATACCCTGCTATATTAGCTCATGAAAACATGACCCTTGGTCATGCACAGGAGAGAATTATGTTGCTTTTATCATTATGCTGTTTGCTAAAGCTTGCTTATGCCTGTATAGCCATAAGTTAGTTATTTGTAAGATGCTACTAAGAAATGTCTGTGACACTAGTGTAGGTCCGAGGTCACAATGTTTCCAACGTGTATAATGCCATGCAACTTTGAATGAGGATAATAGGAGGAACGTCAAGGCCATTTCTAGGAGCCCTATCTAAAGACTAAACAAAAGCTATCAAGCACCATGAATGTGATGTCTTCTTTCTGTGCTTGCGAAGGCTAAGTTGATTGTCATCCCCCTGATGTTTCTAGTGAGAGTAAAACCTCCCATATTGTGATACTATTTAACTGCCCTTCATTCCTGTATTCATTGTCCAGTCTTCTGAGATGCTCACCATGAGTGTATCAGACACCTGCACCTTACAGATCTGTAATAAATACTTTAAGTTGGTCTTGAACATGTAATTGGCGACTGACTGGTCCCTTCACAGCATTACTGTGAATTAAGAGACTTCTTCACATGTCATATTATAAGCATGGAAGTCATTCAAGACACGCCTTCAAAAGAATGGCATTGTGGAGATTATCATAAAACACAGTGTTGTGATTGTCTCCAATCTGCAGATCCAATGTTCACTCTTCTGTACACTATGAGGCCCCAGGATAGAATGTCAAAGCCAATCCTGTAATACAGGCTTTTGTGTTTGTTTTGTCTGTTTTAACATGTGTGTGTGTGTCTCTCAACAGTTGTCATGTGACGTAAGTAACAGGAATAACTCCATTGTACAGTTCTTCAGATGTGGCGGAGAGATTGAGCCGAGTAAAGAGTAATGAGAGAATGTGAAAGTGTGACTTTGCACGTCTCAGATTGTTCTGTAAAGTAAATATGTGGGAGAACCCTGTACAGGTTTTGGAGAGAGGTGGTGTGTGTGGGCATGTGTGTATGTAGAGCTCAGTACACACACACAGCACTGTCCACACTTCAACATCGATTGCATGATGTCCAACATTCTGCTGAGTAAGGACTGGACTCCCAGACACGTAGCCTTTTGAGTTTGTTCTCTCACAAATAGTTAGTGTCACAAATGAAATGGAATATTGATGGACGGATCCAAAAGAATCTTATGAAATTGTCTCTTTCTTATTTGGTTCATGATGCAATGCAATGTGCCAAAGACTATGCAATCCGTCAGCATAGATGAACTTATCAGGCTGTGTCTGTGTCTCTGCCTCCACACCAGTTTCCTGACCCCTAACCTCATATCCTTGGCTAAAGGGACCACCCAATCTGTTACTCAATGTGAAGATGGGCCCTCGCCTCCGGTTTGCACTGTCTACTGGTCAGTAGCCAGGTCTGGTGAACCATTTAGACAGTCACCCTCCATGCAAGTGGACTGGACAGTATGTACTGCAGTCGTTTGATAGGCTTTACAGCCAGTACAAGGGAATTGCATGATAGAATCGCAAATGGAATCTGTCACCAGGAGGGCCTCACTTTGATTAAGAACTGGAAGTCAATGGAGAACAAAGAAAGAAAATGTGTGCGAGGTGTGTAAGGCAGGAGGGTATTCGGAGGGATAAACCCCTCATGTCATCTTTTGTCATACCAACCGAGTCACAGAGGAAAGGAAATTCTTATTTCCATGCACCAGGGTTTGGCCAGGATCACAGCCATGTTCTCATACCAGCAAATAAAAACTGTCCTGTTGCCAAATCCTGTCTTTAAAAAGCGAAGGAGCACAGAGTTTCCCAATGCAGTTTGCCAGAACGCATCACTCAACATAATGACTGCAAACCACAGGATGTAAAACTTTGAACTACATATTAAATACTATACTATACATTTAAGAAGAAAACGCATTTCTTCAAATTGAAACTCAGAATATTTGTCTGCATTTCTAGCTAGTGGTTCGCCTAATATGGTTGCCTATGCCCATGGCAAGCTTCTTCTCCCCCATTGGCTAGGGGTAGGGGTGTGGGTAATACTTGGGTCTTAGGTCATTTTCAAGCTCTGGCCATGTGGCTCGAGGGTTCCACGACACTGAAAGAGTGACAGCTGAGGACATTGGGTATTATGTCCACCATTTTGTGCCGTATGTAGTGATATTGCGTGTAGGAACAGTATCCCAGACAGTTTTGGGTAGGGCATGACATCTTAAGTAGTTGTACACATGTATTTGGTGTGCTATCAGCACTTGTAACCACTTTAAGTGTCCTTCTGGTCACCTTTGGGTCACCTGACCTAGCTGTTTACAGAGTTTATTTACATGTAAGATAGAAAAAATCAAGCCTCAAATGCAACCGTGCCCCTATAATAGGAGCTGTGGCAGCAGGTGTGACAGCCCAGCGTAGCGGCAGTGTTTGTGTGCATGTGACAAAGGTGAACCTGAACACGATACCCATCAAAAGCCCAGCTGGGACTTGGGACTTAGAAATAGCAGCTCTTCACTATGTATGGTGAACTACAGTACAAGGCTAGAATGAATGGCATCATTGGGTTACTGTGATTTGAGGTGACATGTCTCAATCTACCTCGCTCCTTTTTTGTTGTGTCATCTGTTGACATAAAGCGAATTATGCAAGGTCATGTAAATTGCAAGATGTCTTGTAAATGCTGCATTTATTGTCAAGGGATGGCATTTATTTTCCCATGCACCGCAGGTCCATCTGCTTGCTCGACCCCTTTGGAGTTTGATATTTCAACAGCTGGACTTGGACAGGATTGCAACCTGTTTGGTTTATAGGAAATGCCATTGACAGATTCTCTTATTTGCAGAATGTTTGCTATCATTTCTTGTTTGAACTAGATGGACTGTTCACGATCAAGCACTAATGGACTCCTTCTGAGTAATTTATATCAAACAGGAAGGGTAGGGCATTATTCAGTGTCGCTGCCAGGACAAGGCTGGGTGTCATTTCAGTCCATGTCCGCTATGATGATATATCGATAGCACAGACAGAATTGGTTTTCTTCTCTTTATTCAAAATTACAGTGTTATTTACTGTATTCTAATCTAAAAGTAAAAATCTTGCACTAACTTACTTTACTGTCCACTTGTCTAGCATGATGCAATGTCTTATAATGGTCGAAATTCTACATGGTTCTTGGTTACCACCTGTATATGAAGGAGACAAGCTCTTGTGGATTATGCTTTCAGTATGTACTCCATATGCAACACATTTTTTCTCAATGACAGCCTGAACAGTGAGCCAACATTTGTCACGAACCAGGATGGATGTAATGTTACACTCCTGGAGATAACCTCCAGCCACATGGTGAGCCGTGATTCTAGTAATACTTCAAATCTTCTCTGAATTGTAATGTTCAGTATGGCTGGTGACATCCATGCCAAGTACTCTCACAATCGCACATTTCAGTACACAAACACAGGCATATTGTGCTCACATACATAACACTGCTGCCAGTTGCTAAACTTGACATGCAGCTCATAGAACACATGTTTTCCTATTCCATAAGGAGATTGATAGTCCCATATGTTGCTGTGTAACTCATCTGTGAACGGGCATGTAGAAAAAGGACATTCAAACCACTGCTATTTGTATGACTGTTGACATTGATTTCATTGTGGTCGTTTATTCCAGGGGCATTATCGTATGATTAGTCCTGTAAATGAGAGTCATTCCTCATCCATTCCTTAACATGTTTTAATCCCTTTCCACAACATTATTGATTACTCAAAACGTTTGTATGTGAAGCAACGTAAGTTACAGTATGCCACCTGCTACTTGGGAAGGTTTTTTTCTTGTTTTCTTTTTTTTTCCAATGAAATGAAAAAGAAAACTGACCTTCAGTCAGATTACATATTTGCAGTAAATATCTCTATTTGCTCCCTACGTTATTGACCAAATACAGGAAGCTACCAAGAAAACTGAACCCTGCCAAGTAAAGGACCTCTCTAAAAACATGTTGACAAAGTCTGATAAATGTTTAGATGCACTGAGTAGAACACGCAGATGAGGTGTTTGCTCATGTGGACAACATCAGTGCCTGGAAACAGGTAGGAAGCACGTCATGTCTGTGTCAATATTGTGGGTTTTCTTAGTAGACATCTGGAGCCCCTATGAGCTGTTTGGAACTGTGGTGTCGCTTTTTCAAATACCATGACAGATTGTGTTATTTGTGTAAACACACACAAGAAAAGAGCTGCCTTGTCTTGGCTTTTCTCAAGTCCTATTTCAAGGGAAGTTTAATGTGTCCTCTTTTTGCTTGATAAAGTATAGTTAAGGGGTGAAATAAAATATTACCTCATAAAGTCTCACCAATCCAAGCCTATTTTTTATTTGCAGAAAAAATATATAGGTAGTACATATATTATTGTAATAGTTCAGCACCACAGAAAGCCAAACATTATATACAGTCTAATTTAGGAATTATATACAGCACAATCAATAAATACAATAAAAAGCATTCCCAGCAAAACTGGTTGTCCAAGTCAAACCTATCATATAGAGTGAAACGTTGCAGCAGTGTCCATATTTTGTTTTCCAACTACCTTTTACCCACACACCTTTAAGAGCCATTTGTATTTCAAGTTTGCCAGTGATTGGACCTTGACACAACTTACTTTTTTGATGACAACCTATAAAGTGACCCGTGCTAAATATTTTGTGATACAGTATAACATGGAATAATTGTCTGACTTGGATTTCACAGTTGTGTGCCAAAATTGTTAATTGCAAACATGTATATATTGTATAACACATGGGAATATTCATATTATTGCATTCATATTCTTGACCATGATCCCTTTGATGCAGTTACAGTAACAAGTGCTACAATTAGGGTCACAAAGTCAATAATACAGTAAAATATTATTTCCCATTTCTAAATGTTCTAATGTTCTTAAGTGTAAATATATGTAATAGTAATGTAATTGTATATGTTGACAGAAGAGTATGTATCTTTGTCAAATGAAAAAGCTTCTCTAAATACAATATGCAAAAAAGTCAAGAACACAGTTTACCTATAACAATCCACCTTGTTGGATGAAAAATATATTCTAGATTGAGTTTGATTATGTGATTGGAATGTTGTATACTAAGCTATTTGACAGAACTAGTGGTCAGAGCTACAGTTCCACAAAACAAACACTTTCAGTTTTAACAGATGCCTATACAGATGTTCCAGACTTTTGCTGAAATTCTTATTTGCAACAGCATAACAAACTTTCATGCAGAACATGCATTGATGTCACCAGTGGGGTTGTAGATTCAAGCTGTTTGCTTTTCAAAGTACAGTGAGGAAACCGAACTCAGATATTTGAATTGTTTCTAGCAAGTGGGATAGTGTGATTGTCAAGGCTTATCTTATCAGTGCGATGAAGATACAGACTCAGATGATGATGGGGTCTTATCAACGGCAGCCTCATTCATACCTTGTTTGAAAAAGCTTCCATGCATCTTGAGCCTGTGCAACCTACAATGCGACACAAAGACAATGTCATTACATTAGCGTGAGTAAGTGGTGTCATGTGAATGACCCATTCATTCTGAAAACATGTCCATTGTACCAACTGAAACATTGAAACATGTCTCTCACCTCTCCATCTTCCGGCTGTTTTGATCTTCTTTCGACTTTACAAAGGAAACCGATTCTCCTCCCTGGACAAGATGAGCGAATTCGCCTTCTCTAACTCTGAAGATGACCCTTTAGAAAGACCAGGTGAAGGCATGGTCAGGTACTGAAATGTATTTGGCCAAAACAAAACCCATACAAGGATGTTCATTGGATTGAACTCATTCAGTTCAGATTCACTTTGGGATCCATAGTACTCACTTGGCCTGTGTCTCACCAGACTTCACACGGATCTTGCGGATCAGGAACTCGTTGCTGTTGAGGAAGGAGAAGTAGGAATCGCTCTCCCATTCCATCTCTACAATCAGAAGTTCGCCAATGTCGACATCAGAGGTCACCAGGAATGAGACCGTGGAGTTGGTGAACAGGTTGGGCCTGTGTGTGGAGATACAGGGTTAAGCTAGTGTTCTAATTGTGTCAGAGGTGTTGTAGGTTAGATGGTGGGGTGGGTGTGCAGAAGAACACTTATGATATGGGGACCCACAAGTTAACTTTTTTCTCACTTATGGGAGAGCGCCCTCTATAATAGCTGATACAAAGTGTGGCCATAAAATTGGATAGTTCGTCTACATTTACATTTAGTCATTTAGCAGACGCTCTTATCCAGAGCGACGTACAGTAAGTACCGGGGCATTCTCCCCTAAGGAGGGCTTGTTCACGTGACATCCAGCTTCACCAACGTACTGTCGCCCACATTCCTGAGAGTCTTTGCATAACCAGAGACACTTACATAATCAGATTGATGTCTGTCTTCTCGCCGTGGGTTCCGAACAGGGACACTTTCAAAGGCTGCTGGCTGAGACTCAGGTTGTGCTGGCTGAAGAAGTGGACCTTTATCTGGTAGTGGAAAACTGAAGATGGACGACACTGCTGTCAGAACCACAGGTACCACACAACAGTGCCGATCAGGACCACACCAAAATTGTTTGCCTGTAATGGCGCAACAAGGTCTGCCCACCTTTGAAGGGCATACTGGCAGTGGTCTTGAGGTACATCTTGGCGCTGCGGGTCGTGCGGACCTTGTTGACGTTGTAGCCCAGGTTGTTGCAGCGGTTCTTGCGGCAGCTCAGACACAGGCCTTGGTTGAAGGCATCTCTGGAGCTGCAGCGGTAGGCCATGCTCTGCTGCTGCTTGTTAACCAGGGAGTCGATGAACAGGTGCACGGAGCGCTCGTGGGCGCACTTCACAATCTGGTCGACGTCTACACAGAAGAACACAGAAGAGGAACCGCTTAGAGTGGGTTTGTGGACCACTAAGAGGACAATGCTGTGATTGTACTTGAAGTACACGTACTGTAGATGCCGTAAGTGGCGATCATCTTCATGGCATTCTGGAAGGTACATCCAGGCTGCTCAGTGCCTCCGTTGGGGTAGATGTCCACGTGACCCACAGGTCTCTGGATGCCAATGCTAAGGTCGGGGCTTCCCCTGATATTGGTGTGCAGAACATCCACAAAGGTGGCATCGTCGGGGGACAAGCGACTGAGGCTGTCGGCATTCTCGAAACGAGGGCCAGCGGGGTCCAGACCTGTATACATGATTAGGATTGTAGTGGTTTAATTTTAGAAGGAGAAACATTTTAACGCAGTAATGAGATAATAATAGCTATTTTGTTCCTGGAACCAGGCACAGGGCATGGATATTCCAAATGCTGCGATACTGTGAGTTATTAACTGACTGCAGGAGGTTTGCACCTGTTATTCTATTGACTTTGTTGTTGGTGAGGTTCCCTGCAACTCCAGCCACATGGGCACCCAGACTGTACCCCAGGATGTGAAGCTTTGATAGGTCATACTTCACCTCAACCTGGTTGTGGGGAAGAGTAAATGAATCAGTAATTGTCTTTAGCTGTCTAAAGAAAAGTCTGCTAATAAAGCATTTGTAATCAACTATAAAAAATATAATAAAAACGTTTTATTTTCTAATTACTTGATACTATTTTCTAACATTGCACCACGTGGGTGCTCACCTCCAGCCAGTTGATCAGCCTTGCCACGTCTTGGCCCACCAGCTTGGTGTTCTCTGCAGAGTTGGGGTAGTGTTCATTGGCCCTGTCCAGCCAGTCCACCACTAGAACATTGGCACTGGGCTCTCTCTCAAAGAGAGCAGACACAAGCTTGTGGACCCAGCTCTCAAAGAGTCCAGCCACCTACAGACCCCCAGACAAAGGACATTAGGATGTGCTAAACAGTATAGGATAAGTTCCGATGAAAACACATTATTTATTTGCAAAAAAAAGGAAACAGGTATAATAACTGGCAAATTAACTTTCAAATTAGTTGGAAAGTCTTGAGTTACTTACCGACCAGCCATGGATGATGGCAAAGGTTTGTGATGTAGTGTTAAATCCACACTCGGAGACAGTGCGGTTCACACCAGGCACAAGGTAGCACAGGTCCTCCTCGGGCTCCTCTACTTGGCGTACTGAGAACTTGGTTTCAATGTAAGTGTAGTTTCCAATCCAGTCAGTGTTATTGTCTATGAGAGAGCACAAGTTAAACAAAATTCTGATTTAACACTTATAATGTTGTGTTCAGTGTGAAACCAACCACAATTTTTAAATAGAGCGATTATTTTTTCTAGTCATAGAAACTTATACCTCAGTGGCAAATAAAATGAAAACAATAAAAAAAAACATTAATTTTAAACTGCATGTTTGTTCATAGCCTATACACAATTTACAGTTAGGTCTGAATTTAAACACTAAAATTATACATCAAGGTCAATAAAGGTTAATAAAACAAACCTAATATATTTAAGTATTTAAAGTATTACGTTCTCTGCACTTACTGAGAGAGTTTCTTTCGGTTTCAGTTTCAGAGAGAGCTTCACATGCTTGTATTATTGTAATCCCAATGACGAACAACCATGTTATTTCTTTTCCCATAGTACAGTAGGTTGGTATGTTTTAAAGCCCTATCCAATTTCAAAAGAAAACTGTTGAGAACACTTTTATCCGACGGAAATAAATGACCGTTGGAGGAAAAAAGTAGTTATATTCGTCTGCACGATGAATTATTTCAATTTGCCACAAAGCGTGCAACGTCGGTATTTATATAAACTCGAACTCCACATGTAAATATATTGCTTTCTTCTATTGGTCTAAACCTGGACAGGGCGTGTACAACCTTACCCAACTGGGACAATGTCAACAAATCGCATGCCTGCTTTGTAACACAGCATGTTATTAGTCAAACTTGGTAAAAATGCATGAATAGGTAATGTAACTTTTTAAGTAATCTTCCAATGAATTAAATTTCTGCTGTGTAATACAAAATATTGTTCGTTTCGTCAAAGTTTGTAAACATGTATAAATAGGTCAAATAATCTTCTATTGTATTAAATTAAATACAATTAAATGAATCCGTGATTGGATGTTTAGTTACATATTCAAACAGACATTCTGATCTCCTGCCAGGACCTGTACTTGGCAGGGAGACAGAATTAGCCAGTGCGTGCATCACCAGAACTGGCACGTCACAACAGCAGTTTTCCATGTGACACAAGGTCAAGGTCTTAGCTATTAAAATTGACACAGTTGATTATAATATAGAAAAATACACCTGCCTTTTCTCATAAGTTGCAATTGAACTCAAATGTATTATATTTGTGAATATGATATGGTTATAAATAATCGACAAAGCAATGTTGGCCAACTGATCAATGGCTATGAAATGCTAGAATTTGCCACGGCTGCTTGAAATCACTATTTGGAAATGTGGTGCTGCGGTTGTTCAACCGCTGCATATTTCTATCGCTGCATATTTCTACATATGCCCTGATTGAGTTCTCTGTGAACCATGAAATACCAAAGAGAAACTGTGCATCCTTAGCTGTAGACAAAACCCAACTAGACCATACAAGGTGAGTAATAGCATATGGAGTACCCTAGCAAATGTTTGTCTAAATCTTATGGATCATAAACTTTCTTTTCTAATTTCCTGTCCCTGAAGGTGAAGTGGAAGACATTCCTTACACTTCCAAATCAACCAATGAAGCCAAAGACACAGCAGCCGCCCACAGACACCCATTTACGTAATATTCACATAATGTCAAGTGTTTCCAGAGCGTAACATATGTGTTTCTGATCTAGAAAGCTCTTTGAAGATCTCCACATCCGAGTAAGAAGAAATCAGTAGGACATGACACGGGTGTATAAATCTAGTTCATGAACAGGTTCATACTGTTCTACCAGTTGGTGTGATGGCTACAGTTTTTTCCGATTGCTTAGACACAAAAATGTCAAATAACACACAGTTAGTGAAACCTGACACTCGAGGAGCAAAACAGCAGCCCAGATCTGCACAACTATAAGCCCATTCTCAGCCTCACACTATTTGCAAAATACTACACACAGTGTTTTTCAAATCACTAAACCAAATCACTTTTCTACATTAGACACAGAAATATAAGATTATGTCACTAACAGTAATTGCCTTTTCAAGACACTGCCTTGTAAAATGCCACACGTGAACGAATGGATCAAACACGGGCGTCAGGTGTACAAGCACTTAAGTGCATAATTGTAAACATACCAATCAGGTGTAAGCCCCATACTGTATTACGTAAGTATAGCATTCTAAACTATGGCCCTTGCCCCAGAGTAATCATTGCACTATAGTAACTTGTGTTACCATTGATATTCTTTGGCAAATTCTTTTTTTCTCATCTGGAAAACCCTTTGAAACCATGTAAGAATATTTACCAACATAAGTCTTCATTATTACAGTTTTTTTCAAATGCTTATCCTCTTTCTTTCAAAACTTAACACACAAATCCAACAATTGCACACACAAAATGCAAAATGCCTCACTTCTCTTGCAAAATGAAGCACTGAATTCAAAATATCACAAACACGTCTCAAAAGCAAACTTTTGTCTCATGTTGCAAACACTTTTACCATTATATTACATTTTTGGGTATATCATATACACACAGTTATTCAAAACCTAAAGCTCTTCTTTCATGAGCTCCTATGTCAATTTTTGTACAAGATTGAAAGTACAGTTTTTTCCAATTGCTTAAGCATAATTTTGAAAACAGGGCTCACGTTGTCAAAACACAACACAATTCAGACAACTAGACACGCAAGTAGCTGAACACCTCAAATCTTTTGCAAAATGAAACACTTCATTCAAAACTATACAATCATGTATAAAAAACGATTTCCGTCACCGTATGCCACACACATGGTTCATAAAATTGGATTCTGTTTGAACCAGTTACACACTGCTGTGCAAAATTTCAAACACTTTTACACTAACTATTCTTTTCTAATTAGATATTGTTACAGTAGAGTACGAAAAAGTACATGAATATGTTGACCAAACACAACACACAAGACCAGTATTGCACACTAATGAAAATATTTATGGTATTTCTCCACATTGTATGCATGTCTACGTACACTAAAGGTTGCATTTTGTACAGAAAATAAGAACATATTTCAAATTGAATACTGTAAACACAGCAAATAAATTTGTGGAGACAAAAGAAAGCATACAGCAAATGAAAAACAGAAAAAAAGAATTCCTAAGCATCATCTCTTTGCCTAGCTGGATCGGGCCAGAGCACTTCGTCCACATCGCAGGCTACGTTCTCTCTCGCCAGACAGCGAGGGAAGAATCTTCTTGAATGGCGAATCCATCCTTGCACAGACCCTGCATCAATTTGGTTGCACGCCTCCTCCATGGCTTGAATGAGGGGTATCCTGACATAGGGCTGGAGACCGTAAACCTTTCACCGCCATGCAGAGAAAAACTCCTCAATGGGGTTAAGGAAGGGAGAGTATGGTGGAAGGTACTGAACTGAAAATGATGGGTGCTGTTGAAACCAGTTTTGGACCAGAGCATATCGGTGAAAAGATACATTGTCCCAGATGACAACGTATCTCATCTGATCTGCCTCTAGCTGGTCTTCTGGTGTGACAATGTCATGTAGTTGGTCTAAAAATGTGAGGATGTGGTTTGTGTTGTATGGACCTAACTTGGCATGGCGGTGGAGGACCCCATTCTGCGTGATTGCGGCACACATTGTGATGTTACCACCACGTTGGGCCGGAACATGCAGAAAAGCTCTGTGGCCGATGATGTTTCGCCCTCTTCTTCTAACCTTTGTCAGGTTAAACCCAGCCTCGTCTATGAATATGAATTCATGCCGGATTGCATCAGCCTCCATTTGCAAAACAGAACATAGCACATTGTAGTTTACAGTAGGCCTACTGTAATACGTATAGGCCTTTTGATGTATACATGTACATGTAGGTTTTGTGTGAAGTGCCTTTGCACTTTTCATATACAGTCAATACTGTAGTAGTTTGTTTGAACAAAAAAGCATCTCTAACTACTGTGTCCACATTGAACACACCCGGTGAAAAACCCACACTTACCTCAACATATTCATGACGCAGGGTTTTCACTCTCTCCGAATTTCTTACAAATGGCACTTTGTACAATTGTTTCATCTGAACATTATGTTTTTTAAGGATTCGTCCCAGTGTTGATATGGAGACCTGATTGACATTACTGAAAAGGGCTTGTTTCAAGGGCTTATTGCATTATTGGCTAAAACCATGTTTATTATAGCTGTCTCTTGTTCGTCTGAGAATATTTGGCCCCTTCCTCCATGATGTTGTCGGACCTCAGTCCTATGTTGAACAATAAAAATGTTACTAAATGTCACAGGCCAGACTTCTAGACATTGTTTCAATCATGGACTTCAGTGAATGGGTACAAAAAAATACTGATGTAGTGCATATAGGCTGCATTTTACTGTACTATAGACAGTAGAGAAAAGTAGTTCTCACCTGTGCTCTTGGCGAAATGTCCGTATTACTGATGCAACAGTATATCGGCTGAGGTTGGGCTGAACTCTCTGTCCAGCCTCTCTCAATGTTGCCCCATGGTTCACAACATGGTCAACCAATGTTGCTTGAATTTCATTGGATACATTTGGCCCTCTTCCTTCACGGCCTCCAGGTCTATCTCTCCTCCTCCCTACCTCTCTTCCTCCACGGCCTCCAGGTCTACCTCTCCCCCTCCCTACCTCTCTTCCTCCACGGCCTCCAGGTCTACCTCTCCCCCTCCCTACCTCTCTTCCTCCACGGCCTCCAGGTCTACCTCTCCTCCTCCCTACCTCTCTTCCTCCACGGCCTCCAGGTCTACCTCTCCTCCTCCCTACCTCTCTTCCTCCACGGGCTCCCACTCTCCCTCTTCCTGCAACATTACCTTCCATTTTTGATGAGGACAAGTACACTGATCTGTTGCCTGTATGTTTACAATTAAGCACCTAGGTGCTTGCACACCTGAAGCCAGAGTTTGATCAATGTGTTCACATGTGTGGCATTTTTCAAGGCAGTGTCTAAAAAAGGCAATTAAGTGACATAATCTAAAATTTCTGTGTCTAATGTAGAAAAGTGTGTTTAGTGATTTGCAAAACACTGTGTGTAGTATTTTGCAAATAGTGTGAGGCTGAGAATGTGCTTATAGTTGTGCAGGTCTGGGCTGCTGTTTTGCTCCTTGAGTGTCAGGTTTCACTAACTGTGTGTTATTTGACATTTTTGTGTCTAAGCAATCGGAAAAAACTGTTACTAATGGCAGAGATGCTGAAAAATTGGGAAACACGAAAACAAGATTGAAACCAAACTAGTTTTTTTACTGTAAGCATTTGTGGTTGTGAATACAGTATTACACATTACAAAAGAAAGAGTGTAGTAGGACAGAAACCAAACCTAATTTTGCAAAAGGTGATTACGGAATGGTGTGTGTGTGTGCCATGAACTGTAGCATACAGTACTATTTTCGACAATATTGTCAGAATGTCTTCTTACAGTCACTGTACTGTTGCACAGTATGATACAGTAATCAATCAAACTGTGACCAATCATGCAGTGCACTGCAGTCAATGGATGCATGGGTGATAAAATATATGTTTGTGTATAGTATACAGTGTGTTGTGCTGAAACAGCTGTTATGTGTACATTAGAACATGTGTACATTACAGTAGATTGTTTCATACCTGTTATCATTTTACAAAGGTTCAAATTATACCCACCACTGTAAATCGACTCAAATTAGGCTATTTATAGGCCTATTCTAAAGCCATGATTGGTTGGTATTGAGTAAAGCAATGAGTGTTTGCACATGTGAGGAGTTAGTATAAGGCACTGATGAATTAGTGGGGCATTTTGATTGTGTTTGAAATAGGTAATCAAGATGCTTCCTGTTTGAATTTTGTGTGTTACATGGAGAATTGTGCGTTGTGTTTTGCAAAAAGTGTTTTCTGAAATTGAAAACTGAGTCAAAGGCCCAAAATTTACGTATGGTTTTGCAGATTTGAGGTGTGGTTCTGGTTTTTGAGTGTCAAGTTTCAGAAATTGTGTGAAAAGTAAGGAATTTGTGTGTAAGCATTTGAAAAAAACTGTAATAAACATTTGTTCAGAAGTGTGGACACATCAGTGTTTATGTGCTCACATGAGACATAAGGGCGGTGTGTGGGTGTGTGTATGGGGGTGTGTATTGGTGTGTGTGTATTGGTGTGTGTTTACTGGTGTGGGTGTGTGTGCTGCTGTGGGTGTGTGTACTGGTGTGGGTGTGTGTGCTGGTGTGTGTACTACAGGTGTGGGTGTGTGTACTGGTGTGGGTATGTGTGTGCTGGTGTGTGTGTGTGTGTACTGGTGTGGGTGTGTTGAAGACATCCACCACCATTGCTAAATAGAAGCAGCCAGTCTTTCTCCTCCCAGTGGGAACCACTTATGAGCTTCCTCCACATACACACACACTCACTTTCCCTTATGTCTGCACTCAATCACAGCACCACATACAAATGTTTTCACACCAGAACCGTGACAAAATATGTTCTTGACATTCTCTGAGCTTTCCTTAGGTTGAGGTATTTTTGTGTGACGTAATACCGTGACGGTTTACAATGTGTAAAACTAATGACATCTTCGAAGAAGTTTTACACAGGAAACAACCCACAATGTTGATGTGTGTAGTTAAATTAGGAGGTAATCCCAGTATTAACCTCGAGACTTCTTAAGGACCAAAAATGACCTGCCACTGTGTATGGTACAGCAGAGACAACCTCCTAAATAATCTTTGGAAAGATTTGGGAGTAGGGCTGACTTCAGGAGTTGTAAACTTCAGGAGGCAAGGCTTTTCTTTCTGTCCTAGAGCGCCCTCTGCTTCCGAGACAATCAAAAGGACGAAGAGACACAAGCTGCAACACTCTAAAATAACAGGTCATATTATTTTATGGAACCTTACACCCACATGCATTCAATTGAGAAGCACAAGCTTCAGCAAGCTTAAAACAAGATACGGCTTCTCTGGAGATATCTTTTCAAAATTTCTTAGGAGTTGTTTTTCAGTTGTGAAGAGGCAGTTTATTCAAGCCACCCAAGTGGTCCTTGTACGTGCTGTCTGCTACTCAACAGAAGAGGTCGCAAGCAGCCAACCTTATGCTGTCGGGCAGATGCACGCTACTTTGCCACTTCGCTTTCTGTTGAACTCTGCTGAATCAGAAGCAACTTTATGATTGACAGTTGGCAAAGACAGAGGGGTAGTGTGGACAATACTGGATGTGTATTCCTACTGTGTATTCCTACTCTGGAAGAACAACATGATCTAAAAAAAAACCTAATGAAACAATATTTCGGTACAGAAATAAGACGATGTTAAATCAAAACAAAATGTGCAGCTCCTTAACTTTCCTTGGTAAATTATTGAATCAATTATTGTTCTACAGCTTAAGCAGGTAAAAAACAACAAACCATAGTCCACTTTGAATAGCGTTACTTTATGGTAAATGATCAATTACGACTACGGTAAATGTAGTCCTAGAGTAAGAGAAACATCAAATATCGCTTCATATTGCAAAAACTAACACCCCCACCACCCACCAGCCTTGTTCCACAGCCTGTAAACAAATATAATA
Source organism: Osmerus eperlanus (assembly GCF_963692335.1). NCBI lineage: Eukaryota > Metazoa > Chordata > Actinopteri > Osmeriformes > Osmeridae > Osmerus > Osmerus eperlanus. The sequence continues at coordinate 6,360,076 of NC_085033.1, forward strand.
CACACACACACACTGAATTTTACTTGTCTATTCCCATAGCCTTTGGGATGTAAACTTAGCTCTACATTAACTCTACTCCCAAGACAACCCAGCAGCTTTTGGGGGAGTTTTTACCTTAAAAGGAAATCTGTTCCTCTCTCTCCCTCTTCCTCTCCCTCCCTTTCCCTTTCCCTCTCCCTCTTTGTCTCTCTCTCCCTGTCTCACTTTCATTTATGCCTCTCTCTCTGTCTTCCCTCCCAATTTTTCTCTGACTCTCTTTCTGTCTTTCCCTTCCTCCCTCCTGGGAGCATCAACCCCAAGTGTGTACAATGTGAACTCTAAGACTTTAGTCTCTCAGTAAAATCCTTACCCAAAACCATAGGTATTGACTCACTCTATGCAGTAGCAAGTTTGCTTGGACCACTTCGCAAGACATTTTGTGGTAATACAGTATCTGTAGTAAATCCTTTCTGCAGGTTCATCTGTAGTGTTTGGCAACAGCTACAAAAATTATGCAAGTAGTAATAAACGGCATGTCTTGAGAATCTGAGTGAGCCAGAGTTGTACACTAAATGAATTAAAAAGCTGTTTACTACGCTGTAAACATAAAGGCTGTTTCCTGTCATTTCAGGTCACTTGTTTTCAAATAAGGGCCTTCGTAAGGAAGTAACCTTTGGAAAGAAGAATGGAGCATTTATTGGTCGGTTTATATATACTACAAAGACAATTACACAATTACCCACCTTAAGAATGCCAGCCAGGCATGCTCACAGCTCTGAATATGTTTTTACCAGGACACATACCGGCTAAAGGCCATCCTTTCAGGATATCGAAATTTGAAGCAAACTTGGCTGTATTCATATTTTATTTGAATACAAAATGTATATATTTACATAGTTTCAGTGAGCTAGTAATTGCACACAAAATTGAATACTGAACTTCAAAGCATGAGCTGACCATAAGTCTGGAGGGTTGATGAACAGAGGCTGCAAGGTGAGACATTTCTCACTCTTACAGGGCTTATGGGAAAACACTGCTCGCACTATCATGGGAAGGGATTTACCTCAAATCTGCGTCGGCTTTGTACCTTGACTTTCCTCAGCAGTGACCTCCATTTAGAAAAGGTTAAACACAACTGGTGACCTGTGTGTACCACTAGTTACAGCAGAGATTGACAGGGGAACAGCCTGTGCTTAAGAAAGGTTAAAAAATTCACCTTGAGCGAACAATTAGTGATAACTTGAGACATTCTAATGCCGCACAAACGTACGGCTGGTTATCTTTTAACTGAGCATCAAATTCTTTCAAGTTTATCCCTTTGGGTGTTAGTTGATATTATCGCTGGAAGAATCATAGCTTGATTTTGAGCAGACTTTATTTTTAGTCAGAGCAGCTGTTGTGTGTGTGTGAGCTGTTAGTGCAGACAAACTGGCCCTGGGGCCAGTTTACAGTGATGTCAGGGTATGCATCCACAGTATCTCCTCACTGTCGTATTACCTCATAGTTTCTATTCATAACTAACAAACCAAGAAAGCAACAACATAGTAACTTTTGCATTATAAACTTGTTTTATTGTGGGGGAAAAGGTTAACCTATACATTCAACAGGTCAGGGTCACATCCTATCACAGTGATAACCATGAAATCCGTGATGATGAATTCACACCTAGTATAACTCTCCTTGGTGAACAGGGTAATATATAAGTACATTCACACTGATGGAGTCTGCAAACAGAAAGCTATTTCCTCAAATTTTCCTTGGCTGGGTCTTTTTCCATACATCTAATTTTCATTCTCTTGTAGAAGGAAAACTATGTCCCCCTCTAACCAACACTGTTATTAACATACGTTTTGAGCATTCCACTGCACAAAGGATAGCTTGGATAAATCAAAAATCCATTCCAATGGGCAAAGCAGGAATGTTTCCTCGATTAACAGCTACTTCATTCTGAACTCCACACGCTTGATGACTTGCTTCTGTGGAGATGTGACTGACTCACTGCCTTATTTTCAAGTCCCTCATGACTAACCACTCATTGCTTTGTGACTACGATCATTCTTTTTCTCTTTTCCATGTCCAGTCTAAAAAGGAAAGAAAGGAGAAGGGGATAGACTTGGCCAGAGTCTCCAAGTACACCAAGCGTCTCCTCTGGGAGCCTTTGGTGGTTTAGATTAAGGGGGAGGAGGGGCACAGTCCTTTCTGGGGCTAGCCAGGTTGGAGGGAGTGCTCGGCGGTGAGGGGAGGAGGGGGTGGGGGTTGATGCTGGGAATGAGCTTACACCGAAGGGACTGGAGCTGGCCTCCAAAAACCTCCCAGCGAAGTTTAAAAACCACTCTGAGTTTACTGCAGGGTTTCATTCGCCCCCTGCCCGGCTCCTGCTCTCAGTCTTGTTCCCTTCCTCTGCTCTCCCTCTTTTCTGAGCTGCTGCTTCACCTGCTCCGGAGAAGCCCCTGTCGGACCCCAGGAGAAGAAACAAGACTCGCTGTACTTCTTGCTTTGAGAGCAGACCATTTACCAACCTTTCTCTTCCGTTTTTTGTAGTCCCTGAAATACCCCCACAGAAACCATGGAGGCCATCAAGAAGAAGATGCAGATGCTGAAGTTGGACAAGGAGAACGCTATCGACAGGGCCGAGCAGGCCGAGTCAGACAAGAAGGCAGCGGAGGACAAGTGTAAGCTGGTGAGTGAAGCTGGTAAAGGCTGGATTGGAAAGATGTCTTTATATACAGATATCTGTATTTATAGAAGTCGAAAGGTTTCTCTATATTAAAGATTTCTATCAAACCTGTATTAAAGAAGTATATATCTACAGATGCAGCAGAGGAAGCTTGTGCCCTTTGATCATATTATCAGAACATGTATTTTGATTGATATTCAAGAACTAGCAAGGGATTGAAAAGTGTGGTATAAAATCATACATGAATGTTACAAACATGTGTGCCAAAATGTAGTTTCAAATGACATACCCACAAATATCTTTAAATCCAGAAAAATAAGGTTAACAAATGTCATTTACCAGGCCCTGACAAGTGTCATTTATACCAGTCGACCATCACAAACAGACAGAGCATCATGTTTGGTGAATGGAGGGTTACAGGGATGGAGGGAACCCCACAGGGAGATACAGAAAGAGAGAAGGCCTGCCTTGGTGTTACCCACAAAGCACCAGGAGGATTAGACCTAGCAATGCTGATGGACCAGGAATAAAAACACAACTATTTCAGCTGCTGCTCTGCAGCCTGCTTTGGTGTAAGTTACAAGACTCTAGGGTCCAGCCCTTCTGACCACCACTTATCTGTCTGCTTATACTTCTGGAACATTCCAAAGCAGAAACACCACCAAACTGCCACCATGCCCATATTTAGTCAACTGCATTCTGACAGGGCTAAAACTTAACGGCTGTGATCTATCATGTCACATTTTAATTATTTAATATATATGTTGATGTCTGTTTATGATGCATCTTATTGGGCAGCAAGGAAGGTCATGTAAACAGACAATTTGATGAATCCAAACTTTTGTTATTACTGGGAGATGACAGCACAATGAAGGCATGAGTGGTATTTCAGAAAGCAAGGGGAGGGGTGAGTGAGGTGTGGACAAGCAGGGATCAACATTAAAGCAACTGGCAGAAATCCTTTCTAAGATAACTAATTCTCCTTGTAAAAAATGACAACACACAAGTAATGGTTGTCACTTGCACCACAGCACCCACACAACACCAACAGCCATTTTGGACATAGTCTGAAGGATTATGTGAACCTATTGTTTTGATGTCACAAATCAAATAGGCCTTTTTCCTCATCATCCCAAAGAAAGTTGTTGGTGGGCACTATAATAAAGAGCACCATTTCCTTTTCGACCATTCATCAATGAACGTTATGAAGATGCCAGGTAGAGTTGAATCAAAGAATCAAAAATGCAAATAAAATCCACGTTTAATTTCAAGCTTTAAATATCTTATTAAAAAGTTCCAAAGTTCATTGGATACCTGGAGGCATCCGAACAAGTTTACTAAGCATTCAGGTGATTTTAAACCCTTTTAACCCTTTTAACCATGGAAAGACTTCGCTCTTCTAAATGTAAACACTTCAAGGAGAGAAAAAGAGCTTTGTTTCTCTCTTGAATCCCTTTCCTGACCCTCTACTTTGGTTTTATGTTCTCCAGCTGGAGGACGAGCTCCTGGGCCTGCAGAAGAAGCTCAAGGGCACAGAGGACGAGCTGGACAAGTATTCGGAGGCTCTGAAGGATGCACAAGAGAAGCTGGAACTGTCTGAAAAGAAGGCAACCGACGTAAGTTAATACATATTAGAGCAGTGGTCTAGTCTAGTATGAAGTACTGGACATAATGTCAATTCACCAAGCCCCGTCCTCCCCCCGCCCATGTATTATTACCAATTTTCTAGTGAGCATGTAAGAAATAGTCATGGGCATACAGCATATAAAATACATTTTCACTTTCAATGTCACTTGTGTACAACATTCAAGACAACATTCCAGACAAATTCCAAGGGGGCGATTGACTGAGATTTGTTCATTTAAATGTCCTTTTCTTTGATGCCCAGAAAATATTGATTAAGTATTGCAACTAACTACAACCAAAACAAACTACCCTGACACTCTTCAGTTTTTCACAGATGGCATTAGCACCGATTATTTGTGATAAGAATTGTGGATGAATTAGAAATAGATCTGAACTGTGATCTTTATAAATAACTAAAAACATTCCCAAATCTTCCATAGACAACAAGTTATGCAATACTACTGTGTATATCAAATCAAATTTATTTGTATAGCCCTTTTTACACGCAAGCATGTCACAGAGGGCTTATATGCATATATTCATCTCTCTATTGACCTTCCAACTATGGAAAAAGCAATACCAGAAACAATACTGTAGAAATAGTATATTCATTAACAGATCTAGTGGATGCAACTGTATACTTTTTAACATGTATGGATTCAGTTGTGTGTACTGAGTGAATCAAGCTTGTACAATGGGATATTTTTCAGTAGAAAGACAAGAGTTGGCTAGGTGTGTGGCAGTCCAGGAATCTCAGGAATCTCAGGAATTTGGCTAAAACAAACAGGGAAACCGCGCACACTCCGGTGTCTAATGAAACCAATGCTCCTGGTGTTTCTGGTGAAAATATCACAGACACTCACACACACAAACCCCTTTGTTCTGTTCTAATTCAGAAAACTTTAAACTGAAGCTATAAAATGACAAAGAAACCAAAAGGCTATGATAGACCATGTCGGCTATGATGGATGATCTTGTTAAACCAGGCCGTGCACTCGGCAAAGATCAAACTCACACAGACTCCCTTTTCTACAAAGACCACAGTAGACATCAAACTCTCCTCAAACTCTCTCTTTCTCTTTGGGTTTTCATAGGACCTGACAGATCTGGGTACAGTGCATGTGTAGAGATAGTTAGAACCGGTTTGGGCTCTGACTGCATTCCCTTGAAACATTCAGCCTGCGTAACTTGAGCTTCGTCTCTGGCTGAGAGTAGATCTAATCACTGATGGACTAGATTCAACCTAAAGCTCCATGATTGAAGGCTTTCCAACTATAGTCAACTCAAAGGGCTGTTAAAGATTGATTTCAGTGTTTATGTTCTGCTGTATCTCCATGTTTAAGCAGACTAAGAAATAGACTGAAAAAATAAAAATAAAAATTTAAAAAACAATCTGTCACTTGATCTCAATTCATTAGGCCCTAATTTATGGATTTCACATCATAGAAATCCTTAGATGTTTGCCTGTATGGATAGATACTGGGATAATTAATTTAATCTCATGACATTTTTGTACAGTGTATTACAGTCATGTGTACCTGCTGATGCCCACAAGGTGACAATAAATAGCATAGTATTCTTTACATGCAATATCCAAGCAACATTACCTGACGTTGGCTTTATTAGGAGGGTGATTTTGTATATTTTCATTCAATTATACATCATCTGTGATTAATTTCATTAGCATGTTTTGATGCTTAAAAAAATGGGTTGTGACAAATCTTCATGATAACACATTCAGACATGAGAGAGGAAATAGGGAGCTCTCAAGGAATGTGGTACAGTCCATTCTCTTCCGGTCATGTCAGCAACTAAATCAATTTACATTCCAGCTGTGTGAGAACCAGGCACTACATGCATCTGGATGATAAAGCAAGTAATAGAAACTGGCCTTTTTTACTGCACGTTCTTAACAAATGTACACTACTTTATGTGCACATATAAATGACTGTATTACACACCCACGGACAAACGTGGGCCATACACCTTTCACATTCCATATATGTCCTGAAGAGAAGAACCAGGAAGGAAATTTCATTCTTGCTGAAAAACCTCCCCCTCTGTAATTGTGATGTCATCTGGGACCGACTTCTTCCCAGGATTGGAGGACCTGCCCATAAATTTCCTGAAAACTCCCAGCCCATTTACTTTGCTAAAGTAATCTACTTCCTTGAAGTCTTCACTTATCTTGTTGGCTACCATTGGAAGTTCTTTCACTTCATAAACTCACTGATTTGTTTGACTGAATTATTTTTCGTTGTAGTCAACTTTTTGTTGCTTAAGTTTTTTTTTATATCAAAGTTGTAGCCTACTTTTTTGGGGGTAGACTTTAAACTTGAATTCAATGGAAGCGATTAAACGGAAAATCCAAGCTCTTCAACAACAAGCAGATGATGCCGAGGACCAAGCATTAATTTTACAGAGAGAGCTGGAAAGAGAGCGAGAACAGCGCGAAAGTGTGAGAAACCCAAAATGCATGCTTTTGTACATGTAAACGTAGACAAGGGACCGAGTAACACTTTTGGACCTTTGACGATAAGTACAGTAGGCCTACGTCGCTAATCATGCATATAAAACGCAAACTCTGCACGTCTGACCGTAGTCCAATGGGTGGGTGCCTCTTGTGGCGCCTAGATATTTTACAATTTTACGTGAAGTCTACGTTGGAAATTAGTGAAAGTAAATCATTTGAAATTCATCTAAAGACCTAAACGTGTGGGGTTTCAATTTTTTGTTGTTTTGTATTGACATTTTACATTCTTTGACAGTTGTGGTGCTTTGCTGCCAAAGCACGATAAAAAAATGTGGTCTAATAACCTACACAAGGTCGAGAAGTCTGTAACATAGTGTTTCTTTTGCACCGGAAAAGGGAGCAGACATACACTATCTACAAATTTAGCAGATGACAAGGCTCACAGGAAGTCTGATAAGTTGCCCTATGATAACCTAAATTCAGGCTTTGTTCAAAATCTCCTTGGGGTATACTATTCACTTATGAAATGTTTCCAAAGTTCCCAGGCCACCCGTATTCTACTAAATCGACACCAACAGTACCTTTTGATTGATTGAATACAAATTATTCAATTACTTATTTCATACTATACTTTTCACAAAAAGTGTACTATGAAAACATGACATTAGCTGTGGATGTGCATCCCTGACATTCACTAACATCAGCCCTTGAATCCCCAACCTCTCTCCAACCCCACAGGCTGAAGGGGATGTGGCCGCTCTGAACCGTAGGATCCAGCTGGTGGAGGAGGAGTTGGACCGGGCCCAGGAGAGACTGGCCACAGCGCTGCAGAAACTAGAGGAGGCAGAGAAAGCAGCGGACGAAAGCGAGAGGTCAGAAAGGGCCAAGGAGTCCAACTGGGCTCAGTGTGCTGGTTTGCTCAAAATCAAAAAGATGCTCCCTAAAAAGACTTAGTGATTTGTGGTCATCATTTCCTAGTTCCATAGATTATCGTGCTTCTTGTTGACCCTGTGTGATTGTATTTTTCATCAGAGGCATGAAGGTTATTGAGAACAGAGCAACGAAGGACGAGGAGAAAATGGAGATCCAGGAGATGCAACTGAAGGAAGCCAAGCACATCGCAGAGGAGGCGGACCGCAAATACGAAGAGGTAGAGCACACCAAAAATGCACAGTACTCATGCGCAGAGAGAAACCACTCAACAGATCAATGAGTAAACAATACAACCATGATTGTTTTATAATGATGTTGTTGTCAAAGAGATCCCATTTCAATGATGGGGCGCTTCCTCATAGGTTGCCCGCAAGCTGGTCATCCTGGAGGGGGAGCTAGAGAGGGCGGAGGAAAGGGCTGAAATTTCGGAACTGTAAGTGAAGTGTCAATAATCATGACACTTTGTATCTGTCATTACCGTCCATGTTCACCCGACCAGGAGATAATCTGTCAGAAGTATCACAAGCATTTATCTGGTTCTGCTCGCTTGTTCCACAGGAAATGCGGCGATATGGAAGAGGAACTGAAGAATGTTACCAACAACCTGAAGTCTCTGGAGGCTCAGTCTGACAAGGTCAGTATTAAATTGCACTAACATTTACTGTTTAGTATATTTACAATGGTAAACAATGTTATGCAGTACTTAACAGTACTAGAATGTACTGTTTTTCATTGTTATATCTTCAGAAAGATGTGTCTAAATGGCATTGGTCCATCTATAGTTCTGCATTTAACCACCCTTTAAATAAGCTATTACTTTGTCTCTGCAGTACTCTGAAAAAGAAGACAAATATGAAGAGGAGATCAAGGTGCTCGGTGATAAACTGAAAGAAGTAAGGACAAATATATCTGTAATATATATCACACACGCACACACACACAGTAGGCCATGCAAGACTATATAGTACAATATACAACACTTCATTAGCTCCATGCTCTTCCTGTAGGCGGAGACCCGTGCAGAGTTTGCAGAAAGGACTGTGGCAAAACTGGAAAAGACTATAGATGACTTGGAAGGTAAACTTGTCACACCTTCTGACTTTCTCTTAACTTTTTTCACTTCTTGTGTTTCGAAATAGGCAAATAACTATTTTAGTTATCTACCCCATTTATCTTCTCATTGATGATCTCTGATAACGCTATTTTCCCTCTTGTCTTTCGGTTTCTCTCTTCCTATCCCCTGCTGTGGTCTCTGCTGTTTCCTCTGCTTCTGTGGCCCCTCTATCTCCAACCTCTCTGACCTGTTGGCCTCTGACCTCCAGATGAACTGTATGCTCAGAAGCTGAAATACAAGGCTATTAGCGAGGAGCTGGACCATGCCCTCAATGATATGAATACCTTGTAGATGACCTTTCAACCTTCATCTGTCACGTTACTCTTTTCCTCTCCCAGCATTTTTCATTTCTTTTTTCTGTGAAAACAAAAGCTTCAATAAATGTCTTCCTGCTCTATTTGGTTCTACTCTTCTGACCTTTTTAGTCCTACTCATCTTGCATCTTTAATTGAGAAAATCTATCTAAAAGCAATTCATGTTTTGAACACACACTGTTGCAATGACAAACACTACAGATTCTAACAGTAAATAGCAGTCATATTGTTTGAGTCAATATCTGTCAACACAAAACCTTGAAAATGTGTTTAGTTACCAACTAACAAAACTGTGTTATTACATATATGTTGGATGCTACTGTGCTGTATTTTTACAGACCTCTACATATTGGGTAGACCTGGCATGATATGCTTGTCACTTTTGTGCAACATGCTGACAAGCGTATTGTGCCACGTCCACCTAGGCCAATGAGGTCTGTAAATATTTGGTTTAGTGAGATAGTGGCGTTATACTGCAACTCGGATCCATGTCATGTGAAATCTGTATTCAACTTACATTACAGAAAATCTATCCAGCGCAAAAGAAGAAAATTTGGGGATGCAACAAGTCCTGGACCAAACTCTACAAGAGCTAAATAGTTTGTAACAAAGAAGAATAAAAGGAAATTGTGTCTCAAGACCAAAGAAGAATCAACATTCTATGAAGAAAACATTCCATGAAAAGTTTTTTCAACCACTAGTTGCAATGGATTCCTCACTACCCTGATTAATATCTTGATTCTAATATTCACACCATATTTTTGTTATTTATGTTTTTGATATACTTTTCCCATTGCATGAGAAGGCCCAAGCAGAAGTATAATGTCATACCAATAGTTTAAAACAATACAGGATGCAGCATTTCAAAATTGTGTAGGAAATTATGTATAAATTAAACAGCTGAGAGTCTTATTTGTATATATGGTGTGGAAGTATTTGAACATGTGTTTGACTTTACATTTTATAGGCCTTTTTTATTATACCTTCATTACACTCGGTTTCTAAATATAACAATTATACTGTTCAGTTGGCTGACAGAAAATATAAGAAGGATAGAGTGTAACCGTCTTGAACAGTGTTAACTGTATTTACTGCAATACAATGAAGACATTTCTTTAGATTACGAACCGATATCGAAGGTATGACATCCCACTGTTTGCTGCCGAGGCCATGACCTCAGGGTGACAGGCAGGCAACGTCACTATTGGTAGCACCGCGGTACAGCGCTTTGCCGGGCGGGATTTCCGCAATATCAAGTATGGCGAAGACATACGATTATTTGTTTAAATTACTCTTAATTGGGGATTCCGGTGTCGGAAAAACCTGTGTTTTGTTCAGATTCTCAGAAGATGCATTCAACTCAACATTCATCTCGACGATAGGTATGACTTTATTGTGGTTTTCTAGCCATCCATGTGTTTTCACAACGTTGAAGGTCTGTTGAGGCTAGGCTAGTTAGCAGCTAACGTCAGCTAGCTTAGCCTAACGTTTTACTTAGCCGACGATGATTAGCTTATGCTATATGAGTTGACAATATGTAACATTATAGCAAACAATAACAGCAATTTGTATATCTACAAACGTAGATGGTAGCTAGCCTGCAGGATACTATATCATATGCATGACCAAACGGATTTACAGACACTATTCAAACTATTAAATTCTTAATAATAAGAACATCTAGGCTAGCTGGCTAGCGCCACACTACTCTAGCTTGTTATTGTACTAGCTAGCTAGCTAAAATGGCCAGGCAGTTTCTGTCAAACATGAGAAGGCTATTTCCTGTATTACTGAGGATGTGTTACAAGCTAACTGGCTACGTAGTTAGCTAACTATCTATTTCGATTGGTCTTAGCTAGACTAACTCCAATTGGCTAGATACAGTAAAATAATAAAGTTGTGGTGTACAGTAGGCTAAGAAGGACTTAACATTAATACTGGCCGTGCTACTTTAACGAGCTAGCTAGTTCTCTTCCTGACTTAGCAGTCTAGCGTGCTAGCATTGCTATTTAGCTTGCTTGTTCTTATCTTCAATACGATGATCCAGGTAAGTACCCAGTGAACTAACCTGACTTGACTATCTTATTGGTAAACTCACATGCAAATTCACTTTCTATGTACGACAGGAATTGATTTCAAGATTAGGACGATAGAACTAGACGGGAAGAAGATAAAGTTGCAGATATGGTAAGTTGATCTCTCCTCTGCCTGTTGTCTACACAACACTGTACTGTTTGGTCCAACATTCATTCTGTCCTCATAAGTTGTGTAAAGTGAGCAATCTGAGTGTGCACGTCCTGAACGTCAACAACTATCAGCTGTGAAAAGTGAACCTCCTGTTCACTTTTCTTGTGTCTTGCAGGGACACAGCCGGCCAGGAACGTTTCCGAACAATCACAACAGCTTACTACAGGGGAGCAATGGTAGGTGAATGTAACTGTAGTCGTCTTGTACACTGGAATCCAATTGGAAAGGTTAAACCTTATTAATTACTACACAGTGATGAAGGCTTTGGAGAGGTCAGCCATGTAATGGTATTTACAAATGGGGGGGTTTATAAATAATGTAAATATTGTATTAATTTAGAAGACGCTTTTACCCAAAGTCGTGTACAGTACTGGGGGGTAATTTGAATCTGCTACTTCTTGATCTGCAATCAAATGCTCTAACCACTGAGCTATACTCTCCCTCCCTGGTCACTCAGTGACCCTGTGACTTTTTCAGACTCAAGGCCATCTGAGTCTGTAATAATGTATTAATATACTTTACAGGGTATTATGCTAGTCTATGACATCACAAATGAGAAGTCCTTTGACAACATCAAGAATTGGATAAGGAACATAGAGGAGGTAAGTTTCCTACTGTGTGCAGCACAGACGTGTCATGAGACTGTCAACCAACCAAGAGCCTGTAGCTAACATGTAGGCTTTCTACTATTTATCTTCTAGCATGCATCAGCAGATGTGGAGAAGATGGTCCTTGGGAACAAATGTGACATCAATGACAAGCGGCAAGTGTCCAAAGATAGGGGAGAGAAGGTGAGGCCTGCATTGTAGGACTAAAATTATATATATATCATTTTTCTTCCCTTCATTTATGTCAACTACACAGCAGAAATGGCTTGAAATTGTGAATTTAAACATTGTGTTTTCGCTTCCTCAGCTGGCACTAGAGTTTGGCATCAAATTCATGGAGACTAGTGCAAAGGCCAATATCAACGTGGAAAATGTGAGTAAGGCAAAATGCAACACTGAGTTTCTAGGTACTACCAAATAATGACACATGGTTAACGTAGCTTCCTTTGTTTGTTTGTAGTCTTTCCTGACACTCGCCCGAGACATCAAATCAAAAATGGACACAAAATTGGTAAGTTTACGCCTCATCATATTTGAGTGTATTAATTAAACCTTTGAAGCTGCCTGTCACAGGGCCAAACAGACGAGAGAATCAAAAGTTCTTCAACCAGTGGAGTTTCTTGTGTGAGTGTCTGGACTGTGTGTATGGCCAGACTAGCTCTCATGTTGTTAGTGACTCGTGGCCCTATGTCTGTTTCTGTGTCCCAGGAGGGCAACAGTCCACAGGGCAGCAGTCATGGAGTGAAGATCTCAGAGCCCCAGAAGAAGACCAGCTTCTTCCGCTGTGCCCTACTGTGAGCAGGAGCCCAAGGCCTTAGCTCTAGTTACCTATAATGTCCCCCAGGAGGCTGTCTGTGAACCATCTCCCCCTCTCTCATCTCCTCACCAAGGATCACCCTCCAGGGCTGGTCATCTGGACTGTGCTTGCCATGCTTGCACTCTCCTTTCGCCCCCTTTTTTCTTTCTGCCTCCCCCGCCTATCCTCCCAGTCCTCCAAGTCCATCAAGCAACAAACTCCAGGACAGGGGAACGATCAACATGTTTTTTGTGAAGCACATTTTTTTCCCGCTTACAAAAGACGGTTTGGGTCCAGTACAGTTATTCAGTATCACCCAGAAGGTAGGCTCTTCCTTCCATCTCTAGTCTCCATTAAGCATCATGTACTTTTATTTTTTACTCACTGAATCTGGTTGCACAGCTGCCAAAGGTGGAGCCCAATATTGAAGGTGTAATCATGAATAACCTATTATGATTAATATTGAGAATACAGTGTGATACAAAGCAGTTTCTATTCGCCTTGTTCTTGAATACACCGCAATAAACTAGAGACCGATTAGCTTTTAGTAGGCGCTGAATCAGAGTTGTAAAATGTATGGAGATAGCCCAGAGTACACGTCAACACAACAATCCATCAAAATAATTTGATTATGCCGTAATATATTTGAATTGTTTTTGGTTTATGCTTTTGTCATTCCGTTTTGCTTACATCATGTCCATAGACAATCCTTGGGATTGAATGCGTAGACATTTCAGTAGTGGCATTGTCTATCCTTTGACATTGTGCCTACTGTATGCTCTCTACAAGTATTGTGTGGTCTGTGGACTAGTCGCCCCTGTCATGGCATTGGAGACTAGTCCTCTTTCAAGGTCAGACCTGAAACCTGCAAGCTGGGGGATTTTTATAGCTCCAATACGTGGTGTTTTGCTTTGGGCATTCTATAGTTCAAGAAGTGACCCAGAGTATTCAGCTGGAAAAGAAAGGTGACACGTTGTGTTTGCCATGGTTTCAGACTCATCCATGGCATATGTGTTTATCTGCTCTGATTCAAGGCCTGGCTATATGACGTTTCTGGTTGCAGCTATAAGAAGTGTATGCTGTCAGCACCTAAGTTGTAGTGTGAACAAGCTCCCCTTCTACTCATGCAATCCCTTGCACTTTACCAGTTATCTGTGTTTTGTGTGTAGTCTGTGCCAAGTGATAGATTGCAATATGAACATATTACACTTGAGTATGCTATAACATTTACAATACATTGGATCATCGTAAATCAACATATATTTAACATAACGTGGATAAAGTTCTTTTCAACCCCACATCTCTTTTCCAACGACCTTCCTTCTACCTTGCTCCACCCTCATGGAACCAGCAAGGGGAGTTGTCTTCCAAGTTACTGTGGTAGACGTTCAAAAGTACTTATTTATGTGTTTGAGGCTTTTGTGTTTCCTCTCTGCGCTACTGCCCTGCCAAATTGTAGTATATTCTTGATGTGACCATTTCTTGGCTTATGAAGCCACTCAATACTTTTGTGTGATCATGGTCAGTCATTTTGTGGTCAGTCCCCTGTATGACAGCTAGGTGGCGCACCTGACTGCTGAAGAACTTTGTTCCGACACCAAGCAAATGTTACCTGTGTACTCAAACCTTACACTGAAAAAGCAGTGCGTGTTTTTCCTTTATTCCCACAAGTTGCAAGCAGAAGAGAGTGGATATGTATCGTGTAGACATTTGAACTGAACTTGCATTCTGTATGAATACAGCAGCTGGCCCGACCTACTCTCCTTTATTCTGTCATTTCTACTTTTTTTCCCATTTGTTTTTGAAAATGAATTTTATTTTACAACATGCAGAACAGAGGGGATCCTCTTTGCGAGCCTGCACCATTCAATAGCTGTCAGAACCTCATGAGTACTGCGCCATGACCATTTGTCTTAATGACCAATACTCAATCTCTTCCATTTTGAGCTATGCATTGTGAAATCTGGACCTCTGCGTTTTGTTGTGTGATTGTATTGTTATTTGGAATTGTTTTGTGTGTGTGTGTAGGACAACATGCCATTTGTATCATCGTCTCGTGTCATATCAATGGTGTTTTAGTAGGATGAGTGTCCCTATTTGGCTTCTTTGCATTGAGCTAAGAACTTGATATCCCACCCGGCATTTGTGGAATTTGGTGTTTTCAACGGTTAGCCAAGTCTCTGTGTTACTGCAGACTGCTGTGGAGCTAGGCACAAGAATGACAGCTTTAAGTATAAGGAACAGACATGGATGGGAGTTGTATGAAACTTTTCAAACAAAAACGTTTGAAACTTAATCATTCCCCATAATTTCTTTGTTTTGTTATCAAGAATTTCTTTTTTTTATGATTATTATTTTTCTTGTCAGTCAATGCAAATTAATTACCACAAATTAATTATGTTGTGTTTTGTGTGAGGTGCACAGGGAGAAAAAATTAAATAAAATATTCAAGGAAAACAATCTGTTGTAAATATCAGTTTAAAAGAGATGTACTGTACTTTCTAAAAATCATATGGGAAAATGATCTACAGTTTGTAGATGTCTGTACTTTTGATTTAATAAAACGAGATTCTTTTAACAATCTGAACCTGTGCCTGTCCTACCTTCAGCGTGATTGATAATGAGCTGTCTATGGTCAAACTCATCAGTTGGCCTGGGCGTGGCTGACTGCTTTCACTACACGTTCTTTTCCATTCCTTGCCCTTTGAGAACACTGTCAGATTCTTATAAGATAGTGTAACTGAGCCCCACAGACCAGAATGCGTGCACACTCTTGATAGTTACAGCGAATGAGCCTTCTCCTGAAGTAAAGCCAGAACTCTGTCCATGTAATTGATCAGTTGCTAAGTCTGTATCAGCTCAACATAGAAATGTGACAATGGATCTATCAAAACTATGACAAATATCACACGTAAGAATGTCAACATACTACTAGCTATGGTAAAGAACACCATTCTAAAGGAAAATGTGACACGTCCAAAAACTCCCAGGTCCATAACCTGATCTTTTGGTAGAAACAGGTGCTCTGCTGATGCAGATGGATTGGAAAATCGTCCCCATTTGTTGGTCTGAAGTCATTGAAAATGCTTCTCAGTATCTTTGGTCGCACTGGAAGTGAGCTGTTCTAGCATCGCCGCAGCAGCTTTTCATATCCTTATATGGAAGGTACTGAAGATAGGAAAGGGATGTATACACTGTTAACATACTTCTTTAGGAACTCAAAATGAACAAGCCTGCTAAGTTCATTGCCTACTACAACCACACACTCCGACCATGCACATCAAAGCAAGATTCCCATTGTTGGATAAATCACACTCTCATCGACTTCCCTCTGTGAAATCCCTCATGCGTGTCACACTTACACTTTTGCTTTTAAAAGCATACCTGAGAAAGTCTGGAGCTCGAACGATCATGTGCTGGAAATCCTCAAGGGACAGACGGCCGTCGTTGTCCAGGTCCGTCTCGTTGATGACCTTGTCGCAGACCATCCTCACCTCGTCCTCGGTCAGCTCGTTACGTGTCAGTTTGTTCAGCGTCTTCTCCAGGTCTGATTTGCAGATGAAGTCATCATTGTTGAAGTCTCAGGAGAGAGAAAGAACAACGAGTAGGATATTTTTTTACAGTTAAACATTGTGTTTGTTTTAACCAATGAGCATTTTATGGAGATGTGTTTCAATGGCATGCTCAATTAAGAATTCATTTCCATAGAAATACAGTCACTCAGGACAGTAAGTAATTGACCTTCTGATGATTAGTTGTGTTAGGGCACAGTTGCGTGTAAAAAACCCCAACTGAAACTGTCCTTTTTTATTTGTTTTGAATAGGCTGTTAATAATGGATGAAACTCAAGTTGACCCATGACCATGGCTAAGTGATGGGGAACATCTTCATCTGTCAGCCTCACCTAATTAGGAGTCCTAACCTCCCCCCCCCCTCCCAGGACCAACCTGGGTTTTCACAGTCTGGCTCCCTCCATAATGGTCTTATCAATTATTCACAACTCTGATCCGTGCTCCCCTCGTAGTTAATGTTCTGTGGTCTCCTCTCATGCTATAGACGCATAGGCTACTGATGTTGGTGGCAATGGAAACTCCTCAAGTAGTCTCCCTCTCGTTCTTTGTCTCTCTCTCTCTCTACAGTTAAAGATACAGAAAGAGGTGTGACAAGGTGCACAAAAAGCAAATATTTGGCCCTTGTTTAAGTTTGTGCTAGATGGGAGTTAATGTAGGAGATGGGAGCTTGGCATTTGATTCCCTGTTGATGTCAAATCTGTATGCTGTTATGCTTTTCAATCAGTCTGGGTTGCAACAAGATGTGTTTTAGGTGCTTACCATAGATTCTGAATGCATAGTAGGCCTTCAGATCTCGTGGAGCCATCTCGCTCAGCACAGAGAACATGTCTAGGAAGTCATCTAGTGTCATGTTTCCCTCTCCATCTTCAGAGAAAACCTCAGCGATTCTCTGACGGAAAGGGTTGTCCTGAGGAACAGGAAATCACTATCATAAATCATTTCTTCTTATTTCTGACAGCAAACTCTCCTCAAAAAGTCCTTCTTTTTTCAACCCTTTCATGATGGACCTCAGCAACTGAACTGGATGTTTACATTTGGTTTACGTTGTTTTCATTGTGTCTAAAGAGGCACATAATTGACCTGTTTGGTACCAAGTGTGCCCCTAAGGGACACATGGGCTTTCTCCAAGTTTAAAAGAGTCAGATAACTCGTAGCCGTTCAAAGACTGTCAATTAGTTGAGCATTAATTATGGATAGACGACACAGGGGAAGCGGGTCTGCAGTGTGTGTGTGTGTGTGTGTGTGTTTGTTTGTGTGTGTGTGTGTGTGTTTGTGCTAGGGTAGAGATACCTTCAGTTCTGGCATACTGCCAATCAGCTCATAGGGTAGCTTCACATCTGGGTTATTGGTGTAGTCAAGAGGAACAAGTTGTGGTGCCAAATCCCGATAGCGGTAGAACAGCCTGGGGGGGAAAAGTTGAAATTGTTTAAATATGATGCTGGGTTACAACATTGCCAAATTGTGTTTTCAATCATGGTCAAATGATGTCAGGTTTCTTTTTATGTATAGGAATGGTATATTTCAGAGGGATCTGGAAAAGAGTCAAGTATCTGATCAGGGCAGATGAAACATTTATTTTTATTCAGTATGTTTTGCGATTTTTCGTTTCACACAGTCTATTTGGTGTCCTGTTACTACACGTTAATGCATGACTTATGAATGAATGACTTTCACCGTACTTGCAGATTCAGTGACATAGGATGACAAAATACTGGCACATGAGCTTTGAGTAACAAGTGATTGAGTGTCATATTTACAACTTACCTAAAGAGACACAAATAACACACTCAATTTGGTTGACTAATAGTTACTTATACCTGGAATCAATGATGGTATGCACTATAAAGGCATTGTCAGTCGTTTGTGCATTCCAAAGACTTAAATGGAAAGTAGTTTAATTTTTCGGGTTAAAGGTAACTAGATTCAGTTGAATTGAAATACAATTAAAGTATTTAATGTGACTCAGTATGAGTTTTTTTTATTTGATTCATTTAATCATTGTTCATTTAGGCAACCAAAAGAATTTGGAACAATACATTTTTTGAATTGTCTTGAATATTGACTGTTTAGATGTTTTGTCACAGTATTTCATAGTCATCACCAGTTGTGTCATAGTAGGAAACATGAAAATGTGTCACATTATCAATATATGTTGATGAATTTGATAAACAAATCTCATTCTACAACCACCCCTTTTGAGAAGGGTTAGTTAGTAGTTCATTTTCAGGGTATTCACATGCACATTGCCCAGAGAGTTCCTTCCAATCTATGAATGTCCTACCAAATAATAATATATTTCACATAATATGCATCGTGGGGTCATGAAAACATTTAAAAAGTATTTAAAGAACAGTTTGAGACGAGCAGCTTCTGACCTTAGAATCTCCTTCCTGGTGAAGAATGTGCAGTCCTAAAAGAAACATTCATTCATTCAAGCCACTGATTAAAATCATACAAATAAAAGTTTTTTAAAGATGACAAGTATGTTTACCAAATGAGTAATATGTTATTTTTTTAATCTGTATTCAAAATATTGTATTCCATATTCACATCAACATGCATATATAGCATTATACAGTTTCTAGGTAGCTGAATTACATTACATTTATTCATTTAGCAGACGCTTTTTCAGATGAATTAAGTGAAGGAGTCTGGATACAAATCATAGGTCAGATTGTCAGACACAAATCAAGCTAAAAATGCCTTTATATTATGTACATAATTTGCAATAAATTGCCAAACTTTTCGGGTATGATTTCTATTTAGTACAATATGTGTTAGAACCAAAAAATAATTAAATAGTGTAAAGGCCTTGTCTAAAAATAGCCTTTTTAGGTTTTCAAAACCTATGACAAAATTCAATTATTACTGATACACTTAAACATGTTGCAGAAGAAGTCATCCCAATTTAACTTATGCTACTTAGGGGACATTATTGTTTACTTCAAAACATTTCAAATTTTTATTGTTCTTAAAGTAAGAACATTTTCCCAGTTACGTTAACACTATAAGGAATGTATTAAAAATACTGCACATACAGTATATAGTTGTCCACAGTTGGTTGATGCACTATAAATATAGTTGAAATGTGTCTGTGTAATGGTTAACTACAGGTTTTAATGCAAATGTCATGGGTCAAAGACAAGACTAGTCTATTTTTACTTTTAATAAATGTGTATAATTTTAACTATTTGATTAGCATTATAATGTGATAACTTACTCAAAAATCAGTGTGACTTATAACAAATGCCCCTGCCCTGAGCAAAGCCATGATTGCCAAATAAAAAATCATAGCTGACCCTCACCATATTATGTGTAATTGTGCAATTTTTATAATTTCTTGTTGAACACACAAAACAATAACAACATTTTTTCCAGGTGTGAAAATCACACAATCACTTCAAAGTGATTTGACTATTGAAACCAATGTATATGTACATGTATCTTCATAATAAACTGTTCATGAGATGTTTATTGGAAAACTTAATAAGAGGAGCACTGGCCGGAGGGGATATTTTCACAAGCAGAGAGAATGAAACCTAAACGAATGATAACAAATGCTACCAGGCCAGCTTTAGTATGCTTGGTTTGAATACTGACACTAACTTGTAATATTTGACAACACACTTTTCCCCTGCTATGTCTACTGTCTATTTCCTCCTCAAACAAAGGTACAAAAGAAGTGTGACAAGTGTGTCAAGACCTCTGTCATGTATGCACCTGACCCCCCCTCGCCCATTTTACTGCCCACATGAAAGGAACATCGGGGTGAAGTTACCAAAGTCATTTTACTCCATCAGCAAGTCGGCACATTTTACTCCTTTGAAGACGACAAGCTACCACAAAAAGTGATTGTGAAAAGAAGGGACAAACACACACCAACCTGATAGGCGTCAAGCTGCTGTGCTGTAAAGATGGTCTGCTTGTTCCCCATTGCTGAGCGCGCGCACACATACATACACACACACTTGCACAACCCCCGGGACGAAGGTCCATTGCAATTCAAGTATGAAATGAACTCTGAGGGCCTGCTGCTGGGGATGTGTCAGATATGAAATACTGGAACAAAAGAGGGGCAAGGCAATAGAGGGGATCAGGTGTCGGCTACCACAGGGCCCTTTGGTTCCCCATTATAATAGCAGCATTTCATCGTTTTCCCTGATCTGAATAGAAGCCCCTTTGACAATGACTAAGGGCTGTCGGCCAGCATCGTGCCCAGTTCTATCAACCCCTGAGAGCTACTCTATGGGCAACGCCTCACTCCCAGCTCAGGTTACCACCGCTGTAGAGATGGGGTTTTCAGGAGACAAAAACACAGTACACAGTAAAACTTGATTTCTATTTGCCTTTCAGT
This sequence comes from Osmerus eperlanus, assembly GCF_963692335.1. Taxonomy (NCBI): domain Eukaryota; kingdom Metazoa; phylum Chordata; class Actinopteri; order Osmeriformes; family Osmeridae; genus Osmerus; species Osmerus eperlanus. The sequence goes on from NC_085033.1 coordinate 6,380,769, forward strand.
GTTGATACTAGCTTTTAATTAATAAAAATACACATTTTCATTAGAATTTTCCTTAATTCCATAACCTAATGTGCATCGAATGCATTTATATAAATTTACTTTCCAGTTTAAAGCACCAAGATTGGTGAACATGGGTGAACTCCTTGGGCACGGTCAGTCTCACGTCTAATATGAGACTGGGCATTCATCCATTTCTCACTGTACCTCAGAACTTTGAGATCAGGTTGTGTTCAAAACACAGGTTCATGACCTGTTCTTGGCACTCTTATATAGACACCATCTGTTAAAGAGGTCACAGGTTCATACTTAATTCTTCTCTCTCATGGCCAATATTAATCCCCTAATTCCTTTCTTACCTATTTATCTTATGTTGTATTGGGTTAATGGTTAATATCTGTAACATAATATTGTCTGAATACATTGTCTTCTGTTTTGTTTACATTAGCATCACCACAAAAACACTAAGCTGTAAAACTGAGAATTTTTTAGAGTGGCATATACTATCTATCTATCCAGTATGACACATGTAGGAAGGTGATAAGGCCATTCTAGTTCTCAGTAAGACAACTATACTGCATTTGATAAGGACTACGCCCAAACAGCACATACAAGAGAGTGCCCAAAACATCACAGAGATTGTTGACAGCATAAAAGTCATACATTCAGACCGTAAAGTGAGTAACGACAGAAAAACAAAAGGAACTTTTCCCAAGTACGAAGAGGTATGCAAATCTACTCCTTATTCTCTCCTTTGATATTGTCATTGTAAAACACTCATAGATGTTCTTCTTTCCCAGTGTGCTTTTTGACAAAAACTTGGTAAGCTGAAGCTGTTGCTGAACATATCAAACATATCTAAATAACCATTACTAATACATAACTAATACGCTCATTGTCCTCTGGATATACCATGACAGAGATGCCTCCCAGTTCTAATGGCAGTTCTGTGAAGAGAAAGTTCCAGGAGCCCCAGACCACTGGGCAGACACAAGGACCCCTTGGACCTCAGGGCAGAAGCCTCCCCGTTCATGTAAAGACCTTCCTCAAGAACAACGCTTTCGTAGGGATCACTGTGACTGCAGTGGTTATAGGCAAGTGCAAGCCAATACGTTTAGCCAGGTTGTTTAGGGTTAGCTCCAAGTTTTTCCCCAGATATCTGTCTAGTTTTGTGGGGATCTACTGAGGGATAAACAGGCAATTATTTGACCGGTATGTGCAATTATCTAGTTTACGAGTTGAATGTGTTTGTTTTCCAGGAGTTGTGCTGGGTTTTGCTCTGCGCTCCAGTTTGACTTCCAGACAAATTCGATATTTCTCTTTTCCCGGGGAGATGCTCATGAGAATGCTGCAGATGCTTGTGATGCCCCTCCTCGTGTCCAGTCTGGTCACAGGTATGAATGTGCTTCTTAAATGGTCAGAAGGGTTGTCCTTTCTCACCATTGTCTTGCCCTGTGAACTGTATTGCTAAATTTGAATAACAGAGTGACAAAATACACAAAACATTTTCATAACATTCAAATAATAAAACTGCAATTAACAAACACTTGCAATTAATTCTTGTTAAACAGTATAACACCAATAGGGTTACTGTATTTGCAGTTTTTCAGTTTGCCTGGCTTGTTCTACATTAAATATGCATTCATATAAAGTTTGCAGTATCAAAGGTAATCAGGGATCCTAACCAGTGAGTTTTTCGAAACGTTACTTCTAACGTCTTTTGTACTTTTCTTTCAGGCATTTCTTCACTAGACAGTAAGGCTACTGGCAGAATGGGAGTGCAGGCTTTGCTTTACTACATGGTGACCACGATCATTGCTGTGTTCACTGGTATTGTTGTTGTTGTCCTCATACAGCCTGGAAAAGGCACCAAGGACACACCATCCCCCTTTAGTGGCCGCATTGAGGTGGTGCAGACTCTAGATGCATTCCTGGACCTGGTCAGGTGAGCAAAACGGAAAATATTTTCCCAGACGAGTGTTAAGTGACAATTTTGAGAGACTTTAACCATCACTTAAACCCTTGTGATTGGCCAACACGGTCAATTGTTACATATAAATGTTATTTTAAAACCTTAAAACCAGCTGACCATTACACATAAGTTAAGACGTCCATGTCTTAACAGTCAACTAAGAACAACCTTTTGGTCCTCTAGGAATATGTTCCCTTCAAACTTGGTGGAAGCCTGTTTCAAACAAGTAGGGTCCTACTCTGAAAATTATCTTATCAGTCTGTCCTACCTCAGTCAGTACATGGTTTAAGACCACCTTTGTCAACCAACAATAACATCTGATGATATGTAACACCAGTTTCCCTTTCTACATTTAGTATAAAACGGTCTATATCAAGAAGACGACAGCAAGTGTTGCAAATGTTCTTGAGGCAGATGGAACACTGAGGTCTGGCACGAGTGGCCACCCTATGGATGGCATGATGCCCAAGGATGGCTCTTCAAATGGGGTGAATGCTCTGGGTCTGGTGGTCTTCTCCATCAGTCTTGGTCTGGTCCTAGGCAGTATGAAAACACAAGGTCAGCCCTTGAGAGACTTCTTCAACTGCCTAAATGAAGTGATCCTCCGTCTGGTTGGCATTATCATCTGGTAAGATAACATAAAGCGCTTACAAAGGATATCCTTCACAAGTCCTCCAAAAGGATCCTCCTCACTCCTTAAAAATGATTTCTTTCATCTTTCTTAGGTATGCTCCAGTGGGAATCCTCTTCTTGATCGCCGGGAAGATCGTGGAAATGGGGGACATTGGGCAGATAGGTGGGCAGCTGGCCATGTACACTTTGTGTGTCATCTCAGGTCTTCTGGTCCACAGCCTGTTGGTGCTGCCTTTGCTATACTTCCTTGCCACACACAGGAACCCCTACCTGTTTATTGGGGGTCTTCTCCAGGCTCTCCTCACTGCCCTGGGGACCTCATCCAGGTACATGCTAGTCCATGCAGCGGCACACACTGTGCATTTGACTGGATGTGGTATAATTGTGGAACCCTCTTATTTAATTCATGCCAGTTGCCTCTTCCCCACAACCCCCTTTTTCATCATGGTCTCTCTCTCTCTCAGCTCTGCCACCCTCCCTATCACCTTCCGCTGCTTGGAGGAAAACAATGGCATGGACAAGCGTGTGACACGCTTCATGCTGCCCGTAGGTGCCACTATCAACATGGATGGCACAGCCCTCTATGAGGCTGTGGCGGCCATCTTCATAGCCCAGGTCAACCACATAGACCTGAACTTGGGCCAGATCATCACCATTAGGTTAGTAACGATAAGGGAGCGTCAGTCATTCCAAGATATTTTCTTCAAGATAGTTCCAGACTTTAAGAAGATTAAAGTGTGATCGTATTACAGTTATGACACACACACGAGTGGCGACATTGAGAAATGCGCAGACACCCATACAGGACTGTCCACCAAAGATGACTTCTACAAACACAATGAATACAATTCCTCACAACAGTATCACGGCAACCGCTGCCAGCATTGGGGCAGCAGGTATCCCCCAGGCTGGCCTGGTAACCATGATGATCGTGTTGACATCTGCTGGACTGCCTACTGAAGACATCACACTCATCGTAGCTGTAGATTGGTTCCTGTAAGTTTACTTTTAAACTTATTATATAGGAGGGGGGAGGATTGAGGGTGTGAATCAGCGAGTGTGCATAATTAAATGAGGAAGAAGGTGGCTTGGGAGGTGGGTTGTTCATCTGTGTGCCTTTGTCCTGCTCCAGAACCTGAACCCATCATCTGTGTTTACTCAGGGATCGTTTGAGGACCACCACCAACGTGCTGGGGGACTGTCTGGGAGTGGGCATCGTGGCGCACCTCTCCAGACACGAGCTGCAGAACACAACGTCCACAGAGGGGGACACAGTCGTAGAGGGGGGATCAGGAAACTCCCTCCACCCCAAACAGACTCACAATGACACATACATTCACCTAAACACTCACAACGGGAAGAGGGAGAGCTCTGTGTGACATGTGCATGTCTGTATGACATCTATTTTCACACATTTGATCTTTCTTTTTCTCTATGGCTCTCTGTCTCTCTCATCTTAAGCCTAGAGCCATCTACTGCTCAAAAACCATACAACAGATATGTACAGTCAGTGGTGAGTAGGAAGTAGTGGGGATCCTTTCAATTTACCAACAGCTCCATCCGTCCTGAGCAGACCTTACCTCATTTTATAGCAGGCAAACAGAACATATATCTAGGTCTAGGGTATATGGTATACCTGTGTATCACAGACTACGCCACTTGGTACAATGTTGTTTTCCTAACTGTTGATCCAATGGGATCCCAATGGGGATAAACGAATAAATGTGTGCATAGACAACTTCAGTCAGTGATAATTTTTTGACAATTTATTTAACTTTTTTAGTTTACAACCTGAAAACATATAATATTCACATTTACATCTGTCACAGGGTATCAAGTCATGCCCTTCCATATATTATAATTTATACCTATATACATATATTACAATACCAAAGGAGTTGACTGTCTGAGATCAACTTTAGCCTTGCTGGACTACAGATTGAATACTCAACACTCACCACAACAATCTTCAGAAGTTCTAAATGATTACTTTCTACATTATACTTTTCATTGAACACTCCAGACTTTTCCTTGAGCAGTCCAGCTCCTTTGGCAGGGATCTGTAGACACCCCACCCTCCACCCCCCACCCCCCACCGCCCAAACACCCACAGAGAGGCTGCCTCAGTGACACCCGCAGAGAGGCTGCCTCAGTGACAGCCGCAGAGAGGCTGCCTCAGTGACACCCGCAGAGAGGCTGCCTCAGTGACACCCGCAGAGAGGCTGCCTCAGTGACACCCACAGAGAGGCTGCCTCAGTGACAGCCACAGAGAGGCTGCCTCAGTGACAGCCACAGAGAGGCTGCCTCAGTGACACCCGCAGAGAGGCTGCCTCAGTGACAGCCACAGAGAGGCTGCCTCAGTGACACCCGCAGAGAGGCTGCCTCAGTGACAGCCACAGAGGCTGCCTCAGTGACACCCACAGAGAGGCTGCCTCAGTGACAGCCGCAGCTCCCTGCCACCATGTCGTCGTACTGCTTCAGCACCACGTTCTCCTCGTCGTCGAAGTAGAGCAGGTTGATGGAGAAGAGCTTGTCGGGTACGCAGCACGGCGTCTCGATGCCCTTGGTCAGCTTGAGGGCATTGATGATGGACTGGACGGTGGCGTGGTTGGTAGGCCTCATGTTCTGGCCCAGCGGGAAGGGGCAGGAGCCTTTGCAGTGGTAGGCGTTGTAACCCCGCGGAGACACGATCCAACCGGACCAGCCGATCTCCTCAAAGTCCACGTAGAGCGGCTGGCGCTGGCAGTAGGTTTTCTCGCCTTCGTCCTCGCCCCCGTAGTCCGAGGCGCGGGCGCTACGGCGGGCAGCTGCTGGCATGGGTAGATGTGGCAGGCTGGGGGGCGCGGGGCTATCATTGAGATCTGGTGGGCGAAAGAAAGATTTTAAGAAACCGCTCGTAAAAAACAACAAAAATGATCATTTCTATATTGGATTTCTAACATATTGGATCTTTAACATGTGATTCAATAGAAATACAATACAAATAGCAGAGGGAATCAGTCTTGGTGTCCTACTTTTTATGTGCTCGACTGAGGCTGAACGGCGGCCGTCGTCAGTGAAGAGGACCAGCATAGGCTGCTTGCTCTGGTGATGATTGCGACCCAAAGCAAAGCGAACAACCTTCGTGTCCATCTGGCTTCCTCCCAGAGTTTTCACCGTCACCATCAGCCCCAAGTTGCTACCTTCGTCCGTCATCCAAGAGCGTACCTTTATAGATGGGGTTTATGTTGGTTAAGGATGTATTCAGTGCTAATTCGCAGGGACATTGAGAGAGTACAGGATAAAACATTGAATGTAATAATGACTTACTGCTTGTGTAATAGTGAAGACCTCCCAGCCAGTGGAGTGTACAGGGATTAGTCGAGAGGATAGCAGCTTTTTTCCCTGAGTCATGTTCCTTTTGGTAGTATCAAGGACCTGATAAACACTGACCTGTTGGATTGGAATTAATTAAACATTGGGTCTGCTTTCTTTTCTCGAGTTACTGATTTTAGGTTAGACACTGAGTTCACTCAGAAAACAGCTTGCCACACAAACGTCACATTACCTGGCAGAAATGATATCTATTAAAATGCGATGAAGCCTGTGGTCGCAACTTGAATAGATGGAGTTCAGCAGTAAGAACTTTCTCACTTCTGGCAACCGTGGACAAATTAAAAAGGAATTCGACTTGTTCGCTGTGCACTGAAAAGAAAATTTGAAATATTAATGCAAAAGAAAACAAAAAAGGATGCATAACGGTTATCAAATATCAAAATGAAACAGGTGTCAGCGGCTTGATGAAATGCCGCAAATAAGATTTAAATAGCCTTACATTTGTCGAAGAAACTGCGAACTGTATTCCCCTCAAGAAGGTAGGGATCTTTAGTGACGCCGTCCACATCTGCAACAGTGTTATACAAGTCAAGCATGTACTGAGGGGGTTGTTTGTGACCTCGAGGAAGAGGTGGATCCTCCATTCCGAACACCTCAAGGAGCCGTTTAATGGCCGCAGACCGGACCTCTTTGGATTCGTTCTCTACAGCAAAAGGATTGTCAAAATATTCCAGTGAAGGCCTTGCAACAGCAAAGCCCATGATAGTGGAAACAAACGCCACAAAAGCAGCCATCATCTCAGAATTAATAATCATGGTTTCTGGTTCCTTGTGCACGAGTGTCCACACTCATTCAAACGGAAGTTCTCAGTTGGAGTGACTGGAGAGCTTTGGAAGCTCTAGGTTTTATATCAAATGCTCCTGTATTGTCCACATGTCCGCAAACCCTCGGTCAACAGCAATAAAGATGCTATTTAGTCGCAAATGTAAATCAACCATCAGCGAATGTAAAGGAAGGCTAATGGTTGTGTTAACAAGGTGTGAACCATATTGTGTATTTTCTTCAGGCCGTTACCCCGAACGTCTGACGAATAGGCTAAGAATCAAATAAACGAGTTATAGGGCCTATCTTCTAAAACGATTCTATAAATAGGCTACACAGATAACGATGGGATATTAAATTGGTTTTTGAATTGAATTTACAATGGCAGAAAACAAAATATTCCCCAAAAATATGAATTAAATCTAAATGGCTCACTTTGAGGAAGTTTCCTCGCCATAGGAGGTTAACGTCCTCAGAATGGATCCATTAATTTAGAATAATGGGGTTAATGTCTTACAGGAATACCAATTATCTTGATAAACACAGGGAGGAGGTATTCTATTTTGGAGTCTTGGCTCCACGTCGTTTCCATGCAAATCTGTCCCTGGTTAGGTCCTACAACCGGTTAATTCATAGATTTAGTTTTTTACAGTTATGAAACGTTTGTCTTTCTATACTTTTGACAACGGTTTTTGTAAATCTACATTTGAACTTAAATATAACCAAGAATATAAAACAATAATTTATGGGGACACAATAAGTTATAGTCCATATAGTCTGTCATGGTTCAGTATTCTATTTCATGTCTCATCACGCGATGAGGATCATTACGCGCAGCTTTCAGGCAGGCCTGCTGACACAGTTGGAAGGAATTAAAACTGTCCAAAGTTAAAGAATTAATGTGGCCATCGCCACATTGATGGTAGGCGGCATTCTTGAAAGTGTTTGTTAAACATGCCAACATCCAACATCAAAAACGTTCATTTTACGACGGAACACTTTACTTCTAAGTTATAAATCACCATCAAAGATGCTGTATCACACGTAGGGCCTATAGCCCACACTAAAAGCCAAATTGTTGTTTCACAAGTAGACATGAACACGAGGGACAATTAACGAACAGTACACGTGTGAGCCATCTAAAACAGCAGGTAGGCCTAAATATCCCCTTGGCCACATCCACCAACGTTTTTTTAATATACATTTACTTGGTTAAAGGTAAGGTCATGTCTCTATTTTTCCCATGTTTTCTTTCATCCCTTACCAAGAAACCCATCTTAAACAGTTTTAGTAGACTACAATGTATCAAAAAGTATTCAGTACAATTGTAACATAGTTTGCCCCTTCTTGGTAGCTGACACATTTGTGATAAGACCTGATATGTAAGTGCACAATACAGTACAACAGTTATTCAAATAAATTTAATTTACAAAATTACTTTATACATATATTACATATATAACAATAATATCTTGAGTAAATTGTTGCAATGAACTTTGGGGTTGTTCCAGCAAATCTGCTGTTAGCAGACAGCTACCACTTATGAACAAAGACGATTTCCAAAGTGTCAAAGACTTGAAGTTGAGGCATGGTCTCTCTGCAGTCCAGTGGAAGGTGCAATGCTCAGGGCTGGCAAAAACAAGAGGTAATGGAGAGAACGGTGCGGATTTCTCCATGTTGGTCACGAAAAATGTGACTTTCGTTGCCTTGAGGAACACAGGAGTTGGCTGGCCTGTCAGCCCATAGCTGGCACTGGTCTGGATCGGAGGGACTCCTTTGGTGAAGAAAGACAGACTTTTAGAATGTGACCATAGTACCTCAGAAGTGGACTGACAAGAGTTACTGTGAATGCTCCAATCTACTGTACACTATATCTGCACTGATCTGTATACAGTTACGTTTTGACACATTTCAACACAATGGCAATTTTAAGGTTGCTAAAACATGTCTTATAAAAAAAGAAACAAAATCTAAAATACTACAATGTTCAATTAAATATAAATGTAAGCTATAGGAGTGTCCACTGGGCATAGAACAAGCGATGTTTAGCCGCAAACACTTCAACTTTTATGGGTGTTCCTAGGTGTTAGAACTAACAAGCAGTTGGGGTGAGAGTGAGGAGGAGGGAGGGTGCTGTGCCAACAGCTGTGCTCATGCTTACCTGAGAAGGCAACGGTTTCCTGTGGTGCAGCTTCCCAAACATCTGCCCACATCTATTTCCTGTGGAAAATTAGCAACACAGAGACAAGGCAATCAGCTCACCACATGCCGCAAATATTGGTCTGGTTGTGGGGGGGTGTGTGTGGGGGGGGGCTAAATGGGGTGGGATTTTCTACTTAGCATGGTAAGTGCTTTGATTTGACACCTGCAGTGACCATTTGTGTTTGCTCACCTCGCACCTTTTGTGAGAGGGGTGGCAGACAGTCTCAATTCAAACTGAATTCCTTCTTATTCTGAGTAGCAAATTAAGGACAACATATCCTCTAAACATTCTCAACATTGATTTGAGTTTAATATTATTATCCATGTGAATGTTTCTAAACTGTGAGTGAAACCTGATTAAGAAACTAATAGTCTCTTATATAGTCTTTTATGTCCTATGCCATTTTACTATGCCTGTTTCCAGGAATTGTACCGTGGGGATATATAATGTTTTTTTTTATTGAATGGAATTTAATTCAAGTTATACTTTGTTGCAAGTGTGTTACCATTTGTTACATAGACACACATAACAAAGCTAACTTAGTATAACAAATTCTAATAAAAACTGGATTTTCCTTTTGAAGCAAGGGTTTTAGACTTGAGAGACATCCTAACATATCGGCCTGTGTATTGGCATGAGTGTTTCAAATGAACAGAAGACTATGGGGCACATCCTATAGCTATGGCTACATCAGACAGCATGAACCGTGCCAACCAACTAAATTGGATTAGAATGTCTGGGAGGGAAATGAATTCACAATTAGAGTTGCCTCGTTACTGTGTCTGACACCCATGTTAGAATCATGAACTCCCTTGTTCCTTGATCACAGGGATAGACGGTGTGAAATCAAATTAAATCAAAGAGGTCAAGCTATTAATCAGAACTACTGAGACTGCCTTTTGAAAGTGATGCAATCATTCATGGTAAGAATATACAAGTGAAACAGAATCTTTAGCCCACCTTCAGCCTCTCCTGTTTGACTCCATCTGCACTGTCGATGATCTCATAGTAGTATTCCAAATATGGAACCCTGTAGCAGTTCTCCTTGAGCTCACATGCCTCCACAGTCTGGATGAGGTCCACTTTGTTGGGGGTCTCCACAAGGGCAGAGTCAAACTTTGTGGGAATACAGGAGAATCCCTCTGAAAATGATAGATATGTGGTTTGAAGATATGGGACATTTATTTGGGCCACAGAACATTATTATTTCAGAATCAGGAACTTATTTAATCTATTTACTTTTTGCAGACTTGGCTTAAGACTTGGTGAACTGTTGAAAATGAGCATTGATGTTTGGTCATTTCAGCTGGTCACACCAGCTGAAATATTAAGGAATTGACTTATCCATTTAAGCCCATACACTTCAGAAATTAGTCTTTTGGCTGTTTTTGTCTGATCATCTATCTCAGTGCCTGTAGCTTACAGTTAGTTTGATTAAAAAACAAACTGGCATAGTACAGTAAGTCATTTGAGTAAGGTGTCATTTGACTTCTAAATCACCAGAGATAGGTAAGCTACAGAAGGTCAAAATAGTATTTCTGTCATTAGTTTCTGTGTGTTGAGCCTGTAGACCTACGTGGAGTGCATAGCCTACCTGAAAACCCCTTGGATCTGGAGCATCCTCCTACGTCAATAACGGTCTCGTACGGGGTTTCGTAAAAGTACGTCTTGAGCACAGGTACTCGGACACATTGGGACAGTTTGGTTTCACATTGGCATTCTTCGATGACCTCCACTTCCCGCAGACCTTCAAACAGCAGAACCCGTTCCACTCTCATTCCGGTCGGCTCACAAATGTGGTTTCTTCCACACGACGGGACGTGGCCCAAACTTTCCGGACTTTCTCGAGTCGCTGGTTCGCGCACCTTAACCTTTTGTAGAAAAATAGCAAAATAGCAAAGCAGATGACATCCCCGCAGATATTTCTAAATTGAAATGTGTTTATGCATCCTTATGTGAAAATAATAATGTTCCCATAACAAGCATATTGGCCTAGAAAAATATAGATGGGTAATATATTCTGTGACTTCACAAGAAGCCCTTTGCAACCGTGTAAAATTATGCTTGAATAAAATGGATCATCAGGTTTTGCACAAACTTTGCACAAACTCAACTTTGTTGAGTCCATGCACGTTGTCATTAAATAAAAAAGAGGGGCACACCAAATACTAAGATATTCTGAATATCTATTTCAGATTGTTAAACTGATATGACAATTTGTAAAGAAATTGTATAGCTGCTATAAACATATATTGATCGAAAGGAGAAACACATATACATACATGTACGCATGTAAATATTTTATATACAGCAACGTAAAGACTTAAAGATAGCATTTCATTCAATGGCACTGGATCGCCCCCTTGTGGTCTTCTGCGAAATTGTGTATCCCATCGCCTACCTTTTTACTCCTGAGGTACTCCAGCATTGAGGTGTGTTTGGAATATCCCTGATGTCCAGACTCATGCGAGGTCCTTGGTGTACCCCCACAATGTGACCTGCACATTCCCATATCCACATTAACAGGTCTTCCAGATATATCTAAGGAGAAGAAAACATAGATATTAAATTAAATATTAAAAGGGATACAACTTCCATGAATAATGGATTATATGTTCCATTCTTGCAAACTGGATGGCAAAGGGCTTGCAGGTAGAATGCTTATTACTCTAAATAAATAAAAAATGTAATGGTATAAAAAGTCTAAATTCTACTTTAGATAATAGTTCTCAAAAGTAAATGATTGTTTACCTTGTCCAATGTAAACAAAGTGACTTTGTCTTTTGCAGCATGCCCTCTGTGTGAACAGGTTTTGCTGCTCTGCAGGCTTGCTCAGCACTGCAGACACTGGAGGAAGAGAGCACAGATAGACACACATCAGTGGATGTTCAGCTTGACAGTAACACAGACAGATCTTCAAGACTTCCTCTTCAGTTGTTCAATATAATTACAAGGACATAAAACATGAAATATTCAAAATGAAACGTAGGAATATTGCACACGATTTGATATCATGTTCTACATGTAAAACTTTCAGTGAAATATGATTGAATAAAACCCTATAGTTGAAAAATATTGAACTGGAATGAAAAAACTATTTTGACAAGTGTGCAAATAGCCAAGATGCTTACAAAAACATTGCCAACATAGGCAATTTATCTGATGTCTAATATGGAACCTCAGAAGCAAACTTATTGGTATTAGTCACACAGCACATTTCGCAGCACTTTTCTAAGCACCCTCTTTCACTCGAACTAATGTCGTCAACTCTGACAATAAAGTAGTGAGCACCATCTCAAAAGACTCAAGAAAAGTTAGCCTGCCCATTGACATCCCTGACCTTAACACATCATTGAGGTGAAATGGGAGAAAAACCAACAGTACTTACACCCTTGATGAAGAGCAAACAGAAGCATGAGCAGGCAAGGCTGCAGTATATCCATGGCTGTAGTCCTTACAGTAGGAGAACAGCTGCCAGAGTGTCCCTTCTGGCTCCAACACCCTCTCTGATATTTATACAAGCTCTTGATTTGGCCCCAAATGTCACCCAGGGAACAAGGCTCCCAAGTGGAGCTAATCAAATTTCCACTCCAGGCTGAAACCTTGTGTCTTTAGGCGGAGATCTACTTCAAAGGCTGTCTCCAAAGTATTCGGGCTTAGCATCGACTGGCCTGCTTCTGCCCTGGGTTGGGAGTGTGTGTGTTGACCGGGCCCAACCTCTCCTTAATGAAGTGCTTAAGTAGGCTTGAGCCATTCAGCGGCTCTCATTCAAAGGCATTCATCATCTTTTATCTTAAGGAAAGGTGTTTAGCACCAGGACATAAAACAGAACTTGTCCTAAGCACGTAAACAGGATCAGCATGTGGGAGGAGCCCTCTCAGTGGGGCACCAGCACCATTGTGTTTATTCAACGTGGCACCAAATGGTCCGTTTTTTCTCAAAGCAGTGTAAGTCTCTAGAATCCCAGGTCTGTCCCTTTCTCTCTCTCTCTCTTTCTTTCTTTCTTTCTTTCTCTGTTTCTCTCTTACTCCCTCACAATTCAATCACTCTTCATTCTCTCTCAAGACTGTTTTCTTGAAATGTGCATAGGGGTAGACCAAGATGTAATCCACTAGGCCTTTCCAAGATCTTTCCATGTCTCCCCAAATAGCTCCACAAAGTTGTATTTCAGTACAAAAAGTCTTTGTGTGGATCATCTCGTCATAGTGGTGTTAAACCCATTAATCTACGTAATAGTCAGTCTTTGATGTATTTTCTTGATCCTGGATCAACTCAGATGAGGGGGATTAGGTAATCACCTCCACATTCACACCTTGATTAGGCTGATACCCAAGTTTCTGTTTTTGCTCTCCCTTTAGCAAACTAGAGCTGGTTGTTCAACCAAACATTTACAATCCAACCCAGTTACTAATCCTAGTTCACTCATATTCAATGTTGACAAAGAGTTGACAACATTATAATAGTAGAAATCCCCAAATAGATTGAACGCACACAATTGTGGTAATTCCGAGTAAGACAGTTTCTTTTTTCTTTTTTTTTACATACAGTAAGTAACAAATCCTGATCCTCAGTTTAAAATGTAAAGGTTACATCTTTGTCATTCAAAAATATACTTTGAAAATGTCAGTTTCCTAGGTTTTATTAGAAGACCTCTTTCCTTCCATGGTTGAGCCCTTGTCTCATTTTAAGTTAAAGAAAAAAATCGAAATAGCTAAAGTGATAACATATAGTAAAATTAAGATCAACTAAACTAAACTAACTAAAAAGTCAGAAGAACTACTATTATTTTCAGCAGAAAAAAGCAGGAGTGAAAATTGTATCTATCTCTGTCAATATGAAACAGCATCCATTCAAGTAGTCCATAGTGTCCTTTGACACTCAGATAAATGCTAGAAGAAAGAGTTCCTCTTCTCTATACCGTCAGGATTTATTGGTTGTATTTACATAAGTAACATAACATGTAGTAAGATACTACAAGTAACAGACTGAATATTATCTGTATTTCGCATGTAAACTGAATACAGTCTTCATTTATCTTTTTCATATGGAAAAGTGTCTTACCTGTTTATATGACTAAACTAAACACATATTCACACAGGGACATCTTAGTCAAATTTGACCACCCAGCTCTTTTTACCTGAACTCCTTGACAGCTTGACACCAGTCTGCTGTGCTGAAATCTGGGTCAGTCCTAAGAAGCCATAAGTTGGTCTGATATGAATGTGTGTGTGGCTACACGTGTGTCCTGCACATGCAGTGATGACTCAGTCCCTGTTCATAACTGGCAAGATTATCACTGAGCTGCTCGTCAGTTACACTGCATGGCAGTTTGCCTACTTGCTCAGCATTTGGCCTGTTTGGCCTCCTTGTCTGGGTCTGGGTCACTGTGTGTGGGTCTGGGTCACTGGGTGTGGGTCTGGGTCACTGTGTGTGGGTCTGGGTCTGGGTCACTGGGTGTGGGTCTGGGTCACTGGGTGTTGGTCTGGGTCACTGTGTGTGGGTCTGCGTCACTGGGTCACTGGGTGTGGCTCTGGGTCACTGTGTGTGGGTCTGGGTCTGGGTCACTGGGTCACTGGGTGTGGCTCTGGGTCACTGTGTGTGGGTCTGGGTCTGGGTCACTGGGTCACTGGGTGTGGCTCTGGGTCACTGTGTGTGGGTGTGGGTCTGGGTCACTGGGTTTGGGTCTGGGTCTGGCCCTTTCAAGGGGAAACAAAAGTGAGTTAAGTTGAATCTTTAACTATTAAGCTCTCCAATTAAGACTACAATCAAGTATAGTACACTAGAATAGCACACAGTTCAGTACAGAAGATGATGCTGTGACCCAGTCCCGGTGATGATCCCTTAATGTGACACGTGCGGGTAATCCTCCCAGTGTCTGTCTGTCTGTCTGCAACATGTGCCAAGTGTTAGACACATACCCATCTAGGGGTGAACCAGTCTGTCTGTGTGGGAGGAGTCCCCAAGAAGGATTACAGAAGCTTGAAACACCAGCCGTCCTGCCGGATAACTGACACTTGATCAAGACAGGAGGGGGATAGGCAGGAGGGAGAGAAGGAGCCGGAGGAGATAAGGAGGGACGGTAGCGAGAGTGTTTGTACTAGAAACTCTTCAGTAGAGGTTGCGGATTGTCCCTCCGCTCCTCAGAACTTAGTAGTAAAACAGGAGAAGATAACATCAGCCCAGACGGGTAGAGTCTGAGACCTGTGACGGACAAAGTGACCAGACAGCCTCCACTATAAACAGATGTTCTGGTCATTTGCTTGAGCATATTCTACAGGCTAAGTGCCTGCTTGATACTTCTACCGGAACGGCTCTTTTCCACACCAATCAATAGTGATTGACGAGGGCCTTCTCAAAGAGCTTGGAGGGCCGCACAGGACAGCAGGGAATTTCCGGTGTCCACAGCATCAGATACAGCCCGCCAACAATGATGTCTGTGAACAACCAAAAACGTGTCAAAACTGTGAAAAATAACAACGCCATAAAAGGAAGCGTGCTATGTGAGTACAGACATTAAGGACTGATGTCTCATCGACATTACTTAAATACTTGGTTTTATTGTCATGCTCTCATCCTCTCTCTCTCTCTCTCTCTCTCTCTCTCTCTCTCTCTCTCTCTCTCTCTCTCTCTCTCTCTCTCTCTCTCTCTCTCTCTCTCTCTCTCTCTCTCTCTCTCTCCGTCTCTCTCTCTCTCTTTCTCTCTCTCTCTCAGGCAAACAGGCTCAGAAGAACACAGCGCCACGCCATGCCGAGGTGTTCCCTGATGAAAAGGAAAAACAGAAGGAAAGGAAGAAGAACGACCCACATGTCAAGAACAAGGAGAACATACTGAAGTCTGCGCCAGCCGCGGATGCGCAACAGGTGAAATCGCACACGGCGCTCGAGAGGGCATTGTACGACCTGTCACACACAGAGCGGGTGATGAACGACGTCATTCTGGGACGGAGGGTGGCGTTCTATGAGTTGAGAGGAGAGATCGGATGCGGAAATTTCTCCAAGGTCAAACTGGGGATTCATGATCTGACAAAAGGTGAGACAGTCTTAAGCAAAATTGGTTCAAATTGAACTGACTGATTCATTTTTCGAATGAAAAGGAATTGATGGTAAGAAATGTCATCATGAATTGAGTTTAGCCCATCAACTTGTTTTATGGAAGTCAATCATCAAGTTTAAACTACACAAAAAATAACGTTAGCTATAAACATGTTTTTGTAACTCAAAATCATACCTGATGGGGGGAACTCATTTTTTCTAAATGAAAGTGTAACCTTTTGATAGTTTCTGCTAAGGTGGCTTTCAGCATGTGAGGGGGAAGGACATGTTTAAGCAGCTTCACTTGACTACTTCACTAGCAGGTACATCACCTCCACATTCAAAGTGAATGTGAAAAGTGAGTCGGTTCCTCACATGGCCACAGGGGGCAGCAGAAAGCGAGCCTGTAAAATTTTCCACACGCTGGTCTGAAGGGATCCAAACTAGGTTAATCTAGACTACAGGTGACAATTGCTTATCTCACCAACCACTCCCTATTCAACGAGTTTGTTTTATATTTGTTCCCATGTCACTGATGTTGCAGCAGACCCAGAGTAGGTTTAAACTATTAAGCATAAACTGAGAAATTGGATGAAGGAAACTAAATGTAGGCAGATCCCAACTGCACTCTTACCGTGTGTCTCACAGTCTCTCTCCACCCCTGTCTGTCTCTCCCTCTCTCATGTGTTGGGGCTCTCAGAGAGAGTGGCGGTCAAAATCCTGGATAAGATTCGGCAAGACAAGCAGTCACCCTCACTGTTTGCCTCTGAGATCTCCTGTATGGAGAGGCTGTCCCACCCTAACATAGTGTGTCTCTACGAGGTGGTAGAGACTTTCAAGCGCGTGTACCTAGTCATGGAGTACGCCAGCGGAGGAGAGCTGTTCACCCATATCACCACCAGAGGGCCCCTGTCTGACCTGGAGAGCAAGCTTGTCTTCGCCCAGGTCGTGTCAGCTGTCAAACACATGGTGAGCTTGCACCAGAGGGCTATGGCCAATGGCTCCTGTTCTTAGCATTGTTAAGGAAGATATGCAGTGATCAGTGCATAAACTGTAACACTGGTATGGATAAAAAAATGCAGATGAACAATGTTTTGTGAATCCGCCATTTTTACTGTTTGAGTTTTTGTCCCTGACCTTTCTTAGACGTTATGTTGTTCAAGACGTATTTCATTTTTGTTTTCCTTTTTCCCAGCATGATAACAATATTGTGCACAGGGACCTGAAGGCAGAGAATGTGTTCTACACTACCAGCCAGTGCATTAAGGTGGGTGACTTTGGGTTCAGTAGCGTTTGTCATGCCGACGATGCCCTCCGCACCTTCTGCGGCTCTCCACCATATGCCGCTCCCGAGCTCTTCAAAAACAAAAGCTACGTTGGTCAGAACGCTGACATCTGGGCGCTGGGAATCCTGCTCTACTACATGGTGACGGCCACCTTCCCCTTCACCGCCGTCAACCTGAGCAGGCTCAAGGCCTGCATCCTCCAAGGCTCCTACACTATCCCAGCCTTTGTGCCCGAACCATGCCAGCAAGTCATCAAAGGCATCCTGAGGCCCGTGCCCGCAGACCGCCTCCACATAGCACAGATCATGACCAGCAGCTGGCTGACGGGTGTAGTCTACCCTCAGGCGTACCCCAACGCTTGCCTCACGCCTGCCCCCCTGGCCGAGCCCGGGCGGACCCTGAGCTTGAGCGAGCTGGACGTGAAGGCAGCCCTCCAGGATCTGGGCATCACGGAGGCCCACCTGCTGACCCACAGCTGCCTGGACCTACGGAGTCCCATCACAGGGGCCTACCGCATCCTGCTGCATCGCATGCACAAGAGGAAGACGGTGGAGGCCATTGGCTTCAGCTCCATGTATCCCAAAAAGCTCCCTGACAGGAGGAGATGGAGCGAGACCACGGGAGCCATGGTGAAGCAGACTCCCTCGGCCGTGTGTGTCATTGTGTAAAAAGAAGTACGGAAAATATTAAGTCATACATTTTTTGTCGATATAATACAAGACAGTTTGTTGAATTGTGTTACATTTGAACATATTTGTCCTAACTGTAAATCCAATATGAAGAATCATTTATTAATTAAGTGAAGAAAATTGGTTTTACTTTTTACATACAATGTGACAAATGTGTACATCTTTTTTTAAATATAACTGTGTTAAAATTTGGTTCCCTGAGAGAGAAGTGCTGTAGGTCTGTAAAATGCCTTGATATTGCAACCTCAGGGGATTGCCTTAACAAGTTCTTTATTTTGTATTGAGTGTTGTGCTAGTATTTTTTTACAGATATCACTATGATTGTCACTATCACAATTACATTGTGTAAAGCATGTTGAAGAGATTTATTGTATTAATTGGTTTGTCATACTTTTTTCCATCATCCGTGTCACTGTAAATAATTTGTCACATAAAAAATATGTTAAATGTATGGTGTTTTAAGTTTCTTTGTCATGTTTTGAAGTTTCCCACACATTTAACCAACTTATCTGCTTCAAGTACACAACGTTTTACATCACTTCTGGAAAATGTTACGTCTAAATGCAGTACTTTCCCTGAAACTGTTACTGGAACTTAACCTTACACTCAGTTCTTTCTCTGTTCTCATTTCTCATAAAGGATATGTACTGGTGTGGTAAGATGGGTAATTACACTTTTGGCACAACTGTTAGTTGTAAAATCCATAGCTTAGTCTTCATCCCCAGTTGGTGCCCAAGGAATTCGAAGATAAAGCACAATCAAATATTAGTTCAAAGTAAGAATTGAATGAATATCGTCTTGCTTAATACATTTCAAATCTTTCAAATGTATGTTTTGATTAATTGGGAGAATGTCAAACATGTTTGCCCATCATAAATATATGAAGTTATTTCTGATACAACAAAAACTGGTGGCTTTGTATGGAGTGTTGCACCTACACTACAGTGACCTATTAAGACCTATAAGTCCAAATCTAAATTCAGGCCTTTCAGATTTGAAATGTTCTTAGTATTAAAGTAATAATGTAATATTAAAAGTACTATGTATTGACCGTATAAATATAAAAGCAACCGGAAGCAAATTTGGAAACATACTTACAACATGCCCACAAAAAACATAGGAACTTACCACCATCGCTCTTGCAACATTTCCACCCTTTCTTTTGCTTACTTTCGACATTGTTGACATAAAACCTGCCAAACCTTTCACATTTGTCTCAAACCTTCATTGCTCCCTCTAGAATGACAGAAACAGAGAACTACTACGCTCCCGAGGAAACTCAAGATTTCTTGAGCTCAGACGGCTTAGCACCACCTCCTTACACCTTTGAAGATACCCAATCAGATCCCACTCCAGCACGCGAGCCTCCAGCCTACTACCCACCTGATTCAGGAGCTGCCATTGATCCTACAAAGGAATATCAACCTGAACCTACACATGATGGAGACCCAGGTAAGGCATCCTCAAGTCATTTGTCAAGACGGCTTAAAATAAGGTGTGTATACTGTCAAAAAACGAAGTGACGTGATTGTTTTTTGCCTCCGTCAAGGTTGTGATAAAGACACAATAGAATCCACTCCTGAGCTGGCATCATCACCACAGCCATTTGATGATAAAACAGTTAGGAAAGCATTCATCAGGAAGGTATTGATGACCTTGATAGCTTTCTATATATTTGAGCCTTTGTCTCAGAAAAACATAGACAACTCATCGATTACTTAAGTCAAGGCTAGTCACTGTCGTTTGCTGTCTTTTCCTTCTCTCCCCCAGGTGTTCAGCCTCGTCACCCTGCAGCTGGTGGTGACCTTCAGCATAGTGTGCGTGTTCACATTCTCCAGTGTAGTGAAGAAAGCGGTGCAGACTAACATCTGGATCTACGTCAGCTCCTATATAATATTCCTGGTGGTCGCTTTGAGTTTGATCTGGAGCAGGTCCTTCAGTCGGAAGCATCCCTGGAATCTGGTGGGACTGGTGAGTCGCACTACAGTTTACACACGGTACACCGTCGACATATAAACATAATGAAAACTTCGAATGAGTTGTAGGTGCGGAATGTAGGTACTGTACAAGGTTTCAATTAAACAAACTGAAATAATGGGAGTCAGGTGGCTGAGCGGTTAGCGAAGCGGGCGAGTAATCAGAAGGTTGCCAGTTCGATTCCCCGGTGCACAAATGACGTTGTGTCCTTGGGCAAGGCACTTCACCCTACTTGCCTCAGGGTGGATTTGTCCCTGTACTTAATGTCAGTCGCTCTGGATAAGAGCATCTGCTAAATGACTAAATGTAAATAAGAAATGTGTTCACGGTTCGGAAGTAGTGGTAATCCTGTTTGTGTGTGTATCCTCTGACTACAGGCAGTGGTCACACTCAGCCTTTCCTTCATGACGGGCACCGTTGCCTCTTTCCACGACTCCACAGCTGTGATCATTGCTATGGGAGCCACTCTGGCCATCTCCTTTTCCATCATCCTCTTCTCCATCCAGGTCAGACAAATTCATTGGACAACAGAGCTCAAGTGATTCGAATTCAGTGATTTACTACTCAGTGTCTAAGAAGCATACTTTAGAACCAGCCCAACCCTGTGTCAGATTCAATTAGGAATATTTCATTTGAGAAAGTTCTATGTTGGGCATGACACACATCTACACACTTACTTCAGTTACATTCTTTTGTCAATCCCTGTGGACTGCATGTGTACATTTAATGCCGACAGACATTCCCAAACCACTGAACGTTAACAATGAACCAATCTGGTCCATGGATGAATGGAAGTATACTTATGCTCTCTTGGTTCTCTCTCTGGGCTAATTGCAGAATTGCGTGAGCTTCTCAGTTTGTTACGGAGTCCTGCTGGTGATTTTGGTGGACCTCGTCATGTTTTTGATCTTCTGCACATTCTACTACAACAACGTTGTGCAGATCGTTTATGGATGTCTGGGAGCTCTGCTCTTTGCACTGGTAACACAACATATTCTTAAATGCTTACGCAGAAAACCACTATTGGATGATAGCAATGTACACAATACAACAATGTTTTATGCAGTATTCGTAAAGATGAATGTGATTGTTGTCTTCAGTGATTAAAGAGGACCTCTGCCTCCTCACTTGTGTCTTCCAGTTTCTCAGCGTGGACTGCCTGATGGTGGTCAGCCTGGGGCGCTACGGCCTGGACCCTGAGGAGTATGTGTTCGCCGCCCTCATCATCTACCTGGACGTCGTCATGATCTTCCTTTACATACTGGGGAAGAGATGAACACCTGGGAGAACCTCAACCCGAAGCACCTGAACACACACACCCAGGGGTCAAAGGAGAGAGGACTGGGTGGCACTCGAGACTTCTGTCATTCGAACCCTCCACACACCACCACACCTGGGTCGATTGCTCAAATCAATAAGGTGTTTCTAAGGGATTGAGGTACATTGAATTCATGTTACAGTTGAATCCTTTGAGACTCATCCAGTGGACTAAAGTGCACTCAAGTATTTGACAGTTGCAAGTGGTGATTGACTTAGATCTGCCACACACACACACTTCTACCAGCTGGGGCTAACATGATTACTTGGGAGATAATCTTATAATGATGCACTTTAAACAGCCCCACGCACACTCCTTTGTACAGATAAAAAAGATTGTAACACTTAACTGGATGAAGCCTAGCCCCCCTACAATAGTTCAGTGGATACAAAAAGTCAGACAGGTCAGTACAATGGAAAATATGACAGCAACCCTTCAGTTTAAAGTACCTATATTCGTGCGGAGATGGACAACTGTCAATTCTTTACCTAACTTAAGAATATCAATCTGACTAGCATGTGATGGATCTCTGTAACATTACCCTACCTGTATGTAGACAACGTAGAATGACTGAAGCCCAACCTTAAGGTGACTTTGTTTTTGTTTTGTTCAATGTGTGTTTTTTATTTTATGGTTGATGTTGTAAATAAAGTTAAAAAATAAAATGTAAAAAAGATTCCCAATGATGTGACTCTACAATTAGATTACCTTATGAGAAATGTTGGTTACAGCTTATACATTACATGGTGACACATTTTTAAGTCTTTATTTTCTTTACATGAAAACCCTTTATGACATACAATGAGCCAAAACACATGCATGTAGCATTTGTCAAACATTTTTTATACCAATAAATGTTTTTTAACAGTTATTATTAATTGATCAAGGATTATTGCAATAATTTTTTCAGAACCTCTAGGCTAAACAATCAACAAGACGTAAAAATACAACCTTGTACCGTGTTTGCGTTACAATGGTGTTGCATGTGCTCCTTTAAGAGTCCTTTAAGATAATAGGATATGGCGTTTATACGTTTGCCCTAATAATACCAAATAATTCCTGACACCTGATATCATAGGCCAACAAATAACAGAATAGTGCAAAACACAACTGTATCAAAGACTAGCTAATGATCTTAAGCTTAACTAGATAAGACCCTTCTTTCCTTCGTTGTGGGGAGCGCCTTCCTTCCCCGGGTCTGCAGTAACCATGTCTCACCACAGGGAGGAGTAGTTGAAGCGTACCCTGAGGAGGTACCTCATGCGTGTCTGGGCGGGGTTGTAGACGATGAACTCGTTGTAGAGGAGGGAGTAGCCGCCCTTCTCTCCCACCCACGTCTTCTTGCTCGGGCCCATAGGAACAGTCATGCCATCCCTGAGAGACGGAGAGAAGAAGGATGGAGGGTGAGAGGTGGAGGGTGAGAGGTGGAGGGTGAGAGGTGTGTGGGGGGGGGGGGGTGGAGGTGAGAAGTGGAGGGTGAGAGGTGGAGGGTGAGAGGTGGAGGGTGAGAGGTGGAGGGTGAGAGGTGTGTGGGTGAGAGGTGGAGGGTGAGAGGTGTGTGGGGGTGGGGGGGGTGGAGGTGAGAAGTGGAGGGTGAGAGGTGGAGGGTGAGAGGTGGAGGGTGAGAGGTGTGTGGGTGAGAGGTGGAGGGTGAGAGGTGGAGGGTGAGAGGTGGAGGGTGAGAGGTGGAGGGTGAGAGGTGTGTGGGTGAGAGGTGTGGAGGGTGAGAGGTGGAGGGTGAGAGGTGGAGGGTGAGAGGTGGAGGGTGAGAGGTGGAGGGTGAGAGGTGGAGGGTGAGAGGTGTGTGGGGGGGGGGGTGGAGGTGAGAAGTGCTGGTTGGGGGTGGTTTTAGGATCCAGATTTCAGTTCGAAAACAAAAGCGATTTAGATACAGAGACAGAACTTTTAAATAATAAGATTGCGTTGCATAAGGTGGAGTTATTTAAAGCATCACCACGGCAGCAGTGGAACAGGGACACCGAGGAGCACACACCCGCAACGAAACGACATTGAAGCAAGAGTGAAAGGTTTCGACATGGAAGAGACCGTTCCACAAAACAAAGGGGTGCCAGCCTAAGAGAGAGGGACTCACAGTGTGAGGCTGTTGTCGGGGCTGGGCCCGGTCTGGCCCAGGCCCTTGGTGCTGTGCTTCCCTGCAGGGAGCTGCTCGGCCTGGTAGTCAGCATCCAACAGCTCGTTACTGTCTCCCAGGGCAACCTGGAACCAACAACAACAACAACAACAACAAAACACTCAATGCATTACCGTGGCAACTCGAAGCATGTCACTCACGGATAGCGGGTTTGTGAGAGTGGTAAACCAGAAACGTTTACAGTATTTTGCACAGTCTTGGTGCACATTGGTAGGTGATCCTCTAGTTAACAAAAGAGTGACCTATTTGATCAACAAGCCTTGAGCTTCAACCTAACTCATCAGGCCATTGATGATCACCAGGTGTACATAAGTAACTTAACTTAGCTGTCCGCAACTGCATCAAATGTTAATCTTGGACCCACTCTCATACTGGAATTAGAATGATGGGTCGAGTCTCTTATCACTCGACCTAGAAGTTGTTAGAGATAAGTGGGCTTCATAGGGCACTGTATTGTAATGTAGTTGCTACAGTCCATATCTGCTAAATGAACATGGTAAATGTTGTGCGTGTCGGTGAGTGAACAGGGAGTCAGTCGTACACACCTCACACAGGAGAAGCAGGCCTGTGCTGTTCTGCTGGCTGGCAAAGCAGTAGTTGGCGCTCTTTGACGACATGTCAGCAAAGTAGATGCCTTTGCCAAACTGGGAAGAGATAGAAACAGTGTCCACCCATCCGGCCTTAAATCCTTCTTTCCTTTGAGAACGTAATAATCTTGATATAAAGATGATCTATATACATCCTCAAAAGAAAGTACAGCATATTCCAAGTATATCATCTTTAGAGACTCGATTGGCACCAGTTGTGCAGAAGCTCATTCTTTCACCTGTTGACTCATCAGAGATCACCACAGGAAAGTAACGACACACTGGAGATGCTTAAACAGGTTTGGAGTATATTTGTTATGTATGTGTCCACCGGGCCAGTCCTACCATGTACCCCGTGACAGGGGCCTCTGGGGGGGCCACACGGAGCCCCTGGCTGAGGATGCCCACCCAGTTAGACAGACGAGAGCCGTGCCACAGCAGTGTCCTGACGGGAGACACAGCACACACACACAGGTGAAGAACGGCCAGAAACCATGACATTTAGTCATTTAGCAGACACTCTTATCCAGAGCGACTTACAGTAAGTACAGGGACATTCCCCCCCGAGGCAAGTAGGGTGAAGAGCCTTGCCCAAGGACACAAAGACATTTGGCACGGCCGGGAATCGAACTAGCAACCTTCAGATTACTAGCCCGATTCCCTAACCGCTCAGCCACCTGACTCCCCTGGAACCCCCATGACAACTAGTTCCCAACTAGTAGATACCCTACCCTGTGGTCCACGGTGACACTAACACACGGCTTCACCATGTACACGACACAGGCGAGCGTGAACAAACACCCAGCCTCCGGTTCATCGCCGCCCCGTGCGGCCCTGTGTGACCCCAGGCTGGTTGATTAACGGTACCTGTTGTGCATCTGTGAGAGGAAGCTGTCCCTCTCTCCCTCCCTGTCCACTGAGAACATGTCCAGGACGCTCATGGTATAGTCACTATGGGTGGGGGCATGGGTGGTCTGGAGATACCGCTCGATCACCTAGAGAAATTCACATATGGAACAATCTCAATCTCTCCACGAATCACAATACATATCCAGACAGCTTATTGACATCACTTGTTCTGCTATGATTTGTACCACACATGGTATCTGTTTATAACAGAACACGTATATAACAATCATGTTTTCCATCCCACATCTACAATACCTGTTACAGTACTGTTGCTATGTTGGTTTAGCATACTTCAAACACCATCATGAGTTTGGTATAGTTAGGCTTGTGACGGCCATATGAAATTTACATTCTTTTGGGTGCTTCCCAAACCACACCTCTGCACATTCAACAGAGGTTTTGTTTTTGGTCCAATATGGCTGACCTGGTACTCGTGGGTGGTGGGGGCCAGAGGCTGGAGCTGACAGTTTAGGGAGTGGTACTGCCTGTCTAGGGGGTGCTCATCACTGTTGGAGCTGGACTGGACCATCTTCACTGCTATCTGGATGTCGCCTAGCGCCTGGACACGCAAGGACACACTTTAGAAAATGGGGAAGACATGTCGAATACTCCCCTAGAACAATCCCCAACCCTCCTCAAAAAATGATTAGGCAATATGGGGAAAATGTCCACATTTACATTTAGTCATTTAGCAGACGCTCTTATCCAGAGCGACTTACAGTAAGTACAGGGACATTCCCCCGAGGCAAGTAGGGTGAAGTGCCTTGCCCAAGGACACAACATCATTTTGCACGGCCGGGGAATCGAACCAGCAACCT
Organism: Osmerus eperlanus; assembly: GCF_963692335.1. NCBI lineage: Eukaryota > Metazoa > Chordata > Actinopteri > Osmeriformes > Osmeridae > Osmerus > Osmerus eperlanus. Next base: position 6,406,478 of record NC_085033.1, read on the forward strand.
TCTGATTGCTAGCCCGATTCCCTAACCGCTCAGTAGTGACATGTAGTGACATATCGTGGGAATACATAAGTTCAAAGGAAACAGGAAGCACACTACAGACCTCTAACAAGGCAATCTTCTGCTTCAGCTCGTCCTCCGTGCGAATGATTGGAGGCGTTTTCAGCCTGTGTGTGCGTGTGAGGGCAGGACAACATCAGAACGGATTCATTCATCAGTCTCAAATGAGAGTCGAATTAGACGACGGCCAACGGCATCGTCACAACGGCCCGGCCCAGAGGGCCTAACAGTTCTACTGACCCAAAGTCGTGGGGGATGCGTGTGTAGAACTGGTTACACGCCTCCAGCAGCTCCCGGCTGCTCCCCTTCCTCTTCACACACTCCTCGATCTTCTTCAGGGCTGCGTAGCCCGCTCGGATCTGCTCCACCGTCAGCTTGCCTTCAAGGGGACAGACACAACGGCTCCGTCAGCCATCCCAGTGCCAGTCTTCCATTTTTTTTTGCACAATATACTGGACACTGCCTGCGGCCTTTCGAATGACCACTTGCTACATAGCTTGTTGAATACATTATTATTATTATTTATTTCGCTATATATGAGGTGCAGTTGTCCACACACCGAGCGGAGCTTTCCGTGTGTCAAACTTCATCTCCAGCACACACTCCTCCATGGCCTTGATGTCGCAGATCAGCTCCAGAAGAGACTGAATCTTCACGTCCAGCTGAGAGGTCTTCTTCTGGGCCAAAGCCTCGGGCTTGACGAGGGTCTCTTCCTGGAAGAGGGAGGGGAAAGACTCACACAAGGTTGTAGAAGGGACTACGGGAGAACAGGCTATGCCGTAAGCGGTATGGATAAAGAAAAAAGAAAAAAGAAAAGAATGATGAATGGTTAAGTAAAATAACGGTCAATGATGAAATGAAAGAGGGGGAGAAGGAAGGAAGACTGATGGATGAATGAATGGTGAAGTGAGGACGTGAAGGGTGAGAGAATGGGTATGTTGTGGCACAGAGACTATGCTACCCCAGAAGTCATCACTCCTTGCCTTGTCATTGATGCTGTAGTCCATGAAAACCATGTCATATTTTCCAGCAACCTTCTCAAAGTTGGCTCTGTGCTCCCATTCATTCTTGGTTTTGTCAAAGAATCTTAAAAAGTAAAAGACATGACCCCACAGAATCAACAAATATCACCCCAGTCTATATAAGACATAACAGTCACAGTCAGTTTTACGTAATGCCAATCCACTGACTTTTTGTTGAAGACGTCTTTGGCTTGCAAAAGATCTCCACCACATGAAATCAAATTGCTCTGTCCAGCTTTGCCCACTAAAAAGTGGAGGTGGAGAGAGCGAGAGAATATCAGTCAGGGAAGTAGCAGAGAGAAACATGTTAAAACAGCGGAGATCCACAGGAAGGTGAAAGCACCTCTGCCCCATCTCAGCCACACGCTGTACGCCTTAGCATGGTCATCCTGCAGGAGCTGCATCAGGTAGTATTTGTTGTTGTTGAACTGGAGATTAGTCTGTCAAAAGAGCAGTGTAAAGCATTACCCTTAGAATCCAACAGTGGATCAGAGCACAGATGACATTCGTTTTTTTGGATACCTGGTTCAGCATGACGTCATATACATCATTCCCCGCACTGTAAACATGTGCCTAAGGGTGGAAAGACAAACAACAAGAAGAAAAAAAATGAGTGAGTGATATCAGTGGGGTATATTTTTTGCCTTTTTTTTTTTGCTCTTTTGGACAGAGATGGTTACAGAGAGACAGGAAATGAATGGGAGACACGGTGAGGGGAAGACACGCAGAAACAGCCTGGGCCGGAATCAAATCCAAGCCGCTACGTTAGGGCTTCAGCCCGTATGGTGTGCACTCTACCTGGTGAGCCACAGGTGCTGCCAGTGAGAGATTTTTTGTAAGTAAACCAAAAACAAGAAGTGGGACCAGAAAACAGATGTCAAGGAAACCGTATGGAGGACAGTGAATAGTGAAAGAACACTGGCAGTTTTTGGAGTCTATAAGCCTACCTTGCCAACCTTGGCTTTGCACTCCGGATCCACCGGAGCCTTGCCTTTCATGACAACCGTCTTAACAACTTCTGTATACACACCAAGCACATTGAACACACAGCATCAATACATGATAGAAACTGACAATAATGAAGTAACTTTGCCATGTCTCTGTGCAACCTACCTTTACTTTCCATTTCATCCACAGGCATCGCTTTGCTTTTCTTCTGGCTCCTCCCCTCACTGCGCTTCTTCTTGGCACTGGGCGGTTCGTCCTTCTCCTCCTCATTCTTCACTTCAACAGTGCTTGCATCTTCACTGGTTGCATCTATTGCATCACCACTACCATTTGCAGCCTCTTTGACGTTTAGAAAGTGAGTTTTGTTAGAACATCTTTCCCAATCAGACATGAATTGAAAACTGTTGCTACCATATTGCACAGACCATCATACATTCTCTCTCTCTTACGCACACACACATATGTATATATACACACACACCAGGTTTTACTGTGTACGTGCGTATTTTCCTCCTGTACTTTGTGACTGGGTTGACCTGGACCATCTTCTTCAGGTCGACCTCATAAGCAGACGCAGAGCCGAGAGCCAGGCTGACAGAGACTCCTCCAGAGGAGACCGCAGAGTCCAGCAGCGCACAGGCTGAGGCTGGGTAAGGTTGCCACTGGCCATCATCCCCCTCCCACTGCCACACTGTCCAGAGCAAGATAACAGACAACAGTGTCAACGAGAAGAGAGGGGGGAAGAGAGAGAGACAGAGACAGAGAGAGAGAGAGAGAGAGAGAGAGAGAGAGAGAGAGAGAGAGAGAGAGAGAGAGAGAGAGAGAGAGAGAGAGAAAATGGGTCTCATTGTACTGATGCACATGCTCTCATTGTATGATTTTACTGCACTGTTGCTACTCAAGTCATTGCGAAATCATGTTCAACCTTATCTAAAACATTTGTTAACTATTAGAGAACGTATGATAATTACTTTAAGCTTTGATAAACAAGATTTGGTACTTGGTTGGTGTTTACTAGTGACGTAACTAGCTTCCTAGTAGTTGGCTAGCAGCTGCTACATGAACGCAAATACACACCGTTTGACTGGACCTCTTCGCGTTCTGCTTTCACTTGAGATGTGTTCTTAGAGCTTCTGGTGCGCCTCATATTTCTATACAATGTTAATTTTGCTTCAATTTTTGTAAATAGTGCTGTGCGCGGGAATTTTACCCAGCTTTCTTGCGACTCTTAAGTTATCTGCACAGTCTGTATGTAACAACTTTGACTGTAAAGGTTCCGGTCTAGTGTTCTAACTCGGAAATATTTTGTAGACGCACACATGTGGCCATCGTGCTAGCCAGTGCAGTAAGCCAGCTATCTAGCTAGCAAGAAACAAGTCATAGCCACACATCGTTTTGCTTTTGGGGAAAGTTAGTATTTGACCAATATGGCTTCTCGAACCTATGTTAAATGTGTTAACTGTCAAAGGGCAAACACCTTGAGGATAATGTACAGGGTGAGTGTTTTAAACAAGCTGTCAGACTCATTTATCTAGCTAGCTAGTTGAAGGCAGGTATAGAGGTTGAGGTCAAGCCGTTCAATTACCGAGATTAGCTATGTTTGCAAAGCCTGTCAATCACATATCTGTATTAGTTACTAGATGTTTGAATACATCTTAGCTTGTATGTTTGTCTGACGACACAGGACAACATACTAACAGTGTCCTTGCACATCATTGCAGGGATTGTGCAGTGCAGTGGCGCAGCCCCAGTCGCAGGCAGACTTCCTAAATGGTGCACCCCACAGGAAACACCCAGGTCTGAATAACCTGAAGACCCTGAGCATTCCCGAGGAACTTCAGAGGGCTGCACAGGCTGTCATTAATGGTAGACATCCCTTGAAGCACTTGACAGGGGTACTGTCTTGTCCACCTGCCTTGTCACAAACGTGTTTATCTCTGGCTTGACGACATTTAGGAAACATGCATTTACCATTCAGTCATCCACCATTGATTTGTTGTTGTTTCATAGCGCCTTTTCCATCCCATCCTTTAGATTCCGAAGTGACTGGACTAGTAGACAGAGCACATAGTCTTACCAACTTCCTGTGGAGCAGGAAGAGAGCACCCGAGGATGCCTTCCTGAGGGAAAGAGCCATGAGCCTGGAGAAAGCTTTGTGGAAGAAGGCGCACGAGAAAGGAACAGGTGACTGAAGATTAGAATGGATGGAAATAAGTGGAACTAGAGACATTCTGAAATTGTAAAAAGGAAATGTGGAAGGTGGTCAAAACATAGACGTTTTAAATGTGTGTGTTTACTCTGAAGTCATGGATGGCGATGTGCTGGAGACCCAAATTAGGAAGAAAGTGCTGTCAGAACTGAGGAAGACGACATATCGCTGGAGACAGATGAGGTCTGCGCTGCGTTGTCCTCAGTAGGAAAGAGTTTTCAATTGGTCGGTACAGTGATGCCTTACTATACCCATTTCCTGCACTCTCCCTTTCTTATAGTTATGATGAGGAGCTGAGTGTGATATACATGACTGCCAGGCTAGCAGGTGGCTATGCTGCCCTAAGAAGAGCTCTCAATGAAGTAAGTCTCATCTGAGCCTCACCTGCTTCCTCGTCTTGCTTCAGCAACAATTTTATGAATGGTTCAACCGCACCAGCTAGACCCCTTCTTGGTGTACATATGTATGTTATTTTATTTACATTTAGTCATTTAGCAGACACTCTTATCCAGAGCGACTTACAGTAAGTACAGGGACATTCTCCCCCGAGGCAAGTAGGGTGAAGTGCCTTTCCCAAGGACACAACATCATTTTGCACGGCGGGGAATTGAACCGGCAACCTTCTGATTACTAGCCCGATTCCCTAACCGCTCAGCCACCTGACTCCCCTGGAACCCCCATGACAACTAGTTCTTTAGTAATTTATGCATCTCTTTTTGGATTGTCTCTTAACAGATTAGGAGAAGAGATCCCTCCTTCTCCCCCTTTTCTCTGCTGGACTTTGGTTCTGGCTTAGGAACAGCTGTCTGGTAAAGATCAATGTGAACAACAAACTAACATTATTTGGGGTCTCTGGTTCGAATACGGTGCTGATCATCTTGGGTTCCTCCCAGGGCCTCACATTCATACTGGGGAGACACTCTGAAGGAGATGGTATGTGTGGACAGCTCTGGACCAATGAACACCCTAGCAGAACGGCTTCTCCGAGGTAAACATGTCCTCAGTTATAGTAATACACAATCACAGATATACTGATACTGATAATAGTAGATACATTATAATGTTGTTGTTTTTGGCGTGCAGGAGGCAGTGAACGAGCTGAACCTCACATCAAACAAGTCTATTTTCGTCAATTCCTACCCGTTTCTCCTAAGGTTAGTCATGTCCCTTCTATTGTGTGTTTGCAGTTGATTCGTCATGTCCCTTTGTGTGTTTGCAGTTGCGATTCCGATGCATGCCTTGCATTTGCAGGTGCAGTTTGACCTGGTGGTGAGTGCCTTCTCCTTGTCAGAGTTACCCTGCCAGATCGAGCGGGAAGAGACCCTCTTTACACTGTGGAGGAAGACCAGCTCTTATCTGGTGGGTGGAAATAAGACCACAGAATGCAGGCTTGTTTTCTTTTGTTTTCTTCCAGCCTACAGTGTAAAAAAATGTCTGAACTCTTGATTTTGTAAGGTGCTGGTAGAGAACGGGACTAAAGAGGGCCACCAGATGCTGATGGATGCTAGAAATACGCTTCTCAAGGTCCTACTTTTACACAATAATACACCCACACTTGCGTATTCATCTTGCTTAGAGCACATGACTAAAACTTACCATTTCACCTGATTCTATTCCAAAACGTAGACATTATTCTAAATCTTGTCTGATTTGTAGAAACAAGAAAAGTCATCCCAGGACCCCAGAAGACCATTTGTGTTTGCCCCTGTAAGTAATTGATAAATATTTAAGGAGAAGATATCATTCATCCTCGCATTGTCATCACATTCACAGTCACCAACCGTATGTGCATCCTTTTCTGTGTGTTGTTTTTCAGTGCCCACATGAATTGACCTGTCCCAAGCTGGCCCAGCGCCTGCCTACGCCCTGCAACTTCACCCAGCTCTACCACCCTCTCCAACTACCAGGAGTGAGAGAGAGCCCTCTTACACACATTGTCAGATGTTTCAGAACAGTCGACCTATACTGTACTTCTTTATGCAATCAAGGCACAAGTCTGCATGCTTATCCATACACTCTTGGGTTACCAGGTCCCAGATCAACAGACTGAGAAGTTCAGCTACCTGATTCTGTCAAGGACAGATCCGGCTGACATGCAGGGGAGAGCAGAGGGGGTGCGCTGGGCCAGGCTGACGGCACCAGTCCTCCGCAGACCCAGACACGTCCACTGTCAGATGTGCTCCCCTAGTGGAGAGCTCCAACGACTGGTCGTGACTTCTCACAGACATGGCAGGTAAGGCTGTGTTGTCGCCAACTCCTTCAGGGTGCTCTAAATGCACAAAGTCTTATAATTCATGTATAAAGTCATCTTTAGAGGCTGGTAGCTTTCTTTACTCAATAGTATCATATACATGACTGTCAAAATGTGAGTGGAAGGCTGATTGTTTGTGTGTCTTCAACAGGGATGTGTATCGCTGTGCACGGAATAGTGATTGGGGAGATCAATTGCCAATCATTCAGTCAGAGGTGGACACAAACGAAGATGTAGACTGATTAGCCAATGGGAGTGTCAATACCATCCAGACTGAATAAAAGATACTGAAATAAAAGTTTCAAATGCCAGACAGTTGACCACCTTAAATTTGACAGAAAATCTCAAGAACTCCATAAAAATGTATTTTACTTGTATAACTTGTATTAGGTATTTCTTTCTATGGGAAACCCAAGCAATTCTTCTCCGACTGTATGACTGGTGCATCAATGTCAGGGAAAGTGCAATAAATAGGTATAATTTTCCTTATTTTGTTTTTATTCAATAGATGACTCACAGATTTGTCACTCGTTCTTGAACAGAGCATCAGCTGGTCATGATACAGTTGCAAACAAGTTAACAGCTGTACTTTGGTGAAGTTTACCTTCCATATTCTGAGCCAGTGTCAACTGATCTCTTGGTTAAGAGTAATAATGTTCACATGGAGCAGAAAATCAATTGCTTGTAAATATAAGTTACATTTCCTTTACCCAAACATCCAACTCAGTAATTAGTAAAAGTTTAAATGTAGCAGTTGATTTAAAGGACAACATGGTGACATTCTTAAACATACACTCAGGGAGGGGGGGATGATGATACAGCTGAGATTGAATGTAACATTGTTTCACAAGTCTCCTCTCCTGTTAGCTCCCAACGATCTGCTTCAGGGCTGAACTCAGGTCAGGATACTGATACTGGAAACCAGACTCTAAAGTCCGCTCGGGGGCCACTTTCTGGCCTTGAGTGAGAACAATAGCTCTCTCGTGGCCCATGAGGGCATTCATGACGAAGCCGGGAACAGGAAAGATGGTGGGTCGATTGAGAACACGACCAAGTTCTTTAGTGAACTCGTAGTTGGTGTTATCTGCAGGGGCGACACCATTGAACACTTGTGGAACAGGGGATGGAGTGTCAGAGGAGGGCTCCAGGGCGTGGGTGATGATACCGGCTAGATCAGAGACATGGATCCAGGGGAAGGGTTGACGGCCAGAGCCTAAGGTGCCTCCGAGACCCAACCAGAAAGGAGTCAGCATCTGCTTCATGGCGCCACCGTCACGACCTAGTACAGCTCCTGTTGGGGGGGGGGGAGGTCAAACAGCAGGGAATGAGGGGTGAAGAAAAGGGAAAAAAAATCAATAGGTGTGTTCGACTTCATGCAGCGGCGCCGACAGCCGGCTGCAGCTGGTTGACTTGAAGCAGTGAATGCCATTGGCTGCTTCAAGTCAGCCGGCTGCAGACGGCTGTCGGCTGAGGTCGAACACACCTAATGACTGACATCACTTTTTCAATGCAATGAACACAGACCGTACAAAGCCATTCCAAACTGTGTACCTGGCCTGATGACCACCTGCTTGGTCTTCTGGGCTGTGTCTTCAGGTAGCCGCCCCGCCGCCTCCCATTCCTTCACCAGTCGAGACAGGAGGTCAAACGGTGTCCAGTCACTGTCCTCTGTGTACTGGGCTGTCTGACTGGGTTTATAACAAGCTGTGGGTTGTACACACACACACACACCACTCTGATCACTAGATAATCAGGAGTTTGAGAACATAGGAACGTCTTATCCCAGACGATATTCTGCATTTTGTTTTTATCAGCCCTACCTACACCTGTGACGAGGACCCATGAATGGGGAGGAGTGGGAGAAGCAGCGATGGCCTGAGCCAGAGCCTTTGTGGTGTCAATACGACTGGCAAACAAATCCTTTTTATAACTTTCATTCCACCTTTAGACAGGGATAGAGACAGCAGTCAGAGATGGGGGGACGAGAGTGCCAGCGAGGAACACTCACCCGCCCCCCCAAAACGACATCCTTCCTTAAAATAAAGGCGGAGTACATTTGGTGGTGATAGTATCAGTAGGAAACTGTTAAAAGACGGCCAACCATCGCAGAGGGTTCATGAGATTCTCCCCAGCCAGGTTCACAGCACCCTCACATGGTGGGAGGCCATCAGCTTCCAGATCATTCTGCAAGAATAAAGGAGGGAAGGTAAGCATTTTGAGAATACACAATTACCTTGTTGGCTGACCCCTCCGGTTGTGACAGTAAAAAGGTGTCTCTATAAACTTATATTGAATGAGAATAAGTAGGAGGATACTTTAGGCTTCCACTACATAAAAAAATTATGTGTTCCTTAAGCTTTAAGAGCCCTGCTAGGGCTAGGGTATGTGATTATACCCATGTAATCGTTCCTGGACCAGCTTTTCGCGATATCACAGTGACTTCATGGCCTTTGTCGCGGAGCAAACGAGACAGCTCTCTGCCTACAAAACCCGACCCTCCTCCTGAAGACATGACAGATGTCAACATCAGGAATTGCATACAACTTTGAAGAATAATATGCTTATATTCGCTACATATGTATTTATTTCTATTAATAGTACGGCAATAATACTGATAGCTACTAAATTAGTTTAATAGATCTGACAGTTTTCAATTGGGGACAGTTTAATAGTAAAGTAAGAAATGCTGAAGCTGCGCATGCGTACATAACACTTATAAAACAAGACACTGCTCCACAGAAGTTTTATCTGAAACAAACTAAAATCATGTCCCGCGTATGTGTTCTGATCCATGCATGAACGCATGCTAGTCTTGCATAGAAGGTAACGTTAAAGGGATGTACCGGTAAAGTTCTGGTTCAAGGTAGGCTACATAACGTTAGACAGCAGCTCGCCGTGTCACATTGACATTACGAGCTCACTCAAATACAGACAATACACAATTATATATATATATATATATATATATATATATATATATATATATATATATATATATATATATATATATATCTTTGAAATTGAGTACCTACCTATCAATATTCTCATGACACCTGTAATTTACAACAGAAAACGAGTAGGAAGCCGTTCAGTTACTCTCAGCTACTAACAGAGGTTGACTGATTTGGCTCCCTGTCTGATTGGTCTGGAAGCTCTTACGTAGGAGTAGCCTATCCTTGCTAATTGGGCACAGTCGTCTTCCATTTTTGTAAGGGAATTCTGATATTTAGTCACTGTTGCTCTGTTTGATCATTAACTAGTAGATGAGGTAATAAACATTGCATTGGCACCACGTTGGTAATTATTTAATTAGCATGATATTATGAGTTAGACTTTTATTGGACACGTTTATTTCAGTTTTTTTGTGCCAGAGAATTGCAAAACCTTTTTAAATACATCAAATACTTATAACAGACAATGTGACGATTACATGTCTGCTGAAGCAATTTTCTATACCAATACAAAATCAAATTTGATTATCCTTACAAAAATGTATCCTTTAAGTTGAGAACTGACTGAACAAACATTCTGTAAAGGGTACACAAATTCTTCATTAGTTTCAGTCGCATACCCGGAAGGAACAGACGTGGTTTCTAAAACGAGGGACAACAAACACGTGGTTTGATAAAGAGATAAATTTGTCCACACTCGTCCTGATCAGTCTTTTTACACTTAGCAGGGGAGGAGTAACATCTAAAATGAGTCTGTCGCCAATTGTCACATTTGTTTTAGTTTATAACTATAATTGCAGGGCTAGACAATTGGATTCGTGGAAATAATTAATTGGTGACTATGGCTAAATTATAAGTTTAACCTCTGTTTGTTAGCTAGCATTAGCTGCTAACATACCATGAGGTACAGCGATTTACACCGGTTATCTACTTTTTTCTTTTGGTGACAATTTGGTATTTGGATCGATTATGCATGCATCAATTGACCCTTGCGGTCCTACCACGGTAAGATTCAGAATTAAATTCAACAACATTTTTACAAGAAATGGCCAAACGATCACGAAATTTGTGATTGCAGGTGCATAATGGCCATAAATTGCATGTGCGCGCTTTACTGCGCACTTTCCCTGCGCTTAACTCCTGGAATGATGATTTGCAGTCCGTGTTTCACCTGATCCTCGTGATTAAAACCTTTACTGCACTGACAGGCTCGAATATCCGTTGCCGAATGTTACACATAATACAAAGTGAGCTGATTTAATATTCCAATCTCTCCCCCCCCCCCCCCCCCCCTTATAGATCACAAGTTGTAACTGGAAACAACGGTAAGTCATTTATTCAATGAATCTGTTTTGGAACCTTTAATGGTAGGGCTTCCATGTTACCTTGCTGTGATGCAAGTAGACTGCATTTCCCCTGAATTCCAGTCATTATTGACAATTCAGAATTCAATTCAACATGTTTACTAGAAATGGCCGAACTTGTCAAGAAATTTGTGATTGCGGGTGCATAATGGCCATAAATTGCATGTGCGCGCTATACTAGTTAACTCCTGGAATGATGATTTGCAGTCCGTGTTTCACCTGATCCTCGTGATTAAAACTTTTACTGCACTGACCGGCTCTTCTATCCATTGCTGAATGTTAAACATAGTAAAACGTGAGCTGATTTAATATTCCAATCTTTCCCCCCCTTATAGATCACAATTTGTAACTGGAAACAATGGTAAGTCATTTATTTAATGAGTTCGTCTTTTGAAGCTTAATGGCAAGGCCTCAATTTTGCCTTCCTGTGATGCATGTAGACATTTAGTCATTTAGCAGACACTCTTATCCACAGCGACTTGTAGACTGTGTTTCCCCTGAACTCCAGTAATTATTGACAATTCAGAATTCAATTCAACAGCATTTTTACCAGAAAAGGCCAAACGATCAAGAAATGTGTGATTGCGGGTGCATAATGGCCATAAATTGCATTTGCGCGCTATACTAGTTTACTCCTGGAATGATGATTTGCAGTCCGTGTTTCTGATCCTCGTGATTAAGACTTTAACTGCACTGACAGGCTCTTCAATCAATTTGCCGAATGTTAAACACAAAACGAGCTGATTTTAAAATTCCAAACTTTTTCTCCCCCCTTATAGATCACAAGTTGTAATTGGAAACAATGAGTTTATTCAATGAGTTTCGTAATCTTGATTATTCTAGCAGGGCCACATTGTTGCCTTGCTGTGATGAGTTGCATTTACACCACGTTTCCACTGAATATCAGTAATTATTCACAAGCACAAAAGGGTTTGTATAACAACAAGGAAATGTTATGGCATTCTGATCCATTTTTCTTCCTCTTTAGGTATGGTGTAATATATACGTGTGTCGGACGGTCCTGACTCATGCACTCTACCATTTGGCATTGCCTGTCTTAACCTTGAATGATCAGTTGTCAGATGTATTGTGTGCTGTAATGTATGTACAAAGTAAAATAAATTTAAATGGAAACTCGATTGAAGTGTCTGGACTCGATGAATTTTGGAAATAACTTGGAAATTGTCAGGAATAAATGAATGCATGGTTAATTTTTTTGTTGTTGCATAATTGAACACGTGACCAGCCATATTAAACAAAAAAAAACACTTGTCAACCTTGTGTGGTTTGGCTGCAACATGAACTGAAGCAAAATGTGCCTGTATTTGCAAGCATCCAGAACAGCCTTGCAAAAGTCTTTAATCTGCATTGTTCATGGAGTCTCAGTCATCCGGTGTTCTCTGCTTTGACTTGCAGGACTCCCATTTACATTTAGTCATTTAGCAGACGCTCTTATCCAGAGCGACTTACAGTAAGTACAGGGACATTCCCCAGAGGCAAGTAGGGTGAAGTGCCTTGCCCAAGGACACAACGTCAGTTGGCATGACCGGGAATCGAACTGGCAACCTTCGGATTACTAGCCCGATTCCCTCACCGCTCAGCCACCTGACTCCCATTTGCAGTGTTCCCATCATCACTGATACTGGACTCCATGTTTTGAACCCTTATTTGGTTCTTCCTACTCTTATTCCGTCCTTTCTTCACTGCAGTCTCCAGGGATGTTCCCTCAAAGAGACGAGCCATGAAAGCCAGACCATCTTTTTTGATGTAGGCCTTTCCAGCGAAAGTGTAGAGAACCGGATTGGCACAGCTACTAATGAAGGCCAGAGATGAGGTCACAGGACGACTAACGGATGAGATGTGGTCGAGCCTGAGGAGGAAAAGCCATGTTACATGAAACCAATAGAGCTAGGGTTCAAATGTTCATAGTTATAAAGAGACAAGCTGGTTTGAAGTGTGCACCTACGTACTTCTTATGGGTGCTGGAGCCTTCTTTGAAGTACTGTGCCACCACCTAGAAGAGAACCACATTTCACAAAATGATATAAAAGCAGACTACTTGACCTTTACACCAAATATGAACCTGTTGGAAATGTGATGTGTACGACCACACACCTGCATCATGTTGATAATGTGGTAGGGCAGCCAGAAGACGCCAAACATCACAACTATGGCCAGGATGAGTTTCTCGCTGCGGACCTGCCGACGGAACTTGGTCTGTCTGAGCCGTCTCAGGATGCAGACGTAGCTGGTCACTATGATTCCGTAGGGAAGCAGAAATCCCAATACAGTCTCAAAGGTGTATTGGAACCTTACCTGGACAGAAAGTAAGAACATGTATGCCCAAATAAGGGTACTGGTAGCCCTAAGGTACACATGTCTTAACATGCTTTGATGAACTCATAATTACTACCTGGATACAAACTACCCTCGAACAGATACATAATTCTTAATACAGGGAACGAGCTCAGACTTATATAATCATGTACTTCTTTGACATTTCCATTGGACTTACATGCTGGGGCAGAGTGTGATTGGGCGCGCACACCAGCCTGGTTTTGTTCTGATCGTCTGTGTCCTCCCTCACTTCTCGGAACACCAGAGCAGGAAGTGATGTAAAGAGCACCAAGAACCAGACCCCTGCCAGTACCCTCAGGACTATCTTCCTGCTGGCCAGTTTGTGCACCTTTCTCGGCCACACCACCGCCACCAGCCTATGTAGGCTCATGAGGGTAATGAGAAATATGGAGGCGAACATATTCAGATTGCACAAGTAGAACACACCCTTACACATGGTGTTGCCAAAGTCCCAGTTTTGCCTCGCCAGGTAGACGACAAAAAAGATGGTGAGCAACATGAGGCAGCCATCAGCGCAGGCCAGGTTGAGGATGATGAGGGTGGTGACGGAGCGCTTGTGGGTACGCGCCAGGATGCTCCAGATGATGAAGGCGTTGCCCGGGACGCCCAGGAGGAACACGAGGCTGAGGATGAACGCGCCCACCACCGTGGTGGTGTCGTTACTCACACCGCTCTCATCCTCGATATCTTCCACTGTGTTGTTCCCATTACCAGACAAGGCATGGCGAAATGCAAGCACAGAGTTGTCGTCCATCAGAGATTGCTTCTGAAGAGGGAACGTGAATTAGTCAAAGTTTTCCAAAGTAAGCTTCCTGTGTAACAAACTCAGGCAAATATGAAATCAATGATTTTCCAATGAGGGAAATGTATTGATAGATTTAAGCCTAGACATGAGCTTGATGCCTCGATTTCCTGTTACCCATAAGTAATCATCAGTCCTGTTTCAGAGATTGGTCTCCAACTACATACTCAGACTGTATTTATATGTAGTCTCTTATCAGATACATCTGCACAGAGCATCACTACTTAGCTGTTAGGTCGCTTGCCCTATGACTTTTCCAGACCAATCTGAAAGTGCTATGAATTTCGAAAAGGAGTTTGACCAGGAACTGTGGATGTATGGTACTGAATGTGCTTGGATGACACATTCATTACAGAGAAACTGATGCAACCAAGCAAATATTCATATCTGGCACTAGCCAAATGTGTATTGCCACCACAGCCCCGAAAAGACATGCTTAAACATGTTATATTAGCAATGGGGATGTTAACGACATCTTACCAGCCTCTCCTCACTATCCTCATAGATCTACCATTCCATATATCTCAGAGAAAACCAAGACTGACAAAAACCAGATTCAGGGAAGGAACACATACATATACATAAACATAGAATTATTTGTTTGTTCTAATTATTTGTTTTACGCTTTGTTTCACTTGGACATCCATATAGCTTTGGTTTATTTCCAAAGATGTCCTCAGAACGGTGTAGAAGAGTAAATATGTGACTTGTGACAGAGTTGAGGCAATACATTTACATTTAGTCATTTAGCAGACGCTCTTATCCAGAGCGAAACAATAGCAAGGAACACTCAGAATGATCCAGAATCGCAAACCACATGATGTTGTCGAGATCTTATAAGGCATGGAGGGATGTATATTTGACAAAGGTCAAGAAGTATGAAAGGAGAAGTGTTGAAAAACAGAGTATGAAGTAGAGCAACAGAGAGGGAATAACAAAAACAGCCCGTAAGAAGCAAAGTAAATTCACACACCTTGATATCTTGTCTATGCAAGTCTTCGATGAAGAATGATGATCGTTGTTGACAAGAAGTTTTTACAATTTATAGGTTTGGATCTGTATTTCGTTAAACAAAAACTCAGTATTTTCCCAACAAAATGTTACCCCCTGCGTATTCGTTTATGACAGTATATACAAAGTCTTCTTAATGTGCCAGACTATGTTCCCTTCACTTTAAAAGTAATTGAATACATTTTGTTTCCCTCTCCCTGTCTGCCCCTCACTAAGTGCCTTACAAATGAATAACGAGTCGGCCCACAGGCCAGAACAGGCCGGCCCAGGAGGTAGAGGTGTGTCCTTCCTTTATCACCCCCTCCCCCCACACACAAACCTTCAGTCTATCTACCTTCTCGCTCACACACACACACCATATATTTCTATCCATGTCTCTTCACCTGTTTCTCTCATACACACACACACACACACACACACAATGTCCTTATATATAGGTAATCTCTCTTTCTCTCTCACACACACATTCAAATGTACACTAACTCTCCCTAACCCAATCTCTCTCACATACACATAATATGTCCAATATATCATTTAATATTGGTTTACATTCTGCATTCTTCTTTTTGTGTACATCATCTGGTTACAATTTTATGAACAAACAAGTACATCCGCTGTAAATTAACTGTGTCCCAACATCTGTATCCTGAGGCGCTGTTGAAGGCCTTGTAACAACAACAAAAAATTACGCATTATAGAGAAAGTGGAGGAATCAACATGACGACACAAGCTGATGTTGCTCAAACTCCCTCTCATATTCTCCAAAACACCAGTGCAAACATGTAGCCAACCATCACATACGCACATGTACCAGGAAACACAAAAAAGAAAAAAACACGTGCACATACTTGTTCATCTGTTCCCCTGGAATGCTGATCCTTCAGGGGCAGTGACAAGGTATAGACAAGGATATCAGATACACAGAAAGTAAATTGAAGTTGATACAAAAAACTTCAGAAGTGTATAACGTGGAAGCCTAAGACACCTTAATCACTTTTTATCAGAAGTCTCTTGGTATCTGTTATTTGTTCACACACATGCTGTGGAAACCACAACTCTCCAGTTTCCTTCAAATGAGATAGGTTCTATCATTTCCTGGTATAAGCGCACGCTCTCTTTATCAGGTTGTTTCAACAGTATCAAAAATATGCCAAAATAAGTTTGGTCCAAGTTTCTGAAAACAATTGAAATACTGTCTAACCAATTTTCACAACATGGTATTGCTTTGTTCCCAAGTAAATAACTAAGTACTGGTAAACAATTTTCCTAAGGATACTGTATGTATTCTTCAATGTCATTCTCTCAAAGAAGTACATTTTATTTGAAAGGAGTTCACCTTTCAACCACACAGTGGCAGCACATCACCAGTAATCCTTCTTCCCAACCAAAGACCTTGGCATTCAACTGATCAGCTAATTGATGGGAAACATTCCTCACAACTTTTTATAAAAAAAGGATCAAAAACACAATCATACACTTCAATTTAGCCACAGTTTGGTCAAACACATACACATGCAAACACACACATACACACACAGAGTCAAAATAAGCCACCCTTTGATTCGTACCTCACCGTGACTCGGCCAAACCAAACGACAACATCTTAAACCAGGACTTAAAGGGCCTTGCTGGGGCTTGACCACACTTGGCCCCAAGAGGTTGAGAGACAAAGGGAAAGAAAGACACAAGCCACCAGTTCCACTCAAATATGACATGGTTGTGAGAACTGCAGGGAGGAGGAAGAGAGAGAGGGAGAAGGGGGATTAGGCTTAAAGAGGGACGGAGAGAGAGAGAGAGAGAGAGAGTGTTTATTTAAGTTTCTCGTCTTCTGTCTCAGACAGAGTGCAGACTACAGAGGATAATGAGAAACAGATCTTTCGAGGCGAGAGGGAGGTAGAGAACGAGGGAGGGAGGAAGGGAATGAGGCGAGGATGAGGGAGGGACATGGTGGGGAAGGGAGCGGGGGTGAAGGGTAATGGGAAGAGGAGGAAGAATGACAGAAGAAAAAAGGGGCTGTCATGTACGCCACAGGAAACAAGCCCCAAATGCTTTCTGAGTGACAGCCTAACATGGTCAAACGTCATTGAACACAAAGTCCCAACCACAGCCATAAATCTGCCTAATATTGCCAACAGCCAAGCATGGTTCTGAAATGTTGGTTATCGAGGGCAAATATACACTATGCGTTTAATATATTTTATTTAAATTAGGAGAGACACACATGGCATAGCAGAATGTGCTACAGCATAAGTAATGATACTGTAAATGTCAAAAAGTAACAGAAAGTCTGAAGTAACCCTTTTTTGCGATGGGTGTATGGAGTTAAAGAGGCTTGGGAGATAGGGATTGGGGAGGGGGTTCCTTGAGTGACAAGCTAAATATCCTATGGGGATCAAGTAATGGAACGACGGGGGCTGGGAAACCCACCCAAAGGCAATTAAGGGTAAAGGACGACAAAAATATTTGATGAACTTTTTTTCTGGAAGTGTAGCCTGGGAAGAAAGGATGGCGATAACGTTAGAATGAAATATCATTAATCCAAGATTACAGATACAAGACCGTTTGAAGATTCCTGAACAGACACGGCATGGCTCACATCTCTCTGTTTTAAACTTGGAATTAACTTTAACGGTAATATACTAGCACAAACTGCCGCCACTTAGAGAACAAATTCTAAAGCGTCTAGTCCGGTTGATAATAGGAATAATTTGCGTTATGAGTCATAGCATACCCGACAGTTGATTTATTTCAGAGAGAAACGTCAAAAGAACGGACATTACTTTTACTCCGTTAGATAGCTCAAGATAGCGGTCTTCCCTATTTCTGTTCTCTGGGATGGGGGCCGCGCCGGGTTCGGGCTGGGAAGAGGGCGAATTCGAGTTCAAGTTGGTTTTTGAGGAGGACCCGCCGCGCCAACTCCGGGGGCCATCTCCAATGCGCAACGTGGACCAGGAGCACATCATCACGGGGGAGAGAACGGAGAACACCCTGTTGCACCTTGAGTCGAGCAGTAACGTTGGTTAGCCCCTTTCTTTGAATAGTGCGTGTCAGAAGTAGATTTGGGGAAATCTGTTCTGTGCCGGTCAATGGTTCCTGGTGCCTATGTCTGTGAGCTGATGATCAAATGTGATTGACTAGCCTACTACTCAGTTGTTGGCAAATTATAGGACTTGGGTTGTTTGGTTGTATCATTCTAACTGTTTCCATGAGAGAGAAAATGTTAGTCTCTTTGTGGGTGATTTGTTATTCGCTCGTGTGTGTATTATATAGGCCATCATGCCTGTGCTTGCCTGCATGTTGTGTGTGAGTGTAGGTGTGCGTGTGTGTGTTTGTAAGGGCAGCAGAACTCAATGTGGTTTTAATCAGCTGTGCGTGTGAGTAGAGTTAACAGCTGCCATCTGGATGGAACCTCAATCTCTGTTTACTGAGCATGCACCCCCCAAAACTCCTTCCCCTTTTTTGTCTGCTGTACAGCCCCCCCTCCCTCCTTTTTTCTGTCTTTCCCCTTCTCTCAGGTCTTCATGCACACCCCTCACCCCCACACACCCTCATTTATTTCCCGCCCACACTGGCACACAACAGTCCTCACCACACCCTAGCCTTGAACTCACTACAGAGCGCACAAGTTACCACAACGTTATACTGCACCCAATAACTGCCTCTTAAACATGAGCTACGATCCTCAGCAGACTCGCTGTTCCAGTGACCCAAACTACTGTTTTACACAGTAGTGGAGGAAGCTAGCGTCCCATCTACACCACAACGGGAAATGTTGCATTTTAATGAGTGGCCTAAAAGTTTTTGCATCCATTTGTACATGGTCTGTGAGGATAAAATATTCACATTTTCCACAATCACCATATTTTTCATTGGTGAAGACCAGAGGCAGGACTAGACTACTTAAAACTTTTATTCTATGTATTATTTGGGTATTTTGTTTACCTTTACTATTCCAACGCCTATGCAAAGCTCAACTATTTTATTTGACAACGATGGTCCGACTGACTGGACTTATTATGAATGTAATCAAACTTACCACTGCCACTGTAATAACTATTTAACTTCTCACACAATCCTCTATGTTCTGCTTGTACATAGACAACCACCTGGTTACCACAAATGCAGGCCAGCCAATCGGCATCCCTGCCTCACCTTCATCAGCCAGTCAGAGGGCCGGGATGCATTCCCCACCTCCGAGGCGAGCCTTGGCGAGGGAGTTCAGTGGGACCTATGAGAGCCTTCCAGCCCGGTCTGTACAGGTGAGTGCTTGTCTGGCTACAAACTCCCCAACCTCAAGGTCCAGACAAGAAGTTTGGGTGAATAGAGTACCAAAGTCCAGCCCCTTCAAAGGTCTGTTTCACCAAAATAATAATAACATAGTGTTGCTTTGTGGTAGCTAGGTATAGCAGTGAATATGACCTTGAAGGCTTTAAGATGACTTTCTTTTTTTTGAAAGATATATTTACTCCGTGAGATATACTTAATCCTTATTTAAACCGTTGCTAATGTAGGCACACTGATAGGTAGTGCTTTGCCCTCACCCCTCCACTCCCCCTCTCCCACCCTCCTACCCCGTCCCCCTCTAGGTGTCGGAGTCTCGTGTTTTGGAGTGCCCCAGCATCCAAATAACAACCATCTCCCCTGAGGATGACTGTGCTCCAGCAGGCGGAAACTACTGGGACACTGGAGGAGGCTGGGATCGTGAGCGCCTCTACCTCCCCCTCCTGGACCCCTTCTGCTACCGCGAGGCAGGATGTGCAGGCTCACTCAGCCCCAGCCCCGCCTCCAGCCCCTCTTCCCGAGGCTGGCTCAGCCCGGCGTCCAGCTGCGATTCGTTGCTGGTGGAGGAGGAGGAGCTGAATGAAGCCACTGCACACTTTGGGCTTTCCCCTTCCTCTAGGCCCACCTCCCCAGGGGGGAAAAAAAGGCGTAATTCCCCCCTGGCCTCTCCCTGCACCTCACGCAGGAGCAGCTACTCCGAAGACCACAGCGTCCTGGAGGGGGGAGACTCCGCCCCTCAGTCCCAAGCTCCGCCCAGTAGTTTTGAGCTGAGTATCCCGCAGAAGACCAGGAAGACATCTTTGGAGCAGGTGAGTTTGGGGAGTCTGGGGGTGGGTAGTCGTGGTCAGCTTAATCCTGTTTACATTCTAGTAGTTTCTTTACCCAGGATTCATCCTTATCAAGTGTTACAGAGTGCATTGAGTTTCACCTTGGAGCACACCACCTGATGATAGACAGGTAGCATTAACATGACAATTCTCTACGAAGCAAGCATACTAAGGCAAGGGAACATACGCTCTACGTGGTTGGGCAAGTCTGTGTTGTTGTTCTAAAAATGCATCCCTATGTGGTGTCCTCAGTGTAACTGTCTCCATGTTTCCTGCAGATGTCTCCCAGGGAGGTGGATCAGGACTCCTCATCCCCAGCCCCAGGCCTCCCCCCCTGCCTGCCACCAGAGCACCTCCAGCAGCAGCAGCCGCAGCAGCTGCAGCAGGCCAGGAGAGAGCCCCCATCCCTGGGCATGGACTACCTGTCCGTGCCCCCATCCCTTGGCTGGGGCAGGACCCGGGCCAGCGCGCACAGCCCCCTCTTCAGGTCATAGACCGCACAAGCATGTGGTATCTTTTTTATATCACGGGATGAGCTGGAGGAGCAGTTTTGATCAATAGACTTGTCTGTACGTGTCACTCGTATGGGAGCATGATTTTTCTATCCGTTAGACGTACTAAACCTTTCCGATTGGTCCTCGAAACAGGTCCAATGCTCTGCCACCACTTGATTGGCCGCTGCCGTCTCAGTTCGACCAGTATGAGCTGCGCATAGAGGTGCAGCCACGCCCCCACCACCGAGCCCACTACGAGACGGAGGGCAGCCGAGGAGCCGTCAAGGCCTCGCCCGGGGGACATCCTGTGGTCAAGGTAACACACATTGGATGAAAGGGAAAAGGATGCACAAGAACAATGTCAGAATCTTAATCTGTAGTAGGACTGTCATCTGTATTTTGTGTGTCCTGAACCTATGTTATGACTTGCACTATAGATATTTGACTGTATTTATTGTTGTATTTGTTCTAACCCCTCCACTCACACACTCACAACCCCCCCTCCCCATCCCCCACCCACACACACAAACACACCCCAGCTCACAGGCTACACAGAGAGACAGCCCCTCTCCTTGCAGGTGTTTGTCGGAACAGCAGATGATAGGTCCATCCGGCCACACCCCTTCTACCAGATACACAGGTAGCCAATCAACATAAGAAGCCTTCAAACCGGTGTCTTACCTTGACGTACACACACCTACCGTAGGGTACTGACAAAAATTTGACTAAAAACTAAATGACTAAATGTATGTATGTTTGTGTGACTGTGATATACTGTCTGTATTATTCATTTGCACAATGGATCGTCTGGAATGCTAAATGTTTTAGTGTGTTTTCCTGGTTCAAGATGGCAGTTGACTCTGATGTTTCCCACCGGTAGGGTGACAGGGAAGATGGTGGGCACGGCCAGTCAGGAGAGCATTCAGGCGGGCACCAAGATACTGGATATCCCCCTCAACCAAGAGACCAACATGACTGCACTGTGAGTGAGAGGTCAACGGATGTGGAAAGAGAGAAAGAGAGGGAAAGAGAGAATTTACACAGTAACAATACACTGGCAACAGTTACACCTACAAGTGTTTGGTTTTGCGCACAACGTGTTTTGCTCCTGTTGTCGATGTGAGTGTGTGTTTATGTACTGTAGCAGTGTGTGTTTGCTTGTGTGTGTGTTTCAGTATCGACTGTGCCGGTATCCTGAAACTGAGGAACTCGGACATCGAGCTACGGAAAGGAGAGACAGACGTAGGGAGGAAGAACACGCGCGTGCGTCTAGTGTTCCGTACCCACCTCCCCCTGGCCCCGCCCCTGGCCCCGCCTGGGCGTGTACTGGCCCTGCAGGTGGCCTCCCTGCCCATCGAGTGCTGTGAGTGGCCGCTCAGTCATCACCATTTGCTCCTGATAGGTGGAGCTGAGTATATGTTTTGGGAATGTAGTGAGACAAGCTGGAATACGTCTGAACACAAATGTTCCTCTTGGTCTTCTTTTCCCACACATCCCTCTCTGTTTCTCTGTTTTCTGTCTGTATTGCGTACTGTTGTCTACTCAGCTCAGCGTTCAGCTCAGGAGCTGCCGGTGGTGGAGTCTGTCAGCATCACTTCCTGTTCTGTGGAGGGAGGGGAGGAGCTTCTGCTGAGCGGCACCAACTTCCTGCCAATGTCCAGAGTGCTCTTCATGGAAAGAGGGACAGGTGGGAGAGTATGCGTGTGTGTGTGTGGTTATGTGAGTCTGCTTGTCGCTATGCATAGTTGCTTGTTTACATTATTTGATTGCAAGCATGAAAGAAGTCATGATAGACATCCTTATCTATCAGATGGCAAGTTGCAGTGGGAGGAGGAGGCGCATGTTGACCGGGACAACAGTAATGAGGTAAATCCTGTTTCCGTGTGAGTTGATCTAGTTTGGATGTCAAGAATGAATTTAGTCTATATGCAATTTGGGTTTGTTTGTTTGCTTGTTTGTACAAGTGTGTGTGTAAGTGCCACCTGTCATTTGGGCTGATCACCCCTATATACTAAGGCTTGCTATTCCATGTGTCTTCCTTGCGTGTGTGTGTCCCCGCCCCAAGGGTTTGCTGTGTGTGCAAGTTCCAGCGTACAGTGACCTTTCAGTGAGTCGACCAGTCCCTGTGTGTCTGTACGTCTCCAATGGCAAGAGAAAGAGAAGCAGCACCCATTGTTTCAAATACCTGCCCAGTGAGTTGCCCCCGACCCTCATCCATGTCTTCTTCCACATGCGTAGCTATACACGCTAAAATACACACACGTCTCTCCCTCTCTCTCTCTCCCTCTTTCTCTCTTTCTCCCTCTTTCTTTCTTTCTCTCTCTCTCTCTCTCTCTCTCTCTCTCTCTCTCTCTCTCTCTCTCTCTCTCTCTCTCTCTCTCTCTCTCTCTTTCTCTCTTTCTCCCTCTTTCTTTCTCTCTCTCTCTCTCTCTCTCTCTCTCTCTCTCTCTCTCTCTCTCTCTCTCTCTCTCTCTCTCTCTCTGTCCCTCCCCATCAGTCATGTTTAAAGAGGAGGACCCCCTTCTGTCCCACCCTTCCGTCCTCCCCCTGGAGGGGGTGACGCTACATCTCAGGGGTGACCCGCCTCCAGAGGACCCAGGCCAGGGCTTCCACCTGCCCCCGTACCCTTCCACCTACTCCCCTCCGTACCCGGGCCACGGGTACAATGAGGAGTACAACTGCCCCAAGCCAGAGGCAGCGGACGATGCTGGGGGTTCCAGGGGGGCTCTGTCGGAGAGGCACCCTAGCTTTGAGAGCTTGGAGCTGGGCTTCACAGAGCTCCTGCCTCCCCTGTACCCCAGGGCCCCGCAGCCACCCTCCCCGTCCCCATCCCCATGGCTGGACTCCCCATACCTGTCCTCGTCCCCCTCCCCCTCCCACTCCTCCTCCCTCAGCCCCTTCCCTGCCGGCAGCCCAATCTCCTCCTCCCCCCTGCCCCCCATTGTCTCCTCATCCTCCCCTTACCCCCAGTACCCCTACACCCAGGAGGTGTGCCCCTCACCCCCCTCCCACCACAGCCCCTACCAGGACTTCTACCCCCCGCCATACAGCCACTATGAGGCCTGGGAGTCCCAGGGAGGGGTTCAGGGAGCTGGGGGGGAGAGGGAGCCTCCATCTGGGCCAAAGATGCATGAGAGCCCCCTGGAGTTTGCCAGCTCGTCCACCATGCAACACATCACGTTAGAGGAAGGTGAGTAATCAAGGCACAACATAACAATGCTACAATGGACTGTGCGGATGTGTATTAGTCTTTATTTCTGTATGTAATAAGGGTTGATGATAAGACAGAAACGCTAAATAAAGCTGTGAAAAAGATGGATGGATGGACAGATGAACAGAAGAAAATAAACCACAGGTTTTTTTTCTTTACTTTTTGTCTCCACATAGTGAACGAGTTCATCGGGGAGGACATCCGATCGTTCCATTCCAGCTCACAGATGGACAGCCAGCCTAGCTGAGCGGCACAGCGCCTTTTAATCCTTCAGTCCATATCCTATCACACTTTATGCACTTGGTTTATGAAGCTATTAAGCCAATTTGTAACGGGAAATTAATGCAGGGGCACTGTTGTAATTATGATAGATTACTGTTACAGTTTATATAAAGGGAGACTAATGTTTTTAACCTGTTTTCAATATAACTTATACAAGAAAATGTGTGGTAGAAGTGTTATTATGCCATGTTATTCCACAATTGCTTATCAAACACCTAAAGACTTGAAGCACCTAATAACCAGTAGATTTGTTGTAGGAAGGACCCAATCTACACCAGAAGTGTGTGTTGTCTGACCTAATCCCTCATTTATGCCTATTGTCTAAATAGCCCCTCAAAAGGTCCCTCAAATCTGCCTAAATCCTGGTCCCTGTGCAGTGGCAAAATCATATCAAAGATTGAATATAGATAGAGAGATGTTAAGATGCTATAAGAATGCTCCAAGCCTACCGAACTCAAGTGGATGTATCCTAGTCATGGCATGCCTAGCCTAGGCATGCTGGCTCTTGAAGATGAGCAATCCATTATGAATCACATAGTACATGAAGAAATCCTGGATCAATTATCTATCTTGAAACCCCCCTCTATCTCCGTTTCAACATTCAGAGAATGCTGTCATAGATGGTGAGGGATAATAGTCTTGTTTCCTTTTAGACACACCCTTTGTACACTTGCACATGAAACTGAAGCATATCACTTCTTTTTTGCACTCCAAACCAACTCCAATATCAATTTCAAGTTTGTTGGACTTTGTTGTCATTTTAGACATTCCAATACAAGAGGGTTGTTCAAAACTGTATAAGAAACAACATGTAACAGGCCTGCTGAACCTCGTTCTGTCCACTTGTCCACCAGGGGTTGCTGTCACATCAGACATGCCGTAGCTTGAACCAACCAGCCAGTAACACTGGCTTGCTCTTTGACCACAAGCCCTGTGTGACCCAGCAGTTACAGGAATGTAAACAGTTCCCAAGCCCACCAAACTAAGTGGGACAGCTGTCATGTCATTCCATTCACCATAAAGTCTAAGTTGACGAAAGGCAAACTCTGACTGGTGGTTTAAAACAATATTCCTTAGAGGGCTCTAACTTTAGCATTTAAGAGGCCTTGTTTTAGTCCCCCACTTAGGGGCTGGAGGGTCAGATATGGTCAGATCTTGGTACTGTGTGTGGTGAAAGGATGTTTTAGTGAATGACATCAATGAACACACGATTTTGCCCTCTACTGTGGTGTTTGTGATTATCTAATCATTCAACCTGGCACACTTGAAGAGAAACCCCAAAGCACACAAACTCAAACCCAAGAAAGAGAGGCTGAGAAAATACAGTCTGGACTCTATGTAGCAAAGTCATTGTTGTATCAGCTATGCTGTAGAAGGCCAGAGTCCCTACCCTGTGATCCAGGTACACTCCAATCCTCAAGGACATCGGTGCGACTATACGAATCGCTGCATTATCATGCCAGAATGTGTAACCCTTCCTCGAGCAGAACAAACTCCAGGACTTGTCGTTGTGCCCAAAATGAGAGTCGTTTCTCTCGCCTTTCCTAGCTATGCTCTGATATGCGACAGCGATTTTGGCTCCACTGCCACTCCACTCTGCCTCCAAGTAGCAGCATCCGGATAAAGCTTCACTGCTCAACACCTGGCACCAGTATTCAAAGCGCTCTGGGTGGTCGGGACAGAAATGGTTTCTGGTCCTGACAGTCACTGCCCTACGCTCATTACAGATTTTCAGGTCTCTGTGGGCTGTTTTGGGGTCCAGTGGGAGCTTGCAAGAATCTAAGAAGAAGAGAAGGGATGGCGTTAGTAGAGCTCAAACACAGCATGACAGAAAAAGTGATAAAAAGTCCCATGAAGTGAAGGGGCATGATGGTGTAAATGGAGTAAAGATTTTTTGGGGGGGATTCACTGCTTGCCCATATATATTTTTTGAATATTTATAATGTGAGACTTACAGTACAAGAACTCCTCTCTGGTCTTTGGTTCCGGACATTGCAATAATTTCACTGCACTCGCTGAGGAGAACAAGAATATGAGGTTTTCATGTAGGCTCTCGAGAGATCATCATACCGAATATGCAGTTCAAATTTAGCCGAACAAAATTCCAAGATAGCTGTCACACCAACCTGCCCTGGATATCTTGCAGCACTCCCCTTTGACAAGGTCCTCCAGTCTCCTCTTGAGGGCTGACATGGAGAACCGCAACTCAACAAAATCCAACGGGGGAACCACTGTGACACCGGGGGACTTGGTGAGTTCAGTTGCCGTAAAATTGGATTGATAATTCTGGAAAACAGTAGAATTCGGGCAAAAGAAAATGTTATACAAGAAGTTATACAATCGAAGTAGCATTTTATATTCCCACTTTAAGGTCACAAAAGGCGGACTCTTAAAAAATATATTTCTCGTAACCGCAAAAATAGATACATTCAGAATAAAATAGACACCAAATATATTACCTGGAGGAAGTAGATGTGGTCCTCTGTGTGCACAAGCTTGTCTAGTTCAGCGTCTCTCCTCCTCAGCTCAGCTACCTCCAGATCCAGTCTCCCGAGGAGGTCCCTGGCTTGTCTGGCTGCTGTCTCCTCCTGGACTCTGATCAACTCTCTCACCTCAAGGTGTCTCCTCTCTATGGAATGCAGCAGCTCAGAGAAGATCCTTTCACTCTCCTCCACTGCTGCCTGGGCAGAGAACTGTTGACACACACACAAGCAGATAGAAATTTGAGGGACAACACTACACACTACAAAGCCCAAACCATTCACTTCAATGTTGCAAAATACAACAATGTTAGATCAAACTTAGCTCCTCAATGGCAGACATTGCTGTGCTAACTCTGGTCAGGGCATTGTAACCTTGAGAGATTCCAGAACCCGTCTGAGCTCCAGTAGCTCTTTCTCTTTGGCCTGGATCTTCAGTTTAAATTTTCTTCTAGTTCTTGCCAGCTGTCTCTGGGGAAACAGTAACAGACATACACACAAGCACGTACAAACATTTTAATTGTTTTCTTGGGCCAGTCTTTTATCAAACACAAACGTTTTGCACTGACAAGGCCATATTATGCTTGTGTGAACAACACTGAACTGCAGATATAGATAACATGGCAGCAAATGCCACATTTAAACCATCTCATATTGTGTAACATAAATTGTTCCATAAGTTCACTCTTATGCTTTGCATGTGGACCACATTCAAACTGACTGTACAATCTAGAACAACTTCTGTCATCATCCATATCTTCATCTCTTGTTGTACATGAAATCGGATACCCAGAACTGAGTACATATTTGAATTATGTTCTTCATTTCACTACAGTTGTTCATGTTCCCTTTTTTATGGCCCTGACATTGATAACCATCAAGGAAATGCCCACAAGAGGAAAAATATTGTCAGTTTCAGTGCAAGGGGTGCATCAACCCGACATATTCCTCCAAACTATTTCACATTAATTACATCCTGGCTTGATTATGAAACTCAATTTTACATGATGCCGCAAATTTGTTGACGTTTTGTTATGAAACCAAATACATTTGTATTGTTATTATTAGGTTATTAGATACACTGACCAAGTGCCTTGCTCAAGACTTACTTTTCACACTGCTGATTATGCAAGCAGTGAACGACTATGAGTGGCTGGGGATACTCTATCTTGACCACAGTGGGATTTAATTTGCCACCCTCCTGCCTTTCATCTTTCATCCAGCATCCTTTCTCTCCATGGACCGGACATTCAGAAATGGCTGCATTTATTGCACTGACTCGTCATACCTGTCTCTCTGTCCTCTCGACGACAGCGGGCACCGTGTCATGTCCCCTGTGCTCCTCCATCACACAGAGCAGACACACGCATCTGTGGTCGGTCCGACAGTACACCTCGAGCAGCTTGTCATGGTGGGAGCAGACCTTCTCCTTCAGGTCCACTGTGGCTTCCACCAACGCATGTTTCCTCAGGGCAGGAGATTCATAATGGGAGCGGACGTGGCTCACACAGTAAGACGCCAGACACCCCAGACAGGATTTGACCGCTTTGAACTTTTCCTCAGTGCAGAAATCGCACGACACATCTCCGGGTCCAGCCAACAGGTGGCCGTTACCGAAGGCAGTTTCTTGAGATCCTGTCTCCTTCTGTTGGTCCAACATCTCAGGACAAAATAAAAGTGTTTCTGTTAAAAAGTGGATGATACTTGAGGTCCTTGTCTATTAACAACAGCGGAAGGTTCTAAAGAGGTTCTTTGCCACTGTAGCCTGTGATAGCATCCTTGCAGTAGTTGTGTAACCACTGGCAGGACTGCTCTTGATGAGCTTGTGTGTCTACTGTTGTTACCATAGAGACATAACAGGAGGAAACGATAAATGAGCTTATCTGGTGAAATCTACCTATCCAAAGCAGCAACCCACTGGCACAGACTTTCCACTGTGGTTAGTGTGAGAGTGTGTGTGTGTGTGTTCGCCTGCGCAAGCCTGTGCAGTGGAACCAAAAGGGATGCCTTATTTTGGTGTTTACGGTTTGTTCATATCAAAGACACAAACATATCTCCCATACATACCAGCAGTTTCTGTCACATGGGTTTTATTGAAACACTGACTTTTAACACTGGTTATATATTTTTTATAACACTTTTTTGGTATGCACGGACACAGCAGAATAACAAAAACGTGATGACAAGCAGTGATAATGAGCTGGGAGGTAGAGAGAACCAGATCATTCTCTTTCTCTCTTTTAGACCTGATATAATGAAGGATGACCTCCACCAGGAGACTAGTAAACAGTTACAGCAGTACAAACCACTGTTCCACATTAAAAACATATTTTTATCTTTTCAATAGAAATATCTGCCTTCAAATTCAGTTATTGGTGACAGCACCACACAGAGAATTGATGTACATAGTTCAAACAATAAGTGTGCATTATACAGTGGATGTTTTACAAGTTACCTTGTTTTACAGTAAATGCTTGTTTTTAAAAACATACTTTCTATAGAGACAGTATCTAGTTGAGGGTACAGCATTTGACTGTAGATCTAGAGGTCACAGGTTCAAATCTCCTCTGTGTGTTGCTTTTATAAAAGCGTCTCCAAAATGAATACATTACATTCGATTACATATCTATATCTTTAATACTGTAGTCTGTGGGAACATGTCAAATAGTATATGCAAAAACTAGGCTAATGTTCATCTTTACATGTATTCAAATACATCAAATACAACTTCAAGTCTTGAAAACATTGGAGCTGCACACATCATTTTATCAGTTTACATTGTGTTTTTTCATTCATATTTCAACCAATTACAACTAAAACGCCAATGAACTGTTTAACACCTTCACCTGCTCGAGGTTTCCATGAAATAAAAAGATATCAGTAAAACCCCTATGTCAATCTTTCAGATATATGTGTGTTCATTGTCAGATCTTAAAATGTTTTGGGCTCAATTATGTGATAGTATAGTAATTGTCAGCTTGTTTGGCCTATAGGATGTCCGTACGTTAGATAATGCAACTTTGGAAACTCCCAAATAATGTGGAAGTTCTGCTCAACAAATATTAGAATGGCTATTGGTGGGACAATGACAGCTACATAAAGCAAAGCACAGTAAGCCATTTATTTCTCCTTCTTGAACTAATACTTTCTCATACTGCGCTTCAGGCCTTGTCCCCTTTCTCTCCTACCCTTGCACATCCATCCCCAGCTCTCTCTCTTTTCAGCCCGTCTCTCCATCCCTCTTCCTCCCCTCCCTTAGACGCTCACAAAGACAAGCCTAGCCGAGTAGATCAGGTCTGCCACATAGAGGATCAGGTTGACTGCAGTCAGCACGGACACGGCCATCACCTTGTCCCAAGTGCAAAGTCCCACATAGGAGCTGCAGCCTGGGGGTCTTGATGTGCCCCCGTGCCTCCTGTCAAACTTGAAGATGGGCCAAATGATAGTGGCTGAGAAGTACAGGAGGACAGCCACAAGGGCGTACGCAGACAAGAAGCGGGCGAAGGGGAAGGGCAGGCAACCGGTGCATTCGCAGATGCACAGCACGATGATGGCCGCCGACAGGATGAAGCAGATGCAGTAGACGGCCAGGCAGTACTTGAGCGCCTCGTGCTGGTCGTAGCCCACGGGGTCACTGATGAAGACGAAGATGATGCAGGCCACGAAGGTCTCGCAAACCTTGAGCAGCCCCGGAGCGGTGGCCATGTAGCCGGCGACCTCGCCCGGCCGTGCCTTGCTGACGCTGACCTCGCTCATGTAGGCCACGGTGGCCAGGCAGGAGAAGACGGTGGCCACGATGCGGTAGTCGCGGATCTCGCTGCTCCGCGTCTCCCCCTTCAGGAAGTAGAGGGGGAAAATGATGGAGGCGGAGAGGCAGAGGAGGGCGGCGTAGCAGGCAAAGGTGATGGGGAAGTTCTTCCAGGAGACGGGGGCGCGTGTCTGCAGGCCAAACAGCTCCACCAGGAGGACGACCAGGGAGCCGGCGAAGCTGAAGGCCCAGCAGAAGATGCACCAGTCCCCCGTGCCGTGGCTAAGGTAGGCGCCGTGGACGGCCACCGAGAACGCCACGCAGGAGAAGGCCATCGCCGCCAGACGCAGCCAAAACAGGGGGTTGGAGTGGACTATTACCAACGGCATGATGGGATGTAGAGGACACCGGACTTCGGGGGAAAGTTTAATTGCGGTGAAGTCACCTGATTTTGCTCTGGATCTGTTCTGTTCCAATGCTGCAGGGTTGTATCTGAGGCAGAAGGATCTAGAGTGACAAAAACAAAATTGGGGTATGGTCAGTAAACATTGCCAGTGTGCATATGCCCTGTTCCACATGAACATGATGACATACAGTACTCATTTTGTCCACACGAGGTCAACAGTTTTCGCTTCAGCGTGTATATCCTGAAGCAATGGCAGAAAATGCACAGGGCCACAATAGCATGCATGAAAACGTGTTGTCTTTCATTGAAAAGCATGATCTTTAATGTTGCGTAAGATCATATTATTAGCACACCGTTTGTGTGTAAATAATTTATTTAAGAGAGCGTTCTCAACAGAGGCATTTTTGGTCTTGTCTGGTCTGGAGATAATGGCACACCCATGCAGACATTCTTGAATAAGCACAGCCTCTTTTTAGACAGGCACAGTTCCAAGACCTGCACTCAACCCCACAGTGTGTCTGTCATCAGCCTTGCAGAAGTCTCATCCACACACAATCACACCAGCTGGGGGCTGAACAAATTCCGTCCCCACTCCGTCCCACACACACACACACAAAGGCATGTATTCACAAACACACGTATGCATTATCACATGAACAAGCACACATTCACATACAAAACACACTCACAAAAACACACACTCTCAAACACACACTCCCAATGCTCCCCCACACTCTCCCCACAATTGATAGTGTCCGTGTAGCAAGTTTACATTGACTGATAAACATTCTGAGTGCACGCCTATTTATATTAGCCAAATTAATCATCAGGACTGCCATAGGGGGTGGAGAGAGGGAGTTGGAGATGTGGGAAGGGGAAAGTAAAAGGAGAGAAAGATGACTATAGACGAGAGAGGGAGGGAAAGGAGAGGAGAAAGACTAAGAGGGTGACCGTCAAGGGAGGGAAAAAGGAAGGAAAAAGAAAAAAGAAAAAAAGAGGGCAGAGAGAGGAATATGGGGGAAGCCCTTTCCTTCTGACCTCAGAAGGACACATAGTTTAAACACAATGATGGAGGAGAATAGCAGAGCAGTGAGTCACTGTCCACTGCCCCTCCTTCCTTTTCTCTACTTTTCCCTCTCTTGCTCATTTCTGCCTTTCTCACTTCTTCTTTCTCTCTCTTGTAACACTTTCCGACTGATCCGTTCCAGATGTCTGGCAGACCACAGCTGCCTTGCTACGAACGTAGTGAAATTGTCCAAGTCTATTCCTCTGTTTCCTAACTTTCTTTTACTGCCTCTCCACCTCTCTCTCACTCCATTTTCAAGCAAACAATCTCTCTCTCCACAGCTTCTGTCTCTCTCCCTCTGAAACTCTCCCTCACTCTCTAAGCTTGAAATTAAATAAAAGCAAATAAAAAAAATAAAACTAATGATGTCAAAAGTAAATCACTTTAAACAAACTAATATACAATTATACGTAATGGAAAAATATTTCCCCTTCTGGTCATTACTTACACTGTGCTTATGGAATCAAGTCAGGAAAATGGGCTGAAAAATCAATTGGACCATAAACCTTGTATGGAAAAGCCAGCATTCAGAGTGCAGCATGGAAAACACTACGTTCTCCCAGAAACAGGGGGGACTTCCTTTAGAGATGGGCTTCAAATAGGTTCACACATTGCCTGAACAGGGGAGAAAACAGAATACTACATCAACGTGCTGTTAAGCAGTTCCCTTTTTGCACCTACACACACAGGCGCGGACACATATACACGTCCATACACACTGAGAACACAGATACGCTTAAGGATTAGGACAGGACTCAGGCACGAGGTCATGCACATTGGTTGTCATGACACAACATGAGTAACTCAATTTCACCCATAATCCACTTAGACGGCCATGGGCACAGACACAAGACAGGCTCTGTCAGCAAACAATCCATAGGCAATCCCACGATAAAATAGAGAGAGGATGGTGGGTGGAGCAGAGTAGTGTACAATTAACAACATTTGAACAGTTTTGCAATACTGTTATTAATAACACTGGAGTGGTATTTACACCCAAAGCCTTTGTGTTTAGCCTACGTGCAGTATTAATCAGTGTTCATTCAGGTGTTTTTTTAAAGTTTTTTTTAAAGGTCTTCTTAGAAATATGAATTTAAGGAACAATAGCATTCCTGTTACTTTTCTGAAATATTACTAGGCTCAATGACTCATATTGTATGTTGAATATTCAATCTTATTCTTATTATGTCAATTATTAGCTATTAAGAAAGTTCCCCCTTAAGTCAACTGAACCGTTATTCTGATTCTTCATTCATCCAGGTGGGTGTGCCCCGGAGATGCACCGCGCCCTGCACGCACTTACACTGCCTTTTGAAAACATATGCCTAACTGATAGCAAACAAAAAAATATGATTATAATAGGCTCTGTAGGCTACTACATTTTCCGTATTACGTTTTTCCTAAATGTCCTCAATTTTCTACTGTCAACTGCTGCAAGCCTACAAAACATTTTCTTGTCCATTTAACTCATGTTCAGTGTTAAAGTCCCAGTTTGTTTAGAAGGTTTTCGGTTCTTTTGAACACTGCTTGCTGCTATGCAGATGGAAACTTGCAACAAGTTACAACAAGCATTGGAAGAAAAAATAAGTTAAATCATGGGGCGATCTCAAGTGCAGGGAGCCTCTATCCGATTCGTATAGTCTGAATGCGAATTAGCTTACCTTTCTTTTATTTAACTGGTATCCTTTGTTCTCTTCGGCTCTCCAATGGTTCTTGACAGGAGTAGACTAGGTCCTGGTCCGGACTACTACAGGCATGGTAGGCAAAGCCCTCCACCCATGATCCCCGCCCATATACCAAATTAGGTAGCGAATGTCTACATCGTTATTTCCACATCTTTTCAGTGCGAGTCATCCATTTCCTCGAGAAATAAGTCGTTAAATCTTTGGTGAGAAGGCAATGGGATGTAGCCTATTGTTTACATTTGAGTAGGACCTTAAATTTAATTTATAGGCCTATGTGGGTAGCCTTACGCAGCTGAAGTTAGCACTGCAGTTCTCTAAATGCATCCTGTTTTGGATAGGCTACTACGCCACACATCATTAGGTTCCTATCGAAATGAACCTGGTCGGTCATCCCAGCATTTTTGTCTGCAGGCTTATAGGCCTAACGGACATAGTCTACTGAATAGCATGGGAGTATGATAATAAAGTGAATTGTTGCAGTTTTAACATCAATCAATAGGCCACTAAAATAGGCCACAAAACTAAATGGACAAAGGAAATAGCACTGCATTCTCTGTGATTTTTCACCCACTTAAAACTGAGAGCGCCTCTGTTTTTTGGTTTCCTTGAGATGAATAATAACCTAGCCAGTCCCTGTGATAGGCTACTTTTTTTAAACGGTGGGCATCTCATGGTCATCTCAGCCCTGACGACAATATGAAATGGAGCTGGAGCTTGACTTCCCAGCAGTTGCTCCCGCCACTGACCAGCCTTTATACAATGCCCGAGGCATTATGCCCCAGATTGCTCCTCTGAACCACCTCTGGTGGCCCTTCACAAAATGTCTATCCTACCTAACTCCCCAGATCTTACTTAAAACGTAGATCACATTAGTGCCACACAACAAGGACAAGCGAATTTAATAAAAGCAGATATAGGATAATGGCCCATTTTATTGGCTTTGTAAGAAAAAGACCCGGAGCTGGGTTCCGTAAGTGTTCCTCCATGTTTTTCTATCTACTGAAAGCCAAGTGATGTTTAGAACTGTATAATTTGTATCAAAGCTTATGAGGTTTTCTCAGAGTTGTTTACCAAACGCAGTAGGCTAGTAGGCTAGGCCTACTATAGGCTAGCCTGAATGTCAATTTCCAATTTTGGAGCGGCCCTCTACTCTCCAGCCAATTTTGTTTCAATCATGTTCCAGACAATCAACTTGGGCAGGGCGGGCCCTGGCCTTTGTTTATAATGTGAAACCACTATACAGTATCAATCAAACCCATGCTGGAGGAAAGCGCAGAAGTTCAGACTCTTATTAATTCAATAATTGAATTTGTTTTATAACATTAGGCTACCTATTGCAGCTTTAATAGGGATAAAAGGGTTTATAGCCTAATAGGCTTGTTTCAGCAAAGGTGGGCTGAAATGCATGACTTATTAAGATGTAGCCTAATTTTGCCAAAGATTCTTACCTAAACTTACTATAAGACGTACATTATTGGGTGTGCTTTGCCTTCGGCAAGGGCACAACCTTTGTTCTCTCACATATATCTTATTATTATTGGGTGTGCTTCGGCAAGGGCACAATTTGTTCTCTCACATATATCTTATTGGATGTGCTTTGCCTTCGGCAAGGGCACAACCATTGTTCTCTCACATATATATTATTATTATTATTTATTTTCCCACCCCTAAGGATCTGTCAATATTTGGACTACATAGACAACGTTGATGTCAAAAGTTTCGTCTTGCTAGCGATTGAGTTGCTTGTATTTTTATTTACGTTCCGTTGCATGGTTTAAGTTGAAATTACGTTTTTGTGGCAAAAAGTGCCTTGTGTCAACAAAGAGTACTCAGTGCTAGCCTACGTCACAACGTCAGCACACGTTAGCAACTAGTGATGGGCATTTCGGCTCTTTTTCGTGAGCCGGCTCGTATGGCTCAGCTCACCAAAAAGAGCCGGCTCTTTTGGCTCCCGAACGGCTCTTTAAAAAATACATTTTTTAACTATGAATTTGATTATGATGGGTGTGAAAACAATTTGAATTAAATTATGAAATGAAATCATACTCGACCGTAACCACATATCTTTAAAAATGCATTGATTTATCATGGCTCTCCGAGTTTTGACTACTCTCTGACTGTGAGTTGGCTCGGCCCTCCCTCATGCAGGATTGACAGGAACAGAATGTGAGGATGATCGTGTGCGCCTTTAAGACTACAAGTATTTTTTTGTTGTTCTTTGAATTAGTCAATTATTTTCAATACAATTAAAATTCATTATTTCATAATCATTTTGTTTTTATAGGCTGTATTAATCTATTAAAAATAGAGTCGGCTCTTCAGATATGCGAGCCAGCTCCCGACGTTCGCCTTCAAGAGCCGGCTCTTAGAGCCGGATCGTTCGCGAACGACCCATCACTATTAGCAACGACGCATGGATACAAAGTGCATAGATGTGCTGTTGCACAGCGAGTATCGTGCCGTGGTGTACTAACAGCATC
Source organism: Osmerus eperlanus (assembly GCF_963692335.1). NCBI lineage: Eukaryota > Metazoa > Chordata > Actinopteri > Osmeriformes > Osmeridae > Osmerus > Osmerus eperlanus. The sequence continues at coordinate 6,442,411 of NC_085033.1, forward strand.
ATACATGTACATTTAAGCAAATCAAGACTTGCATGTACAGTAAGTAATGTAACATTAAATAATGTATTAAACTCAAGCTTGTGTGGTGCGTCGCTGGCTTCAGTGCCACAGCCTAAACTTTATGTCAAAAGAAACGTTCTCATTTCCGGCGCTTTCAAACAATCCCCTCACTCAGTGAAGTTTGGCTAGCCACCGCAACTAGCTTGCTCGTAGCAAACCTCTTTTGAATTAGCCGATTCCATCTGAAATACTGCCGGTGACAACGTTGTTACAGAAGTTTGTTTCAAAGGGGGTTCTTAATGAATTACGCAATATGAGTAGGCTAAATGCTTGAAACATGTCATTAGAAGCGAAAAACTTAAGGGGACGGACCCACCTGCAACCGACGCAAGCAAGCACACCCCACAATTTCTGGGACAATTTCTGGGGAAATTGTGGGGTGTGCGCAACATTCTTCCGGGTTCTACAAAACAGATGTAACTACTTCCGGCCGTCAGCTACTGAGGTAAACACAGCGTAGTAATGGCCACCTTCGGTGTTTACAGGAGCTACCCTTTATTAAAATTTCCGATGTACACCGTATTGCCAAACGGACGTCCAGAGCCCCGAGTACTCTGTTAGACAAGGTATTTAAGTTTTACGCCTCCTCATTTATTCATAATTATAATGTAATATATGTAGCTTTTGCTAATGGCATCGGATATAGCGACAGTGTTAGCCTAGCTAACTATCAGTAGTTAGTTTAGACTTGTATGCTATCAGTAGTTTAGTCTTTTATTATTGCTCGCAGACGATTAAAACAGTCAAACGAAGACTGCATTTTAGCGATGGGGTTATAGTACCAACAGTATAATTACTACGATGTCCTGTGTGTTTATGCTGGTCAACCGTTATGTAATCCATCTGACTGTAGGTCTAATGTGTCGACTGTAGGTATAATGTAGACTGCTGTTCTGGAAGGTGTTTCAGATTTCTAAAATATTGTTAGAATAATGATAAAAGTACTGAATGGATGAATGCTGTATCTTCTTGTCCACCAGTTTCAAACAAAGACAGGTTGACTGGTACTATCAGTGTCAGAGCAGCTTGTCACAGGTCCATGCAGAAGAATAAAAAAACACACAGCTTGAGAGTAGGCTAATGTTTAGGGATGAATTTGGGTATTCTGATCAATTTTGCAGTCTGTTCCAGTTCAATGACTGCAGCATAGCATGCGTTCATCATGCGTACATTACAACTGCTTTCATTTGACCATGAGCATGTTCTCGACTATGTAAACATTCTTCTGAGACACTTGATAAATGGCTATAGTCTACCTGTTAGTGGAGAAGTAAGGTAATTGGGGCAAAGTTGATTGACAGTAAATCTTTCTATTGCAACATATTTGGTATGGTATACCTCACCTCGTATTGTAATAGACTTGTAGGAAATCCCTTGTCAACAAACTTACCCCAGCAACTTTACTAGGCCAATTCTTAATTCAGCGGTATCTGAATAGTAGCAAAATTCACTTCAAAAACACTTCAAAGGATACATCAGTATCAATGTTTGTCTAATTGTCTCTTTGTGTATTTTACACAGATAGTGCTACGTGATTCAGAACCTGTCGTCATGACCTCCAGTCAGTGTTCGTGCAAAGCTGGCACAACAGTGTGTAATGACACTGCTGCACTGCTCTTTCAGACAGCTCATTACTCAGAGCTCAATATCCAGGTTGTCCCCCCTGTTCATGCCTGCACAGAAACTGAACAACAATAGCACAAGCCCAGAACTACAGTAAGGGTTGAGGCAAATGTACTGTATATGTATGTAAGAGTTAGGCTATGTATGCAGCAATAAAAATTGTAAATTGCTAAAAGAAAGTATTGTGATCTAAGGTCAGAAGCATTTTGAGGTGCAGCGTAATATAGTGGAGACTCAGTTTATTTTACGAGCGGTAAATGGGACTGCACCCGACTACATCAAATCTCTCCTCCAGCCTTACACCCCCACCCGCCAACTACGGTCTTCTTCTGACAACCGTCTGGTGGTCCCACCGCTCAAGAGTGCCCGGTCCCAACACAAGCTCTTCTCCTGTCTGGCCCCCCAATGGTGGAATCAATTCCCCACCTCCATCAGAGACTGTCTCCCCACGTTCAAGAAAAGGCTCAAGACGCACTTGTTCCGGTACTTAGGAACGATTGGCTGGACCTGATGTTAGTTTCCTCCAGGATCACAATGACTCTTATTGAGAGACTTGTTGCTCTTGTTGGTTAGTTGTAACTGACTTAAAGTTATTGTACTCACTGTGAATTATATTATTGTTGCTTGCTTTTTATACAGGTACACTCTTGCACTTCTGAAGTTCATGTTGTTTAATTGTAACTTGTCTAAACATGCTCTTATGGTTCTTCCCTTTGGGACTTATTTGGTTTTTCACAATGTATGCTTCATGTTTTGGCTATCCGCAATGTTTGGGGCTATCTCGTTGTTATGATCAGTGACCTATGCACTTTTGTAAAGCTCTCTCTTGGAAGTCGCTTTGGATAAAAGTGTCTGCTAAATGTAACTATCCCTCCAACATCAACAGCTGCAAAGTTCCATAGTCTTCGGGTCTTTTACCAAATGATGGAGTGGAAAGGGGGAAGTGAACGTATGGACCAAAAGACTGGGGGTGGCATGTTTTGGATGGGAGATTTATGCCAATAATGACCATCAGGTCATTGGCAGAAGGATGATTGGATGAAGATTGGGACGATGTATTTGTCATATGAATGGTGTTTCTGCCTATTCAAATGAGAGCATATTCAATAACTGTGGAGCTCATGTGCATATTCAAATGAATTTCAAAAGAAACTTGTAATACAAAAAAAGTTACTTTTCATGTATACTTTTACTATGTTAAGTTTTATTGTGGTAGGAGTAAAGGAAAAAATTAAGCCTATTTGGGTGTATTTTGGGCATATTCGATTCGTGTATAGCTCATTTGCATATTAACATTCATTTTTAAAGAACTTGTAATACAAAAAATGTTACTTGTCATGGGTAGTTTCAGTGTGTAAAGTTTCATTTTGATAGGAGTAAAGGAAAAAAATAGCCCCATTGGGGTGTAATGTTGCCTGGCCTTATTGGCACACATCTCGGATTGATGAGAATTTAACATATTTCCTCAACTAGGATTTCTTAGGACTTTTAGTATGTTCTGGACACCTCATAGAAATGATCTACGCTGCAAAAGAATTGTTTTACATTTAGTCTGTCGTAAAACGCTACTTTGCCTGGACTAATAGTAACAAAGTTACATACTAGCTAGTTATAACAGTTACACAGAAAGAGACACAATAGTCCAAGTGGACTCAAAGAACGCAGTGTTCGGCAATCAACTGCAACAACTACCAATGTGACAGTATTTATGCCTTTCATCGCTTTCCCAAAGACCCTGACAGGTAAATTTAGTCGGTAGCGTAATCTTATGCACCTGCTAACTTTAACGTTTTTTTTGTCTAGTGGTAGGCTAGTAAACTTAATTCCTTCTATGAACTGCAGGTCCTAGCCATAGAAACCAGAATAATGATTTATATGGATATGACAGTAAATTAAAATGAGCTTCTTAAATTAATTTGCTGAATTCATATATTTCATTGATAACTTATTTGTGTATGTACTGTAGGCTAACGTTGTAATGTGTAGAGCTAGCGTTAGGTTACCTCCTGGGAAACGGTCTAACGTTAGGCTATTATAAGGTTATATAAACTCATCACTTTATTCTTACCTGTCACACTTAGCCTAATGTAGAGAGTAATATAATTTATAAAATGCTTGAACTTCTCTGTCAATATAAGTTCTTTGCATCACCTAGCGCTGCAGATGTGTACGGAAGTGAGAAGCGGAAACGATTACTTCTGTTTTCCGGTTCGAACGCTGGGCGCTCCGCATAACCCCTCTAGTTTGTATTGATGCTGCTAAGATACAACCGCAGTTTCCTAGAAACGTCTGTTTACTGTTTATGTGGCATGTCCATGGCAACATCATGACATCATATGACTCGCGTTTCTGCTCAAGCGCACCCGAAAGCAAAGTTTTGCTAAGGACTCAAATGGATAAAGAGAAAGAGAACATTTAGATTTTTTTTAACAAAACTGTTTGATAGCAGGATTTCCTTATGTGAAATTAACTACAGTACAGTAGCCTACATGTACAAGATCGAATGCAAAATGCAGTGTTTTATGAATGACGCAGAAAACCTTCTTTATAATTACTAGTGCGCTGCGGCAGGTAATAAAAGCGATCGTGTTAAAGACAAGGTTTTGTCAAAAACAGTACAATCTCTCCTCCTGGTTCTCTAATTGAATTATGCATTTTGAGACTGAGCAGCAGCTTGAATCTACTGTAGCCTAGATATAAATGTTTTTAGTTTAAATGCAGTTCTATCTGACAGACTTTTGCGTGGGGGCTAACTTTTAATAGATGACTGTGATTTGATACATGTCTACAGCCTAATACTGACAAAGGCTTGTATTGTTGATTTGTTTGCACTTGAGGTCAGAGAGCCAATTTATAAAAGATAAAGACTCCTTCAATGGCGAGTTGGTTTGATTACAACGCTATGTTAATTGATGTGACAAATACACTTGCTTTTTTGCTTTTGTGAACAAAGGTCGATGAGATGTATGTTGGAAATAGGCCTATGTAAATTATTGAAGTTGCAGCCGCACACACCTGACCTATGTACAGGATCAGGTGGTGATATTGGGTGATTTGATGTTCACACTGGGGTTTCAAGGGCAGATTGCATGCATAGCCTACACAAAAGAGGAGCTAGACAGGTGGCTTGTGGATCATATAGTATTAAATGAAATGTCTGTCCTGGCAAATGTGGACATTCTGCAGCTCTATTGATCCCATGATTGGGCTATAGGCTATCACTTAATCAAATCAATTAAATTACAACTGTAGGCCTACATGGGTTCATCCGAAATCCCTTAGTTTGGATCCCACTGTCTCTGGAAGTGACACCCATCACGAGTTTCATCGAGAAATCTTTATTGTTAAACCAATTGCAACGTCATTTTACAGCGACCGCAAAACTTCTTTACAAAAAACAAGATGGCGTCAGGATCAGCAGACCCGTCCGCTGGACAAGATTCCGAATTGGACGAGTTATTGGACAGTAAGGTTTGATATTAGTAATTTACGTGTCAACCCCTGTCTAGTATATGGCATAAAGACAATATTGCTGTTATAAAGTGGACGAATCTTTTTTCGCTGGTGGATTTTGAGTTAAACAATGTGGTCATAGTCCTCTTTTCAGTGATTGTCTGTGTACAGCTAGCTAACCATCAACGAGCTCTGTCAAACACACTTTTTTTTTCTTTAAATGCAGTAGTTTTTTTCTGACGATTAAATATATGGTGCATTTTCAATGCATACATATGGCTAGGATTTTATAGTTATATTAAAGATGCTATAACAACGCTAGCTAAATTGAATCCGATATGTGGGTGAAGGATCACGCTGCCCTTGAAATTAATTAAATTGAAAAATGGCTGAAGCACCATGGATTAAGTATCTGAACAATAGAGGTAATCTCAGTCTGTTTGTCACGCCAGACAATGATTTCGTGTAGCCTAGTCAGCAAAACAGGCTATATCGTTATGCTAAGCCTGCATGCTGTAAATCTATGCATCAGTATTGCACCGCCAATGTCATGACATGCTGCATTAGTAAACAGTGCCTGGCGATAGCAGCTTCTCTTTAACGTGGTGGTATTGCTAGCTATATCATTGGCATTACTAGATTAACACTTTTCCTATTTGCTCACTCTTTCCCTGCTTCAAGCCTTCCCAGAATTATATCCATCAAGTAGCCTACAGCAGTGTATCTGTTCTGAAGCTCATGTCCTCTTCTCATCTCATTATCAAAGGTGCACTCGATGACTTTGACAAGACAAACACTGCACCGCCAGCCCCAGAGGCTGAGGCACCCCCATCTTCTAAGAGTGCTGCAAAGAAAGTAAGTTATTGTTTTGCATAAGCATAATACAACCTATATGTTAGAGCAGTGCAAGGAGATAGCTTGTCTCCTCCTTGGACCCCTGTTTAGATTGCACGTCCATGCTATTACTGAAGCTGAAGTAGAAGCACAGTCAAAGTTATTGACTGAACTGATTTAAAATAAAAAATAAATTAAAAAAATGGTGATCACAAATAGACTTGGTTGTTCATGGTAAACCAGCCCCTGGTGAAGTGGAATGGTTGTTGACCAGCTAAAAGCTTTGAAACCAGTCTTTCTGGCCAGGAGCAGGTTCTTATGCTGTTGAAACGCGAACAACTGGTTTGAGATTGGGCACCGGCTCTGAACCAGCCCTCAAACTGCCTTGGTGGAAAGGGGTAGCAGATGTCAATAAACCAACCTAAAACCCTAAAAGATGACAAGGAAAAACTCCCAGGAAAACTTGGAGAGATTTATATATTTATTTTTTGTGGAAATACATTTTTGTATGGAAAAAGTGGAAGACAAAGGAAAGCTATAAATGCTTGTTAGCAAAGGTGCCTAACTTTCTTGCTTGTAAACTGGACCACAACACACGTAGTTGTGGGCTCAATATTGGCAAATTAATTACCTGTTCTTTACTCCCTTAAATCACTTCATTCTGAACGTGCTTTTGGTGGTACACAACTACACAAGGCTGCATGACTTTGTCTAGTCCCTCTTATTTCCCAGTACAACAAATTGACATGCCTGTACAATACAGTATGCTTTGTTTACCTGTTGATGTACATTTCTGTAGCCCCCCCTACTGGAGGACAGTCAGTTTTTCGAGTCCCTGTTTGAGGGAGAGATGGCCTCTCAGGCGAAGGAGGAGTGGGAGAAAGCCATGGCCGAACTAGCACAGGAAGAACCAGATCTGCTCCAACATTTTCATAAACTGTCTGAGGCGGCAGGGAAAGTGGGTAAGAACCATCCTATTTTTACGTGTGCTTCACTCATGTGCAGTGCTTACCACTTGACTACTGTCAGTTCATATTTTTCAACATTTTTATTTATAGTGTTTGTTTGCATTTTGAGCAGGCACTGATGTGGCCTCCCAACAAGAATTTACTTCCTGTCTAAAAGACACCCTCAGCGGACTGGCCAAAAATGCAGACAACCTTCAGGTGGTTAAAATCAAACATTGAAATAGATTGAAAGTATAGCATGTCTCTGTACTATCATATTTATCTGTAATCTCTTGTTTTGACTCTTAGAGTGCAGGATTGGCTGGAGACGACCTTGTTAAGACACTAGAAGGACTGGGATTGGAGGAAGGCGGCGAGGGGGCAGGGGAAGATGGCAACATATTGCCCATCATGCAGTCCATTATGCAGAATCTTCTGTCTAAGGAAGTGCTCTACCCATCTCTCAAAGAGATCACCGAGAAGGTGTGTGGAATTTGCTTAAGTCATCCCTAATTGAGAATGTTTTGTTTACCATTGGAAAACTTATTTGTTATGGCTTGCTATCTTGAAATAATCTTCTTCTACAACTCTAAAGTCAGCTAGATCGAACACTTATTTCTAATACCCAAAGTACATATCATTCATGTCTCTGTTTCTTATTGGTCAAGTGATTTTCCCTCATTCCCGTACAGTACCCTGAGTGGCTGGACAGCAACAGGCAGTCCCTCCCCCCAGACCAGTATCAGCGCTACGAGCAACAGGCCAAGGTCATGGGAGAGATTTGTAGCCAGTTTGAGAAGGAGGGTGGTGGAGGGGAGGGGGAAAACACCTTTGAGAGCATTCTGGAACTCATGCAGCAGGTGAGGACAAAAGAGCGTCATATTCATGCATTTTCGACACCAATTATTGTTTGTAGTCGGTGCACATAGATGGATTTGAGATGACTGCATCTTATTTTGTCAGTTACAAGACTTGGGTCAACCTCCCAAAGAGCTGGCAGGTGACGCGGTAAGCTTGTGCAACCTTGTGATCTTTTCTCGCTCTCTCTCTCTCTCTCTCTCTCTCTCTCTCTCTCTCTCTCTCTCTCTCTCTCTCTCTCTCTCTCTCTCTCTCTCTCTCTCTCTCTCACTCTCACTCTCACTCTCACTCTCACTCTCACTCTCACTCTCACTCTCACTCTCACTCTCACTCTCACTCTCACTCTCACTCACACACACACAACGTTGCAACCGTGGAGGTCATTCCCCCTTTATTTACTCTGGTTTCTTTCCTCAGCCACCTGGCCTGAACCTTGATCTGGAGTCACTTAACCTCCCAGGAGTCCCAGGGGCCGGGGCAGGGGAGCAGTGCTCGATCATGTGATCTCAAAGCAGCCACTTCTTTGGATGCACAGAACATAGGGGAAGTGTACAGAGGGGGGATCGATGCGGGACGAAGACTGCCATCCCCACGGCAGATGGGAAAAGGAGGACACCAAGACTGTACATATGTCCCCACCACACGCTCACACACTCCCCACCCCCTGAGAAGTCTCTGAATTGTCTGATGTATCTAAATGAAAGGCATTGTGAAGGGAGACATATCGAAACAATGCGATCCTCTCTTGGAAAGTCTGTAACTCACTGATCGGCACAGCTGACCTTAATTTACTTGCTTTGGTTTGTCAGAAGTTCCTCCAGGTCATCCCTTGGTCAGCTTGTTTACTAGCATTCCCCCTGTTGGGTGTTGCCCTGGATTCATAGCTCATTTTAGCTATTGTTTAGCCTCATGATGGGGCTTTTCCAACCCCCCATTGGTTGAAACAGTGCCTTGGTAATTTTTATGAAGAATTAGAGGGAATTCACTATTGTTCATTATAAATCTTGCAGCAAGGCAGAAATAGTTAATTACCAGAGCTGTGTGTATTGACTAGCTATGTTGCTGTCGTAGATGAGGCATAAGCTAAACAATGACTCCATTGCTGGTCAGACAACTTGAGAATGCACAACACTGCAGCCAATGTGTTAGTTATGCATCCACCCACACAAACCTTCTTTTGGGTTTGATCTTGGGACCTCTGACTTGTAAATAAGTGAGCACCTCCAAAAACGATCTCTTAGCAAGCTACATCACTGCAGTGGCATAGGTGGTTGGTATTTCAACTGTGAAATGAGTATAACTCGATTATACTGGTTGTTTTCTTTTCAAAGAACCAGTGTGGGAGGCAGGTTCAATCTGTGTGTTATCACCCAACCATAAACAAACACAGGTTTTCCATTGAGGTGATACCAAAACAACATATTTTAGATTTACAAGTTTTAGATTTAAACAATTTGCCAATTCGACTGATTGCGTTGATATGATTCAACTGCATATAGATTAATATTTATGGTTGATAAACCAGTGTACATTTGTGAATTATTGAAAGAAGACAAACTTGAGGAGTACCTCATTATAATAATAAAAACAAGTCGTGCTTTGAAGTCATGTGAAAAGAACATAATTCCTGGTGGCCTTTGCTGTGGCCACAGTGAGTGATGACTAGGATTAGAATGACTGTGTAAGTAGTACTCCCTGTTTTGGACAATGTTTTGCTGAACTGACAGAATTTGTAGAATGGCATTCTGGATGTGGGACTCTATACAAAGCTGGCACAACATGCTGACTGTTAGCAGGGGAGATGCCCTTTAGTTTGAGTGTTTAGATAGTGATTTGAATTGGGTGCTATTTCCTGACTTTTCTATCATGCGTTTCATTGAAATATATTGTACTGGTGAAAAAGTTACTTTTCCTGGCATCGGTTTAAAAGATTTCAGAAAGTGCAATAGAACCTAGAGCTGATAAGCCAGCTACTCATAAAGAGTGTCTTTGTAGAGTTTGAATGTTGAGATCTACAGGAAATTCTAGATACAGGTATTGATGTTAATCAGCAAATACTGCCCATTCAAGAGGGAACTATACAGTTTAATCAACATACCTGTCCACAACTAAATGTTTTAAAGCAACATCCTTCCAATCACATGGCTTGTTTGATCAGACTTTGTAAATGACTGGAATATATTATTGAATAAATTAACCATACACAAAAATTGATCATTTTTTTCTTAATCGGTTTTGAGGTGGCATGTTTTGATGTTAAGGTAATTTAATAGGTTATCGAAAACATTGCATTATACTGCATTAGATCTGAGTAATTCAGCAAAAAGAAGGCTGCATTCCTGCACCAAACAGTGCCAGAGAAAGCAAAGTTACCGCACCTAAAGTTAAATATTTGTTTACGGTAAATGTTCGTTTCAGCAATTTTTGGAAAGAAGAATTAGTAACTGCTGAACCAGATTCAGTCTCCAGAAAAAGAGCCTCCGTGGAGCTTTCTGCGTCAGACTGTTTGTATCAACTTTATTGACCAAACCGGAAGCTACACAGGTCGACGTGTCAGGAAAAAGCTGTCGGGAGAAGTGGCTTGCTAGGTGGATGGGCAGAGGGTTAAAACGCTAACCTGCTCCCAAGAGTTCATACTTTTGTTTTTACATGTTTAGTTGCGCAAATAGTACAATTATTGTACAGTGATACAGTGGACATTACCTTATCAAGATGTTAACCAAATTTGAAACGAAGTCGGCCCGTGTTAAAGGTAAGCTAGCTACCTATACAGTAGTAGCTTGTTAGCTAGCTTTCTCTGACGTCCCGGCTAGCCAAAACAACGAACATCATTGTTAAAGCGATTACACACTACGGTTAAAATTCAAGAATGTTTCCGTGGTCAAAGTCTGCGATCAGACTGCAATCAGTTTTACATTTTTGTCTGAACAATAAATGCACTAGCACTAGCTAAACTGGTTTAGCTAATCTAGCTACACTACAGTGCGTTAATCAAATGTCGCTTGCCAGCAAAATTAGCTGTCTTGAATTCAGTGCAGATTTAATTAGTTTTAACGTAATTTATTCATACTGGATTATCTTTTGATGGTACACATGTTAGCTAAACTGTCTTCATCCGTAACATAGGACTGAGTTTCCACCCAAAGAGGCCATGGATCCTCGCAAGTTTGCACAATGGAGTCATCCAGCTGTGGGACTATCGTATGTGCACCCTTATTGACAAGTTTGATGAGCACGATGGTAAGTAATAGACAAGTACTTACAGTTGAAACGAGTTTGCGTCGATGTTTGTATTTTTTGTTTGTGTGTGTAACTGTTATGCTTGCATTATAAAGGCCCTGTCAGAGGAATTGACTTCCACAAGCAGCAGCCTCTGTTTGTGTCTGGAGGCGATGACTACAAAATTAAGGTGAGACGCATGCATCCTATGTTCATTGATAAATACCACGAAACTGGAAGATAATGAGGTTCAGCGGATGACTAGTTTGATGCACACATTTACAAGACGATCCACGTAAAACAACACAAATATATCAATACGTTTCTTTGTGTCTCTTCTTCCAAGGTATGGAACTACAAGTTACGGCGTTGCCTGTTCACTCTCCTTGGACACCTGGATTACATCCGTACCACTTTCTTCCATCATGTGAGTTCTTACACTATAAAAGATGAGTACTTCTATACCAGGGTCTCTCCTGGAGCTGAAATGTCATGTGCAAGTTGACCCTCACTGTACTTTGTATAGAATGTGGATGGAACCTCTAATAGTTCTCTCTCTCTCCAGGAGTATCCCTGGATTCTGAGTGCCTCGGATGACCAGACCATCCGCATCTGGAACTGGCAGTCTAGGACCTGCGTCTGGTAGGACCAATATGCCTCTTACAAAGCTGCATATTTCCTTTAATTGACGTTTTGGTAATGTTTAAATTGTCCTGGGGGCGGTGCTGTCTCCCCCCCACCCCCTCTCTCTTTATGGAGTCTCGTGCCCCTCCCTCTTTCAATTATTAGATTATTATTATAAATTCAAATACTGTATATACTTTTCTACTTGTCTGGTTTTATATAACACTGAATGGATTTCTCATGCAGTTGGTTTCTCTTTCTCCCCTATCCAGCGTCCTGACTGGCCACAACCACTATGTGATGTGTGCCCAGTTCCACCCCTCGGAGGACCTGGTGGTGTCTGCTAGTCTGGACCAGACTGTGCGCGTGTGGGATATCTCCGGTGAGGGATGAGAGGGGATAGGCGGGGAGGGGAGGGGAGGGGAGGGAAGGTTTGGTGTGTGTTTTTTGGGAATGGGAGAGAGGGGCAAGGTGGTATGGAGAGGGAGGGGCAGGAACAGAACCTATGGCCAAGGGTCCTGGCCCTGAAGCCCCTCCCCTCTGCCATGTAGAGGATGACTCTGTGGGCCTTTAGCAAAAATGCCTCTCCTCAGTTCAGATATACAGGTGAACCGAGAGTTGATAGGATGAGATCACCAAGGCACCTAGCCATACTAGCCTGTAGGGGTATTGGGTTCAATAGATAATATTAGGTTCAAAAGCCTGTAGGGGTATTGGGTTCAATAGATAATATTAGGTTCAAAAGAAGACTATCAGGAGAGGCATTTTTGTGCTTTTGCATGTTAACATCAACTATCTGTCTTGTCAATCTAAGGTGTTTCTTTGAGTTTTCTTTCTTCCTTAACCGATTTAACAGACTTCCAAATCCTGTCTCCACACCTTCCACACATGCACACATGCTCAATCCATGGCCTCTGATAAGCTCTCTTCTCCACGGAACTCTCACCATTAGCATGTACGGGTCAAGAGACCGTTGCATTGCGTTCATATGTGCATGGCTCATTGCTTGGGAGGTGTGAAATACCCCACATAGTTTGCACCTTTGGTGTGCATGAGGAGTGTACTGCAATAAGACCATAGACTATGCATGAAGGCTTCAGATGGTACAGGAGACTATTACACTGATCCACTCTTATATCAGTTATCAACCACTCCCAACTGACCAATACTAACTCAACATTGAGCAATATGCTCATCACAAACTCACCAATCGCCAAGCCTCTTACTCATTGGTGTTCCCCGACATTGCCCCCATGAGCAGCATGTTAATTGTTGCTAATGGTAAAGATAAAATGTACAATTCTTTATTGTCCTGTTATCGGAATAGGCCAGTCTAACTCATTGGCATGGCTCAGCTATGTAAACATAGGTGCAGCAGTATCTCTAACCCAAGCATGGACTGACTCTCCAACAACGTACTCACCCTCCAGACCATCCAACTCCCCCATCAGAGCACATCTTTACAAACCCAGCCCCTACCCCCACCTCGCCAAGCAGTGCACCACCCAAATCCTCCACCCCACCCATGTCCGTCCGCCCACCCCCATGCTCCCCCCCCCCCCCGGAAACATCCACACCTGCATACGGGTTCCTAGTTGCATTCTGCCCCATCCTCATTCCGTTGGACTGTCTGTCCACCGCCTGACTTGCAAGGGCAAGGGGGCTCTGACGCTGCCTGTGTTCTCGTCTGTTGTCGTGTGTTCGGACTCGAGGCTTAGTCTCGGGCTACGTGATTTACAACTTAAGGTTTTGGTGATTTCCTAACCTAATCAATGATGTGTGGTGTCCATGTGATCTCCGAGTCTAGCCTCGAGTCTGAACCGCGCGACAGAGAACGCAGGTTTTGTTGGAGTTTCTCTCCCTGGTGTGTGTTCAGCAGACCAACAGATACTGTCTCTCCTTAGTTTTCGAAGAACAAAGGCCACATTTTTCCTCCCTCCCTCCTCCTCCTTCATCTATTTCAGGTGACACGTGTTAACGTGTCACGTTCTGTCCTCTCTCCTCCTCCTCCTGCACATGGTCATGTCCCCGTGTAACATGTATATGGATCCCCTCCCCTTGTGCGCGGTGCTGTGAATGTTGGTTCCAGGTCTGAGGAAGAAGAACTTGTCCCCCGGCGCCGTGGAGACGGAGGTGCGCGGCATCTCCGGCGTCGACCTGTTCGGGGCGTCCGACGCCGTCGTCAAGCACGTCCTCGAGGTAAGACGCGGCGTTCTGCGTCCGGGCAACCGAAAAGGGGGCTTGAAGATGTGGCAACTCTGTGAGACGTGTAAACTTTCGCTCTCTCTCCCTCCTTCCCTCCGCAGGGTCACGACCGCGGGGTCAACTGGGCGGCCTTCCATCCCACCATGCCCCTCATCGTGTCTGGTGCCGACGACCGACAGGTCAAAATCTGGAGGATGAACGGTCAGTGACACCTTTTTAAATGAAGTAGCGCCCCTGCCGACTATGAACCATGAGATACTAGGCCAAGTTGTTGTCTGAAGAACCACAGCCCATCTCATCACCCCCCTCCCCGGCTGCAGAGTCCAAGGCGTGGGAGCTGGACACCTGCCGCGGCCACTACAACAACGTGTCGTGTGCCGTCTTCCACCCGCGCCAGGAGCTCATCCTGTCCAACTCGGAGGACAAGAGCATCCGCGTGTGGGACATGTCCAAGAGGACCGGCGTGCAGACCTTCCGCAGGGACCACGACCGCTTCTGGGTGCTGGGGGCCCACCCCAACCTCAACCTGTTTGCCGCCGGTAACCCGACACACTCAAGCACACGTCTACACACAGATGGCGTAGTAATGTGCATACACACACACACACTGATGAGAGCACCGTCACTGCAGTTGGTCAAACCCACGGGCGATACAAGTCTGCTGTTACTGTTACTTAATCTTGGCAGCGGTAGCTCATCATGCCAGTGTACATCGATCGTTCCTTAGCAGCAGTTAGCCGTTAGCAGCAGTTAGCCGTTAGCATTAGTAGCAGGTGGGAGTTAGCGGTGGGCTCCTCGTCCTCCCCAGGTCACGACAGCGGCATGCTGGTGTTCAAGCTGGAGCGCGAGCGCCCGGCCTACGCCGTCTACGGCAACATGCTCTACTACGTCAAGGACCGCTTCCTGCGCCAGCTGGACTTCAACAGCAGCAAGGACACAGCCGTCATGCAGCTGCGCAGGTGTGTGTGTGTGGGGGGGGGGCGGGGTGTGGGGGGGTGTCCCCGGTCCATAACCATAACTGTCTTTTGTTCGTTCAGTGAGTTTGTTCCACATATTACATAGTAACTTACTGTGTCATGCTGTTATTTCTCCCAGTGGGTCCAAGTTCCCAGTGTTCAGCATGTCTTACAACCCTGCTGAGAACGCCGTCCTGCTCTGCACGGTGAGTGGCACTCCCTCTATGAAACACACACACACACACACCGTGTCTCATTGCTAACATGGACTTTTTGCTGTCTCCCAGAGAGCCACCAACCTGGAGAACAGCACCTACGACCTGTACTCCATCCCCAAAGAGAGCGACTCCCAGAACCCCGACGGTAACAGTCCTCCCTGGCTCCATCATAGCCTGACTGAGCCCGATGTGTTGCTTACGCTTAGCCATGCTCCTACCATGCTGAACTCCGTATCTCCCCACAGCTCCGGAGGGGAAGAGGTCGTCCGGTCTGACGGCCGTCTGGGTGGCCAGGAACCGCTTCGCCGTCCTGGACCGCATGCACTCGGTGAGGGCTCCTGGTTTTTGGAATTCCGCGCGTCTCCCAAGATCCCCAAGATCCGCGGCGCTAGGCTGGCCGGACCCTGCCGACCCCCAAGAAAAAGCTTGCGAAGATTCCCCACAAACCGGCGAAAGCATTTTCATCCATTTCGTATCTCTCTCTCCATGACTCTTTTCCCTGTTCAGCTGCTCATCAAGAACCTGAAGAACGAGATCGTGAAGAAGGTGCAGGTGCCCAGCTGTGAGGAGATCTTCTACGCCGGCACGGGCTCGCTGCTGCTGAGGGACGCCGACGGCGTCACGCTCTTCGACGTGCAGCAGAAGCGCTCGCTCGCCACCGTCAAGATCGCCAAGGTCAAGTACGTGGTGTGGAGCGCCGACACCAGCCACGTGGCCCTGCTGGCCAAGCACGGTAGGCACCTTACACATTTACATTTAGTCATTTAGCAGACGCTCTTATCCAAAGCGACTTACAGTAAGTACAGGGACATTCCCCCCGAGGCAAGTAGGGTGAAGTGCCTTGCCCAAGGACACAACGTCATTTTCACGGCTGGGAACCTTCTGATTAATAGCCCGATTCCCGCTCAGCCGTCTGACCCCCACACACACACACACCAGAAACACACTGATTTATATCAGCATATTATCCCTTGAGCTGTGCTTACGTTTTCTCCCCGTGTTTTGCTTTCGAAGGCTGGGCTTCTCTAAAGCTCTCTGGCTCATAGCCATAGGATTCATACCCATTTAAGGCTCGGGCTTACAACATGCCCTTGCTTTGCAGCTTTCCATATTTGTTCACACACTCGTAGTGTAACCGATCCTATTCATTGAGTAGACAGGGTGTCTGCAGGGTCAAAAAAATAGTCGATCGAACGTGTTTTCTCCCCTGTCCCCGGGCAGCCATCATGATCTGCAACCGCAAGCTGGAGAGCCTGTGCAACATCCACGAGAACATCCGGGTGAAGAGCGGCGCCTGGGACGAGAGCGGGGTGTTCATCTACACCACCTCCAACCACATCAAATACGCCCTCACCTCCGGGTACAGAGCTGCCTCGCACCTCCCAGATACAGCCTGTTCTTTACACTGAATGCAGAACAAATCGAATTAACTTGATGTGCTCGTCGGTTTGTACACTCCATAAAAATGTGTGTATCAAATTCACTGGTTGGAAGAATAGGGTCTTAGTATCGTATCATTTACACCACAACCCCTGTGGTCTTAACTCTCTTTGTCTCTTGTTCACTCACACTCACTCACTTCCGCCCTCCCCTCTCCCCCCATAGTGACCATGGGATCATCAGGACCCTAGATCTGCCCATCTACGTGACCAGGGTGCGGGGGAACAGCGTGTACTGTCTGGACCGGGAGTGCCGGCCGCGCGTCCTCACCATCGACCCCACGGAGTACCGCTTCAAACTGGCCCTGGTCAACCGCAAATACGAGGAGGTGTGTGTGTGTGTGTGTGTGTGTGTGTATGAGAGAGAGTGAAGGGGTGGGGGAGAGAGGGAGGGTGCTTTGTGGATGTGTGTGGTGTTTTGCCTCTTGACCTGAGCCCCGTCACGGCCCTCCCCAGGTGCTCCACATGGTGCGTAATGCCAAGCTGGTGGGCCAGTCCATCATCGCCTACCTGCAGAAGAAGGGCTACCCAGAGGTGGCGCTGCACTTTGTCAAGGACGAGAAGACCCGCTTCAGCCTGGCTCTGGAGTGCGGCAACATTGAGGTGAGCCACACCTTCCAAAACTGTTATTGTACCCTATTCCTTAAGGCACCACTAATTGGACATCCTCTTACCATAAACAGTAAGGACAGCAGGCCTATTAAAAATAATAGTTTGATTGAAGGCCTACTATAGAATATACTATCTCTATATCTGTTCTTAGTTTATCCTACCCAGTCTGAAAATGAATAGAAAATACCCAGTGAACACACGTAAATAGAGTCCTCCTCCGTGTCTGCAGGTGGCGCTGGAGGCAGCGAAGGCCCTGGACGAGCGCGGCTGCTGGGAGCGCCTGGGCGAGGCGGCCCTCCTCCAGGGGCACCACCAGGTGGTGGAGATGTGCTATCAGAGGACCAAGAACTTCGACAAGCTCACCTTCCTCTACCTCATCACCGGCAACCTGGCCAAGCTGCGCAAGATGATGAAGATCGGTGAGACTGGGCGACGGGGGGGTGTGTGTGTGTGTGTGTGTTTGGGGCTGGTAGTGTACGTACGCGAGTGTGTCAGTGTGCTAACCTCCTCTGGTGTCTCCCTCCGGCGTAGCGGAGATCAGGAAGGACATGAGCGGTCACTACCAGGGGGCCCTGTACCTCGGGGACGTCAGCGAGCGTGTCCGCATCCTCAAGAACTGTGGACAGAGTGAGTTCCTCCTTCCCCTGGTCTCCTCCTACCTGTTTATAACTCTCTTATCCATCCCTGCCTCCCCTTTTACAGCCTCCCTACCTGGCTCAGCCTGGCTCTCCCTCTCGCCTTTGTTAACGTGGAAGATTTCCCACGGTTGCCTGTAACTGTGTGTGTGTGTGTGTGTGTGTGTGTAGAATCCCTGGCCTACCTGACGGCTGCCACTCACGGCATGGACGAGGAGGCCGAGGCCCTGAAGGAGACCTTTGACCCTGAGAAGGAGACAGTAAGTCATGATCAAGGCACACACTCATCTGACAAATATGCTCACAATCACACATGGAAATCTGAGAATTGGGTTAGGGAGAAATACTGTCATATACACACACACACACACACACGAAACTGGGAAATGTACATTTAGTATATGAATCAAGCCCCTCCCATTTGAAACCCCCAGGTTCCAGAGGTGGACCCCAAGGCCCAGCTGCTGCAGCCCCCCCCTCCCATCAACCCTCTGGACACCAACTGGCCTCTGCTCACCGTGTCCAAGGGCTTCTTCGAGGGAGCCATCGCAGCCAAGGGTGAGTCCTTCTACCCTCTCCCCCCTCTCTGTCCCACAGCACAGGTACTGGGAGGTACTGGGATTGGCTAACGGGCCTTTTGTTTCTTGCAAGGTGTCAAATTGACATTGACTGTCATTTCTGTGCACACACTTCATTAGAAAGGCTTGATTTAACGATGTCCAGGACCATGCAGCCTTTTCTGTGTATTTTAGAGGGATGATATAGTGTGTGTGTGTGTGTAGGCAAGGCAGGTCAGATGGCTGCAGACATGGACATGGAGGCCCCTGGGGAGGAGGGCTGGGGGGAGGACGCAGAGCTTCAGCTGGATGAAGGTGAGGGAGTCTTCCCATCTTTAGCAACAACAACCAAAGTCATCGACGGAACATTATTCTTTTTTCTTTTTTTACCACACTTTTACTTATGATGTGTATATTCCTAACATTCCTCATTCCTTCTCTCTCTCGACCCTCCTTTCTGTACCTCAGATGGCTTCATGGATGCCCCAGAGGGACTAGGTGATGACGGTGTGGCGAAGGATGAGGGAGGTGGCTGGGAGGTGGAGGAGGATCTGGACCTGCCCCCAGAGCTGGTGAGAAACTCAACAGCAGCTGTTCTCAGGCTCAGGGCTGCCCCTCACTCTGGTCTTGTCAGTAGTGAATAACCCAGTTTCCTTGACCGAATCATCTGTTTATCATTTATCAATTATTCAAACTCATTATTAGAATCCAGTCTGCTGGATTAGGGTTTGGATGGAGAATCTACAGTATCTGGGTTGGACAGAGTTCCTGTGTGTGCGTGTGTGTGTGTGCGTGCGTGCGTGCGTGCGGGACGTCCATCTTTCTGCTCATTGATGTACGCAGTATCTGTCAGTCACATGACCTTGCCTCTCCACCACTAGGAGTTGCCGGCCGGAGCAGGAGGCGGGGCTGAGGACGGCTTCTTTGTCCCGCCCACTAAGGGGATGAGCCCCACCCAGATGTGGTGCAACAACTCCCAGCTGCCTGTAGACCACGTACTGGCCGGCTCCTTCGAAACTGCAATGAGGGTGAGGATCAACACACATTCAAGTGTTATAAGTTAGTTTGTCATTTGAACTTCCATAAATGTAAACAATGACATTCTTAATATGCTTACACGTGAACACATACACTCCTACTGTATGTATTTAAACTCCTAAACATGTATAGTAATAGGCACACAAACTGACCCCCTCTCTTTACCTCCCTCCACAGCTGTTGCACGACCAGGTGGGCGTGGTCCAGTTCGCGCCCTACAAGTCTCTGTTCATGCAGACCCTGTCCCGCGGACGCACCTGCTACCTGGGCCTGCCCTCGCTGCCCTGCCTCCGCGGCAACCCCCAGAGGAACTGGAAGGACTGCGGCGCCAAGCAGGGCCTGCCCGCCGTGGGCCTGCGCCTGTCCGACCTCATCGCCCGCCTGCAGCAGTGCTACCAGCTCACCACGGCCGGCCGCTTCGAGGAGGCCGTGGAGCGCTTCCGCGCCATCCTGCTCTCCGTGCCCCTGCTGGTGGTGGACAACAAGCAGGAGATCGCAGAGGTGAGGCGGCCTTGTTTTGTTCTGTTTATTCGTCGATGAGAGGACTTGACTGAAGGGTTTTTCCCATGTTCACACTGGAAGAGGGGAAAGGAAAGACAGAGAGAGATCCATCGTTATCTCTTTGTTTTTTACCACTTTCGAACCCCTGTAATGGATAGGTAGATGGTACGTTGACAGTGTTGATGGTTGGACTAAAGCTCACCGTCTTTCCCAGGCTCAGCAGCTGATCACCATCTGCAGAGAGTACATCGTCGGCCTCACCATGGAAACCGACAGGAAGAAGCTGCCCAAAGACACATTGGACCAGCAGAAGAGGCTGTGTGAGGTACCTCAAAACGGTCAATTCCTCACCTGTGCCATCGCCCTCCCTCCCTATATCCTCGCTCATGCCCTTATACTCCTCACATTCCATTATCCTCTCCCCAGTCATCTCCACTTCAAATGACTCCCTATGTTTGTTTTTCCGACAGATGGCGGCTTACTTCACCCACTGCAGTCTCCAGCCAGTCCACATGGTCCTAGTCCTTCGTACAGCCCTCAACCTGTTCTTCAAACTGCGGAACTTCAAGACGGCAGCCGGCTTTGCCCGCCGCTTGCTGGAGCTCGGGCCCAAACCAGAAGTGGCACAGCAGGTGTGTGCTCGCGCGCCACATTTTTTAAAGGTCTCATCGGATCTCTTCTATATCTAACTTCTCATCCCCCTCTTCTTTAGACACGCAAGATTTTGTCTGCCTGCGAGAAGACCCTGACAGATGCCCATCAGCTGAACTACGACCCCCATAATCCCTTTGACCTGTGCGCCGCCTCCTACGTACCCCTGTACCGCGGGCGACCAGTGGAGAAGTGTCCCCTGTCCGGAGCCTGCTACTGCCCCACATACAAGGGACAGGTCTGCAGGGTCACACAGGTCGGTGGAGACACACGAACACTGTAACAGGCTAGACTGACTTTACGCCCCGCTTTTTGCTTTTTCATAACATGCATTACTATCATTGGGACTTTTGGCATATGACATTTGTCGTTTGGTTTTTCTAGGTGACGGAGATCGGCAAAGATGTGATTGGTCTGCGTGTCAGCCCCCTGCAGTTTCGTTAGAGACGAAGGAGGAAGAACATAGAATCCATTGTGCGAAACACCCCCACACCCTATTCTATTACTATAGATACTATATGATTCATATCTATGGGACATTTTTATTTCTTAATGTTTCAGTTGTTGTTTTTTTTCATCCTTCCATCTGTTTGGCCTTGTGCTTATTGCCCTCTTTCAGAAATGTTTCCTTGTTAAGTGACACGTTACTGTGCTCATGCAAGTTGCAGTCGTGGTGTCAGTAGAACCCTAGACCTATCTTTCTGTCCTGTATACACCATCAAATGAATAATGTTAAATGAGCAGGGCTGCTCTGTAACCTGTCAAAGATTAAAATAAATACAAATGAACTTTTAATGTCATCGTCTTCATTTTATATCAGGAGTATTATAGGTTTTGTACTGTAGTTAGTAACTTCACTCCTGTATTCTTTTATTAGTTATACAATGATTGTCTGGCTCATAATAATCACCACATTAAATCTTCACACACTAGGGTTTATTGGGTTGAGAAATACTGTCATACACACACAAAAGGGAGTATATGAGTCAAGCCCCTCCTATTTGGTTCCAGCGGTGGACCCCAATGCCTAGCTTCTATCAACCCCCTGGATATCAACTGGCCGCTGCAACATATTGAGGCTACGTGACATTGCAAAGTCATTTTCTCATAAAAAATTAATTGTGTCATTACCCAAAGCCATTTTGAAAAGGCTAACATAATATGCTGTAGCGGAACCTTTAGTTGGACTAGGCTGAAGGCGGAACACGGAACTATTTTCACTTAAACACTTCCTGTGTATTTCCCGTTTCTCAAACCAGGAAGATGGATTTGGGATCGCCGAAATGGGTTACAATGTTAATAGTTTGTTGGCTTTACAAAAGTAAGTTCTGACTTTTTCTATTATTACATTGGTCTAACTCGTTGTAGGCCAACACAATTCAGTATTTTTTTCAATATGTTTGTGTACCGCACAATCCATTGTTCCATTGTAACTCAGCTAAGCTAACGCAGCTAGCTAGCTAATAGCTACAGGCGTTATGTTGTCTTTAGTTCAAGAAATGTCATTTAAATGGCCAGTCAATTACGATAGTCACTGTTTTATAATGTGCATTTTAGCATAGAGACTGATCTAATCGTTGTCCAAAGAAATACTCTAGAGTTACCGTTAGCCATATATCTAGCTGAACTAGTTTGCTTCTCTGTACCAGTGATATCAGCCTCCCTCAAGTCAAGCGCAAGACAGTCAACTTCAGCGTGACCGCGCGTGATATCCCGACGCCTGGGGGATTGTGTTGGGGGATTAAAATAAGATTTGAGTCCTCTGACCAGTGCAGGCTGCTTCAGTTTGTTAGACGACTAAGCATGTCAAATATCAAATATGCAACAAACAATCAAGCGTTCTTGCGCTTTTTGGGTCAGCCTGAAAGTGAAAAATAAAGCGTCCGACCCGAAGAAATGGCACAGGATGCATCGACATCAGTATCAGTTTTGTTTATCCGACATTCGACTGTTATCTTACTGTTATGTTTCAGGTATAAACTGTAATTCAGTTGAGCAGAAGATCTATGTGGAGCTTAACAACACTGTCCCGTGCGTCCGACTGCTCAACGCAACACATCAGATAGGCTGCCAGTGTGAGTGACGTCACACACTCTGTACTTTTTGGGCCGATACTGGGATTCATACAAGAAGAACAATAACAGAATAACAGACATTCTGTGTTTGTATCTCAGCCTCTTTGTCAGGTGATGTAGGTGTGCTTCATGTATTGGAATCTGAGGCAGACCTGGACTGGCCCTTGAGCTCAGGACCGAATCCTCCCTATATGGTCATATTGGAGTCACCACTCTTCACCAGGTAAACACACACAAGATTGTGGCTCCGAAACATAAAACACGACCACTGGTCATGTTGGGGATGAACGTACCTGTTTACATGGACGCCCATGCATTCCCTCACTGAAGAATGACCTTCTATCCCACCGCAGGTCTATCATGATGAAGATGAAGAACGCGTCACGCAGGATCGCAGGCGTGGCCGTGGTGATCCCGAATGCGAGCCCACCCCAGGGCTTCTCCCCACACACAACCTGCCCCAATGAGAACACAGGTGCGTGGAGCTCTCAGTCCCAACCACCTGCCAGTCAGAAGGAGGACGCAGCCACGTGGGACCCGGCAGGATGTTTCCTTACATGGGCTGTGTGACCTTTTAGTTCCTCACGGCCGCACATTTGTCCCAACACAGGTGTGTACTCGGAGAAGTATGGTTCCCACCTGGCCAACTGTAACACGACGGTGTGGAACCCGTTGGGGAACGGTCTCTCCTACGAGGAGTTTGACTTCCCCATCTTCTCCCTGAAAGAAGACAACCAGACAGAGGTCATAAAGCAGGTGAGGGTCAAGAGGTCACCAACGTGTTGTTAGACAAGTTGTATTCTGTTCAAGGAACTTCCTGCAGGAAATTGAAAAAACGGCATCAACATAAGCACCCATCCTGCCATACATTGGGTTGTTTTTTTTTGGGGGGGGGAGTGTTTTGAAACCTCAAGCTTCCTCATCTCTGTCTCTGTCTCCGCAGTGCTACTTCCAGCACAACAGGCCGGCGAACAGCAGCGCTCCGGTGTACCCGCTGTGCGCCATGCAGCTCTACTCCCACATGCATGCCGTCACCGACACCGCCACCTGCATGAGGCGGAATGACATCTTCAGTATCAACCCAGGTACGGAGGTCAACCTGCGCCTGCCGTCCAAGAGACATGCGTCCGTGTTCCACACTCTCTATTTCTGTCTTTCTTTTATTTACGCTTATTTACACTCGGTCCCTCTCTCTCTCCGTCCGTCTCAGAGATGATGTGCGACCCCCTGGGTGACTATAATGTGTGGAGCACCATCCGGCCCTACAACAACTCCGTCAAGGGCCACAAGGAGAATGAGACTGTGGTGCTGGCAGCGGCCAGGGTAAGTGACCCTCTTGTCTTCTGTCACATTTCCCTCTGTGATGTGGAAACACCCTGTGTTTTCTCCTGCCCTGGCATGTTGGTCTCTCCAGTAAAATGGGGTTTGCTCTGCAGTATGTCCATTACAAGTAGATTGATGAACTCACAGTCAAGACAAGCTCCATCTTTGTATATTCTTACAAAAAATCTCTGCCTTGAGTGCAGTGTTTATGTTTTCCTGTTAGTTGCTCTCAATTGACAACGGTGCCATTCAACTCAGCCACACTCTCCTCCCACCTGTCCCTGTGATAGCTGGACAGCAGGTCATTCTTCTGGGACGTTGCCACGGGAGCCGAGGGCAGCATCTCCGGGTTTGTCACTCTGCTGGCGGCTGCCCAAGCCCTGCGTGAGGTCACTGTGGTGGCCCCTCCCACGCGGAACATTCTTTTTGCCTTCTTCCAAGGGGTTAGTCCTGTTGGCCTTGATTCTGTCTGTGTGTGTGTTGTGCGTCAGTGTATGCAGGTTGTGTGTGTGTTGTGTTTGTGCGTCAGTGTATGTAGGTTGTGTGTGTGTTGTGTTTGTGCGTCAGTGTATGTAGGTTGTGTTTGTGTTGTGTTTGTGCGTCAGTGTATGTAGGTTGTGTGTGTGTTGTGTTTGTGCGTCAGTGTATGTAGGTTGTGTTTGTGCGTCAGTGTATGTAGGTTGTGTGTGTTTTGTTTGTGTGTCAGTGTATGTAGGTGGTGTGTGTGTTGTGTTTGTGCGTCAGTGTATGCAGGTGGTGTGTGGGTGCGTGCTTGTGCTGCACATCACATATAGCATATGAGTCTACATGTCATGCCTATTAGTTTCTGACCTATTTCCGATGTTATGATAGTTGAATATGTTGAGTGACTTTGAGTGTTCAGCGCATTCATAGGAGCATGTTGGTAAACACGTGTTCTCTCTCAGGAAGCCTTTGACTACATCGGCAGCTCTCGAATGGTGTACGACATGGAGAACAACAAGTTTGTCATTGACCTGGACAACATTCACTCCATACTGGAAGTCGGGCAGGTAAACCGGTACCCACTATCAAGTTTTCTATTAGGCTGGCAAACAGACATACACAGTGTGCAGGTGCTTCCTTCGTGATGATGAGTAGTTCTAGTGTTCAATATCCTTAGTACTTCCTCCTTTAGTGAGAGAACCTCCAGTATAGAATACCATGCTAGAATAATACCCTGGAAACTAGATCAATGCCATTGTAGTTGAGGAAACAAGGAAAGAGTTTAGTCGTGAATTAACTTACGAAATTGTTGATATGCTTTTCAATGCGTGTGTGTGTGTGTGTGTGTGTGTGTGTGTGTGTGTGTGTGTGTGTAGGTGGGGGTTCGCACTGGCTCCAACCTTTGGCTCCACTCTGACCCGGTGTCCAGGAGCAACGCCAGCGTCAACACAGAGGCCAGTCCATCCCACCACCACACTACGTGTCCCTTTCACCACAAACCCCCTTTTTCCCTCCGTCTCCTCTCTCTCGGAGTTTCTCATTCTTAACCATGTCTTGTCCTACTCCTCCACTCAGGTGATGGAAATGTTGGCCAACCTGCGCAGAGCCGCCGCTGGGCTCAACTTCTCATTGACGGAGCCCACTGTCTCTCAGCCTCTTCCTCCTTCCTCCCTCCAGCGCTTCCTGCGAGCTCGGCCTATCCCAGGGGTGGTGCTGGCAGACCACCAATCGGCTTACAACAACAAGTGAGGAACCTGACCTGTCCACAGTCATGCTAGCTGCCCGTTGAATGTTAATTATGTTCATTGGTATGCGCTCCTCAACAATTGAATGATGCATTTTGCTTTAAACAGGTATTACGAGAGTGTCTATGACAATGATGCCTACCTCAACCTGACCTACCCTGCAGGCCTGAACCCAGAGGAAAAGCTTGAGTTTGAGACCGACACTGCCAAGGTACATTTTTTGAAAAGCACATACTGCTAATGTAATCGTGTACACTCGAGTAAAGCATACGGTACTTGTTCACGGACCTACATTCGTCGCAGTTTCCTGTGTGAACACAAAGGACTTCACACAATGAGAATCGGTTTTCGCACAACCTAACCAGCTGTCCCCATTATCTGCTGCGGTGTTCCAGGCCCTGGCGGAGGTGGCGACCATGGTAGCTCGTGCTCTCTACAAGCAGGCCGACGGAGACGAAGCGCAGTTCGACAACATCGTCGCCGACCCCAAGATAGTGAGACCCGCTCCTCCTCAGTGCTCATGTCGCAGTGCGCCCAGTGTGTCGCATGCTTCAGTGATTGCCTGTCAAGCCGAGAAGTCGCACGTTCTTATCAGTCACTCGGCACAGGACTTGGTGTAATGATTCACAGCTGGAGGGTGTGGTCGGATTGCTGTTTACCTTTGGAAGAGGTCGGACCTGTTAATCTATCTGTCTTCTAGACTGTTGCAAAAACTCATTTTGCTTGCTTTCTCTCTCTCTCTCTATCTTTGTGTCTTTCTGGCAAAATCTCTTTCCATCTCAGGTCACACAGATGTTGTACGGTTTCCTGGTCGAGTCTGACAACAGCTGGTTCCAGGCTCTGTTGGCTCCTGAGCTGAAATCTCTCCTGCGTGAGTACTCCTGTCATCCCCTCTGTCACTACCTACCACTGTCATCCCCTCTCTGTCACTACGTACTACTGTCATCCCCTCTCTGTCACTACGTACTACTGTCATCCCCTCTGTCACTACCTACCACTGTCATCCCCTCTCTGTCACTATGTACTACTGTCATCCCCTCTCTGTCACTACCTACCACTGTCATCCCCTCTCTGTCACTACGTACTACTGTCATCCCCTCTCTGTCAATACGTACTCCTGTCATCCCCTCTGTCACTACCTACCACTGTCATCCCCTCTCTGTCACTATGTACTACTGTCATCCCCTCTCTGTCACTACCTACCACTGTCATCCCCTCTCTGTCACTACGTACTACTGTCATCCCCTCTCTGTCAATACGTACTCCTGTCATCCCCTCTCTGTCACTACCTACCACTGTCATCCCCTCTCTGTCACTACCTACCACTGTCATCCCCTCTCTGTCACTACGTACTACTGTCATCCCCTCTCTGTCACTACGTACTACTGTCATCCCCTCTCTGTCACTACCTACCACTGTCATCCCCTCTCTGTCACTACGTACTACTGTCATCCCCTCTCTGTCACTACGTACTACTGTCATCCCCTCTCTGTCACTACGTACTACTGTCATCCCCTCTCTGTCACTACCTACCACTGTCATCCCCTCTCTGTCACTACCTACCACTGTCATCCCCTCTGTCACTACGTACTACTGTCATCCCCTCTCTGTCACTACGTACTACTGTCATCCCCTCTCTGTCACTACGTACCACTGTCATCCCCTCTCTGTCACTACCTACCACTGTCATCCCCTCTCTGTCACTACCTACCACTGTCATCCCCTCTCTGTCACTACGTACTACTGTCATCCCCTCTCTGTCACTACGTACTACTGTCATCCCCTCTCTGTCACTACGTACTACTGTCATCCCCTCTCTGTCACTACCAAAGACACATCCCAAACTGCCCTTTCTGGGTCCCAGCCTGACCTAATATGAATCCATACAAGCCCCTGTTTTTATCATTTAGGACATACTATCATTTTTTTTCTAGTGGTCAATTATCATTGACCACTAGAAAAATGCCCAATAGCACATGAAAACACAGCCCACTTGTTTCCAGTATACTTCCCCCACAATCTACAACCAGTGTGTCAATAAGGAAGTATCCCTGATTTGTGTACTGCCACCTGTCTCTCAGAACCCAGCCCACCAGAGTACTACGTTGGAGTCACCATGTCGGCAAACTCCGCAGTCAACACCCCCACCCGTCTGGTCCAGCACATCCTGGCCAACCTGACAGGGAACGCCACCAGCCTGAACCAGACTTCCTGCCAGAAGCCAGACGACCTGGAGAACGAGAGCAAACACGTAAGGACCCTGAGACCTGACAGAGACCGAGACCCCGACACCACAGGGACTGCCAGCTCTCGTTTGACTGTCTGTGTAGGTAGATGGAGCGAGGGATAACGTCACAGTTTGAGAGATTGACCTTCTCCCCTCCTCTCCTCCCCCCTCTCCCTCTTCTTCCCCCCTCCCCCAGCTGTACTCCTACCTCTGGGTGCAGGGCACGGTGCCCCCCAACGGCACGGAGAGGGAGGGCTTCTGCGTGCGCTCCTCGGTGCGCCTCGCCAAGGCCCTGTCTCCGGCCTTCGAGCTGGGGGAGTACTCCTCCTCAGCGTACTCCACGTGGACCGAGTCCCGCTGGAAGTTCATCAAAGCCCGCATATTCCTGGTGGCGAGCCACGACCTGGAGGTAAGGAAGAACCACGTTTTCCTACTTCAGTTAGATGTCGAAGATTTTGTTTATTTCATCCAAAGACAAGGGTGGCAGAAAAAGGCAGAAATAATGAGGGGATTGTTAAAGTATACCGGTTCTCCTCTCTCTGCCTTTCTCCTTCCTTCTCTCTCTTCTCTTTAACCTCGCTCGGCCAACCCTCCCAGATGCTGACGTTGGGCGTGGGAGTGGCGGTGTTGCTTGCCTCTCTCCTGGTGACGTATTTCGTCAGCTCCAAGGCCGACGTGCTGTTCAGCTCGGCGCGGGAGCCCGGCAACGCAACCTACTGATGCACGCCCCTAGCTCCTCCAAAACCCCTCCAGGCATCTGCAAACCCGTGGCCAGCAACCTACTCTCTCTCTACCGCTACCTAACAACTGAAGAAAACCGATTTTTAAACACACTATTGGGTACACAAGTGAAAAACAGATTATTTGGAAACTCTGGCCGATGGACTCGCACAGTTGAGGTTTAATATGGGACTAGACTTGGCCCGGAATGGATCTGGAGTCATCAGGGTCAGGTCGCACTGGCCAGCCTGCCGGCCACCAGTGTGAAAGATGTTCATATTCCTTTTTTGTTTGTCAAAGAATGTTTCGTTTACTGTACAATGGGAGTAGGCACGAAGTTCTGTTTGACCCGGTGAAAATGTATTTGTGTGTGTGTGTACGTGTGTTTGAAGTTATGCGTGTCTTGATAGGTGAGCAAATGAGTGTGTGTGAGCTTGAGTGTATGTGAGATTGCAGTAGGATGTGCAATAGCTCTTCTGTCTGTAGCATAATGATCAGTCATTTGTTATGAGATTGACACATTTTCTTTGTAGATTTGGGGTTGAGCCAAATGACCACTACACATTCAAAATTGAATATGGATATACAGATGCACTGTATTGTCCAATTTTGATTCTTGGAATATTTTCTTTTTATAATTATATTATTACCATAACGAATTGGACTACATCATGGCAGAAGTTTTTATGTGTTGATTAAATTTTTGTTTTATGATCATTTCTGACCAACTGGGAAATATGTGTGATTATTGCCTTGATAACAAAATAAACATGGCTTCTTTTCCAAACTTTCTTTGTTTAAATACATTAAATAACACTTCTTTTTGGATATTTTCCCAATTTGAGGAAAGAAAAACTTACATTTAACTCTTTAAGGTTGGACATGGAAATGTCTATAAGCATCTGTAATATTCTATTAGTACAAAATGGTTATATACCGAATTAAATGCTAACGAATCGGCTGTTTTATTTTTTATGTGAGGGAAAAAGCACTGAAGTAGGCTACTCTTGCAGCATTATCATCGACTGGGGTGGAGGAGGGGCGTATAATCGGGGGCGGGGCTCATAGCGTTACGGTTGAGGGAAAGAAGTGGAAAGTGAGAAAATACCTGAATGGATATCCTGAACTAAGTGAGTAGTATTTTGGGATTGGAATAGGGTAACAAAATATGATAGGCACATTTAAATATGCGTTCAACATATTTTTTCAAAGAAGAACCAGAAACGGCCAATTGAGCACGAGGGTCATGTGTTTCCCGAAACAATAAGTCGGGAAGACGACGATATGGTCGCACTCGGTTTTCACCCGGCCGCAGTTACAGGGGAAGTTGGGCTAGGACCCCTGATAGGGCCCATTGTTATTTTCACCGAGGCCACGTAGCTATCTAGCAAGATTGCGAACTTGGTTTAGGGTTATCATTTGCAGCAGTATGGAATATATAAACTGACTCGACATTGGAATTCGACTCAGAATTTTTGTTTGGGCATCAGTCCATTTAGAAAATTAAGGGTATGTATTCATTCACAGCGCATCCGCACTCCCATTTTTCTAAAAGGAAAGCGAGATAGCTTAACAAACGGTAAACGTAATGGTCACTCATTTAATTGAGCTCTGAGGTCGTGACTGTGAGCTGTTTTATTGTTGTACAAGTCTATACTGATACAGTATTGCTCGCATTTTAATGTTAACCTGTTCTCCTGGTGTAGGCTATGCATGTTTTGTGCTTGCTCACTGGTACATTAACTAATTTCCTTGTTTTCATTCAGGCATGTGATGTTAGGGCAGTTGTTCAAATATTGATGGATCTTAGTGTAGGTTCACATCCCAACTGGAATATGTATGCCATGAGGGATATAGGTTTTACTATTTGAAGTAGCGAGTACAAGTAGCTATACCTCGTAAATGTATCCAGTTCAGCTGCAAGAACTGCAATAGGCAACGAGTTTGTTGCATGTTAACATGTTTCAGATGAAATTTAATATATCTTGGAAGTCGCTTTGGATAAAAGCGTCTGCTAAATGCATAAATGTAATATGTTACAAATGTTTCAAATAACGTAAATCATTGACTTCTGTTATGCACTTTAGAAAACGATCACAGTGTAAGCCATTCAAAATGCTATCTTGAGCGCACAGAAAGGCTTGACTCAGGAGACTGCAAGACTGGTTGAAGTACCATTTCATATAAGAAACCTTCGTTTTGTATAAAATAACCATATCTCACCCAATGTTTAACTTTCCAATGTTTAACTTTCTCTGGGTGTGTTAGTTTAAGATACTTCGCCCAGTCATCTTTCAAAATGAAAAGGTAAATCAGTTTGTTCATATAATTCATAAAAGGTGGACAAACCATGTAGCCCCTTGTTATGATTGTGCCACACCCTGTTGTACAAACACCTGCTACTCTGGGCAGCACATGGACACAAAAGTTGACAAACAGTTGTCTGTATTGCTATTGCTTTTCTTCTAACCCCAGGCTTGTGTGAGGCACAGGCCTGGGCCCCAGGATGCACGTTTGTTTGTGCAGTTGCCTTTTCACCTCAAAAGGCTGGTGAAAAAAGCCAACTATTTCCACTGTAGGCCTGGTTCAGAAGTACATGGGCAGCTGAAACAATGAGCTTTGAAACAGGTATCTAATGGCTTGGGCCAACCTGGTTTCCATGTGTGTTATGAACAATGTTCTGTAGAGGCCAGGTTTCCTCGAAACGAAACCTCATTAAAAGATCAAGTGTTTGACATGAAGACAGGAGACGGGTTGTGCCATTTCCTGCCAGTGCCTTCCCAGAGGGCATCTGGGATACAGTAAGGTAATGAGCCATGCATGATGGTTTAGTTTACTCTCTCGGTCCGTTGAGCCCCGGCTCTGGGGGGCTGTCTCTCTGGTTCCAGTCTGCATTTACACACTGCATCTGGCCTGCTTCTCTTAACGCCCCCCCGACTACAACAGCATTTGTATCTCATTCTAAACAGAGGAGGATATTGGGAGGCAGCCTTTTTTATTCCAAGTCTTGGAAGGAGGCTGTGCAAGCCTAGTGATTCATCTCAAGACTAGACACTTTTGCAGACTACACCATCCCACCAAGGAGTGCATGGATGGACTTTTCCAGAGCGAGCCTGTCAGAGATTCTAGGGGGATCCTTTATCTTCAGATGTCTTGTATGTATTTTGTTTCGGGTTTGTGATTAATACGTTTTGGAATTTGAGGCTCCTACCGTCGTCCTTCCAAATGGAATCCTATCCACTAACACGCCGTGCTATCCAGCCTTCTTGGTTAGACTTCATGCACAAGGGATAGATTTAGCAGAAGAGCTCTACCCCCCACCCTACTTCATAAGGTCTGTAGCTTGGCTATAATGACACATGCATTCTTACAACAGGTTAAAGCGAGGCTACTTCCAGCCCTTATTGTGAACTGGGACATGTGGATGAATAGGAAACCCTATCTATCTCATGCTCAGACCACACCCTCATAGATCAGGTGTTCATCATATCCTTCTCAGTCTAAAGCCTGAACTCTCACCTCAGAGGAATAATGAGGTCACACATCAGAAGAGAAGCTAACCAACAGCTACACGCCTCCCCTTACCAGTGTTCTTTTTATGGAAAGGCACGCATTACATGTTTTTATTTCATTATGTAGCCTTTGCTCAGTAAAACGGGTGTTTGTGTGTGCCTTATCTGCATGTAATTAAGGCTAGTGGAGTACAGCACATTGCTCAAGGCTCTCGGGGAGTTTATTGGTGGGTACAAAAGGTCAGAAGAGTTTCCGCGGGGGCACTTAACCTACTTCCCTAGACGAAGCTCATGTCAACGTACACACGCACACACACCGACACTTGTGTGGAGAGCTGGGAAAGGACGAGAGAATAGAATGGTGTTTTAATGGAGTAAGTTAGGTGCTTGGTGTTGGCAAATCCCCTGTAATTTATGGAAATGTGTGTTCCACCACCCCACCAATTTCCCTCTTACACGACCAATCAAGCCTTCCAATTAGTGTAGGTGGCCCGCCTTTTGTCAATTGAACCTGTGACAAACATGCATCCGTCATCCCAGCACTCGTGTTTTTTTGGAGAGTTGGTTTCTTAGCAGAATAGGGTGGCGTAAGGTTAGGTCACCATGGCAACTGTCAACCTCCAATCCCCTTCAGCTGAACACCCTCTTTCATCGCTATGGCAGCGGAGAGGCCCTCGTTACCCTGGGGACCAAGAGAGACCAAGTGGGAATGTGAGATGTGGAGAGGGAGAAAGAGGGCAAACAAGTTTGTGAAAACACAGTAATCCAATATGGCTGCCTTTGTGTCAGACCTGTTGAGTTTCACCGGACTTTGTATTGCTACGCCTGCACGATGAGTCACCTTGGCTTATGCTTGGCAACTTGCGTTAGGTCTCAGGGCATGGTCAGGGCTTTGGCTCAGTGGGATAATGGGCCCTGCTGTCCCTCATTTGGCTCAGGTGTGTCAGCTGAGGATGTTAGGTACTGTGACTGATTTCTCTGCAAGCAGAAGGTGATCTAATCTGCATGTTGTTATGGATAGGAGTCAGACGTGAAATGTCATGTAATCTCTTCAAATATCACGTCTAGCCTTTTATCTTAGCGGGCTAAAGTAGCCTCTCAAGCTTATGATCCAATGCAGTTATATATTGTGGTTTCTAACCGGCTTGATCTGTAGCCTTTCTAAGCAAACAGGATATTGACTTTTTCACAGACGCCATCTCTTCTCTTCTTCCTCTCCAGCACCCAGCCAGTCCAACATCCCCTCCCTCGGTCTCCCCATCATTCTATCTTCCACTCCCTCACCCCCTCCCCCCCTTCCTCTCTAGCCTAGTCTCCCGATCTATCTTTCCTTTCCATCCACCTTTTCCCTTTCCTCCCTGCCCACCCTCCGGCCTTCAAGATAGATTCCCTCAGGAGCAAGGTTGACCTGCTGAAGCTGCCCCTGGCCCTCTCCACCAAGTCCATCTCCGAGCGCAAGAGCCAGCTGGGCGGAGTCGGGGGCGACCGAGGCTCGGGGGGAGGAGGAGGAAGGGCCCGTAAACCCTGCCCACCACCGGCCCGCGACATGGACAACGAGTCACAGTACTCGGGCTACTCCTACAAGTCCTCTCACTCCCGCAGCTCTCGCAAGCATAGGTAGGGGAGCACACACCCTCACACGTGACTCAACTGATGGAGACGAACACCTGGTCTATACATATGGAACATGCCAGATTTGAAATACACAGTATAATACTTCATTCTTACAATAGAGTATTATGTGAAAGGCTTCTGAACATGCTAACACAGCCCCTCCTTCTCTTCCCCCACTGCCTCCCCAGGGACCGGAGGGACAGACACCGCTCCAAGAGCCGAGATGGCAGCAGCCGCGGGGACAAGTCGGTCACCATCCAGGCCCCCGGGGAGCCGCTCCTGGACGCAGAGTCCACCCGCGGAGACGACAGGGTGAGACCTCCCAGGCCTGCCTCTCTGCTGTCCGTCCCCTCGTCCCCGTTCTCTCCCTGTTCCGTCCTCTGTGTCCCCGCTCGTCTTAGCAGCTCTGGAAACAAACCCCCTTAGTTCCCCTACTCGCCAACGATATGCCTTTCCGTCTGTCTAACCGCGTCTTTCCTCCACCTTCTCTCCTCCGTCCGTCTTTTGCCCCCCCCCGCCTCCAGGACGACAACTGGGGGGAGACCACCACCGTGGTCACCGGCACCTCCGAGCACAGCGTCTCCAACGAGGACCTGACGCGCCTCTCCAAGGAGCTGGACGAGTCGTCGCCGCTCGAGTGCAAGCGCTTCGTGGGCCCCGTGCTGGGGGGCTGCCTGGGCCTGTTCGCCCTCCTCACGCCCCTGGCCTTCCTGGTGCTCCCGCAGGTGCTGTGGCGGGACGCCCTGGACCCGTGCGGCACGCCCTGCGAGGGCCTCTACGTCTCGCTGGCCTTCAAGCTCCTCGTCCTGCTCATCTCCTCCTGGGCGCTGTTCCTGCGGCCGCCGCGCGCCACCCTGCCGCGCTTCTTCGTCTTCCGCTGCCTCCTCATGGTGCTGGTGTTCCTGTTCGTGGCGTCCTACTGGCTGTTCTACGGCGTGCGCGTGCTGGAGCCCCGGGAGCGGGACTACCGGGGCATCGTGGAGTACGCGGCGTCGCTGGTGGACGCGCTGCTCTTCATCCAGTACCTGGCGCTGGTGCTGCTGGAGGTGCGGCACCTGCAGCCCGCCTTCTGCCTCAAGGTGGTGCGCACGACCGACGGGGCCAGCCGCTTCTACAACGTGGGCCACCTCAGGTGTGTGTGTGTTTGAGACAGACACTGTGTGCCTGTCGTGGGTATGTTCCGAGCCGTGTTGGTGACGAGCCATGCTGATGGTGAGCGTGTGTTCTCCAGCATCCAGAGGGCGGCCGTGTGGGTTCTGGACCAGTACTACAGCGACTTCCCAGTCTACAACCCGGCTCTGCTCAACCTGCCCAAGTCCATCCTCTCCAAGAAGATGTCTGGGTTCAAGGTCTACTCCTTAGACGGTACGCGCGTTGACCTACTACGCCATCTGTCCTTTAGCTGGGTCTCTCTGCCATGCCATGTCTCCTGCCACTGCTCCCTCCTCCTGTGGCCCAGTGGTATCTAACCCTCCGTCTTTCATTCCTAACTTCCTGCCATCAATCCACATGCCTTTCTTATGCTTATTGAACACATAATGGCCTGAACCTGCCTGCCTACTTGCATCCTTCTTTACCTTCCATCCATCTATCCATTCTTCCTTCCCAACATCTTTCATCCTTTCTCTCCTTCCTAACCACCCACCCTAGCCCTCCACATACCCATCCATCCTCTCCCCCCCTACACACTGACTAACTGCTCGTTGTGGTTGTTTGATCCAGAGAACAGCACCAACAACTCCACGGGCCAGTCCCGGGCCATGATAGCGGCGGCCGCCCGGAGGAGGGACAACTCCCACAACGAGTACTACTACGAGGAGGCTGAGATGGAGCGCAGGGTCCGCAAGCGCAAGGCCAGGTGAGGCCCGCCCGCAGCCAGCAGCAGCACCCCCCCCCCCCCCCCGCTCACGTCCACCTGTGTTTGTAGATAACCTGTTCCCTTACATAAAGAATATTCATCTTTATGTAAAGACAATGTCTAACCAACCACATTATAGATGTCGTATCGACCGCATTGTACCACACAATAGAAATACCCGTATAGACTACCACGATGCATCCAGACCGCTTCTAGACAACCCCAAGAGAGCCATTTACAAACACTCGTAGACGCACCCGATCCCTGAGCCGACCACCCTAACAGAAGGCCCCTGTCTTGCCCCTCCCAGGCTGGTGGTGGCGGTGGAGGAGGCCTTCACCCACATCAAGCGCCTCCAGGAGGACGAGCCGGGCGCCTCGTCGCCCAAGCACCCCCGGGAGGTGATGGACCCCCGGGAGGCGGCGCAGGCCATCTTCGCCCCCATGGCCCGGGCCATGCAGAAGTACCTGCGCACCACCCGCCAGCAGCCCTACCACAGCATGGAGAGCATCCTCACACACCTGCAGTTCTGCATCACACACAACATGACCCCCAAGGTATGTCTCTCTCACACACACACACACACACACCTCGACATGGCAGCCCCACCCTGTCCCACTCGACTCGTACGATCATTCTCTCAGTCAGCCTGACCTGGTCACATGGAGGCTGGAGCTAAAGAGGTTAACCGTACCCTAAGATATATTTATGCACGTAGTCATTCAATGAAGCAGCTAATATACTGAATTGTATAATAATGTAATTTGTTGTTTTCAAATGACTACTTCTACTTTGGGCTGCTGAGAACCCAATGGCCTTTGTTTGAAAGTGGACAAATAATACATTTACATTTATTTATTTAGCAGACGCTTTTATCCAAAGCGACTTCCAAGAGAGAGCTTTACAAAACGTGCATAGGTCCATGATCCTAAAAGCGGACTCAGTCAAACCGTATTCCCAGGCAAAGTTGAGGTTGATTGTCTAACGTTCCTGTGGTGCTCACCAGGCCTTCCTGGAGCGCTACCTCAGCCCAGGCCCCACCATGCAGTACCAGCGGGAGAACGGCAGAGGGCGCCAGTGGACCCTGGTGAGCGAGGAGCCGGTGACCTCCGCTCTGCGCCAGGGCCTCGTCTTCTCCCTGCGACGCCTCGATTTCTCCCTGGTCGTCACGGTGACGCCTCTCCCCTTCCTGCGTATGGGGGAGGAGTTCATCGACCCCAAGAGCCACAAGTTTGTCATGAGGCTGCAGTCTGAGACCTCCGTTTAGAGGCCAGGGCAGGGGATGTGACCCAATTGTTTGGTTTTTATGTTTTTTCTAATGTTATTTTTTTGGATGTGTCAGGTGGAAGCACCGTCACGCACCATCTCAGACTTGCTTCTGTCAGTCAAATGTAGAGAAAGAAAGGAACTAAATCGATAAAGGCTGTTTGGGATCATTCAGATATCAAGGAGACCACCGTCATAGATGTTTTGAATATCAAACTGCGATAAGCTACGACTTTACAAACCCGGAAATGGAGTCCTTGATTTGTGTTATGTCTAAATGACATGCTGTTTAAAAAAAGAAAAAAAAACTTTTCTAAAGGCCGGTGTCGTTTTACATGAATTCCAACATTGTTTTAAATCTTTTAACTGTAACCACTGGAACCCGTGTTGTATGGAATGCATGACTCCTCCACTGGGGGCTGATTGCTTCACTTCTTAGTTCCACTTCCTGATGTCTCATGGATGGATCAATCGGAGCACAACATTTAGTCGGAACTGCAGACTTTACAATTTTTCCATCTAGACTATTACCAGTCTATGCTTGTATTTAGTTCTGGATAAGGAGATGATAAAGACTGTTCTTTTCTTTCAAATCTAGAGGTGTGACAATTGTTTGTTTTGTTTTTTTTCACAATGTACATGTATTGAGTTACCATGGTATCTCTTGTTGCCCTCTATTTGCAAAAGAAGGAAGCACATTCTGGAACAGAAACCTTGTGGCTTTGAATCATCGTAGGTTGTCTACATTGTGTGACTCTTGGTTTAGTCCACTCTGACAATGTACAGTATATTAACTTTGATAGGAGGATAAGTCATAGGACTGCATTGCATTCTGGTAGTATCCCTGTGCTATCCCAATGGTATTTCCCCCTCTCAATCCCTCATCCCTCTGTTTCTTTAAAAAGACTGCTCTGACCAAGGACGTGTGATTGTATTCCTCCACTGCAGGTCCCGCTGCAGTCGTAGTTGCACGACTAAAACAAGCACAGTGTCATTTCTGCCTCCATCAGATAGCCTTACTCATATGTAAATAACACCCTAGAGCTAAACACGGTCACTGTTCAAAGCTCTGTTTATGAACTCTGGAAACAAACCACTACTCTGACCACTAAACCTCTCCATGGATCAGACCAAGGTGTACTGTAACTTGAATGTTGGTGTTGAGACTTACCGGCCTGAATTGTGTCGGCTTGTTATTTTCTGATCCACCACATGTCCGTCAGCCAGTTTCTTGTGTTCACCAATTTGCAGTTGAGCTGAAATCCAGTAGCGTACGTGCCTGTTTGAGGACCACCAGTGAAACTAAAAGTCCAGAACTGGCATTGACATGAACATGTCCAAATGAAATAATGCAAATGATTGTCTTTCCAGTTTTTATATGCATGCAAAAATGTGGGGTTTAAAAGTACCTTTTTATACAAGCTTGTTTTTTTCTATCATTTTTACAGTGCCTAAGTTATGATGCAATTTCCAGAAAGTTTTTGTTTATCTTGGAACGGAGGTGGGGCTTGTACAAAGATTTGTAGATTCGACATTATCTGGTAACTGTAGCTCGTATAGTATGCTAGACATTTTGAATGATTAAACCATCTTCCTGTGCATTTGTTGTTTTTGTGTATCTGTAAAGGTGCTGAATGAAGAAAGAATGGCCGATTCAAAGTTGTAAAACAGGAAGCAGACAAGCTGCTCTTTTTGATCAATTCAGGGTAAAGTGTAGTGATGCAATTTAAATGTTGACATCTTTCCCTAGAAACTTTAGATGTTCCTTTGACTGCCATGTCAGTGATTTCCATACATGGGTCATTTATTTTCCTGCTTTTTCACCACCATATTCTGTTTAGATCTAACTATGCAATAATAAAAACCTGAAGTACCCAAATATATATATATTAAAAAAAAAACACACACACAAAGTTGGGTTGAATAAAAATGGAAAATGTCAAACTATAAACGTCATATGTATACCAGCACTTATCATATCCATCTAATTATGGAATCATTTAAATATGATCCAATTACATGGCCGTTTCTTTAGTGATTTTATCTATGCACTTAGTGTGAGAACGTTTGTGGGGGTTGGTGTTTGTGGTTTTTAAGCTCCAAGACGGTCACTGTGAGCCCATCACTTCCTGCTGACAGACCAAGCTTTCAGTTCCGAGGTGTTAGAAACCCAAAGATAACGCCTTTATCTACTCACACACACTCTACTCCCGAAGATGAAGGGCTCTCTGATCGTAGCCGTTCTCCTCTTAAATTTCAGCTTTGCTGGTGAGAAATGTTAAATGGTTGTTATTGTTCAACTTTATTAATATATCAAATGTAACTTGTAGGTTTAGAAAAGGTACCCTCAAGCTGACAGACTAGTTTTCAGTAGTTCAAAAATCCCAAGAGTGATGATGTTGAAAATGATTGTGGATTTGTGTGCGTGTGTGTTTGAGCAGAAGCATTCCAGGAGGCCAAGCTGTGTTATATATTGGATGGGATTCTAGTGATCTACGGCATCATTTTAACCTTCCTGTACTGCAGGCTCAGGGTAGGACCACCATCATTGTTACACTGCACAAAGCTAACGACTTTTAGGTCAATTGAATATGTGTATTGAATTTCAGCCTGCCACAACACTGTATTTGATCAAATGTAATGGCTTTATTGTCTTTCAGATGGATCCTGCGTTTGCAACCAGCAACAATTACCCTCAGGTAAAGTAGAATGTTGTGGTGTGTGTGTGCACACCAAACAAAAGTGTTCAAGTTCATCATGATTTGCTATGCGCAATAGTAATTTGTTATCGCTATAAAAATATAGCTATAAAAATAATATTCTAATTGCTTTTGGCCTCCGTTTTCTCATACCCAAACCTTACACTTCTGCTTGTGCTAATGTCAGAGAATGGCAACATTTCCTGTTAGCAAGAACAGACTGACCACCAGAAATGTTATAAATAGTTTCCATTACTCCTTCCCACTCATCACAACATATCATATATGGATTTAAATGGGCCTCGCTGCTAAGTGATGTAATTCAAATGTAATTATAATAATAGTAATACTAGTAATTGTAATAATGATTACAAAGCACTTGAAGAGAAAACCAAAACGTGTTTGTAATATTTGAGTGTAACATTAAAGGCAAAAGAGGACATTTTGAACTCACAGGAAGATGACCATCTGTTTCTTTCTGCAATTCATTGTGAAATCACATTGCTGTTGTTGATGTTATTGTATTCAGTGCTAATGCTATGCTCTTAGTTTCATCATTAATATTTGTATCATTTTCATCTTAACAGAAGCCGCCAGCTTATGGAGATGGCCTTTATGAAGTACGATAACTCTAATTCTCCTCACCAGACACCTCAAGAGTATAACAATGTTGTTGTTTCCCTTGTGAAATCATTAAACAATGAATGTATCATGTCATTTTACATCTTTAAAAGTTTGATAGGAAAATGATCTTGGCATTAACAGTTTTTGTTCTTAATCTTTATCTCTCCCTCCCTCCATTAGGGGTTGACCCCCCATAGCGCGGACACCTACGAGACCATCAAAGTGGAGAAGAAACCAATAGTCTGAGAGGAGTTGGAAAAAAACACAACTTTGTTACATTTATGATCAATCCCCTCCTTTCCTGCTTGTTTTATGTGTCTTGCCAACAGCCAGTATTAGTTAGGTGAGTCATGTTTGGAGCTTTATTATTTAGAGGGAGTCAGGTGGGTGAGCGGTTAGGGAATCGGGCTAGTAATCAGAAGGTTGCCGGTTCGATTCCCTATGTGCAAAATGACGTTGGGTCCTTGGGCAAGGCACTTCACCCTACTTGCCTTGGGGGAATGTCCCTGTACTTACTGTAAGTCGCTCTGGATAAGAGTGTCTGCTAAATGACTAAATGTAAATGTATTATGGAATCATAGTTTCCTCACTATAAACCAGCACTTCACTTTGTAACATTTATCCTGTCTGTTCACCATGTCTATTAGAAAGATTAAAATGAAATGTATCGAACAATTACCATAAATAACGGTGCCCTGATTACTTTTCATGTACCAAGGTCTCTAAACAGTTCTATATATTGCTCCACATCACTTCACTTGCCCTACAAACCAGGCCAGTCCCAGAATAGTGTTTGAGACTATTGATTATAAACTTGTTTCTAGTATAAATAAATAGCATCTGTGTAAATGCCAGGTGAAGTGGCAGACTTATGTTCTGGTGAGCCTAACATTGTCGCATTTTGTACGTATGCGACATAATTGCCAACAATGTGATTATTTAACTTTTACAAATCATTAAAACAATTGTGGACGAGTTAGTTGTCTGGGCTGAGGAATTTGTTATTTGAACCATAGTGAAGGAAGAAGCGTCGCTGCCTGTCAAACATAATTATGTTGATTAGGGGCGTGGCCTAAACTAAAAGACAGGTGTATCTTGGAGTAAAGTTACCATATACCTGTGGGCAAGGTAGCGCGCTGCTGAAATTGAATAATGTTTTATTCTTCATCTAGAATGAGGTGACTTTGTGCGGAGTTTGGATAAAGACATTGTGCCATAAAACGTATAGAACTTTTTACCTTGTGATGCAGTAGCCAAGACATCTGTGAGAACACAGAAAAGTCAACAAGAAAATACCGAAGAAGATATCTGT
Source organism: Osmerus eperlanus (assembly GCF_963692335.1). Lineage (NCBI taxonomy): Eukaryota > Metazoa > Chordata > Actinopteri > Osmeriformes > Osmeridae > Osmerus > Osmerus eperlanus. The sequence goes on from NC_085033.1 coordinate 6,483,780, forward strand.
GAGAACACAGAAAAGTCAACAAGAAAATATCGAAGAAAATTATATTAATTACATAAATTTAAGCTACTGGAAGAAGAAGATGGGCTAATTGATTTTGGTTCTCCTACGGCACGACGTGCATGAAACTCTCACAAACTGCAACTGCATTCTACTTCTGTCGAAACATTTTTGGACTATTTATTTCTTGGTCGCACAGTATTTTATTGTTGTCTTTTTGTAATCGGATTTCCGTTGAGTTCTGGAAACTACGAGAAGTGACAATAGTGTGTTTTTGCTGAATAATTCAAGTTGCACTTATGAAGTCTGCTGCATGGGCCGCCAGGCAGCGGACAGAATGGCTTGCACTTATTTGGGCATTTGGTAAGACTTCAAAATGTATTTCTAACAAACACACTTTTCATTTAATTATTATAGTATCTATGCATACCATAACATGTGGCACAGTTGATGTGATTTTCCATTTTGAAATGTGGAAGAGTCACATTCTTTCTTTGGAAAACAGAAAGCAGAAGGGCTGCGCTTCATACTATTTCTCAACTCTGACCATTTATTTAGGTATGTTTGTCGTACAAGCTACCCAAAGTTCATAAGGACAAACAAGTTACTCTGTCAATTTATGTAGTCTTTGTGGAATAGCTTTAGTTATTATTGGCAAAGAGTTGAATGCAGGTTAATGTCATGAACAAGAAAAGCAAGTAAAGCAGCTTTACCTCTCCTCTCTGATTGTAAATAGGACGCTAAAGTTTGCTATTTTCTGTTGACTAGAACCTGTCTGGCAGTGTGGGAGGAAAAGGTGTTTGCATTCCTCTGTGTGTCAGTGAACCTGATGGTCTGGCCTTGTTCTCCTGGGTTTAGAGAATGGAGTTATCATACCGTATATGTGCCATGCCGTGTCCCTAACAGAAGGTTTAATCATTAATGTTTTAAACAATCATTAACTACACACTTTGTACTCTTCGAGGGCAAATTATAGTAATTTTTTTGTTGTTGTGGGAATGCGTATGCGAATTGCCCACCTTCTATAACACAATTTCTCTTTCATACACAAACGCACATTCACACACTCTTCTCCCCCTCCAGTGTTCTCTGTCCAGGGTAGCTTTGTGGAACCTCCTCCCTCCTTCTCCCTGCGCTCCCTGGCGGAGTCGGAGACGCGACTGCCCTGCCACTACCAGGTGGGTGACGGGGAGCAGGTGATCCAGGTCACATGGACCAGGGAGCTGTCAGACGGCACCAAGGAAAAGATCCTCACTGCCCACCACAACGAGGTCCACACAGGTATGCCATATTACGCAGTTATATACGGATGTATATCTCAGTACATGGCACGTGGTATGTGGCCTTCCCTGGAGGAAAATGGTGACTTGTTATGGAGGAATTTGGTTGCGTGATGGGGTTGAATTTGCCTCCTGGGCAACTGTACCACTGTATGACAGAAGGAAAAAAAACTCGGATTGTTTCTAGAGATTAGTGAGTTTCTCCCTCCCTTGTGCGTATTTGGTCAGAGGTTGGGCCTTTCTCGGGGAGGGTGAAGTTCGAGAGCGTCAACCCAGCCAATGACTCTGCCCTGCTGCTGCTCAGCACCCAGGAGTCTGACGAGGGGAGCTACACCTGCCACATCAGCACCTTCCCCTCAGGGAACTTCGAGAGGAAGGTCTCCCTCATCGTTGAGAGTAAGACCCCTCTTCCTCCTGTTCCTCTGCTCATCCTTCTTCCTTCCTTGCCATACCGCTACATATAATGGGCTTTCATGACCAGAATCTCTTGGTATGAAGCCCCTAATGAACTGATTGGTTGGTCAACCTATCAATCAAAGTAGACACAGCCAAACTGCCAGCCACAACGAGCACATGCGGTGACGGGGTCATGTTAGATCAGTGTTTGTTCCACATTATAAACCACTGTGTCGGTCCTTGTCTTAACTGTTATCTCACCTCCCTCTAACTGTCGAACGGATCACTGAATGGTTTGGTTCTGTATTAGTGAGTGGCTGTGTGGGAAAATGTTTGTTTGCTCTCCTGTGTGTGTCAGTGCACTCGAAGGTCTGTTCTCCGGGGGATTTAGTGAATGAAAATGTCCCTGGATGAGCCACGATTTCGTCCTTATCTGCAGGTTGAATCATTGACTAGAGCCTATCTGATCAACACTCAAAGGGCGCAATGTGTGTTAGTCCTTGATTGTTGTTCTAATGAATTAGCATTAGCCTCTAACTCTGCAATGTCTTTGTCTCTCTCCTACACAAACACACCTGCACACACAGCCACACACACAGCCCCCCAATCAGCTGAACACACTCCACCCCCCCTCCCCCCTCCAGTGTTCTCTGTCCAGGGTGGCTTTGTGGAACCTCCTCCCTCCTTCTCCCTGCGCTCCCTGGCGGAGTCGGAGACGCGACTGCCCTGCCACTACCAGGTGGGTGACGGGGAGCAGGTGATCCAGGTCACATGGACCAGGGAGCTGTCAGACGGCACCAAGGAACAGGTCATCACTGCCCACCCTACCGAGGGCCACACAGGTATGCTACGCCATGGCAAGTCAGAGCTGAATGTGTTAAATAGTGCATGCCTGTGCCATGGGGCTTGTGTGTAAGGCATGCAAATGGTCAGACCCAGCTATCAGGCTTTGGATCCAGATTTTAATCTAGATCTTTAAACTTCTGTTCATGGGTGACGCATTCCTCTGCTCATATCAGTGTATATATATATCATATATATATCATATATATATATCACATATCACATTCCTTAGAATACTAGGAAAGCAATGGACTTGCGTTATTTCCTGGTTATTGTTCCCTGTATGAGTCTCTTTCTATAAAACGAGAGTGAACCATAATCTCCTCGCTGCCTCCCTCCCTCCCTTGTGCTTCTTTGGTCAGAGTTTGGCCGTTTCTCGGGGAGGGTGAAGTTTGAGAGCGTCAACCCCACCGATAACTCTGCCCTGCTGCTGCTCAGCACCCAGGAGTCTGACGAGGGGAGCTACACCTGCCACATCAGCACCTTCCCCTCAGGGAACTTCGAGAGGAAGGTCTCCCTCACTGTCTGGAGTAAGATCCTTTCTTGATCCTCAAAATGAGCTCATGGGATTTACAGTACACGCTAAAGTGAATGCCGTCCAATGATGAGGCAAGGGGGCCAGAGTGGATGCAGGGATTTGAAACCACAAAATTAGATTTCATGGATTTCCATTCAACATCCATCCATGACCTTGGTTGTACAGCACTTCCTCCTATTGTTAGATTAGTGATTACATTATCTGAGGTAGGGTGTGTGGATATATTAAAGCATAAAAACAGGGTTCCTTCCCTCTCCGTCTCCTCCACCCTCCTCCAGCCTTACCCATCTCCTCCTTGGAGCCCGTGGTTCTGACGGAGGGCCAGTCCTACCGCGTGGCCGCCACCTGTCGTGCCGTGGCCCACCCCCCGCCACGCCTCTCCTGGGACACGGAGCTTCCCGGGCAGGCCCAGAACCGCAGCTTGGAGGGCGGCGCCATCTCCGCATATTTCTCGCTGCATCCGCTCCGCAGCATGAACGGCAAGCGGCTGGACTGCCTGGTGTGGCACCCCGGCCTGAGGCAGCCCCGCAGGATCAGCAACACCCTGCAGGTGCACTGTGAGTAGGCCTGGACGTGCCGCGCCGCGCCCACGATGCAAGGATGGGGGATTAAGGTGCAAGCTGTTGGAACGGACCATTTTCATCCATATTAAGTGAACCATTTGATCCTTTTTGATGTTTGAACATCAGATGCATAGACGGGCATCGTCGCAAGTAAAGGTGGCCCTTGTGAAGCTTACATATCAGAATAAAACTATACACATAGCCAACACATATTGACACACAATATGTGACATTAGCAGTTTTAAAAGTAAAAAACAAGGAGTGTAAAAGGACTTGACCATGGAAGAAATACAATATGTTAATCGGGAAAACAAAACTAACCTCTAGTGGAAAAAGTACCTAAAAGCCTTCAGTCCTCAAACAGTGTCACCTACAGAACACTGGAGCAGTGCCACCTGGAGAAGAATGGTAGAAAGCTTAGGAACGTGTGAGATAAAGAAACCAGCCTCACTCCCCATTCTTCAGTAATGGGAGTGGGGTCCTCTACCTTACGGTACACAATCTGACATGTATATGATGGAACTGGCTGCCTGTTGTCTCTGACTGCCTTTCCACCAGCTTCAATAGTTTAGTTTTAGTACTGTACAGCTGTAATGAGCAAGTTAAGCCCCTCAGACAGTCAAAGCATACAAAGGAGAAATGCCTGACTAAACTAGACTTGATGTGTAACACTAATGGCACCTTAAAATGGGGAAGGGGGCTGTGACTGTAATTTCTAAATGGCTCAAATAAAGGCAGACAGTCTGCACTTTAATCCCACAGTTATTGAATCCAATCCAATGTGCCACTTGATTATATGTAATTAAATAAGATTTCTATACAATACTGTTACTGTTCTCAATCATAGTTAGACATTGACCTCTAAACAATAGGCATATTTTATAACCAGTTGATTGAAGTTTCAACACAGTCAGCGTATTGTCACCGATTTTGTTTTGTGTGTGTGTGTGATTGTCCCAGTTCCTCCCGATGTCAGCATCACTGGGCATGATGGGAACTGGTTCATAGGAAAAGAAGGAGCTGAGCTCAGATGTGAAAGTGGAGGATATCCCAAACCCCAGAACTTCACCTGGACCAGGTACGGCTGACTGGCAGGCAGTCTGGAGAATGTCATTTCCCTGTGTAATACTATCCACATGTCTGAGGTACTGTTTAAATAGGGCTGTAGAGAGTAGTGCTCTTCGTGATGCACATACACACACACACATACACACACACACCCATGTAGCACACATGAACACAGATAACAAGGCAGAGTGTGTCCGCTGAAGGAAGGTGCCTTCTCAAGCAGACTTCAATTCAATATAGGATAAAAGCCACGGTATCGTATTACTGAATTAGAAAATGGATTGGTTGGGAGAGGGAGAGGTTTAACACAAAGAGGGAGCCAGGGAGAGTGGGAGGGAGGAGGAGAGGGTGGAAAGATGGAGACGTGTCCTAAGCACTTAATCACAGCGTCTCTCTTTAACTATCACCATAACACACCGTAAAACACAGGGTACGTGTTTAATTAAAGATTGTTCTCAGAGCATTACAATAATAACAGATCACACAAGTAATCATTTGTTGCCTCAATGTGCACACTTCCTGATCCAATGCAAACCTGTAGGACAATGACTGGTTTTTCCCAAAGTTGTCCCACATCACACACACTAGCAAATGTTTGTATTCAGACATTTGATGTATGTTGGTGAATTATAACAGGATTCTTCTCTATGCATCTAGCCAGTATCAATATCATTATTCTATTCCCCTATCAGGTGCAATCTCTGGAGCTGATTCTATCATAAAGAGCTGGTTTAAAAGGTGGGGCTGAGAGTAGAAATCTGAGAAAACCCTTGAATGGAGAAGGGGGGGAGCGGTTGCAGAGGTTAGCAGCAGTAAAATGTCTGCCCAGCACATTGAAACTAGGGCAACCTGACCCCCCCAGTGGAGTAGAAACTGGCCTTCTCCTTTGTATACCCTGTGGTTCAGGTGGCTGCAGTCTCCGACACGCTCAAATCCCAACCCTGCATTTATCAATGGGTGATAAAGCAGCAGTGAGCAAGCAAAGTACATGCAAATAGCTGGTTCCCCTTTCTGACAAACCTGATAAGTGGAGAATCAAAGAACACCTTGCTATAAATGTACCGGCCACAAATCCATGGCAGTAAATATTATTAGTAAAAAAAAATAAATATTATTAGTAAAAAAAAAAAAAGCCTGTTTGAAATGAATTGATCTGTGGAATTTAAGACTACTTCCGTGATGTATACATTATAAAGATGTTTGGTTTGAGAGATTCAATGGAATTCAGAATGAGTTTGATGTAGTCTGTAGCCATGTACCGAAACGTACCGTGTGCTCTATCCATAGGAGGGGTGGATCTCTGACAGGAGGAGTGTCTGTACTTGGAAACAGGCTGCTCTTTGGGCGGGCCCTTAGCTTGAATGACACCGGTGTCTACGAATGTGTGGCTCAGAACAGTGCTGGAGCAGGCAAAGCTGAGTTCACCCTCACAGTGACAGGTAAGAACAATATGCTTCGTGTGGAATGTAAACCATAGGAACAGGCCCAAATGGCCTCTTGGGTGAAAATAATAGATTTGATGATCTTTGCTGCCCCCTGGTGGCAACACTGAGGAATTGATAGTGCATGTGTGCAGCTGGGTGTAATGAAGGTCTTTCCCTAAGCTCTGCCCCCTGATTCAGAGAGGAGAGTGCAGGAACCCACCGTCGACAGCCTCCTCCTTATAGTCGTTGGCGCGGCCGCAGGCGCTCTGGTCCTCATCATGATCATCATTATCTTCCTGGTGCACCGGTACCATCGACGCCGCACCAAGAACCTAGAGATGGAGCTCGGAGAAAGGACGTGAGTGGGGAAATAGGTTTCAACTATTCACTTACCTGCCCCTTGTTCATTTGTCCTCAAAGGCTAAAACTGGAATTTAGCCATTCTCTGTGTTTATACTCTTTTTCTCCTACAGGGAAGAGATGAACACACTTTCCAGACAGGCCTCGTTCAGGAGACTCGACTCTGTTGGCTCAGATCCCAGAGCACTGGTACAAACAACACCACACATGGTCTCATTTCACATGAACGCAAAATACTAATGCTAAATATTTCTTCATCAATTCATGTATTTGTGATCTCAGTCCCGCTCTCTAACCCCTCGATCTTGTCTCCTCCATCCAACCCCAGAACGAGGACAGTGTCTCACTCAGAGTCGACACCAGAATGAAGCACAGCCAGCTGTCTTTAGAGGTGAGTTTAAACCCTCAAAAGGGTTACGATACAAAATGGACATCCCTGTTGACACCGGTGTGAAAACATCCTCCAAGAAGGAGGCTTTGTTGGTGGGGATCATGACAATGAAGTTATTGAAGATGCTTTCTTTATATGGTTCCATGCATAGGTCTACTGTGATGACACTAAATGACATGATTGTTTTGTTTCTTTTTTCCTCCTCCTTTTTGTGACCGTTTCCCCTCAGGACCGGCCCCTCTACCGGGGAAGCCAGTCCACGCTCGGTGGGAGGCGGGCAGCACCGGGAGAGGTGGAGGTGGACCACTTGGGCCGGCCCCTGCTCTACCAGTCGAGCTGGCGCGAGGGCCGCGGGTGCGCGAGGGCCTCGGCAGACATGGACGGAGGCTGGGACGAGCAGCGCAGGCGGAGGGTGGAGTCCTACCTGAGGAGCAGCCACATGTCGTTGGTGCGTGTCGGTCGGGGGGGGGTCTGGACGAGTTGATTCACGACACGAACGCGATCCGTATTTCCTCCTTGTACCTGAAATGGGTTCCCCAATCGTAGACTAAATCGCCCCCCGCCCAATCACCATCAGTACACTGTCTTTGAAAAACAGTCTACTGTACTGCTGGGAGCTTTACTATCAGTACAGTAGGTAAGGAAGCCCCTCCCCCCCACACACCCACGTCTCATGTACCTTTGTAACCCCCTCCCCCATCCCTCTTCTTCCCCAGGACTCCGGCCTCCCCTCCTCCCAGCCCCAGCAGGATAGTGGTGAGAGCCACACCCCCCAGGACCTGTCCCCACCGGCCCAGGACTGGTGTGGCACCCAGGGGCCAGAGGACTGGGCTTCCAGTCTGCCCCTGCCGGAGGGCGATGAGGTGGACTGTGACAGTTCCTACCAGATCTCAGAGGCGCTCTCCAACCACTTTGACTACAGCAACGGCTTCCTGCGGCCCAAACCTCACTCCAACGCCATCCTCCTGCATCCCCGGGGGCAGGTTATATAGGTGTACACATGTACAATTGGCAAAATGTGATGATCATCTTCAAAATGTGGTGATCTTCCCCACCTCACTGAGGCGTTACTGAACTTTCTAGGTGACAGGTCACCCTAAGTCGGCAAATGGCTACCACATGCTTTTTATAATTGCTTTGGAAATATTGTCAAAGTCAGCACATTTGCCTAATATCTGGCCATCCCTGGAACATCAACCTTTATTACCCAGGATGCAGGCATGCAAACTTCTCACCTTTCGGTGAAATTCACCTTTTTGAAAACGAAATGGGTAACCTATGTGATTCATGCAGATCCAATGAGAAAATATTGGGGGGGGGGGGGTCGTGGCCATGGCCAACACAGCATGTTAGCCGTGCTTCGCAACTTTACAACTGGCTCTGGAACCAATCGTCACTCCTAATGCCTAAACCTCACAGCCAATCAGAAGCAGAGTGGGGATTTTTTTTTTTTTTTTTTTAAGTCTGCAACACTGAGCAGTCCGTAATAGTTTTTTATGATGTACGCCATAAAAATTGCCTTTATGGTTAAAAGAACATGACATTGTTTACAAGAGCACAGATTCTACATTGATCTAGCCTCTTAATTTTGGGGCGCATCCCCTAGACAGAGGGGCGGGGGTTCGCCGTATCCTTCTCACCTTTTTTTTTTTTACCCCTGACCCGTTTGCATGCCTGAGGATGACATAACACTACACTGTTCACTAAGGGTTTACTGAATTTCTGGGTAATTTTAACTTACTGTAACTACCACGGAACTTCATAAGAATGATGGTGTTTTTCATATATTTGCCCCCCTTGTAAAATAATTTGCAAGAAACCTCCAGAAGTTACAAGTATTTGAAAATGTTAGGGTATGGTTGTAGACTTGGATGCACAACATAACATGGGTACATGTCTGGTCTATCCCAATGTACATTCCCAAAACTTTTACAAGTTGTGTATCGATGGGCAGAGCTGCGCCTTGCATGGCAGCTCACCCCCGTCGGTGTGTGTGACTGTGTATGAATGGGTGAATGAGAGGCAAAAATTGTAAAGCGCTTTGGGTGCCGCTAAGGTATAAAAACGCGCTCTATAAATGCAGTCTATTTACCTTGCCAGACCGGCCATCGCTTACTCGTAGACCAATGTTGTGTGGGGTTAACTCCTAATTCCCCATGGAAATATTCTAGGAAACCTTTGCAGCTATATCTCCTGTGCACCACTGAACAATACAGCCCCACATCTGGATCCTTACTGGAAGCACCACTCACACTTCTGATAGAATCCCATACACATTTGCTGTCAATGTTCTTTTGTTTATTTACACAAACATTAAATATGAAACTGTCCACACGGCTCATAAGTATTTGTATCAAACCCGCTATTCCTCTCCACCTCATACATCATCCTGAGATGTAACTGTTGAACAGTTCTAGCAGGGCATCTTGTTCATGTACACACTCTTGTTACTTCCTGTGGCTTAATGCTATAGATCCATAAACAAAATGCTCTGGTGGTTTGTCTCATTACGGGCCCAGTGTCAGCTTCTGTAACAGACACTGTCGTGATGACCACTGAGTTCCTCATCCCCATGGCCATGTTTAGGCTAGGGTCCCGAGGTGCTTGTGGTTGCGCTGGTGTGTTCGGAGGTTGCTTCTCTGGTTGAAACACTTCCCACAGGTGCTGCACGTGTACGGTTTTTCCCCTGTGTGAATCCGCTGATGGATCTTCAGATGGCTGAAGCGGTCAAAGCTTTTCCCGCAGTATCCACAGTCAAACCATTTCTCCTTCCCATGAGGCCTACTTGATTTAATAATGGCAGTAAATTCTTGTCCAGTAGAGGCCAACGACAATCTAGTGCTGCCAGCCCAAACGCAGGCATGTCCTGGAATCTCGGTGGTGGTTGGTTTATGGACCGGTGGCCGGACAGCGCCATGAGTCACAATCTTTCTATTGGAGATCATAGTGTGCCCTGGTCCCTGTGCCCTCAGAACAGACTTGTCCCTTCCAAACACATCGCTGTATCTCGTCTCTGCCATGGGCCCTCTATCACAACTTTCCATTGCATTTTGAATGAGCTCTATTTCTTTTTCTAAATGACCTGGGTTTTGCGCTACACTGTAATAGCCATCTGAATCTACAGTCATATCACTGTCCCGCTCTGACACAGGTGACGAGCGGGGGGGTTCTCTCTCATCCAGGACAGGACTAACACCCTGAGGGTCCGACCCCTCGGTAACACCAGGGTCACTCCCTAGCAGATACATCTGGACACTGTCTATCTCCTCATCTTCCTCCGGCTCGGCCTTGATTAGGTGTAGGTTAAGGCCTTCAATCTCGTGCTTTAATGAAACCTTTTTCAGGCCTCTTTGTGAACCTGTGGTTGGTTGTGCTGGATTTTTGCAAAGTTGCACATTCGTAGGCGTGTTGAACTCCTTGCTTGTGTTAGGTGAAGTCCCACTGCCCGAACCCTCAATAGAACCACTAGTTCCTAAAAGGAGATTGAGAGTGAAACACAGTTACAAAACATGGCTTTTTAAAACAACTTCAACGTTTTTATGACAAAGTTACTAATTCAGATAAAGACCTAATTAGGGCTCACCTCAATTAGCCTTTTTGGGGGGGCTCATGGGTTGTAACTTGTAACAATAGTTCTACTTCCGAACATCAGTGTTTTTGACCAAACCGTGACGTGCAAAAACTAATTCCTAGTACATTAGCCAAATCAGCAATTTAGGTAATAAAACGTATATATTTTAACAGTGAACTTCACTTGAGTTGAAACACTTAAGCAGTGGTTCTTAACCCTGTCAGGCATTTTTTAGATGTTTCCCTGCTCCAACACACCTGATACTAATAAATGGGTCGTTATATAGCTCTGTAGAAGCCTGGTAACAAGCATTTGAATCAGGTGTGTTGGAGCCAAGAAACATCTAAAACATGCAGGACAGAGGTTCCCTGAGTACAGGGTTAAGAACCACTGACTTGGAGTTTGAGACAGATTATAAATGGGAAACATAATCTAAAAAGGTTACAAATTTAATATGGGAATTTAGTAGAATAACCTTGATAAACTGATGTATTCTGAGACTTGGCACAGGCTAAAACAACAGGTTGTGGGTTGATTTGGAATGCTATGCTAAATGTCATGCCAGTGTTTTATGTCATAAGAAATACCAAGTACAGTAGGCCTACACAACCACACAAAACTTTAATTTTGTTTAGCTATTTCTGGTTTTCCTGGAACTTTCCATGGAAAGGTTCCAAGGGTTCCAATTATGGAAATGTTAAACTCGACTCATGTTGCTCTTTAATAACTAATGCAGCCTTTGCCTACTATTTGAAAGAAACCTGTGGTAGAACACTACAAAAAATAAACCGAAAACGAAGACAGAAAAATAGTCAGCAATATGACACACGTAGGATGGCCATTTCCATCCCAGTTCAGGGATGTTGTCATAGCCTACTAGTATGTACAGGTAACGGATAAGACCGTTGTGACTCACCTTGTTCAATTGTGAATGGCGAGGACGAAAGAAGACGTGCCGCTGGCGCATTGGAAATGTTTGACTTTCCCCGTTCGTTTTCAGTACATTTTCTTTTCAAGGCTTCTATTTCATTGTCTCTCCGACATATTTCCAATCGTAACACCGCAAACTCATCCTCGAACAATTGACTTATTTCCGCGATTGCAGTTTTGGTTAGTACATCCACCACTGACGTTAATTTGCTTTGAAAAGTCCCATGTACCGTCTTGTCTTGGAATAACATTTTGCCTAGTTAGTGAGCGTTCTGTACCAGTGTTCTAAGTGCAAGGTTCAAACAAATAGGATAAAGTGAAAAATGTTCAATTGTATGTACTTTCCCAGCCTAGAGGCAGAGAAACTGAAGGGGAGGAGCGCGTGACCACATGACAAAAAAGGATGTACAGTGTCCATATTAGGACAGTTTACCACAAGCGTTAAAAACCGAAGGAAATATTACCCCGAAATGTCCCCAGGACCTAAAGAATTATCCGGACATTTCTTTGAATCATCATAAAATGTACAAGATAGATGGTTTAATATAGTATGTGCGGAAAATGTATGCTCGAAATTAATAATATACTAATAAAAAACGTGGGCAGACAATACATTGTATAAAATGAATTTAGCCCAATAGGCTTGAACTTTTACCCTGAACTAACCATTTAAAACTATGCGAGCGTATTAAAGTAAAGGTACACATCCCTAGACTTTGAGACACATTTCCTGGACTCCTGCAATCCTATGAGTGCTATGAAAAGTAGTAGGTACCACACTTATTTGCTTCAATTCATTTTAATGCCAATTAAAATACAGAAATATTTGCAGAAATGTAATGAAGAATTAATCTAATCTCCACAAACACAGAATCCATGTGTCAAACAACGTGCCGTTTCACAAAAAAGTCAGGGCCGTACCACAGATCTAACAAAATATTCCCTGTTCATGAATAACATTACAATGTTTAAGTAACGGACAATAATTACAGTTGAAGTGCTACAAATACAAGTTTCTTTGAAACACTATTTGAAACACCTGGTCTGAGTCATCATTAAACTGGTGTGTGGGTCCTCTGCATACGCAGGAACCATGGGCCTGTGGACAGACACATCGCTCTGCCCTATGTGAGTTCTCTGGTGGGACTTGAGACTCGAGCGCTGGGTGAAGCACTTTCCACACTGCGCACACTCAAATGGCTTCTCTCCACTGTGGACCACTGCGTGTCTTATAAGGTTACACTGCTTGGTGAAACTCCGCCCACACTGCACGCAACTGAACGGCTTCTCGCCGGTGTGACTCCGCAGATGCTCCTTCAGCTGACTGAAGCGCATGAAGCTCTTCCCGCAGAAGGTGCAGCTGAAACGCCTCTCCCCCACGCCACCCGAGCGCCACGGCGTCCTTATCCTCCTCGCCATGTTGAAATTGCTGCGATTGTATCCGGAAAAGGCAGAAGCCGCCAGGCTGGATCCCCCCACACCTGCGCTCCCCCTGTCTGTGGCCTCCATGGCCCTATATTGCTGTTGTACAATCATACCGTTCTCATCAATTAAGTTCACCCCTTCGCTGCTCTCGCCTTCCTCGGGTATGTGTACAGTCTGTTGTCTTGGCCCTTCACCTAAAGCTCTGTTGTGTCTCTTCATGTGGGCCACACGGCTCGTTTTGGAATGCCTTTTTCCTTTCGAGGGGAGCTGAGGCTCGGTGTCCTCACTCATGGAGGGAACTGAGAGCATCCCACTATGAGAGGGGAACATGGAGAGACTTTGGTGGTACTGATCGGTGGGATCAAATGAGAAATCGGAATCGGCCGGCTCTGTGTCCGGATTGGAGGACCAGAGGTGTCTGTCGCTGGGGTCCATGCCGTACGGGTCTGAGGGGATGATGTCTGCGGCTTCATCTGGCTCCTCCCGCTCTCCCTCATCCTTCACTACACGCTGATGTCCACCATTGGTCACACTGGACCCGTGTGGCTCCGAGTACCCCTCGAAGTGCTCCGTAGGAGGCAGCGCCGGTTCTGGGTCCTCCGGCCCCTCAGCGGAGGGGTAGAGTTCCACAGAGTCGTCGGTCGGCTTGTCATTGCGGCGTTGCTGAGAGGATGCTGCTTGCCCAGCCTTGGCATGAGATTCTGATTAAGACACAAGCATACTTGGTTAGCACACACTGTTTGAATGTCTGAGTCTGACGCTGTGGTCTGTATGGGTGAGAAGTGTGTGCGTGTCAGACGTGTCTAAACACACCCACTCTACTGATCCTCAGTTTCTCTAGTGGATCTGGGTCAGTCTTCCATGTGTCTTCCTCCTCAATCAGTATAGGCTCCGACTCAGCATTCTGCTCCACATCTCCGGCCTAGAAAAAAAAAAAAAAAAACATTTTCGCATCCATGCAGCACAGAGCAGGACCAGAAAACCATTTGATGTATACAAAAATACAGATTTAAAAAGCAAATGAATAAAACCATTACAACAGACACTGCTGTCGTGTTGTTCAGCAGTGAACCCCTGGATTACGCTTGTTATTCCTCCCCCCCCCAGGTACTGGCCCTGTTGTACCACTAACTTGGGGAGACTGGAGTTGAATATCCTCCTCAACTGCATCCATACATCTCCACTGTGAAGTGTTCCTCCCTTTGTTCAAAACCACCTTGACTGGATAGGTACCTCGATCTGTTACCATGGGGTTAAAATAAATAATATTATTTAGTAACATGGCAAACATGGGACAGAAGTAGTATAATTGCGCATGCAGGAGGGTATCGTACCTACACCCTTTTCTAAAAGGCTACAAGTCCACTAACCTTTTCTCCTGACTAATCCTCGAGTCCTCCTCAGTTCTCCCTCCATCAGTGTGTATTTCTTTTTCAGAACATCAATATCTCGCTGGCTTTGGGTCAACTCCAAACGTAGAATGGCACAGCTATCATCGACGCGCCTGTTTATTTCTGCTACTGCCGCTTTTGCCAGTATCTCCATGACAGAAGTCAACTGCGCTTGAAAAATGCAGTTAGACATTGTGCCTCAAATGTTCAATACCTAGTCAAGTAAAAAAGTTTGTTACTGCGTCGGTGTGTCTGCGTATTCTTTTCTAATCAATACCCACTATGGAGTAATATGTTTCCAATATCGACAATAAATTGCTTGCTGCTTATTTGTCTTCTGATGTGTGTCCGATTCTTCTTCCGTTCAACTGATGACGTCAAATACCGTAATGCTTGATCTAATGTGCAACTACGATTTGGCTCAGTATGTTGTAGCAGAAGTTGAGAGGATTTGAGCATTATTGTGTCCTTATCAAGCACCCAAAGGCTTTCATGTTTAAAGAAGTAGCACATTACAGTCATCAATATAGCCAGGCCCATTCAATATTTTTGCCAATCACAACTAAAAAATAACAGTAATAGAACAGATATTTACCTTCTTAAATTGAGTTACATAACAAAAACAAATAAAGGCATCCATAGACAGTGGAGATTGATATGTGAATAAAATTAATTGATTTGCCTGTTGTCACCAGAGGCGGAGATATGGGTTGGCACATACAGAAGACTCAGGAAGTCAACAGGGGAAGTTTAGTGGTTTCTTGCGTCACTGTTCTTGCTGCTACACTTTTACCGGTGCAGATTGAAGGTAAGAACAAGTCTTTACTACGGTCGAAACATTTTGGTCAGCCCCTGTAGTCTCCCGAGCTCAGACGAAGGGTAGTTGAAGGACAAAGCTAGAGATGGAGAGGGATAAGGAGGTAGGTTGATGCTCATGAGGTCCTGATGGTCTAACCCCAGGCCTGCAGTCACTCCGTTCAACATGCTGACTTCCGCTAGAAAGAGAGCGTTACAATGGCTGATCAGACAGAGAAGCGGTGAGGGCTTTATCGGCCCCTAACTTCCAAATCAAAGTTCTAGATGTGTCTGTGTGTCTGTCAGGGTGTGCTGAAACGGCATGATTGGACTGATGTATTTCAGGACCATGTATGTGAGGATGACACTGTTAGAGCTGGTGATGAAGGGTGCGGCCTGTTTGTCATTGAAAAAAGGCATTCAGGGGAAGTGGAGTGAAACAGTGTGTTTGATTTGTGGGGTGAAAGCCGGATATGTTGCTGTGTTGGCATCTTGAGGATACGCTTTCGCCCATTCTCTCCTCGCAGGGTGCTACAACGCATCACAAGACAATGTGACCGAGCACAGCACGTTCAACAATTAGCTCTCCACAAAACTGCACAGGCTGAAACAGCCGTACACAACACAATGCACTTGAGAAGATCATTAGAGATCATCATGAGAAGCCATTAAAATCAACTTCACTCTGTGACATTCACACTGACACATTCATACAGGAAACGCGTGCACACACACACACTCACACTTGCACAAGCACACCTCACCACAGGACTGGATGTAAGAAAAGCTGAGACAGGAAAGGATACGAGATGAGGAGGGGGAGGAGAAAAGGAGGGAACAAAGAAAAGGTCTTTGGCTGTGACCTGTTGGAACACTTGGCCACGTCGGGTCATGAAAGTAAGTCCATAATATTCTGTATGTGCTGAAATTTGAAATTGAAGTTTTAGAAAGAAAAATATACTAACTTCTAAATATGCTTTAGTTTTGCTATTTGCTGTGGGGAAACCTTGTGGAAATCCTTTTGATTCTGCACAGAAACATTGATTCAATGGAATGTTCTAGTTAGATTCATTGTACCCATATAATGGGTTTACAATTGAAGAACCCCTTAGGGAAAACGTTTTCTAATCATGTACAATTGTGTATTCATACAGACGGTAGGGTTGATTGAGTTCCTGTTACAGTTCCTCAGGTCCTGCGAAGCTGCAGTGAGTTTGTTGAGGAGCATGGGGTAGTGGATGGAATCTACAGGTTGTCAGGGGTGTCATCCAACACACAGAAACTAAGGTATAATGTGTGTGTATGCGTGGGTGTGAGCGTGTGCAGTCATGTGCAGCAGGTAAAATATTTGATATTTGTCTCAAAAACAGGGGAGAGTTTGACAGTGAGGGAACCCCGGACCTTAACAAGGATGTCTACCTGCAGGACATCCACTGTGTCAGTTCCGTCTGCAAGGCTTACTTCAGAGAGCTGCCCAATCCCTTGCTCACATACCAGCTGTATGACAAGTTTGCCGTGAGTGACAAAGACAGTGATTTATACAAATTGTAGAGAGTAAACAATTCAGTACAATACAGAATAAAACAGGACAATGCGGGATCAAGTTCTGTATACATCTTTCCCATGCTTTAAGTAAACCGATGTAGTTGCTCTCTCTCTCTCTCTCTCTCTCTCTCTCTCTCTCTCTCTCTCTCTCTCTCTCTCTCTCTCTCTCTCTCTCTCTTTCTCTCTCTCTCAAACTTACCTCTCACACCCCTGTCCTCACAGGAGGCTGTGGCGATACAGTTGGAGGAGGAGAGACTGGTGAAGATCCGAGATGTGCTGAAAGAGTTACCTGCTTCCCATTTCCGGTACACTTCTCAAACTGAAAAGACCATGTTGTTAGAGAAATGTGCTGTTACTGTATACTATAGTGTAGTGGCCATTCTTCATCTTTTCCTTTGTTTCTTAGCACTCTGGAGTTCTTGATGCGACACTTGGTCAGGATGGCCTCTTTTTCCTCTCAGACCAACATGCACTCCAGAAACCTTGCTATTGTTTGGGCTCCCAACTTACTCAGGTGAGTGTGTATGTGAGAGATACAGAGAGCAAGAAAGGGAGAGAGAGAGAAGGTGAGAGAGAGTGAGAATGAAAGAGAGCAAGAGGACTGAGAACATTCAGATGTTGCCTTCTACTTTCTTCTAAACCTCCGAGGCCATGTTGCAGGTCGAAGGACATCGAAGTATCGGGGTTGAACGGTACTGCTGCCTTTATGGAAGTGCGGGTCCAGTCTATTGTGGTGGAATTTATCCTCAACCACGTGCCACAGCTTTTCCCTGAACAAGGTATATCTACCTTTGCTTATACTCATTGATGTATCGGTTATAACTATTATACACACTGTACTATCAAATACTTTACTATAAGTGTTCCATCAAATCTTCCTAATATTCTGGCTTCATCAGGTGCTGAGTGGTCTGGTGAGCGGCGGAAGTCTCTACCATCGCCATCTGCGATGTCCAGTACAGAGTTCTTCCGGTCCATTCCCTTCCAATCCCCGAGCCACATCGGCAACATCAGCCCGGGGGATGGCCCCATTGCTATGCGACCCTACCATGCCATCATCGAAGGCACAGACAAGTAGGTTTCACCCTCCAACACAACAAACCAAGCCAATTCAACCAACCCACTGTTCAATGGGGATGGTTAGTAGCAGTAACAGAAGTCAAATAACACTTCTATATCTTTTTTTTTTCTTTTCCATTTCAGGAGGAAGGGATCCCTCAAGGGCAAGAAGTGGAAATCCATATTTAACCTTGGAGGCCGGATTACCGATCCCAGACGGAGATACAAGAACTCATCAAAAGGTGGATACTTCCCTCCTTCACCTCTTCATCTCTTTCTTTTAGGGGGGCTGTTGTCTTGACTCACAATCCACTCTTTCTTGTTGTTTTTTGTAGAGAAAGATAAACCTATCTTGAGGCCAGCCAAGAGCATGGATTCCCTCAGCTGTGCACCTTTCCAGCATGAAGGTACAATTTCCACTTTCTCTTTAACAACTTTCTCTGTCTGTACTGCCTGTTCCGTTATAAGACCAGTTAGTTGACTTATGGTAGTAAGTATTGATATGTTAATTCGCCAGCGGTTTTATATATTGCGTACAAACATTCTGTGCCACCTCTCTTAGGCTCCGGGCAGCGGCCTCCTTCATCACACATGTCTCCCCTGGCCCTGACTCCTTGCCCCCAGACAGGTGGGAGTGAGGCAGGGTCATCCGGTAGCAGTGGTGGTATGAGCAACAGCTATGCCGTGACCTACCGCAGAGGAGCGGGGGCCAGTGTGAGTGTGGTGAGCGGGGGCGGGGGGACACCGGGCACATACAGCCCTCTGGAAACTGCAGGAACCGGGTCCACTGGGGCAGAACCCCACCACCACCACCACCAGTCAAGATCCCCAGGAATCTCCAGCAAAGTGGGCCGGCGGGCCGGAATCCACATATCAGGGCCTCTTTCGGTCACCGTGCCCCTGCACATCACCTCCGGCCTGGCCATGGGGGTGCTCCAAGGGGTTGCAGGGGACATGGGCATCTTTAGAGGGTTTCAGGGGGGTGGGGAGGTAGAGGAGGGGGAGAAGCAAGAGAAAGGGGGAGTGGTGATAACCATGCATGAGAAAGTGGAAAAGGAGGACAGGTGTGAGACTGAAGCGAATGAAGGAAAGAGCCAGAAAGAGGAAGAGGTCATGGAAGAGAAGGTAGCAGATGATGTGATGTCAGATGGGAGAAGTGAAGAGAGAGGTATAGAAAAGAAAGGAGAGGAAGAGGAGGGGATTGTGGGTGGAGAGGTAAAGATTTCGGTGGAAGACAGTTGCAGCGAGGCGGATGGACAAGATGCAAACAATCTAGACGACAACTCGGAAGATGGAAATGGAGATTATATGGGTAGGTGTGAAAAATGGGTCTTGCTTTATCAAACGGAAAGCCTTTTTTTCAATGACAGTACAGGTAGCTGCTTAGGTTAAACACTTAAAGAAGACATAATTTCTTTAAGTGAGAGTTTCAGCCAAAGTTAAAAGTTATTTTAATCAATATTTTGATAGTGGTTCTTGTATATTGTGCATGGTACATGTTGTAAATGTGATTCCTTCTTTCCCAGATATGAAAGGGTCTGTCAGAGCCTTAGCTGTGTCGAACACAACAGAGGTGTTTGATGTCCTGAAGATGCAAGGGGTGTCTGTTCTGTCCGACCCTCCAGAGCTCCCTGAAGAAGACGACGACCAGGCCCTTCCATTTGACTTCCATGAAACGTTTGGATTCCTGGATCTCATGGACAGCAGTGCATCCAACCAGGTATGTTACGGTAGTGTGTGTGTGCATATGACTGCTCACAGAAGATTGGCTGGAGAACTGTATCTGTAGCATGAGTGTGAGTTTATGATTGGCTTTCAGCGTGTGTGTTCCCTCACCCTCTACACTCTCTCTCTTCTCCATTCCACTGCCCTCTATTTGCAGCTTTACGAGTTCTCGGTGGAGCCCCCCTGTCATGACGAGGAGGACTATGAAGACATGTGCAAACACAGCCCCCCCAGGGAACTACTACACAGACCAAGCCATGATGCACCACCGCCTGCAAATACCCAGGCACTCACACCCACCCAAAACAAGACAGAGCTGAACACACCGAGACAAAGCCAGTTAAACATACACCGTCCACTCACTGTCGATAAATACGGACGACCAAACAAATCCCTGAGTTTGCCTTACATGGCTCCGCCCTTCATGCCCGCTCAGTCCTCCTCCTCTTCCGAGATAGAAGATGATGAGGACGACAACGACGAAGAAGAGGACATGTTCTGCAAAAGCCTCCCGTCCGGTTCACGGTTCAACAACCTGACATGGGGGGTTGCCCCAAAATCACAAGATTCTGACAGTACGGCTGTTTGTAGAGTTCCTGTTGACTCTTCGCGAAGCTCTGAGGACCGAGCGCCGGGGCCGTCGGATGTTGAACCTGCCATGTGCAGAACCCCGCCGCCAGTGGCACCGGAGCAGAGCCAAGATAAAGAGGAGAAGGGAATGGAGACGAATGAAAACCTAGTCGATGTCAAAGATGCAGATGAAGATAAGGACGGTCAAGACGAAGACCGAAAAGATACCTTGACAAGCACGTGCACACAGAGGTATGGTTCAATATAAATGTATGGGGAAAAAGAGAGAGAGAAAAAATGAAATACATACATATGCATGGTACTCAAATCTGTTGTCTTCACTCTCCAGTACAGAGACAGAAGATGCCACCTGCTCCTTCTCTGAAACCACAAAAGAAGAGGAAGCTCTGGAGGACATAGATGGGAATCTCACCTTCCCATCCTCAGCAGCTGGGAGTGAGGAGGCTCAAATGTCAGGACCTCCAGACCAGGAGGACATGGACGTTAAAGCCCAGCTGCTGGTCAAAGACATAGAAGAGGTTATGGAGAACTATGGTAGAGGGAAAAGTTCAGAAGTCTCAGAACAGGCTGATACGCATGAAGCTCCGGAAGATCCAAAAGCTTTTGTTCCTCAAGTCTGTCAGACAAAGTCTGGACCGGTTGATCCAGAGACCACGATACATGTGCCTGCTGAAGTTGTCATAGGATCTATTGGAGTTCTGATGGAAGAGCTTAAAACGGGTTCACAGGAGGAAGCGGGGGAACTGAGGGATGAGGGAGAGGAAGGTTATTGGGAGGACCAGAGTGAGGAGAGAGTGCTGGAAAACCAGGAAGATGAAATTGACACTGATGGGGAAGGAGAGACTGAGAAAGATGGAGAGAGAGACAAAGTAAAGGAGGTGGGAGGAAGAGAGGATGAGACGGTTGAGGAGGAGCCAAATGAGGATGCTGAAATTGACACTGATGGGGAAGGAGAGACCGAGAAAGATGGAGAGAGAGACAAAGTAAAGGAGGTGGGAGGAAGAGAGGATGAGACAGTTGAGGAGGAGCCAAACGAGGAGGCTGAAACTGACACGGATGGGGATGGAGAGACTGAGAAAGATGTGGAGCGAGAGATGGTTAAAGAAATGGGAGAAAGAGAGGATGAGGTTGAGGAGGAGACTAACCAAGGAGAGCCTATTGAGGTCGAAGAGGAAAGAGTAGCAGGGGATGAAGACCAAGTAGACGAGGGCACAGAGCAGTATGAGGATGTTGAATTGAGCCCAGAAGTAAGTGATGACATGGATGGGATTGTGGAAAATGGAGACAAAGGAGATGAGAATGATGACGGAGGAAGAAGGGACCGGGAAGATGAGCTAGAGGGAAATGAAAATGGTGGAGAGTGCATCGAGGTCAGCGAGCAAGATGAGAGGGAGGAGGAGACTGGAGGAGAAAATGGAGAGATGGTGAATGAAAAAGGGGAAGAGAGTGATACCACAGATGAACAGACAAAACACACATGCACAGAAAATGAGAGGAAAGCAGATGACATACAAACCCAAGTAGCTATTGAGAACAGTGAGATAGATTTGCAAAGGGGAAACACGATGGAGAAGGATGTGACTGAGGACGGAAATCGAGAAATTGTAGTGAGCCACTTAGATGAAGATGTTATTCTTCAAGAAGAGAGGGAGGGATGGGACTCAAAAGATCAAGATAGAGAGGATGAAGGGGAGGGAGAAGAAAAGATGAAGGAGGGACAAACACAGACTTTCCTGGAACAGTCAGAGGGAGAACCAAGAGAGATTCCAACAGACACTGCAGGGGGGAGTGATGCTCAGGTGGGGCTTGGGCCAGGCCTGGGGAGAAAGGTTCTAGTTACCAAACAAACACCTAAAGTGCATCATGTGAAATCAGTGCCTGTAGTTCCCCCTAAGCCTCAGCATTGCCGACTAACAGTACTGAGCATCAGACATCAGCATCAAGAGAGAGAGCGGAAGGAGGCAGACCGAGACAGACAGAGGGTATGGGACGAGCAGGTCAAAGAGAGAGATGGGGAGGATGGATCTGAATGCGACAAACTCTGTGAGAGAGAGCATGCAGAACAACAAGAGGGTCAAGATGACAGCAAAGGCAGAAGGGAGAAACAAGAACCACAGGAAGGCGAAGGAGGAAGAAGGAGAGAGGGAGATGACTGGGGAGGGAAGGAGATGGCAAGGAGAAGTCCGATCAGTAGGTGTTTTGATGAAGCTGTCGCTATGGCAACGATGATGCGAGGGCGGGAGAAAGAGTGTGCTGAGAGGGAAAGGCAGAGGGAGAGAGGAAAGGAAGCACAGTAAAAACATATTTTTATGTTTCTATGTTCTGTACAAACAGTTTTATAAATGATTTGATGAGATGCTTTGCTATATTTGTCTCAGATCCACCATTTGACATGTACAAATAACCTCCTTTACTTTATATACACTTTGATGTATTGTGTATGCATGTTTTTAGTATGTGAATTCATGCTTTAATACATGTATGGTATGCAAACTAGGTATATGCTCAAATCTTTTGAATACAACCTATTTACATTACTCGCCAATCAACAAATAGACAAGTAGACCTAGTATTAGTGGCTAGTAATGCCCAGATGCCCTAAATACCCAAACACCTAATAATGAAGATAATATACCCATGTTTTTCAAGCAATGTGACTGTAATTGTTGGAATGCTGCTTCAGCATTCCAAGTATTGTTCTTTGAATCTTTATTCAACTTATTATTATTTATCTTCTATTTCTTCCGTGGCACCTTTCAGCGCCTTCAAATCTTCAGCTATTAAAACCGTTCAGCTATCAAAAAATTCAGCAGTTTCAGGCCATGGGTGCTATGACTTTTCAGCTTTGTACTCTTATGCTTGAATTAATATAAATCAATATTCATAATATTTTTAACATGGGTTTCCAATGGAGTTTTCTTTCAAATCCTCTCAAACTTCTTTAAACTTCTTCAACTTCCAAATCCTTCTTCTTCCTCAATCTTTCAGCTAGAGCCACCATTTAAACTTTAAAATGTTGACAAAACCCTAAACTATTTTTAAATAATTCAGCTTTTTGATATCTATTCAACTTTTTTCAATATCACTGATTATGTTTCATGACTTTTTCAAGCCGTTTCTGAGATTTACATGGGTGTTTACGTGAAACCCTAGACTGCAGACTGAAACGCTTAGAGTGGAGGGCAGCTTCGGATGTCGTTGAAAAAATATTTCTAGTTTGCCAGCATTGCCACAATTTTCGCTCTTCATGCTTCGTTTTTGGATCAATAGATAGCTAATTTTGTGCTGGTCGTAGACAGTTGTCTGTTGAATCCAACAGACGTACACATTTGTTCAGAGCCCCACGAAAGCGAGACAAAGTCCAACTCTCGCCCCATAGAGACCAATGCAAATCTGGTGACAAAATCGTCAGAGAAAGCAAAAAGAACAAGATTTTGAAACTGCCGGTAGAGTCGTATTTCTGACCGCACAGAAATATAAAGGACATCTCTGGTTTCGGCAGAGTCTTGAGTCTCGGAAAATATCCTTATTTTTTGGATTGGACGTATAGTTTTGCGTCTAGGTCAACTTGTTTGAGGTGTGGATGCTAGGTAAATGTTCGTTTTTCTCTCTGCCTATCTCGTTAGCCGTCACAGCTGCGCCATCACCGTGACAACCAAACAAACACGCACCAGGAAAGCAAAAGGGACACGTTTTCGAAACTGCAGGTAGAGTCGTATTTCTGACTGCACAGACATATAAAGAATATCTCTGGTTTAGGCAGAGTCTTGGGTCTCGGAAAATATCCTTTTCTTTGGATTGGACGTATAGTTTTGCGTCTAGGTTAACTTGTTTGAGGTGTGGATTCTAGCTACATTAGTTATTCTCTCTGCCCAGCTCGTTAGCCATCACAGCTGCGCCATCACCGTGGCACCCAAACAAACACGCACCAGGAAAGCAAAAGGAACACGTTTTCGAAACTGCAGGTAGAGTCGTATTTCTGACTGCACAGACATATAAAGAATATCTCTGGTTTAGGCAGAGTCTTGGGTCTCGGAAAATATCCTTTTCTTTGGATTGGACGTATAGTTTTGCGTCTAGGTTAACTTGTTTGAGGTGTGGATTCTAGCTACATTAGTTATTCTCTCTGCCCAGCTCGTTAGCCATCACAGCTGCGCCATCACCGTGGCACCCAAACAAACACGCACCAGGAAAGCAAAAGGAACACGTTTTCGAAACTGCAGGTAGAGTCGTATTTCTGACTGCACAGACATATAAAGAATATCTCTGGTTTAGGCAGAGTCTTGGGTCTCGGAAAATATCCTTATTTTTTGGATTGGACGTATAGTTTTGCGTCTAGGTTAACTTGTTTGAGGTGTGGATTCTAGCTACATTAGTTATTCTCTCTGCCCAGCTCGTTAGCCATCACAGCTGCGCCATCACCGTGGCACCCAAACAAACACGCACCAGGAAAGCAAAAGGAACACGTTTTCGAAACTGCAGGTAGAGTCGTATTGCTGACTGCACAGACATATAAAGAATATCTCTGGTTTCGGCAGAGTCTTGGGTCTCGGAAAATATCCTTAGATTTTGGATTGGACGTACAGTTTTGCGTCTAGGTTATCATGTTTGAGGTGTGGATTCTAGCTACATTTCTCTTATTCTCTGCCCTCAGCGCGTTAGCAATCATAGCTGCACCATCACCGTAACGACAGACACGCACCACTCAGGCTCTCAAATAGGTGATTGGTGTTTACTTGACCATGAGAAACCCGATTACTAGCAATTGTCGGTTTATGCCAATAAAACGATTACTCCGTTTACATGTGTAATTAGTTATGCGATTACTCAATAAACGCGTCTACATGATTCTTTTTTATTAATCGTTGTATGCTCCACGGACAAAACTTGCACCATCATCCTTCTGCAACAAAGTGTCGCCGTGTCTTCCTGTATCGGCCCTACTGCTGTATGTTTCATTCCATCAACACATTGAATCCTACTAAGAAAGCCGAGTAAACGCACTCAATGCACACATCTGCTACTGCTATTACTATCCCAACTATAATTTCAGCTGATAAGACAATAATATTCTTTTTATGACTAGCTAGCCTAGGCCTACTTCTTCTGTTTAACAGTTCAGCTTTCAGCTTCTCCCGCATTGTATTTCAGCTCTTAGCGTTGTTAGATGATGCAGTTCAGTTTCCACACTGCCTCTTTTGTGTGACTCACACATTTCTTGACATTCATTTCAGCTTGCGGGTATTTTCTCATTTCTGTATTTTCAGCCATTTAAAAAAAATAATTTCAGATTTCAGCATTCCAACGCATTTTCAGCAGGAAATGCCTTTTCTAGTTACTGAATGATATACTGAATGTTGACTTTGTAAAGAGCGTTTAAAAACAACAACTTTGTATTAACAATTCAATACACCCATTTTTATGTGAATAAAGATAGTTGCAAACTATGTTGACTGTCCCACCGTTTTTGTTGTAGGCAACAAAAAACTATACAGAGTTCCCAAATCAGTAACAATTTAGGAAGATTACGGTAAATTGTTGTCACTTCCGCAGTATACCCGGAAAGATAACACGACCAACTGGTATCGTTTTAATTTTTGTATTAATAGTAAATACATATCGTTTTCAAATTGTCTGGGTTTGTAAGGTAACAAATGAGAAAGATGACTCTCCCTGTTTACTTTAATTCTCAAATATCTGCAATAATGGATGTTTTAGCCAAGGCAGCCGTCGCTGAAATAACCAAACTTGTGGAGGAAGGCACCGTCGTGTTAAGATTGGAAATGCGTCGAAGAGACGGTGAAATAGAGGACCTCAAAAGAAGCCTAATAATGGAAAGAGAGCTCAGGAAAGATCAAGCGGCTGCTGCGCGTGTGACAAGTCACAGGTTACATGCTGTAGGGATTCAGGTTGGCAGTCCCGTAAAAGGTTAGTGACTCCAAACGTAGGGATGTAGTGACTCCACTGGCTGTCAACATTTGCGAGAGATATGACATCATGACATGAGCTGAGAGTATAGTTACATAAATGTGTTTGTTTTTTTCATGAAAATATGTGTTTAAAGATGTTCTCCTTTCAGATATTCAAGAGAAACAGACAACACATTACTCACACGTGGACTCAGACCAGCACCTTGAGCACTGTGGACTGGGACCTTTGGTGAAATCAGAGCCAGTAGAAGAGCTCACACCCCAAGCAGACCCAGGGCATGACACCGGGGAACTGACTAGTAACTTTGAAATAGAAGGGAGAGACGACCAGCTCTGGCATTCTGATTCTCACGGAGTCTGTGGGACAGACTTGGTTGACCCAGAGATATCTAGTACAATAGAAAAATGTTTGCAGATGTTTTCTCAAACAGATCAATATCCATCTCACAGTAATATTACAGAAATGCCTTGTAGTTTTTCATCCACTGCAAGCAAATCGCTCGATGAAGCATTTGATCCAGTTGCCATTAAGGTGGAGCCAGACACACAGCCTTCAGCATGCATGGGGGATGTTATGTTGGTGTCCATTCAACCTAGGCAGGGACAGTGTGGAAATGTTGCACACACTGTGGCCAGTGAGAACCTGACTTTGCCAGCAATACTGCAGCATCCGGGGGTTCCACAAGCAGAGAGAGGGACTGAAGGCATGCCAGGGCCTAACACTGCATACAACCCTGAACATTATGTGAATAGAAACCGTTTTAGAGCTAAAAGAATGGTAAATGTCTGGAAAAATGGACTTGCCCAAAAAATGTTCCTCTGTTCAATTTGTGGTAAAGGCTTCCCCCGCTTCGGCCAGCTGGAAGCTCACCAGCTCAGCCACTCTGGAATCAAACCATACAGATGTTTAGAGTGTGGCAAATGTTTTACTCAGAAAAAGAGATTAAAGACACATCAAAGTGTCCACACGGGTGAGAGACCCTTTAGTTGCAAAATTTGTGGAAAGATGTTCTCAAGACAGGACAACTGTATAAGGCATGAGAGATTTCACAGTGGATTAAAACCACACTCTTGTGTTCAGTGTGGAAAACATTTTACTTCTCTAAGCAACCTCAAAGTGCATCATCAGCAAGTTCATACTTGAAGTAGAAATCCAACTGAATTATTAAAAAATAAAAACATTACTTGACAATCAAGAAATGGCCGAGTAGGCCTGTAGCCAGTTTTGCCCAGATGCCCTTAACACCCAAACACCTATGACGATTCTATATCTAGGTTTGTGCAAGCAATGTTACTGTAATGACTGAATGTTATGTCTTTAGAGAACGTTTTTTAACGGGCCATTTTGTCTTTACATATAAATATACCCGTTTTTATGTGAATAAAAATCACAAATTATATTCATTGTCCCAATGTTTTTGTTTCCAGAAACTAGATCTACAGGGTTCCCAAATAAGTAACAATTTAGGAAGATTACGGTAAATTAGATGTCACTTCCGCAGTTTACCCGGAAAGATAACAAAACCACACTGGTATCGTAATTTGAGATAAATACACAACGTTTTCAGATTTTCTGGTCTTCGTAAGATAATATTTGAAAAAGATGTCTCTCCCTGTCTCCCTTAATTCTCAAATATCTGCAATAATGGATGTTTTAGCCAAGGCAGCCGTCGCTGAAATAACCAAACTTGTGGAGGAAGGCACCGTCGTGTTAAGATTGGAAATGCGTCGAAGAGACAGTGAGATAGAGGACCTCAAAAGAAGCTTAATAATGGAAAGAGAGCTCAGGAAAGATCAAGAGGCTGCTGTGCGTGTGACAAGTCACAGGTTACATGCTGTAGGGATTCAGGTTGGCAGTCCCGTAAAAGGTTAGTGACTCCGTGTGTAGGGATGTAGCTGGCTGTCAACATTTGGGAGAGATATGACATCTTGACATTCGAGTCATCAATACATCAATGTGTTTGGTTTTCTCATGAAAATACATGCTTAAAGATGTTCTCCTTTCAGATATTCAAGAGAAACAGACAACACATTACTCACACGTGGACTCAGACCAGCACCTTGAGCACTGTGGACTGGGACCTTTGGTGAAATCAGAGCCAGTAGAAGAGCTCACACCCCAAGCAGACCCAGGGCATGACACCGGGGAACTGACTAGTAACTTTGAAATAGAAGGGAGAGACGACCAGCTCTGGCATTCTGATTCTCACGGAGTCTGTGGGACAGACTTGGTTGACCCAGAGATATCTAGTACAATAGAAAAATGTTTGCAGATGTTTTCTCAAACAGATCAATATCCATCTCACAGTAATATTACAGAAATGCCTTGTAGTTTTTCATCCACTGCAAGCAAATCGGTCGATGAAGCATTTGATCCAGTTGCCATTAAGGTGGAGCCAGACACACAGCCTTCAGCATGCATGGGGGATGTTATGTTGGTGTCCATTCAACCTAGGCAGGGACAGTGTGGAAATGTTGCACACACTGTGGCCAGTGAGAACCTGACTTTGCCAGCAATACTGCAGCATCCGGGGGTTCCACAAGCAGAGAGAGGGACTGAAGGCATGCCAGGGCCTAACACTGCATACAACCCTGAACATTATGTGAATAGAAACCGTTTTAGAGCTAAAAGAATGGTAAATGTCTGGAAAAATGGACTTGCCCAAAAAATGTTCCTCTGTTCAATTTGTGGTAAAGGCTTCCCCCGCTTCGGCCAGCTGGAAGCTCACCAGCTCAGCCACTCTGGAATCAAACCATACAGATGTTTAGAGTGTGGCAAATGTTTTACTCAGAAAACAAGACTAAAGACACATCAAAGTGTCCACACGGGTGAGAGACCCTTTAGTTGCAAAATTTGTGGAAAGATGTTCTCAAGACAGGACAACTGTATAAGGCATGAGAGATTTCACAGTGGATTCAAACCATACTCTTGTGTTCAGTGTGGAAAACATTTTACTGCTCTGAGCAACCTCAAAGTGCATCATCAGCAAGTTCATACTTAGGGTAGAAATCTAACTGTCATCA
Source organism: Osmerus eperlanus (assembly GCF_963692335.1). NCBI lineage: Eukaryota > Metazoa > Chordata > Actinopteri > Osmeriformes > Osmeridae > Osmerus > Osmerus eperlanus. Next base: position 6,512,626 of record NC_085033.1, read on the forward strand.
TTGTTTAAAAACGATCTATAATTGATGTTAATGTAAATAACAGTACTCAATAAACTATTTGTTACATTTTTTATATATATTATGTATGTTTCTGTTATTTGATGGCATACCAGCAACATGCAAGATCCCAGCCAATTCTCGAAGAAATGTGCGTGTATCTTTCTGTCGTTACGGTACATCAACGTAACGCACGTAATTGTCAACGTAGCGACGTCGTATAAAATTGATCTGTGCTTTGTACCAGAGGAAATAACTTCTAGCTAAGATCGCAGTTTAACTTACTATACAATTCTACATTTATTGTTTGTTCCAGTAGGCTTTGCTCAAATATATAGTCGACCATGTTGCTAACGGGCGCTGCCGTGCGGTCTCAGATTGCCTCCATTGTTGACGTACTCTCCAAAGCAGCAGTAGCAGAAATAAGCAAAGTGGTCGACGATAGCATGGTTGTGTTACGATTGGAAATGAGTCAACGTGAAAATGAGATAAAGACCTTGAAAAATAATATAGAAATACTTCATAATGAATTAAGAACTGCGCATGGAACGGAAGAAAGACCACCGCTTCATTTTAGATCTGTTGAGAATCATCATGCAAGAGAAGGTATGCCTATTTAACTATGTCCTGGGATACATGTAGGCTATGTATACCATATACACACGGAATGTGTGAAAGGGTATGACACTTCCTATACTTGCAATAATAGGCAAGTAATCTAAGTTTAGTCATTGCACCCGACACAATGATCTTAACATGGGAAAAGCAAATGATTGCAAGCGCTAAATGCACCCTCTAGTGGTTAGCATCTTAACTACACCTTCCACAAGAGTAGCATGTATTTGTTGTTTTATTTTGTATCTCCCTTAATGTAAATTCTTACCGGTACAGTTATGAGGGTTGTATTATCATTGATTTACAGGTCCAGAAGGAGAGAATGTAAAGGAAGCATTGTCATCTGGAAGGGACACGTTGGTGAAAGCGGAGCCTGGTCAAACTGTTGAAGCAAGCAAAGAGACAAGAGCACAGCATCTGGATGATGCACTGGCAATGTTTGAGAGAGAAAGATATCGGTGGACGACCAAAACGCACACAGAAAATGATGAAAATTCAGAATATTATCACAATTCAGGGGAGAGCTCCCTGTGTTTCTCTGACCGTTCCCAACTAACTACTACTCCTTCGTTTCAGTCCAGTTCACTGTCTCGAGGTCAATTCAGTTTTGCTCCATATCGTAACACATTTGGCTCAACCAGGAAAAAAAGGACACTCAAGAGATACATGTCTAAGACACACTTTATTTGCCCTGTATGTGGGAAGAGCTTTGAGCGTATTGGTCACTTGGAAAGGCACAAGCTAATCCATACAGGAGAGAAACCATACAGCTGTGAGATTTGTGGGAGGCGTTTCAACCAGAAAAGTACCTTGAAGGGGCATCTGAAGACCCACAGAAATGGTTAGTAACATAAGAGACATAAAATACAGGCTTAGCTTTTGACTTTAAGAATGCATGACAAGGAGCACCAAAGATACATCTATCATAATCCACCTGCAGCCTAATACTACGACTTGGAAATCTACAAATAATTTGTCTCTCAATGATGTACTTGTTGAATGTGATCTCTTCACTTCCCAGGGTCTTTGGTGGTACAGGCGAACACAGGACAGACACGTGGTCCTGAGGCACACCATTTGGGGGATGACGGGAGCAAAGGGGGGGAAGACCCCAAATCTGCAGCCGACGTGCAGATGAAGGCCGAACCTGGGGAGAAAACTTCTTTCCAGCAGCTCCATCATGAAGAGGACGAACACACTAGAGAGAGACCAGACCTTGAAGAACTGAGAATGGTTGAGGGAGAGCATCAGCAATGGGCATCCAGCTCACATGCGGACAGTGATAATGGAACCAGCAATCCTGAGTATTTCAACAGTTCAGGACAGAGCTCCATGAGTCTCTCCGGACTCTCTCCAATACTTCCTGTTCCTGGTGCAATGGAAGCCTCCTGTAGCACTATGTCATTCCCAGCTATGGTCTCCCAGCAACAGTATGGACACACGGAAACACCCCTGATATCAAGCGATGGTACAGTCCATCCAACCTTTCATCCTGGCTTGCCTAAGAAAACAAGAGATGTCCAAATTGTAAAACCAAAGAGATATTTCATCTGTTCAACATGCGGCAAAAGTTTTGAGCGAATTGGTCACCTGGAAAGACACCAGCGAATCCATACAGGGGAGAAACCGTACAGCTGTGAAATATGTGGGAGATGCTTCAATCAAAAAAGTACTCTGAAAGGCCATCTCAAAGTTCACATAAATGGTAAAAAAACAAACATTTGTCTGCCTCAAATTATCTACTTAGTTATAGATAATGTGTGACTCAGCTTTGAAATATCACCAACTATTAGAAGATGGAAAATGATGAAGGAACTAATACTAGTATGACTATTAACTGTTTGTAAACATTTGGTTGTTAGTCTCAATAATTTAAATAATAGTACCAACATTGAGATTGAATGTATCCTTTTAAAATCTTTTTCTTTCAAGGCACTGGCACTGAAGCAGTTGAGGGATATCAGCCTGTTGATAAGAAGACCGTCCACCCAACAGACACAGAGAACCCTGGGAAACAAAAGCAGTTGCCTTCCCACGCTATGTCCAGCCCTGGATATAGTGAGGGGAGCAGCAGACCCGACTCAATGGTCAAAGCAGAGCGAAAGACTCTTGAAACCCCAGCGCTCAACCAACCAGGAAGTGAACATGTGCCGGTAGGTCCGGACCCACTGGCCCAAAGCTACGTCATGGACGGAAGAGACGGTCAGCTGTGGACCCCTGCGACCGACAGGACTGGGGACGAACAGCCGGCCATTCCGGGTTGTTCTGATACCACCTCTCAGTTTGATCCTAATTTTAAGTATCGGAACAGTCCGTTTGAGGGGGCGCAGAGTGCACACCGGTGCTTTACATCACCTAGTGCAGTTGAGCAAGGAATGTCTTTTCTCAATGAGAAAGACAAGATGGAGATGATTCAGCAAGAGCAGTATGCTATGATGGCGTTGCAGTCGCGGAACATTGACATGACGGGACTCCCAGGGTTGCATGGACAGGTAGATACTGTGGAGGAAAGGGTGATGAGGGAGCACATGGCAGAGTCCAACGATAGTCAGGAGGGAAGTTTGTTTGCGTTAGGGGTCAACACGTTTGATGATTCAAAGGTGGGCGATGATGTAGACACCACGAGACAAAAATGTTTTATATGCTCAACTTGTGGAAGAAGCTTTGATCGCTTCAGCCATTTTGAAAGACACCAGCGCACACATACAGGTGAAAAACCCTACAATTGTGAAATATGTGGAAAAACTTTCACTCAGAAGTGCAGCCTGAAAGTGCACCAAAAACTTCACATAAAAGATTGAGTTTCATCATTACGACATGTACAGTATGCTTTACTGTGCTTAGAGATCATATAGAAGTGTATATAATTAACTGATGTGTTTTTCAATATAAAGGTTTTCACGAAACAGTTGAGGGCAATATTTGTGTATGCATATGTATGCGTGTTATATATCTGTTCTGATCCTTTTAGAACTGCACAAGAGTAAACTGTAGCTGATAAGGCCTTGTATATTGGGGAGCGTGCCTATGTTCCCAGAGCACTATGTTCCCACAGCACTATGTTCCCACATTTCTAAGAGCTTTTTCAAAATTAAGGGTTCACCATTCCGTAGCTGCGATTTGAAGGAGCTAGCTAGCTTCCAAACTCTCTTGACCCTAACCCTAAATAAATCTGGGAACAGGTCTGTGGGAACATAGGGCTGACACCGTATATTGTGCTTCTCGTGCTGTGTACCCATTTGTGGGACAACAGTTTTATCTTAGAACATACTCGATCCATCCATGTATTTTCTATGGATCTCGAATACATTTAGAAGGTTATCTACCTTCGTTGTATATGTAATAGTTTTTGCGTTTTCATGTAATGTCATTTATCATGTTTACGGTAGTCGCTCTACTCCCACCGGAAGAAGCCTTGTAGAAGAACTCGACACCCCTGGATCATACATTTTTTTTATTGTTAAGTCTCTCAATGTAGCATAAGGATTTGGATGCAGTTTTGAAGAGTATACAATGTTGGTGTGTTTGTGAATTTTATATTTACAAATAAACCATAACAATGTCGACGTGCAGGCCAACCACCTTTCAGACACAACTAACCGCGATTATGGAGGTCTTGACTAAGGCTGCAGTGGCAGAAATTTCAAGGCTGGTCGACGATAGATGTACTGTATTACATTTAGAAGTCTCCCGACATCAAAATGAAAATGACATTCTCAAGGGGAAATTGCTCAAGGTTGAAAGCGAACTAAAAAGCGAACGAACACGGCGCAGTACCGTAGCTGGTAAGTGCATTGGATTGCATCGACGTATTTTCGTTCTGGGCTGTTAAGGGTGTTGTAATTAAGTATCATGTGCGGCCAGAGTTAATTCTTTAATAGCAATGAACTATTAGTGTACAGTTGAAACACTTCCAATAAGTATACTGTACACACAGCATTCCGTGTTTGAACCAATGAACACAAACTCCCGACCAAATCCTCAGTTTACCCTATCGACGGTGACTATAACGCGTTAAAAGGTCCAGATAATTGTGTACGATTTAATCTGGTTTACTGCATTTTATAGGCTACATAAGAATGGCGGGTAATAGTTTAATTATTTATTATTACTCTATCTATTGAGCAAACATTCACTGTATTTATTTGGTATTGTTCATATCCTACAGATACCTACGTGGAGAAAGTAGGAGGGCCTCCAGATTGGAGAGCAAATCAGAGGCCAGATGAAGACCCAGCGTTTGGAGCTGGAGTCAGCATGAAACCGTTCACTGTACATTCCGAGGTATGTGTCCGTTTCGGCCAAATAGTTCAATTTCAAGTCCTCCCGAACTTGAAACATGGACTATATAGAAACACAATGAAAAGTTCTGGAGTCCCTCCTTTTCAATGTATTTTGAGAAGGAGTCAGGGAGACAGTATAGGGAGCATGCATTAATCCTAATGTATCATGAATGTGTAGGGAAATTGTGTTAAGTTCTTTAACATGTATTACAATTATTTAGCAATATTTTTACCCAAACAGTGTAAAATAAATTCTTACTTAAATTCGGATTCTCATTGTATCTTTTTCTTCTAGCCTGCAGATATAGACACCACTAAGTCCCTTATGATTAAAGAGGAGAGGCCAGATGAGGAACTATGGACAAACAATACACATAGTGATGGTTTGCAACTTCCAGGAAGTATTCTCTACCACGATGTCCTTGAGGAATTCCAGATTGAGAATCAACACTTTGAGGATGAGCTTCACACCCAACAGTCACATTCCAAAGAACCAAATAAACATTGTGAAAAACCCAGATATTCAACAGAAGATTCAAACTCGAGCAGTACAGGACACAATGGGGTGGAGACCAATGTTTTTGTTGTGAAACTGGAGAAGGAGGAAGAGCTTTCTGAGTTTCTATTGGATGCATGTCAACACAGCACAGGGAAACAAAATCCTACAGGTATTGGGTTTGCCATGGATGAAAGAGACAGTCAGCTGTGGGCTTCGATAGTTCAAGAGAATCCCAACATTGACGCCGACTTTCCTACTTTCTCCAACGTAGCAGACCAGTATTCTCAGACTTTTTCAGACTGTTCAGAGGCAGCCCCATTCTCAGCCTCCAAAGAATCTTCGGGGTTGTCTCAGTCTACTCCACAGAGCCCCTGCAAAGTCATGGCAAGCAATGTTCATCTCAAAGATAAACTTGCACCTCAGTTCATGTCCACATTTCATTGCATGCCTCAGCGCTCACAGAGAAATGACCACATCTCACTTACTGATCAGCAAATGCTTGAAAAGTCAACCGCATCTCATTCAGGAATGACTTTCCCAACCAGCAATCAACTGGGCATATCTCACCACACAAAAAACAACTTTGCGGCAGCTAGAAGGGACAAATTCACCTCCCAACGTGGCAAAACGTTCAGTCGCTCGCCTTACATCAAGATACACCAGCAAGTTATCCCGGGACACGAGTCCCTTAGCTGCGACATCTGTGGGAAGAGGTTTGCGTCGCTCGCTCACCTGGTCCAACACAACCGCGTTCACACCGGGGAGCGTCCGTTTGGTTGCGCCACGTGTGGGAAGCGCTTCTCGCAGAAAGGGAGCCTGAAAGCCCACCAGCGCATCCACAGCGGCGAGAGGCCGTTCTGCTGCGCTCAGTGTGGCAAGACCTTCACTCTCAAGCACCACTTGAAGAGGCACAGGCTGATTCACACAACAGAGATGACTGAGAGAGGACTCCAACTGCCCGTGGAGAAAGACTCACTTATACCCTGGAGAGGATAAACGTTACTCTTGTCAGTCAAATGTTGTACTTTTGATATATGAAATACTACTCCGCTGTTGATATTGTAAATTAAAGGTTTGTCATGAAAGGGGATACGCTTTTGTGAACAAGATTAATTTGGTCACAAGTAACATTTAAGTGTATTTGTCCTGTAGAGCATCACATGTAAGCAGTACCTTTCCATTTCAAGGTCCAGGATTTAAAAATATTCAGAGTGTGTCAAATGTGTTTGACTATGTTTGGATCCTATAATGACAATCCTGGCCTCTTTTGTTAAAAGCATCCCTATGCACAAGACAGTTAACAGGGTTTTTGAACTTTCACCAGAGGGCAGTGTGAATCAAGCTCAACTGTGAAACTGTTTTAAACAGGATCCAGGCACAGGATTTGGTAGTAGAACAGGAACAACCTACTTTGACTGACTTTAATGTTTACCTCTCCATCGCTGTCACTAGAACATCAATTTCAGTGCAAATCTCAGACAAAGACAAGACAAAAGATGAAAAGGCCTCGGGTCATGAAACAAGATAGTATATATATAGTATGTTTAAGGCAGAGGTGACAAGTTCCAGGAATTGAATAAATAAGGGTGATCATGTTTCAGTATCAGATGATGTGCCACTTTAGGGGAGGTTGGGCTGCAGCTATGGGTAAATATCTCTCCCATGTATGCCAAGCTAGTGAACATTATGCAGACTTTTTTGTTTTAGAACAAAATTGTGGGATTTTAATGTGAAAGCATAGAGTCACTGAAGTGGAAGCTTTGGAACATTCTATACTATAGATTGCTGCGGAACACTGTAGAGTAAACAAATTCCACCCAAGGTTACTATGGAACTGCACGTGACACATCCTGGAGCAGAATGTCCTAAGCTGTTTCTGTTCAGCTAAAACTCCCAGCCTAAACATCCAGACTCTGGGTACGGACCAGCTCCACTGACAAAGGTTTGAAGTCTCCAAATTGACCAAACATGCATTTCTTTTCCAACAATAAGAGCCACTGCTTATCAAAAGACAATGTTAATCCAATTTAAATAATAGTACATAAGTCTACCTCTCTGTTTAAATGAGCTTTTCAGACATGTACTAAAAAGTTAACTGCACAGAGGCTTAGTAGAAACAAAATGCACTAGTGAACAACTGAAAACAAGAGGGACATATAGATAATCTCTGGCCTGCCCTCAGAGACTCAGCACATGACCTTGTATGGCTATAAACACTGATGATTTGACGTCATGGAAAACACTGGTTGGAGGAGGGAGGGCATGGCTGTTGAATAGTTTTGGTGAGAAAAAGGGAAAAAGTAACCATGAGAGCAAGGGAAACAATGCAGGGATAAGGATGGCAAAACAATACTGCTGTCAGGTGGTGTTTTAACGCATGGTTGACACCCCTCTAAAGTCAACAGACGGTTGACAGACGGACCACTTCTTTAGCCACTCATATCAAATTGAGTTTACATTAAAGTTACATGAACTACCATGTAACTGCATAGCAATACCTATAGTCAAAACGCTCAACTCTGGTAAACTGTTTTCACAAGAATTGCAATGCGATTAAACGGTGTTAGCAGTACAGGTTATTACAGAAGTGAAAGAGGGCACTGAATGGATGAGGGTAGTTTATGATATGCGACTGTTGTAAAGGAGCAGCTGAAGGTTGTGTTGCTAAAACAAGGTCAACATTGACATTATCTTACCCTTGGAAAGCCCAACCTGCCCCTACTAAGTTTCACTTGTGTAATGACTTGCATTGCTAAACCGTAATAAAATGTAACTACATAGCAATTCGTATCTAACTACAATGTTGTTTATTTAGGTATTGATGCGTAGTTACATTGTAGTTAATGTAACCTTAATGTAAAGTGTTGCTACTTATTCATTTGCAGAAGTAAGAACTGTTTGAATGTCAGTGTGTGCAAACAAAAACCTTCTAACTCTATTGTCAAAAGCATCACATTCTGACATGATTAGCTTTCACTGTAAGTTTTTAATAGTTAATGACAGCCGCACTTGTACAAACCACCCAAACTAACATTTTCAGTAACTTGTTTACGTAGACTTCAACACAATTGTATCAAATGCAAGTACATAAATAAATGTTATAAATATATTTTAAATATTACATTTTTAACTGTTACACACCAGAACATTGTTACATTTAGTTATATTAAATTAATAAACTAGAATTTTATAGTTTATAGTGTCCCAGAATGTACTTATAGTACTTATAGTACAATACAGGGTTATAGTTTTCTTAATTCCCTTTTTTTAAAACATTCAATCAATTCAGGTTTCTTTAACTTAACACAACACATTACTTCTATACAATGTCTTGTCAGTGTGCATATACAGTGCAAAAGTCATTACAGCATTCTATACCAGAACCATATATTTTCATAAAATGTCAGGTGCAAAGATGAGTTAAAAGCTACCTAGAAGAATGTAAACTTAAGGTACAGTAGAAGAAAAACCAAAACACAGTTCCCAAGATCAGGCTACCAACTACCTTTGCCCAAGCAAGCCCGTTCCCACACACACCAGTAGTAGTTAAGTACGACTCAGGTGAGCCACAGGGTCAAAAGGACAACAGGATAAGCCCGTTCTGGTGCTAAGTCATGCGTAGTTGCTGCTGTGCTTGATGCGGTTGACCAATGTGGATACCAGCTTCTGCAGCGCGTCCGCCCTCAGCCTGCCCGCCTCCAGGACCTCCTCGTGATTGGCCTTCTCCTGGCTGTCGTAGTCCATCACCGCCTCATTGGTTATCAGAGACAGAGCGAAGACCTTCATCCCGCAGTGCCGTGCCACGATCACCTCGTGCACCGTGCTCATCCCTACAAACCAGACAGAAGCAAACAGGTGAGTTCAACCCAACATACAGTATGGAGCAGCGTTCCAATGACGTCAGAGGTCTCCTTGAGAGCTATCCAATCAAAGAGAATATTTCTCTCTTATTTGAGGTTATGGGTTACTTATGGGATGTCTGGGACCGCCCTCTCGCCCAGCCTAAATGTGAAAACGTCTCCCCAGACAGCGTGTGGTCTCTGTCCCCAAACTCACCCACAGCATCGGCTCCTAGTCTGTGCAGCATACGACACTCAGCGATGGTCTCGAAGGAGGGGCCGCCCAGGACACAGTACACTCCCTCGCGCAGGAAGTGGCTGTAGCCAAGCTCCTTCCCCACTTCCAGTGCCACCTGCACCAGTTCCCGATCATAAGCGTCAGACATGCAGGGGAAACGGACACCAAACCTAAGGAGGAGAGGGGTAGGCGGTTTATTTACCAACATTTGGTTGACTTTAGTTTGTGAAATACTTGTCATTCTCTATCCAATCCATACATGCATACACATTTATATTGTCTATTTATATATGTATACATCCATCCATAAAAACATATTTTCTTCCGTTCTCCCTTCTTTCCTTACTTGCATCCATCTATTCATTAAACCATCCTTTCTCTCCTTCCATTCATCCATTCATCTATCCAGCCAGCCATCTATCCAGCCAGCCATCTAGGCAGCCAGCCAGCCAACCAGCCAGCCAACCAGCCAGCCAGCCAGCCAGCCAGCCCACCCCTACATTTACACCCACTTGTCATCATTGGGTCCAGCCAGGGGATTGATCCCAGCAAAGCCAGGCATGTTGATGTGGTCCTTCATGATCATGATGTCTCCCACCTTGTAGTCCTGGTTGAGACCCCCCGCCGCGTTGGTCAGGATCACTGTGTCCACCCCCAGTAGCTTGAAGATTCGCATGGGCATTGTGATCTGGAATGCAGAACTTGTACATCAAATACAATGTATATATTGAATATACAAAACACTTCTGTTTTTTTGTTTTAATGAGTGTGTACCGTGTCACTATGTGTCATTGGAATCAAATTGATGCAAGGTGCAGTAGTGAGATATTGAGAACAGAGAGAGAGAGAGAGAGAGAGAGAGAGAGAGAGAGAGAGAGAGAGAGAGAGAGAGAGAGAGAGAGAGAGAGAGAGAGAGAGAGAGAGAGAGAGAGAGGTAGAGAGTAGACACAGGTGGGCCATGATGACTGGTGATACCAGCACTACACACCTTCTGGATGGGATAGCCCTCATAGAGGTGAAAGCGTCCTTGCATGCACACACATGGCTTCCCTTTTAGGGTCCCAAATACCAGTCTACCAGCATGACCATGCACTGTAAAACACACACACACACACACAAACACATGTGAGTTTGATTAGTGGTTGTTAAAACCCACAAAAAAGCAGAAAGGCCCTGGTCACACCTAACCGCATGACTGCAAGCAGATCAAGCAGACCTCATTGGTTTTAGAACTGGGTGCGTCAAGTTGCAGCAGTGATGGACTTTTTAAATTTGAAATGACTGAGCTTACAAGTGTTATACTTCAGCAATGATACAATGGGTATGACCAGGGCTTTAAACAGACCTTTACACATATTCACTTCACATCCACTCTATCACTACACACAGGCAGCCATCACAAACACATACCTGTTATAATCACTACACACAGGCAGCCATCACAAACACATACCTGTTATAATCACTACACACAGGCAGCCATCACAAACACATACCTGTGCTCTTAGGGAAGTTTGGAATGTCAGAGTAGTTAAACACCTCCCGGTCTTTTAGCATGTCAGCCAAGCCTCCGAGGCCAGAGCCACACACGATGCCCACCTGGGGGCGCACTTTGGACTGGGCGAGCAGCCATTCAGCTGTGGCAGCACACTCCTCATAACCAGACCTGAGAGGAGAGAGAGGAAGTGGGGAGTAAGGGTGGGTTGGTTAGTGTGTCATTCCATTACCCTTTCAAACTCACTAACCCCGTGTGTGTGAGAGAGAGGGGGGAGGTATGAAGGTTGTCAGAGTTGCCTCACTGCTAGGATGGAAATATTGTGTCAAGAACGGGCATGACGAATAGGTAAAGAAAGGATGGGATCTGAGTTTGATTTTTTTTGAGATGCATGGCTATCTTTCTGTAATTACAGAACATAACACACCCTAGAACATTCCCAACTCACTGGTTTGACACACACTGACAAAGACACACGCCTGTTCAGACACACCATAACATTTAGTCCCCTGGTGTGTGTACTGTAGCCTATACAGTGTGTGCGTCTAGTTTAGGAGACGCCTAACCATCACATGAGTCCTTCAGAGCAGACTGACACTAACACATGCACCCGTTTTACCACATTCTTACAATATCTATCATTGTAATGTTTCACCAAACCATAACCTACTAAAACGAATTACAGCTCAATAAATAGCAAAAAGCCAAGTAACTTAAATTGATAAAATATCATTATACATCCATTGTCTTATCCACCCACAGATTTGTTCTCTTCCAAGTTGCCAACGCAACAGTATCATAACTAGACGAAGATGTCCAAGTCCATTCAAGTTGAAATGGATATAACGAATTTACCATTGCATTTATAGTCTGACTTTGCAAATCAATTTGGTTTACAATAAACACAATAAAAGAAAATTAACTAAAAATACAAAATACCGTAGGCCTATATTTGCGACAATCCCGCGCGCACATCGGTTTCATCGAGTCCTGGCAGTTCATTAAAGGGGAAGATAAACTGTATTTTATTTCAATATAGGCTACACATAGACACATACTAGTTAATTGTTGCCCAAAAACCTTTAACAAAAATCATCAATGTGACTTACTCTGAGGCAGCCTCGGGAAACATGTCTTCAAATGAAAATTTGCTCAACAATTGTTAAAAGTTACGTCCAACTTAGAACCGTGTACCACGAAAGGGTAGTAGGCTATTACTTGAGCACGACTCAAAGTTTTATAACTTAGTATAATTCTATAAACGCAATATTGTAACAGCGTGAGGGTGATGTAATATCCACGAAGGGTACGCAGCGCTTATACTGTAAAAACTATTTTCCTACGCCACATCCCGGTATGACGAATTATGACATGCTCACGCTCTTATTGGCCATCGACGCGGGCGTTGTTCGGATGTAATGTGACCAGTTTCTTTGCCGGGAGAAACCCAATAATAAATTGAGAGTAACATACGTCATAACAAAAGCGTACGTTTTAACAATCACGCAAAAAAGGGAAGTACACTTTGGTCACTAGACTGCCCCTCATATCCAACGTTTAAACAACTTACAAAACCACTTACTGAACATTCGATTACACAAACATTTAAAAAGTATGTTTTAAGGGTGATTTGAAACACCTAATGGATGTAGGCTTATAAAAGAGCAGCTTGTGTTCAGATACTGTTCCTAGTGTAGGCTAATGTTAACTAATGCTTGGTTCAGACCCGCTTGGCTGTGTTTCATCCTCACACCAACCGTTGCTGGCTCAAACAAACAAACTACTGTGAAGACATTTTAATACGCTTTACCTCAGGTCGGCCTCTGTCTCTGTAGTAAATAAACATGACTATGTGTGCATTCATGACAGAATATCAGTCCTGAAGGACACATTCACATTAGGTGACACCACTCTGTAATCATGTCACATGCAGTCAGAGAAATGTGGAATTCAGAAATATAAAGTTCTAAATGCTGTTCATTGCAGATTTGGGACTTTTACGTGTGTTTTACATGCCAAATAAATGGGTTTATTATTTGTTTAAACTGGAGCTTAGAAAGCTTTTTAAATATTTGCAAATAACTTTTATTTTACAGGTAACATTCAAACTATATATTTTCAACAAAACCAGATATGTCTCAATACATTCGCACCTATATCATTGTGATACACTCATTTCTGTCTTACTCATCTGTGATGAAGGCTTTCAACACCACTATGACTCAATATTCAGTTTGGCAAATCGTCTCATGGTACATGAACACAAAAAGGGGTATTCCAAACTGAGTAGATCTAGTTTCATCTCATTGGATACATTTCCATTAAAGAGGCCTAACCCTTTCCTCTATAGGAAAGTCTGCTTTTTTCAGTGGTGTCATTTCTTAATGATCTCTTAATATTCCAAGTATGCTGGCAAGTTCTTTGATGTATCTTCTTGCCTACATTAGTTTTAGTTTTAATGTGTTACTTTTAATGTAGTCATGTCAATATGTCAACATAGCCAATGTCAATAAGGATGTTTTAAGAAAAGTACTTCCTCATTCTTCACTCTAACAGCTGTTGGAAAATAATGTGAATCTTAACCAGTCGAACCAGTAAGACTTGCCAGGCCTCTTTCAGTTTCTCTTTGAAATGAAGAAAACTGCCGAAACCACTGGAATGCTTCATTAGGTCTGCTACTTGGAGAACTTAGGTAATGGCTGTGACCTGTGGGAAAGTGGAGTGGAATTGTTAAGCCCCGCCCTGAAGGTATGACTTGGCTACATCACTGGTCCTCTCCTTTTCCCTCCTCACACCACAAAAAAACAGCATTTGTCTCCCCCTGCTGGTTTAAATTGGACATTGCTTTCTGCCATGTCCCACACTCCAAAAAGGATTCTATCAAAAATTATTCTATTGCACGCTTCCTACTTGAACCCCTAAAAATCAGTATAATGTAACATATTAATAAGCCTTTAACCTTTTGAATGGTTCAGCCATAATACATGATTTGCCCCCACAAGGTTGTTTTTACATTCTTACAGTAACAGTAGGTTTTACATTCTAAGCACTGGGATCTCTGTTGTTGCTGTTTGTCAGCCTGCAGGTTTCACAATGTCAGAGAGTGGGGTTTTGGTTTGGGACAGTCCACATCAAAGAGGAAGTAAAGCTTGATCCGACACTTGAAGTTTGCATTAAGGCAATCAAATAACTTTATACTCTCTCTTAACAAATAGGGCAGAATAGCCAGGTCTGAATTGCTCTCAAGATCTGAAACATAATCATTTTCAATCAGCCACAGATGAACCTCATCAGGTGTCAACAGCGAAACTGTACAAAGCTGAGTTTGCAGGGTTGTTTTAGGTTGTTATAGTAACAGATTGAGAGCTTAACACCTGGTGGACTAAGGGGTGGAGATACACTTACTGGCCAACTGTATGAGGACAGTGCTCAGTAAACAGATACCAGCTTGTTGAACCTCTCAGTATTACTATGGAGCTATTGCCACTTTATTTCTATTAGGGATGAGTGGACCAATTGCCCGACACGAGCCAGCCTGAATGGTTCAAAGTAAAGGGGTGTTCAATGAAAGGGCAGGGGGTAAAGGGCAGGGGAGCACGGTGGGTGGACAGGGTAGGCCAGGCGGGGCGGAGAGGGCAGGCAGGAGAACCAGACAGGAAAGCAGGCAGGACAGACAGACAGGACAGACAGGCAGGACAGACAGGCAGGACAGACAGGCAGCCAGCAGAAGGGAACCGGAAAGATGCAAATGAGCACAGTTCTTAATTGTAGTCGATGAACACCCAATCGCAGACAAACAAGGGCAGCGGATGTGTTCCCAGACCCGGACATAGCTTCTCTCTTTCACACACACATTCATGCACATACACACACACCACACACACACACACACACACACACGCTTCAATCAACCTCCTGTGACCCCAGCCTCTAGTGAGATATTTGCTCTACAGTACACATAGGTATTGATAGGTATTGGATAGGTATTGGATCTCCCAATTAACCAGATAGACAGCGATTCATATTGTAACCCATATTGGTTTTCCACATCAAATGGCAAGACAATCAATAGCCAAGAAGGACCACCTGAACTTTTTTGCCTTTACAACTAACTGTGGTGATCAACACAATGCCCATTAGAGATGCCAACCTCGACTCATCCGACTCATAAGAAACTTGGTTTCAATCATTAACCCTCCACCCCAGGCCCTCTCTCTATCCCCCTTTCCCTTGTCCAATAAAGAAAAGCTTCGTCACCGTTATATGAGCCAGAATGGAGGCAGTATTCGCCTCACGAAATTCGCTCTCTTTATGTGTTTCACTCTGGGACATTCTGTTCAAGCGCAAGAGGCCACACGAAAAGCTGTTCACAAAAGGCAGTGAATGCAGGCCCGCGAGGGTATCCTAAACAAGTGTGTGTTTGTGTGTGTGTGTGTGTGTGTGTGGTTAGTAGAGCAGGTGTCATGCTGAGCATCCTTAAAAAATTCTACTCAGATTACTGGCAGGTTTCTAAATACGTTAGCCTACATTTCTTAGTGAGACTAAAAGCTATTCGCTAGTAAAACCCATAGGCCTATGGTTATCCAAGCATGGGTATAACTCATCAATCTTGTTTGGTGGTAAATCGTAGCTGTATTTGCTTTTAGTGGTTACAACGTTCTGCATCATCACACACTTTTCATCTGAATTATTATTGTTTTAAATATGAAAGACCAAGCTGAGGCTGAACGTGGGGTCCTACTATTTACTGTACATGTTTTTCCATCGTTCAAGACCCCATTCCAACTCAATAGGGCCTATGCTTGATATCGAAGCAATGCCATTTCAAAAGACGAATAAAACACATTCATGAAAGCCACTAACATTTCGTATATGACAATCAAATCAGCGCCAATTGCGTGACCAATTAATGCAGAACGCACGCGCAAGAAACCGAATCGAAGTGAGAGAGATCGGGTGTTTGTGGGTGTGTTTGCATGTGTGTGAAAGAGAGAGAGAGAGAGATGACCGTTTATAAAGCCAAAACTGACGGTCTAATTTCAAGATAATGTGTGTCAGGGACTGGGTCAAGAGAGGAGTCCGAGAAATGATTATCGTAACCTGCATCAAGGGTGCATCCGTTTCGAGTTGAATAACTTAGAGAAATTATACTACCACAGCAGCGTCCAAGTTGGAATGCATTGAGTGGGTTGCGTGAGCATGCGTATGATAACAATGCCGACATGTGCAAGACACAAATGCCGATGGTTCTTGTCGTGTAATACAAGATCTATGCATCTAACTTAATCTGCATGCTTCAATTAATCTTTTAACCCGACTGCAAGGTAAGTAATTAATCTATTCCGGGATAACATACATTTAAAATAGTAATATTACAAAGCAGTTTCACCTTGTGCAGCCCACTGAGTGAATATAATCTCAAGTAATTTCAAACACAACAGTAACAGTAACAATACCTATAATGAGTTATAATCATATTTATTTACCAAGTAAGGTATTGTAATTACTGTTGTTTGTGATCTATTTAACATTTATTAGCAGTAGGCTACATAATGAATGTCATGTAAATACAAGACTTGCAGGTGGTCCAATATAGTTGCTTGTACCTCACTTCATACACTGATAGTTTTTAATTTTATATTATTTGGCAGTCCTGCTTGTGGAACAAACCACCCCACAAAATATAACTTTTCAGCAATTCATGAACAAGATGTTCCAACTAACCCCAAAAATCTCATTTATATAATTACTAATCTAATCAAATGTATATCTATGCTGTAAACCCCCATTATGGTACTCTCTGCTAAACAATTTCCAGATAAAACTTAAAAAGTAGGACAGAATCATGACTCATGACATCTTTATTTCCGTTTATCCCAACCTAGCAGTTGACAACTCTCTAAGAAGCAATCACATCAAGCAGAGGTGGTCACATCTGTGATAGAAACCAAGAACGTTCCTGTTTCGTCCACACAGCTCGACTAAGTTACAGCTATTCACATGGATTTCATTGAATCCTAAAGATTTCCCTTTGGAAAATAAGTTGAAATTAAAGTTGAAACTTTTACTTAAGACTGAAAAATCTAAAGAACACCTAGCATTTTGGAGCTTAAGGGTAGTTTGGTTTACTGTAACAGGTGTTTACAGTTGATTCCAATTGAGAAAACTTTATTGTATATTTAAACCCTTCTGAATGTTTAGGACCTAAAGATAGCATAGAGTTTGAAAGAATTTGCTTGTGTTTCTCATGAAGTGGAGGGATTCTAATAAGTGATTAGGACCGCAGTACAACACTACATCACAGAATTACTATTGATATTTGTGTGTATGTGTGTGTGTAAGAGATGAAGTGTAAAAGAGGTATGGATAGAAGAGAGCGGGAAAGAGAAACGGAGAGAGGAAAAGAGAAGCGAAAGAGCAAAAGATAGATAGAGAGAGGAAAGAGAGGGAGAGGGAGAGAGAGGAAGGAAGAGAGATAGAGAGGGAGAGAGAGAGAGAGAGAGAGAGAGAGAGAGAGAGAGAGGGAGGGGTGATGTTAAGTGTGTTTCAGATGGTGGGGCATTACTCTACTCTCCAGAATACTAACGAGGGCCTTTGTCACAGATCTCTTTCTCTCTTTGCCCCTTTTCCGCTCTCTCGCTGCTCCTTTCACATACACACACACGCGCGCATACACACACTTGCACACTCTTGATTTTGTCAATGGCGCCTTTTGTTCCTTTCATCTCTGTCCCAAACAAAGCATTCTTGTGTACGCAGGACGGAAAGAGTGAGGGAGAGAGAAGAGAAGGAAAGAGAGAGAAAGAGACAGAGACAGACGAAAACATGCAACACGCTTTTATAGTTTAGCGAAGGCAAAGTTTTGATTCTGTGAAAGGGTCAGCACTACGTAGACCACGAGAGCTCATCTGTTACCATGGAGATGGAATATATCCTGCTGGAAAGGTTAGTTTGCAAAATGTTATCAGACTCAAACGTTTTACTTTTACAGTAATGCTACTCTGCTGACTGTCAATCAGACAGAGACAGAGCATGCCCTCAGTAAAAGAGAATGCAAAGGATTGTGTGTGTGTGTGAGAGAGAAAGAGATGCAGTGATTACAAGAGGAACAAAATTATGATTGAGAGAGCAAGTTTTCAATACTGTCATTGTAATTAGGAGAGGCCCGTCATTGCATAATCAGAGATGTGTTGTGTAATTAACAATAATGACTTGCATAAGATCTGCATTGTATCTGAGCTATTTTCATGCAGGGTGTTTATTTGAGCAGTCACAGTGTGTGTGTGTATGTGTGTGTTTGTGTGTGTGGGTGTGTAGGCATGCATTTTGGAGATATACTTTGTGTGTGTGCATGCAGGTTGGAATGTATGCATGAATGTGTACGTGTAGTGAGTGTGTGTGTATGGGTCTATTTAGTCAACGTGAACGACAAAGCTCTCAGTGTACCCCTGACAGTGTGGTGACTGAGAGCATACGCTTACAGCAACAACACATTTAGAGGAAGAGAGAGAAAGAGAGGGAGAGAGGAACAGAGAAAGAGAAAGAGAGATAGAAAGAGAAGAGGAAGATACCGAAGAGGCTGAAAAGGAAGGGACAGGACATTTGTGGTTCTAGTCCAGAAATGTTGGCCCCAGCCCGGACCAACTCTTATCAGCGTCTCTTGTTTCCAGTCAGAAGTTCACTCTTTGTCCACTAAAGGTCTCCCAAGCTGGCACTGGCATTGAAGCCTTTTTTTTACTTCATCTAGATAAACTCTGTGTTTCTCACTTTCTTTACCTTAATTGAATCGTGTCCATTTCTCGTTTCTCCACACTCACAAACAAGCCCAAGTATCTATTGTGTGTCTGGATAATGTACATCCTGTCATCCTAATTCTGCACCTGCTCCTGGACTCCCTCTTTCTGCACATCTAATCATTTTATCGTTCATCTCCTTCTCTCAATCTCCCCTATTCTTCTACTCGTCACTGTCATGTTCCATCTGTGGTCTACGTGCGCTGGAAGTAAGTGAGTGGGTGTTTGTGGGTTTGCTCTTTGTTTCCACTGTGGAGGAGTTCATTCTCTCATATGCATGATGTTCTTGACCCCGATCTTTGCTGTGGGTGTGACTTGACTTTGCATGACACCCAAACTTACGAGACTTAAGATAAATGCTGCTTTTATTTTTATTTTTTATCTTATTTATTTTCGACAAACAACAGGCTTTGGTTCAGTACAGCTCTTGTGGTGCAGCCAGTTGAGCAGAAGCCTTTTTATAACTGACTTGTTTCGCTAAGCCATGTCTGACTTCCTCTTTCACCCCGTTTCCTGACACGATATATCAGTTCACACCATTCATTCTTTTTTTTCCCACCAGGGTGTATGAGTGTGAAAAACACCCTAACTGTCAACTTAACCACACAACATATCTAAACCGTATCTTCCATGTGTCTGACTACCTTCCCATATCAATGACATAATCTAGTATCTACTACATTTGTATTCCTTATAGATGACATCCGCCACACCCCCTTCCTCCCGTAGCTCCTCCCCCCAGAAGGTGTGTCACTCCCAGACGCAAACGGACATACTGAAGCCCCTGTTGGGCGGCGGGAGCTCGGGCGGGGGCGGGACCCTGCGGAGGAGGAGGCGTGTGCTCTCCAAGGATGGGCGGAGCAACGTGCGCATCGAGCACATCAGTGGGCGGAGCGCCCTGTACATACGTGACCTCTGGACCACCTTCCTGGACATGCAGTGGCGCTACAAGTTCTTTCTCTTCACGGCCACCTTTGCCGGGACCTGGTTCCTGTTTGGGATGTTGTGGTATCTTGTGGCGTTGGTGCATGGAGACCTAATTGGTAAGACAGGAGGGTGAACCACAACCAACATGTTCAGTCGCCATAAGTGTTGTTTTAGCTGTTTGATGTGCCAGGGAAACACCATTAGTAGGTGCTGGACTAGACACACAAACATCCCCAGCTCAATTTAGACCCTACTACACATGAACAAAGGTCTGTTCTGTTAGACGTACTGTAAGGGAAGCATGGAAGTTCCGTGTGAAGATCAAACAAAAACCGAATCTGTTTTCCATTGTTTGGTGTGAAGCTAAACTAAACAGCGTAACCCTTTGTACATCACTGAAACACGCAAGGTGAGTTTTTCACGAGCCCTTTGACCCCCCCCCCCCCCCCCCCCCCAGAGTTCGACCCACCGTCCAACCACACCCCCTGCGTGATGCAGATGCAGACCCTCACGGGAGCCTTCCTCTTCTCGCTGGAGACGCAGACCACCATTGGCTATGGCTTCCGCTGCATCACCGAGGAGTGTCCCGCCGCCATCATCCTCCTCATCCTCCAGCTGGTCATCACCATGGTGATGGAGATCTTCATCACTGGAACCTTCTTGGCAAAGGTAAGGGTATGGCTCACACGGGAACGAAGAAGAAATCTCTCGCAGATTCATCATCATATTGTGTTGGGATTTTTGTCTACGGGTGTGTTGTCTTTATGCGACTCATATTTTAAAATTAAGTTAACTAGAAAATACAATTCAACGTCATGCAGTTAAGAGTTAAGTACACAGTCCTGAAGATGTGGAACTTGGCCCAAATTGACTTCCAACCTAGCTGACTCAGCATGCACGGAAATGGAATTGATCCCGACCACAATCCACACTCCAGTACACTCAGACAGAGACCTGCTCAGTGAACCACCCCCCTCCTCCTGTCACCTATTTAGGTGGCTCGGCCAAAAAAGAGAGGTGAGACCGTCAAGTTCAGCCAGCACGCCGTGGTGTCCAGTCACGAGGGCCGGCCCTGCCTCATGATCCGGGTAGCCAACATGCGCAAGAGCCTCCTGTTGGGTTGCCAGGTATGAAGCTCCAACTGTGTCTGTGTGGTTGGCATGTGCTGTGTGTCTCATTTCATCTCTTTTTTTCCCACACCCGTTAACACAACCGATAAATGATCCTTTCATCCATCAAAACAAATCATATTTTCTGTGCAGCTTACGAGTGAGGAGATTCTCATTCATATTGTCTGGTCCCAGGTGAGCGGGAAACTGCTCCAGACGTCCCTGACCAAGGAGGGGGAGACGGTGCGTCTGGACCAGAGGAACGTGCCCTTCCAGGTGGACATGTCCAGCGACAGCCCCTTCCTCATCCTGCCCCTCACCTTCTACCACATCATCGACGACCTCAGCCCCCTGAGGGCCTGGGCTGCCAAGGGTACACCCTCCTTCATCGCCCTCCTTCATCGCCCTCCTTCATCGCCCTCCTTCATCGCCCTCCTTCATCGCCCTCCTTCATCGCCCTCCTTCATCGCTTCATTCTTTTTCGCTCATGCACTAACTGTCGATTAGGATAAACGTGTCTGCTTAATGGAGAAATGTAAATCTAAAACATGAGGCTAGCATTAATTAGGCCTGCGCTTTTCCAATCAAGTGGCAACTTTCAGGTTTTTGCTTTTCAGGTTTTTAACTTCCTTGTCTCACTTCCCTCTCTCTCTCTCTCTCTCTCTCTCTCTCTCTCTCTCTCTCTCTCTCTCTCTCTGTCCTGTCTGTGTCACCTCTCCCCTCCAAGGTGGTGGATGGACAGATCCGGACCTGGCTGACTTTGAGCTGCTGGTGATCATGAGTGCCACTGTGGAGCCCACCTCAGCCACCTGCCAGGTGCGCACCTCTTACCTCCCCGACGAGATCCTGTGGGGCTACGAGTTCCCCCCCGTGGTCTCCCTCTCCCCCTCTGGGAAGTACGTGGCCGACTTCGCCTTCTTCGACAAGGTGGCCAAGACCAAGACCACGCCCATCTTCAAGTCGTCCTCGTCGGGCTCCCCACACCACGGTTACCAGGGTGGGGGAGGCGGGGAGGGTGCGGACCCGGAGAAGATCCGGCTGGAGCAGAGCTACCGGGAGAGGGGGGAGGAAGGGGGGGGGGGGCAGGGGGAGGGTGAGAGACAGTAGCCCGCTCAGCGTGCGCATCAGTAATGTTTGAGGGGTGAGGGGTCAGGGGTCAGGGGTTGGGGTCAAGTGAAGATGTGTTAATCCGTGCACACACAAAACATCAGACAGGGGTGTACACCCCTCTTAGCATGTAATGTATGTACATGCACACATAAAGGGACTGCCCCCACGCCCCCGACACACACACATACATACTGACACATATAAACACACACAAAAGCGCACAAACACACATGGGTTTCAAGCAGGGTCTGTTATAGTTAACTACATAAGTACACTACTATAAGTAATTTGTAAATGCTCAGAAATGGGAAGGGGGTAGTCCCCCTTCAATGCTGTTTTCACATCTTTTTAATAAACCATGTCATTTTGAACCTACCAGGCTACCCTTACATACACATTCACACATAAGAAAACACAATTATAAAACACTGTAGGCTTTCTAATGATTTCCTGAATGGTATGTGCCATCTATTTTAGTTTTAATTTTAGCTGAAAGCACTTTGAAAAATATATTACACTATTGTACGACAACAACAAAGAATGTAGACCTCAAGTAAACTTGACCATTTTGAAGGTGCTGTGTACATTCTTGATGGATGCATTGTCTGCACAGATATTTCTGTTATTCTCAAAACAGCAGAGTTAGCACTTTATGTTCCGTTGCACCTTAGGAACACTTGTAGCACTTCTCACTGGAATGTAGATATATATAACATAACTTTTAACTTCACTAAAACACTGAAACAGCTTTTATAATTGCTTACATTTTCAGTTTGACTGTATAACTATATGAGTTCCCAAAGTTAGGTCATTTGTTATAACTGGGCTGACTCTTAGTTCATAGGTTAGTTTAATGAGTTGTTTTGCGGCTGTGCGTGTAAGCACAGAGTTTAATATTTTCTATCTCATTGCAAATGCATATTTAGAAGAATCCATAGCAGAGGAATCTGCTGGCCTAAAAGCACACAATGTAACATGATCAAGATTCTTTGCTCAGAAATATGTATGTGGCTGTATAATTAATTAAATTTTAATCTTGAAAGGACATCATTGTTTTATGTGTAATGTTTTGGGGGAATTCTATGAACTAATCTTGGATGTGTAATAATATTTGTATCCTTTTGGGATGATGAGCAGAGAGAATCATGTAGAAGTCTTAAGAGGATACTGAATCTGAGTAAAGTTGATGATGATGATGATGATGATGATGATGATAGTGAAGGTGGAAGTATGTCCAGTGAAAGAGGTTGGATGATAATGATTTTAGGTGTGTTTGTAGTATCATTTAATCATGCACGTCAAGCCCCTGTATGTTTGCTGATATCTTTTGAGCCATGTATGAACTGTGCCTTTCTGTCATTAATAAAATCTTAAAATAATTGTCTTGATACATAATGTGTCTAGGAGTAGTAACATGCCCACAGAAAAACAAAACAATCATTATATCTAACAACTTGGCAACACTTTACTTTAATAAGGGTCCCTTTGAAAGGGGTTAGGGTGATATGGCTATAAACTTTATTACAGGCTCAAGGCCCACATGGTAAAAAAAAATACATACAAACAATTCATTACATAGAAATATACAAGGAAAGAAGGGGTAAAAAAGGCACTCATGCCAGTGTTCCCAGATCTTAGATGTGTACTTGACAGAGCTGCGGCCAGGGTCTGTCATCAGATTAATTATAACATTTGTAGAGTGGTCCAGCCGACTCATAAACTTAAAAGTAAGGTTCCTCAGCAAGGCCTCAGCAAGTTACTGGTTCACATACCAGTAAGCTAGGATGCGTACTAAGCTACTGGGCACACCCCTAATCTTGAGCTTATTAAACAGCTTACAGTGGTGGACGCGGTCAAATGCTTCGGATGCATCAATAAACCCTTTAAGAATAGTAGAGCCCTGCCTTTTATGTGTCTACTGCCTCTTTCAGAGCATAAATACATAGGTCGGTACTATGTTGCGCTTAAAGCCAAACTGATTGTCAGTGGTGGTTATGTATTCACATAATTATTATGTGAATAATTATCATATAATTATTAAGTATTCATTATATGTAGTTCATAAGCAGTTATGACCACGTGGATTTAAAAAGTGTGGTTGCGAGGCAGACTTGTAACGGAATAGGAAGTTGACTTATTTCCTGATTTCCGCATTACAATAAAGATGTTTCTGCATCATCTGTACATAGCTCTAGCTCTAACTACTGTCTATAAACAAGGTAAGAACGTACATATGTATGTACCTAAACAGTATTGCTGTTACTGACAATGTGACTTGTTTCAATGATAGGTTTATTAATGATTTACATATGATTACATGTTAACTGCCGTTAACTATAGTTTCCCATCTACATTTTGTATCAGGTTTTTTCTTCTCAGTCTACTGGCTGTTATCAACTAAGGGATTTGCAATTATTTTAATAATGTGTGAACAAAACCTTTTTGGCCATCATAATAAGTGTTCAGTGTATTGACTGATAGTTTCATTTTTTCTTCTTCTTTGGGTTAAGCTGAGAGAATCAATAAAACATGAAACAGGAAACAGGAACTTGCTGCGTGGAAATTAAGCTCTTTCTTGAAATAAATGCACAAGCCGATGACATACACATACTCCTTACTCCTGCATAATTAAAATAGATGTATATAAGTATTACAAACTAATACAAACGAGAACTACAATCCACCAAAGTACAACTTGGAGATGGATTGACTAACACTGTCCCTAACAAGACCTACTGTACATCCTTCCTTGGTTCACTCTCACCTCACTAGTCACTGACATGACTGCTGCTGCATTACTGAATCATCCATGGATTCAAGTGTTGTTCACTCATGCTTAATAAACCTTATATTTAATAACAATTGATTTATGTTTGTTCCACAGTTTACTCTGAGGAGACCACTGTGTTTGTACTGAAGGGCCAGGATGTCCATCTGGATCTCAAGGAGCATGTTGATCCAAAAACGGTATCAGTTGTATCGTGGAAATTTAACTACTCTGACCCTGTAGTGAATTACTTCTCTATATCAAAACGTTCTATCATAGAGAAGTATAAAAACAATGCAAACATTTCAGAAAGAAACTTCTCCCTGCTTATCAAGAACCTTCAGGAGGCAGACAGTGGATCTTATGATGTACACGTGACAAGAAAAGGAACTGGAAATATCGATGCTTCATATTTAATTGTGGTTCAAGGTAGGTTTTTTCTTACCTTTATAGTTTATATAGTTTACGTTTATAGTTACATTACATAGACATATCAGATAGTTTGATACACATATTGCTGTTTGTAATTTTACCATTATGGAAAAGAAATCAAGAAAAACATTGCAACTTTATGTGTTACTGATCCATAGTGTTTGTGTGTGTTTCCAGACAAAGTTGACCCACCAGTGCTGACGTTAGACTCTAGCACCTCCACTGCTGACTCCTGTAACATGACTGTGATCTGCAGAACTCTGAACACCTCAGTCTCCTCCACCTGTAACACCATCACCTGCTCTCAGGAGGGAGGAGACAGAGGAGGGGTCGTGACCTCTACTGCTCCTCTCCTTATCTATGTATCTGGGGGGTCCATCATCTGTAACCACAGCAACCAGGTCAGCTGGGCAGAAGATACCAAGGAGATTAAAGGGATTTGCACTCTTTACCCTACAGGTAATCCTGGCAACCGTACAAGAACACTGTCTTTCTCTTTCCTTCACATACGCACACACACACATACACTTTCCCTGTGCTTGCATTGAAGGATGATTAAAGTATCAAAGTGTTCAGTAGGTCTTACCTCAAATATGTTGTTGTGTTTGCAGCCCAGATACAAAACCCTATTATTGTCCCAGCAAGCACAACTGCT
The DNA here is from genome assembly GCF_963692335.1 of Osmerus eperlanus. Classification (NCBI taxonomy): domain Eukaryota; kingdom Metazoa; phylum Chordata; class Actinopteri; order Osmeriformes; family Osmeridae; genus Osmerus; species Osmerus eperlanus. The sequence goes on from NC_085033.1 coordinate 6,538,385, forward strand.
GCTTTCATACTGGTCGTGTGTGCTGCCATAGGTGTTTATGTGTGCCAATACAAGAAAAGTAAGTAAATGACTGTTATAGTCTGTTGTACCTACTATGTTGTTACTGTAAAACAATACTTAAATGGTATATTCAATTGTTTGCTGAGATTGACAAACAAGGTAAGTGTAATGGCATTTTTTGATATAGTTACTAAGAATGTATTTTTAATAGACTGAGGTTGTGTTTAAACAAATGGATGTTGCAGTTGGTCTTAAGGTATTTATGGTATTGGTTTATGATGCCTGATTGAGAAGCTAGGGGCACAGAGGTTGGGGGATGTTTGAGTTCTGTGGCCTAAAGGGAGATGGATAGATGGATTCAGTTGATCTAGCAGCCCTGACCTTTTGGCCAAGGAGATTGTGTCCTGTGTCCTGTTTGTGTTTCATTAAGGGTATCTTTACTGTCCTCATTTAGAGAAAGAGCCGTGACATCAAAAGACTTTGGTCACTTGACCTGGGGGGTTATATTGTCTTAACTGTCACTGAGCAGTGCTGACCAATCACAGAGTTCAGAAAAACCATTTGATCTAAAGTTTATATAAGGCAGGGTTTTGGGGTTGTTCTGTATCACTCTGGCGAACGACCTGTGGCTAGCACCTCCTTCGTTATGACTGATCACAAAGTACTTTGTTAAATCATGATCTGTATAAGCAAAATAAATTTATTGTAACCGCCATCTCTTGACTATTCAAATCTACTCAGTGCCGCTTGAATTTCCACCATTACAGTAAGTAACACGTTGTCATCATAAAAGTGCATGGATTACATAACTGAACACGTTTTTGTGATTCAAATATTATAGATTTCAAGATTTCCTTCCCCCAAGTATGGTACCAAAAAAAACAGAACATTGTAATTGTGTTCTTAAAATGTATTTTAGGATACCAACTTGTTGTTTCACTCAGTTGATAAACTCAATATACTACATATTGTCCTTGGAGATTCGAAATAGTTTTGAGTCAATATCTTCACATGTTAACAACTGTGGTCTGGGCATTAGAAACAACAAACACAGAAGATGAGACACTTGCTTTGTTTCTGGATGTGTTTCAGAGACAAGAACTGAAATGATAAACTCAACATATGTCTCTGTTCAGGTAAGTAAGATTTGACAGGAAAATAAACAACTGCCATGGAAATTCTGTGTCATTATGTAGTCCAAGGCAGTCTGAGTTAAAGAACATTGAACATTTGGGAAATGTTGTCAGACATATTGCCACTTAGTACATTTTTGTCAAATTGATAAAACAATCATGATGAAACATATTTCGATTATCTCTGTCCCCAAACAAGTTGCATACAGCAGTCACAATGCTTCTAGTGACTGCATGTGTATTCTCTACATTGTTTCAGAATACTCCTCAAGCTCAGGGGGCTCCTGTTGATCAGTCAGCTGACCGCTGCCCACCAACCATCTACAGCACAGTGGAACTCCCTAAGCCTGAGGACCCTGAAACCATGGAGATGACTGCCGACGCCACACAACTCCCTAAGCCTGAGGACCCTGAAACCATGGAGATGACTGCCAACGCCACACAACTCCCTAAAAGCATCTACGCTCAGGTGACGAAAAAAACCATCAGGCATACTAGCACTAGTTAAATATAACTTTTGGAATTGGAAGATCATTATATTGCTTGAATGGCAGTTTTATTGAACAATTGATTGAAAAGGAAAGCTGGTGCAGTGTTGTGGATTTAGCTTATATTGTATTCTCCATTCCGGTAAGCAAATATAATTTAATGTTCAAAAGAAAATGTACTAACGAGTAATGAGAAGCCAAAAGTTGCTTGAAAATAAAGAATACATTTGATCATCAAGCTGTTACAAAACAGCAAACTCTGATTAAATGATTGATACAGTTAATGATTTGAACTGCGGTTGTGAGTATTATTTAAATAATGAAATCCTGTATTGTTGTATGTAAGTTACGGTACAGTTCAGTTAAGTTCAAAAAGCATCCATTGTCAAACATTTATTTTATTTTTACATTTGTCTTTACTGCTGCTACTGCCTTCAGGGATAAGTATGGCTCAGTGGTTAAGCATTAGACTGATGTTTAAGATAGCACATGTTATAATGCCCTTCCATACGTCGTTTTGCATAAAAGCGTCTGCTCAAAGAAGGACTGTTTGCATCCAAGTATAATACCATAAAGTGTTTATCTAATTATTCTGCTTGCTGCCTTCATCTCAGGTTATAAGGCTAGTATAGGATATTATGTGTATTATAGGTTTAGTTTACTGTATTGCTTATTATTTTGTATATTTAGGAGGCTTATTTTATTGTATTATATGTTAGTTTGTCATAGGTGTAAACTTGTTCTGAGTACTTATATGTCAGTGTTATGCCAGGTTGCTTTGCGTTGTCTTGTCCTAAGAATTTCAGTGCCCAGTCTGACCCTGTGTTGGTCTGTGTACCTGACAATAAAAGACTTGAACTTGAAGTATGGCTCAATGGTTAAGCATTAGACTGATGTTTAAGATAGCACTTGTTCTAATGCCCCTCCATACGTCGCTTTGCATGAAAGCGTCCAAGTGTAATACCATAAATTGTTTATCTAATTCTTCTGCTTGCTGCCTTCACCATTGGTTCTGTTTTACTGATATGTTGTGAGACAGTAATATGTTGTGAGACAGGATTATGTTGCTCAATGTTGAATTCATTCTTTGAAGATCAATGGGTCCAGTAAAAAGCAAAAATGCTCCTGAGTCTGTCAACCAATTTGTGTTAAAGTTAAAGTAAAGTGGGAGTCAGGTGGCTGAGCGGTTAGGCAAGCGGGCTAGTAAGGTTGAAGGTTGCCAGTTCGAATCCCGGCCATGCAAAATGATGTTGTGTCCTTGGGCAAGGCACTTCACTCTACTTGCCTCTGGGAGAATGTACCTGTACTTACTGTAAGTCACTCTTGATAAGAGCGTCTGCTAAATGTAAATATAAAGTTCCAGTTTTTGTCTAGAATAGATGGGGTCAGAGGGCATTGTCACTTTCTCGGCTCTCACATCTCATCACTCATTGGGACACACTGAAATACAGTGACATGACCTGATGTAAGAGGGTTCAAGTTACCCTTTCCCTGCTCCTGGGTTGATACTCTGATTGGTTAATATCTGATTGGTCAAACACTGTTTCCATTTTTCTCAGGCATCCATGTTTACTTTTCAGTCTCACCTCACCAGGGGTCATCGTCAAGGCTATCACATGGTCATTTGTATTAACTTTATTCATTGTATTTGTATTTACAGTGACATTAGTACATATTATAACTGTCAACCACAGTTATGGAAAAAAGTACTCTAGTTTTTCTCGAGATGTCCAAAAGCACATTTGCTATCACAGAGAAAGCGTGCATTTATTTATTAGGGATATTATTGATCATACAACAAATGTATCATGTCATAGATTATTAAACATAAACTACTTGGTTTTGCACAGTAGGCCTATACAGGCTCCACAGCATACAGGATCCTAAATGCATTTGTCTGTATTGGTAAAACAAACGAAGAATTATAACAATAACATATACAAAAAAAAGATTGATTATTTGTGATGAATATTCTATATTCTTCAGTTAGACGTGACAACATGAACTTGTTGACATAATGCAAAAATAAGTTGATTCTGGGATAAGTGTGCCTGTCATTTTAGGCTAGAAGCACCACCTTTTTAATGAGGCATCCTCATACTAAACATGCCACATGACTTCAGTTCTTCTTGCTGAGTTTCTCCATGATGTGGACCGTGAGGAGGGCAGAGACCATGAGGACCAAGCCCACAGAGAACAGCACGATCTTCAGCATGTACACAGACACACCAGCAGGGGGCATCCCTGAAAACAAAACACACAAACAGTACAGAGATGGTGAAGATCAGTACTTTCTGCATTTATGAAAAAAGGAGGGGGGTTGCAATCTTAGACTCTCTGCTTTGTATTCAGGTGTGTGTGTGTGTGTGTGTGTGAAAGAAAGAGAAAGACAGTGTGTTTGTATGGTTGCCAGGTTTACCTGTAGGGTAAAGAGTGCAAATCCCTTTAATCTCCTTGGTATCTTCTGCCCAGCTGACCTGGTTGCTGTGGTTACAGATGATGGACCCCCCAGATACATAGATAAGGAGAGGAGCAGTAGAGGTCACAACCCCTCCTCTGTCTCCTCCCTCCTGAGAGCAGGTGATGGTGTTACAGGTGGAGGAGACTGAGGTGTTCAGAGTTCTGCAGATCACAGTCATGTTACAGGGGTCAGCAGTGGAGGTGCTAGAGTCTAACGTCAGCACTGGTGGGTCAACTTTGTCTGGAAACACACACAAACACTATGGATCAGTAACACATAAAGTTGCAATGTTTTTCTTGTCTTTTCCATATTGGTAAAAGTACAAACAGCAATGTGTGTATCAACCTCTTCTTACTTTCATAGTGACCAGTAACCTAGAGATAGCTCATGTTTCATTTATTGATATATCTCTGTAATGTAAAGAGGGAAGAACAAAACCTACCTTGAACCACAATCAAATAGAAGTTCGTGATCTCTTCAGCTGAACGTGTCACTGTTACACTATAAGATCCACTGTCTGCCTCTTGAAGGTTCTTGATAAGCAGGGAGAAGTTTCTTTCTGAAATGTTTGCATTGTTTTTATACTTCTCTATGAAAGAACCTTTTGATATAGAGAAGTAATTCACTACAGGGTCAGAGTAGTTAAATTTCCACGATACAACTGATACCGTTTTTGGATCAACATGCTCCTTGAGATCCAGATGGACATCCTGGCCCTTCAGTACAAACACAGTGGTCTCCTCAGAGTAAACTGTGGAACAAACATAAATCAATTGTTATTAAATATAAGGTTTATTAAGCATGAGTGAACAACACTTGAATCCATGGATGATTCAGTAATGCAGCAGCAGTCATGTCAGTGACTAGTGAGGTGAGAGTGAACCAAGGAAGGATGTACAGTAGGTCTTGTTAGGGACAGTGTTAGTCAATCCATCTCCAAGTTGTACTTTGGTGGATTGTAGTTCTCGTTTGTATTAGTTTGTAATACTTATATACATCTATTTTAATTATGCAGGAGTAAGGAGTATGTGTATGTCATCGGCTTGTGCATTTATTTCAAGAAAGAGCTTAATTTCCACGCAGCAAGTTCCTGTTTCCTGTTTCATGTTTTATTGATTCTCTCAGCTTAACCCAAAGAAGAAGAAAAAATGAAACTATCAGTCAATACACTGAACACTTATTATGATGGCCAAAAAGGTTTTGTTCACACATTATTAAAATAATTGCAAATCCCTTAGTTGATAACAGCCAGTAGACTGAGAAGAAAAAACCTGATACAAAATGTAGATGGGAAACTATAGTTAACGGCAGTTAACATGTAATCATATGTAAATCATTAATAAACCTATCATTGAAACAAGTCACATTGTCAGTAACAGCAATACTGTTTAGGTACATACATATGTACGTTCTTACCTTGTTTATAGACAGTAGTTAGAGCTAGAGCTATGTACAGATGATGCAGAAACATCTTTATTGTAATGCGGAAATCAGGAAATAAGTCAACTTCCTATTCCGTTACAAGTCTGCCTCGCAACCACACTTTTTAAATCCACGTGGTCATAACTGCTTATGAACTACATATAATGAATACTTAATAATTATATGATAATTATTCACATAATAATTATGTGAATACATAACCACCACTGACAATCAGTTTGGCTTTAAGCGCAACATAGTACCGACCTATGTATTTATGCTCTGAAAGAGGCAGTAGACACATAAAAGGCAGGGCTCTACTATTCTTAAAGGGTTTATTGATGCATCCGAAGCATTTGACCGCGTCCACCACTGTAAGCTGTTTAATAAGCTCAAGATTAGGGGTGTGCCCAGTAGCTTAGTACGCATCCTAGCTTACTGGTAAGATTGCCTTGTTTTTATATTCTTCTAAGACAGGATCTTCTAACATAGGGACATATCTCACAACAACGTTGTCGTAAAATTTCCATAACATCACTAATATTTCATCCTGATTAACTTGCTTCTTGAGTTCCAGACGGACATCCTGGCCCTTCAGTACAAACACAGGGGTCTCCTCAGAGTAAACTGTGGAACAAACATAGAGCTCATGAACTCTAAATTTGTACTGTCCATTGTGGAATTGATTTACAAACTCATATAGGTGACAGTGCAAATGACCCCCAAGAATCAATAAAGTACTGCGTACTCTAATCCAATGGTTTAATCATCAGAATGGATCAACACTTACCTGACAATGGTCCAATACTGCTCAGTAAACTAAAAAGCAGAAAGAAAGCCATCGTGGACATCTTGGTGGTCTGTGACTAATGTGTTCCGTTTACTACGTCTGTGTGTCTGAGGTGGTTTCTTATTGGTCTGTACCGATGACACTCACTGTGACTTTTAGAAATACAGCAATACTCGGTCAGACCTTGTTGAAGGCCAAAACATGTTAGCTGAATCTGAGGGAATTCTTGATGCACATGCATGACTTTAAGTCATTGATCATGTAACTGGAGTCATTATACTTTAATGAATCTGTGTTGAGGTAGGCTTTATATTTTAAAAGTGGATCTTGTTGAAAGCTGCTTCCTGTTTTTGCTGTTGTGCACTTCCTGTCTATAACCACACAGCTACATGGCCATCACTAAAGATGAGCTTTGCTCAAGCGGCCTGAAGTTGTTTGTTTCCAATGGTCGTTTCCTCAAAACTATGTTAGCAACACCCAGAAGCTGAATGCAGGCAACATTTAAACGACCGCAAAGTCGCTCAAGGTTTCACACACAACTTGTTTGACAGTGAATATGAAAGAAAGTCTGATCAATCTTGTACTGTTCTTCAGATATCAACTTTTTTTCCGATTGTAACATGCAGTTACTATCACTATCATTGTGTCATGGCAACTTTACGTGACTGTACTGTATTGTCTACAGTATGAATCCAGATGTGATTTATTACATGGGGTTAAAACTCCTCCAGGGTTGTGGACTCCTCCCCTCCAGGGTTGATAATCTGTGTCAGGATCTGTCTGGTTATAAACACGCTCTCCTTATAAGAAGCTCCATCCTCCATCCTCAGCTGTCAGTCAGTTGCCTGACTGGATTCAGGCAGCCTGCTGGCTAAACGCCTGTCACATTTCTCCCATATACATTCCTCTGGACTTCCTGCCCATGTACATTGTTGGTACGTTAAGCAACTCACCCAGGCACTCATTTCATCAAATCATGTAGACACTGAATTGTGTCTGGTCAGATGGTGCAGTAGCCAGTCTGGCAATACTCCAATGTTGGTCAGTCATACAAGAACAAGACAGGACAGCTTGGTCATCTGGCACCTTTTATGGACACAGAAAACATGTTCTGTGTGTGTTTGGTTTTCCTCTTTGTGTGTCTATATTTGTATATTTCTTATTGTTCAACACCGATGGTGCATTCTGTAGTTTCTAGAAATACATGAGGTCTAGAGGCCATACTTGTATACATGAAGCTGTACACGCTACACTAACGCAGGGAAAAGTTAGGCTAGTAGAAATGAAAGGCAGCAATGATGTGCATGCATGACAGTAAGAAATATACAGTTGCTAAACCAAACAGATGCAATGATAAAATATTACATATAATGGGACCAGCTCAAATTAAAGTTATACGTTTATGTTTTTTGTCAACTTTCAAGAAGAGCAAAATAATTAACACAAATATTTTTTGTGGAACTTGTGTTTGAACTGCAATGCACTGCCTGTCTACAACCACAAATCAAGATCTGAGGCTGGGGTAATGTTTCACACTTTTACAGAAGCGTTGTTATATGCATTCCCATTCAGTTTTTCTGACACTTAAGAGGAACTAAAATCACATTGCAAATGGCCCATAATGTTGTTTCACATGAGGGTACTAGAGGACTAGTTTCCATGGATGGAGTTCATCCATGGTTCATCACATGACTTATGACACCCCTCCCTCCTTTCCAGGGTTAGAACTCACACATGGTTTTAGTCTCCCTTTTAAGAACCCTCTATCCAAGCAGTAGACCTAACTGGCTTGCTGACTGACCAGCTTGCTAAATGGCTGCAACATCTCTGCTCCTTCTGCTTCTCTGTACTGTTTCACATGAGGTCATCCTGCGGCCAGGTAGGCCTTCACTTGAATTATCTTTACATTATCTTTACATAACATACTTAACATTTTCATAGTACATTGGTGTGATGTATGTGTGCTCTGTGTGGGAAGGGGTGGTGGTAAAAGCTTCTTTGTCAGTTTATTTTTGAATAGAAGGATGTGCAAATAGTTCAAGTCTTTAATTGTCAGATACATAGAACAACACAAGGTCAGACTGGGCACTGAAATTCTTGGGACAAGACAACGCAAAGCAACCTGGCATAACATAACATATAAGTACTTAGAACATAGATTACATCTATGATAAGCTAAAAAAAGCTTGCATGCGTATTTCTGTTATCTCGGAGCACACTCTTCTTCTTACCACACCCTTGTACTCTGTGAATAGACCAGGGTTCTTAAAATAGACTTTACATATGTCTCTTAGAACATCCCTCCTGCACACCCTGTCCTCTTCTGATGAGGGATGCGTTCTTTAGGGAGGAAAGTTTGATTGTAGTATAATAATATTGACAACAAATACTGGTAATACAGGATAAGGAACATGGAGTAACAGAGGTTAGCAGAAGGGCTGCGTGAACGGCATGCCACATATGGAATACAAAGGACCCTGTTCTTTCCTACATCTCTATTGACGCTGATCCTACGAATACGAAACCAAATCCTAACAATTAGACTGTCTGATAGAAAAACGGGTGACACCTGCTCGCTGATAACCCAGGCTATGATGTGTAATCTGCTTGATGAGATGTGGACCCATGGGTATTCTTACCTAGTCCTTCTCCAGACGGGAGGGGAAAAACTGAGGGAATCTGAAGACAAGGGAGTCAAAACTCACTCAGGTCTTATTGTATACAAAAACATGTCTTACTCACTTATCACCAACCATATCTGTAACAGTAACAGTAAACCATTTGATTCAGCAAGGTGCATGGCAAAGTAAAAGTCATGGTTTATTCTATAAACTTTGTAAAATAATGTATTATATAAATGTTAAAGATCCGCTGTGGAGATCAATAGTAGCCAACATCATGTAAACTCATGGCTCATAAAATAAACACTTCACGTGGCTGTTTTACCATTCCACACTGTGACCCGTGACAACACCCTGGCATTTCTGGAATAAAAAAACAGTAATTAATCTGTAATTAATTGTCTGTTGTATTCAAACAAAAATCCCTTGCAACTGTGTCTCCCCTCCCAGTGGACAGTGCAGACGCCCCCATTCTCGCTGTCAAGGGGGGCTCGGTACAGCTGGACGTTCAGGCCAGCCTCGAGGGCATGGACATCGAGTACATCTTCTGGAGGTTCAACCTCACGCACAGCGTGTTGCGCTACAGCAACGAGTCCAAAAACCCTCTGAAGGTCTACCAGGAGTACGAGAACCGGGTGGACCTGAACCCCAAGACCTACACTCTGGTTCTGAAGAACCTGCAGGAGACGGACAACGGGATCTACAGCGCCAAGATGACAGACCACCGTGGGTACGAGAAGGACGTGGCTAAGCATGAGCTGCACGTTCACGGTGAGTGTCCGCACCGTGGTATCCATGGTTTCTGTCGGTGTTCAGAAGTGAACATACATGGCATTGAGTAGCATTTCGTAATGTTTTCTAACATGGCTTACGATCTTGGTATATTGCTCCTAGTGTGATAGTACAACATGCTGGCAGCATTCCCTTTGGTAACGTGTGATGCTGACCCCTGACCCCCTGGTCTCTCCTGTGTCCCAGAGGCAGTCCCAGACCTGGAGTTCACCATGCTGCTCCTCTACTTCAACTCCACCGAGGGCTACTGCAACGTGTCTGTGAGCTGTGCGGCCGGGGCCAGCACCGTGGCCTACACCTGCGACCCGGGCGGCTGCACCCAGGACCTGGCGGTCCTCGTCACGCCCCAGCTGCTGCTGGGCGTCACCGGGGCCGACGGCACGGTGGCCTGCAACGCCAGCAACCTGGTCAGCGCCAGGAGCCGGTGGGGCCGCATGAGTGACGTCTGTGAGTGTCGGAGCGTTGGTTCACCGGGTGCTACGCCGATACCGGAATACCTCACTTGGCAATGGTCTAGCTGTGCTTGGCGATAAAAGCGGAGGTATAAAAGTGAAGCGTTCTTCTGTAAAAGCAAAGCAATGACAAAGGTGTTACTGTGTGTTTGTGTTTGTGGGGCTCTGCATGTGTGTGTGTATGTGCGTGCATCCGTGCATATGCATGTGTGTTTGCATGCGTGTGGTCATGTGCACTTGTGCATGTGGGCACATGTGTGTGTGTGTGTGTGTGCACGTGTGTGTGTGCACATGTGTGTGTGTGTGCGCGTGTTCCTCCCCAGGCACAGAGGAGCTGGTCTACTCTCCCATGTCTCTGCTGGGGCCCGCTGTGATCCTGGTGGACATCCTCACTGGCCTCCTCCTCATCTACCTCCTTCTCTACTGCCTGGTCATCAGACCCAAACACACTGGAGGTACCACCAGCACGTCACGACTCCATTCAATCACAGTTACTAAATACACATATTCATTTCAATGACTAATTACAATCACTCATTACGATGACTAATTCCACCCGAGCCCCTCCTTTCAGTAATAAACTTGAATCACATTTCCTGTGTATCAACAGTATTCACCACCACAAAGAAAATGAAATGTGCCTCCATCGAGGTAAGTCTTTTGAGATGATCATGTTGTTACCACATTTATCTTTCTCAATCTACATTTTCTGTTTATCAAATTATGTGTGCTCTTTTCACAGTTGCTGCACGTGAATGAGTTTGAGAAAGTGTTGAAGGACCCCACCCTCCCAGACTATCTGAGAGGAGCAGCCATCTATAGCATATCACGCGGGAGGAAGCCCCCTCTGCCTCGCCTGGGAGACCCCATACTAGACCACACAGACACCTACACACTGGCCAGACTATAGACCCCAGGAATGTCTCAATAGTGGGAGTTTGAAAGACAGACTGAGGTGTAGTTAAACCTCTTGCCCACAAGAAGGCAGGTTTGCGAAAACTAAAATAGATGTTGAAGCCATGTTGAAGAATCGCATCTTATTGGGGATAGAAAAATAAGCTTTTGACATGTTTACATGTGACTCACAGCGCTGTCTTGGTCAATCCTTGTTCAACTTCCTAATATCAGACTTTAAATCTGGGTTAAGAAGAGATGAAACTTAAAGATAAAAGCTTGTTAAAATGCACTTTATACATGTATTCTATTTAATTTTCGTGAAATGGATGCTTTGGCCTGTCTGCCCTTTTCTTCTTGCCATTTTCCTTAAAACTGTTTCCTTTGGCAGGTTTATTTACAGGTTTCTTTCCTCCTATACTGGATTTGCAGTGTAGAAGGAAGTTGAGGTGCTGGATCCTAATAACCAATCATTTTGTTGACATGTTGCATTGTATTATTGAAATATTTTGTTGCAACTTTGGTTAACACATTTAGGATGTCAATTGTTTGTCAAGCATAGTATTTCACAAATTGTTGAGGACGTCACCCACTCTACAGTAATCCGTGGTTTTACCAGAAGAAACTTTAGTTTGTTTGGTCGCAGTGGGTGACAAAAGTTAGCATTTTAGTATTTTATTGATTCTATGTGTAAGGCTGGGTGTCAACCTGACCCCACCTCTCCTATGCTAAAATCTGGAGTTGCTCGACAGGGTCTCAAATTGATGGCTCTCACACCCCATTGTGTAACTTACTGTAGCATTGCTAGTCATATGTTGATAAGTAAGGGTCAAGAAGTGGTCTTATTGGTTGTTCTTGTGTATAAAAGGAATGGTGAAGCATTGTTCTGTGGATTCTTCATCTCCTGAGACCTTCTCCTCAGCTCTGGCTTGTCCTTGTATTCAGTCTCCTTCCTCACATCTTGCTTTCTATCTCTGGTTTACAATAATCATGGTAGCATAGGTAAGAGTTAACCTTCATTTTGTAACATGTTTGCCTTGTAATTGATTTCATTCATTTGCAATGTTATTAAATGTATATTTCATTTAACCTTACTTTGACCATTCTTGCTCTGATTTAACCCATAGAGTCAAATAACTGTAATTCCATTGGTATTGGTATTATTTGGTTTGTGTTAATACACTGTTCAGTTTTCCATCTTACTTTAAACCATAGTGGAATTAGTTTTGGTTGTTTGGACAATATTTAACCCCCTACATATGGGACCAGTAATGCTACAATAAATTGAACAGTACTTCATTTCAATTGTAGCTGCAAAATTAATCATGAATGTCTGGTCACATTAACACACCAATAAAACTGAAAAATGTCTAAATGTCCCAAATTAGATTGACTTTTTGTCATATAAAAACCACATGATTACATATACACCACTGCTCATAGTTTTCTTCTTGACTGCTGTTCCTTTCAAAACCACAAGATGGCGAAAGCGTGTTGCAGCTTGTGACCGTGGCCAGCCCTCTCCTCAGTCCCTCAGCCTCTTAGCCTCCTGGAGACAAAGACAGTGACATCATCTGCAGAGGAACAGAGGGTGTACAAAGGACAAACGTCTTGGAATGCATGACATCACTCTCCCACCATATGATGATATCACAGCTCGAAAGATTAGTGCAACATGGAAGACTAATACAGCCGACAGTCTGTAAGGTTGACAATAAACTCGCTGAATGGGAATTAGGAGTGGAATGGGATGACGTGAGTGGCGTGCAGCAAAGGTTATATCTGCAGTTCTTCCTCTCCAGAACAGGTTGAGAGAGCCAAGGAGAGGAGGGCGATGGCGTCACGACTCCTACAACACCAGCGATGAAGCCCATGACCTCTTCCTCTCCTTTTCTCATTTCATGTCTGTCTCTCTCTCTCCATTTCTCGGTATGCATTCTCTCTCCCAGCTCTTTACCATCTCTCTCGCTCTTCTTCTGTCTGTGCTGGAGAATGGGGGGGGGGTACACCTGACTGTTCCCTCTCAGGCCTGTGTCTATCATAAAGGCCCAACTATAAAATACTAAGTTTTTTTTTTTTTACAATCCGACTTTCAGATACAAAATTCGATTTTGTTGGCTGAATTTGACTGTTTTTTGTTCTTTCCCCAACACTTTGACGATTTGTTTCCGAGTCATAGATGATGCATGTCAGTGCATGAAAAAAAGGGGTTGTAAGTCCTCATTTTGAGACCCGGCTGCATTTTTCAGGCAAACTGGTAGAAAAAACAAAGACATAAAGGAGACAGTGTCATTGATCTTATGAAATCTGTGTCATTTCTTTATTTTCTGTAATACTGTGGAAAAATAATTACATACAATTTGAAAAAATACCAAATAAAACAAATACAGAGATAAAAGAAGAATAAAAGGAAGAATTTAATCATATGTTTGTTTTTGTAACTTTTCTCTTAGTTATACAGAGAAACAAATACTGAATGTGAAACCAATAACAACAATAACACAGGATATAATCCTATTATAGTCCTATTTTAACAAATAAAATAAAAAACTTGATTGTGACAGGAATGAAATGGAGGAAATACCCAGACAAACACACACACACACACACACACACACACATTTTTTTCTAAGTGCAAAGATGATATAAAATCCTTCATAGCACTGATCAGAATTGTCATAACAACGAGCAGGAACAAATTCCAGAATCATGGCGGTTCCCGAAGCAGTTAGTTAGTGAGCGTCACCCACTCAGCAGCTGCATGCAGCATTAGTGTCTTCGTGTCCTAAGGCCTCATGATGTCTCCATTACTCTGTCTCTCCATCTGTCCCTTGCTTCCATTTATAGAGCCCCAGCGACCCTACGACCACGCACGTCGCACACACACTTTCACAACACTCGAGGTCATCAATACACATTCACAAGCACACACACACACACACACACACATACACACACAAACTGTACACACAAATGTCTGCTGCATTTGTTTGTCTGCTTACGTTTTTTGCACAGTCTTTTGGCACCCACATGAGATTCAAAACCCTACTGTAAACCACATCTGACAGTCCTGGTCACAGACAGCACACCACAGGACCGATCAGAACGCCTGCCCGCTCTCCCCCTTCAGCTGAACCTGGGCGGGGCTTGGGCTGGGTTTAGTCTGGGCAGGAAAGAGTTGCTCGCTCACTTATGACTGGGTTATGCAGTCATTTTGGCCACAAACACATATTTACCAGTCTGCCTTTTCTATGATAACCCCATTCACAAAAGAACAAAATAAATACGTTTGAACATATCCTTTCATTCTTCGATCGTTGATGTCAAACCATGATGTTTTACAATAAACATAACATGACGAGAAGCACACAGATTTTTTTGTAAAGGAAAGGCATTTATAAAATCCAATGGACGATGAACATGATTGGAATGCGCTTATGAAGCTATTATAATGTTTCGAAACAGAAGATTGCATCCTTCCCCCAGTCACCTGGACACACACACGTCTATATATGTACAACTATATATCTAATCTACTCCTATTGTACTATAGGTAAGAGAACTGTATCAAAAGCTACTAAAGAAGACCTAGAGAAGGTGACCTAGAGGAGGAGGAGGTATAAAGTGTGGTTTTGGATTCCTTTCTCTCGGCTCATCGCCTTCTGTGGATGCAACCTAGTCCCAAATAGAGCTACAGACCCTAGACCCTAGACCCTGGGCTCGAAGACCACAGATCTTAGACTGAGCTGCAGCTGAACAGCTGAGGTACCGCATTAGGGACGGTAACATCCGCCTTCCTAGCCAGAAGAAGAATCACTCTCAAGCTCCAGGGTTGATGTCTGGGTTTATTAGTGTCAGGCAGGGCTACTCCTCACACGAGCAGTATGCTCAGTGTGTCAGGTTGTGTCTAGGGTTGCCTCTAGGGGCTGGGCCAATGCAGGAACCTCACCACCACCACCACCGCCATTATTTGACCTTTTGTCCAGGTACCTGTTTTCTCCAAGTACTGGTTCCTGTTCGACCTCCCTCCATCCATGACTACCCACAATCTTCTCTGAACAGTCAAGATTGGACAATTCAATGTCAAATCAAATGATGATTGTCAACATCCTATATGCTGTAGATACATTGATGACATGGTCTGAGTTCGCCCCATTCTCCAAGTCCCTTTTCCGATCTACTTCCTCAGAGTAATATGGTTAGACTTCAAGCCTTGATGAACAAAGTCCTCATCCGAAAGACCCTTCATATTTTTAAGGAACCCTTTATGCGAAAGCCAGGTTTAATAATGGTCATAACCACAGATAAGAGTGCACAGAGTAGGATGCCATTTACTGAGTTTGCCGTTCGCCATCTGGCAACTTAGCAGACTAAGGTTTTCGAATCTCTTAGGTGACTCAGCAAATCAATCGTTCAGCTGATGACGTTGTACCCCCCCCCCCCCCCCCCGTTCTCCCCAACTCCACACAGCCCTCAACACAGAATCCTCTGAACATCTATTTAAAAAGTGAATGTCACTCGAACATGTCTCAGAACCTTTGGTCCACAACTCCTTATAAAAATATTACAAAATGTTTGTAAATGCCTTTTTTTCAGCTTTCGATATAAACATGGAAAAAGGTCCTATTCTACTGTGCTGGGGAACGAGGAACACGTAAATATTGGGAGGATTGGGAAGATATTGGTACAAATTGCAAAGATTCGTCAAATGCAAAATCTGCTTTCTTCAAACGTACAGTATCGACCTCAGGTGAAATGCGCATACAGAAATGCAACCTCACAGAGTATAAAAAACGAGGAAGGAGATAGAGGAACTTGCTACAGCTTTGTCTCTCGAGTACAAGTGGCATGTAACAACAAAAAATTCACTTCTTTGTTTGTAGTCAGTGATCTTGGAGTATGATGAAAGCTTCTGTGTTTGGCACCCGCTCGACACATCACGTTGCTTTTAGTCAATCGCTGACGTTTTTCGAAGGCCACCCTAACATCTTCCTCTCTGATCCAGGGTGGCACTCCTCTGTCATGCCAGTAACGATGCCAGTTTGTCATCAAACTGGGAGGGGGCAGTGGTAAAAAGTGCCGCACTTCCAAAGCGCGAGACGTCACCTTGCTGTGATGCTGCAAAATCGCAAGAATGTCTCTGTGTGTGTGTGTGTGTGTAAAGATGTAAGACTTTGTCATCGTGTAACGGTGTGGGAACGTGTGTCAGTGTGCATCATTGGGATCACTTCTTTAAATCCTTATATAACACTTTTATACAAGCTAATTATTCAAACGGTTAAGAAACCTAATCTTCAGCTGGGTTTATTTACAACAATGAAGTGAATGAGAGGCAAGCTAGATGGAGTCGCACAGCGAGAGGAGGAAGAAAGGGATGAAATGTCGCAGGGTGCATTCTTCCATCCCTATTCATCCTCATCCCTTCTTGTGGAAAGGTACTTTCAGACTTTTCTCATCACTTTGTGTCTATCCTGTCTGGACTGTGGCTGTCACTGCTCCTGCAGCAAAACAGCCCATAATACAACGTTTGAGAGAAACCCTGTGTGAGTGCACTGTATATTAGATAGAGAAACAGTGTATAGCGTTATATAGAAAAGGATAGATATGCTGTATAGGGTTATGGGAGGGTCCAAATATGAATGCATGTATGAATTTTGTGTTTGTTGTTTTATGGTAAGTCATTGTGTGTGTAGGTGTATATATAACTGTGTGTGTGTGTGTGTGTGTGTGTGTGTGCGACCACTGCTCCACTGAGTGTCTCTCACACATGAGTTTGCATCCTCTGTGTGTGTCTGTGGGTGTCAGAGGGAGGGGAGGAGTAGGAAAAACGAGTGGAGCTTCCGTACTTCCCGAGCCCAGGTTCTGGTCCAGCACCAGCTCCAGACCCTGGTCCTGGCCCCGGCCCCGGCCCAGGCCCTAGCCCAGGCCCAGGCCCTGGCCCCGGGCCGGGTCCTACCCCTTGTCCTGTCGGGTACATCTCATAGGCTGGCCCTCCCTCCAAGGGCGGGGCAAAGCCCATTCGGTAGGTGGGGTACTGGGCGGGATAGCCATAGTTGTCATAGGCCAGCTGAGTGCTAGCATCCAATAGGCCGCAGTCTCCGGGGAAGTCTCCGGTCTGCGGAGCGGGATTGGGCGGGGCCTGTTGGCTCTGGGCTGCCCTGGTGAAGGTGTTGAACTGCGCGTAGCTGGCATGGGACATCCTGGAGGGGGGCCGGGGGTCATAGCAGCCTGCCCGCGAACCTGGCACTCCGCTGGGGGGCACTGCCCCGCTGGCCCCCCCTGCAGGCCCGCTGGAGGCGGCGCCGGACGGCCCCCCACCCAGGTTGGGGGAGCGGAACTCCCCCTGGTAGAGGATGGCACGGGACTGGGGGCGGGCCTCGTCGTGGGTGGTGGCACGCACGTTGTAGTAGCCATTGGTGGGATCCTGGAGGATAGCAATAAGACAAGAGTGAGCTCAGATTCCTGTCCCGGAATTCAACTTGTGTTGTGTATATGGGTGTTTTTACGTATAAGACGATATCATGTATAAATACATGTCTCATATCATACATTAAATCAGATCCATGGCAGTTTGCTTTGTTGGGACACTTTCCTCCAGTGGTTTCTCACCTTGAGCTCATACTCTTCGCGTGTGTCCAACGATTCGCTTCGCAAGTCCTGCTTCAGGTCCATGTCGTCTTTGAAGGGCTGAGTGGAGGGAGAGAGGGAGACAGAGGGCAAAAACTAAACCATCAAACGACAAAACACACACACAGAGAGAGGGAGGGAGAGAAAGGAGAGAAGTAGGGAGGGAGGAAAGAGGAAAAGAGAGTTTCAGGCTTTTCGTTTGGAGGAAAGCAGAGCAACAAAAAGGTTAGTTCTGAGGTTGGATGAGTCCTGGGATAGTGGATTGTTTGCAGGTCAAAGTGGGGCAAGCTCTAATTATATGTCTTCCAGCCTTCCTCAAAGTAACAGAACTTCCAGGCTTTAAGTCTTAAAAGAAACAAGACTATGTCTAAGAACTTACGTAATTATGCTATGAGACCATGGCTATTGGTGTGCTTAACAAGAACAAGAGTGAGAGTGAGCCCTTTGACCAAACAAAGATTCAATTTTAAGGAAGCCTTTTCAATCAATGTTCTTGACCCAGTTCTTTCAGACAAATTGTGCTTTGTCACTTGTTTTGTGTGAGTGTGTGTGTACAGTACGTGTCAGTGTGTGTGCCCTCGCACACTTGCACGCATGCCGAGAGGAGGTCTGTGGTAACAGACATGCCCTGTAGGAAACTCACAGAGTACATGGCTTTAACCATGCGCGTTGCCGTGGATACGCTGGCGGAGTCTTCCTCCAGACTATGGGTCTCCTTGTTGACCGTCTCTACCTTGATGTCAGGTTTACCCAGCGTGACCCCACGGCGACCTGGAAGCAGAACCCGAATGCGTCAAGTACACGCAGGAGATATGTCCGACATATGGTACAGTCATGGGAAGGGAGAGAGAGAAACAGAGATATAGAGACAGAGAGACAGACAGAGACAGAGCTATAAAGACAGACAAAGAGAGAGAGAGACTGAGACAGAGAGAGCGAGGTATATAGAGAGACAGATAGATAGAGAGAGAGAGATAGAAAGAGACAGGGAGAGCGAGGTATATAGAGAGACAGATAGATAGAGAGAGAGAGATAGAAAGAGACAGGGAGAGCGAGGTATATATAGAGAGAGAGATAGAAAGAGACACAGACAGGGAGAGCGAGGCATATAGAGAGACAGGCAGACAGGGAGACTCGGTAAGCACTGACTGCCTTTGCGTTGGCGGTAGAGGAAGAGAGCGAGGGCCAGCAGGAAGAGCAGCAGCAGGATGGAGGAGCCCACGGTCCCTCCAGCGATGATCCCCACAGGCACCATCTCTGTCAGACACACAGCGCCGTTACAACCCCCCACCGCCACACCCCCACGCCCCCACACCCCCACACCCCCACACCGCCACACCCCCACACCGCCACGCCCCCACGCCGCCACACCCCCACGCCGCCACACCCCCACGCCGCCACACCCCCACACCCCCACGCCGCCACACCCCCACACCGCCACACCCCCACGCCGCCACACCCCCACACCCCCACGCCGCCACACCCCCACACCGCCTGACCTCGCGTTCCAGTTCTATTCCGGTCAGGAAGCCATGTCGCAAAAAAAAAACAACCGACTCAAGACCTTCCAACATCTTGGATTTCAATCAATGATCTCTGCTTTCGTCAGACCTCTCGCTTCACCTTGATATTGCGCAATCACGGCAGCCACGTGTAAATCCTGTATTGATTTAAACAATGATTACTGAACTACCAGACCGTTTCATTGGGTTGCAGCAGACCAGCACCAACTCCTTCCAAATGTCAATAAGACGTCAATAAGACGTTATGTCAGGGAAGGTTATGACTAGGGTTAAATCTCTTCATCCAGACTCTTACTGACACGTGGCTCATCTTCTACACTGTACTGGATTACTTCAGGTACAGTACTGTCCTTAGTGTACAAGCTTCAAAAGAAGGCTTTTGGGATAGAGGGTCAAGCGATGTGTGTATGCAGGTGTGTGTGTATGCAGGTGTGTGTGTGTGTGCAGGTGTGTGTGTGTGTGTATGCAGGTGTGTGTGTGTGCGTGTACCGTTCTCCTCCAGGGTGATGATCATGGTGCCGGGTCCGAAGGCGTTCCAGGCCGTACAGTTGTAGGGGGAGTGGAAGTCGGACTCCATCACGTTGTTGATGGTGAGGGTGGAGAGGACAGCGCCCCCTTGGGACTGGGGCTTGCTCTGCTCCACGGTGTACCTCTCCAGCAGGGTGCCCTTCTCCTTCTCCCACACGTTCTCCTTCCACGCCCAAACCTGCAGGACCGGACACAAAGGCAGACACACACAGGCAGACACACGCACACACACAGGCAGACACACGCACACACACAGGCAGGGCAGACACACACCCCCACAGAGGCAGACACGCACACACACACACACACACACACAGGCAGACACACACAGGCAGACACACACACACACACAGGGCAGACACACACCCCCACAGAGGCAGACACGCACACACACGCACGCACACACACACACACACACACACACACACACACACACACACACACACACACACACACACACACACACAGGCAGACACACACACACACACACACAGGCAGACACACACACACAGGGCAGACACACACCCCCACAGAGGCAGACACGCACACACACACACACACACAGGCAGACACAAGAGATTGAGTGGATGGAGGTCTTTGAATCGTGCTATGCCTAGCAGAGCACAAGACAGTCACTCACACACACACACGCACGCACACACAGCCAAGGACACACCCCGCTGCGGCAGGTGAACACGAGCAATAAAAAGTCCAGCAGGTTTTTCTACTTAAAATCTGCTGAAGCAGTTATACTATTAAATATGAAGAATGGATGCATCAAATATGCATAGGCCCACATGTTGTGCTAATGTACCTTTTAACCTGGAAAGAGGCAGGAGAAGGGTGGGAGTGAAACAAAAGATTTCAAATCATTTCTCCAGACCCCATTACACTTCACACACACACACACACACACACACACACACACACACACACACATATACAAATGTACCCGTAGAAACACACACGCAAACAACCAGACACTCACACACAGTACACACAAATACCAACTGCAATACCCCACAACACACACACCCAAGCGTGGCAATCCTTCATATTTCATAGGTCCTCTGTTTCTGCATTAAACTAAAATGATGATGTCGTGTCACATTATACACTCACAGCACTCACAGAGGGAGGGGCCAGAGTGGATTTGATAAAAGCCCAGATTTGTGTCATGTCTCCATTCCTAGACTGGATAATTAACACTGAAAGGTACAGAACTTTTCTCTCTGTCTCTCTCTACCATCACTCTCAAATGACTCTCTCTCTTCACTTTTCAACCCTCTGCCAACATTACAATGTACATTTTCTCTCTACAGTATCGTTCTCTTTTTGTTTCAATTGTTCTTAGTTTTTTAAATATTTTTTTTACACATTTCTTTTGGTAAACATCAGAAATGTTGGTTCTGTTATTGTTTCACTAAGAAGGGTGCTACAGTACATATCATTATTTGGCTGTACTCAGTCGCAAAGGGCTTATTACGTAAAAGGGGAATTAAATACACTTGAAACATATACCATGGAGCTAAACTGTTTAAGACATTTTACGTTACAAAATGTACAGAGTTTGCACTGCAGCACTCACAATCTTATCAGGAGGGGGAGTGCTGGCGATAAAACACTTGACCTCTCCTTTCTCCCCTCTCACTGCGTACTGCACAGACTCACTGGAAATGATGGGAGGACCTGAGGGAGGGAGGAGAGAGAGAGAGAGAGAGAGAGAGAGAGAGAGAGAGAGAGAGAGAGAGAGAGAGAGAGAGAGAGAGAGAGAGAGAGAGAGAGAGAGAGAAAGAGAGAAAGAGATCAAGTGAAAGGGGGAGGGGGTTAAGAGAGAGAGAGAAAAAAAGAGTCAGATACAGTGATAAGATAGCAGACCTTACAGTATTGTGTCTTCGTTTAATGAGCATGTAACATTGTACAGGAAACTAAATTTAGAAGTACATTATTCACTGCATGACACTGTGTTGTTCGGCAGAGTATCTGTGACAGGAACTGACCATTGACGGTGAGAGTGACCTCTGTCTCACCCACTCCTATCCTGGGAACGATGGCCTTACACACATATTGACCTGCATCTGCCTGGCTCACTGACTTCAGGTACAGCTGGTTGTTGTTACTGAGGACCTATAAACGCACACACACACACATACACCCACACATGCCCACACACCCACAGAGATGTAGATTGTTAGAGAGGAAAAGGGAGGAGATGGAGGGAGGAGGGAGAGATATACAGATATTTAATTCATAAAACATGTTGGTTTTCTCGGCAGGCTCCATTACATTTCCTGGGGCCCTCTTTTTTCACTCGTTCAGCATGAATTAAAGATTCAGGGTTTGAATGTGCAAGTTCATCCTGAACGTGTGGTTTAGAGCTCAATAAACATTTACACAGTTGTGGGTTAGGGTTAGCAGACTTTAAAGGATTCACGGATTTGAGGCGAGCGAAACGCATTGCAGAATGAAAGATTAGGACGGATGCTTCAGGCTCAGAAGTGATGTACGGGTCAAGTTGCAGTGTGTGCGGCGAGTGCACCGTGTGTGTGCGCTGTGTGCGTGTCAGCGGTTGCGTCTCTGAGGGTGTGTGTGTGCAGCGTGTGATGCGTGTTCGTCTCACCATGCTGGAGCCCTTCTTGGTCCAGGTCAGGGTCAGGGGGGGGTTTCCTGACCACTTGCAGTTGAGCGTGACGTCAGAGTCGAGGTCCACCGTCACTGGCCTGGGCTCCACCACTAGGATAGGACCGACTAGGAGAGATGGGGGAGGGGCCAGATGAGAGAGCAACAGAGAGAGAGAGAGAGAGAGAGAGAGAGAGAGGGAGAGAGGAGAGAGAGAGAGAGAGAGAGAGAGAGAGAGAGAGAGAGAGAGAGAGAGAGAGAGAGAGA
Source organism: Osmerus eperlanus (assembly GCF_963692335.1). Classification (NCBI taxonomy): domain Eukaryota; kingdom Metazoa; phylum Chordata; class Actinopteri; order Osmeriformes; family Osmeridae; genus Osmerus; species Osmerus eperlanus. The sequence goes on from NC_085033.1 coordinate 6,561,002, forward strand.
GAGAGAGACAGTTGAGGGGAGATGAGAGGGGAGCAGATGGAGAAGTAACCTTGAGTAAATGACACACACAGTCCTTTGTGTACTCTTTCCATCTATCCTTCCATCCATTCATCCATCCATCCAACATTCATCCATCCATCCATCTGTTCATTAATCAATGTATCCTTCCTGAGAGACATCGAGACACAAACAGCTAAAACACTGTAAAATAACCAGCCAGCCAGCAAGTAGCCAGCCAGACATAGTCAGCCAACCAGAAAGGCAGACGGACAGAAGGACAGATAGGCAGGCAAACAGACAAACAGCCAGACAGCCAGACAGACAGACACATTGCTAGTTAAACAGACAGAGAGCCAGACAGACAGGTGGCCAGCCAGCCAGGGGTGAGGGAGGAGTCGGTACTCACAGTGGACATCGACCAGGATGCTGACGTTAGTGCTGCCCACGGCGTTGAACACCTGACAGGAAACAGGCTCCGTGAAGAAGGAGTGGTCGGCCGTGGTCATGAACACACTCTCTCGGGCCCCCTCCAGGAGAACACCCCCCTTCGCCCACCTGAGACACACACACACACACACACACATGAGCACACACCCTCACACACACGTGAGCACACGGACGTACCCATACACACATGCACACATATTCCCACATGACTGTACTGAGATGCTCCCAAAGTTCACAAACACACACACACACACACACACACTTCACCGAGCATACACACACTAGCCACACACCTGTATCCCATGATGGGGGGGTTGGCATGTGCCTGGCAGGTGAATATGACTCTCTCTCCCTCCAGGACTGAGCGAGGCTCTATGGACAATGTTACAGTGGGGGGGTCTGGGGGGCAGAGAGAAGGGGGGGGGCAGAGAGAAGGGGGGGTACAGAGAGAAGGGGAGAGAATGGGGGGGGCAGAATAATATTAGACATTGAAGTAAACACCATGCACTAACAAATAAAACCCTCCAGGACAGCTACATGACATCAAACAAAAACACACGTAGATACAAGTTGAATCCCACCGCTGTTGCCAGACACACACACACACACACACACTTACAGTACAAGGTACTTTAGAAATATGTACAGCGTAAGGTGACAAGAAGTAGAATTTGTGTATTCTATCTTTAGACCTCTACGGTATGCAGATTTGCACCTGCTTCCCCATCTCATCTCCCTCCACCACACACACACACACGGGCAGGCTTACGGTGGACGTTGAGTTTGATGGATGTGCGTTTGCCCAGGGGCACGGCCATGTTAGTGGCCACGCAGGTGAAGTTGTGGCCTGTGTCTGTGTCCTGGGGGGTGAGGGGTAGATAACTCCGTGTGGTCACCCTCTTCCTGTCTGGGAGCACTTCCTGTAGGAGGGGGTGGGGGGGAGAGAGAGAGAAAATAAGAGGAGGAGGAGAGGGAAGGTATAGGAGGGGTTGGGTTTAAGGTATGTTTAGATGGTAACTTGAAGGTGAACACACTGTTTCCAGGTAAAAACAGTGTAAGTGGTCATGTGTGTGTACTGTACACGTGTGTGTGTGTGTGTGTGTGTGCGTGTGTGTGTCTCTAAATGCATGTAAAGACAATCTGAAGGAAAGTTAGGCCAGTCCCAATACTCTGTCTTACCCCTACCCCTTACCCCTAGCCCTTAGTTTTGCGCGTTCCCGTGAGAGTAAGTGGTGTCTCAATACTCTTTTTGATCGAGGGGTAGGGCTAAGACGAAGGGGTATACACCCCTTCAAACCAAGTGAGCTCGGGAGCTTACTTGAAACCTAGGGGTATGTGAATACTGCGCTACCTGCAACAATGCCGGACAGATCATCCAGAGTCCCATAAATGTAATATTTTCGGCTTAAATAATTGATTAAAAAATTATGACAGTCTTGTTTTGTGCTCTACACAGTCCTGTACATATGTATTTGCAACCATGTTCTTAATTGAAACGTTCTTTTTAATCGCTAATTTGCTACGCTAACGTTACATTGCTGATTTGCACAACAGTCCTGCATTTCTCTGATTAGCCTTGAATGGACTCCATGCATGTCTACAGTTTTAAATCAACTCCATTAGCAGCGAATTTCAAACGAATTTCGTTTGATATCAGTGCATAACACTACTTGCTTTGGAGACATCAATATACTTAACCGTAACCAAGTGGTGTCTCATTTCATAGGGCTATATAGCCCTTACCCCTCAGTTTCGAGACACAAGGGCTAGGGGTAAACTAAGGGCTAGGGGTAAGGGCTAGGGGTAAGAGTATTGGGATTCGGCCTTAATGTGCATGTCTGGTTTTATATCACAGCAACAGTACTATCTTTTCTCAGGTGTATGTATGTGTGTGCATTACTTGGTGTATATGTTTGTGTCAGAGTGTCTGTGTGTGTCAGTGTGTGTTTATCTCTGTTCGTCTATGCCTGTATCTGACTCCATGCAATGTGTTTGTTTTGCGTTCATGTCTGAGTGTGCTTGTGTATGCCTGTAAGTCTGTGCGTGTGCCCATCTGTGTGTGCGTGTGTGACCATTTGCGTGTGTGTATTTCTATACCCATTTGTCTATGATTGTGTGTGTTTGCGTGTGCCTGGGTTCTCATATGTGTGTGTGTGTGTTCTCGTGTGTGGGAGTGTGTCCTGGTGTGTGTGTGTGTCCTGGTGTGTGTGTGTCCTGGTGTGTGTGTGTCCTGGTGTGTGTGTGTCCTGGTGTGTGTGACTCACAGTGGAGCTGTGTGCTCCCTCCAGGGCCACCCCGTCCCTCTGCCACTCGATGACAGCGAGGGGCTTGGCTCCTCTGGTCACACAGCTCAGGTTGTAGGGCGTGCCGGCCATCAGCAGGATCTCTGGAGAGCCCTCCACCACCGGGTCGTCTGGAGGGACTGGACACACACTCCAGTTAATCACTACTAGTACACATTCTGTAGCAACCCAGGGGTCTGTTTCCCCTGGTTTGCTACAGTGCGGACCCAGATCATGATATTATATCATTTTTCGGATAAATACAGTGACCTACACACACACACACACATCGTCTCTCAGTTCCAGTAGATGTTCTGTCTTGATCGTATTCTATTGGGTTAGTATACTCCTTCACTCATGTACAAATTGATCCCCGCACACACGCACACATAAGCACACACGCACACACACATAGGCACACACACACACACACACACTCCTGCAGCCTTACTGAGGACGGTGAGTTTGGCTCTGCGGGATCTCAGAGCCGCCTCGGTGGCCTGGCACTCGTACAGGGAGTCATCAGACAGGTCTGCTGAGGAGATCTCCAGGTTGTACTGGCCGATGTCTATCACCCGCAGCACACGGTACCTTGGCCAGGCTGGAAACACACATACACACACACACAGGGTAAAGACACATATGCACACACACACAAATACACGCACACATGTATTCACACACACACACACACAACCAGAAGAAGAGAAAGCTGGGGTGAGATTGTGTGTACCTGACTCACAAGTCATGGGTGTGAGAGATACAAAAACCACGGCATACACACACACACGGCGCAGTACGCAGACGCAGTGCATACATACTACCTACTCGCGTTGATCACACACACACACATCCACATTAGAACATAAATCGACATGTCTACAAGGCTACAGATGACGTATGCTTCAGCCGCTCTAGATATCTAAATGAATGGACACAGATCCGAGCAGTTTTCATCCCATTCATACACACACACAACTCAGACAATAGAACAGCACATTTCACAGCGTGTTTGTCTCCACAAGGGGGCAGACCAGGATATTAGCGGCGCATTCGCATCATGACATCATCGATTTGGATTCCGAAGGGGACAAAAGTATTGGTACCGGTTACATCATCCGCTCCTCCACCTACCAGCATAGCAACTGTCACCGAGGGGAAGTGTAGGGGGAGGAGACGGAATGAACCTGCGTGCAGGTGGGTGAAACCATGAGGCTTAGAGCGTGTGCGCGCACATGTGGCTACGTGCCTGTGTGTGAGAGAGAGAATGAAGGATGGGGTGTGCATACTGAACATATGTGTGTTCCCACACGCCTGCCATACGTGTCTGTGCGTGCGTGTGCGCGCGCGCGCCTGCGTGCGTGCGAGGCGTATACACTCGCTACAGTATGAGGTGTGCTCTGAATATGTCTGCATTTCAACCCCAGCCAGAGAAAACCAAGACAATATGGACGGAAAATGGACCTGCTGCATGGGGGGGGAGAGAGAGAAGGAGGGAAGCTAACAGCGGAGAGGAGAGAAGGAGGAGAAGAAGAAGGAAAGAGAGAGAGAGAAATGTGTCTACGGCGGAGGGCGTAGCACGCGGTGCTCCATTCTGAATGGTCTCTCAGAGGAGGAAGCAAGGACAAAGAGAGGACCATGGAGAGAGGGAGGGAGAGAGAGAGAGAGAGAGAGAGAGAGAGAGAGGAGAGAGAGAGAGAGAGAAGAGAGAGAGAGAGAGAGAGAGAAAGAGAGAGAGAGAGAGAGAGAGAGAGAGAGAGAGAGAGAGAGAGAGAGAGAGAGAGAGGGAGGGAGGGAGGGGAGGGAGGGAGGGAGGGAGGGAGGGAGGGAGGGAGAGAGGGGGGGGAGAGAGATGACTTTTACTGAACTTGTGAACTTGTGAATTAAATTGAGTTGAACACCACATCTCAGATCATTACCTCAGTGATCCGCGTGTGTGCATGCACGCGCGTGTATGCATGTGCGCGGGCCCTGATACTGTACGAGTGTGTGTTTGCGTTCTCGTGTGTGCACACGTGAAAAGACATGTGTGTGTGTGTCCTCACCCCTGAGGCCCTCTCCAACGCCCAGCGCCAGCCCATCCTTGGTCCACTGCACGATGCCAGTGTAGTTGAACACCACACAGGACAGCACCACCCTCTCTCCCAGCACCACCGACTGGTCTGCAGGCTCCTGAGAGAACCTGACCATCCACACTGGGAGAGGAAGGAGAGAGGGGATCAGTGAGTGTGTGTGCGTGTTTGTTTGTTTGCAACATATGCGTATGTCTATAACATAAGTAGTCTGTCAGTATTTAAAGATTACTGTAAAGGTACACATAAACAGAGTAGTATTCAAAATCTGTACACGTTCCTTCAGCGTGTGGAGAGTAGGTAGGTTGCGGAGAGGTCGCACGTCAATATTTTCGTACGTTTGCATCATCAGGTACAAATATTTCATATTTCCGTGAAATTGTTGCACAGGGTTCATTAATTACAGTAAGATATAAGAGAACACAAATGACATGTACATGTGCACACAAGCACACGCACACTCCAGCGGTCTTCCCCAGGGCAGTACTTTTCTTGGATCGTGGTTAAAACAATTCTACAGTAATAGCTCATTAGTGTAGCTAACACACACACACACAGAGACACAAAAACATGACGAAAAAAAAAAGGAGGAAGTTGTCTCATGAGCGAATCCAAACTAAGCAAAAAGAGCGAGAGAATCTCCAGATCTGAGCGTTGACGCCGAGGCCCACATCTTGGGCTGGAGGAGGAGGGGGAGATTACGTTTATCTGAGGCTTTTCTCCGATCACTTCCACATCACTTTCAACTTCCACATCAAGATTTCCCCTCAAAGATGCTGAAAAGATATCAATGGTTACAATAATGACGGCGAAGGCTCGGTGCTGAATGTTATCGGCGAGGCTGATGGGATCCAGACTTGTGAATTTGGTCTTGTTGTCCCCAGAGCCTCTGATTGACACGCAAACTCAAATAAACTGCCACACAACACACCTTTTAGACTGTGGTTCTGATGTATTGTATTTATATCTGTTCATTCAACATTTTCTCAATAGTGAGAGTCGGACAGCACATTTCACTGTTTTTTAAATGAAATAAAATACAAATATAGAGAATTTGGAGCTTTTTGGGGTGAGAGACATCCATTCTGAATCAGGTCTGAGGCCCCATGCGTTACATGTTGCGTCATACAGCGCCCGATTAAGCCGATTCCCTCAGACTGTGTCTGTGTGCAGAGAATTCAAGAGAGAAGCCGGTGAAACTCTCTTTCCCATCACGGAAGACTAAAAAGAAACGTTAGACCAAAAGAGGAGGTGGGTCGAGGAAATCCGACGACAAAGAAGGAGAGACGAGGAAAAATATCAAAAGTGAGAGAAAGATGCTGAGAGAGGAGGAGGGGAGGTGGGGAAGGAGAGAAAGAAAGAGAGAAAGGGGGGGACCTGGGGCTGAGACTCAGAAAGAGGAGGAGAACACAACACTGACAGAAAACAGAGATGTAATTAACCCTGCGGGATCCCTCCTTACTCCTCTCCCCCCATCCTTCTCTCTCTGTTGTGCACTCTCTCTCTCTCTTTCCCTCCCTCTCTCGCGGCCTGTCTGACTGTCAGTCTCTCTCTCTCTCTCTCTCCCTCTCTCTTTCTCTCTCTCTTTCGCTCTCCCTCTTTCTCTTACTCCCCGTCTCCCTCAACATTTTCTCACTCTCCCATCGTGTACACACATCCTCCCGCTCCTATACTGCTACCTTGAAAATGATCCCCCCCCCCCCCCCCTGTCCCTTCCTCTTTCCGTCTCCTGTTCCCTCTCTCCGTGCCTCTGTGGCCTGGGGGTAGCAGTAGTGGACGCTGGCTGGCCCCCCCGCATGCCTTCCCCCTCCACTCCCCCCGTGGTCTCCGTCTCGCCACTCGCATCGCTCCAATTGCATAACAGCAACAAACACGGGGGTAAGATTCGAGGTGGTCTCAAAGTATGTTTCAAAGTGAAAAGAGACATTCATTATTTATTTCGGATATTGTTTTATGTCGTCTGATCCCGCCGTTTGATCGAAAGTGTGAAGGAACGGGTTGGTTTGACTGTGTTTGTGGGTGCGTATATATTTCTCGTGTATACCTGTATGCGTTCATGTGAGTGTGCATGCATTTACGATGGGATTGTAGACACTTATTTGTGTGTGTGTGTGTGTGTATCTGTGTATCTAGGTGAGTGTGTGAATGTGTGTGTGTGTGTGTGGGGGGGGGGGGGGGAAAGAAGCTATTATATATCCATCTTTAAAAACCAACACCATGTGTGATTTACTGTTCCCGCTCACATGGAGACACACGCATGAGAACACAGAACAAAATGAACATGCTGTCATAGGAACAGTCATTCCAGACACTCCTTCTTGTTCTGGGCTCCAAAAAATATACTCGGAGCAGAATTCCCGGAGAATAGCGAAGCACAGAGTACTAGCGTAGCATGGCATTAAGAACAGTACAAAGGCTTATTGTTGTTGTGCATTTACAGGCAGCACTGCTCACATCTGGGTGAAAAGAGCAGGGATTCAGACAAACACAGCCAATGGTCTCCACCCCCCCCCCCACGCAGGCTGACCCTGTCCTCATCTTCCCCCCCCCCCCTCACCCCTCACCCAGAACCCTCAGGCTACTCCTTGTTCCCATTTCAGCTACTAAACAACTCTGTATCCGTGTGAACTGTAAACTGTGTGTGTGTGTGTCCTCTCAAAAAAAGGTTGAGGCAGAGGTAAGGTGGGTGTTTATGTGTGTTTGTTTGTGAGTATGGTGTGTGGGGTGTGAGAGAGACAGAGAGACGGAATAATAAGACCCCCATAGCCTGTTCTGATCACAGTCCAATATTTGGCATACATACTTTCAAGAATTCAGCCTGTGCAGAACATTCTTCCAGACTCTCATGTAAATTGTTACTGGAAACTGAAATATGATGCAAACCTCCGAGGACTGTCTGAGAGGTCTTGAGAAAAGTTTGTTCCAGTACTTCCAAGTCCCACACATTGAAAATACAAAAACAAGAGTTTTCTAGTAGAATTTGTCAAAGGGATGTTCAGTGATGTAGAAGGCGTGCTGCAAAGCTTAGTAAGCACAGGAAAGCAAAGCCTGTAACCATCATGATTAGTTTAGCCACATTCTGACTTCAAAGACCTGGGTTATTATACCAGCAAGCTGCTTGGTTCACTATTTGTGGAAATGGTAGAGAAATGCACAAGCGCACGCACACACACACACACACACACACACACACACACACACACACACACACACACACACACACACACACACACACACACACACACACACACACACACACACACACACACACACTACTCCCTCCAGCTCTTCCTAATTGACTTCTCATTTTTCACATTTCAGTTCAGCTCATATTTCTATTTTCCTCCATTTTTGGATTTCCCCCCTTTTCAATTATTCATCCCTCTCTCTATCTCTCTCTCTATATATATATATCTGTCTCCCTTTCTCTCTCTCAGATTTCTTCCATCTGTTTTCCGGCATGTTTTATTCACCTCTTCATTTGGGGCTGCGCCGTGGCGTTAATTGCTTCCTAAGAGAGGTAAACACGCCCCCCTCTGCCCCGGCCCCTCCCCTTCCCCTCCGTACGCTGTACACGTCCGATGGCATTAGCGTCAGTGAATGAACAAGGAGCGAAAGAGTGCGTGAAGAGTGTGTGTGTGTGCGCGTGTGTTTGCGTTTGCACCACATGTATGTAGGTATTCAGTGTGCACCCTTGCATGCGCCGGTGAACGCAGGCGAGGGCAAACATGAATGTGCTTTTACATTCCCAGACACGGCAGCCCACATCATTACCGTCCTCCTCTGGATGGGAGGCGATCGACTCACGCCGCGCTGCACATGCACAGTAATTAGCTCTGAGTAAATAAGCCAATATGGAAATGCCGTTTCAATGACATGAAAGTCTCCTTGCACGGTGTAGTGAAGGCTGTAGGTGGTGTTGAGAAGCAGTCCGCTCGGGTTACCTGTCTCGTTTCTGTTTCGGTTGTCTCGCCTCATATCCAGTCACATTTGGGATTTGATATTGACAGTTTATATAAGCTCTGCAGTTGTCACATGAGGTCAGTCAGTCCCTCTATTTATACTTGCTGCCTTTCCATCTAACCTCCAGTCCATCCTTTCATCTATCCATCCATCCATTGGTCTGTCTTTCAGTCTTTCCCAGTCTGTGTCTCTGTCTGTCTGTCTGTCTGTCTCAGTGTGCGTCAAACTCGGGTCTGTCTCATCAAGTCAACATGAAGTGATGAGCAGAGTGTGTTTTCCCTCTCGCTCACTCGCTCTCTCTCTCTCTGTCTCCCTCCCTCTCGCATCCCTTTCCCTCTTTCCTCTCTCCGTCACCGTGTCCCCTCTTTTGGGTCCCCCTATTCTCTCGGTCCCCCTTTCCTCTCTTGCTCCCTCTCTCCTCTCTCGGCCCCTCGCTTCTCTCCCCCCCCCTCCTCTCGCCCGCCTCTCCCCCTCTCCTCAGGGACGTGTAAGTGGGACAGAGGAAAGAAACAAACAGATCAAACTTCAATCTCGGCTTTTCACTCTTTCTTTCCCCCAGTGACTCGACTCCCCTCTCCCTCTCTCTCTCTGTCTCCCTCTCTCTCTCTGTCTCTCTCTCCCTCCCTCCCGCTTTATCGCTCTCTCTTTCTCTCTCGGCTCCCCATCTCCTTCGCGGTGTCCTTCTCTGCTTGTTCGGGAACGGTTAATTGGCGGGATAACATTGAAATATTAAATTGAGACATCGAGGCCTTGCATTATGTATTTGTCAATACGTTTCCCCGCGTGATGGCCAAGTGCGCTGTCTCTCACAGCGCCCGTCGCCTGTGTTCCCCGTCTATCACGCTCCATTCGCACATTCACACGGTCTCGCATCACGCTCTTAGGGCTCACCTCTGTCCCCACTCCAACAATTCCCCAGTGCTCCCCCCCTCTCTCTCTCCTCTGTTCAGTGTTTATCCTTCAGTCCTCCCTTCCTCGCCCTCCCTCCTTTGCATATCTCTTATGACTCCTCTCTCTCTCGCTCTCTTTCATACACACACTCCCCCTCTCTCTAAAACAACTTTAATTAGCTAGTAGCCCGGAGTCAACCTCTGCTCCACCGCACTCCCACTGTGACGCGCCACACAAACACACACCAACACACACCAACACACACAAACACACACCAACACACACAGACACACACAAACACACGCAAACACACCCATACTGTATATATACTACACACAAACACACACACGCACACTCCTGTTGTGACAAATAAAGATGTCTTTTCTCATTTATTCCACAACCACAAAATGTAGCTAATTCCCTTAAGTGGATTATAGTTAACTCGATGCAGACAAACCTGTCTCTGTGTATAAGAATGTCGGGTTGTGAGAACACACAACCCGAGCATCATCACACAACGGCCGAGGTTCAGAGCACAAAAATGCCACTGAGTGTGTGTGTGTGTGTGTGTGTGTGTGTGTGTGTGTAAGTGTATGACCACGGGTGGCCCCAAGGTCCAAGTGACACTCAAAGCAGTCACACAGAAAACGTGGGTTCAATTCCGCCTTGTTGAATCTTGTGAAATTACCACCCAAAAGTACATCCGTTGAATGAATTTTTCATACAGGTTTACTCAGAAATCACTGGGATATTTGTTTGTGTGTTGTCGTCTTCACTCTCCAGCCTGGCTGTGAGGCAAAAGGGGAAACGAAAGAGATTGTGATCCCTGTGGAGAAAGATATGAAGTCCCCTTCTCTAAAAATGCGTGGAGTTCTCTTGGTTTTGCTCGCTGTTTTCGGCAAAGAGCTACCTGGGGATGTTGTCTGAGTGGCTGTGGTGGGCCTGGCGTGGGGAGGAGGAGGAGGACTGCTCCTCATTAGAGGAATCAGGACAGAGGACACGGGGCCTCGTGCTGGTCACAGGACTGTCAGCAGTCGCCGACACTGCCTTCTACCGCACGCACACATTCAACTGTTAAGTATGGTGTGGGTTTACATGGTATACTTGCAGCCTTTGGTGTGTGTGTGTGTGTGTGTGTGTGTGTGTGTGTGTGTGTGAGAGAGAGAGAGAGAGAGAGAGAGAGAGAGAGAGAGAGAGAGAGAGAGAGAGAGAGAGAGAGAGAGAGAGAGAGAGAGAGAGAGAGAGACAGAAAGCGAGAGAGAGTGCATTTGTGAATTTCTGCATGTGTGTGTGTTTACAGAAGACCTGTTTGTCAACAGAAAACCAGTCTTTGGAGCATCAACTTCACAGCGGCGCTGCTCGTCTGTTGCGATCCCCAGAAGCGCAGACCAACCCTTGGGCATGAACCGCAAAACAACATACTCACGAAACCTAAATAAAGCCTCACACATCAGTACAAAACCCATTCTATGGAGCGAATGAAGACCATACCATTCCTCCCACGGGGAAACCTTCTAATACAGCGACTCTAGATGTTAACCTTGTATATCCGGTTCCTTCCTGTCACTTGACCTGACCACGGTGCCATCATTCAAGACCTACACATCGCAAGGACATGTCAGTCTCAATCGTATGTTGATGTAGCACTGGTGCCACGTTATTACACTGACAGAAAGAGCAACAGCAAAGCACTGGCATCTTTGAAGTTAAACGCTTCTGCCTCAAAGGTTAAAATGGCTGAATCTTGGAGTGTTCTTTATGTCTCCTGATCCTCATCCCCCCCTCTCTCTCTCCTTTCCCTGTACTGTGCATGCGTACACACACACACACACACACACAGTATATCCCATTTCCTTTATTTCTTTTTCATTCTGCCTCTCTCTCCGTTTCCTCGCTCCCTTCATCCCACCGCTGCCCCCCCCCCCCCCTCCTCTCTCTCTCTGTGGCTTTCTCTGACCACTAATGGAATGCATGGCATTTCCTCTGCTCCAACCCCCTTTTTATCTCTCTCTCTCTCTCTCTCTCTCTCTCTCTCTCTCTCTCTCTCCTCCCCCTCTCTCCTTCACTCCATCCCCCCTCGTCTCGAGTCACCCACCCACCCGTAGTAATGAAACGTAAACTTTGACATTCTCTCAAGTTAGCCTCCCATCCGGCTGCGGGGCAGATGGTGACGGCTGCTGCAGCGTGTGTTGTCTCTGGGCTGTTGTTAGGACAGAGGGCCGTACCCCCACAGACGGCTATTTGTCCACGCTCCTTTTCCGCCAGGGCGACCCCTCACCTTATTGCTCTCCAGTCCATCTCTGTGTCTCTCTCCCACTCGCTCTGTCCTCTGTCTCTCTCTCTCTCTCTCTCTCTCTCTCTCTCTCTCTCTCTCTCGTGTTCACTTTTCCTTCATTGACATTTTTCCCAGTGTTTGCTCTACGTCTCCTTTTCTTTTGATTCCCCTCTCTTACTCTCTCTCTAACTCAAATGTCCATGTGACCATCCTACTCTGCCTCTCATCCATCCCACACTCACAGTCAACTCTGTGCATTTGTAGGGCCCTGACCCTTCTCTTCCTCTCCTCCGTTTTCTCACATCCTTCCTCACCTCCCCCCCCCTCATCGGGAACAGTCTCACTGTTTCCACAGCACTTGCATTATGCTGCCAATCCCCATGTCTTCCACCCCAATCGAATCTGAATATTCAAATATCTCTATTCAAATGAAGCTGCTGGTATGAGGACGCGTTAACGACACCTGGGGAAGTGTTCGTCGACGGGTGCCACCGTCCAAAAACAAAGGCAAGAACCAAAGGACATGCGTGCGTAGGAACATGTTTTGCTTCTTCCACGGTCGCATCTTGCTCCCTTTCTCCATCCTCCTTATGTGTTTTCTGTCTATCCCTCTATTCATCCTTCTCTCTCTCTCTCTCCCCGGCAAATCCGAAAGTTCTATCACCATAGCAACAGCTGCCGTCTGCGAAAATTACCGAAATCCCTCCCTTTTTTTGCAGCTTCCAGCCCTCCCAGTGATTCTCACGTCGATCCAGTTTGATAAGAATACAAACAAGTGATTAGCAAAATGAGAGAAAGGGATGCATTGATCGGGAGAAGCAGACAGAGAGGGCGATAGAGCAGAAAGAGGAGTGGAGAAAGGGAGGATTAGAGGTCAGAAGCTTGGTGGGCCTCAGTCACATGGAGAGAAAGAGAGAAAACAGACAGGGTGAGACCCGGTAGACAGTAGGTACACATGGAGGTTACAGAACACACACAGACAAAGACTGGGGTCGACAAAGGAAGATGGGCAGGTGAGCATACAGACAGGCAAACAGACAAAGCCAGACAAAAATATATAACAGTCAGATACAAAAGAGACACACACAGAAAAAGAAACATAAATCAACAGACAGACAGGACACAGACGGACAGATAGACAAGCATGGAGGGAGGGAGACCGGCAGGCAGACAGATAATCAGACAGACACCCAGACAGACAGACACCCAGACAGACAGACACCCAGACAGACAGACACCCAGACAGACAGACACCCAGACAGAGAGACAAGCAGACAGACACCCAGAAAGACAGACAAGCAGACAGACACTCAGACAGACAGACAAGCAGACAGACACCCAGACAGAGAGACAAGCAGACAGACACCCAGACAGACAGACACTCAGACAGAGAGACAATCAGACAGACACCCAGACAAGCAGACAGACACCCAAACAGACAGACAAGCAGACAGACACCCAGACAGAGAGACAAGGAGACAGACACCCAGACAGACAGACAAGCAGACAGACAGACAGACAGACAGACAACTAGACAGACACCCAGACAGACAGACACTCAGACAGAGAGACAAGCAGACAGACAGACAAGCAGACAGACACCCAGACAGAGAGACAAGCAGACAGACACCCAGACAGACAGACAAGCAGACAGACACCCAGACAGACAGACAAGCAGACAGACACCCAGACAGACAGAACAAGGGCCACAACGAGTCATGACGGTATGCGAACAGGTAGCGGGCAAAGAGAGAGAGGAGGATCACCATGGTAACAATGAAACGATCGAACGAAAGGGGGGGCTGAGAGGGAGGGAGAGAGGGAGAGCGACAGGAAGCATGCCATCCCCATGGTAACCGAAAAGGAGGAATCCTGAGAGAAACAGACGAGAGAGTAAAAACACAAAAGGCACATTAAAAAAGTGGGAAGCCTCTCATAATCATTCCCCCTTCCACTCCTCCATTTTCCTTCCCTCCCTCGCTCTCCTCCTCCCTCATTGCCCTCTATCTCTCATCCACCAAAGCACTTGCCCTGTTTCTAAAGCCACCTGACTGTGAGGGAGTATGGGTAAGCAAGGTACTGTATCTCCCACTAATGGCATTCTGCTGGCTACATTCCTCTGGTGTCCAGTGAGACTTCACCAGTAATGCATGGTCTCTACTGAGAACCGTGACAATGACAACATAAACAAACAAAACAGCTCAGCTTGAGTGTTTTCGGTTGATCATTACACACTTTTTAGGTACAAAACAATCTAGAGGATGTGGAACTGACCATAGCAGAACAAGCCCAACACAACACAGAGACAGTGCTTGGCACCAAGAGATGAACTCAAACGATAAGCCTCTCGACCTGAGCAAATGTGTCACACCAAAGGCAGAGAGATTGTCAGAAATTGAGCCCAAAAATGGCAGGAAACCCGCAAGACCCACAAGACTGGAGGCGGCGTGCCTCAATGAGATCATTGTCATTGAAAGATGTGGAAATAGTCCCTAAGAACCACAGCTAGACGAGGAGGCAGCTGGGCTCGCTGACGGCCACGGCGACACCGTGCTGCCATCAGGAAGGAGCTGGCACAGACTGAGCATCATCTGTTGCGAAAATGTTGCAAGACTATTGCTCAAAACAAGGGAATTGGATCAGGAAAAAAAAGCTAGATGGCGGATCTTAAGACTCTAACATAAAGCCTTAAGAACAAGAAACAAAATGCATTATTAATCCATTAAAAAAATTTTTTTTGTAAATTATGGGGATTTTTCAGCACATTGAAAATAAAAAAAAGTGTCAAACAAAACCTTAGTTTTTCAAAAGCTCATGAAGTACATTTTGTGGTAAAATTAGAAATGAGACTGGAGAGTACAATACAGTACAGTAGAGTAAAATGGTTTTAATCCCTGGAGAACGAAAAAAACGATTGTCTATCATTCTTGAGGCTTTAATGAAACCATGTTGTGTTTTACCAAAACGATGCACCACAGGCTGCTTGCCTGTGGAAATACAGGAAACGATCCATGAAGTGATCCATGTAAGGGTTAAGAAGGGGTTTATTTAATTGGTATTTCATTGATTTTCAAGGATTAACAATGATCCATTTGGTTTTGCAGGAAAGCACAATTTATCATTCTTCCCTCCCAGCTCTGTCCTGTAGATTGTATTTCCTGGCTGAACTGGGGTTAGAAGGAGAAGCCTTATTCCATTTTGAATAGAGACACTAATTACAAAGTCCTAAGTAATTGCGTGGGGAATAGTCAGAAAATATCTTTCCAAAAACCTTTGTTTGAAACCTCTTTTTAATCATCCCCATTTAGTACAAAAAAACAAGTCAGAAATGGGTTACATTCACATGTTTCTGAAGGGGTAGATTGTAGGACTGTTTAACATTCAGTTGCAAATGGTAGATATTGCTCTGTCATGCAGACACACATCTGCTTATTAAACATTGTATATTCAGTAGTCAAAGGTACGCTAGGGAAGCCATGGCAACTGGTATACAGTACTCTTATGTGCCTATAGTGAGTGAGTGTGTAGATTTATTGGACCATTGTGATTGGGGGGATGGAAGAGGAGGGGAGGGGGAAGGGGCAGACCATGGTGGCTTTACTTGCATGGTCAAATGCTATGAACTCTTGGGGTCGATCAATACCCCCTCGCTCCTTCTCCCCCACTCTCTCTCTCTCTCTGTGTGATGGGGTCAGCTGTGGTCAGCTTGTCTAACTCTCTGATGCATCATTTCCAACCGGGCTGATACCTCATTTCATTTATATATCCTTTTTATTTGGCCAATCCATCTTTTCGTTTTCTCACAGTTCACTTGCTCCCCCTCTATTCCACCCCCTCCACTCTCTCTTTTCTTTCCTCCCTCTCCCTCTATCTCTATCCGGCACAGAGGCTTTGGCTATTTTGCCTTTTACATATTTTTATGTTTTTTTATATTTTTCTGTAAGTTTCTGTTAGTGCCTTTTCTCCCTCTTTTTCCGTTGCTATGGTAACCCTCTCTACGGTGCACCCCCACTTTCCCCTCTCCCTCTCTTCAGCCTCTGGTTAGATGGTTGCTATAGAAACAGACTTATTTAAAAGAAGAGCTAAGAAATTATCTTTCTCTCTCTCCCAAGCTTCCAATCTCTCTCTATTACAAGTATACATGCCCTTTTCATTTCCCTTTGGCACTCACTACACATTTACCCACACAAACACACACTGCTGTATGCATATGAATGCGCATACTTTCTGACAGGGACACACACACACACATGCTCACACACACACACTCAGTCTGTGGAGCATTTCCCCTACAGCAGTGAGTGGAGTCATCCTACTCTCACACCAAACAATTCAAATCATAATCTCCTTTGCCAGAACAATGACAAGCCCAATCTATGGGTGACATAATCTCCTCCTCCCGACGCCACAATATCATAACTTCATTTACGGGGATAACAGTGACGTCACTCCCCCTACCGTCCCAATCGCATCCCCCCTGCCCCCACCCCCCTCTATCAAGCAGCCAAGGAGCCTATCTCTTGCTCGTCTGCACCCAGGGGCCTATCTACTGTCACAAAACACAGATAACGTCACCCGGCCTCCTATCAACATCCCCGCCGCCGAGCCTTATCAAGCACAGATACTCTGATAATCATCAGGCTAACATGAAATATTATGTGAGAGAGAGGGAAGGGGGGGGGGGCAGGAAAGCAGAGAGACATGCAGCCAGAGAGGGAGAGATGGACAGACATGCTGATGGGAAGACAAATGTACAGACAGAGAGACAGGCAGGAAGGCAGACAGACAGACAGACACAGACAGGCAGGCAGACAGACAGGCAGAGAGACAGGCAGTCGAGAGTCAGGCAGACAGACAGATTGACGGAAAGACAAGACGGACCGACACGTGGACACACAAGTATGTCATCAATCTAAAAACACAATATTATATTAAACAACAATTTTGTCATTCAGAAAACCAAAAACCTTTGTTACACATTACAGTTCCCACAACACAGAACACCCACACAGAGAGTATGTCACAACTACAGTCTGTATACAGTAGTAGCCTATGTGAAACCACACATGTACATGTACAGTAATGGATGGATGGATAGTGGACACTGTAACACTGTCTTGTGTTGTACCTTCTGGAGTCTGCACACACACACACACACACACACGAGGGCCTTCAGTACAGAATTAAGTGGGTGATCTTCTGCAACACAGCAAGCCATTCTGCCAGCAGTTAAAGCCTGGATCAAAGACGACTGCTGGCCCAGCATGTTTCAATCTGCCCTGGATTCTATTGTGTGACACACAGCAGTGTAATTGGTGGACTCTGGTTACGGCCATGGCATGCATCCACAAAGCTCACAACCTGACACACATAGGAAACACACACACTCTCTCACATGCTCTCTCTCCCTCTCTCTCTCTTTCTCTGTCTCTCTCTTTCTCTCTCTCTCTCTCTCTCTCTCTCTCTCTCTCTCTCTCTCTCTCTCTCTCTCTCTCACACACACACACACACACGCACACACACACACACACACAGGTCCAAAGAACCTCTTCACCATGGACCATTTCTATTGTTAATTCTGCAGACAGTTGTGAAAAGGATTACGTGAGCCAAAACTGTGAGAATCACTGACTGGTTCCTACCTCTCAGTCTCATGATGAGAGATGAGAAAGAATGAGAGAGAGAGAGATATTTAGCTTATTGTTTCTTTCCGTTCACATTTCTCCTCACGAAAAAATACTTTCATGCGGTTTGTGTTTGATGTCTGGACGCCTTTGAAAGAATTCCCTTAATGGGAGAGGGGAGATTGGCCAGTCAGATTATAGCTGTCTCTAAAGAGGAAATAATCAAGCATTTATAACCTTGTATCAAATAAACAATAGAACAAATCCATGAGCCTTGGCCTGAGGAACAGCGAAGCTACTGTTCAGTTTGGTCTTCCTTACCTGCATGCAGAGTTTTAGCTTGGATTTTATGCCAAGCCTGCTGAGCACACTGTCTGAACACAAACAAACTATTGTTGCCCTGCAGACGTCTAGATGGAGTCTTAGTCTTAGTTTAGTTTCCTGTATCCATCTCTCCATCTTGCCCCCCCCCCCCCCCCCCCCGGCATCCGACCCCAAACCTCCCACCATCTATTCATCCACACTGCTGTCTGCCTCCTCTCCTCTTCTCATCTCCACTTCTCTCACCTTCTCTCTTATTCAGAATGACAGAATGGGATGATTGATGCGTGTCAGGCCTAATTCTGACTGACATAAACTGTCAGGAAATGCAAAGTCCTCAGATTTCACTGGCCGTCGCACGCAAACATACTCTAACATGCGTGGAAATGCATCCCGGTTCCTCTGGAACAAGAGTACAATGTTTGGGGTGTTGTGAAAAATCTAGAAGTTGATCATTGTACAGGCTGTATTTACTAGGGGTTGTGTGTCTTCCATTAAGTGTATGGAAGATGACAGCATTGTCAGGAGCATGGTGGAGACTGGAACAATAACTATACAATACTGTTGCTCCAAGTTTCTCTATTCTACCGTTTCAATCGTATAGTTCACATCCTACTTTATTTTCTTCCTAAATGTTAAAACTTAATTGTATCTGTAGGCTATAAGGCATTTTACTGAATAGGGTTGGGGCCAATTTATTTTCAGTTCTTTATTCCTAGATTTCTGAATTGTTGACATTCTTGTTAACCTGTACCCCGACCATGAATTAACAATTCACCACTTCAAGTCTCAACAAAGTTTACAACTGATGTTTTCACAGTTATCATTGTCCTATTCCTCCCCTTATCTCTGTACCTTCCATGACCTCTGACACTTGCCTGGCTTTTCCTCTCTCCATCTCCGTCCAAATGCTACCTCTCCCCCTGTCTCTTTCAATCTCTGTTTGTGACAGGGAAGGTAGAGCCTAATGTGACAGTCCTTCACACACACACACACACACGCACACACACACGCACACACACACACACACACACACACACACACGCACACACACACACACACACACACACAGATATACAGATGTGTTTATTTATTTTAAATTGTTGGTTCATTATCTGCGGCCTATCTATACATTTTACGTATTTTACTTAATCCTACAGCTTCCTGATTCTAGAGGTATCATATGATCAAGGAACCGAGCGTGGACACAGGTACAGATGCAGGTGTGCTGCGCGCGCAGGACTGAGATCTCCTCAGCAACCGATGATGAAGACGTAGCGGCCCGTGAGGGAACCAACCGCACAAAGCAAAGACGCCGGGGGAACGAATGCCCGTAATCAAACAGGTCCCCCTCCCGCATTCGGTACCGAACCTTACGCACACACTATTAATCAAAACTGTCTTTTAGAGCAATGCCACCCTATGTAGCCTCTGTACCGCCTGTGATGCATTGGGTTTTTCAGTGGACAATAAATTAATCAATATCGGTGGCCCGTCGTTACGATGAATTTGCATTGTGTGAACTTGCCACATTTAGACACCATATTCATGTTAACTATTCCTTTTAATTTCTTGCGTCTTGCTATCAGCTTGCAGGGCACGCTGAGGTCGGGAAGCGAATATACCTGCATGCTGAAAAGGTGAATTAACCAGCCTATGTACTGGAACCGACCTCTCTTACACACACACAAACGCGCGCGCGCACACACACACGCACACACACACGCACACACACACACACACACACACACACACACACACACACACACACACCAGCAGACAGAAATGCTTCAATGAACGCGAGTTGTCGGGTGAATCTGGTGACTCACAATCAGTCCGTCTGGAGTTTCCCAGGTGCTAGCTATAGAGTCCACCCCTCTCCTCGTTAATCTTTTTTCATTGGCACATAATGCGCAGTGAGTAATGTATTTAAGTAGCAACCACTATAAGTGAACGGTATAGCCTGTACAGGATATAGAATATATTCTAGCCTGTAAAGGTACCTAATTGAACCAATAACTAGCCTATAACCACTTTCCAATAAAGCCGCAGTCACCATATAGCCTAATTGTGGAAATAAAAAATATATACACTTGGTTAGTTGTTCTACCTGACACTTTCGGCAAAACAGGGATTCCTAGGTAAGCCTACATATTGCGGCCAATAAAAAAAGATGATTGGCTGTATGAAAAAAACGAACTCGAAGAGGAATTTTATTGTTCTGGTCCAAAACACATGGAGACAGCGACTTACAAACTTTCACTTTTTAACAGGTCAGAATGCCTAATCAGCGTGTTATTTGTTTGGATTGGTTCTCTCACCTTTGTTGAAACTGATCGCCAAAGTTATTATCCACAGCCTCAGCATGATTCAGCCGAGTGCATTCAAATTCCTCCCCTCGGCACGGTCCGTTAGAGTTCTACCCTGTACCGACACCATCAATTCACTCCGATAGATAGTCAACTCGCCAATAACGGGGATTTGTAATCCTTTTAGGTCGTCACAAGAAGCGAACTGCCTTCTCTCCTCACCCCCCTTCTCCTTATTTTGTGCTTCAAATGTAACCCCACTTTTTATTTATCTTCCTCTCTTCAAGCTCCATCTCACTGGGTGCACAGCGCCGCTCCGTATTCTTATTCAAGAGCGAATTCCACTCTGTTTCCTGCTCCCTTTTTCTTCATGTAATCAGCTCTGAATGTGTACCCCCTATTCCAAATCTCGGTTTTGTACTCGGGGAGAGGGGTAGGGCGCTGCAGATAACAAGCGGCTACATGAAGTAGTGCGTATAACGTTCCGTTACATCTTTCCCAGGAGTAGGCCTACCCCTCCTGGCTCCCCTCTCCTTGGTTGGCCCTCAGAGTTAAGATATTTTGTGCGTGTGTGTAACTTTGGTATGATATCATGGAGTCTCTGCCTTCTCCTCTTTCTCCTGCTCTTTCTGTGTCTCACACACACAAACACGCAAATGGATGTATGTCAACTGAAGCTTCAATAAACGCAACAGATGTGGCATCATTAGCCTTTAGTCTAGTCAAAGGGTTAACACTGCAGCAAAGGGGTCCGATTCTTTGAGCTTTTTATGGCGTGTACTTCCATGTCGAATTAAATTATTAAACGTTACATTTTATTACCACAGTTGAAGATGCCTATTAAAAAGACTGGAAAGGGGAGAACAAAAACAAAGAAAAGAACAGATGAGGATAATTGGCAGAGGGCCACAGTCATGACTAGTCTTGTGCTTTACTGCCCTCTGTTGGGTCTTTGTCTACAGGCACCTGTAAATTTAAACCCACCCATGACATGTTTGAGAGATGGACAATTATCTTGGATCTTACAAACCATTTATTTTTTATTTATTATTAGGCTTAAACTATGGGACTGTAAAAATGAAAACGATTTTAAGACTTTGGGAAACTGGACCTGTGTTTAATTTACCTTTTTTTGTAGCGGACCATCTAATAGAAACAATATCAGCTATATAGTGCTACGCAGATGTTTTTATAGGGGTCAATGGCTGAGCGGTTAGGGAATCGGGCTATTAATCAGAAGGTTGCCGGTTTGATTCCTGGCCATGTAAAATGATGTGTACTTGGGCAAGGCACTCCACCCTACTTGCCTCGGGGGAATGTCCCTGTACTTACTGTAAGTCGCTCTGGGTAAGAGGGTCTGCTAAATGACTAAAATGTAAATGTCAAATGTAAATTAAAAAGTCACTGAAGACAAATACAAATATCAACAAATTGAAGTTAACTCAAATGCATGTTTATTTGAAGTCAACAACTGAATTGGTAGAGTAACAAAAAAGCAAATACTGTATGAACAAAACAGCCAATGGACAAAACACGCCATGACATATAGTGCCGTCTCGCTTTGATGACATCATTAGCCATAGTACAAATTGACATACATCATGACAGCACTATTCTCATGTGATATGGATATATATTTAAAAGGAAGACTTGTCATCCAAAAATAACCAGCTAACAAAGACTTGTCATTAAAATAATAACATTTTTGTGAAATTAACACAGATAGTGTCTCCGGCGTCTGATTGGGTGGATCGTTACACACACCTTCCACTCATACACAAACACACACACAGTGTTTTCAAAGTCCCCAGACTCCATGTCCATTTCATGTGTGCATGTGTGCGTACAATAATATAAGTGTGTTTGTAAGTATAACCAGTAAAGGCAACACTATATACATGTAATTATACAAAATTGCCAAATTGTTAAAACAAAAAGAAACCAAACAACTGTCATCCAACTATCAAATAACCATCATCTATATATAAAAAAGAAGAAAAAGACTACAAATGAATTTGAAAGTAATGCCTTTAAGATTATGCACACCTTTAATTAGGTAAAACACTACCAAAATAAAAGAGCAGTGAATTGCCACTGCATGTACAGGGTAGGAAGGAGACAATGACAGAGGTGGTGAGGATAAGACAGCGCAGCCTAATGTGACAGTGCTCTTTCACTGACCCCTGGTGGTTAAGAGCCGTAACTGCACATGTATCGACACAAGGTAACCTTACCAGAAACAAGCCCCAGACCCTTTCCCTCCTATTTACTTCACTTCCTCATATCTTAATTCAAAAACACTGGATAGGTCTGAGCAACATGGCACCAATCCAGCTAAGGCCCAGCTGGTTTTCTTACCATGCTGCTTCCTTAATACTGAAGTGGTTAGGGCCGAGGGTGCATGGAGATAGTTTCTGGGCTAGGCCGATGTCTGCAGACTAGGAAGTATAGGAGTTTGTTGATAAACAAACCTCTGTATCACAGATGGGCTCGTCAGCAACGTAGTTTCCGCTCGCAAGTTATCTAAGTGCCAACCGTCTCTCATGCAGTCTTTTCATGCGATCACAGAATTTATACAGATACACGAGCAAACACAGGTCCGAAAAGTTCAAAACACACAATACCAACATCCTCAGAGTACAGTATGAGGCAATCCACATCTATACTGTCAGCCCCTCTGATAACTTGTTACATTTCAGTTCCATGTAAAGTACGCGATTAGCGAGGGAAAAAAGGATTCCTACTTTGGACCCTGAACGACGGAATATGCAGAAGGTGTGGTATTCTCGGTTCTGAGATTCATCCATATGATCCTGTCTGCAGACATCTCTCTCACACCCATGAGGGACTGTGTGCTCGCTCCAGTGCATGACCCACCCTTGATTACCATCTGGGGTCAGTTTTTCCCACCCTTTATCTTAAACCTAACCCCTTGAGTCACCCGAAACGGATCTTACACACAACCTCACCCCTCATTCCTGTACCGACTCTAGCTTAAAGTCGTATCACTAGAACAATCTATTTCCAATCATAACAGCCCTGCGGAATTAGCTCTTGGAACTGGGTGTGGTGGGGTGTGTGTGTGCGGGGGGTGGGGGCACAAAAGCAATCCCTGATTCCAGCATTCCGTAGGTGTACGAAAACTATCACGTCAAGTCTATACATAGTGTCTGTCTCGTCTTCTCTGGTAGGCCTGTACTACTGTCAGCGACGCCCCCTCTCTGCACCTGGGCGCTATATCACCTTACCGGAGCGCGCCGCTTTGTCGAACATCATCAACGCACCTCAGACCGTCTGAGCTAGTTCTACGAGTTTCTTTTTTTGTGGGGGGGGTCCAGTGTGACGACTGAAAAGAAAAACTATCTAAGAGAGAGAGACAAATTCAAGTGGTACATAGGAGTTAAGGGAGAGAGAGTAGAAAAAAAGAGAGATGCAGCCACCAAAACCACTCTCCTGTGTCAGTTTGGCTGGAGCCCAGCGCCCTCTGAGCCAGTCTGGGGCCTCTTACTCAGACTGCAGGGGGATGATGTCATTAAAGGTGCAGTGACGGTTTTCACCTCTTACAGTGTGGTGACGTCAATACAGCATGAAATTACCGCTGGGTGGCTGGTAAGCGCATTTTTGCAGCAGCAAAAAATTGTGTTACTAATGGTAACTTGCAAAAAGAGATATTACGCATCCTCATCACTCAAATCATAATCATAATAAGAAACCTCAAAGTCCTTGACTCACAGACACTGTCAACTGTAACACTGATGGTAACACCAAAACCAAACAAAAAGAAAACCGAAATAAAAATAAAGATTTATACAAACATTTGCAGTTAGTGTTTAAATTTTCATTGCAACATTACTTTTTTCCCAGATATTGATATTTTTGACTCGGCATATCCACGCATGTAGTAAAAACAGGCAGGCTTAAGAGTATATACTGCGGTAACAGACTGTGTGGTACAGGGGAGAGAGGATAGAATAGGCTGAAGGTGTGTGTGAGAGAGATGAAAAAGAGTGTGTGTAAGAGAGAGAGAGAGAGAGAGAGAGAGAGAGATGGTAGAGAGAAATTATACTGTATTTACAGCACACCAAACATTTTCTGTTGAGTAAAAAGAATGCTATATAATTATATATATATTTATATATTTATATTGGTCCTGCAAATCTGACTGCATGAGTTTGTTGTGTGGCGCTGCGTAAGGTCTTGTAGTGCGATGCATCTGGATTGGGGGGGGGGGGGGGGGGCGTGTCTGGAGTTGGTTGCTTTGACAACACAGTATGAGCAACTGTGTGTGTGTTGGTGGGAGAAGGAACTTTTTTCAGCGCAGCTGAGGAAAGAGTGAGGATGAGCAGGAGAAAATGGATATGTACATCAGTCATTTAAGTGGATTTCACGTGTTAATGCGTGAGAGAAAGAGAGAGAGAGAGAGAGATGGGCGGCATAATGGCCAGAATGCAGTTGAAAACAAAAGACAAGAGGGGTGCATGTAAACATGAGAGTACAGTTCTGAGCATAATTTCACATTTGTCTGGCTAATGTGAAAGGAATGTACCGTAATGTATAGAAAATATCCTCTAGCAAGTCTCAATTGAGAAAATAAAGCGTGAGATTGTATTTTCAAAACGTAATTGTAGCCGAAACTTTTAAGGATGGGTTTTATGTGGGGATTCAAGTGTGTATGAGAGTGCTTGGGAGTTTGAGTGTTGGTGTGTATGTGTGTGTGTGTGTTTCAGGAAATATAATATCTCATGTCCATGTATGTCAGTGCAAAAAATTTCACTTCCCAGTTTTTTTTCTCAATGCAGGTCCTAACCAAGTGAAGCTTATTTCTCTGTTTCATTTCCTGCACTTCAGTTCTTCCAACACCGTTTGACCAATGCTTGACCTTCTTCCTCTTCTCCCTTCCTGTCCCCCACCTGACTCCGCCCCTTGACTCCGCCCCTTGACTCCTGGCCCTTGACTGGCTGAGTAAAGAACTGAAGCTTTGTGAAGACAAATGGAGATTCGTTGCTCCTCTCCTTCCCCCCACCCCTTCTCCCCCCGGGAAGCCCCGCCCACTAGATGAAGTACTCCTTCTTGTCCTCGGCCCCGGAGTGGCCCCCCTCTGCGTTGATGATGGCCGTGTCGGCATCGGGGGCATCGTCCGAGCCCTTGGCCTCGTGGGTGAGGTACGTCCCTACGGAGAAGAGCAGGAGGAAAAGGTCAACAGGTCAAACGAGAGAACGAGACTTCAGTGAGAATGGAGAGAGTAAGGAGAGAAAGAAAAGCAAATGCACCGGGACATCGTACACGCTGTGCGAAAGGGTCGACTGCGGCAGAAGCGGGAAACGTGGAACATGGGGTACGGCATATTGTAAAATGTCTGTACTGTACACGGGGGGAGTTTTTTTTTTTTACGCGTGTGATGTTTGGTTTATGTTGGATGTGACTGCGCTAAGAACATTTTGACATGACTCCAAAGCGAGAGGCTTTTACACCAATTGGAAAGTGCTGAACGTGGAACATCCAGCGCGGTGAAGTGAGTGCGTGGGCGCTCTTGAGAGCGGTTGGTACGCTGTGGAGAGGAGCTGCGAGGAGAAGTGCCGTGCAGCAGAGGGGAGTATTAATAGAGAGTGTGACAGCATCGGTGGGGGGGTGGGAGGGGGAGGGAGGGTCACCTTTGTGCCTGATGAGGTATCTGCCCAGGACGATGAGCAGACACAGCAGGATGAAGACGATGACCGCCACCACGCCCCCGATCACGGCGTGGTCCACGCCCGAGGAGGTCGACATGGCTGTCGGGTCTGAGAGGGGAGGGGAGAGAGCAGCAGGGAGGGGAGAGACCAAACGGATAAAAGTGAGAGGCTGTCTCACTTTGCAGATAAACCACAGACCTGGGAAATACAACAAACGGAGAAATAAGGGATTAGAAGCCAGGCAAAAGAAAAGAAGCTGTTAACACGACGAGCTGCATTCGACTGAATGTCACAAAGAGCTGTTCGCAATTATTTCTTCATCTATGGGGACCATTGACTGTAGTTAAAAGTTATTTTCATGTCAATTACTTTGAGACTCTATTAATATATTCTGCCAAACAATGTATATTGTAAGGCTTCATTCATTCTCCCAAACTTTATGCCTCTCCCCGTTTATAGTTTACATAAGCTTCTTTCATGTTGCTTGGCTTTTGGTTACACTTGGTAAAACTCGGGAGAATCCAGGAAATCACATTAAAAGTCACCCAAGAACTGCTGGACACTAGGGCATTCTGTGATAGCCAAAACAAAGAAGAAAAAAAGGAAGATTAAAAAGGATGTGATAGAGAAACAGAAGAGAGAGACAGAGGCCTGTTCCTTCCTGACAGCAGGTCTTTGAGGGGCTAGAAGACAGCCAATCGGGACAGAGGATGGAAGGTGCACAGTGGAGCCTGTGGAGGAGATGGCAGAGGAACGAGAAGGACACCTGCACAGCATGTCAGAAGAAAGGAAGGTTAGGGTTGAGAGAGAGACAATGGAAAGTGAGAAGGGAGCAGCACAACCAATCACAGGGAGCACGTTGACCGAGGACAGTCAATCAGAAGAGAGAACAGGCCCCCCCGAAAATGCAGAGCAGAGACCAGACACAATACAGGGATGAATAACCCTGAGAGAGAGGAGATAGGGAAAGAGAAAGAGAGAAATCAAAAAAGAGTTTGAGAAAGAGACAGAATGGGTGGGGGGGTGGGAGGGGGGAGCAAAAGAGAGTGGGGCAAGTTCATCAGAGAGCCTGTCAGAGCCTCGTGGGACATGGGTTGGTAAGGTGGTGGTGAGGTGGGGTGGTTGCTGAGGAGGCAGCATAGTGAATTAGCACATAAATCCTGCTGTCGGCACCAGGGAAACAAGACAGGAACCAAGAACAGGGCCACCTCGAAGCCAGACCTGCACTCCTCTCACACACACACACACACACAATTCGGTGCGCGCCAGTACTGACTTACTCCACTAAGACAGGGCGTGTTTGCGTGTGTTTCGTGGATGTTCAGGGTGGCAGGGTTGTGTGTGTGTCTGTATGTGTGGGCTCCAGAAAGTGTGTATTCTCTCTCGACAGTTCACCGTTCCCCCATTCGTATTCATTTGTACGTAGTCAGGCCAGACAGACACAACCAACCGACAGCAACAGACAGACAGACAGAACCCCCGAACAGAGACAGAGAGACAGTGGTGAGTGTGTGACCGTGGAAAACAATACCTGCAGCGTTGTCTGAGGCGTCTTCTCAAGAGGATGGACAGATGAATGGATGGATGGAGGAGTGGATGGATGAGTGGATAGTGGATGGCCGAAAGCAGCGTGTGTGACGGAGGGGGGGGGGGGTTAGAGAGATCAAGGAGTGTTGACAATGACAGGAGGAGAACAAGAGACACATACATGAGAAATGTGACTACGCGACGTGAATGGCGTTCGCTTCTGCTCGCCGTCAGTGTCGCCGGCACGCCAGCTGAATCGCTTGTGTGTTTGTGTTTCGCGTCACGGGAGCTAATGAGCTCTTCCAGGGGCTGAAGCTCTTAGAAGTATGCACTGCATTTCGTGAACAGACTGCAACCGCTTTTACACACAATGAGACTCTGGGGTATGTGTTAAGGCATGCATAAGCTGTAGTTTATCATCCCGTGCCTGTGTGTGTGTGTGTGAGCGCCTGCTCGTGTTGAGTGTAGAACTAAGGTGGTTTTACCTGTGAAAC
This sequence comes from Osmerus eperlanus, assembly GCF_963692335.1. Classification (NCBI taxonomy): domain Eukaryota; kingdom Metazoa; phylum Chordata; class Actinopteri; order Osmeriformes; family Osmeridae; genus Osmerus; species Osmerus eperlanus. Next base: position 6,588,876 of record NC_085033.1, read on the forward strand.
TGTAAACTCCATTCAGCCGTGTGGGAACTGGGGGAGTGAGGGTGGAGGCGGCGGGGGGAGCGAGAGAGAGGGTGACGTTGTCTGGAGGAGTGGAAGAGGAGGATGAGGAGGGAGACTGAGGGAAGGGCTCAGGGAACGGCGTGACGTCGGGGAACAGGGAGTTGGAGAGGGAGGGAAAGGGCACATTGACCACAGCAGGAGGAGGAGAGGAGGAGGGAGGAGGAGGAGAGGAGGAGGGAGGAGGAGGAGAGGAGGAGGGAGGAGGAGGAGGAGAGGTGGAGGGAGGAGGAGGAGGAGAGGAGGAGGGAGGAGGAGGAGAGGAGGAGGGAGGAGGAGGAGTGGAGGAGAGAGGCGGGATGTCGGTGGGGTACGGGGCGGAGAAGGAGAAGACCGCCGGCGGGGGAGTGGGCGGAGGGGTCGAAGGGTCGACGGCGGGCGTGAGCGAGGGTGACAGAGAGAGAGACGTCGGGGCGAGGGAGGGCAGCGGGGCGTCCGAGGAGGCGGAGGGGGAGGGGAGGAAGAGAGAGGTGGGGGGGAGGTGGCTCGACTCGGACGGAGCTGAGGGGTCGGGAGAGCGGGCCGGCGCACGGCGAGGGGAGGCACAACAGAGGAGGAGGCGTCCACACGACAAAGACAACGCATAGAAAGGAGCGGAGGAGCGAAGCGCGAGCGGTGGATGGCGTGGCGGTGGAGAAAGAGACAGGGAGGGAGAGAGAGAGAGAGATCAACAGAAAAGAAACAAAAGAAAAAAATTCAGAAAAAAGGGAGGACGGCGGACGCTTGAAAGTCGTCGGTAACAGTTAAAGGAGAAAAGCACAACGAGAGAAACAACAGAAAGAAAAACACGCCAAAGAGACCCCGACCTCCAGGCCTTCAGGGCAGGACCCCACCCCCCGACCCCCCCCTACCGGTATTCCTACCTTGGACGAGGAGGGTGTATTCCCCCTGGCTCTTGCCGATGCCGTTGTCCGCCTGGCATATGTACACGCCATTGTCGGACTTGTTGAGCGCCTCGAAGCGCAGGAAGCTGCCGTCGACCTTGGCCAGCGGGGGGAGGTCCCCGCCATCTTTCTTCTCCCACGAGAACGACATGGGTCTGGAAGGAGCGAGGGAGGAGGGAGGGAGGGAGAAGTGTGTGTGTGTGGGGGGGGACAGTGAGAGTGGTAAGAAGGGGTAGAGAGATCGAGAGACCAATTGTGTGAGAGAAAGGATGAGAGCAGGGATGAAGAACCGGGGACGTAGTCAATTGAGAGTGAGAAGAAAAGAGAGAAAGAGAGTGTGTGGGTCCGATGCGATAAAGTGAGACAGAGGGGGGAAGAGAGGAGGAAGGAGAAAGAGGGAGAAAGAAAAAGAGGAGGGAGCAGAAACAGGCAAAACAGAACAGAGGGGTCAGTATTTCCAGCTACTGCAGCAACAGCATTTCACATCACATCCTCATGAAGAGTCTATTGTTTATCTCTGACATCATGAGACCATACGATAAATTATGACATGTAATCAGACTGCTTTGTAGTGCTAAGCAGTATTAAAGCAATTAATACTGAATTACAGCCTACTCTACTTTATCAATCTATTCTAAAACCACATTGCGTAAATTGAATTCAACTGTACAGCCATTGGTTTGAGATAGGAGCAAGAATGTATTTATGTATGTGTGTATGTTTATATGTATGTATGTACGTTCAGTATACAGTCTGTATGTATGTATGTATGTGTGTATGTTTATATGTATGTATGTACGTTCAGTATACAGTCTGTATGTATGTATGTATGTATGTATGTATGTGTGTACAGTATATGTATGTATCTACACTGTAAAAAAAAAACTGTAGATTCTACAGTTTGTATGTCTGTGTGTATGTCCATATATCTGTATATCTGTCTGTCTGTAAGTCTGTCTGTACTCATTTTCACATTTTCCTCCCCCACATCTCTCCAGGTTTCCATTTTGACTCGTCTGACTCACAGACGCGCACGCTCGCCACCAAAACAGCTAAACGAGGCCGTTTGTACGATCGTGACCGAGTAAAACCAATTCAACTCAGTTCCACCTGCATGGACACAGCAGTCTCTGTATCATGTCTGTCATATCAAATAGTACATAATGGACGTAAACTTGTTAAGAGAGTCGAGAGAGGAGACTAAACTACCGTGAATGTGGATATGTGAGCCTATTACTAGCACTCAGCGCTGATTAAATAGATAAGCGTGTAAGGGAATGCACTGAGATGGAAGGGAATTCAATAATCATCCATTTCCTCTTGTATTTGATTAGAAGGCTCTTTATACGACACTCTTCTGTTTGTCAAGATGCTGTTCTGAGATGAGACACAGGCTGTGTGTGTGTGTGTGCGCGTGTGGTTTGCACGTGTCGTGTTGTTAATTGATATTTTGTCAGTATTCCTTGGGGTAGGATTGTGGGTGGGCAGGTGGGCGGGCGCTGGCGAGACGTGGACACGCCCTGGAAGCTGATTGGATTTTGACGGACACCTGAAGGCTGATCTCTCTCTCTCATTATCTCTTCCACACGTCCCCCTCTCTTTATCCCCTCTCTCCTCTCCCGTCAATCTCTCTCTTTGTCTCTCTTCCCTCCTCCCCCGCCTGCTTTCGGCCCCTCTGTCCCTGGCTGTCTCCTCTTGCCCTTCTCCTTCTCCTGGATATTCTGATCTTGAGCTACCTCCCAGGGTTTGTGTGTGGTGTGTGTGCATCCTCAACCCCCCTCCCCCCCAGCCCCCAAACTCTCTCTCCCCCCCCCCCGGTCTCTTCTCACCTGTCAATCATCCAGCCTGCTGTTTATTTATATTTCCTCTCCTCCACTACCCCTAATCTGTTTGTGTGTGTGTGTGTGTGTGTGTGCGTGTGTACAATCTGTTTCTACACTTGTGTTGGCCTCCCTCTCTGTGTACGATTGCGTGTGTGTGCTCGTCGACCTGTCTGGGTGCGAGTGTGTGTATGTGTGTGTGTGTGTATGTTTCAGTGTCAGACTGACACATCGCCACAGAGGGCACCGAGGAAGGATGGAGAGGGGGCGCGGGGGGGGGGGGGGGGGGGCGGGGAGGAAAAGGTGCAAGGCGAGATAGAGGAGTGAGGACATGATGAAGAGGTGGGGAGACGCCCCACCCCCCTGACAGGCCAGCCCGCCTCTGACCAGACTGACTGAGCGTGAGTGACACTGTGGTGGAGAGATAGTGCGTGATGGAGGGATAGCGGAGAGATGGAAGCGAAAAAGGATGAAAAGCAAAAGCCAGACAGGAGGGGAGGGGAGCAGAGAGGAGAGGGGAGTGAAATCGATAGACTGCTTCTCCGAAGGTTCATCTATAATGCAGGGGTGCTACTACAGTGTATGTTTGTGTAGATGTCTGTATGTGTGTGTGTGTGTGTGGGGGGGGGCAGACAAGGGAGTGTACAAGTGTGCTCCCATAGTCTTTGTGTGTGTTAAGGGCAACGCGTCATGCGAGTGTGTGTACGACGCGTGTGTCTTACTCGGGGTTTCCGTTGCCCATGCACTGCAGGTGGAATTTCCCCCCCTCTCTGGGAAGGTCACTCTCTGGCTGGATGTTCACGTTAGGGGTAACTGGGAGAAAAAGACATCCGGTCATAATGCATCATACATCCGAATCCCTCACACACACATTGTTCATAAGCACGCACACACACACACACACACACACACATACGCTCGCTCGCTCTCTCTCTCTCTCTCTCTCTCTGTAGGTCTGTCTGTGACGGCTCAGTCATCAATCCACAGATCTTCCAGCAATCATCTAACACGTGTATTCCAGCAGGGGGCAGTATGTCCACACGAAAACTCCCATCGGGTTTGAATCTCACGAGAGCCAATGACGGTTTGTTGTGAATGAAAGGGAGCGCCTGTGAGTTCCCGGAGGGGGGGGGGGGGGGGCTGCAGTGGCGGTGTTGGTCCCACCGGGGGGCAGCACTCACACAGCACTCGGAGGGGCTGTTCGAGTCCGCTTGTCCCCGGGGGACAGGGACGGGTGGTCCACGGCACAGGCGATCATCACGTTGTCGTCGTCCCGGCTGGCCGTGAGCGTGAGCTCGCTGATCACTGTGTAGGTCGGCTCGTCCGGGCTGGACTTCGCCTCCTCTTGGCGGCCTGGTGACACACACGCACACACGCGAGCGCGTGAGGCAGAGGGAACAGACAGAATGCAATTATGAAGGACGGAGCCCGTACAGGTAAACAGAGAACACACACATGCGAAGAAAATACGGGGCTCGCACACAGGGAAGCCTGTTCTGGATGGCATGCGCTTCACGGAGAGACCCGTGTGCATAAGAGAGACCCGTGTGCATAAACAGGCAAGCTGAGACATAGATGAGAGGCACACACGTACACACACACACACGCAGACACACACAGCCAATATTACGCTCTTGAAATGCCACAGCCTCTGATTTCTTTTTTCCGCTAGCATAATAATACTAAGACATGCGGCTGAATGTCAAATTAGCTTATATTCACAAATTATAATACAGCCCGATCACTCCAGGATATTACTGCCTGTGTCGCTCTGTCACACATACACACAAACACACCCAAATGGAACACAGACACACAAACACACAAAATGGAATACACGCACACAAACGCATCGACATGGAATACACACACAATCAGACATAATATATCTCCCTCTTTCTTGCTCTCGTGCTCTCACACATACACAATCACACATGCACGCACACGCACACACACAAACACACACGTACACAATACACACAAACACACACGTACACAATACACACAAACACACACATACACAATACACACAAACACACACGTACACAATACACACAAACACACACGTACACAATACACACAAACACACACGTACACAATACACATACATATTCGGCCACAATGTCTCCCAGTCCCTCTCTTTCACACACAAAGAAGGAGGGGGAATGATGACACCATACATTATGCTTCTAACAGATTCAATACGTATCAATCGATCCCAACTGCTGATCAATAGACTCTTTCACTTACACACTGAACAGCTTCATCCTCGTGAGACACTCCTCAAAGCACTTACCCTTCATTCTTCTCCATTACTCTAACTCCCACTCTCGCTCTCTCTCCTTCTCAGTCCTCCATATAAATCCCCTTTCCGGAATCTACCATCCATTTCATCACTCATCAATTTTTCCTCAGTTCAATCAAAGGTGCTTTTGATACTGGACCTCTATATCCCTTTATTTCTGTTCTCTCCTCTTTCTCTCTCTCTCTCTCTCTCTCTCTCTCTTTTTTTCACTCTCCCTCCCTTGCTTTTTCTTTCTGTCTCCATCTCTAGCCGCCCCTTTCTGTCCGGTCCCCTCTTTCATCTCTCTCTCTCTCTCTCTGTCTCTCTCTCTCTCTCTCTCTCTCTCTCTCTCTCTCTCTCTGTCTCTCTCTCTCTCTCTCTCTCTCTCTGTCTCTCTCTCTCGCACACACAGCCACCCCCTCTCCTCTGGCCCTCCTCCATCCTTTCCTGCTCCCTCTCCTTATGCTTCACCTCCCCCCTCCCCTCCTCCCTCTCTCCCCTCCTCCCTCCTCCCTCCCTCCCTCCCTCCCTCCCTCCCTCCCTCCCTCCCTCCCTCTGGCCTCAGTGAGCCTATTAAAGAGGTGGAGCTGAGTGCAGGCCCTCCCTCTATCAGAGCATCTCGTACTGACACTCCTGTGCAGGGCCATGTGATCCAAACACAAGAGCCTGCAATCACAACACACTGACCCATGGTGCTGACTTCCACTCCTCTCTGCTCTGTTCTGCTGTCATAATCCTCCAGTGTGTGTGTGTGTGTGTGTGTCTGATCCCATTCTGGTAGTCTGCGAGTGTGTGACTGCATCACTGATCCAAGGGCAGACATACGCATGTGTGTCTGCTTGGGTGTGTGTGTGTGTGTGTGAAGGATCCGCTGGTAGCTTCGGGGCTCAACTGAAACACTCCCGTCTGTCACACGAGGTTGCACTCATCAAGGGCTCTGTCTCTTTCACACACACACACACATACATCGTTTCTATTCCTGTCACTTATCTCCGGCTTCTTCTTTGTCTTCTCGTGGTTTATCAGGAAGCAAGGTCAGTCAATCTATCCTAATACAGCTTCCTGTTCCTCTCAGAAAATGTTGCTGTATATTCCCCCCCCCCCGCCCCCCAGCTCTCCCCCAAACTCCCCCGACACACTCTCTTCTGCTGCTAGATTTGCTCTTTATCCTCTCTTTATCCTCCAGACACTATCTGTTTTACCCATCGCTCTTCTTCTGTGTGTTGGACTACAGCGTGCACGCACACACACACACACACTCACACACAGACACACAGACACTCACACACAGACACACAGACACTCGCACACAGACACTCGCACACAGACACACAGACACTCATACACAGACACTCACACACAGACACACAAGGACAGTGCTTCATACACACATGCTGGTACGCTGATAAACACATCGACAAGCATTTGTTAGAAAACTGACGTGCATGCAGGAACACACACACACACACACAGACACACACAGACACACACAGACACACACAGACACACACAGACACACACAGACACACACAGACACACACAGGTACCTTGAAGCTCCTCCTGTCCTCTGTACCAGCGGAGCACGGCAGGGGCTTGCTCCCAGAGCTGGTGCATGTAAGGGTGAGTTCACCTCCCTCCTGCACGGCGTCCTCGAACCCGGAGATTTGAGGTTTTCCCGGCTCGAACCCGGAGATTTGAGGTTTTCCCGGCACACCTGGCAACCCAGACTGGCTGGTTACATACTGGAGACACAGCTGCTTCAAAGCAAACATTGTGGAAAACACAGAATACACACACACACACACACACCCCAACCCACATATCATATCTCAAACACCTTCCCCTGCTACCCCCCTCAGCCCTTCTTTACACACACACACATACACTCACCCAGCACGCGGTGACGGTGGCGCGGGCGGTGCGTACGGGCATGGTGAAGATGGAGCAGGTGTACTCCCCCTCGTCAGACAGCTGCACCTCGCCGATGGTGATGGACAGCAGAGTGCTGGTGGACCTGTGCAGCTGGATGCGGTTATCTCTCAGAGCTGAGGCCGGAAGGGGTGGGGAGGTATGGGGTAGGGGGTAGGGAGAGGAGTGGGGGGGGGGTGTAATGGAGAGGGTGGGAGGGGTGAGGGTAATGCAGGGGTGCATGTGCGTGCCCACGAGCGCGAGGGGGGGATTGAGGGAGAGAGAGAGAGACAGTGAGAGAGAGAGAGAGAGAGAGAGAGAGAGAGAAAGAGAGAGAGAGAGAGAGAGAGAGAGAGAGAGAGAGAGAGAGAGAGAGAAGAGAGAGAGAGAGAGAGGAGAGAGAGAGAGAGAGAGAGAGAGCGAGAGAGAAAATGAGAAATACGGGGTGAAGAAAATAATGTGACACGGTGGCAATGGGAGAGGAGAAGGAAACGAGAGCAATTATAGAGGGAGAACAAGTGAAAGGAAGAAGGCGGTTGCAGATTGACAGAGGAGGGAAAAGGAAAGGAGGGAGGGGGGGGGGGAAGAAAACAAGATGGGGGGTATAGAGAGAAAAGCAACATTAAAGTGTTGGCATCACAGAGGCAAACAGCAGAGGGAGTGAGCTGTAAGAGTTTACCAGAAGATGATGAAACATCTAGAAATGACTTCAAGTCTCATCTGCATGATATCTTTGACCTCTACGGGTAGTCTGATATATGCCTGTCTGTTTGTCTGTTAGTGAGCGATGGGATTTTTTGGTCTGTCTAGACATATGCATCAGGTTCAGTGAGTGAGTCTGTGTGTGTCTCTGTGTGTGTTTGTGTTCAGGATGTGTGTGTGTGTGTGTGTATTATAGCTCCAACCCTAGTGCTTTGTCTGCCAGGTTTATCAGTAACTGAGGTCCATTTGTCTAGCAGAGCTCCCCTGCCTGCTATGTCCTGCCCCCTGGAGCCTCCCAAAACTATCTGTCTGCCTCATTCTTTTTTTCCACACTTCTCTTTTTCTCTATCTACCCCCTTCATCTCATTCCCTTCAATCTTCCCTTCTCTCTCATCTCTCTCTCCACCTTCATCTCCCTTGCTTCCATCTTTACATCACTCTATCTCTCTTTCTGTATGTCTTCTCTCTCTACCCCTCCCCCCTTCTTCCTCCTCTCTCTCTCTATCTCTCTCTCTTGCGTAGTAGTGGTAGTTTCCATGGAGTCCTTGAGATAATCTTCACATTTTCTGACCATACTAGTAAAGGAGGGAAGGAGTCCCACCAAGATGTCTAGTCTTCAGTGTTTGTTTTGCTAAAGTGGCGAAATACATATAGAGAAATATTTTGAGGGGTATATATATATATATATATTGATGTATTTTTATATTTAAGCGAGAAGAAGGAATTACAAGTCATTCTCTCTCTCTTCCTCCCTCCTGACATTCTTTTTATTGTGATAAATATTGTTTATGAGGGGAACCTTATGTATTTCAGAAATCATGTGATTTTTACCTTATGATGTGGTATTGATCTGAACCTGAAAATGTAATATGCCATTCCTATCTCAGCACCAATAAAATCACTATGTACAGGTAGGTCAATACAAATCATTTGGATGGACCATGTGTGTGTGTGTTTTTGTATGGGAACACTTTTGTATGTGAGTGTGTAGGGTGTGTGTATTAGTGTGTACAACCATAGCTTGCATGTGGTGTCCCTGTGTGTACAGCAGTGTGTGAGGGTATGCATAATCAGTGTGTTTGCCTGTGTGTGTTGGTGTGTGTGTGTGTGACTGGGTCAGTATTGGTCTCTTCTCTGCAGACATTGTTGTGATCTGATATCCTCTGAGGGTATAGCTACTGTAGCAGAGGCCAGCCTAGTTATTTTGGTCCCTCTCGCCTCCCTCCCTCCCTCCATCTCTCTCTTTCTTTCTCTCTGCCTCCTCACCCTGTCTTTTCCTGGTATTCCTCCATCCCACTTTCTTCCTCTCTATTTCTACTGCTCTCTCACACAAGCACAACCTTTCTCTGTCCTCTCTATCACTCTCTTCTCTCACCGTCTCACAAACACATTTACCTGACCTCCTCTTATCTAGCTCTCCCTGCCCTCCACCCCCCCCTCCATCTCTCTCTCTCTTTCCGTCATCCCTCCTTCCTGTCATCCTCCCTCCCTCTCCTGTCATCGTCTCCTGCTTCCCCTCCTGCATTTATCTCTGACTCACTCCCGGTAAGTCTACCTCCCTCCCTCCCTCCCTCACCTCTCTCACCTCCCTCCCTGCCTCACCTCTCTTCTCTCCAAAGTACAGGTCTGCTGGGCGGTGTTGGACCACTGGAGGGAGGAGTTGTCGCTCTCCTGCACCTGGCAGGTCAGCGTCCACGGTCCCGCCCACTGCCACGGTCTGGTCGAGGTCATCGGCTGGTAGGGGTCATCGTCTAGGCACAAAGAAGACAAAAGAAAACAAGAAAGCACAGTCAGTTCAGGTTTCATTGTCACCGGCACGTTTCGAGGGGGGGGGGGGGGGGGGGGGGGGGTTGCGTGTGTGGTGTGTTTGTGTGGGTGTTGTTGTGTGCTTGTGTGTGTGTTTGTGTGGGTGTTGTTGTTGTGTCTTGTGTGGGTGTTGTTGCGTGTGTGTGTGTTTGTGTGGTGTGGTTGTTGCGTGCTTCTGTGATAAATTGCTCGGGCGCCCTGGGTCTCAGGGTGTGTGTGTGACTGATGAGCCTATCCCAGCCCACTACCCTGGGAGGTTACAGTCGCTAAGGGAATGGAGTGATGAGTAGAGAGGAGGAGAAGGAATCCCTATGGGGACTCGGAACAGAAAAGCGACGGGTCGGTGGGGGGATGAGCGGCATTTCACCAACTAAATGGCGTTAAGTGACCTCACAGTGTCGACAGCAGTGTCATTCTGTAGGACATGCATATGGATTTCCGGAATGGAACATGGACCAATGAGATAGAGATTATGGTAACGAGGGTCAGAAAGGGAGAACACTTGTGACCTGGGATAATTAAACAGAGTCCTAGACTGGATGTTGAATTTGAATAGAGCAACATCCACAGGGCACGGGTTCAGTTCCGAGAGGACGGGAGCACGTGACTGTTGGATGCAATGTTTGCATCGCTCTGCGTGAGGATCTCTCTTGTAGAACTCTCTTTCTTCTGCATCCTTTCAAATACTTCTGCACATTTCCAATGCAATTTCAGGCAATTTGGTCCAACACTGCATAAGATACCTGGTTTTCCCGGTTTAATAACGGCAAATTGATTTATACTGTATATTACAATTGCTACACTGCGAGGTGGCCTAAATCTAAAATCCCACTGGAAGATAAATCATATGGTGGACATGAGCTACAGAAACTACTCGTTCCATTAACTGAGCTCGCTCTTGCATTTTGATACGTCGATAGGACTGAAAAACCTAATGCATTTCAACCAACGACAGCAACACTGACTTTTTAACGTTGACTCGCCTAGGCATGTCCTCACCTCTGTAAACATGGCATGTATAAATAGTTTAATTGGAACTAAATTGTCAGCGGGGTAGACAGGTACAGATTCAGACTGCAGAATTATCACATCCTTGCACCGGGCGGTTCTATCGATTTTTTTCTCTCCTTCTCTCCGAGAACGTCTGCTTATAAAGTGAGCAGTGGAACTCCAGTTGGTACATAAAAGAGGCAAAGCAGGAAGACAGGAGGAACTCGGACACTCACACTAAATGGGAAAATCTTACGCGTAAAAACATGCAGTTAGGTGGTAGTACAAAATAGTCAAAGTCCCGACATTTCTAAGCAGCGTTGTAGTGTAAGAGTTTGGAGTTTACAGTGAAAACCCTTCACGAGGGCCTACACGTGACTATGTTTAGCTGGCAGAGACGTCAACCTAAACCGCAACCTAAATGGCATCCGAACCCTTAAGGCACTCGAAGTAACTGGAAATCGTTTGGAACTCAAATCCAAAAAAGATTACAGTTAGGTGGTCATACCAACCAAACAGCCAGATTGACTAAGACGTCAACAGAACATTAAGAGCTATTAAGAGCTATTTCAGGCCATGGCCTTTTGCCACAGTGAGTACGACTCCATTTGCTCATCCCTCCATTGTGGCCAGCCTCACAAGCTCTAGCGGGCTGGGGTTGAATTAGTGGTCAAATGGAGACGAGATTAGTGTCTCCTCCAATGGCATCTTGAGCTCATTCTTGTGGCCGTAATAGATCTTCCAAGTCGGCATAGGCTACACACTTTGGCACACTGGCTGCCCTGACGCATCAAACATCAGGCGGTCGACCGCGACAGACTTGCAGACACGAGTCGCTACATCTGTAGCAGCGTAGCCTATAGGATTTGAGTCGAGAAGGCAGGCGATGCTGTGTCACAATGCCGTCTATGGGAAGCTTCTCTTGAATGCTGTCTAGACAATATAGGAGCGTTTGTGTTGAGGTTTCGGGAACGGGATTATTTTGTGGGAGCATGAGCTGAAGACTGAGATCATATGAATGCCAGACGGAAGTTAAATGCTGTTGCTTCTCTCTCCTCTCTTCTCCTCTCCCCGCACATACACACACCCACCCACACGGCTGTGACTTTGAGGAAGCCACGGTATTTAAAGAAACACAATTTACACTCTTTCAACGCAGCATGAGGTGAGAACCTAGAGGTACAGACCGAGTCAGGGAAATGGGGAGAGAATGTGAAAGAGAGCGAGATAGAGCTGGAGGGGGATGGTGAGAAAATGAGGAGGTGGCGAGAGAGAGAGAAAAGGAGCAAGCTATAACTAGAGAGAACTAAATGGTGAAGGTGTGAGATAAAGGGGGTGATGATAAATGTCTAAGAAATAGGCATCTGAGAGAGAGACAGAGAGAGACAGAGAGAGAGAGAGAGAGAGAGAGAGAGAGAGAGAGAGAGAGACCAGAGAGAGAGAGAGAGAGAGATGGAGGTGAAAGGGCGACGGGCAAAAGATCTAAAAGAGTGAAAACTTAATAAACAGTGTCCCGATGAACAGACAGGGAAAAATACCCCTTTCATTTCTTCATTTTCATCTTCACCCCTTTCCTCTCCCTCCATCTGTCTCCTTCCATCTTTTTTTCCCCCCACCTTCCTCCATCTGTCTTCCTCCCTTCCTATTTTCTTCTTGTCCTCTTTCACCTCTCCGCCCTTCTGTCAACCTTTCCTCCCCACTCATCTCCTCAATCCCACTCCTCCAGTTGACTGCTCTCCTTCTCTTTCTTTGTCCCTCTTTCTCTTTATCTCTGTCTGTCTCGGGCTCTCTTGCTCTCTCTCTCTCTCTCTCTCTCTCTCTCTCTCTCTCTCTCTCTCTCTCTCTCTCTCTCTCTCTCTCTCTCTCTCTCTCTCTCTCTCTCTCTCTCTCTCTCTCTCTATCTCTCTCTCTCTCTCTCTCTCTCTCTCCATCTTCTTGGCCAGACCTTCATTCACTCCCCTCTCTCTCTCTCTCTCTCTCTCTCTCTCTCTCTCTCTCTCTCTCTCTCTCTCTCTCTCTCTCTCTCTCTCTCCATCTTCTTGGCCAGACCTTCATTCACTCCCCTCGCTCTCTCTCTCTCCCTCCTTCCCTGCCTGTAGGAATATCCACCCACAGGCAGACATCAGTGGGATCATGCCAGTGGGTGATTACCAATTATTACAGCATAATGAAACCAGAAAAGCAAGGAACGCCAAACAGCAGAGATAACCCAGCGCACTGAGGCTACGGCGGAGATGATATGATCCATGACAATGTCATCTGTCATGCTAGCACTGATGGGGCTTAGATTTCGAGGGGGAAACACCGCAGTCTGTGCAGCTGGAGCCAGATGGGGTGTGTGTTTGATGGGACGTCGTGTAGCACACACACACAGACACGCTCCGAGACATGCACACCCACATTCCAAGGCGACGACTCCGCACAAACATATGCACGCGCACGTTAGCGACACTCGCGGGCAGACATACGTACACGCGCGCGCACGTGAGCGCACGCTGCTAGACGTCCATGTGCACACGAGGCCCACCCAGACACCCCCCTCCCCCTCTCTGTGCCCAGCTGTCCACCCCACCCCCACCCCACCCCCACTCCACCCCCCGCGGCCGCCCCTTCCCAATCCCCCTGGGTGTGCGTGTGCCCTTCTGTCCACCTCTACCCTTTACATCTCTCTATCCAGCCCCCACCCTCCTCCCCTCAACACATTTCCGACCTCCCCTCCTTCTCGTTTCAGCTCCAACCAAACATTTGAGAAGAGGCCCAATTAATATGTTGTCCATCTGCACTGCAAAACAGGCTCCATTCATCTGGTGGAATAGCGGCAGGAAAGGCATATAATTCGTTCTAAAACGACATCCAATGTTCCTCCGAAAAGGCGATGCCCACTCTGTTTTGCTCCTTCCCAAAAGGTGGTATGTACCCTCGTGTGTGATCGACCTCGCTGGCAGAGAGATACATCACACCCTTTTTTGGGGGGAGGGGTGATTTGTGTCATTTGTTTGATTGTCTTCAAGTGTTTTGGGGAGTGCACAAGCCCTCCCAGATACCAGTTGAGTGAGCCCCTGCCATCCTCTCCCCGTCACAAACAAACTCCCTCAGTCGGCCTGGTTTCCCCTGTCCGCCTCCTGGAGTTGGTGGTTTGCGCCTGAACACCTCCCGCCCGCCCGCACCCTCCCTCCCTGCCTGTCAAACTTGGTTAGCTCGCAGTGACGCCCCCCCACCTTCCCCCCGCCCCACCGGCCCCCCTCTTATCCCTGTCTACAGCAGCATGGCGCCAAAAACACCCCACCCTGCTCAAAAAAGGACCCCTGTGAGAAAGGCGGCAAAGAGGAGGAGAAAGAGAGAGAGAGAGAGAAGGGAGGACAAAGGGACAGAACGCTGACGGAAGAGAGAGAGAGAGAGATAGGGGAGCGACTGAGAGAAGAGAATGGAAATGGGGCGGAGAAGGAGAAAGAAAGATATATAGAGGGTATGAGGCCAGGAGAGAAGGGCAGAGAGGGAAGGCACAGCAGGAGTGACGGAGAGAGGGAGGAAAGGAGGGAGGGGAGAGACTGCAGAAGAAAGAAAAAGAAAGAGCAAGATCTTAATGCCTTGGCAAATGTACTGACTGTTCCTGCCAATAAACCACTTAAAGAAATAAGAAGTCTATTACTAGGGGGCAGGAGTTATGAAAGCAGTATATCAGTCAAGGAGTAGACAGAAAGAGAGAGAATACGAGACAGAGAAAGAGAGAGAGAGAGAGATACCGTGACAGTTATAGGCAGTATAAATATATACCACAACATATGCAGAGGGATAGAGAGATACAGATTCAAACAAACAAACCAACAAGGGCACGCTCCCCTCCCTGCCCGAACGCAGAGCCAGGAGGACACACACCTGTACACACACACACCTGTACACACACACACCGTTCTCCCAATGCCGGGGGCACACCTAGCGAAGCAAAGATGGCCCAACAGGCCTCTGCATGGGGAAGGGTTGGAGGACATGGAATAGTGAAGGAGTGAAGAAGGGAGACAGATCATCTGATGGAGGATGAGGGGAGAGAGAGCGACGCGGCGGGGATGGAAAGGTGAGGCAGGCAGATGAGACACGGGTTAAGGGAGAAGATATGCTTCAAATTAAATCATTTGGAACAAAGAAGGTTTGTTGCCAGGCAACCGATCGGTACAGGGTTACCAGGGCAACCAGGGTGACCTGAAGCTTGACCTTTGTAAGAGTCTCGGCCCTTGTGGTCGCTCTGTTCCTTTAACACACACACACACTCACAGCAAATGAGCTACATGACAACGTGTTCGGTGTTTGGAAGAAAGAATGTCTAATGGATGGCACAAAAAGTTTAAATGAAGCTAGTTTAAAAATGGTCTGTTCCCTTTCACATTTCTAAACATCTCCACTTCTAAAGGGATGATCTTAACAGACCCACATGCAAAATCCAAGACATTTGAATGAAAAACAGCACAATTCAAACTGAAATTAATAGTGACGTCCCGATGACGCGAATGCTTCCTGTTTCAGGTTTCTAGAATGAATATATGTTTTATAAATATGTTTTGGAGCATTTGTGAGCATTCAGGATTCAGCTTTTGGACCAAACTGCCTCCGTCTCTTTTTAGTGCAGGCCAGGAGGCTCTGACTACTCAACAGTGACAGATGAAAGGACCAGGGTGGCTTTGAATACGTGTATTGAAATGTGTGTACGAGTGTGAGGTGTGTGTGAGAGATGTGTGTGAGTGTTTTTTGTGTGACTCGTGTATACCTGTATGTGTGAAGGCAGAGGTCATTATAATGTGGTAAATGTGTGTATGTGTGTGTGTTTGTATGTGTATTTTCCTGTACTCTATAATGTTAGTGTGCGTGTTTACCGTATTGTTCAACGTGTACGTGTCCATGTCTTCTCCTGCATGTTTCAATGTCGAGTTGTGTGTGTTCGTGTGCCTGTGTGTGTCCGTGTGAATGGCGGCATGTATGTGTGCTTCAGTGTGCATGTCGGTGTGCCTCCGTGTCAATGTGTGGTCCCTCTATGTGACTGTCAGTGTGTGTGTGTCCCTCTATGTGACTGTCAGTGTGTGTGTGTCCCTCTATGTGACTGTCAGTGTGTGTGTGTCCCTCTATGTGACTGTCAGTGTGTGTGTGTGCCTCTATGTGACTGTCAGTGTGTGTGTGTCCCTCTATGTGACTGTCAGTGTGTGTGTGTGCCTCTATGTGACTGTCTGTCTGTGTGTGTGTGCTCCACGCCATGACCCCGGAGCACCGCCAAGATGTAACTCTAACGAACGCGACCTTTTCTGTTCCCCGCACAGTCCGTCAGGCCCAATCAGCCGAATGAAGATCAATTGGAGGACCATGAGAGGGGCGCCCCACCCTAACAATGGCACCAGACCGGCCCAGGGGAACAATAGCAGACGGGCACTGTCTTTATTCCGACACACTCAAGCAAAAAGAGACAAGCACCCCTGGTCTCTGCGTGAGGTGAAGCGGTTTTGTGGGGGTTTCGGGTCGGGGGTTGGCTGGCTGGCTGGCCGGGTTGGGGGGGGGGGGCGGGGCCTTGCTAACTATCTGTCTTCACGTCTAATTGAGTAATTAGGGTCAGTCCACATGTTCTTAACTGACATGCCGGTCTGAGTAGGGTAAGCGCTGGCCATGCCATCTGGTGACCCACTTGAGATGGAAAACACACACTCGTACAAGTGCATGCGTTCTGCTCATACAAGTCCCTGGGAGAATGCATGTGTGTTTTCCAAGCATCACCCAGGCATTCACGTGTCGTACTAACGCCTGTTGATACGCAACACTGCTCAGATACTTGATGTTCACACACACAATACAATAAAAAGGCAGGCAGAGGGCTACACACACGGAGCCATTCACACACTGAGCTAAGCTGCTGTAATTCAGTGTCAGGGACGACATTTGCTTAGAGAAGTGGGGTGGTGGAGGTAAAGGCTGGCTGGGAAAAAGGCTGAAGTCGCTTTTCTCTCTCTTTCACTCTCCTGCATGTGCTCTCTCTCTCTCCCATTTTCTTTTCTCTCTCTCTCTCTCTCTCTCTCTCTCTCTCTCTCTCTCTCTCTCGACTGCCTCTTTGCCATCCTCTATCTTTCTCGGCTGCATCTGTGTCTTTGCTCTCTCCCGCTCGGTCTCTCTCTTTCTCTCTCTCTCACACATGCACATACGCGCCCTCGTCTCTCCCTTTCTCCCCATTCTCTGACACATGCCCGCCCCCTCTCTACCCTGGTTTCCTCTCTCTCTTATCCTTTTCTTGGTCTCTCTCTCTCTCCCTGCTCTCTCCTGTCTTACTTCCTCCTCTCTCTCACCTCTCGGTCTTGCCCCCCCCCCTCTCCCCTCCGTCTCATTCCTCCTCTCTCCTCCGTCTCATTCCTCCTCTCCTCTATGCAGTGAGTGTATTCCCCTGAGTCTGACAGCAGGAAACTATTACACTCACAGACGGAATCTCTCTCCTCCAATTTCTCTCCGTCTCTCCCTCCTCTCCTTCCTGGTCCTCCCTTTCATCCGCTAACCCTCGACATCCTCCCTCCCCTCCATCTCTTCTCGGCCCTCTCCCTCGTTCTCTCTTGTTGCACTCCTCCTGTTCACCCCCTCCCTACTCTCCATCTCTCCTTTCGTCGCCTTCTTCCTCTCAGCGAGTCTCTCCTGAGCCCCCTCCCCTTCCCTTCTTCTCCTGTCTACCCCTCCTCCCTCCCCCTTTCTTCAGTCAATATAATTGGCATCGCAGGAGAACTCCCTGCAGAGTATGCTAAAACATCAGTACAAAACAGAAGGGAGGGGAGAGGGGAGGGAGGGAGGGGAGGCAGGGTGAGCCCTGACCACAGCAATCAGCAAACCGTAACCAGAACAAACCAGTCTAGCTTTGCCACAGAACACACACATCAGTCACACTGGTCTAATCACAGAATCCTCTCGATACACACACACAGCCAGGAGAGATCTGCAGCTCCAGGCCATCCTGTCATAAAAACCTCTGAGCAACCCTTGAGTATACAAGATAAGCATGATTCCATGACTTCTGTATTCCCATAAAAACTGTAAAAATGTACCACACAAACTGTAAATGACCCCCCTCCCAAAAAAATTATAATGTTCATGACAGAATGAATCCTAAAATACACAGAGAAGAATGTCACAAAGCATCATTTAAAAATCGGATGTTACTGTTGGGTCTGGATGTCTTGTGCAGGAATACATCTGGCTGGGGAAGGTATAGAACATTTTCAAATAACTACACTATAAAGATCTTTCTGCATTGTGTGTGCTGTTTTGAAGGCATCACTGTAATCTACTGGCACATAGGCTGCATCATTTTTCAACAATGTTCATTTTTCAACTCAACAAGCATGAATGGGGTGAAAAGTTGACTGGCCAACCCACTGGCTCTGCTCTGTGACTTACAGAATTTGAAGAGAAAAAATATGAAAATAACCAAATCATTTATGAAAATAAAAGCTTTTTCTGAGACTAGTCCCTAAGGCCAACTACCGTCAGCCTCAAACACCACCCTGGAAATAGCATGAGGGACTGAAACAAAGCAACACAATGAATAAGTCAGAATATATTCTTTTTTTGTTTACAATTAATATTATTCAATATTCATAGAAGTTGAAAAAGAAAGGAGGCACAGTGTATAAATGATCTTTTCTGATTTACATCAAAAACATTTGTCTGAAGGAAATATGGTTCAGTCATTGTGCTGGAAGTAACTGATCAAATTTACAGTTTATGGAGTCTCCATAGTGCCTGGGGCTTCTACACTAGTGCTAACTCAGGGCATGTCTTTCATTAACTCAATTAAATCAATTGTAAATACTGCTAATGTAGGTGTATTATGCTAATGGTTTTGATTTCGAGAACGGTAATGGAATGCCGAAGCACAATAGACGCACAGGTGAGGGGTATATTGAGCGAGGGAGGAAGAGAGAAAGAGTGTGTGCGAGAGAGACAAAGAGAGGTGAATGAGAGCCAGAAGCACATGAATGTGTCAGATGAAATGAAATACCCACTACACACAAACTCGTTGAGCTTAACCGACAGGGTTTGACTTCTGCGCTATTTGAAACCCCTCTATTATTAAAAAAGAACAATCAAATCACACTTGAAGCGCTCACACGCTCCTCTTCAAAAACGGTGGCACCACCTCATCTCGCGGCAGTCAATCTAACCCCGTTTTTGCCTCGTTGAAAGCAAATGTCATATAACTCTTTCATTCAAGCCCCGGAACACCGCTGTTCAAAACGGAAATTGAAAAAATATATAGGATGAGCTCTTCTTTCCAAGCGCGAGCTAGGTCCTTGCCGCGCTAATGCATGTCCGCTAATAAAGTGTTTGATTAATTCTCACGGTGTCATTTTTTCTTCTTCTGCGGGTTTCCCTTTTGACAGCCTGAAGAGCGTTTAATTACTATGCACTTCACTCCGTTAGGAAATGGAGCGTTCCAGAAGAACACCACTTGGACATCTTTTACCTCGAAAAAAAAATGGCCAGTAAGCACTTTTGTAAAATGTATCAAGTGTGAAGCGAACGCAAGACTGAGTGAATGAACGCCTTCCAGTAAACTGCCGCCAGTCTCACTGGGGGATTGTTTGAACAAAAACGAGAGGGCTTGTCTGGGATGTGGATGTGTGTGTTTACAGTAAGAGCGTGAAAGGTAGTTTGTGTTTGTGTGTCTGGGGGAGAGGGGGGCTTGCTCATACGTTTATGAAATAATGAGCAAGTTTAAAGTCAGACCTCAAGTACCAGAGAGACAGACTGGAGCTGGAGAGAGGGAAGAGAGACACAGAGACCCAGAGAAAAATGTCTGTCTTTGTGTGTTCAAGCTAACAGAAGATCTTCCAATTGTGTGCCGCAAATATGTGAGAGAGTGAATCGAAGAAAGGTGTGTGTGTGTGTTCGCAGGGATGTGATGCTCATGCAGAGATAAGAGGCTTACAGAGGGAGCATATTCTTTTCTAAGTAAATCTCATTAATTTTAATTAGCTGTATATTTAGCACGTACACCTGGAATGCATGTGATTCCTTCCATGCATAGTGACAACAATCCACTAGAGCAGGGGAAATGACTGAATGGGATTGACATTAGCACATCATATTGACAGAATGGTCTGTTGCTGTATTTGTGTCATATTCTGAAAACCTTACATGCTCCTGTCATCCTTTCTCACTGTGACTCTCTCTCCCTTCTTGTTTCACCTGACACAACCTTGCTCTATCGCCTTCTGTCTCCTTATCTTGCTTTAAGTACACCCCTCGATTCCACTCTGAGTGTATCCTTCGCTCCCTTTCAACACCCTTGCCTCTCTTTGCGCCTCTCCCTTCCACGTATTCCATCTCCTTCCTCGTTCTCCCGCCCGCACCCCCCCCACCACCACCCCCATCCTTTTCTCAGTCTGTCTTCCTTCTCCTTTTCTCCCCACCCCCCTTCCTCCCCTCTTCTGCCGCCTCTTCATCTCTCATTCTCTCCCTCTTCTTTCCCTTCCCTCCCTCCCTCCCTCCCTCTCTCCTGGGGTAATCAGCTTATCCTCGATGTGTCCAGGCTCCTCTCCACGTCTCCTCTGCTTTGTTTCCAATTCATTCAGCAACGGAGATTAGAAACGCCTATTTGGCTCTTTTGTCTTTCACCAGCCGACGCACCGCTGAGTTTCACCGCACAGCGATGTCCTCATCGCCGGCGCGCATTAGCGCCACTCGCCCAGTGAGACGGCCCGCTCGCATCATCAGGAAACCACTTAGCCGAGGCTAAAGCTAAAGACAGCGTGGTTCGTGATGCCTAAGTATATAGCATTACAGCGCCATAGCATGCTCTATGATGTTGCACGAGGTCTTAGGGGTATTACAGCTCCCAATGCTCTTACGTGGCCGAGCACGTGACTTAGTGTCGGATGGCTTCATCATAAAAGCCTGCCACTTTGATGGAGACATCACTGAGTCAACCAATGATGTCTCCATCCGAAAAAACTAACGTCAGTGATTCAAACCACAAGGCTGCGAGTCCTACTGGAGAAGCACATTGACGCCCTCATCAAAAATGAGGCACAGCTTGTAAACAACACGAACATCTGAACTTCCATTGGCCGAGCCCACTCCTGGGAAATCCTCTGCTCAACACAGCAAAGGCTGCAATCAATACAGTGAGTGTATGTGTGCCGCTTTTCACTGTAGGGCCTTTCTAGCACCTAGAGGAGCGCTCATCACCGGGGTTTGATGTGCATGCACACACACACTGACGGAGAGAATACCATTTTTTTCCTGAAAGGCTTCAGTGATCACCCATGCGTTCATGACAGGACACATTGCTGATTCTGGCCCCCTAGCAATCAATTAAAAGCCCCCATAGGAGAATTCCGACACTGCGAAAGGTGCAATCAAAGGAAAAATCACATGTGGTATGAGGCGGACCATAATGATGTTTGTCCCAAATATATATTTATATAAAAGAGTCATTTCTCTCAGCCCCAGTGTTTTGTTTTTGTCAAAACGGCTTTCTAAACTGCAGCGTTCACTCTAGACAGGTTTGCGAACACAGCTCAATTTCCTCGGGATGGACATGGGCCTAACACCGATGGAAAAAAGGCCAGAACGCTGCGTTCACAATCTCCCAAGAGTGTTGGGCGGCTCAGTTGTGATGCTTAGAGTGAGATTGATTTGTTCGGATTTAATCTGGCATTGGAGAGGGTATGGATGGATGAGATCTGTCTCAGATTGATGAGGTCTGATTGGGTCTTGTTTATAACTCGGGTGTGTGACATGTCAGTTAGGTGTATCGCCACTGTGTTTTAATTTGGGTTATTTTCTGCAGCTATTACTTATTACATCTCTGTGGAAATGGCTGGTTTGATTTGCTCGCTTATGAATGTGTGAGCATGAGATGTAAGTGTGAGGATAACACTGCATACCTCTTTACATTAGCAATCTTCTTCTTATGGTTGCTTTTAAAGGAGCAGTACATGCTTGTTTACTGACATCATTGGTTGCTAGGGGGTGAAAATTGCAATCCAATTCATAGTTGGAGCTATGAATGCTGGGAGTAAGAGTCTATATTTGCATGAAACATGTTTTGAGGCATGTTTGTTTACAAATGCTCAAGGGACAACAAAAGGAAAACAAAGATTTAGTATGATGTCAGACTGGGTTACACTGCTAGACTCATAACACATTTATGAGTTACTTTCTTCAACAATCAATATGTCACCCACAAATCCAAATAGACATTGAACAGCTGGAAAAACCATGGAATGGGTCTTTAATTTGCTATCCTTCAAGTTAATGAATCAGCATAATCAACAGAAGAAACAATGGTCTCTTCCAGATGTTTTCTTGTTACAAAAAAAACTATATGAGCCAATCACAGTCTCATTGCACTGGGCCGTGAATGTTCCAGTAACTATACTATACCAATCTGGCCAATTACCCGTTAAAGGAAACAAACGGAAATCCAGAAGAGCAAGTACCTTCTCCTGGGCCAGGTAATATGCCATGAGGGGAAAAACAAAGCCTTGGTCTAGTATAACCCAGTAGTGTTTAATGGAATAAAAGCTCACACTTCTTATTAATGTCAGTCTGTACCAGTAATTCCCCCCCGGCTGCCTGGTACGTCAGCTTGTTAATGAGTCGCCGCTTATCAGGTGGCATTAACAGGCAAGAGCCTCCCCCTGCAGACGCCCACCGCTGTATTACCGAAATGCTCTCCGGTCTTGGCAAACAGGAAGTCAACAATAAACAATGACAACAACAACACAAAGGAGGACAGTCTCTCCCCGCCTGGGGAGAAGGTGCCAGAGTGAGCCATATGCCTGAGCAGAGTGAGAGAGAGAGAGAGAGAGAGAGAGAGAGAGAGAGAGAGAGAGAGAGAGAGAGAGAGAGAGAGAGAGAGAGAGAGAGAGAGAGAGAGAGAGGAGAGGTAAAGTGATCTGCTGGCACGGACATAGACACTGAGCTCTCCCACCTGATTGGTCTAAGCCCGTGCCCATCTATTTAATCCTTCCTCATCATTGGCCACAGCTGGATTGGCGACTCAGCTCAATGCCACAGTCAGGGGAATACGTAGAGGTAAATAAACCATCAGCCACATATCGTGACCGCACATGTTCCCCGAGGTCCGTGATTGGACGACCACAGAGACTCGGGCCTAGTAGCGGATGGGAAGCTATGGCAGTTAGGGGGGGGGGGGGGGGGGCAGACAGGCAGACACAGTCATGGGGTAACTAGGTTACTGATACGGGCACAAAACCAGGCCAGATGTAGCCAGCCAATCGGAGAGCCTAATCGGTATCCTTGGGAGAGGTTCTCCGTCTGAGCTGCATCGCTGAACCTCCAGCTGTGGAAATGAATATGTCAAATTGCTGGCAATTAGTGTCCTCCCAGTACGGAAGCCCTGGCAGGGACAAAACCAGTTAGCGTTGCCCTTTCCGTGACTTTGACACAGTCACGTGGGGGGTTACGCATCAGAAGTTTAAACAAGCTTGATGTGCGCTCTGTCATGACATGAATGCATATGGTTTGTGCCTATCTTTGTTCCCCTTCACATTGAAGAAAAGAAGATGAGGCCAAGGCTTTCAAGTCAATCTGAATATAGATTTTGAACATATCTCTGAGACATATTTTTTGAACGGCAAATCTGCTAGCAATTGATGTGTGGAGCCAATGGTCTCTCTGATACTATATCCTTGCATTATTCATGCTAAGTAGCTCCCCTCTGTTTATGAGCTTTTAGAAGGGTGCTCCTCCATTAGGAGCCATTATTTGGCTCAAGACACATGCGCGTGCACACACACACAGCCAATCCATCCATTTCCCACTGACAAGGCCACCCTGTTGAGTCACAAGAGACTGCCCATGCTCACAAGCATGCAGGAAATCACATGTTGATTCTCCCCCTCTTTCCAAACCAGTTAACAGCCTCGCTGGTCTCCTGGTCTTACGCCTCAACTTGACCGAGCCCTGAAAAGGTCAAAGGACAAAGTGCCGGCTGTGACACAGTTGATACTACGTGGTAATCCAGGAAGCAATCCCTATCTACTCTTCATTGGTTTGCTTGCCTATTTCCCTGCGTCTAATGTACATTTTTCTCATTTGAAACCGGCCTCAATTTTAAGACTGTGCTATGCTAAAACAATGAACAGGTTTGTCTCTGCTTTCCAGAGACGGACATTAAAAAGTATTTTGTGCTATTTGCATACATATGCGCAATTTGTATGTTGCTTTGGAAATCATTTACATTGTGAATGGCCCTTTTGGAAATTTGTTACAAATGAAGCTTTAGGCTCAATTTCTGGAGTACTATAAACAGAAAAGATCTGATCCCCAAGATCTTCTACCCCCACCCCCCCCCCCCCCCCCACCACCAACATGATATCTAATCAACAGTCCTAATCACAACTGTCACAATGGTTCTCAAGGCCTACATGATTTCATTAGCTATTCAACAATGACCTCATGTCGGTGCATCCCCTGTAGTTTCCCACTGTGAGCAGCATCCCACTGACCAGGGCATGCGTTGGAGCATCATCTGCCTCTCATTTCCAGAAGCACAAAAAAATACAATTATGCATAATTCAACAGGCAGTCAAAACAGCTGACGTGGTTAAAGGCAGAGCAAGTAAGTCTGTGTGCGGTGGTGTGTGTGTGTTTGTGTGTCTGTATGCATGTGTATGTGCGCTGTGTGTGTATGTGGGGGGGGGAGTGCAGTGTGATTGTGGATGCCTCCAATTTTGTTGGACCGTGAGTAGGCAAACGCCGTGCAAAAGTGCTTTGGAGACGATGCGCTAATGGGTTTAGCCAACTACAACTCAAAGTAGTAGACGTGTGTTGATATGCTCCTTACGTTGCCAGATTCTTGACTCACACTGCTGGGTAATGGGCAACAATGATCACTAGAATGTAACAAATACCAGAGGATCCCTCCCCCAAGCCATTTACAGTACATACAGTAGCTGTAGCTCCGGACAGATATTGCCTGCTGCGATTGTGTTACTGAAAGTCTTATGTAATTGGAAAAGCACATTGGAGAGTGTGTTCCCCATCCGGTAGGTGCTTAAAGCGAGGATGATATCATTACAAAGTGCTTCTCTCATCAAATCCTCTTTCAGCCTCCATCTACAACCCTGCCCAGCAGACCCAGTGCTCAGGTTCTGCCTCATCACGACTGTGTGTGCGTCTGCGCCACGAACTATGCTCATGTGAGGAGGAACTTCTGTGTGTGCGGGGATGTGTGTGCGAACGTGTGTGTGTGGGTGTGTGAGAGAGAGAGAGAGAGAGAGAGAGAGAGAGAGAGAGAGAGAGAGAGAGAGAGAGAGAGAGCATGTGTGCAAGAAAGAGCACATGTGAACAGGCATGATGTGTGTGCATGCACGCTTTTGTGCACGCATAGGTCACACACATTCATCAAAAACAACAGCTGAAATTCCGTTGGGGTTCAGGGGGAGGAGAAGTGCCCCATGTGCTTATTCACGGCCCTATGGTTCCCTTGTAATAACATCAGTAACAACGAAAACCCCTCACGTCAACAGATAAAGCGACAGATAGAGAGGATGTGGGGGGTCAGGGGAGGCCACGTGCTTACCATTGGGGTAGTTGCTCTGAACCGATGCTGAAAGTACAGTCAATAAAATGAGAGTCCGTAGTCCAGGACCTGGGAATGAAGTGAACGCCATGGTCAGACGCACAGATCTGTCTCAAAACAGAGGGCCGAGAAGCACCTTCGGGTCACCTGACAGGGAGATAAAAGAAAGAGAGCAAACATCACCTCAGGCATTCTCGATTAATTGCTTGTTTTTTGATTGGTTGGCTGGTGCTGAATAAACGTTTAGGCACCGTTACTCACGCGCAGCTCCGTGGGTTTCATCGATCGGCCTGTGTCATATAGTAGCCTACCAGGGGGGTGACGCAGTGATCGAGCCCTTATCATCGTTAAAGGCAACGGTCTAGATCACAAACGTCTAATAATCAGTAGCTTGTGTATAATTACGTCAGAATTATTCGATCCGCCTCAACAACCTTTGAAAAACAATGGATGTCTTTGCTGAGACAAAACAACTCGTATTACAAATAACGTAGGAAATTATCCATTGGCCCAGGCATAGCAGCGAAACACAGCAGCGAGATGCACCTGTCGCCCGCTGAGAATTCACCGTGCGCCTTCACATACAGTCACAAATGGACGCGCGCACTTTGTCATTATAATACCCTCCTGTCACACGTACACTCTAAAATAGCCCTACGCCGAGGCAAGCCTAGATTCATCCTCGAACTGCTCATTCATTGTCGCAGTTCAGAGCAAACCATAACGAGAGGTTGCCTGCGGGACGGGCGGGCGAATAGGGCGGGGAAGGATGGGGGGACGGGAGTATTTATTGTTGTTGCAGCCATTCGAATCGAGCGTGCAGGCATAGGAAACGAAACTAGTTTCAATATCGTTAGTAGTAATACGGACATTTTGCAGTCAATATTAGACTGAATAAAACTTATAGAACGTATAGCCTATAGTCTAGGTCGCTACCTGCAATGCTGCTGGATGCGTGTAGAAACTACCGGTACGGTTTCTCGCAACGCCTCTTTCCCTACACCTTTCCTCGATCCAGACAAATAGCGGAGTATGTTGAGATAACCTAGAGTGTTTGAATGTAGCATAGTCAATGAGAACACCTTGCGCGTAATCACACGGTCAGTTCTGGAAGGGAAGGGAGGGGAGAGGGGGCATAATGTAGGCTTCAATCCAATTACAGAAAACATAGACATTCGCTCTAAATAATACATGAAAATCCGTTGTTGTTCCCGGGTCAAACCCAACGGTTTACCATTTCTTTCTGCCAGTGAGTGTGCGCCGAAAACAGAAACATTCCAGGACACGAACGCACCAAATAGTGACTATAGAGTCTCGTCCACCGTTAGCCAGGACACCAACAACAATAACACGTATTGCCTATTGCACGGACATTGGCATTGTCTACACACCGATATTCTGCCTGAAAGTCCTTTTTCCTGCGGGAAAACCACTCAGCGTGTTGGTTCGGAATCCGGACTCCTTGGAGCTGGTTCACTGCTGCTTGGTCCGATCGAGCTCTCACTGGATCTGTCTCTATGACTTTTTTCCCTCCTTCCCTTGCTTCTTGTTTTTCTTGCTTATTCCCTCTCTCCACCGTCTACCGTTCACTGCAGCAAAACAGTCTGGCTGAAAGACGGTGGGAGGGAGGAAGGCAGAGAGGGAGGGGGTAGTGTGAGGGGCAGAGAGGGTAGGGGAGGGGATTTTAATACGATTTGGCCCATACCATTCGGATAACAGAGCCAGAGCATACTGAGTCAAACACGAGGGAGATATAAAGATAGCAGCAGATCGCTGTGATTTCAGCTTGTCATTGTCAAGTAATCATCATGTATTATCACTGGCATTATCTATATAATTTAGCCTACATTTACAAAACGTTATTCATTGGTAACAATTGCATATAAAAACCTATACATGTCTTGGCCTACAATGTGCGGTGTGTGTTTGTATTATCTGTTTTCTTTTATGATGTGTTTGGGACACGAAGCGTAGTCTGCTTTTAGTGTTGAATTTACCACGCGCCAGGGCCGGCAAACTAGTGGGTGTTCGCAAACCGTATCGGGAGGAGCAGGAGGGGTAGGGGGGGGGAGGCGGTTCAACTTGCTAGGGGATTAAGGATTAGTTTTGCACGCGGATTAGTTTGTGTGTGAAGGGAGGCATGGGGTTAAAACATGGATGGCAGCACCGGCACGACAGCCCAATCACCAAAGGCAACAAACTGGAGACAGGAGACGGTCATGCAGACATCAGTTTGAACTGGGAGTGTGGGAAGTATGTCTCTACAGTTGCTTGAGGATTCATTTTTTGTCTTGTCATCTCTTTGTTTGGAACGTTAGGCCTACATAGCCTGCTTCCTATTGTAATAGGCTAATGCCAATTTTCTATTATTTTGATTGTTAATTTGGCACGTGATAATCAGAAGTGACATGCATGCGGGCTATGTGAACAATATGGTTCATGGTTGTCATTCATAGCTTTATAGCTTTCCTATATAAAGGGTTTTATATATGCAGTACCATGTTCCTAATAGTTTCCATCTGATATGAAACCTCCATATCATGTTTTAAATTAATTGTCAAGAACCGGCCAGGTCTGTTTTTGTTTTGAGAGTATTCAGCATACCTATTATTGGCATACAAGCTATTTACCGAGCCTACACCTCGCATATAATCTTTGCCGCTAGCTTGTTGCCAGATAAAAGTTCTCGATACTGTGCGAACCTCATTATATACAGCCTTCCTAAAAAGCCGCTTCCTTGCGTTTGCATCTCTGCCGGGACTCGAACCCGGAGCCTCTGGATTAGAAGTCCAGCGCGCTATTCCATTGCGCCACAGAGACTAAGCTAGCATTTCTGATGAAAAGCGGGTTTATATTCCTCTCCCAATCCTATAGCATCCTCCCAGCATCCCGCAGCATCAGGACCACTTTGCTGTCATTTCGTGATGTACCGGTAGGGGTCGCCGCTTACAATATTACCATACGCAAAGCAAGATGGCGTAGTTTCACACTCAGAATTTAAGCCTTATTATTTAGTTTTGACAGTCGATATGATTTGGACTATGCAATAATATAATTCCATTGTATGTCCCAAAAAATATTGAACCCACTTAATGCTTATCTTGTTGTGTTTGAGTTTTCAAGTGAAAGTTACTCTTTTCTTATGTCATCTCTTTATTGTCTTTATTTCCTTTGGATTCTTAAAAGATAGGCATATGAGAATACGTATTCACTGAAAGGCATTGGCATGCCTATATAGCTTAAATGGAAAAGTATAGAACTATATTCAATCACAAACCTCACCGTACCTTAGAATGGTTCACGGTTATTAATAGTTGAAAAAAAAAAAAGACTTCAAAATCATTTCAAAATTGGCCTACCGTGTTGGAAATGACAAAAGAATAGATGTTCATGAGGACCTTACACAACAAGGGTCTGACTATTCAGAATGCAAATTGACAGTTTCATTTGTCATGCTGTTTCAATCAAGGTTTTTTTCAAACGTTTCTCTATTAATTTTCAATCTTACCAATTGTTATCTTTGCCTCCAGGGCGACAAGTTGTTTTGGCAGGACTAAATCATAACAGGTTGGAGCCTAGTCTTATTGAAAATATATGCAGTCTTTTATTGTGCAACATTTATAATTTCTCCAATGATGTGACTGAATGCTCTGTTTTATATAAACAGTGTGTTGGGACTTCTGTTACATCACAGGGCCATTCTAGCAGCCTCAAGTTCACATAGCAGATCCTGTGTGGCTCAGTGGGAGAATAGGCCTGAGGCAAGCTACCTGTGTGTGTGTGTGTGTGTGTGTGTGTGTGTGTGTGTGTGTGTGCGTGTGTAAGAGAGGGAGGCAGGGAAAAAAAGGAGGGAGAGAGAACTAGTGAGATTCCAGAGTGAAGCCTGAGTTTGGTTAAACACTGCGACATGCAGCATCAACCTTTCACGCCAGTTTGGGTTGGCAATCTGGGGGGAAATGTCAATGTGGACTCTGATCATGACCAGACTTGAGCCACGAGGTGTACGATAACACACACACACACTGAAGATACACACAAGACTAGCTTTGTGGTCCGACAAAAATCGAATGTGGAAAACAATTCATTAGTGTTGCGAAAATGTGTTTGTCAGACTTGCTGCATTGTTGTACTATTACACCTAACTTGGTATATCATTAGCTGATCCAACAAACATTGTGCATTTCAGTGAGTCTATGAGAATTCAGCTGTGGACCATAATTTGCTCGTAATTGCTCTGGGACAGTGTGGAATACATAATTACATATTTTACTGTAATTTAACAAGGGTCTAAACCAGCTTTCACTAACTTTCTTGCTAGCAGACTGCAGACTGATGACTTGCATTGGAGATTTGTAGAGACACATTGAATGCAGATTTGTTTTCTAGCATCAGCTAATAAGATGCCAAGAATTGGGTATTGCTGATGGGTTGCACTATAGAAAGTCAATGCATGCAAGATATGTTAATCCAAGTATGAACTATGTATATACTTAGGTTGAGTGAACTAGGCATTATATCTATGTTTAAACCTTGAGATTGGATGTTTGATTACCTTTGACAGATAAGACTTCCTCTATTCAGCCACCTGCAAACAGATTTTACCAAATTAAGGTGAACAGAATGTGCAACAATGCAGAAAGACCGACAGAGAATGAATGCATTCATTACAATGTAACACCATCCACTCCGTAGTGACAAAACAGTCCAATGTTTTAGTTGGATATAATATATATTTATTCTTCCACTGAGTTGAGGCCACAAACACTGTGACATATAAAACGAAAAAAGAAAAAAAACTCCTCAGATCCCTCATGAACACATTATCTGTGTCACCTTTCAACCCTCTTCTCTCGAATGCTCCCTTCCACCTGCTCTTTACAGCGCTGCCAACGCAATGGAGGTGATTAATGACAGAGCGATGACCAGGTATCCGGAGCGGTACACTTCCGGGATCTTGAAGCCCTTTCCGACATCCCAGAACTGACAGAAAGTCAGACACAGAAGGAGAAAACAAGGAATAAAGAATCAAGAATGCTTACATCCTACTCCCAACTTCATAGATGTAACATATTTAACAGGACTACAAACAAATGTGACATGCATTTTTTTTATTCTACCTAAATGTAATCTATAAAACAGCCCCACCACCACCAAAAAAGTAGCCATGTTTGACAAGACAACATAATGCACTGTGTATGCACGAGGTCGAACTGGGTCAGACAGGACGTACCAGATGGCGGATGCCATTGTACGTGTGGAAGGCCACGGGGAAGGCCAGGCCAAACTTGGCAAAGGTGATCAGCTGAGGCCCGAACGAGAAGGAGTGGATGAGGTCCAGGTAGTGTGGGTAGTCACCAGGCAACACCAGCGCGGCCAGAGCAAACGCTGAGATCCCTGAGCGAGCGAGAGCAGTGGGACAGAGAGAGGGAGTGGGGAGCGGGACAGAACAAAGGAGGGAAGAAGAAACTTTTATTTGTTATGCAGGAAGCGGTGACACTGGGAACACACACATGCATGCTCCACCGATTAACATTTTCCTCTGCATTTTCCCATCTCGTTGTCCTTCCTTCGAGGGCAGCCAGGAGCAGTTATCAGCCACATCAAGGCGACCGGGGGGCCAAGTCCAAGTGCTCACCTCATGCCTGACCAGGAACATGGGCAGGAGAGCAATCTGTTCTGCATATTCTTATTGGGGTTCTCTTTGCGGAGGAACTCGTGTGAGCACGGGGAGAACATGAAAACTCCACACAGAAAGAACCAGAAGATAGCCCACCTGAGCGCCGAACAGTACCCCAAGCGAGAGAATAATGTCTGGGAAAATCATTCCTATCGGTCTACAGACAACAGCGTAGCATGGGGACTAGGGGTGGGCGGTATACCGGTATGAACGCGAATACCGGTATTGCGTTGTGCCATGATATGGATTTTGCCATATCATGGATATCACGATATATTAATGAATGTATTAAGTAAAGCTTTTCTGTTTGGTAGAAAATATAAGTCAAGTGATACTGCCTAGTGGGCTAGTTCAAATTTGTATCTTTTATTACAAAAAAAACATGCAGCATTGACGCTGCACGCATTGTGCCAGCCAATGAAAGTCAACAAACAAGCTAGCCCAACTCCAGAGGAAGCAAACATTCATGAGTAAACTGCTTTTGTTGGAAAGTGTAAGAAAGCGTTAATGATGTCTGAAAATAACGCCAGTGGGGTTGATTTGTCGGACGAAGAATTGGTAAAAAAAATGGGGCCTCTTCTGTCGTTTGGAAATGGTTTCAAGTTATCCGACATCGACCAACAGTAGCCTACTCTGTAAGTTGTGTCGTCGAATTGTGCTAGCCAAAGGTGGAAACCCTAGCAATCTTTTTCACCACCTGAAAGCCATGCATGTGCGCAAAAATGAATCTACCAGAATGCGTTTGACAAATCCAATGCCAGGTTGGTTAGAATTGTGAAATGTTTATTGTAGGCACACAGAATCGAGTATTCAGCCATGTAATAATTGTTTATAGCTCGAGCTAACTCACTACGAATATTTAACAGAGTTTTCTTGCGAACCCATAAACGTAGGCTACGGTTGAACGCGTAGGCTACTGAGAAGTCGCTCTTCCGTGGCAATTAAACCCTGCAAAATTCAACTCATGTGACACACTGGAGTTACCCAATTCAAATCCGTCCGAGTGCAGTAGATTAGCTGCTGCATTGCGGATTGCATTGTCATGACATTTTAAGAACATTGATATATACCGATACCGTCAGTGCTTACGTATTATACCGTGATAAACATTTTAGGCCATATCGCCCAGCCCTAATGGGGACCCCATTACAGCCCATCATGTTCATTTCCACAACAATGTTCCCAGGCCACCTTGTAATTGTCCATAAGTGGTCTTAAAGAGTCCAATCATCCTGTCAATTGCAATGTTGCACAAAAGGTCTTACCTCCACTGAGTCCAACCCCTGTGCCTCTGAATGTGATTGACATCACCATGGGGACCGACCACCTGGAAGAAACGATGACGGAACACACAGCCATGAAATGTACAGGTACACACAGCATTCGTGGTTTAGCCCTAAGGCAAGGATTGCTACCAGGCTACAACTAACTGACCATGTCTACTCAGAGTCTAGCAACATTCTAGAACCAACACAGATGAGAGGCACATCTGAAATGGTGCAAGCTTAATCTCATGAGCCAATCTACAAGCCCAAACACACACACACACACACACATATACCCATGCACACATACTTGTAGATGGTGAGATGGGGGGACATGGGTCTGTTTAGCCTGTTGTTTTTGGCCCAAAACTTGTTCATCTCCTCTTTAGCAGTGGTTCCCATTGGAACTGAACTAAGATGCGGAAAGAGTAAAGGTTAGTTTCTACAAGAAAGGTTGTTACTTGTAGATTTCATATGAGGTGATATTATAGACAGAGGAGCAAGCACACAGGACTTCTTTCAAATTAAGTATCTTTATATATCTAATTTTCCATACATTTTTCATGTCACAGAAACACAACTCACTGTCTGTAGAGAACTCCATACTGAGAACGAGATGAGCAAACGCCTTGTCGGGCCAACATTCTATGGAGAAAGGCACAAATCAGTACGTCCTAAAATAATCGAAAGCGAAACCGTAGAGTCAAAGATCATGTTCATGGACCGAGTGTCCTTCCTGTCTGTCTCGGTAAACCATAGTAATGAATTTAAATGTTGCTTATTTTCAGATGGCAAAATCATTGAAGAACACACTGGAGACATTCCCTGGCTATGTTTTGTTCGTGTGTTAGTCCGCACAATGAAGTGAAACATTTGGCACGGTTTGGACTTTTGAAACGGACGTTTTCTATGTACTAAATACGTTGCCATAAGTGTCACATAAATGTTACAGCTTGGTACACTATTTACAGGAGGTGTCACATTGTGCAGCTGCTCGAAGATCAATATTGCTCGAGTAGTGCACTAGCAAGCTAGCCAGTCGTAACGTCGTTTGTACGCTAGCATGCCATGACCTACCCTAGTTAGCTAAAATGTTGATGATGACAGTGAGGTTATTCTTTTGTTTCCTGCGTATATTTAATAATGATGTCATATACGTATACAATGTGAAGAGTAACATGCTTCCCTATAAAAAGATACACTGAGAAAACAATGTTTACATCGCCATATTTTAAGAAGTAGAATAGGATAGATGGACTGACCTTAGAAGCAACGCCATTTTTTTCACCATTGAACGGATGTGACGTGACGGATGTTGTTATACACAAAATATTTCAACCCAAATGCCCTTTAAGAAGGTCAAACAAAAATAAATAAATATAAATACATACATATATAGATACATCATTTTAGAAGGGCAAACTGCTGTAAAGTGTCGTAAAATTGTAATCGGACGTGATAGTATTATACGGATAACTACAAGAGAAAGCAGTTGGATTGTGAAACAGTGTTACAGTCTATGGTTAATAAAACCAGACGTGGTGAAAGTATCGAGTTCAAGGTAAACCCAGACAAAATATTATAAGACGTTTGTCAATAAAAATCTGTTTGTTTTCTGGGATCTAATGTAAATGCAGAAAGTAGGCAAATAAATACTAGGTTGGCCTAATAAGTAACGCCACTGATGAATAGGGTTCTCACTGTAGCATTTTACATTTGATTAGATATTTATCATTCAAGACAAACCTATAAAAGTAGACTGAGCAGGATGTTGATTCAGTTGCATTTTAATTTCAGGTTTATTTAAAATAAATGTTGTGTAACTCAAATAATTGAATCTCAATGTTGCATTGAATTTCAGGTTAATTGCACATGTACAAACTTTTGTTAATTGGTTAAAAAATACAAAGCTATAGCTTAAAATTCTTAAGTTTTGCTCTTTATTTTATGTTCACATTAAGGGCAGTTCACTCTTCCCCAATCACCTTTCATCGTAACCATCATCATTGCAATTCCTGAGAGAAATTAACAAATGAAACCAAACTCTATTTGGAATAGATTTTATTGGAACATTTCACTTGCTGATGTCGACACAACTTGAGGTACATTAATATTCCACTGCATCATGCAAAAGTCCTTCTGCTTGACACTGGAAAATTCTAAAATATCAATCACTATCAAAAGCTTATTTGCAGCAGCATTCTGTAGAATAATCAGAGTCTACCGATCCATGCAACAGTAAACTTCAACATTTGACTGACAGACACACTCAGACTCTTGGTCTTCCTCTCCCGCTCTCTCACTCACACACACACACAAAAAACACATTCACAGAGACAATCACATACAAACTGACATTTTTTGAATGTTAATAATATGTCTCCAGTTCCACCCATCCTACAAAAGAAAGAAGGGAAAAAAAATTATACAAATCAGAAATGTCATTTTCAAAGCATTGCATCTCTTATATCATTTATTATTATTATTAAATTTCTTCATTTCCATTCAAAACCATTTCCCACTCTGATTTACATTTTAGTCATTTAGCAGACGCTCTTATCCAGAGCGACTAAAATGACTAAATGTAAATGATTACATACACATTTCTCTGATTAGCAAGAACAATTAAGTGTGGCAATGAATTGTCTTTCTGAATCTCTCTCTATCTTAGATGTTTCAAACTCAATAAGCATCTCTCTGTGTCCATCCATCTCATGTGACTGGAGGTCAACATGATGTACCCACCTCCAGGGCATCTACGAATAATTAATTTCCGTATCTCGTCATAGATGAAGATGAGCAGACTATACGGGAAGGCACAGAACCACCATGAGACCCTGTGGGAGAGAGAGACAGAGAGAGAGAGAGACAGAGAGAGACAGAGAGAGAGACAGACGGAGAGAGAGACAGACGGAGAGAGTGAGAGAGAGACACAGACGGAGAGAGTGAGAGAAAGAGAGGGAGACAGACAGAGAGAGAGAGAAAGAGAGAGAGAGAGAGAGAGAGACAGACAGACGGAGAGAGTGAGAGAGATAAATGTAGAGAAAACAATATCTGTTAAAGAGCCAAGGGTAAAGTCAAAGAAGTGTGTCTGGTAAGGATGGAGGTGTGCGACTCTTACTTCAGTGGGTACATGCGCAGGGCAATGTCCATCCCCGGGCAATAGGACAGGAAGGCAGCCAGGGCCGTCTCAGCAAACAGGCCAAATATCAGGATACGGTTACTGGTGAAAAGAGAGAACAGAAAGATAAGGAGATAAACATCCCACCTGTCAATACTATATCTTTTTTTTTTTTTTAAGTATAATTTATCATCTTCTCGGTCTTACTTCATTCCCTGCTGGAAGACCGAGTTCCTCCTGGTCTTGCAGATGACAAGGTCAGCCCACTGCACAACCACGATACTGACGAAGAAAGATGTATGGCAGGTGAACTCGACGATCTTCCTCTGCTCGTAGGTCTGCGAGAGGGAAACACCATCTAAACATTCAGAACGATTCACCAACTTTGGAGTCGGGTCTGTGCGTGTTCCCCAGTGTGCGCACCCTGGATGTCTCTTTGCAGAAGCTGATGAGCATGGACGTTTGTGTTTCATAGGAGTCTGTGCTTTGTTTTTCTGTGTGTGTGTTTGTGTGTTCCGACAACCCCCTCTCTCTCACCCATTGCTGTCCGTAGGTGTCCTCTAGGTCGTTGACAACACGGCTGTCCCAGTTCAGACGGATTCCCAGCAGTGTTTGTGGGAGGAAGCCATTTTCAGCCAAGATCACAAAGTAAGTGAAGAACCCAGCCAGAGCCTGAATCATACCTGTACACACAGACACAATTGCTTTCATTTTGCACCGTGTTATCGTGTTTCACACATGATACGTTCCAGGAAAGATTTCAATTTCCTTCCTGCTTTCAAAAAGAATGACTCTGTGTAACTTACGCTGGTTGAGCATAATACTTCAAACACTGTGAGTTTAATGCCCGCAGGAACCATGATATGAAAATGGTTACCTCACATTGCATCACAAGTCCACGAGTATGCATGGGGTTTTGTGTACAACTGTGTTTACATACGAGTTTTCCACCATTTCAGATACACTGTGTATGTGTGTGTGTGTTTCTGTGTGTGTACTTTAGTTGATGTCTGTGTATGGTAGATTCTGACCTATCTGGCCATAGGCCATACTGATGAGTCTCTCATTCACCAGCTTGTCCGTCTTCGGATTCCTGGGCTGACGCTTCATGATGTCACTCTCGGCTGTCTCGTAGGCCAAGGAAATAGCAGGAACCTGACAGGGAGAGAGATGAACAGATGAACCGAAAGGGTGGATAGAGTGAATCTTGTAATGAACAGCTCTATAAAAAAGCTTAAGGGAAGTGCGAGGGCAATATAGGTGACTTAAGGTAGGCCATTTGAGGGATTTCTACTGGATTTAAGATGGCGACTTAGCCCAGTATCAGCTCAGAGTACACAGTCAGCCACACACAAATCCAGTTTGCTTTTGGATTTATGGCCCTCCAGAATCAGAGCAATGGTGAATGAAAGATATGAGCTGCGGTGGAGAACAAGCTGTGTGAAGAGTGTGTTGTGTGTGTTCTACCCACTTCATCAGACTTCAGGGGGGAGGTCATGCTGCAAGTGCCAACATGGTGCCAACTTGGCGTGGTATATTATCAGACTACCTTTTATAGCTCAAAACCAGTGGTTAAAAAAACACCTCAAGAGTTGTTTTTATTTATTTATCAGGGTAGTGGATAAAATGACGATTGTCATTATTTAGAATTGCAGGAGCGTTTGATTTGTCGAATCAAATCTGATAGAAACGGATGAAATCAAATAAAAACCAAATGAAATCAAAGGACTCAAATAGAGCACATCCCTGATGCTCTGAAGTGTCAGACCCCAGACCGGAGAAGCAGCCAGACAAGACGGACTCACCATGTCTGTTCCCAGGTCAATGCACAGGATGGTGACAGTGCCCAGAGGAAGAGGAATGCTGGCCAGGATGAAGAGGAGGAAGGGTGTGATCTCTGGAATGTTACTGGTCAGGGTGTAGGCAATGGACTTTTTCAGGTTGTCAAAGATCAGACGACCTTATTGGTGAGGAAAACGTGGATGAATGGATGCAGGGAAGGAAGGAGAATAGTCAAACAAGTCTATTGTCCAAGATTCAACCGTGATATAAACCTACTGTAAGATGGAACTGACATCTTTGTCTGTTTGTGTCTCTTTTTCTCTATTACCTTCCTCAACTCCTGTGACAATAGAAGCAAAGTTGTCATCCAGAAGGATCATGTCAGCAGCTTGCTTGGAGACATCGGAACCTGCGATCCCCATGGCAACCCCAATGTCAGCCTTCTTCAGGGCTGGCGAGTCATTCACACCATCACCCGTCACAGCAACAATCGCTCCCTGGAAACATGGGACGAGAGAAAATTTTTAAGTAAGGGACAAAGAATGTGAAATAAGCCTTGAATATGCCTCGGCAAGATAAATTCTATGTTTTGGAGCTTTTAGGACACTTTGACCAAATTGGAATGCCTTTTGAAACACAATTGTCCTCAAAGGCAGCATGAATTTCAAATTCCTGAGTCATTCAGGTAGAGGGGGCATTATCAAACCTGTATGTATTCACACACACAAACGCACACACATGTCAAAACAAACACACGTCAACACAAACGCTCGTTTCACACGGTCCTACCTGTCTCTGGAAGCCCTCCACAATGATGAGTTTCTGCTGAGGTGAGGTGCGGGCAAACACTATCTCAGTATGGTTCCTGAGCAAGTCATCCAGGTACTCCACGCTCATGTCCTTCAGGTCCGACCCGTGCACAACACAGGCCTTGGCATCCCTGCGAGAGAGAGAGAGAGAGAGAGAGAGAGAGAGAGAGAGAGAGAGAGAGAGAGAGAGAGAGAGAGAGAGAGAGAGAGAGAGAGAAAGAAAGAAAAAAGAGGAAAAGACAGGTTGTTAAAAAGCGTCAGCATAATAGAGTGAAAGATAAAAAAGAAAAAAAAGAGAGAGTAAGCATGAGAGAAAAAAAGTGAGTCGGACAGTAGAATTTCAAGGATATGGATGGATGTGTCACACACACACAAACACACACAGACTGACACACCACCAACAAACCTGGGGTTGACTTGGCTCAGGGGGATGTTGAGCCTCTCAGCAATGTCCTCCACCGTCTCATTGCCCTCAGAGATGATCCCCACGCCCTTAGCAATGGCTTTGGCCGTGATTGGATGATCACCTGTCACCATGACCACCTGATGACGAAGGATACGAAGAACACATTAGAACCAATCACAAAACAACACTGTCTTCTTGTCCACACACACACACACAGACACACACACTTCGATTTGATATATTTGATACAACGCTGACCTGATCCGTTCTGTACTGACCCAGATATTTTCTTTTCATCTTTCCACATTGTCTTTGCCAGCACAGTTTCTGTGACTATAATGGATTCAAAACCAGGCCAGCACACCAAAGCTTGGCACAGCATTGTCTGGCTTGGTTCAGTTGTGCGGGAAACTATATTATATAATTCATCCATCTGTGCTGTTCATCGCATTGAAAAAAGACGTGTCGTTTCTAATGAGGGGTGTTTGGACGTGTTCATTGGTCAGTGCGTCAATTTAGCCAATCACCTTGATGCCAGCTGAGCGGCACTTTCCCACGGCGTCGGGCACGGCTGCGCGGGGGGGGTCGATCATGGATATCAAGCCCAGGAAGCACATGTTCTCAACGGGGAAGTTGACTTCATCACAGTCAAAGGTGAAGCCCCGTGGGAACTGGGAGGGGGGCAGGTTCAGGTGACAGAAGCCTGAAGGAGAGGCACACAGAGCTGTTTCAAAAACACATACTCAACCATATACCTGAACATTTCATTTTTCAAATGTTCATTAATGGTCATTAAAGTAAAAAATATATATTCTAAAAAGTTATGGGGGGGGGTTGTTGTTGTTTCCAGAATAGAAGAAAATACATTAATTTGAGACAGCACACACACACACAATCAGGCGCTGATTCAAGTGTTAAATGAGGCTCGCCACCAGACAAACTCAGATTTCAAACCAGACTGGGAGCAAGGGGTCAAGGAAACCAGTTCTTTGTGCACAGAATGTACCCAGAACTCTCTCTCCCAGTCCTCCTAGTTCCATGTACGCGCTCTGGAAGGCATCTTTCCAGTCATCATCCATAGGATGATCTTCTCCTTGGATCATAATACTGCTACACCTGAGTTTGAAAAAACACAATTTTGTCTCAATGAGGACATTACCCTTCCCCGACAGTGAGACACTGAATGTATGTGTATTGGATCATATTGAGATACGCGCAGTTCATGATATTCATATTATTGAGTTGAGGAAATACCTGTCTAATATCCTCTCAGGTGCTCCTTTCATCACCAGCAGATGGCTGGAAGGGTTGTCCTTCACCTCGTGAATTGAAAGCTTCCACAAACATCCAAGGAGTTCATCAATAACCATTACAGCAATTACACAGCAAACACACAGAACAGACAGTGAATGGGCATCCATCTTTGCCAAGGCTAACGATTGACGAGGACCCTTTTCCTCGTGTCTACAATGCATCCGACACACATACAGTACTTTGAAAGAGACATAGTTCATAAGGCACGTCTCTGCTGTTGGCAGGAGATCACATCAGGGGGAGTCAGGAGGAGGGTCAGAAGCAGGTACCTGGTACTTGTTGGTGGAGTTGAAGGGGATCTCTCCTACTTTGGGGTTTTGCAGCCTCATCTCGCGCACGCTCCCACAGCACAGCTCGATGCACTTGAGAAGAGCTGACTCAGAGGCGTCTCCTGCCGTGTCCCTCTACGACATACAGAACACAGCAGGGCTCTGGACAGTCTAGACCGCAACTTGGTGGAGGAGGGGTTTAAGTATGCGCATCCAATTGTAATGGTTAAAATATAGAGACGTATCTATGGGATGTATCGAATTATCTATGGTGTATACAGTATATGGTTTAGAACCAGCTGTTGAGAGATGGTCTGGTGCATGTATGTGTGGACACGTGCCTTCGTGTGCATGTTGTGAGGATGTGTGTGTGGATATGTGTGTGTGAGCCTGCGAGAGAAAGAATACCCTCAGGATCTGGGTGTGCTCCTGGCCAGCTTTGAACTCAGCCCGGTTGCAGAGCGCCGCCACTCGGGCCAGAGCCACCCAGGTGGCCGAGCTCTTGTTGAACGTGGCCCCTGCGAGGGAAAGCTACAGCTTTACACTTCCACCGTGTGACCGGGTTGTTGTGACTTTATTTTCTCAGGTTGTCCAAAATAGAAGGCAAGACTTGCTTAGGTGGTAATCTGACACTATTACTAACACTATTCCAGTTCATTCCATTTGACAGAAGTGCTGAAATTGCTTTTTAACTGTTGACAAATGTCTTCATAAATTCTTACTATAAAAATCCCCCTCTTGCCCTTAAAATAACATCCATAACAGCAACAACTCAAATTCCAGTCAACGCTATTAACCCTTTACTAATGAAGGCCCGCCACCTAGCGCACGCAGATGGTAAAGCGAGCCGGTGGCATCGGCTCGTACGACTGAGATTTCAAGTCAGACAGACAGATGACGCAGACGGCCGGTCTCACCAGACTGGTCCTCGGTGGTGTCGGCCTCGTGGATCATGTTGTCGAACCACATGTGGGCCACGGTCATCCTGTTCTGGGTCAGGGTGCCCGTCTTGTCGGAGCAGATGGTGGAGGTGGAGCCCAGGGTCTCCACGGCCTCCAGGTTCTTCACCAGGCAGTTCTTCTTGGCCATACGCTTGGCGGTCAGGGTCAGACACACCTGCGAGAGCGAGGGGGAGGGGAGCAGCAGAGGGTGGTGTGTGTATGTGTGAGAGAGAGAGAGAGAGAGAGAGAGAGAGAGAGAGAGAGAGAGAGAGAGAGAGAGAGAGAGAGAGAGAGAGAGAGAGAGAGAGAGAGAGAGAGAGAGAGAAAGGGGAGGATGTGGAAAAGGGAATACGAGACATAAACATATGCTCCATATGCTGCATCTATTAAAAACATACTGTAGCTACCAAGGAGAGAAGGTCGAATATAGTCTGACAGAATGAGGAACAAAAGTGCATGCACACAAACATACTCGCACGCACACACACGCACAGTGCCACGCTCACACAGATAACAGAGACATTCAGTCCAACGCTTGCTCACTCGCACGCATGCGAGCCAATACTCACAAATAAAGAACCAATTCACAAACAGACACACATTACCGTGACTGTAGCCAGCAAACCCTCTGGCACATTGGCCACGATGATGCCGATGAGGAAGATGACGGCCTCCAGCCAACCATAGCCCAAGACGATGGCCAGGATGAAGAAGGACACGCCCAGGAAGACGGCCACGCCCGTGATGAGGTGGATGAAGTGCTCGATCTCCATGTTGATGGGGGTCTGGCCCCCCTCCAGCCCGGATGCCAGCGTGGCGATGCGGCCCATGACGGTGCGATCGCCCGTGGCAATCACAATACCGTGAGCCGTGCCTGGAGGCAAGAAGGGTGCGGGGGGGGAGATGGTAAGATAGCTCGGTGCACAGTCCGATGGACGGATGAAAACATGGACAAAGAAAATCAACAGAGGATCGTGTCGATAGAGGCATTGATGTGCACAGTATCGATGGTGAGGGAGAACGAGCAAGGAGAGGGGGAAGAGAGAGGGTGGAGCGGGGGGGGGGGGGGGACGTGGCCTGAGCTGACCTTCCACACAGTTGGTGGAGAAGAAGCATATGTTCTTGGTCTCCAGGGGGTTG
This sequence comes from Osmerus eperlanus, assembly GCF_963692335.1. Lineage (NCBI taxonomy): Eukaryota > Metazoa > Chordata > Actinopteri > Osmeriformes > Osmeridae > Osmerus > Osmerus eperlanus. The sequence continues at coordinate 6,630,620 of NC_085033.1, forward strand.
TCATGGGTGAACTCCGGCGAGCGGCTCTGGGGCTCCGACTCCCCTGTTAGGGAGGAGTTGTCCACCTTCACACAGACAGCAGCGGAAGAGAGGGAGACAGTGAGAGACATGGAGGTAGGAGGTGGAATGTCTTTTTAGAGTCTAAAATCTGGTAACCACAACCATGATTTTTTTTTTTGCAACAGACAAAATAGGGGGACGAGGAAAAGAAGTAAAGATGGTTAGGAGATCGAGAGACGATCGAGAGAGGCGTAGAGAGAGAGAGGTGTAGAGAGAGAGAGGTGTAGAGAGAGAGGTGTAGAGAGAGAGAGGTGTGGAGAGAGAGGTGTAGAGAGAGAGAGGTGTAGAGAGAGAGAGAGGTGTAGAGAGAGAGAGGTGTAGAGAGAGAGAGGTGTAGAGACAGAGAGGTGTAGAGACAGAGAGGTGTAGAGAGAGAGAGGTGTAGAGAGAGAGAGGTGTAGAGAGAGAGAGAGGTGTAGAGAGAGAGAGAGGTGTAGAGAGAAAGAGGTGTAGAGAGAGAGAGAGGTGTAGAGAGAGAGAGGTGTAGAGAGAGAGAGGTGTAGAGAGAGAGAGGTGTAGAGAGAGAGAGCCCTCAGTGGTTTCTGTGCTCGTACCTTGCAGCCAGCGGCTGACACGACCCTCAGGTCGGCCGGGATGCGGTCTCCTCCCTTGATCTCCACCAGGTCTCCCTGCACCACCAGCTCAGCGTTGATCTGCATTTTCTCCCCCTCGCGGATCACCAGGGCTTGCTGACAGAGGGAGGGAAGGAGGTAAGGAGGAAGGGAGGGATGGAGGGAGGGAAGGAAGGAAGGAATGAGGAGAAGAGGGTATGGAGAGAGAACAAAATGAGGAAGAACAGGGAAAGGAAGAAAAGAGGGAAAACAGGAGAAAAAGCAAACGGATAATAAATATTGGGAGAAAGAGTGAAGAATAGAGAGGTATCAAAGAGAAAGAGAGAGAGAGACGGGAAGCGTAACAGCATGAAAGAGACAGGGAGGGAGAGAAAGAGAAAGGGAGAGAGAGAAAGAGAAAGGGAGAGAGAGAAAGAGAAAGGGAGAGAGAGAAAGAGAAAGGGAGAGAGTGAAAATGAGATTAACGAATTAGAGAATAAAAGCGCCTAAAGGGGATGAGAGGGAGCAAAGTTTTTATGCAAACACACACTGGCAATCCATAGTTAGCTCAAAGATTAGGAGTCTTGTGTGGTGTAAGCTTATTAGGATTCCTCCCAGGCATGAGTGAAACCACTCCAGGGACCGCACGTTGCTTCACGGAGCGCTGAGAAGATCCGGGGGAAAGTTTCCAGCTCACCTATGGTCTTCTACACTCTCGGAAAAATGTGTCTTCATCCCCTGTAACCTCTGAAAAAACCTTAAAGGAACCCTGTTTGGTTCCTGATGGAACCCGTCCTAGGTGATACTATTCTAGCTAGATCCCTTTTCAGTGAAATGGTTTCACCTAGGAATATAAATAGCTTTTAACAGTGTTTTCTTTCAAAGGGTTGTGCTAAAGTGAGAACTGTGTAACCTATTCTGTTGTTTGGTTGCATAGATTCTTCAGACTGTTTTGGCTGAGAAATTCCAAAAGTGGATTTATTTTTAGTGCATTTATAAAACAGAAGCCAAGAGCAGTGTGAAATTTAGTTGGACACATTTCCACGTACAGTATTCTTTCATGGACATTCACATGCAATGATTGCCAAACACGCAGCAAAAAGGATTCTCTCAGTAAAGTAACCAATAAAAAAATAAGTAGCTTGTCAAATCCAACAAATCCTATCCTAACTACCAAACAAACACCAACCACAGAAACCATAACGAATACTCTTCCCATTTCACCTTCAGACTAGCAAAACTATCTTACCTGAGGAACCATGTTTTTGAAGGAGTCCATGATCCGTGAGCTCTTCGCTTCTTGGTAGTAGGAGAAACAGCCAGTGATGATCACCACGGCAGACAACACCACCCCCAAGTACAACTGGAGCAGACAAAAAAGAAGGACAATGAAGACCATCAAGGCCTCAAACAATAGAATATATGATCCCTATCCCAATCTCAAGCATTGCGGTTCAAATGATCTAGTTATGTATTTTTTCTGAGCTATTTCAAGACTTCTGTAAAGAAATGTAGTATGTCCCAGTACCTAAACTACTCTGAAAGATCACATAAACTCAGCAGTAACTATATATCGGTAACAATGCTTTTAGTGAACTCCAGTCTGAACAACCCTGTGTATGATTCATTGTGTCACAGACGACTTCACATCACAGGAATTTGGGTTTGTAAGGAATTTTTGTGATAGTGAAGTATACGCGAAGATTGCCTAGACTGCACATAGCTGTTTAAGGTGACATTCTTTCCATGGTACGTATAACTGTGTAGATAAGTTTATCCAAACCAGCGTTCACGCAGCATGCATACTGTACAGATTGATCATGTGTGTGCAGTAGGAACTTCGCTAGAGGGATATAAGCACTCTCCGATATTGGCCCGTAGCCTACATGGTAACAGATAAAGCTGATATTCTCACGTTGTCATTGGCCGGCTCGTCCTCCGTGGCCACCTGGATACTGTAGGCGAGGAAGCAGAGCAGGGCACCGATCCAGAGGAGAACGGAGAAGCCGCCAAACAGCTGCCGACAGAACTTGACCCATTCGGGCGTGGTGGGGGGCGGGGTGAGAGCGTTGGGGCCGTCTCGTGCCAGGACCTCCAAGGCCTTGGCGTAGGTGAGACCCTGCGGGAAAGAGGAAGGGGAAAGCAAGTGTCAGTGTACCAGGGGTGGTTGGAGGACGATATAGGTGAACACTGTGCTGTGTACCATAGGGTTGCCTTGACCAAGACTTTTAAGCCTAAAAGCCTGACGTCATTGGAGTGATAAGCTGTCATCTTGGTCCAATGGCATGCACACGCTCGCGCCAAGTCTTGGACGAGGCTATCTTATCATTCAAGGTCCAACACCAGATTGGTGGAGTGGGTAGTCAGGCGTCTGTCCCTGGCATCCCAGAACTCATCAAGCCAACGCCAGGGAAATCACGTATCACAGTGGTGTTTTCACCTGATGATTGTACTAAATGCAATGTGTTCGAGAGAGATAAAGACTGAATGTGGGGTGGACAAGGAAATAAAACGAGAGGGAGAGTCCGTTTTTGTGTGTGCTTGCATGTGTTCGAGGGAGAACGAGAGAGAGAGAAATCGCAAAGAATTGAGCTCAAGCAAAGGGTAACAGTTGGTGGATATTCTGTACGTTGCGAGAAGGGGAATGATGTGTGGATATGATACTAGAGACTAGACTGGATGGTGTGAGGTGGTTTTACCCGATTTAAGTCCATTCCATATCGCTTCGACAGCTCGTCCAAGGAGACTTTGTGGTCATCCTGTAGGTGAATAACAACCATATTTAAATCGAATCAACTTGCATCAATACTTGTTAGCACTATTTAAAACTACTGTGGACCAGAAACAACTCCTCGCTCCTCTCTCTATTCAGTGCATGTGCCGTGTAGGGAAAATCATGATTCGAAAGAATGTGATAGGTAAAGGGTAAATTGTGAAAAGATTTGATAGGTGAAAGATAAATAGTGGAGCTCCAAGTCTATCAGGGGAGGTTTTTGCGAATGTCATGTTGTTTACATCAACCAACTCATTTACTCCAGATCTGTGGGAAAGGGTAGGTCTATTTCCAGGATGAAAAAAAATCTATTTCGCATAGAGAATGACCAGGCCTCGAACAGTCAGTTTTTCCTACCATGTCCACCTCCTTCTTCAGCTCAGCCAAATGCCTTTCCTTTTTCATCTTCTTCCCTTCATTTTCAGCACCGCTCTGGAAAGAGAGATTATGCCACACACCTTATGTCAGAGCACCATGCTCCGAATCCTGACAGTACATAGGGGTAGTTTGGAATAAGCAATGAGTCTCACACAAACAATCACATATAGATATAGTAATTTCCTTTGCAAACTGTACAACTGTGCATGCAACCAAAAGCAGCAGATATGCAACATAATCATTTGTGGTGAGATTTCTTTCTTGGTATTTGGGAGTGAAAATGAAATCTTGGAAAACGTCTTGGTGTTTGTGAGCGTGTGTGTGGGGATGTGAGTGTGTTTGTGTGGGTGTGCGGTTCAGTTTGGAAAAGTCACTGTGGGAAGAATCCAGCAGCATGGAAATCATCTGTCCCTGTCACTCTTTCTTCCTCAGCACGTGTGTGTGTGAGCGAGAGAGTGTGAGGGGGAGAAGGAATGTATGAGCGAGTTACTCGATGAAAAAGTAATCAAAAAGAGCTAAAGAGAGAGCAGAGAGCCTGTGGAGGGGCAGACATGTGGTTGGCATAGCAATTCTCTCAAATGTAAAAAGGAAAAAAGGAAAAAAAAAGAAAAAGAAAAAAAAAGATTATCTCCAAATCCTGCATAAAAGCCAAACTGAATGAGCTAGATAGAAAATACAACAGAAATGCTGTCCTTATAAAAATAAATAATTATGGGTTAAGTAGTTTAGGCTTAAACCTGTCCTCCAGTGTGACATATGTCTCAAGTGGCTCTACACCCCAGTTCACAGTGCTAGCTTCAGACTAACCAAAGAGCATAAGAGTATTTTTCCATGATGTGTGTCCATTCTGTAACTAGGGAGAAAAAAACTCCCTGAATGTAAAAAAATTAAAGAAATTAAAGTGTATCATAACATCATATGTAACCTGTACATTACATTAATCTGATAATCAAATCCTCTTATTTCTATCCACGTGTCCAAGTAAAGTACTCACCTCTCTCCCCATGATTGCTGACTCTTTGCAGTCCCTACGGTGAAATGGCCCTGACGAGACTTACACCAGGACAGCACTGCTCTGCTACACGTGTGGAAGGCACTGGTGGCTTTTTTTGGGAACACCCCCCTGCAACAAACACCTCCACACCACCCAACCCCCTCCACACCCTCCTCCATGCCTCTGACCCTTGTCAGGGTAACCTGACCCATCCCAACCCCCCCCCCCCCCCAGTCTGCGACAGAGGGTCAATGTGTACCTGCACCTGCTCCTGTTCCCCCCCCCCCCCCCCCCAACACACATTCAAACACAACACACACGAGAACCAAAACCTCAAAGAACACTTAGCCCCGCACAACCCCTCTCATACCACAACAAACCAACCACAAGTAAGATGCATGATTTACATGGATTAACATGTCAATCATTCAAGCACATACTGTCCAGAACTGCACTGGACCTGACATTCAACGCAGGTCAAGTTGATTTGTAGATATAGAGTAACCCCCGTGACAAACGACTGGGGCTGATGAAAGACAATGAAAAAGAAGACACTTTAATGTAGGTTTATTTGGTTTTCCTTTTACAATTGACATAGCGTTGGCTTAAATGTTTTTATTTACTTTCTCTTTACAACAAATCGTACGTAACATCTTGTATTAGTGCACATCCATTCTAAGCATTAAAGGAAATATAAACCCGTTTGAGAAGCGTGACATTTCAAAGAAAATGGATGTTATCTCACAATCTTTCACACAATACACATTACATACAACACATTTTTGGGGGGGAAGACATTTGGTATGAGCTGTTGGTCTCATGTCAGACGTCTGTGTGGCAACACGCGTAAAAATAGAGATACGATACACATTCTAACCATTCCAGACTACCAGATGGTTCCATCACCCAGAAATGGATTATTTTGGATATGCGTGTGTTTTAGCACCTTTCCTGTTCACACACAGTCCACATTCCCCTTACGTTAACCGCCCTCAGAGTCAAGCATCCAGGTTGTAAACTATCTGTGTCTCGAAATAGGTCTTGAAAGAAAGCAGTGTGGAGAGAGGACCGTATCTACAGTAATACATATGGCCACTTGGCTGGGGTTAACACCTGGTAGTAGTCGCTCTCTTCAAAGCTCGGACCAGGCAATATGGCCTTGTCCAATCACACCGCGGAGTCTGGCCTTGTCCAATCACACCGCGGCCTCATCTAAAAGTCGACCTAACGGTATCATTCTCATCTTCTACCCTGACAGTGTAGCCCAGTATGCAAACATCTACCCTGTGTGACAAACACAATTTCTTTCCTCACCTGGGCACATATAGTGTACACAAAACTAAAATAGCCACACAGACCACCTCCACCTTGTCTAAAAACAGAAATATGACAGATAAAATTCTGCATGTATAACTGCCTCTTTCAAACATGCTCTCTACGTGTTTTATGGACACATGTCTGCCCAATAACTTTATTTATGATAACAAGTATAGTAACAGTTTACTCTCAAACAATCCTTATTTGACTGCGTCACTAAATACACACATACATGAAAAACATGCGCCGAAAATGTCGCATCTGGCAGAGAGCGAGCTAAATTAAACATTCTGTTTATCTTCCGTGGGAACTCGTTGAGTCCTTCCCTCGTCAATAGGGGGCGGAATAGAGCGTGATGGCGTTCCAACCAGCAGAGAGGGGGCGGGCACTGGTAGATGAGAGAGAGAGGGGGCTTCGTAGGTTGGGTAATTGGGGCAACTATAAGTCAGTTCTAAGGGATGAAAGAACGGGGGTCTGTCTTTCTGATAAGAAGCAGCTTAAGAGAGTGCGCTGTGCTGTGTACACTATAGGGGAACATAGGGCTCCTTAAGAACACAGAGTAAGAGAGTAACAGGGAGAGAGAGAGAGAGTGAGAGAGAGAGGGAGAGAGAGAGAGAGAGAGAGAGAGAGAGAGCTTTAGTTACCAGGGCGTGCTAAATTATTAACTGAGGGTGAAGAAAAACGTACCGAAGGGGGAGGACTAACGGGTACCCAAAATAACCCTGTGGCACAGAACCCGCCGCCTGAGGATGTCCACCACTAACTGTTGGAGTGACATCATTTCAAGGTCTCTCAGTCACAAATCACCGGAAAGACAGACACAAACAGAGGGCCCCTTCCCCCACCCCCAGTTCAGCTGTGTGCAACTGTTACAGTAAGCCTGTACTGTCTCACGGAGCCAGAAATAACCCTGCCTGACCTCTGGGAACTGACGCCAACGGCACCTCCATTAGACCCGAATGGGACGAGGTTGAATCAACTGACCTGACGCAGCGACGTTCGAACCCAGGACTAAAAAGCACAGAGGGAATCTCTCAGGTCCTCTCGGCCTGTCTCAAGTCCATCCGTGCACTCCAATCAGGTGGGGACGGAGCGGGGGCGGGCGGAAAAAAACAGTCAAGCCTATGGGAGTAGCACTGGGCAGTTATGGGTGTCCATTTGTGCGTCGTGTTTGTCTGCTGCGGTGGGCTAAAGGGCGTGCTCTGGGACGGTGCTGTATGTGGGTTAGGCTTTCACTCGTACATACGTGGAGCTCGGCAGAGGGCTAATTTACAGCCAAGCTCAGCGACGAGAGCATCACTGGGAGGAAGGGGAGCTGTGTCGACAGGACAGGCAGAGAAAGAGGGGGCGGACTAGAGGAGTGGAGGCAGTCAGGTGGGAGTCAGATCTTTATCTACAGTTGAGAGAAAAGGAGAGGGGAGAGAAAGAGAGAGAGAGGGATATGGAAAAGGGGAGAGAGAGAGAGAGAGAGAGAGAGAGAAAGAGAGAGAGAGAGAGAGAGAGAGAGAGAGAGAGAGAGAGAGAGAGAGAGAGAGAGAGAGAGAGAGAGAGAGAGAGAGAGAGAGAGAGAAAGAAGAAAAAGAGGAAAAGACAGGTTGTTAAAAAGCGTCAGCATAATAGGAGCCACAGTTTCAAATCACCTCTAACATCTGAATAAAGAAGGGGCCAAAAGGAAGAGGGAAAAACAGTATACAGTACAAGGGGATGAAGAGGAACGAAAAGGAGTGTCAGCGTGAAGGAGTGAAAGTGGTCGTCTGACATGTCATCTCAGAGAAAAAGAACAAATTGGCTTGTCCCCATTGCAAGGACTCCACGATGTGTGACGGATGTGGAAGTCAAACCCTCTCCGCATCTGGCCCAACGTTCAGGGGAGTAGTTATTTTGATTTTGGCACAAACGTGTCAGTCGGCCGCATGATTCAGACGACATGGATCATGACCCGCCAGCAGTCGACTGAGAGTTTTCTTTCATTTCTTTTCGGTTTGTTTTAATTGATTGAGTTATCATCTTTTTCCGACCCCAGACGTGTTTTCTAAACATGCTTATCACGGGGGACGGTCAGGAATCCTTGGAGACCTGGTCTTGGAAAAGGACTATTGATCGAGTGCTGTCTGGTATTGCTAGATCACTTGGGATCTTGCAGCCCCCATCTCTGAATGATTAGCGTTCTCTAAACACCTTCCGCCTCTTGTATACCCCCCCTCCCCATACCAACACCACCCCAATCTATTTATTTGAACGTGAGTTTTTTGGCAAGCCTGGACAGTGACAGAAAGCTACCGGATGATTCTGACCCCTTCCCCCCTGTGCTCCCTCGCTCCAGCTCCAGTTCTATGGTCATCAGCACCCGCTCAGGCCCCTTGGGGGAAGCCCCTCCCCCCCCTGTCTCTGTCCCGCCCGCCCCCTGTTTTAGTGCTTGTTGGTGTTTGGTCTGGGCTGTTGTTGTCGTTGTGGTGGTGGTGGGGAGGTGCTGTTGATGGGCTCTGCTCGCTAGCTCTCTGCCACCCTCATCCTATTTCTTATCCTTGCGGGATTCCTGTTTCTTCTTTTCAGTGGAGGCTGCCTTCAACTTGGAGGGGTCCAAGGAGAGCGCAGGGCCCTGCGGGAAAGGAAGGGGAGAGAGGGAGAGAACAGGGGGGAGAGTCATTCAGAGGGAAAGGAGTGTGAGGCAGAGAGGGGGGGAGGGAAAGAGAGAGGGGGGGGGAGGTCGTCGCAGTTTAGTTCAGGTACAGGTGAGACCCGGCCGGTTTAATCTTGACGGAAACGGAGGGGTTAGGGCGAGGGAGGGAGGAGTGTGAAGAGGAGAGAGGCACATTTAGGAAGGAAGGAGAGAAGAAGAGGAGAGAGAGCCATTTTAGAGGGGGCCGCAAGTGAGGGGGGGTGGTCTCCAGAGCTGTAGGGGAGGGAGGGACAGAAACAGGCATCCATGCGTTAGGGACAGAGTGATAGGACTGCTCTCTCCAGAAATACACACACACACACACAGATATACTGTATATGTATGACTCAGCATTCAACACACAAGCACCATTCATACACTGTATGACTTGTATTTGTATGACTATGACTATACGCAGACATTGTTTGACACATGCATCTGACATACTTATCCATTGTACTTGTGTGGGTATAGGTCTGTGCTAGACAATAAGACCGCAGATCAAGAGGTTGTAAAATACAACGGTGCGAATCCCCCTCTGTGTGATGCTTTGGATAAAAAGCATTTGCTAAATGATTGAATCTTTACATTATATGTATTCCTAGAGTGTCATAGACAATAAAGTAAAATCTTCCTTGCAACTCACTTCTTACTAGCATAGACTTAGGGACACAGAGGTATAGATTGAGGTCAGGTAAGTAAGAGTCTGTAAGACATTAGATACTATTGGCTCTGCCAAAAATAAGGTATGTACTGTACTGTAGGTTGTACATTTCAAAACATATTTTTAAGAACATCTTTTTTTTTAATAATAATTTTATTTTTGAATAGTATCTAATTCAAGATATATTACATCCAGAGCGAGACTCATCCAGTTAATAGAAGGAATATACAGATAGACGTAGCCTAACTTTGTAAAGTTTCCACAAGAAGTGAAAGCGTTGAATAGTTTGTCCCTTTCAGCATACTTATAGAATGTCCCATGAAGCATAAAAAGAACATGCCTTTTTAACCATGGTAACAGATTTAAGCATTCTGATAGCATATTAAACAGCCAATCATCTCAACATGTTAGACTTCCCAGTGGGAGGTCATGAAGCCCCTAGCAGGGGCGCAGTGGCCCCCCAGACTACAGAGGCTTCACACTGCAGAGCGTGGGGGGGCTGTGCTGTGAAGCTGGTTGGGGGGGGGAGTTAGTGGCTGCAGGCGTCTTACAGAATACTAACGCACTTCCCTGACAGACACAAAGACAGGTGGACGGACTCAGAGGAGACCAAGAGGTAGATTGAAATGGAGAGGTAGATCCGCTTAGCGAAAGATCCGAAAACACAACAGATGGTTTACCTTTAGAGACGGAGAGAGGGAGACGGAGAGGAAGATGGTGAGAGAGAGAGAGAGAGAGAGAGAGAGAGAGAGAGAGAGAGAGAGGGGCAAGATATCAAATGAAAGAAAGGAGCGACAGCTAGTTCTCACGGTCATCGAGAGTTAAAGAAGAGACAGGAGAGCGAGAGAAAGGAGGAGGCCGAGGAGGAGCAGGAGATGTGGCTGAAAAGGAGACGGGGACCAGATCAAAGGAATATGGATGAGGGAGGCAGGGAGGGAGGGAGGGAGGGAGGCAGGGAGGGAGGGAGGGAGGCAGGGGGGAGGGAGGGAGGGCAGATCAATAGTGAGTGCACTCCATTACCATTCAGCACAGCGTGTGCTGCTTCAGGGCAGCTAGCTCTAGCTAACTCTCCCACTGCTGTTAATGGCCTACACACATGCACACACACGCAAAGGTGATGGGATTGTGTGTGTGTGTGTGCTTCTCAGCCTCTGTGTCTCGTCTGCATCTCTCTCTCTCTCTCTCTCTTTTTTCTCTGTCTCTCTCTCTCCCGCTCTCTGGTTTGTTGTGCCAGCCCAGCAAATAGAAAAACATCAAGATGGGATGGTAGATACAAATATTGCTGCATCAGCAGGGCTCTTAATAAGGCCAATTTGGTCAAAAGGCCCCTCCATACAAGGCCGTGAAACCCCATGTGTTTATACAGAAACTAAGAGTTAAGCCATATTGAGAGAGAGAGAGAGAGAGAGAGAGAGAGAGAGAGAGAGAGAGAGAGAGAGAGGAGGGGGTGGGGTTGGAGTAAGGTGGGGTGGAGGCTGTACTTGCAGAGAGGGTATTTTGGTTTCCCCCCTCTCATGCCACAAAAGATTCACGTCGAGAGAATAACAGCAAATGACAAGATTGTCAAATTTGGAAGAGAGCGTCCTCTTGGCGAGGGCTTACTATTCATGTATGCATCACAGCAGCCTGGAGGCAGTGTGTGCTGCAACTGACTGCAACTCAAGTGCACACTGACAGATGTGAGAGAGAGAGAGAGAGAGAGAGAGAGAGAGAGAGAGAGAGAGAGAGAGAGAGAGAGAGAGAGAGAGAGAGAGAGAGAGAGAGAGAGAGAGAGAGAGAGAGAGAGGCTACGGTTGGGTGTGCTGTTGGGTCTGGGGAATGAGAAGAAGGTCCACTGAGGTAGACTGAGGTAGACACATGAGCAGAGCCCTAAATGTTCTCCTCTGATTTGAGCTCAGTGGTGATAACACCATGGAAACCATGGTGTTGACCCCTTTTGTTCCTTCTACATATAATCACAGCTTCAAAAATATCCTATGTGAAACATTTCTGCAGTTTTATATTGAAACCGACTTGATTTAGCACATTTGATCTAATTGGCTAAAAAGCCTCATTATTAAGCCATCATAGATATGGTGTCATATCACAAAGTATGTCCCCGAAAAGATATAGCAGAAGAGGATATCTCTTAGTGGGAACATTCATAAAGAATATAAGATGACTCTTGATTTATTCCTATTACTAATGATCTATCTACCCAAAAACATCACCCCAAAACCTGCTCCTGCAAGCGCACATACACAAACACACATACAAACACAAAACACAACCTCGGTTGATCATTTCCATAACGGAAATGTAATATCGTAAGGGTCCGTCGTTTTGATGTGACATCACATTCCTGCCTCTCTGCCCCTTCTATGTGAGAGCTAATCGACCCCTCAAACGCCTGCCCGGATTCCCCCTCAGTGGACCAGCAGCATGACTTCAGTACGACCCATGTCTGGATTTTACCTTCAGGCTGTTTACTGTCCTCACACCATTTCCTTTGGCCCGTGAGAGGCCCCAAAACATTAAGGAAGGAAAAAATGGTGGCAGGGCAGTGGGGTAGGATGTAATCTATGCTAGAATTGGAACAATAGGCAAAGTTGACTATTTCTGTTTACCACGGTACAACGTTTTTTATTATAGTTTAGGGTGTTTTTGATTGTGTGTGCATGATCTTGATGTGTGACAGTGCTAGTGCTAGTGCAGGTGTCTTGCAAACACGTTGTGGCAATATTATGCACCGCAAATGTGGTCCATTTTTTATCTGGGTGTTATCATTAAAACCAAACAAAGATGTTGGAATGTGCTGTGTATATTGAATCTAGGTGTATCTTGTTGGCGCTTGGGAAAATAAACTCCTTATCAGGGCATAAGGGTTTTTAAGACCCATCTCAATGACATTGATTTTAATCTCCACAAATAACGGAATGCTTTAAAGTTTGTGCTAAGACAACCCTCTGAACTTGTTGTAGAAATACATGTGGAAACTCGAAAGCATTGTGCAGTGGGCATGTGTGCTTGCTTGTATGTGTGCGTGTGTGCATCTCTGTGTGTGTGTGTGTGGGGGGGGGGGGGTGTATGAGAAAGAGAGCTGAATGAAGGACTTGCCTGTCTCGGCTGCGATCCCTCTTTCCCCTTTTTCTTCCCATGTTTGCTGGAGGGAATAAGAGAAAGAACAATGTCAGGATGTCAAGTCTCTCCCCCCAGTGGTCAAAGGGATGTACTGCTGCCTCGCGGCCACCCTCCAGAACCATCACTCTGGTGCCGTCAGACACAAGCCCTCGGCCCTAGACTCTGCTCTACTAAATCAGACAGGGAACACATTAGTAAGACTCAACCAGGTAGCGAAAACGCAACAAAGCTACAGTAGATCCGATCCAGCAACCATCGAGTTCATGCTATTCTCTTACAGTGTTGAATGAATGGGTCTAGGTCATGGACACAACATCACCACCACCTCCACCAGCCTTCACACACACACACGCACACAACTGAATGCCACCGAGTGCCAGCTAAGCCACGCAAGTGTCCAGCCCCGGGATGGGCTCAGGCTTCAGGCCCAACGGGCAGAGCAGCGGGCACAGCCCCGGGGGGAACAGGCCTGGGGGGCACTGGCACCAGCAGGGCACTGACCTGACGCTGAGGTTGAAGACCCTGCGCGCCACCAGGAACCTCATGAGGTAGTAGATGACCACGATGAGCACCAGCAGTCCCAGCACGGCTCCGATGATGGCCCCCGTGATCACCCCCGCTTGGATGGGCACTGGTTGGTGGGAGTGGGGGGGGAGGGGAGAAGGTGCGGGTCAGGACAGAGGGATAAGACACAAGGAAAGGGAAGAAGAAGGTTGAGTAGGACAGAAAGAAAGATCCCGGAAAGAGCAGAAGGGGAAACCGTGATACTAATAGTGTGGTACAGAGTAGGGGGGGAAATCCACATTCTGTTACAGTGGTGAGCGCAACGCGACAGAAACACTTTTCCACAGAAGGCCCGGGCAGAAACCCACGGGGGAGCCCTCACCCTTCTCAAACACCAGCAGCCGGACAGCGGAGGGCCGGCCCACTATGTCGGGTGGGTTCTTGGCGTCGCAGGTGAAGGTTCCGTTGTCACCGAAGTCCACGCCCTTGATCATGATGGACCCGTCACGGCGAGCTGGGTTACCCACAAACTCCAGCCGGTCCCTGAAGGGGCCCTTGTTGTCCAGGTAGGCCACCCCGCCCGTGTAGTGGAACACCTGGAAACACGCAGACAGAACCGAACCTCACATACTCCATCTCCTTACTCTTCAACAATGTATTGCTATCACTTGTTCCATCAGTCAATGGAGGATTTGAAATTAGAGCAAATGTTAGCTCTTTTTACATTACCCACACATTAGAATCCATGTGAGGGAGTTGCAAAGTGTGCACTTCGGAGGAAAAGTGTAGAGTATTAGTAGAGATGAGGGTATATTTTTGGCTAACTGGTTCATTCTCCCCTTCTCTATTACTCCACTTTCAGGTATGTTCAATTAGGAGACCCAGTCGAAACGTCAATTCAGTTCAGGCTCCGACTCAATCTGCCGCCTGAAAACCTTTTCATAATGTCCATTGTCACATATGTTGTGGTCAAATGAAGACCCTTGAATGACAAGTCATTATTTGAACCTGAATATCTCTGTCGGAGGAGCAGAACGGCAGCGGGGAGATGGAGGGCGAGAGTGTAATCTCGTTTCAAAGGGAGGGAGGAGGACAGAGGTGGACAGACGCGACGGAGGTGAGGAGAGGAGATAATGAGAGTGGAGGAGAGGGGGGGGGAGATTAAGGGGACAGAGATGAGCAGGGAACAGCCAGGAGAGGGAGAGATAGTAAGATGCAGAGATGGAGGGATAAGGGGAGTGAGTGAGATGAGAGTGCAAGGGGACGGGTGGGACGAGGTGAATGGAAAGCAGAGGAGAAACGAATGTGTGTGCATGTGTGTTTGAAATGAAAGTAAATGAAAGTATGCTTGAGCTTGTTTACGCGCGTTTGTGTGTGTGAGTGTGTGTGCGTGCGTGTGTGTGTGTGCATTACAGAGATGCTGTCCCGTGAGCCGTCGGCCCGGTAGCTCCAGGAGAAGGTGACGTCATCGGATGTCCAGTGCCAGGAGAAGAAGGAGCAGGACAGGCGGATGTCTGAGCCCACCAGGGCGTGGCGCTCCCAGCCCGTATAGATGGTTATGGACTGGGACGGCTGGGGCCCTGGAGAGAGGGGGGGGGGGGGGGTAAGGTGAATATTATGATTTAAATATATAGATACACACACACACAGGCACTCCTAGTCTTTATATATGGTTATGGAATGGGACTGCTGGGGCCCTGGAGGGGGGGGGGGGGGGGGGGGGGGGTAAGGTGAATATTATGATTTAGATATATAGACACACACACACACAGGCACTCCTAGTCTGTCTATATTTCAGGCTATTGGGTGGGAGGTTAAAGTGCGTGTGGTTTAGATGGAGATTTGGATGCACACGAACAGGCAGTCTACGGGGAGGAGGCGTGAAATACTCCAATAATAAAGGGGAAAGCGCCTCATATCAAGTTTGATCCAGAAAATCTTGACCATGTAGCATTATTTCCATAACCTCACTTCACTCACTGACACGTCCCCAATGGAACCATGGCTGGATGCTTATTACACCTCCAAAGCACAGCATAAACTTGCATTTGGTTTCGGTTACACCAGTTGCTTGGCAGGAAATGTGTGCCTATAGGCATACATACACACACACACACACGTCTCTTTCTAAGACACACAAACATTTTCAGTCACATAAACTATACAATCATACACATATACACACATTCACAAATACATCCTATTGACATGGTTTACAATGGACTATAACAATGAGTATTACCAACAGTAAGCAAGGATTGGAATTGCTCCAGATAAAAACTGCAAACAACTGCAAACACCACACCATTAAGCACACAACAAATTTGCTGTTCATATTAATTAATCAATGTCGTTCATGTGCTATGAGCTTGAATAATATTCTGGAAAAATACGTGGAATAGCTCAACAGCATGTCTAAACAGCACATCCATTAGTGAAATATAGTCTTAAAGTCTTTGTAACAGAAAGTCCTAATGAAAGCAAAAAAAACTTCCACAAACTAGTCTCTACTATCATGAAAGAAGAAATAGATCTTTCTCAGAGCGTTTTTGCTTCAACATTCAACCTAAGTCCCACAACTCCCTTCCAAATAACCAAGATATTTTCAGTGTTGGTGTACTGATATCTGTGTCTGCCATTCTCCCCATTGAGTTTCAATTGATATCATCTTGTTGTTGTACATTTCATCTTGTAAAACAAACTATTTCTTGGCACCAGCCACTGCAAAACTGTTAGAACCATACACTTCTCGTCAGTTATTATCTGCTTCACCGATTATATATATGACATTAAATGGATTGGATTATGTAAATGTCAATATCAGTCTCCTTCTGTTGTATTAATAATAATAATAATAATACTTTATTTATATAGCACATTTCATACAAGAATTGCAGCTCAAGGTGCTTTACATAAAATCAATAAAAACAATAATATAAGTAATAAAAGTAATAAAACCCTTCTGAACACAGGCCGCAGTCTTTGCAGGAATCCAAAACATACAAGCCGCAGACTTCGCGGTATCTCGAGCCACAGTATTCTTTGACTGTTCACTTGAACCTACTCACCTTGTCACATAGCTCAAACAAGGAGTTTTCCCTACACACTCTGAAAGCTGGACACACACCTCATGTTCCACTTCCAGGACCCGTGGCTTGAGTCTGAGTACAGATACGCTGAACACAGAAGAAAGGAAGAAACGGGTGTCTCTATTTTCCCCTTACCTATCCCCAGGAACAAGACCAACGCCAGCGCCACAAACGTAAGCATGGTCTCTGCCTCTGTGACTTCCTGCGGCGATGCTGGTCGTAGGACGGGCTGTCCAGGTGTCCCACTCTGGGCAAAGAGCGAGAGAGGAGAGGTGAGGTGAGGAAGAAGAGAGAGAAAGCAGGGCGAAGGGGGCCAGTGCAGAAGGCTTCAAAACAAGAGACAACAACAGCAGCTCACAGAACCCTGGTTTATACCCCACCACACCCCTCAAACCCAGGGCTCGACCCTTTCTTTCACTCTCTCTCTCTCTCCCTCTCTCTCCCACACACACACTCCATGTCATTGAAGCAATTGGTTGCAGCGATCAAAAAAAAGCATGAGACGGGGGGGGGGGAGAGAGAGAGAGAGACAAACAAGATTCTAGAGTTATGTGATGAACCAATAAAAACTGTACAAGGTTTGCGAAAAAATCAGGTTAGTGGACCTTTTATTTAATTTGAGAGAGTTTCACTTATCATCACACATACCGTACTGTGGGTTTATTACACACATGGGTATATTTCTTTGATTTGAAGGCATTTGGGTCCTACTTGAAGTTGTATGTGATTACCGCCAGAGTGGGTGCCAATATTACATAGTAGGGTTTGTGTTGGCGGCCTAGCGAGGTCAATGTAACTGTGTCTAACTTACTCCCTCCCTCCATCACCTCGTTTCGCCTCTCTCTGCACTTTCACTGTGTCTGTCTGGAATGAGGGATGAAAACAAAGCCTCAAGTCTTCCCTCTCTTTCTCTCTCTCTCTCTTTCTTTACCATCCCTCTGTACAGATTCCAGCGCTTGCTGACGTCTAGCGCTCTAGGACAATGGAGGGAGAGAGGGACAGGGGGTGACTGGTGAGTCTCTGTCTCTCAATAGTGCTTTCTTCCTCTCTTCGCCCTCCTTCCATCTCTCTCTCTCTCTCTCTCTCTCTCTCTCTCTCTCTCTCTCTCTCTCTCCTTCTCGCTCTTCTCTTCCCCAGACAAAGAGGGATATTCTGCTGCCCTGCCTCTGTCGTGGCTCCCACTCTTCTGTATTCCTGTAAAGCAGAAAGAGAGGGAAAGAGGGGGAGAGGCTGACTATATATAGATGGGTTGAGCTGAGGACACTGGAACTCACAGACATGGAAGCCAGGCAGCAGAAGAGACAAGAGGGAGAGAGAGAGAGAGAGAGAGGGGGGGGGGGCGCACAGGAGAAGTGATCTAATACAGTATACACTTCATTGGAAGAAGAATCCCGCAATCCATCATGCTGTCTCACCCCATCAACATGCATTTATTTACTCATTTACCCATGGCGACGTCTGATGTAGGTCGATCAAAAACCACATTACGTGCCGACATCCCTCTTGCAAGTTTCAGCGCTCCGAACAGCAAACCCACTTATGCTGGACTATATTTCCCTATGTATCACATCTCCCTGTTTAAAAAGCCCCATTTTTTAACCATATGTTTTTCAAACGACAGCAGGTCTAATATTGGCAGCCTGCTTTCTGCAGCCAGACACGGAAGCACATTGCCATTATTGGCTCGGTTCAAATCTCATCTCACATACTGATGGATCAATTAATCTAAAACCACCATCTGCCAACCTGTTGCCGGCTTAGACGGTATCTTTCTCTCCCTCTGTGTCACACTATCTACATCTGTCCCCCTCTATGTTTGTACGGCATTCCCTCCCTCTCTCTCTCAACTCCCCTCCATCTTTGTATCTTCTTAATGATTAAGGGCAGCATTAAAAGCCTTGTGAAACAGGAGCTCCATTATGCTTCTGGCAGGTGGGGAGGCAATGGCTATCTTCCAGTCCTTCCTCAGCTAGCAATGTCCTGGCTGGAGTGTGTGTGTGCGTCTCTGAGCTTGTGTGTGTACGAGGGGGGGGGGGGGGGTTGGCTAAGGGCTGGGGTTGGGTGAGGGCTGGGGAGGTGGGTGGGTTAGGGGGGGACCGGGGGGTAGAGGGACTGAGGTTTTGGAGGTATTGTGGGGTGGCTTGGGGGGGGGAGGACATGGGAAGCTGGATTCTGGAGGTTTGGGAGGCTGCCTTGGCAGTCAGTGTCTGGAGCCTGCATAGAGAGGAGCTCATTCAGCTGCTGAGACTGAAAACATTGTGTGAAAGAGAATGTTTAGGGGCTAAGTGATATAAAGAAGAGAGGGAGAGAAAGAGAGAGAGGGGAGAGAACAAGCACCAGCCAAATATATGAACGATTTTCAACATGATTCACGCCTCTAGCTAGACTGATGTTACATTAGGCAGGGAATACGGTAACCCACTTCTGAGGACTGAGTGAACGACATGAGACATTGGAGATCTTAAACATGACTGAATAATCAGAAGCTCCTGAGCCTAGGACTCAGCGGAATGAGACATCAAGAGACATTACACACGACCGAATCGTTTCAGTACCATCTCTACTGCCGCGTGCATATACGAAAAAAATGCTTGGCTTCATTGTCAGTATGTGGAACCATTCAGCGTGTGTGAGCATGTGCTAACAGGGCCAAGGAAACAGGGGCCAGGCCGGATCACAAGCCATGCTGGCAGACTGAAGCATTCTAGCTAGTGTAATGTCTTGGTGAGTTGACAGTTTGGAGACTGTGACTCGGATTCAGGCTGCAGGCCTAAACACTCTCTCTGGCCACGAGTGTAGAAAGAACCGGAGAGCCAGGCCAACTTTCCTCAGGGTCATGAGACTAAACAGTCAAGGGAAGTGATCCTATTGAGCCAAGGAGAAGACAGACTCACAAGCACCTCGGGGGGAGAGAGGAGGAGGATTCATCCATGCAGGAGGATGCCAGTAACTGAGGGGGAGATGACAATTACCGTTGTACTGGCCAATCAAGGACCCCTAAACGGCAAAGATTGTCTCCCAAATTGGCACTGGGGGGGGGGGTGGATGACAAGTGCCAAAGCACCCCCCCCCCCTGCCTTAGTCAGTGAGCCATGAAAAGCACTGGGTGAGAATTTCTAAAGTTTCTCCAGAGATTTAAGACCGGAAAATCTGGATTAGGGAATAACAATTTAATTCTGGGAAATTCTCAGACAGTGTAGACAGCCCAGCGGGATACAGAAAAGGCAATGAAGGTTCTAAAAAATGAATGCACATGGATACCTACACTTTAAAATAGGCTATATCAAGTAGGCTTACATGGCAATACAATAGAGGCGAATCGGTTAAAACACGTAGGGCACAAAATGACATCATCAAAACCCAAAAGGTTACTGGCCAACGCTCGGCGCTCCTGTTCAAGAAAACACAATTGATATTCGCTGTTGGTTCAACCAAGGACAATGGCAGGGACTGTGGCCCCCAGCTCTCTCCCCTCGTGCCCTCGCATGGCCGAGATGTCACTGAGAGCACCGAACAAGGGATGGAGGGAGGGCGGGAGAGAGGGATAGAGGAAAGAAGGCGCAGGAGGAGAACAAACGCATTGTTCCGGGGTCAAGAAAGGGGCTATTGTGCGCAAAACAGATAGCCAGAGTGGGCGAAAAAGAGAAGAGAGAAGACAAAGGTGAAAACTGCAATTTGTCAAAGTACTTTTTTTGCAACCGTTTCGGGTGATGTATAACGTTATTTTTGGGAAGCTTAGGGCTCGTAGATAAGCACTATTTCAGTGAGGTTCTCCAAACGGACCTAATACCGTATGCTATGCTCCGTGGTTGTTAGAGGAAGTCTGTAGGCCTATTTTAAATATTATATTAAACCATTTTTATTGTATTGGATATTTACTCTCACACATTGCATAGGCTATCTGCCGTTATTAGCCTAGATTCATTTGGTATCTTTCCGTTCTAAGACTGCTTTTATTTAGTTTTTCAGGCCTACATAGCGCCCTACCTGAGCAAGAGAGGTTCAGTGTGACTACCCAACCCAATCTAAAGGTTAAACACATACATGATTGAATAAACTGACGCTACGTTTTAATTTCACGTCCCCGCGCTGTGAAAAGACATGTTTTGCTTCAACATAATTATTTTCACCTCTGCTTCAGCACACGTCAATAGCTATAGCATACGGGCTGTGGGTTCACTCCTCAGGTGGCGGCAGAACAGAGTGGGGTTACGCTGTCTGAACAGACTACTGTGAAGAGAGAGGAGGCGCTGGGAGAAGAGCGCGCCTCGGTGGGGATTGGGGGCACACAGCGGTGGTTACTAACTACAGCCCTGCAGGCGTGTGATGTGGGCCAGCTGCCCTCCTTAGTAAACACCAACACACAAACACACTATATAAGGGCACACACAGTCGCTTTCAAAAACTAAATAATGCACCCCTTGACATGACTAATTTGAGCTGTGGTCTACAGTTTGCAGCAGTTTCCAATGGACCTTCTTACATTTAAATACTGTATACTGTACAACATAAATTAAGCTGTAGAAACAGCGAGAAAAGGAATAACAGCTAGCAGTAAGAGAAAAGAAAACAAAATGTAATTTAAACAGATGGAAAGGGCAAAGTGATCTGAATTTCCATGGTCTAGCTGGCACAATGGAGCTCCTCTCCATCGGACAACAGGGCACCAGCGCCGGGCACCAGCCCACTCACTTTCACACACACGGAAATAACTGCCTCGCACACAACGCCACATCTCTTACACACATATGCTTACGCACAGAGACAACTACCACGAACACTCCGAGAAGCGACGGCACGGAAAATAAACATCATGCAGACTTGCATACTGATAAGCCCTCCATGGAAAGGAGAATACGGAGACAAGCAAATACACTCTCAATCCAACAAGTATAACCTTGCTACATACACGCACAAAGATGTACGTCACCGCACCCACCCTAAACTGAACGCTCGCTCACAAACACAAACCTCCCCAATCCTCTTTCCTCAGAATAGTAATGATAGGCTGTCCTTGACTCTCACTGACCTGGCCTATCTTCACTAGCGGATTGATTCAGACTACAGTTAGTGGATTCCCGTCATGTAATGCGTGCTGGAAATACAGTTCCTTTGTACCGCTGTCTGAAAAACTGTCAAAATGCTTTTTTCATTTCATAACATTCCAGCTGTCTCCTTGGTTCGTCCTCAGCCTATTGGACACGCCAAACTACCCCATTACACACTTGACAGCAAAGGCCTGGACGGATAAGAAGTCTTTTACATATTGTATATATTTACACTCGCAATGTTGCTGTTTTTAGATGAACTGTATCCATTAACATCCATGTACAAATACCAAATTAACCTTGCGCAAGAATCAATAGAT
Source organism: Osmerus eperlanus (assembly GCF_963692335.1). Taxonomy (NCBI): domain Eukaryota; kingdom Metazoa; phylum Chordata; class Actinopteri; order Osmeriformes; family Osmeridae; genus Osmerus; species Osmerus eperlanus. Next base: position 6,652,097 of record NC_085033.1, read on the forward strand.
GCTATACATCTAGATGTTCTTAAAAATGGGCAGAGCCTTTATTCATAGCATTCGTCAACATAATTAAAACTATGTACATAAATGAGATTTGCTAAATCTTTCGTTTCAAAGGTCACTGTTGGTATTGCGTAATGCCTCTCCACAAACATTCAAGGAATTCGACTAATGTTAGGCCATAAACAGTTGCATTTAAAGAGAGGCAGTGAATAGATCATCATAGAGGGCTCTATCCAACTTAATTGGTGTCTGGGAATTCCTCTTCATTGTTGACAGGAAGTATCTGCTGATGGGGGAGTGACATCAGTAGTAGTCCTCAAGTTCCTGTTTGTCTCCCTGGTTCTGAATCTGCTGCTGCTTCCTGTACAGATCAGCAATCTGGAGGAGAGAGAAACATGTGAGAGGAACATGGGATACCCCACTCCGGGGGAGAGATGGAGGGGGGGGATTTAGGGCGGGAACTAACCTGAGCTCCCGAGGTGGCGTCCTCAGGCTTCTTGTCCTCCCGGACCCTGAGGAACCGTGGGAACCTCAGGGAGATGCCCTTCTCTGGGTCCACCTGAGGGACATGGGGGACATCACAAGGTCAGACTGGACCGGGAGAACACCATGCTGGGAGACGTTCCCCAGGGGCTCTTCAATCAGAGCCATTAGGCTTTCCTCTAAACTAGTCTTGTGGCGAGGACGATCTGTTAGTAGACGGTGCTCTGTGCGCGATTCAAGCCAACCTCTCTGCTCGCAGGGTGAATAAAAACACACTGACAAAGTAGTTGCACGCAGTCTATCCTACGGGCACAATTTAATGGGCTTGATTTACCACTTCAAATCAAATTGATGGTTTCTAGAATATGATCTTTTGCTATCATCTTAAATGAGCTCATTCATTAGGAGTTAGTCACACACACACAGACAGACACACACACACTCAGTAGCAGTGAAGAGACCACAGGGGAGGGACTCACCAGTCCCATGCCAGCCTTGTAAACAGGTGAGAGTGAGAGGTCCGCACACTTCACCTCCCACACCTGCACTGCGTCCAGCCACACGTCGGGCTCTGTTGATTGGTCCAGACGGTAATAAGCACGGGGTTTGGGGAGGATGTGCTCCTGGGAAAGGGAACAATGTGATTGGTCAAGCGGTTCGGGTAAAAACCCACAGCGGGCGGCGGATTGGCGAGCGAGAAAGTTTGGGCTTCTACTCAAAAGGAAAAGACCAGAAGCGTCCAAAACCGTCTTTGTACCTTTAAGAATTTGTAATGTTGCTCCAAATCTTCATCCTTGAAACCTGTCCCAATCTGACGTGAAAAAAGAAAAAAAAGAGACAGAAGAAAGAGATATAATTCCCCTATGGTGAAATGGGACTTATTGTGGTGGAACAGAATTATAGAGAATTGAGGCAAAATCCCCCCGTGTTAAAAAGCCTTTATCCTGTTTAGCCTAAAGCGCTGTGTCACCCTGTTAGACAGACATGCAGACTGAGATAGAGCTACACAGTCCCATCACAGTGAGCCACAAACAGCCTCTCATCGTCCTCCACACCTACCACAGAGTCCAACACCAGGCTGCTCCCGTTTACACCACCCTTTCCATCATACCCCTCCATGTGCACAACCACACTCTTATGTCATCTTTGTCCTACACGTTTCCTCATGGGGTACAACCGCTTTAAAAACAAACACGACAGCGCACGCACACACACACACACACGCCGGTGTTTCCCACGGACACACTTCCACTCATACATACACACGTGCAAACACACACACACACACGGCGTTGTGTTGGACAGTCACACACACCTTGCAGACGGACTGGAACTCTTCGTTGTCCTCGTCGTAGCAGGCCAGCAGGAAGCCTCCATAGGAGCCCGCCCTCTTCCCCTTCCCCAGGTAGGCCCCCACCACACACAGGTCCATCGTGTCCCCAACACCCTCCAGGTAGTCCTTCTTCAGCTGGGGGAGGGGGGAGACTGTGGGTATGGTGTGCGTGTTGTATGTACTCACTCTAGATGCGTCTGTAGAAATGTGCATATGCACGTTTGTGAGTGTGGCTTGTGTCCACGGTGTGTGTGTGATGTGTTCTGCATCAGCGCACAGCTACCTTGAGCCAGTTGTGGGAGCGCTTGGCAATTTCATAGGTGGCATCTTTCTCCAGGGTCTTCACCATGAGGCCCTCACAGGAGTCTTGACACACACACAGAGACACACACACATGCACACCCGCACACAGACAGAGACACACACGCTTATAAATCGAATGCATGAGCAGACTTGAGCTGCTGTAACAAAAAGCAAGATTAATCTCTCCCACACGCCCACCCCCCCCACCCACACACCTCGGACGGACTGCTCTAGAAACTCTGCGATGACGTCCGTGTTGTCCGAGTCGAGGGCTTTGGCGAACACAAACTCTCCCTCCCGCTCCTCGAAGCTCTCTTTGAGAAGAGCTCTGCGTTTGGAGAGGGGCTGTCTGACAAGAGACTAACACACACACACACACACACGTCAGTCAGTCAGTATTAGCAAGAGTGAAATTATAATACACATTACAATAATAGGCTTATCACGGGCTGCAGTGTTTCCAGTCATTACCACAGAGAAACACAATCTCACACACACTTGAAATGAGAAAGAGCCTTAAATCAACGTCTAGCCACGGCCCCCGGGCGTTCTCGCATCATCATTATTCTAGACAGTCACACACACACACAATTACAAAGGCCATTTAATCACAAGTCATCGCCCAGTATCATCATGGTGCTAACCTCTCCATTAAGGAACAGCAGGTCGAAGGCATACACACACACTTGAACTTTGATCTCGGAGGCGTCCACGTCCTGTGAAAACACCCACCGACAGAGACACACACACACACACACATCACCCTCTGTGCTTGTGTGGGGTGCAGGTGTGTGAACAGGCTACACAGCACAGCACTCAGGAAAATGCATTATATATTATATTATACACTGTTACATCTCTCTCATCCCTCTCTTTCCCTCTCCATCTCTCATCCCTCTCTTTCTCTCTACATCGGTCATCCCTCTCTCTTCCTACACTCTCATCCCTCTCTTTCCCTCTCTTTCTCTCTACATCGGTCATCCCTCTCTCTTCCTACAATCTCTCATCCCTCTCTTTCTCTCATCCCTCTCTCTTCCTACAATCTCTCTCTCTCTCTCTCTCTCTCTCTCTACATCTCTCTCACCCTTTCTTTCTCTCTACATCTCTCTCATCCCTCTCTCTCAGTTTCCTTCTTCCTGCAGTCTCCTCCTCCGTCCCTCCCTCCCCCTCAGTCTCTCCTCTGTCCTCACTCTCCTTCTACACCCCCCCTCTCACCTTCCTCTTCCTGGTGGTGAGGACCTGGAAGGGCTGGATCTGCTTCTTCTCTCGGTCCCAGGCCACTGCCTCCGCGTCCAGCACACAGGAGACCACAGAGGGCTTCTTCACCTGGGTGGGGGTGGGAGTAATGGTCCAGCAAATCGAGAAGAACACAAAACAGTTAAAAAACAGAAAGCGAGAGTCAGACCGAGACCGAGGGAGGGGAGGGCAAACTCAGAAGAGAGATTAAATGAGTTATTCATGCAGGCAGAATGTAGGCCTACATCTAAGGCCCTGCTGCTAAGTGGGTCTGTGCTGCAGGCAGAGTGTGCTCCAGTGAGCACCTCCGGGAGGAGGGGGGTGTCACCTGGGGAATACGGGCGATGATATCAGGGTACTTGCTGGTGTTGTCCTCCTGGTTGCGACTGAAGACGCGGACCTCCCCGCTCTCCAGGATGTGGATCTGGGAAAGACCAGCGCCTGTCAGTGGACGGCCCCCAAAAACCATGGCAACGCACTCCATCGGGAGCCGACTGTATTGTCACCTTCTCTAAGCCGGCGGCGGATGTCAGGGTGTGTACATTATGCATGCAGAAACGGTATGTCAGTGGTTGTCACATTGACGAAGTACTGATATTAAAGACGGACAGGTCTTCATGGAGACCTGCCGAGCTGGAGAGAGGTGAGACACAGGCTCCCCCTGGTAGTGAAGGAGGGTAGTGCACATTGCAGTGCTGCGATAAGAGTCAATAGAGGACGTAATTTTGCTCTCTCGTCTAAGCGAGCACTTGGAAAAACTCTCACAGCTTAGAGCCCTGGGGCACAACCACACCACTGTGTGCACACACACACACACAACCAAGTGAGCACACACACCATTATGCACTTCTCCCTGGAGGGCTTGCATACAAAGGCATTGTTTGCATGTTTAACATACCACCGTGCCAGCTCGCATATCTTGAAAGACACACACATATATCACGCATGCCAGTTACTCCTCCCAAACACACACCTGTGCTCGTTCTCCGTCGTACTTGTACTCGCAGGTGAAGGCAGCTTCATCGAACCTCTTCATCACCTCTCCTACCCCTTTGGTGGGGTGGGCTAGCATAGGTCTCAATGGGACCCCTGAATATGGAAGTGCATGTTACATATACTAACATAAGCAATGTGTAGGCTGCTGGTCCAATGTTTCATAAGTCCACGCCAGATATTTCCCATCCATACAAAAGGTCCTAAAGCATGTATCTGAATTGACTGGTTTCCTGAAATGTAACAATAATGCTGCATTTGATCATTTTACTCATTGTATATACTGTAAGTCAAAGAATATACACATGGTGAATGTGTGTGTGCATGAACAATGTACCAGACGAGACGACTGAATGAATGCGGTTTCTGATTGGTCCGTACCTGGGGTGAGTTTGCAGTGATTGGGCAGCTGGTCTATCCCCTCCTCCAGCAGGACCGGGATGATGACGTCATAGTTGGGCATCTCGCTGGACGAGGAGAGAGAGAGAGAAAGAGAAAGAGAAAGAGAGAGAGAGAGAGAGAGAGAGAGAGAGAGAGAGAGAGAGAGAGAGAGAGAGAGAGAGAGAGAGAGAGAGACGTCTCAGCATGGGGAGAGCAGGGCTGCACGTGGGAATGTCTGCAGGAGATGGTGTCAGGGGGGGAGTACCAGTAAGTCTGTTTGAGGATCAGAGCCTTCTCCTCCATCCAGGCCTTCCTGCTCTCCACGCTCATCCCCTTCCCCGCGTCCGTCACCTTAGGAGGGAAGTCTGGGGGAAACGCAAAACAAAACGCACTCACAACGTTAAAAGAACCCAGAGACCCGGCATTCCCCAGGCTGGTGGGTTATGTTAGGGTTATGTTAGGGTCAGGCCTAACGAGGCAGGGATGTCCACCTTGTCCGGGTGGAGTCAGACACACGGCCTGACTCAGCGCCGCCAGGACGCTCTGCTCGGCCAGGCCGATCCGCAGCTTTCCCGCCAGCGACCTGTCAATCAACCAGACGGCCAAACGGAGACGTGAGGAGTTGCTGTGGCGACCGGCAGCATTCCTGCTGGATTGGCCAGACCGAGAGGCAGCCAGGTGGGGTGTTGAGGTGGTTTCATGTTAGAGCAGTTAAGGGCGTCGTACCTGACAATGTATCTGGCTTCGGAGAAACGGCAAGCTACAAAGAGCCCTTTGATGATGTCGATTTTCTTATTCATGGCCTGAGGGGGGGAACGGAAAAATTGGGATTCAGACGGAGAAAAGGTTGAGAAGAGAGATCACAATAGAAAAGAGGTCAAGAGCGACCAAAGAACTGAGAGGAGCTGCTGGAATCTAATGACTAATTAAACAGGAGCAGAGTCAAGTCTTTATTAGCAGACAGACTTTCAGAGGCGGAAAATATTGCCGACATACTTTTCAAACATACTTTTAACCCTTCCGTCAGAGGGACGCCAGGCTAAGTGGAAATCGTTTTCCCTCTCTGTCTCTCGCCTAACGAGAATGCTTTCGTACAGACTCACCGAGTTTCCGCTCATGTTGGCAATTTCTTTCAATTTGCCAAATACGCCCCCTGCCGTCAGATTGGCGGGTTGGAACATTATGCGTTGGTTGCTACGGGAACTCTCCGCCACCAAACCCAGATCCCCCTTCTCCTGAGCTTCTGCCTTGATTTTGTCCAACTGTCGCCCTGGCAACAGGAAAAACTGTAAATATGAATTTGGCTGCTCAGAAATGGGAAAGAGAATTAACAATCATTTTTGTGTGTGTACCTCTCTACCATTTTGTGGACCCGTCACATATGGAATGCAAATGCTGCTTCTGTGCGCTGTATCTAGTGTGTGTGTGTGGACACGCTAATATGAGCCTGTGGGATACTCTCCTACCGGTTGCTTGGGCAACAGCCTTCATCAGCACCGTCTCTCCCACCCCCAGCTCCAAGCCCAGGTACGCAGGCCCCAGCTGATTCAGACACAGGTACACACAGCACAGCAGGTCATCTGTAGAGACACACACACAGGTTGACACAGACTCACCCACGCACGCGCCGTCACCGCGAACACGGGCGGAATTGGATTTCAAAGCGGACAGGCACCATCTGCCAGGTTTGGCTCGACGTTTAAAAATAACCCCCCTTCGGAGCCGTTTGAGAAGCAGGCGTACCAGGGGAGAGGAGCAGCACGGAGCGCAGGAGGTTAGACAGCGTCTCGATGTTCCGCAGCCTGACCACAGAGAACACACAGGAGACGTCCCGTTAGAACCAGCATCTCAAAATTTCAAGAGGAGGTTTGGACGAAGATAGTCGCAACACACCTGCCAGAGTCTTCCTCGATCTTCTCGAAGGTGCGGGCCACAGCCAAGTAAGGGACCCTGGGGGGGGGAGACGAGGAGAGTTTCAACCCAGGGCAGATGACCTGGGGTGGGAGACTGCAAAACACTTTTCCCTGCCTTCTTTCTCACTCGTACTGTTTATTTCTCTCACACCCACTCTGTCACACCCTCTCTGTCACACACACACACACACAGACTCACAACCTCTCTCCGTCACACACAGAGCACAGCAGGTAGGGTCTTACTTCTGGCCCCTCCCCCAGCATGCGTGGTCCACAGGGTGGTAGTTGGGTCTGGTCGGGTCATAGTCTGACTGTCCCTGAGCCTCTGTCTTCACACTAGAGGAGGAGCAGGGGGTCGACAAGGGCATGGTGACAAAGGCAAGGTCATGGAGTCAGGACACAGACTGAGACAGACATACAGATAAAGACGGACACACAGATAAAGACAGACATAGGTACAGACTGAGAAACAGATACAGACAAGCCGTCTTTTACCCTTTCTTGTCTTTGCCGACCTCGGCGGCCTCGTCCTTCTTCTCCACGCTAGGCTTTTTCTCCACCTCGCTCTTCTCCTCTGCTTTCTCGATCTTCACCGCTGCTTTCCTGGGAGCTTAGAGAGGCACACAGGCAAGAGAGACCGAGTAAGAAGCTCTTCATTCTGGCATTATACGTGAACAAAAAAAGCCACTGTATTAAACCGAAAGCATTACATTTTGGATCCACGACCACAATGCCATTTATGACAATGCGTTGTCGCCAGAACAGTACAGTTTCCTCCCAACAGTGGGCTGAGGAAGCAAAAAGAAAAGAAAAACAGAGTTTAAACTCACTGAAGAAACTGCTGATAGGCGCTTTAGCAGCAGGCTCCTTCGCCGGCTGCTTATCTCTCCCCTCTTTAGCCTGCTTCTCCTCCACCTCCTCCTCTGACGCCTTCGCTCCACGTTTGGGGCTTCTCTTCTTCTTTTCAAGCGTCTTCCCTTCATCCCTGTCGGCCTCGACTTTCTCCACCTTTTCCACTTCCCCCGCCTTCTCCCGCCCGTCTGCTGTGCTCTCTACGTCCGTCACCTTCGTCTTGGGTTTGCCCTTTTCAGCCTCGGACGCGTTCCCCCTCTCATCCTCCGTGCCTTCCTCCATGGCCTCTCCCTCATCCTCTACGGAGACATATCAAAAGGAGTGATGAGACAATGGAGAGGAAAATATTGAGGGCAAACCCCAGTGTTCAGCAGACTCCCCCCGTCCTACCTGGGCCATCCTCTCCTTTGTCTACCCTCGCCCTTTTCTTCTTCTGTTGTTGTTCCTGTTTCTCCTCGTCTGGCTCTCCTTCTTCCTTCTCTTTCTCACTGCCACTGTCGAGCTTCCTCTTTGGAAACTGCTTCCTGGCTGCAGGAGGGAGAGAGAGACAGAAAGTGTGTGTGTGTGTGAGAGAGAGAGAGAGAGAGAGAGAGAGAGAGAGAGAGAGATACTTACATTGAAAACACTCAATAAGAGTGCACTGACAGGCGGAACATGCAGGACATACAAAGCAACAGGATTTGATCAAAAACGTCCACGTTAGTAGTCCTTGGCTGGTATACAACGGTTAGTAACGAGTAGCTGGAACTGGTTAATCGCTGGATCATACATGGTATAACCAGATGCGTATGGTAAACTGTGTACATCACGTGGCCACTGACCTGTCCTGCGTTTAGGGATCCCTGTAGGAGAGATGGAGCTGGGGGTGTCTGGTGTTCCAGAGGGGGCAGGGGTTACAGGGGTGGCTGGAGTTACTGGTGTTACTGGAGTGGCTGGAGGGGAGAGAGGAGTTGGGATCGCCTTGAATACCTTCTCCTTTGTAGAAAGACATGGAACAAGCGAGATTAAGATACTGATGCATATTCCCATCTAAATGGGGTATTTGATTTTGAAACAAACGGTTCAAATGCTGCTTTTATTCTTGTTTATGGGACAATAATCACATGTGCTACCTTTTCCTCTTTGGGTTTGTCCCCTTTTCCCTGGTTGGCTGCTGGTGCTTTGACAGTTGAGGTGTCCTCCTCATCACTGTCTAAGATCTGCCGGCTGCGCTTGTGAACTTTCTTGATAGGTGAATCAGATTCATTTTGGAGCCCATTCTGGACTTTAAGAGGACTTTTGAGTTGTCTAGAGAGGGTACATTGAAAAGGCAAATTCAATCATCAAAGTGGTAAAACAATATATGTTTGACAGTTATTCATGATGTATGTTAGAGGCGTTTGAATAGCTCGAAATAATCGATAGCTAACGTCGAAATCCTCCTCGCTATTATGCAACTTACTCTTTCACTGGTCCGTCAGTCTTAGTGCTCTCCTTCCCCTTGCCTGCTTTGGGCTGAAAGAACGATCTGAGGGAGAAGGCATTGGAAGACTCAGGAACAAAATATTAAAAGACAACATAAATGGAGCTAGATATATAAAATAAAAGGGGTATAGCCTTGCTAACTAGCAAATACCTAAAAGTTTACACAACTACCCATCTACCTCACTTAGCCTACAAACTTAGTAACTAGTTAGCTGACTAGTACTGACAGGTAGCCTACAGAGAAAACACATTCCTTCATGTCGCTGGAAAGAAAATATATTGTCATTATTGCCTTTACTGTAGCTAGCCAGTTAGTTTGATTGTACCATTGGAAAGTGATTACTGTACACACACACAGACATTTGTTATTGTATTTTGCTAGCTAGCTCGGTCGTAATGTTGTTAGCTCTACCATCTCTGGCTTGGCAGACAATAATGCTCAGACTCTAGCTTGAACTGTATGTTACTGCTACTTACGCAATGCTTCGTTGCATGTTGTTTTCCTGATGCTCGTCGTGGTCAATTATTTTGCAGTAACTTATGTCAATTATCGGCGCCAGACCAAATTTCAACAAAACATCCACAAATATCCCGCGCTACGAAGTGCTCATCTGAATAATCTGATATTCGGCGCCAAACTGACATCCGTGTTTTTCCAAAACTTCATCTGTTGTTTGATGAGTTATATTTGGATTGTACTGCCCCCTTTTGGACCGGAGGTTACACTTTGCCATAAACTGGTGCTGATGCTAGAAAAAGGTTGCGCTGATGAATGAGCAGCTCAGCTCACATGCTGTTTCTGCTGTCTTGGCTGTTTTACAAGTATGTGTTTCATACTTAATTATCGCTAATGAAATGTGAACAAATATTGCAATTACACAGAAAGCTGAGCATGGGATATTTATTATAATACAAGTAAGTGCATGTAAATTGATATTGTATGAATAGAACTAATATCAATCAGGCGCTTTTTCTTCATTATTTGAAGTGCATACACAAAACAATCAAGCTTGTAGTGACCAAACAATGCAATATTTAAGCCTCTTTAGTACAACTACTCAGACAATTAAAATATACTATGTTCCATGTAGAACCACACCACAAACTACTTCCAATACTGTAGCTATTACCAGAGGCATATGACATTCTAATGTTCAGTTCTCATGAGTCACTTATTCTACAATATTTCCCTCTTTCCTCTGCATTCCTTTACTTCCAGCGCCTTTCTCCTTCCCTCCAACAAACAAACTTCTGTTTACATTGTTCAAGCTCCACTCTATTCCACTCTTGATTGGCCAGCTATTTTGATTGACATGAAGGGCAGCAGTGGATGGAGGATGACCTGATATCTCCCTTATGTTAGTACCAGGAGGAGGCGGGACTGATAGGAAAGGGAAGTGTCCTGGTAGAGGATGTGACTGTGGAAATGGGATTGGTTTTGGGAGGCAGTATGGCAGCAGGAGAGGGTGGGGAACTGGCTGGATAGCTGTCAATCAAAAGACAGACAAACACACAAAAACACAAAACTGTTGTTGGTTTCATGGATATATATCGATCAAGCTTAGGGTTGGACCGAAAGTTTAATCTCACCATAGGGTTAGGGTCTTTGACATTAGACTAACAACGTTCAGTGGGTTATGAGAGTAGGAGTTATATAGTCACACATTATGAACGACGATGACACGATAAAAGAGTATTGATAATGAACATAGTCATGGTAGAGCTACAGTTATGTTCACAATCATGGGGATGGGGGGGCTCTCACCTCTGTCCATCGCAGCCCCTCCCCCTCCACATAGAGGGACCCCACCCTTCGAGGGAAACAGGGGGAACGGGAGAGGGTCTCTCTGGACCAGCTGAGGTAAAGCAAAGGAAGGCAACCAAGGAGATGACGGCATTTAATAGCATGACTGATTACCTTTTTGATTCATGATGATGAATGCTTAAAGCTTGAAAAAGTCGATTTATTTTGTGCATTATTTCATTATGATGCTTTAATCTGCCTTAAAACTGTCGAGTCTTCTCAACTCAATAGGATACTGACCTGGTGGCAAGGCGGGTATCCTGGGTAGTTAACCAGAATAAGTTTGCTGAAGTTGAACTTGTAGGTGAATCTCTTTCCTTTGGTCTTATGGAGGATCCTTTTATTGTAGTAGTATCTGAAGGACAAAAGGTTTATGATTTTGAAGCGCACCAGTATGCATGTCATGTTCTCCATGCCTGTAGTGTGTCTGTGTGTTTCCCCATGTCTTGTTGTACCTCAGTGCCCTGCTCAGTTTGTCATAGTTCATGTGAGGTTTGCCCTTCCTTTCCCCCCACAGTCGGGCCAGTTTCTCCGGGTCACGGATGACGAACTCGCCCCACTCCCCGCCCCATCCGATGGCCCCGCCCTCACCCCTCCCCAGGAGCTCAAGCAGGAAGTGCCACAGCTGCACCTGCCTGGAGCCTGGGGACCACGCCGGCTTGTATGCCCAATCAGGGAACAGCACTGCTGGGGAGACAGTTGGGTAGAATCAGGGAACAGTTATAGGGAGGTGGTTGTAGATACAGCTCAAGACGCGAGCAAGAAAACACACTTACTTCTGCTCCAATACGGGGACGAGAGGGATCCTATCGAAGAGTTACAGTTACACTGCATCTGAAACATGTCATCGTTTGATCAGTAAAAATATACATTGTTCTCAGCAGTGCTTAAATCTTTTATAACATCTTATACATTCACTATAGATGACAAAGTGGTTGAGAAATAAAATAATTTAAAATGTATAATTTTGCAACATTCATAAGAAATATAGATTTTTTGTATTGCTAATAACCCCCCTAAAAATATAATTCTGCATTAGGTGATTTGTTTTATTTATCTACATTTTTCTGTAAAATACAAAGGCAAGATCAAGTTTTTCCTTCTCCTTTTTTTATATAATCGAAACTTCCTTTAGGCCTTTAGCTGGTTTATCTTTGTTGCAAAGCAAAAAGGAATTCAATCACAATTCATAACCCACAATTAAGCATTTTCATCAGCAAAGCTGTGATAAAACATACACTTTATAATTGGACTAATTCGAACCTAACCTCCACATTTGTCTTAATTATATAAACCATATAAACCATAAAACCATAAATATTTAAACATTAAAAATAAGTTTCAAGGATGCATCTCAGCAAAAGATACAGTTGGTATGCAGTACTCCCATTAGTGTGGAAAAATAAAAAAATTGTCTTTGCGTAGCATAAACTTCTACAACTGTAAACGAGAACATGTTATTGTTACCTCTGTTGCCACTGTAGTTCGGCAAAGCTGAAGCTGTGGCTTCCTCGAGTGCCCCAACAATGATCAGTTTGTCTGTTAGTCCTCCTGAAGTCTGAGAAGGATGAGGGACAGCCTGTTAGAATCAAGCTTAGACCCCCATCCCATCCACCTTTCTCTCTTATCCCCCTCCCTACCTTACCCTGCTTCTCTCTCCTTCTCTCACTCCCTCTCTCTCCTTTTCCTACATCTCCTATTCCAAGACCTAGATCTGAAAGTAGGTTTGAATTTGATCGGAAATTGACACAAAAATGACACAAAATCATATGTAATCTGTAAACAATTACAGGATTTATCTTAGTGACAATATGGGAAAAACGGATAACAACTTTTAAGACGACAACAACATACAACAAAGTACAGCAGAACATGATAAACACCTCCTCACCTGCTGTTCACACTTCTTTGAGATGTTCTTTTGTCAAGGTCAACAAGTCAGCGTACAATTGCAGTGAACAAGCTGCTACAAGGGAGACACACATTAGCTTAATTGACAGTCTAAATTACAAAATGCATAGCTGTGACAATCTCATTTACAGAAACACTTCCAGAAGATGACATTCAGTTAATTCACAGTGCAGAAATGGTCATTTTCTATCGGAAAAGAATGGGACAAAATGAGTGTAAACTCGTTTTCGTTCTCTGTCTCTCTCGCCCCCACCCATGCTCTGTCCCCTCAGAAGTGATAGCTGACACCGGAGGCTTTTAATTCCAGTGTAAATACAAATACTCCTCCAGACAGCCATCAATTATGCATGCTGCTAATTGAGTTAAATGTTGTGCTTTTTGCAGTGCAGGGATCTTGGGTCACATGCGGATAACCTGAAAGCAGACACACACACGCGCACACATGCAGGTGGTTGTCCACACAAACACACACACATAGCTATTGTAGACAGACAAGGGCCATGCACAGGTTTAAAATTTTTATTTTAATTTTATTGAACAGCGATTGAAATGTATACTTTAGCTTGAGGGTCTGTTCAGAGATGTTTATGTATGGGGTGATATATCCTTGCTAGTTATTTCCTACTGTGTAATACACTGTGCCTTTGTAAGATTTTGGACTCATCCTAGCCAGCCAGAAGGAACAACACACACAAATGGCCCAACAAATGGAAATCCGTTTCCACAAAACATCTACCCCTTCTCCAACAGCATTATCTCCACTCTGACAAAGCAATATAAAGGAAAGTTTGTGCGTAGGATGTGTGTGTGTGAAGGGGGTAAATCTGGATTAGGCTTCTAAAAGGACTGTTTGTTTTACAGAAACTGATGACCCACATGCTTAATCTGGCTTCTTAGCCAGCGTTCAATCTCTTTACCCTTCTCCCCATCTTCTCATCCTCTCCCTTCATCCACTCATCCTCTGTTTCCATTCCCTCTGCCCCACACCATTATTTATATTTCCACACAGGAAAAAGGCTTACGTGACACAATATGATTCATGTCTGAATGCATGATGCTGGATGAGGTGTGTGCGTGCGTATCACAGGAGGATCATAATTGGTGTGTTAGACTGGATAATGTTATTGAGTCAAAAGAGGGCGATGCTCTGGGTCTTACGGGTCAAATCCAGTTATAAATAAGAGGGATGAAGGCGGTGTGTTTTGTCAAGGCCCAGTTTGCAATGACACAGAGTTTAATAGGAATCCTTTCCCTCGGCAGCTAAGTGCCTGAGACAGAGTGTGTGTGTCTGTGTTAAAAGGACCAGATTAATGCCCAGCTATATTTCGTAAAGGGTCCAGCGAGCTAACACTAATGCCCTCTGAGCTAAAGCCACTTAAACCTAGAAGGTTACAGAAGCAATTGTCTTTGCTCTCCTTTTCCCTCTAGTTGTCCGGGGTTTTTTTTTTCTTTTCTTGCTGACTCTTCTCTCCCTGCTCCCCCGTTCTCTCTCGGGGGAGCTGTGGTTTTTGAAAGGTTTCTCAATGCTCCTAATCCTTCCATCTCTTTGTGTCAAGGAAAAAATATATCCGCGTGAAACTCAAGAGGCCAAATGGAGCCAAGTGGTCTGTGTGTGTGTGTCTCTGAAGGAGGTCATAGTGGGGAAAAAGAACTCACAAATTCATACTTTAACTTTATTCTTCCTGAATAAACAGATGAAGCCCATGTTCACATCATCATACATCATGTCTTTATTCGAGTGTAAACAAACTCTGTTCAGAGAATCAGCCAGGTGTTTCGATTGTTGGCATTAACATGATCAATAATGTACAGTCATGGATAAAACATGATCATCATTTGTAATAAATAACATTTTCAAAAGAACTGTCGCTGTCTGCTACCTGCCGTCCTGTCAAGCAGGTCGACCTTCTCATATAGCAGTATGTGTAGAGCATGATGATCCGTAGCAGTGTGTGTGTAATGTCATCATTACCGTTGAATGACATTTATTGTAACATTGCTGAAATGTGTTCAGATAGTAAAGTGTGTGTGTTTGTATGTGTCTGCGCGCATGTGTTAGGTTATGATTTGGATGATCTCTCATCCAAAGGCTAGATAGGTTAGTATTAATAAACTCATTAAGCCAGGTCACGGGTAAAGGGTTACAAAAAGAACCCTTTTCAGCCACCAACATAAACAAATATAAGTTTCTCCAGGAATCCCATAGTGTTAAGCACCACAGTGCAAAATATCTGTTTAGGGTGCTTAACGCACCTTACACAGACCACAAATATATTTACAATTAAACAGAAAGCCATAAAAAACTATTACCACATTCAGAACCACTGACAAGTTACTGTTCGTTTGGTTAGTGTTTTAATATGCGTGTGCTGTGTAAGCCTTCGCTCCTGACTCTCCCTCTCTGCTACCCTGTTCCAAACTGCCATCTTTTTCTCCTTCCTCTGTGACTGTTCCTTGACCCCCCCCCCCTTTAAAATGACACTCCAGCAAGGTCATAGAGTGCTGGAGTTATCTTCTATAGTTCATCCACAAGAAAAGGTCCTCATCTCAACCACACGGAAAGAGTAGTTTCACTTAATGTTAATTAGTGTACAGTATTGTAGACCTACAAGTCAAACATTTCTCACTAAAGGGGGGGGGAAAATAGGGGTATTTCCAGGACCAACACTTGAATCAAGTGAAATCCCCAAGAGTACGAACACAATATCAAACCGATTTCAGACCGCCAAAAGGCTCCTTCCACAAATTTAAAATCCAGTTTTTGGTATGTTAAAGTGAGTGTCAAGTGATAAAAGGAGAGTGTTTTGTTGTGTGTGTGGCAATGAGAATGTTAAAATATGATCTTGTTACTCTCTTTTTTAAGGCTTCCAAGCTGCTTTGGATCAAAGACAGTCCCACAGATATGCAGCATCAACACAATTTAAAAACAGACTGACTAGCTTCCCTTTGAAGACACCCTACTGTATAGGCCCTAGTTGAGAATCAGCCAAACAGGGGAAGGCTGCGTTCATCATTTCACACTGGCTAAGTTTTTAGTTTGATCTGATTTACGTTCATAATGCTCACCAAAATATATCTATTTTTTTGTCATGTCAAAATGCCCAGATTGAATTCATTTTAAATCAGGATTAGGACTATGTCAACTGTTAAAACTTACATAACGAGCCATGCCCTAATGCGGTTTTGACATGGATAGGTCTGAGCCACAATGAAAGCAAAGGGGAAACATTATTTTAAAATGTAAAATGAACTCCCTCTGGCCACAAGATTATATATATATATATATATACACACACACACACACACACACATCTCCACCCCAGTTTAGAAACACACTGAACAATAACTAAAAGAGAAAAGGGAGGGGAAAGGAAAAGGAGAACTGGGGACTTGGATTTTCAGCTCAATAAATATTCTTTTTTTTCTTTCTTTTATCTGAAAAGAAAAGTCTCTCCTCCTTCATCTCGGGTCCTGTATGTGTGTATATGTGTGTGCATTGGGAGGGGGGTCTATGTGAAGTTCTGCAGGGGCTCACTAACACGCATGCAGGCCCAGTAGAAAGCCCGGCCTAGGGTGAGCAGAACCAGCAGGATCAAGACAGCCCATGAGGCATAGATGCCCTTGTAGTCCTGGGCCTGGAACCATGTGCCGGCCTGAAGATAAAGACAAAGACATAAAAAGACACAAAATGAGAATGTGTACAAAGTTGCATGTAAGAGTATACTGCCTGCTATGGTTACTGCTGCACTTGGTCGCCTCCTAGTGACATTTTTGCACCAACTTCTTGAATTGAAAACATGTCAAATAACTGTTCAGCTTTCAGTGTATAGTGTACTCACTATCAGCCCAGCAGTAGAGATGCTGAAGAGCAAGCAGAGTAGAAAACACCACAAGCTCCGCCTCCGGGGGTACCTCTGGCCAATAGAAGATCTTGGTGGTGTGTGTGTGTGTGGGGGGGGGGGTAAGGGGAAGAGATAGTTGTTGTTTAAAACATGGAACGGACACAAGCTGTTGTGTAAGCACTCCAGGCTGAGCTGAGATTCCTGCTGCTGTGTGCAGGAGTTAAGGAGCTTACCCCCTGAACAGGGAGCGAGCTCAAGCGAGAGTTCAAAGAATTGCCTTGCGGGCACTCAACCTGACATCTTTGTGGAGAGGGGCTATACCGCATCATTTTCCTTACAAATGTGCGAAAACCACTTTCATGGGCCACGCAACTTGATATTGACAGTGAGCTACTGGGGGAGGACAGATAGAGGTAGAGGCAGTCAACACAAACATAAAGATACTCACACTTTCCTGCAGTGAGGGCACCTGGCCAGTGTCCTGTCAGTAAATTCTGTCCACTGAAACAATGAAAAGGACTTCTGGTGAAAAAATGACATACCTAGTGCTGATGGAAGGTTTTCCAACAGCATTCACTAGCTAGACTGACAAAATACTTCCAGGCTCACCAATTTTCCAACATCATTAAAGCTACCTTGCCAAAATGTTACCGCAGGACATATGAATGTACACAACTAAAAGTGATGAGGCAAAATACAAATTGGGAGTGCTCAAGCTTTATAACAAACATACAAACTACTGGGGCATGGTTACTCAAGAGAGATCTTAGTGATCCGGCGGCTATACATTGGTACTGAGACATGGGTAGATTCATCTTACGTACAAGATACATTTGTATGTGTGTAGATTAGGTCCTACCAGGAAAGTGTTGCTGCAGTGTCCACACGAGACCCTCGCTCCGGCAGGCTGGGGGTCTGGACTAGCTGGCCCAGGGTGCACTGGACCCAGGTTGATTATCCTCTTACTGAGGGGGAAAGACACACTTCATTCATAATTCTTTAGTTTACAATACAGTGTGTGACACACAGACTAACTCACTGATTCCCAAACAGCAGTAACCTAAGTAGTGAACTTTGTGAACTGCACGCAATATATTTAAGTCTTGATATATTTTTTAAATCCTTACAAAAAGGTCTCAGAAATGTCCAAGTAAGGCCACTTTCGATGACATCCAGAGAATGGCGGGGGAAACAGCGCACATCCAGACAAGTTCATTCTATTTCTTTACATATGTTGTGTAAAGCACTGCCGTTGTCTGTCAGTGGCTGTAATTACACCATCACATCCCCATGGTGACTCAGAGCTGCAATTTGTCTGAGCGGTATCCAGCCTCAGGGCAGCATCTGCTCTGAGGAATCATACCTCGGGCCAGATCATCATCTCCTCTGAACCATAGCGCCTGTACATCTGTCCTCCCCTGCCTTCACTCCCCTTCGTCCTCATTTCAGTTTCTGCCTTGTCACACTCTCTTTCCAGCCTCCTCTCACACTGTAAATATACACCTCCCTTACCGACACTCAACTTTCTCTCCCTCCCTCCCTCCCTTCCTCTCACCAGTATGGCCGGGGACAGGCGATCCTCTGGGAGGTGACTTTGCAGATGAGCAGACAGTTGCAGGGGCAGCGGACGTACTTTTTGCCGGCTGGTGCATTCTTTATTGGCTGTAGGGGGAGCCAAAGGAAATAAGACAAAGTGTCTTTAAGACAAAGTGTGTAAAAGTATTTACTTTAATAATTCAATCCAACCAGTCCACTATTTACCCACTACCTATTTACCCCCCCCCCCCCAAAAAAAATCCACAAATATACAAGGTCATGTTTGACAGGGAACTGGGAGCACTCACAGTAATTCTGTTTCGCATTCTAACATTTAGCACCATTAAAGACCAAATAAGAAACTGTGTTGTCTCTTCTGTCAAAACAAAACAAGACATGGCAGTGCGTCATGAACGCCGGTCCAGGTGGGTCTCACCAGGTCAACCAGGCGTCTGCTGCTTAGACTTGACAATAAATAATTCATGTTGACGGTGCTTTTTCTCCCTACCCCCTATCATTTACAAAGTTTCAATATTTCTCAGATCATAATGATCAAAAGACATACTGATTATTGATATGAGCATATCTGTGCAACATGTAAGACACCTTCCCGTTGTCTATACATAATAGAGAACAACCCTGGACAACAAATAAAGGACTAAGGACTAAATATTCAAAGTAACAGACCTTATCTGATGATCTTTTCTCAGTTAAAAGAAGGAGGTAAATGACAGTAGAATAAGATGTTGTTGAGGGTGAGGTTCTAGACATTATGCCCACAGTATAAATAAGGGTAGTTGTTTTGATTGTGTCCATGATACCAGTGTGCAACAGCCGAGGAAGACAAACACCAAATAAACATTTTCACAGGAACATTTATCAAAAATTACACATTGAAGGAATAAAAATTTCTGACATGGTTTGTCTCGGCAAGCACAAATGTATAGTTAAGGAATATATACAATTAACTATTTGCCGATCGCGACCCATCCAGGTAAAATTATGTTAAGAGTGTCTGGCACCTTCCATTTCATGAATCATCCGTGAGTGACCACTCCTAAGTCGTTGAATAAGCAACCACGCTCTGCACCAACACAAATTTGTACAGCAAACACAAAGCACAATGACATAGGCTAGTTTTTGCGCAACTACAGTATTTGAACAGTACAGGCTAATGTGATTGGACCACCTGTGTCCCTAACCGAACAGGTGAGTAAGTGAATGTGCATGGGACCCACCGTAGCCTCGTTGCAGACCCCACACTTGACCACATGCTGGTGGGTCTTGCCCTCTACGGAGATAAGGCTTTGGCATACTCGGCAACTGATGACAGGGGCACTGCCACTCTCTGGGGAGGTGAGGGGAGAGTACGGAGGGGGGTCCTCGCCCAGGAGCACAGAGGGCTGGGTGGGACTGGGAAACGGAGGGAAGCCTAGGGAGAACAAGGCGAGAGAGAGAGGGGGGGGAGGCAGAGAGAGAGAAAGAGAGAGAGAGAGAGAGAGAGAGAGAGAGAGAGAGAGAGAGAGAGAGAGAGGGAGAGAATGAAACCATGACAGAAAATAAAGTGGTGGATGGCAATTAAATGTACAATACATCAGTCTGTATTAGTCACACGAGTTGTGGAATGAAGGCTTAAAAGGGCAAAACTTTTTTTTCTCCTCTGAATTAGGATTAACAAAACAATGAGATTAGGTATTAAGGGCAAATAAAAAGGGCTTTGTAAACAGACGGCAGGAATGTATGACCGAGATTACTTGGGTGTGCAAGTTTTGTATTATACTACCTGACCTTATACATGCATGAGATGCAGGCATTTGATTGATGCATTAAGCAAACCCAGCTAGGCCTACTACTGTGGCATTGGAAGCTTAATGCTACAAAGTTGTTTCTATATTTGGACACAAGTCACTACATTCTGGCGTTTATCTCCTGTAACTATTAGCATGCGGATGGCCATTCCAAGGCCGATCAAATCAGATGTTTTGCTGAATGGGGTGGCTAGGCTTCTGGCTAACAGATGTAGCGTGACGCTGTCTGCTGCCAGCAGGTGGGATGATAACAAATTAATCTCCCTAACACAATGTTTGAGTTGAATATTACAAATGAAGCGAAGAGCATCATGTAGAATTGGTAATATAAAAAACATGCGAGCTATTTTATATTTGGCTAATAGGCCGGCATGATGCTGGCATCAGACAATGTCCAGTTAGCAAGCTACAGTACCAGTGCTCTGCTGATTTCAGTGAGCTTGCTAGCTAACAGTGCAGTACTTGGTGTAGCAACCATGAATTATTCCCCTTGAGCATCCCCCAGTGCATACTACGAGTGCATCTACTATAACGATATATTTTACGGTACGCTTTAAGTATTCGACAGCCAGACATCCACAATAAATGTTTTACATTCTTCTAGCTTGCTATCATCACACAAGGCCAATTCTTTGTCAGCTAGCTTGCGAAGTAGCTATCTAGCTAGACTACTGTACAGTACTAGCTAACATTAGCTTGTCGCTAACCTATGCTATCCCTATGGATACTCACTTTGTGGTTTATTTGGCAAACCATAAGGAGGTGCACCAGGAGACACTCCACCGTTACCGCTGCCAGGAGCACCATCTCCAAGATCTGACAGTAACGGGGACCTCTCGCCGTCCGCCATACCGTTAGCAAGGCGTGAGGGAGTTGGACCGTGCAATGTACAGTTATGGAGTCCGCTGTGTATTGTTGTGTCGGAAACGCATGCGTCACATGATCATTCGATGCTGCGGTAACCCACGCCCCTCACCAACTCCCAAATATTTTTTGCTCAATAAAAAAGCAGATATTGTGCTATGAAGGCAACCAGCAACAGAAACAGCAACCATAATTCTGTATATTAAAGACAGGGGACTGAGCAAGGTAGTAAGAATAGGCTTTATTAATAAAAATACAGTATATATTTTGCACAAGACTAACTTGTCATATCCCATCAAACTAAGTTTTGATGGGATGTTTTACATTTTCATCACTTGTTAAGCTCCTGCCTTAATACATGTTCCCAAAGCAGATCACTGAACAAGTCACAGAGTACTTGAGCATTCCCTCGTCCTCTCTCTCATGACAGGTTAATAGAATCCATGAGGCGGTTCATGAGTAGAGTGACCTCCAGCGTCTCCTGTTCGCTGAAGAACTTGGCCTTTGCCTCCTGACTGTGGACCGGGTGTGGAAGATGTAAACCTAGTCGACTGTAAGAGAGACAAGCAGGGTCATGGGTGGAAAACAGTAGATACAGAGAAAGAGACATTAAATATGTTGAGATCAATAGTAACAGTGGCCTCAACGCCAAATGATTCCCACAACGTGCAAATTCCACGGTACAAATAGAGGCACTGATATTAAAATCCCAGCACAATGATGTCAGTACATTGTTAAAGGGGTCTTACTATTTTGGTGTTCGAAGATCAAGAAATGTCTCCTTTACATCCAAAACGACATCAGTTGCTTTTGTATCAGGCAGCTTGATTTTCACCTTAGAAGTCAAAGTTAACATTTTCCAATATGGAATAGAACCAGAATATAATATGCATTATACCTTATGGAAGATAGTAATGCGTCTCCATGGTTACCAGCATGCCCTCACAGCACATGGAGGAGGGGTCTTTCCTGCTCATCCCCAGAAACAGATCCTCTGTCCCAACATTCTGCCTTAGTATTACTTCATATCTGCACACACACGCATAACACGCAAACACCAGCTTAGAGTCTCATACAATTACAAGGGTATGAAAGGGTTGTTGTGGAAGAGATGATGATCATGACCGGTCTTGAATATCTTAAAGACTGACAGGTAATTAAGGGTTTGTTGAACAATGATAGAAGTGTCTGCTTAATGAATAATATGTAAATAACATGTAATTAACCTACTGAGGTTAAGTCTAATTCAAATGTATCATATCTCTGCAAGATACATAAACAACTATGCTATGCTATATCCTATGCTCTAAGTTTAGTGTTTAGCAGAGTTATGTGGGAGAATCCTATGCTAAGGTTAATCAAAATCTGAACATTAATGACTTACTCTGGCTGGGGACGTGGGTCAGCGACGTCATCATACTGGCCCCCCTCTGACACTTCTTCCTCACTCCAAATATCCTTGCTGTTCCTCTGAGCATAAGGTGTTGTTGCTAAATAAACAGACTGTTAGTAAACAGAGACATAATCAAGGCGGATATGCAGATGTATGTGAGCTCTGTTATTACCTTCTTTTGTAGCTTTGGATGAAGCACAGTGCCCAATATGTCCTGGGCCCATTTTGGCAATTGGTTTCGCACTCTGTAAAAAATAAAAACACGGTTTCATTCACCACTACGATTTGTTGTATCCGGTTATAATGATGTCTCTGTAGCTGTATCTGTTTCAAATCATGCCGAGGAGGAAGATTGTCTTCAGTTGTTTTCCCACTGAAGGAAACTTACTTTGCAGTCATCGTTATCGTCCTGCGTTGTTAGCAAGGCAGAGAGCGCCTGCAAGTTCTGGAACGATGATAGATCCATTCTGAGCACTGGAACGATTTGTACACTTCTTACGATAACTTACAGTGAATAATACACAATGCCAACATTTCATATAACCTAAACTGTTGATTTGTTGACGTTAAATAACTGAATGAAGAATTTACTCACAGTACCATGTGACGGGTCAGTGTTTTGCGGGATTTTGTTTCCCAGGATACGCTTAGCTTTTTTTGCTGCCATGGAAACCGACGTCATATTATTTTCAAAGTGGGTGTGGCTACAGAATTTGGATTCCGATCTGCAAAACGCTCAGTTATTGGGTTTTAACATAGATATATATAAAGGCTTTTATATATATCCTTTATATATAGGCCTATCTATGGGTTTGAACGGCAGGGGCGAAAAAATGAATAGGGTACCCATTATTTACCATGGGGCCCCACCAGCGTAACAATGCATTCATATTTTATTTTGCTTTATTTTGTCATAATTGGAAAAAAAAATTGTTGTGATACTGGTTGAAAGTATTCATACTGCAGAAACAATCATGTGTCAGTTTTATGTCACTTTATGATGTATGAATTCAAGCAGACATGAAGCATATTCACCATGCTTTCATAGTCTATCAATAAAGAACCTGTGATTTCTTAGGATTTTCCTCATAATGTTTGTGTTATTCTAGTCTTAAATTTCTGGTTCCACAGTTTGTTGTACTGTTTCTTTGCTACTGCTGCATTCTGTCCTTTTTTTATTCAATTCCATCTCTGCCTACAGGAGGCTTTTTTTCAGGTTATTCAAAAAAAGCTTTTGCTAAAAAGTATGGTAAGCTACTAGCTAATAACTGTCTTTAGGTATGTTTCTCCACGCTCACTCTTCCAACTGTACCACCTTGTTTGTACATATCAACATAGCAATACACTCAGATTAGATTATGTTAATGCTATATTAAAGAAGACAAGACATTTACAAAGTTTAACCATGATACATAACATTTATTCACAAGTTATATTGATCTGCTAATTATTTGTTAATTACATGACCAGGAAATAAAGCATATTCAAACTCAAACAACATATTACATGTTCTTATTGCTTTATTCTAAAATCCCAAGTTTTTTAATGGAAACTTACTATAACAGACAAAAACATACTGTAGTACTTGAAACCAAAATAAAAGGAACATTTTCAATTCAATGAATATGAAGCTTTTTGACTTTAGGAACAAGATGCTTCATTTTTCATGGATAATCCACTTGTTTTCATATGTATTTTTCAAGGGCTGCAATTGCATCTTTTTTTCCAAATTTGAACCATTCCTCAGGAATTGTTCCACTACCCTGGAACTTCTTTTTGTAATGCTTCTCCAAGTCACTTTTAAATCTGCAGATGAACCACTTCCAGTAAGGCAGCTCAGATAAGTCAGCTGTAATGCTCCAGCAAGACAGATCGGGACCACCCGTGCGATATTCTTTGTAGAGAAAAGATTCATCCAAGACGCGAAAACTCCGATCACTTGCCACAACAGTCTGACAAAAATCAACAGCAAGGTCATCTGTTTGATAAAAATTTACCCCACATACTCCACTGGCACGATGGAAAGGGATACTATGATCTGTTGAATGTCCCTCAATGGTATTTGTACAGCAGGCCTGACAGAAGGGACACTTGACCCAGCAGCACTGACAAAGGTGTTCAATAAGACTCTCCTCAGGTCTCCGTTTAAGTAGCTCCTTCTTTAGAAGACTTGTATCTTCAAGGCTTGTTTCAAACTCTTTGGTGATGGTAGCAAGACCTTTCTGAATGAGCTGCTCTAGGAAATCAAAATCAGTAATGTCTTCGGTTTTAGCCTCATTTGGGAAAGTGTCTGTAAACTTAAGTTTATCGGAGAGTTCATCCGACAAGCTTGTGATCCATTGTTTAACTTTTTCTTTAGATTTGTTTTTTGTAACCTTTGTGGTGGCAGATGCCATTGCACATACTACATCTTTCTTTTTGTGCTCTAAAGTCTTCTTGATCAGGGTGGTTACTTTAGGATGATTTTGTGTGTTGACATACTTCTTAACCGTTTCTTTGATGAACTTCTCAAAATGCTCCCTTGGATAGTGCACATATTCCATGAACATATCAAAGTTTTCCTCGTCTGCAAGTGACTTCAGGATGTGTTTTTCCAAGTTAGATCTGTTTCCACACAGTTCTGGTAAACAGGCCCTCATATCTGTTGCCAAATCAATGGTAGCTTGTTCATAGATAGCATGGGAAATAGATGCATTCAGTTTATTACAAATGAGCTCACTAAGCACAGTTGTTGAATTTGCACCTTGCAGGTATTTCTGAAAAACACCGTAGTATTCTGATTTCTTGGCCTGAAGTTGAACATGAGCCGCCTTACGATTTATGAATTCCCTGTGGAGTGCAGAAAATGTTACCTCAACTTGTTTACACACAAAGAGGGATAGATCCACAATAAACTCCTTCCTGAAGACATATTTCGTAACATTTGATTGAAAATCCAGAACTTCATCTCGGACGTGACGCACAATTTCTTGCATGTAACTGCTGCTATAGCCGCTGCTATATATACTTGTGCTAATTGGCTTGCTCAGGACCTTTTTTTCAGAATCCTTCATGATTCTTTGGATCAATACTCTAATGGCATCTTGATCTTCTGATGCTAAGAATAAAGTTGCTGTCACTTTTTCCATTAGGTTGTCCAACTTCGCAAAATGTGTTTTCCTTTGGAATGTTTGCAAGTAGTTGGTGTAGTCACCCAATTTGCGAATGTGAGGAAACTCTTGAGCATATATCCGGTCATATACTAATGAAGGTTCATGGATTTCAGTGAGGATTTTGGTCACTTCATGTGCCATGTCAATCTCTTGAATGGGCTGTGTGTTTTTGGTTAAATCGATTACCCATTTTTCCCATAATTCATCAAATGCAGTTTCTTGCTGTTTTTTCCCCATTTCCTTTCCTTTTATATCCAAAGCAAGTTCTTTGCTCTTTTGAAATAGTTTGTCTTCATAGTCCATCTTCTTCTCCTCTAACATCTTCAAAGCCTTCTTCTGTTCTATAACTCCCTCTAGCTTTTTTGTGGTCACTTTAACAAGGTCGTTGATAAGTGACTTGATATTATCTTCAAATCTCCCTTTCCATTGTATTAGGATCTCTTTGTCACTGTCTTCACTGAAGTACTTTTCCATTGCTATAATCACATTTTTGTGATTCTTGCCCAAAGCAGCAAAGATATTTTCCTCAACCATGGTCAATTTTCCGTTTTCAATCTTTTGGCATATTGTGTTTTCAACTTCAAGCATGGCACATCTAAGTTCCCAGGTCCATTTTCCATATTCGGTCTCAAGTTTCCTGTGCACTGCTATTTCTTTTGTGTTTTTGAAGCTAAAAACAAACTTCTCATTTAGCAGTGCATCCCACAAGTCTTGGATGCTGCTTTGGAACTGCGAGAGGGTGATGCCACCTGATTGTGATGCTTTTGAGATGATCAAGTCCTTAAGCTCCAGAACATCCCTACTATACCTAGGATTTGGTGGGGCCATGGGTGGGCTTCCCTCCCAAAGCTGGGCAAAGTATTTTACATCTCTTTGAATGTCGAATGCAATGACGTCACTGAAGCACTCGACATTACATACCTCTTCTTTGGCTGCTAGCTGAGTCATTTCATCCAGTTTCTCTTGTAGGCGCCTTTTCCCCTCCATGTTTTGCTCCCCTGCAGCTATATCTCCAACATTCTGATGTACAAACACACAACTGGGAGATAAATTCACCTTCTTCATCCTCATGAAGGCCTGGACAGCTATCTGAATGATGTCCTGCATCTCAGCAGGATTCTCCCCAAAGATGTTAATCAAGGTCATGTTTCCAAGGCCAATGACAAAGGTGGCTAGCTCATTGTCATGGTGGAGGGTTGCCCTGCCCACCAGCTCAAGAGCTCGAAGTCCCTCCGTGTCGATGACAACAACAAAGTCAATTTTCAATTCTGCTCTTTTATCATCAGCTACTTTCATCAACTGCATGAATGCCCCTCTGGTACACCTTCCAGCACTGACAGCAAACTGCAGTCCAAACATAGCATTCAGCATGGTAGATTTACCAGTGCTTTGAATGCCTAACACAGATAGAACAAAGACTCTCTGATCACCCAGTTTTTTGATGACCTGATCCAGAACACTTTTGATCCATGTTAGGGGTACATGAGCAGCATCACCATCCATCAGCTCAACAGGATGTCCTGATATCATGAGTTCTGCAGCCAGTTCAGGAAGGTTACATACCACTTCAGCGTTTCCTAAAGATGCATAGGCCTCGTAAATCTGCCCTATTTCCCTGAAGAGGTGCTCAAGGCCGAAAGTTGCAGCAAGCAGTTCCACTGAAATATTTTCCAGTTCCTTTTGTTGGTTTGCCAGTTGTTCTGTTTTAACATGTTTCTTCTTCAAATTCAGGACTTCGGACCACTTTTCATTATATTTGTGATGAATATGTGAAAGCTCATTTGATGAGAGCTCATCCAACTGGATCCCTACCCACTTGAGAAAAAACAATCTTTCTCTCCCAGTCAGAGACTGCAAATTAGCAACAAACAGCTGCAGGTATTCACTGAAAGCACACTTCTTTTGTTCTTTTCGAATTTGCTTCATTTCCTTTTGTATCCTGCTATTTTCCATCTCAATGTTTCCTGTAAGGCGGTAGAGCTCTTTATTTTTGTCACACCACTTGTGCCAGAGTTCTCCTTGACATGGCAGGGTATTTTGTTTGATGGTTGAAAGCTGGATTCCTTTGATAAGTCCTTTCATACTCAGTGCAGCATTCTTCCCTGTTAGGCAGTCCTCATAGTTCTCATTCACTTGGACTTCAGTGTTCTTGACCATTTCCTGAAGTTGGAAGGTACATGAAGATCCAGACAAACTTTCTCTTATAATCTTCTGCAATGCCTCAGATACATCGGCCTGACTTAGGTCTCTCAATCCCATTTTGTACTTTCCCTTCATGGCAGTGGCAGGAGTGTTTTCATCAGTGAAAAGACAAATGAGAGGTTTATTAGACTTGAAAAGCTTCTGCAAAACGGCCTTTGTTTTTTCATCTTTCCCTGGACTTGTTATGAGAACAATGTTGACAGAGGCACTCTCACTCAGAATATTACGATGCTTTTCATTCGCTACAGCATCACCATGGAGATTGCAGAAAGCAACACAGTCATTGAAAGCATCAGTGGGCTGTCCAGAAGGGCAGTACCAGGCTATCTCCACAACACCATTCATCAGGAGACTGCTTTTGGTGCTACCCGGGCAGTTCCTATGAAAGAAAGTGCTATGGCGAGGATTCATCAAGTTGCTCAGCAGCTGAGATTTAGAAGTGGGGATGGAGCCAAGTCTAAAGACTGCCACCATTGGTGTCTTTGCTTGGGAAATTGGCATACTTTTGCTGGTAGTTGTGTTTGAATCATCAGTTGACTTCCAGCTTTTTTTAATCTGCCTGAATGCCCATAAAGGGCATTCAATTTCTTTGGTAATCAGATTTGGCACAAGAAAAGGCAAAGCATACTGGCACAGTGACAACTTTGAAACTATGTACTGCTGGAGAAAGGTATCTGAGCAATGAAACACTGCCATTTGCAGGTCCATTGGATGAACATGAGATTGCAGGTTTCCACTGTCTGCAGTGGTTGTGTTTTCTTCAAAGAAGTCATCAAAAGAACTGTCCTCTACATGGGTGTGATCACTAGACTCTTTCACCATAGTACTTCTACATGTGTAGTCCATTGCCAATATCTTCTGAAGAAAAATCCAAACAAGTTCTTTTTCTGTCAGTGTCTCTTGTTGCCGGGGTGAGGATGGGTTGATGACCAGTACATCTGCCATTGTAAGTTTGTCTTCATACCTACGTAGAAGGTTAAGCCTGCTCAGGAGCTCCCCTACTTCAACACAAATTGACAGTTTATTTTCTGTTGAATCTTCTGTATGTGGTTTTCCTTCAAGAAAATGCTGCTTCTTGTCTTCTCCCTTGAAAATTGAACACATGCAATGTCAGTATTAAGTATCCTATCAAGACAATACAACATCAAATTGTTTATTGCAAAACATCTAGATTTTTATATTGATGTGTAAGTGCAACTGTAGAGCACAAAATGATGACAATTTACTTTTAAAATTATTTTAGAGCGGACTGATGGAACAAGAGTCATTTTTTACCATTATACATTGGCTGATTCCAAGCGGATAAGGATTATAATGAAAGCATCTGTAGTAAAGAAAATACAACTTTGAAGCTTGAATACTTACCACACACACGTTTCCACCAACACACTCTGTCTCACCTAGAAAGAAAATGGAAAAACTATTACTATAATATATGTGTATTATTAACTATAACTAGTATATACTATAAATTATTTTGTCAACTATCGGTATATTAATCAATATAAAAGGTTAATCATCTTCAGTATAATCATCATAGAATATAAATCTTAAAAAGGAATAGATTTTGTTTCTTGGTGACTAAGAACCTTGTATAAGAATGACAAAAACCAACCTGATTCAGTTTGTTCAAGACTTTGTCCTTTGTGGTGTTTCGCCTTTGCCTTCAGATGCTCTTGTCTCCGTTGTATCTCGTCCTCATACATCTTTACAGTGTAGCCATGCAGTTTGTTTTCAGATACCAATAAATTGATCTTCTCAACCAATGACAACATTTCCGTTGGATCATTCATAAGCTTGTTACAGATGTGATACCGGCCTCCATATTTTTCCATCAGCTCTATGAAAGCACGTTTCCCCTTCAGATCATCAATCAGTGTCTCTCGTTCCTTAACATTCTCATATGTGAAAAGACTCACTGCACACTCAGTATATCTTTCACCAAGTATTTCTTGAAGTCTTTCTGGTCCAGTTCTGTCAGTACTGGTATGCTGACCCAGTGGTTTAAGTAAGAGGAAAGCATTGACGTCCTGGTTATTTCTCTTAAGTTGACTGCAAAAGTGTTTTTGCAGTGCTTTTTCAAAGTCTACACCATTAAGGCCCAACATATTGATGACAGAGATGTGTCGTCCTGATAAGTCATAAAGTCTTGATGCAATCTGTGAATATTCATCTACTTCATTATAGAGGTCGTCTTGGTAAAGAAGCAGATTTTCTGTTCCAATCGTCACTGCATCAACGTCACCAACCAATGCAATTGTCAGATGAGGTGTCACTAAAACAGAAATGAGGTTGTCATGAGTGAGAATTTGTTAAATTCACATACAATATAGCTTTGTTTTTATTTTGTCCATCTCACCATTTTTCAATGGGAAACCTGAGTTACCCATGGCCCTGGACGTAGTATCACTCATGTCATAATGTTCTTTCTCATTCCCTTTGGCATCAACCGCAAAAAGTTTATTCTGCGAAGATCAAAACATTTTCTATTAAATCAAGTGTAATCAGATTGTTGGATTTTAAAAAGGAGAACATTTTATTTTTTAAATCTACTCTAATGTAAAACAATAGCTTTTCCTACCTCCATTTTGACTTTGCTGTCCTATGCAACAGTCTTGAGAACTGAGTAAGAAGTAAAGTAAAACCATTTTTATTACCGTACATATTTGTGAATCAATAATACACTGTTTAGTACTCAAAGTGCTCCCAGCAAACACACATGAAAGATTGTCCGGGGGGGGGGGGGGGGGCGGGGTATTCGTGCATGTGATATCACTCCAAGCTTTTGATCAAATTTGAGAACCCTGCTGAGCGAGCAAGGGGAGATTTGGAACATAGTAAAATATATTTAGCCAAAATAGCCTATTTAAGAGAAATTATACGCCCCCCAAAAAACTTACAAATATGCCACAAACAATCGGTGAATTGGAGAAGGTATAGCCTACATTCGGAAATCAGATAGAATGTTTCTTCAAAGGCGTTGCAATATCACAAAAATAGAAATTCATAACTTACCTTGTTGCTTTCACCTTTTCATTCTGTCATGTCCGATCAGTGGCTGAAAATAAAAAATGCACCCGTTTTCAAAGCTAACAAAAACAACATGAACATAGACTTACAATTAGATGGGGCCACAAAAATGAAACTAAATTCCTACAATACCCCAACAGAAAAGGAAACAGTGACATAGACCAAGGCAACAACACATTGCAAACATACAGAATTAATATTTAAAATAATTATAGGCAAACACAGGCTACCCAAAACACAGACAGCCGATAAGATGACACCATCAGCTTTCCCGACACTCGCTGTAATCAGCACCGGCTTCAAAGTAGGCTACAAACAATCTTGTAGCTTTTAATGTTTTAGAACTAAACTACCTCCTCTGAACACGCATATCAGAAAATGTCAGACATTTTTGCGGTGTCATACATGTAGCATATTGAGTATACCCGCACCAATAATGTAATTTTATATTGGAGTACACTCACTTCTCTGGTCACGACTACATAACAATCTGTATACCTATTGCACCATTATGTCAAAAACTATTTTACATTGCCATACATTCAATATGCCCAGTAGCAATACAGTATTTAAGAAATATATGATACTCACTCGTGCAAATGCATTCTTTGTTCTTGCATATGGTCAGCAACTGAGTCAAACAACTTCTTTCACTAACCTACTCCCCGAGACGATTGGATTGAGAGCGGGTTTTTTTCAACCTTTAACCTAAAATAGAATTTCCTGATTTCTATGAAGTCACGTGTCTTCAGAAAACATGTACCACTTTATTCCACTAGTAGGCATAGGAGTTGTTCTTCAGAGAATGCTTTCTTAACCTCTTAAATAAAGGTTCAAATTAGATCCACAAAGGGTTCTTCAGCTCAGTGCAAATACGAGAATGTTGTTTTAGTTCCACAAGAAATCATTTGAATTAGGGTGTTTCTTCTTTCTTTAATGAACTGGATATTAAGAACCAACTAAAATTATTCATGGCAAAAAAAATGTTCCCCCCCCCAACAGGTGGTTATCTAAAAAAAACGTAGGCTAATGTATTTTATTGTAAGGTGGCCTAGTACATGTGTAAGTAAACCTACATGACAAATTCATCATTTTCAGCCACATGTAGCCTACAAGTACAAGAAAAAGTTTTCATTCACCCATTTTTTATAATGTAATATTATATTAATGGTGTAATATTTTTTATTTTATTAGAATGCAAAAATACAAATTACAGTAACTTAAATTATATGCCAAGGAGCAAGAATACGGTATACTTTTTGAAACGAGTAACTGTTTTTACAGCTTTCTTATTAGTGAAATCAGAGATATACACTACCGTTCAAAAGTTTGGGGTCACCCAGACAATTGTGTTTTCCATGAAAACTCACACTTTTATTTATCAAATAACTTTCAAAATGAATAGAAAATATAGTCAAGACATTTACAAGGTTAATTATTATTATTAGAAATAATTATTTTTATTTGAAATATAAATTTTGTTCTTCAAACTTTGCTTTCGGCAAATAATGCTCCATTTGCAGCAATTACAACATTGCAGACCTTTGGCATTCTAATTATAATCCTTCTAATCATCCATTGGTCTTCTAAGGCAATTAGCAAACACAATGTACCATTCGAACACATACAGTAATAGTTGCTGGAAATGGGCCTCTATACACCTATGTAGATATTTCATTAAAAACCAGACGTTTCAACCTAGAATAGTCATTTACATTTAGTCATTTAGCAGACGCTCTTATCCAGAGCCTTATCCATTTACCACATTAACAATGTATAGTGTATTTCTGATTAATTTCATTGAAAAAAACAGTGCTTTTCTTTGAAAAATAAGGACATTTTTAAGTGACCCCAAACTTTTGAACGGTAGTGTATAACAACAAAAAGGTTAAAGAGTGGCTTACTCTTACTAAATTTACATTTGTGTATAAAATGTTTCCACTTGTTGCACTTACCATATCTCAGAGATGGGTCACGCTATTGTTAAACCAATCAACAGCCCCATCATGGCCAACTAAATCTTGCACCCAGTCACTGACCCATATACATTTCCCTTGCTTTGAGTTCTCATAGGCAAATCTTTAACATATGACAGCAACTACATAGGTAGAGGGGGCTCTCTCAAGCAAACTTTTCTCTGGCTTTAAGCCCCTGATCCTCACCCCCCAAAGCATTTCAGTTATGTAAGCCATGCAGTTTGTTAGACCTTCAACTTACAAACACAAATATGATTCAATGCAAATATGAGGTAGTGAGATGCATTAGGCAATAAGTATAAGCAGGAAGTGAGCTATTAACACCTTTTATTAATTTCGGGCCTCCCAAAAAGTGTATACAAAATTAAATATTGACCAAATTTGTCCAAATGTCTACTTAGAGCACCACCAGCTTCTCATTCAGGGCGATCTGTGCTTGTGTGAGGTTGGACAGATAGGTCACCATCAACAAGTCCTGCAAGAGATAAATAGAATGAATCAACTACCAGAATAGAGGGGAGAATAGAAAGACAAACAAGTTGGATTTATCATTGAATATAGACCAAGGAAAACATGGGACCAAAAGATCAATCCTTTGACTTGTGATAGATTTGGTTGGCAACTACACCACTCAACAACAATCATTCAGAGGGAAACAGGACAAACAGACATGTCCAACTTCATCTAAACTACACAAATTCATCTCACATCATGCACAAAACAGAAAAGTGCCTGTGTCAACCCGTGTTAACTAAAGCCCACTTTATACTACTCTGTTTTCACGGAGACGGACACAGGGAACGCCCTCTCCGATGTGGAACGCCCTCTCCGAGCAACCCTCGGAGACCTCGTCGTGCACCTCCTGAATTTCCTGACTATCGTCCGAATTTTACGGATACCCCTTGGCCGTGATTGGTCCGCTAACGCTACCTACTGTTCTGGCGGTGAATTGTTTTCAGCACCCACAACCCTAAGAGTACTATAAGTTCAAAAGAGTAAATCTAATCCGTCCAAATCTGTTTGTCTGTCTGTCCGTATCAGAGTCGGAATAGTATAAAGCTAGCTTAAGGCAGTACTCACATTGATGTTGGAATTGAGCATGGTCTCAAAGTCCTCGGCTGAGATCTTGGGCACCTTGTTGACCAGGTCCATCAGGTAACGTCCCACACTGTTGTCTGCTGTCACTTTTCCAGACTGAGGGACAGGTTAACAGGTATTTATCAAGAAGTGGCATGCATCAGGAATAATTCAGGGAAAAAGGAGCCACGTAAACAATACCCTACAAACGGCATCCTGGATAAAGTTGATAAAAGCCCAATAGGTAGCAGGGACTGTCATGAATACTCATTTACATGTATTCATTTAGCAGAGGCTTTTATCCAAAGCGACTTCCAAGAGAGGGCTTTAAAAAAGTGCATAGGTCAATGATCATACTCACAAGCACATCCTCTATGTAGGCCAACACAGTAGTCAGCATGTCCTGTACTCTGGCAGCAGACCCTCCCACCTGAGAGAGGTCAGAGGTCAGGCCCTTGCTGTGGCTGGGAGAATCTCTCGTTCTCTGAAGAAGGTCCACTAGAGAAAATGACAATAGGGGGACAGTGAAACAGTGCTCACCAAGAAGATGCTGATAAAATGCTATGACATTAACAACACATTTTTGTCATTATCGGTTGGACAAAAGTAGTGTGTTTGGGTCACCTAGCCCAATATTATATCAATAACTTGTCAACTATTTCCAATAATGACCATCCTTACCCTCACAAACCGTCAATGCTATAGTGACAATATTGGAGGACACCTTTTCAGATAGTTCTTGGAGGGTGAGCTATGTCACCAAGGGGAAACACTTTATTGATAATGGAAATGAGTGCACACCAAACCGACTACTCACTGGTCCAACCAACATAGATTCAACATGTTCACCAACAACAACCATAAGCCAAGAAACACAGCCCTGACTTTGTATACGCCATTTATAAGCTTTTAGGTAAGTATGACTTAAGGTGCTTGCACATAGCCCCAACAATACTCCAACCAACAAGACAGTCTTTGTTTTACAAATGACAGTTCTTACCACCTATCCTCTCTGTGTCATAGTAGATGTATGATAGTTCTTACCACCTATCCTCTCTGTGTCATAGTAGATGTATGATAGTTCTTACCGCCTATCCTCTCTGTGTCATAGTAGATGTACTTCACACTGAGAGGGGTGAACATCACACCAACCGTTTTCCCTGGAACACCCATCTGAGCACTGTCAGGATCCAGAAAAAACATTCACGTTACTCCACAGCTCTTCAGTGAGCAGATCAAAGGGAAAACTGAGAGAAAAGGAATGAGAAACAAGAAAGAAGGCCACCTGACGTAGGCACGGATGTTCATCTTGCCACTCTGCAGAGCCGTGTCCACAGTCAGGTGAATGGGATTCTGGGCCTCCCGGCTGTAGTACTCATGGATTAAGACAGAGTGTTCTGTGATGTCAAACCCTGTGGCGTACCTGTTTCAATTAAGAATTCATTCACATTACATATGAACAATCTGATGCAATTTAATTTGTTAATTCCTTTGAATGGGGGATACACTCACCAACCAATGATGACCTCAGTGGGAGATACCCTCTTATGGAGCTCATACATGTTTTTAGCAAACTCCATGTCCACTGCGACCTACAATAAAACAAATTAAATACCACAATTTACATGAGAGGCCAGCTGGCTACAACACCAATGTATATGCATACCTGGGATGGCTCCAGTGAGGGCAATGCCCCCCAAAATGGAATGATGTGCCACCCCACCCCCCTCCCATTACTTTAGCTATAGCTACGTTTCTATAAGAGAGCTATATACAAAACGCCCCCCCCCCCCCCCTCCCCCGATATACTTTTTCAATAAAATGACATGTCAACTAAACACACACCTCATCCTCGGATTCATTGTGGGGGACGGAGAAGCAGTTGGTCACCTCAACAGAGTGCTTCTCAATGGTACCTGGAGAAAACAGATGGGCCTATGAGCATGCCGCACAAATGGATACAGGCAGTCTCTTGCCTGCTAATTGCTAGCTATGTGATGTTGAACCACAGGCTCTGGTTGAACTCTACTACGCATTCATTTAGCTAGCTAACTACATTATCCGACTAACAAGGGCTTTTTAGAGGAGTGACGCTTGACTGGGCTATTTAGCCAGCTGGCTAGTTTGCATGATTGCGTAATCTAGGCAAACTTCTAGCTAGCTAACTCCTCATGTTGAATAGGGTATGCTAACATGGGATACCTTTAGCTTGCTGACAAGTAAGCTAGCGCGGCAAGCGGATACATTACTGTCCAATGCCACTCATGAAGTTCTGTAAGTTAGCCTATATGAATTTTGAATTACCTAGCAATGTTCCAATCACACGACTAGCGCCCTCATTCCTACGTTCGTACGAGTCACCAATTGAGGCAAGAACGACAGGATGGATTTTCACCACTGGCCCGTACACCGACATGTTGGAAAAGGAAATGTCTTCGTCTCGGGTTTGTTCATTGGTTGAATGACAACAAGAGGAAGCTCTCTACTGCCACACCCAGCAATGGAGTGGAGTGGGCACACGGATGCAAGTGCTATGTTGAGGCTTCAAAAGGCATGATACTGCAACTGCCTACCTACATGTGAATACAAATATTGCAACCAAATAACTGGATTTGAACAAGTTATTTAACTCAGATCATTATTAATGAATGGAACATCCACATAAGGTGTAATTTAAAATATTATTAGCCTACGTTAAACACAACAAAACACCCAAATGTTCCTTTTCAAGTAGGCTAGCCTACAGTTCAGCCAAAATCCCTAATGAACAAGCACTAAATACAACATTATTTTATTTAGGGCTATTAAGGGAAAAAATATGTTCTCTGAATTAGCAGGCCAGCACATCTAAATCCATTCAGTCTTGAGTGCTCACGTTTGACTATTGTTACAGCATTTCGTCTGAAATATCGGAGTGGGTTGATGACAGCATCCTCTCGGCCACTGTTGCTCCCACACCTGCGCAGCTGCCGGTGATTCACTCCGTCAGATGCAGGGTGATGGTGTGCCATACTGTCGTCTTTTGAATTGCCACCATCTTTTCATTTCCAATACGATGCCAAACACTTTAATTGTCATCTGAAAGAGGCTATTGCATTATTTTCTTGTTTGTTCAGTGTGGATTTTCACGCATATGGTTTGCCGACTGGATGATTCTAATTGCCTTTGTTTCCTGGAGAATACCAGAATGAACTAAACTGATGCTGCGTCGCTCGCCTACCGGATCGGAGCTCTGGTAAACAGCAGAAATGGGTCGGATCGTAGTTCCCTGTTGGAACATTTCCTTAGTACACGCATTTGTATGAATGAGCAGCTGCACAAGATAAGATAGCCTATTAAGCTATTAAGGATATTTAAACTGCGAGAGGCAAACCCACAGGTATTTTTTTAACAGTTTTATTCTGTCCTTTCACACAAGCTACGGTGCTTAGACTATAGTCATTTACAGACCATCCTTGCATAATTTTGAAAGACATTTACTTATTCGTTTGGCTTGATTTATATACATTTTTAATTAAACATATTTATTTAGAATTAAAATACTTTTGTGTGGGGGCTATTACACACGATAGGCCTATGCATGATTTCTATAATTAGAGACAGAATGCATAAAAACAAACAGACAGACACACACACACACACTCAAACACACACTCCTTTAAAATACCTCCTCAAGGCATGGACATCTGACTAATTGGAGAGTGTCTTTTGGCAGTAATACGCATGTGACACTACTTTCCAGTATCAGATTCACAAATACGTAGCTCTGCTCTCCATCTTGACATCCTTGTTGCCACAGTTTCCTCGTTTTTTTCTTGTGGAAAACCTGTCTCATTTGATTAATATGGAACGAGATTAGATGGGTGAGAACAGTGAAGGTGTAATTGTGAAATGGATAGTCAGGGTTAGACTGGGCATCCCACAAAACCTTAAGTCAACATTATGCCTGAGGTGCCTCATAATTGGTTGGAACTAAATGGATTTCATATCCACTTGGCCACTGGATATTTTTCATTATGAAGCCAGAATAGTTTAGTTTTAGTAGACAGAAACCCTTGGAATGGATTATGTTTATTTTAGTGATATTTGCAAAGTTATCTACAGAACATTCTGTACCATAATTTATTTTAATTGTTTTTATTCTCTTCCAGGACCTGTGCATAGAGAAGCAGATGATATAATCAATAGCCATCAGACAGTCTGCAATAAGGAGGCTATCAGCAACACTGTAATAAACACTTATTCACACACACTCTTACAAACATACACACACGGACGATCCGATGGCCCTGGAGAACTCCGCCTTCACCTCACAGACAGAGTCCCTCTCTCTGCCCGCGACGGAGAAGGGGGAGGAGCCTGTGGATGAGGCTAAGGAGGTAACCACGGCCACTGGGGTGTTCAACGTGTCCGAAGAACTGGGACATGTAGTCACTACGGAGACAGCCCCACCCTCCGAGCCCCCCGTTAAGGTCAACCGATCGTTTCAGTCCAAGCTGGCAGAGAGGGAGGCAACAGCCAATCAGCACACAGCAAAGACTCAGGTGCCAGAGAAAGAGAGGGGCCGATTTGGCTGGGGTGAGTAAAGAATATTACTCTTTCTCCAACACTGTCTCAACAATTCCTTGGACAAAGCAAAGTCTATATAATGAGCTCTAGGGTGTTACCGCCTAGCTACCAAAGGAAGAAAGGAACCAAATTCTTTAAAGCTTGGACAATGTTTTAATAATGAACTCTGACCATAAATAGTCCACCTCTCTAAAGATATTGAGTTATTGACTGGCAACATTTTTCTCTCCCTCCTCCGCACGTGTGCGTTGTGTATTGACCAGACATGTGGACAACCTCCGACCCCTAACTTCCTCCTGTAGTCTCTCCCTGATGTCTGAGTGATACCACTCTGTTGCTGGGGTGGTTGTCTGTGTGGTTGTCTCTTCACTGGCTCGGACATCCACACAGCCCCCTCTTTCTCCCCATTACTTATGATCTCTCTCTGTGAGGATCTTAAATCCTTCTCTCCCACATCCACCCCTTCACTTTTTATGTTATTTCTTTATTGTTTTGCACAGTTTCCTTGCCTAATTCTCGTCCTCTCCTCCTCCCCGTTCCTCTTTTTCCTCCCATACTCCCCCCCTCTTCTTCTCTCCTCTCCTCTACAGGCCGCAGCAGGCGCAAGCGCCAGCGCTACGTGGAGAAGAACGGCCGATGTAACGTGCAGCACGGGAACATGCGCGAAACCTACCGCTACCTGACCGACATCTTCACCACTCTGGTGGACCTCAACTGGCGCTGCTCACTGTTTGTCTTCGTCATGGCCTACGCCACCACCTGGCTCTTCTTTGGTGCCATATGGTACCTGATAGCGTATGTTAGGTAAGCACTATTGGAGTACGGTGTCCACAAAACAGGTGAGGATCGAAATGAAGATCAGTGACTTTTCTGGAAGTGTGAATCAGAATGTTACATCAATTCAAGGTTTTAGATAATACACAGATGAATTGCAAGGAATACTGCAGCTGAATACAACTTTTATTTTTACAAAATGACACTTTTCATTCAGGGAAAATGTGCCCTGTGAATCCTTTCCCCTGGTCCTCGCCTTAGCGACAACCTTGCTTCTACAACTGCCACGAAAAGGTGTTTAGCCACCTTATAATGATGTTGCAAACGACTGTAAGTCAGGTCTTGTTCACCTGATGTAAGTGGAAGGTTGGCAAGATAAGCCACTGGTTCATTGTTTGGAGAAGCAGAAGCTTGGCTGGACTTTATGGGCTATTCTGGACACCCTTTCATCTTTTCTCTTTGTCCATTGCTCTCTGTCTCTCTCTGTCTCTCTCCTTATTCACTGCCTCCCCACTGCTCCTTACCCAGGGGAGACCTGGAGCACCTGGAGGACGAGACGTGGACCCCCTGCGTCAACAACGTCAACGGCTTCATCTCTGCCTTCCTTTTCTCCATTGAGACCGAGACCACCATCGGCTACGGCCACCGCGTCATCACCGACCAGTGTCCAGTAGGCACCATGCTGTTACTGCTGCAGGCCATACTGGGATCCATGGTCAATGCCTTCATGGTGAGACTAGCTGATGTTAGACAGGCTTTTATAGTACATGTCATGTGAAAGTTGCACCATTGAGCTTACAATACAAAGACGAGTTTGGGGTTCTTCAAATCTGTCCATGACCCTTTGTTTTCTCTCTCGCTCTCTCTCGCGCTCGCTCTCTCACATTCTTGTTATCTTATTATATTCTGGCCCCGCTTCCTTAACCCCCCCCATCTCACCCCTTTCCGTCAAGGTGGGCTGCATGTTTGTGAAGATCTCCCAGCCCAATAAGCGTGCGGAGACGCTGGTCTTCTCCAAGCACGCCGTCATCTCCCTGAGGGACGACCGCATGTGCCTCATGTTCCGTGTAGGCGACCTCCGCAGCTCCCACATCGTGGGCGCCAACATGAGGGCCAAGCTCATCAAGTCCAAACAGACTCAGGAAGGTATTGCACCTGCAGTGCACATACACACACAGAAACACACATTATCTTTGGCTGTTGTACTATTCAGCATATCAAACTAATAGAAGGGCTAGTACTGTATGTGTGTGGATAAAAAGCAATTACCCTCTAGTGTGCCATGGTATCTTGATGTATGTCATCTCTTGGTCTCTTCTAATTGTCTAACTCAGTGGCTCTGAAGAAAAGTTTTGGCCTTTCAAAATCCCTGTATTATTTACTACCTTCTCCTCTCTCGCCCCTCTACTAGGTGAGTTTATCCCTTTGGACCAGACAGATATCAGTGTGGGTTTTGAGACAGGCGACGACCGTCTGTTCCTTGTATCGCCTTTGGTCATCTCCCACGAGATTGACGTCCACTCCCCATTTTGGGACATGTCCCAGGGCCAGCTGCAGAAAGATGACTTTGAGATTGTGGTCATCCTGGAGGGCATGGTGGAAGCCACAGGTTAGTCAAGTGTTAAGGACCTTCAGACTCAGGGCCGGTCCTTCCTACAGGCGACATAGGCATAGGCATTTTCCCAAGTGCATCCAAGTGCAATTAACCCTCCCGCACAACCAGCAGAGGGCGCCAACCGCGCCACATCATATCTCCGTGTTGCGTTTGGGGGGGCGGGCCGGGGGGGGGGGGGCACTACGAATTGCGCTCCTGGGGGGAGGGGGGGGGGGTTCTGTTGATACATTTCACCTAGGGCGCCAGATGTGCTACGACTGGTACTGTTCAGACTCCATGTTGTGAGACCCAGCATAACTCTGCCTGTCTTGAATTGGGAATGGTGGGTTCATTATGTGTGTCTATACTTTTGCTTGGCATCTGTCATGGTTTGTTGAAGAGTTACTTTTGGTTGTGGTATGTGTGGCAGTTTCCTGGCCTTTTCACAGTATGACACATGGGGAAGTGCAGTGCTTGCTTCGCATGTTTGACCGAAGTGGCTTGGCTTTAGGTGTTAATTTGATCTTTTATGTGTGTGTGTGTCCAGGGATGACCTGCCAAGCACGGAGCTCCTACCTAGCTGATGAGGTACAGTGGGGTCACAGGTTCAGCCCTATGATGTCTTTGGCCGAAGGCTTCTTTGACATTGACTACGGTGCCTTCCATCACACATTTGAGGTAAAACACTGACCTACATATTTCCAGAATTTTGTATATATCATCAAGTAACTTTATGTCGTCGTCCCCCCCGTGGTATTTCCAACCATGCTTTTCTTCTTTAATCATTTGTATAGTTGGAATGCAGAACATGTGTATCTTGTCCAGAAACTCTGATCCTATGTTCTTGTCTTCTTTTCAGGTGGCCACACCTACCTGCTCAGCACACGAGCTCTCATTGGCCGCAGCTCGCTTGGAGGCTCACCTTTATTGGTCCATCTCCAGTAGGTTGGACGAAGAACCTGCTCTGACAAGCCAGTCAGGGAAGCAGCTAGACAGCGGCTCAGCCAATGGAAAAGGAGGGGTGGGGCCAACTTTTATTGTTGGGGAAATCACTGGAATTGAAGAGCAATCAGGACCAGGGGAGTTGAACGGCTGTGTCACCACTGACCAGTCAGAATCAGTGGCCTAAACTACAGAAGGCATATCATGCAAGCAGGGGAATATCATATGGCATGTGTATCATGCCATACAAACCACAGGATAGTTACTGTACTTTATAGCTGAATATCTATCTCAAAGAAGAAATAAATGGTTTATCTAGTTTCATACTTCACTTTATTGCTTTGGTTGACTTAACAAATAATTGTATCTCTCTGTTTTCTGTACTGATGTACAGATGAATGTGTGTATGTTCTACCTTCTATTGGTATTGTTAAAGTCACATTTGTCTAAATATATCCAATGACAGATTTACATGTGTAGACATTTCTTTGTCAGAAAATATTTACTGAAAACGTTGAAGTATTTAAGAAGTGCACAGAGAAAGTAAGAGGGAAGAGTGTATGTTTGATGAATGTTAAGTGAAAGAGGAAAGTGAAAAATTAAAGATGTATAGAATCAGTTTTAGGACGTCAGTGTTTTTTTTCCATTGAGCATGAATATAGATTTTAATCGGTAGATAGGAATTTAATCGGTAGTACCTCTAAGCTTTATTGAAAAAAAGATCTCAAGAATTAAAATGACCATCAAGCAGGCATAAGACCAGTTTATGTAATCCATTTAGTTGTTGTAATTATGTTCATTTAAGTGTTATCAAAAATGAAGATTAATTGACATCTTTAACTGAGTACTTTGTGGCAAGAGAGCAAGAATGTGCTCTCTTGGAAATGTATTCCTGTACTGTTTCACACAGAAAGTCTTTAGCACAATCATGTAATTCAATTGTTATATTTTTGTTTCTCTGTTGATTCCACTTTCCTGCTTCTGCTGCTGTGTACATAGGGTACACATTTCTACTTGATGTTTTTAATATTTCATATTACATAGGCTACTATTAGGATATTAAACTATATTATTCACATTATTGCAAAGTGTTTTGAATTCAGATAAATCTGATAGATAATGTAAATTAAACAAGTTAACTAAGACTAGTGACAAATGAAAGCTGCATACAACACTAAGCAGAGCTCATACCATGTCTGGTTATGTCATAGTCAGTGTCAGCAGAATTAAGTACATTTCAATTGTATTGAATTCACTATTGAAAATGGGAGACTTAAAGCCAAAGAGTAATTTGAAATAGTTTTTACTGAACTTCGTATATTCTCTGAATTTCAACTTAAATGTGTGGCCCACATGTGAAATGGCATTACCAAGCAATATGTCCATTCCATACAATTATATGTTACAGCTATTATGTCGCTTTGACACGTATTAATAATCCTCATTCTACTATGAAGCTACTAAGTTTAATGCTATGTGGGTTTTCACCAGCACAAGACATAAACATGAAAAATGATTGTCTAAAAAAGTCCTAAGTCCACATTTACAAGACGTTCATGACAGTAATTCATGGATAATAGAAATGTTGGACCATCAGTCCATCAAAGGCAAATCATTTCCAACCGTGTGCATGTTTTGTCCACTAGGTGGCAACGATTTACACAGATTGATTGTACCACCATACAGCAACTCACAGTGCCCATAGTGAGGGGTCCCCTCTGTCTCCTAGGCAACAGGGGTCATGGACATGGGTAGGGCAGAGGGATGGGAATGTGGAGCTAGACCAGGGAAAAGATCAAAGACACAGTGAAGTCTGAAGACTAGCCCAGTCATTGGGAGATGGAGGTCAGATCCTATTTTTGCCTTAAACCGCGTTGACTGGTTTAGGACATGCTTTAGACTTGATTCACAATGGTGTATATACAAAACAAAATGGAGGTGATTTAAACATTTTTGCCTTAGTTTTTTTATTTGAAATTCATCAAAAATGTGGTGGGCCAGTGCTGGAACAGTAACATACAAATTGAGAAAATATCTGTTGACATTATTGAGTATTGTGTTGTGTACATATTGAGCCCCCTTTAAGGTGGTGGAAGCTGAAAGCAGGGGGGGGGGGCAGACTGTCATCACTTTTAAGCAGCAAAATGTGTCGTTCTGATGGGCTTGTCTGAAATCCCTACTTCAGCTGATGATGCCTGTTTTAAGCATAAGTGTAATGTGATTCATACATGTACATGTGTGTCTCATCCTGTCAATGAACACACATGGACTTTGCACCCACACACTTGCACACGCATATTACACCACTGTGAATCGTGTGTTCCACGGTCACTCAGTCGCTCACGCCTCGGGATTCCTCCCAGCGCAGCATGTCACAGTTGGCACGGGAAGAGCTGAGCGGAGCACATTCAATTAGCCAAGCTGTCTCTGCATTGGTTTGGAGGGGACTGACGAGTCATCGTCATCACCAAGGGCAAGTCTCAGCTCTCTGACATACATTTAATACTCAGTACAAGTGCTCCTGTCTGGGAGACAAACTTTCCCTACAAGTGTTCAATAGATTTAGCGTTGGATAGATGTTATTTTGTATACTGGAAGGACACACTTATGCTCATTTGATTTGAAGTCTTAAATGTCAAGCAATCAAACCACTGAAGACTGAGAAGTGGCATAAATAGATTGAGAGACTGAGCAATCTGAATGACTCTAAAATGTGCTTTTGGTTATTAGTTTATTCTTTATACGGATTCACAAATCTATAGACTATAGGTGCCATTTCTCAATCAACTGGGCCTTTATTCTTGGTTTTGTTGAAATGTTTCCTACAGATTTTCAGAATCAAAACAGACCGTTTTAAACTTAAGAATGGACAAGACAGACCAAGCTGACATGTTAACAGGCTTGATACATGACCAAATTCATTTATTTCAAAGAGCATTCACACAGAGCACATTCTAATGTACACACAGCCCAGACACCTGAATACACTTTCACACAATATTCAGCAGAGTAAGAAACATAAATGGTGAGAAATGAAACCTGACGGATTTATGACATTAAAGATAACTTACCTTATGTTTGTGGGCGTGTGGGTGCGTGGAAGTACATATTTGAAGCATGCGTTTGGAAAAAAAATCCTTGCTGCCTTAGAAAAACAAACTTCTATCACAGTTTGGAAGAAACCATTCTGAAATCCCCTCCGTCAAGCCCACAGCCTAGTGACAAGAA
Source organism: Osmerus eperlanus (assembly GCF_963692335.1). Classification (NCBI taxonomy): domain Eukaryota; kingdom Metazoa; phylum Chordata; class Actinopteri; order Osmeriformes; family Osmeridae; genus Osmerus; species Osmerus eperlanus. The sequence continues at coordinate 6,696,754 of NC_085033.1, forward strand.
CCCACTCCACCAGCGCGTCTCTCCCTATCGCAATAGGCATGCTCAGCAGAAGGTCTGTGCAGTGCTCTCAGCAACTGAAGCTGGGCGCAGGGGAACTGCGACGGCCGCGCCAAGCATCTTCACAGGTATGTCTCTCATGCAACGCCTTTATAGCGATTTCAAAACATCAGACATCACCATACCAAGATTTTGTCCTTTTCCGACAACATGCATTTGAAGGGAGGGGTTGCTTATTTTTGCCTCACGTAGCTAATAGGGTAAGGTAGCGCAGGGCAGTGGGTCTTGGTAAACATTCACAGTCAGCTAAGACGTAACTGCAAAACCTCATAATTAAAGGTGCTTAAACTTGTATACCAACATATTTTACCGTTCGACTGATCAACGCTGATCCGCTGTTTCTGACGAGATATGAATATGTATTTGATATTGATGACATGATCGGTGCATTTTCTGGGAGACGTAATATTTCAATATGGTTATGATTTTATCTACCGTTGATACAAATATCACCCCATTTTCAACTTACAGTGTGTGCAAAAATATTTTTTATTAATCCTACCTGCAGTAGGCAGCTGCGTAAAGCAACGTGTGTATGGTGTGCAAAACCTGATTTGAAAAAAAAGCATTCCTAACAGACAATTTTATGTAGGCTGTGCCATATAACACTGCAGTATAGGTTGATATAGTAGGTCATACCACATACTGAATCTATCTGCAGCTAGTCAACATAAATGATCTCTTAAAGATGCTTATGATGCAAAAAATCTGTGCATCAAATGATCAAACATTCATAGAACTGAATGGTCTAATTTTGACAAGATTGATTGATGAAAGGTCCACACACACAGATCAACTCACAACTGAGCTGAAATAGCAAGTGCAACAGCATAGAGGAGTCACCTACATCTCTCCCATGAAATGCCATGTTCTGCCCATCAACAGCCAAGTACTGGCTCAGCTGCATATAGGGGTGGTTCTGCTGCTGGTGTGTTACAGTGCCCACTACCTGTACATGCAGGCTCGGAGGCCTGAGCAGGGGGGGACCTTCCTCTCTCCCAGCCAAGGAGAGGAGTGGAGAGGAGAGGAGAAGAGAGGAGTGGAGAGGAGAAGAGAGGAGTGGAGTGGAGAGGAGAACAGAGGAGTGGAGAGGAGAGGAGAAAAGAGGAGAAGAGAAAAGAGGAGAAGAGAAAAGAGGAGAGGAGGTGTAGGGTCAACAGCTGCATGGTTGGGGTCATTTTCATTTCCCTTCATTCAATTGAGTCACCATCATAAGATTCATATTATTACTTTTGGAATTGGTTATTCATCACTTTACTCTGATAACTTGGGAATTGCCCCTGACTGGAAATAAGCTGTTTGTTTCTTTACCTATTCTATATAAACATTAAAAGTGTTCTGTTTTATCGGCAGTTAATCAGTTGTTGCTGTCATTTAGGAATAAGTTATTTTAGAAGTCCTTCCAGTGATGACCTTGCATAACAGGTTTCTGCTTGACCTCTTATCTGGTTAGTTTGTATTCCTAAGTCATGAAATAGAGTCTTACTGGCGCCAATACACTCTGAAGTGTTATCTGTGAACATATTCTATAATACCCCTCATTCTCCTGATTGTCAGACAAATTCCTTGTGAATGATAGGCCTGTTGTATATGTGGTGGGTTGTTAGAGATTGTACAGAATGTCTTAACTTGTGGGCTCACAGTTTCAAATAGTTTGAAAGGATTGGACGTTTACTGTAAATGGAAAATTCGATAAAGGGATATGACTTGCTGCACTCCAATGTTCAGACACATATGTGCTTGAATTGGATAGACTGTATGGATGACTGAATCCAACTGACATACTTGTGATTGCAACTTGAAATGAGGGAGTGCTGACGTGACACTGAGTTTTTCTCTCTTTGAGCTCCATACAGCTATTTAGTTATACAGGCTATCCTGGTCTACTGTGCATTTTTATTTACTGGTGACTGAGGTCATAAAAGCCATGGACATTTCAATACATGAATACATTAACATTAATGATCGGCAAAACATACATGATTATAAAGCAAAAAGCATTAAGGTCAACTGGAGGTCAAGAGAATTTGGTTGAATTGAAGAAGAGCATATTAGAATGTTAGAATGAATTCCATGTATTATCCAAATAACAGATGTATTATTTAGTTATGATTGTGAGACACTGAAAAATGAAGTCTCTTGTTTTTAAGGCTATGTTCTTTCATCCAGCCCTAGTGATTGGATGTTTGATACCATGTTAAGTTCTTATCACAGACAATTCAAGTTCACTGCACTATTAGATCTACATGTCCCTTTATACACTTATAAACAGACAGATGTATCAATATACTATGTAGAGTCGCCCTGTTTGTTAACCATTTACATGATGTTGTTCATGCTTACATAGAATATGTATTGTCATTCACTTGATCATAGTTTTGGTATCATCGTCTTGATATCATCAACTATATCCATGAGTATATGGAGATATATTTATCGAGCAGATAAGTATATGAATCTCGTCTTTTAAAATCCATTTGGAGACCCTTTATATCCATAATGTTTTCTTCTTATCATTACGAAGTGCTTTTGGATGCATATTAACATCTGTGACAGACTTCCCGCTCAAACTATTGAAATTGGAAAATGTGAGCATGTGAATGTGGCATTGGTAACTGCACTATGGTTCTGCAAGCAGGAGACAATGAATCTTTGCTCAAGTTTAGCATACTATTACTACTTTCCTGTTCTCTTCACTAAACACTTTTCTCAGGCAGTGGGATATTCTGTGCAGTACAAGTCACCTGGCTTTACATTGTGGCCTCTCATTGCATGTACAGTAATGTACACCTCTTTTAAAATACTTTACGCTAAACTTTATGCATAAAAAATATATACAATCAAAAGTTTTACTGAGCTAGGTGTGGTTGGGTGAAATATTGTAGACCTGTTGTCATGCAGGATATGTGTTTTATAGACCAAGGTTTTTTACAGTTGTTTGAGAATAGGGGGCGACAAAGAGAAATATTGTATTTGATAACCAGTTCTTAGTACTTGCGCCTTTATTTCAACCAATTTTAATCTTACGCGGCCATTTCTCAGAATAAAATAGATGGAAAACTAGTTTGTGAAAGAGTCAGAATGTTAAATGCAAAACCTCCCCAAAAACCTCCACATCGGACAACAAAAACGTTTTTTAATACTGCGTTTTACTCAAATATTAACTTGAATTAAAATGTTCAAATGGAAACTAAATGACAAGCTATCATTCAAATCCTCAGTTAATCAGCAGAATGCTAACTTATGCAACGTCTTAAATAGCTGCACTGTCACTAATGAATATATCAGACAAGTTAAGCTTTTCACACACACACCACATACACACAAACAAATACACAATGAATTTATTACGTATGCATTCTTGGTAAACAAACTGAAACACATGCATTCAAGATATTCAATGACAACAATTTGTATAGATGTAAGACATTGATCATTAAGTTATAGTGAAAAAGTAAATGGCATTGAGAAGCACAGTCAGATAGAAGAGGCAACAAGTATTCAAGTCATAAAAGATAGTTTGATACTTTGCTGTTGAACAGCATCTGTTTATTGCTAACCCTGCTGTGGTAATGGATTGATGTTGGCATGTAATGAATCAGCACCAGAAATGTACGTCCATTCAAGAAATATTGAAAAGAATGTGTGATGGTGCACTCACTGGAATCATTACATCCCAAAAATTAGTTAATGTCGGGGCTTATTTTCCCAATAATGACCGGCGTTCTATACATTATCCCTTACATATATCATTCTAAATTTTGGACAGTTTTGCATGGAATGCTTAAAAAGTGAATGATGAAATGTAGTTATTAACCATAACTTGGCCTATACCCTGAAAGTTAAATACAGTTGATTCTAACTGTTTTAGTTTGTTAGATGACACAATTCTTCAATTCTTCTATTGTAATGTTGTATAACTTATAAGTAACTTTACTACACTTAAATGTTCTAGCACAGTTTCTTTGCCATGTACTTATGGAGGTTTGGTTTAATGGGCTTTCTAAATTGGACAACAACAAGAGTCTGTCACAACCAGATCCAGGCTCCACTGTATAGAGGCTTAGTAATAAATACCAAACACTGATATTGACCCCTCTGATGTTATCAGCCCACAGCAAAGTCTAGTTTTTATACAGTAGGTGAAGAATCGGGAACAAAAATGAGCTTTTTTCAGTCAAAAAGGGATGGATATGGGCCAATCAGAAGAAAGATTGGGGAATATTGGGAATAATTGTCAGTGTGGTTCTTTCACTCTCCTGCAACCTATAGGTGTGAGTACACTGAACTGGGAAGGTGTGTTGTAAACCAAACATTACCTTTCCTCTCCATCTCTTTCTTTCCCTCTTGTTCTTCTTCTGTCAGTGATGGCCTCTGCTGTGCAGCTGTGCTCCAGGTTCCACCAGCACTGCGCATAAGGAGACACACACCTCTTCACCCTCCTGCCAAGACCAGAGAAAGAGAGCGAGAGAGAGAGAGAGAGCAGGAGAGAGAAGGCGAGAGGGAGGGAAAGAAAGAAAGAAAGAGAGACACCACCATGTACAGCGTCGAGGACCTCCTCATTTCGCACGGATACAAACTGCCCAAGACCGTCTCCACCTCCTCGTCCTCGTCAGTTGCCACCGCTTCCGCCGCCGCCGCCGCACCGTACGACAAGCGCTACGCTGACTGCCACCGTGAAACCAACGCCGAGAACAGGCCCGGTCGCGGAGCGCTGAGCGGCTATGAAGCAGACCGGGGAGCATGCGTCTACGGCAGCAGGCAGGCGCTGGTTCTGGCGAAGGGCTACCCCGCCGACAGTGAGCACCAGAGGAGAAAAGAAGCTGGCAGTGGTAACCTAGGTGACGCGCAGCCCCTGGGCGATTCTCTCGCCACGGATAGTGGGTGAGTTGTCCCTCCCCACCCCACCCTCTCTTTCGAGATCTCGGTACCTTCCCGGCCCCTCAGCGTTGCATGCAAAGCCGAGCCCCTCTGCCTGCACTGCGCATGTTTTTTTTCTTCTTTCCTCCTTGCCTCTCCCCCCCCCCCGCCCCCCCCTCCCCTCCTTTCCCTTCCAAAGCTGCAGACCCACTGTGGCTGCAGCAGCAACCACTGTCTTATGCTGCAATATGAGGAATCATGGAAAGGTGCCGTCTATGCTGTCGACTTGTTTACATCACAATGCGAATCCGTGCTTAAAGAGATTACACCTCTCTCAATTCAGCCCACGCCTCCACCACCACCACCTGCAGAACCACCACCTCCAGAGTCTCCGTCAGCCTCAAGACAGGAGTATAATCACACACACACTGTAAACAGAAAGGCAAGCTCACTGAATCGCACGTGCCCTTTGCTCAATCCTTAATGTAAGCGTGTTGCTGGGCAAACATTCCGAGAGCCCCATATCCATTCCCAAGTACAGTTTGATGAATATCCACTTAAACACCTTAAAATGTAGACTGATACAAACCGACACCGTTTCGCAGATCAGATGTTCATGTCCAAAGGTTTGCGATGTGAGCATGAATTTGAGCTAGCAGTCATAATTGTTATCATTATTATTTTCACAGGGTTTTTAAAACATGATAATTCATGGGAAACACTTTACAAACACTACACATTTGTAGTGTAATAATTCTTATTTCATTTTCATTAAAATGAAATAACAAATTCATTATTTGTAGGTGTTTACAAGTGCATGACAAAGACCTTCTGTTTATGTATAGTTATGTTATGTTTAAAAATGATACAATAGTTATTCAGAAACAGTCATACTGCAAATGTTTTATTGTGTGAAGTTGTTGTAAAATTATACCAATGCATATTTACTCAATATTCATGATTATAAGCTATGGAAGTTAAAATACATTGGAACAAGCATTGGGGTTTGTTATTCTTGGATAGGTGTCTAGCTGGAAAATTAGATTGACGCCCTGCAATGGTGGTGTGAGAATTCTACTCCCTAAACTATTTTTGTTCATGTCTTCTAGACAATAAAACAATCATCCCTGATTGGGAATAGATTGAATCCTTAATTACAATTGATCATAGCTGCTTGGATTCCGTTGCCATGTTGCCAAGTCTGCAAAATGTATTTACTTGGGCTGCAATGGCTAGGAAAGTGCAGGGGCGTTCCGTTCATGTGAGGGGATGTGGAGCTCATAAACAAGGGGTGTTCAGACACTCCTGCTCAGACTTATAGAGTGGGAGTGGCAGAGCGCGTAACCAGCTTTCAGAATTAAGGTCAGTGTGTGTCTTAATATGCAGATCATATTGCAGCAGCCACACAATTTCATGGTATCTTCAAGGGAGTTTGGAGGTGCTGACTCAAGCATTTCCATCAGATATGTGTTGCCCCTCCCTCCCTCCAGCCACCCCCCCCCCCCCTTTGTTCCCACCCTCCTCAGGGGGTTTGCAAGGAGAAGGAGACTGATTGTTCTTCATTACCAAAGCCCAAACACTGTCTTGGATGCTTGCCAGACATACTGAATTTATAATATCACAATTATCAATATCCCGATTTCATCAAATCCTAACTCGCTGGTCAGCATTATGTAATTACACTGAAACAGTTTTGAGAGGGTCCCAGATAAAAACCCTCTCTTCTTTTTTTCCTTGAGCACGTGGCTGCAAAATGTATCTTTTTTTTCTCAGAAGAGGTGGCAGCCTGAGGTCACTCGAAGGTCACGAGAACATCTTTTTAATCCAATGACGGATAAGGGGCTTCAATGGACTTTATAAACTTAAAGGCTTACAACCTAAAATACCCCACAGCGCTTGTCATTTATGAGCGCACACAATAAATCAAACACAGTATCACTACTGCGTGCACGCAAACATCTCATCTATGTCTAGCGTTTCAGTTCTATTCCTTGTTTTGCTGCTTTCATTTTTTAGATACATGAACGGACACAATCCCACAACTGAATGTGTCAACATCCGTGTAGCTCTGCATCTGTTGTCATCCAAACTTCTTGTTTACCTTTTAGCTTCTACGACGCTCCCAGCCTGAGTTATTCCGAGCAGCTGCTGAGCCACGATGAGAGGGACGTCTCCTACTGGAGGAGGCGTGGCCAGGACTTCAGCGTCCTCCTCGACTACGCCGACGGCAGGGAGCTGAGGGCGTCGGCGGGGTCATGGAGGCCCCAGGCCCTGGTGGCGGCCGGGGAGCACCGGGAGAGGCAGCAGCAGCTGTGGGAGGACCTCTCCTGGCTGAGGGACCCTGACTCGGCCCCGGGGCAGCTGAGGGTGACCGGGGAGAGGAAGTGCCAGAGCCTGGGCACGGAGGAGTGGAAGCCCGCAGTGGGGCTGGGGAGGCAGCTGTCGGACGGCGAGGGTGAACGCTGGGCGCAGGAGCAGCAGCACCGCTTGAGGATGACGGAGGGCGCACCCCTCCCCAGAGCCCGGGGGAAGTCCCAGTCCCTCCCCAGAGTGCTATCGCCCGACGGAACGGAGCACACCGACATGGTTCTGTCCAGACAGGGCCAGCTCGACAGACAAAGAGTGAACAGCACTGTCTTCTCCGGGCCTTACAGTAGGTATTATTACAGCGCCGCCATCGGTAGGGACCGCTGGGGCAGGGGCTGGCCAAGCGGCCATGTTGCACTTTTACCAAAGCCCAGGTTCAGCAGGCCTGTTAAGCCTCCGTCGTATGAGATTCACCAGCAGACTCGGGGTAGCTCGGAGACGCTCGCTGCCGATCAGGGGCTCAAACAGAAAGACAGACCCATCTATTATTACCCCAGGGGCGGGGAACTGCAGAGACAGGACTATTTCGCACAACACTCTGCCATCTTTGGTGTAGAGCCCCCAGGTTACATCCCGCCTCCGTCTTATAAAAGAGCCCCACTGCCAAGGGGAGGCCCGATCAATCGCAACGAGCTGACCAACTACAGGTGGAGGGGGGAGGTCTTGCAGGTGCCTGTCAGTTCGGAGGCGGCGAGGTGGTTCTCCCGACAGACGGGAGGTTCGTGGCTCGAACATTACGGGGATCGAGGCGCGCCCTATCGAAGACACGTGCATCCCGGATACAGTGAGGAGCACCTGGGACACGTGCGTTATTTACCCTTCGATGACCCGCGAGTGAGACATAACTCAGGAGGGCCTGGTGGAAATTCTCTCACGGACTCGGACAAGGTCCGAAACATCAACAAAGAGATTCCCTGCGCTAAGGTTTTAGGACAATCTACAAATGATAGTGCCTTTTCACCCCCCCAGGGGCCATCTGTTAATACTGACGGACGCAAGGCATCCATCAACGACAATGACAGCAGTAATCGGTGGTGCAACAGGGGCATAAGCAAAGGAAGTGACAGTGTAGCTTGTGAACAAAGCAGCGGGAGCTACCCCGCGGCTTTTCAGGTCCGCCAACCTCCACCTCCTCCCCCACAGAGCAAGCCTGTGGACCAGGGCGTGGCCGAAACTGTGAAAAAGAGCGAGCCTGAACCAGAGAAGGAGAGACCTAAAAGCATACGGAAGAAACTCAACGAGACGATCTTTTGTTTGGTGTCGGTTCCCGCTCCCCCGGCGCCCAGTGGGACGACCCGCGATCAGAACAACAACGACGAGAAGCCGCCCGACCAGGTGGACAGTCCCAGCGAGAACAAAACCGGCCACTTAACAAACCAAAGTCTCCAAAGCACATCTTCAGCTGAGGCCGAGCTGCAAGCACTAACTGGTAGCATAGCAAGCAGCTTAACGAGCAGCAGAGCGAGTAGCAAAGTAGTAAGAAGAGTCCCCTGTAGACCCCCTAAGATAAACCATTACAAGGAGCTGAAGTTATCGGGTTCCTGGCCTGCCAACCAGTACCGGGACCAGGAGACGCAAACGAGCCCAGAGGCCCGAAAGCCCGCCCCTCCAGGACCTGAAAACAAGGAAGCACAAGAGCCTGTTCCCCAAGGCTCGGACGTCGCCCCCGACAGCGGCGTGGGCGGCGCCGCGTTCAGCTATCCCATAAAGGGCGTGAAGAGCCTCAAACCGTCCAGCAACAGCGCCTTTTCCCGGACGTCCACTTTCTCCAGCCAGCTGAACAAGAGCACAGCTCCGACGCCAGCACCACCCTCAGGAAACGCAGAGGAGGACGAGGCGGCCAAACCAGCAGCGGCCGCCGTCGCAGCAGCCAGCGGCGGCGGCGGGCAGGAAGCCTTCGGACAGTTCCTGCTCAAACCCGTCAGCCGACGCCCGTGGGACGCCATCGAGGAGCTGGAGACCATCAACAAGGAGCTCCAGAATCAGCAGAGCAGCAAGCGGCCCAGCGTGGACCAGTGCATCGAGGACCTGAACGAAGCTTACAAAGACATCCTGGAGCTAGGCACTGCCAGCAATAAAGTCTCCAGCGACTCCAATGTGCAGATCCCGGAGCGGATCAAGATCAGGATGTCGGGGGAGCCCCTGAACAAGCCGAGCAGCCTGCGGCGCAGCATGGACAGCTGGTCGGCGTCCGTCGACCCCGAGTACAGGGAGGTCAAGAGCGCTTTCTCCCGCCCGGCGGCCAAATCGGTAACCTTCAGCAAGCAGCTTAGAGAGGAGTTGCCTGTCCCGCCACGGGAAACAGGCTTCCGAGAATACAGGGTCATCCCGAACCTCTCCCACAAGAGGAACAGCGACGGCAGGACGGTCAAGCTCGACCTCCCGGACGAGCCTATCGAGACGCCATTATGTGACTTCAGCCCGACGACACACGCCACAGCCGCCGAGGTCCCCTGGGCGGACCGACAGCCCATGCAGGACGCCTCCACCCTGACGAGCCCGCCGGATTACGAGGACATTTGTCAGACCCTGCGCCAGTCGAGAGACACGACGGAGGCCAAGACGTGTAGATCGAAACCCGGGGCCGGCGACTCGGACCCCCCCCAGGATGACCGTGTGGACTCTGAAGAGGAATGCCCCATTTGTAGGAGAGAGAGCGAGAGCCAGATGAGACAGCTGCCCATGCCTCCGCTCCACGAGGAGGACTGCTCGGAGCTGACCAACCAAAATGGCGCATCCGAGGACACCGGTGCTGAGCAGTGTCCCGCCTCAGAAAACAGGGCGGAGGGGGGAGAAACACCGGAACGCACGGATTTGAGCTCAAATCAATCCGAGCCAAACGTGCGCCCTGATGGGGAGGAGCAGCCGTCGCCAGCAGATGAAAACGCGGGCGGCGCTGAGACCGCCATTCCAACCGAGAACCCAAACGATCCACGCGAGGTCAAATTTGCAGAGGGCGCGTCAGAGAGTGAATCTATAGAGGAGAGGGCAGCTAGGATATTAGGGATCGATGTGCCTGCAGAGTCCTTGGTCACAGAGGAGAAGAGCGCGAGCGAGTTAGCGACAGGAGGAATGGAATCCGCCGAGAACGAAACGACTCGACATGTGCCTGAGAGCGGTGTGGACAAACTGACATCTGGTGAGAAAGAGGAGCTGGAGGCCCCGGACTCCCAGTCTGCGGGGTCTGCCGACAGGCAGGAACAAGAGAAGAAGCAGCAGGCCGTCCTAGAACCGAGGATTGTTTTGCGGGCCCATCTGGGTCGAGACCACCCAGGAATACCAGAGTTCCCACCAGACAGACTGCCTCTCTCGGTCCCCCTCAACCCCGACCACAGGCTGTCTCTCAGTGTGGAGGGAGAGAGGAGGAGCCGATGCCCCTCGCAGAGGATTGAAGCCCTGCAGGACAAACTAGCCGCCTCCCCTAGCCGGGTAGCGGTAGAACGCCTGGCACGGATGAAGGAGGTGGACTCTGTCTCCCGCATGAGGAGACTCAGCATCAGAAGCACAGACTCTGGGGAGGGGGAGGCCAGCGGTGGCCAGGAAGAGGAGGCTCTCCCTACTCCTCTCAGAAATAAAGTGGATGATGGAGAGGTTTCCCAGACTGCAACAGTCTCTATGGAGACAGTGTTGCAAGACCAAGACAAGGCACTGTCTGTTTCAGGTATGTTAAGTTCATTACAAATATAATGTACAGTATATTTATACAATGAATACTGTTACTACGAAAAATTTTTTGCATTGTTGAACGTTTCGATTTAATTTGTGTTTCAAACCGACCACTACAGTATCATCACAGCGAAGACAGACCACAAACATTTACTGCACCATCACACTGAGCCTGTTATTAATATTTCCACAAGAGGGTGTTACAATACAAGAATTGCCCTCAAGCCCACAACTATCACTCAACTGCAAAGAAATTCTGGGGTACATCATGAATATAAAAAAATGGTCAGTAACATATGTTTCCTCTTTCTAAAATTAGTATCCCCTCCGCTGTGTCCCAGAGGTCTTCGACTCGAGCCGGACGAAGAAAGCGTAGAGAGACCACGCCCGTCATCTCCATTGGAGGTTTTAGCTCCAACACTGTGACCTGGCTGCCCACTAGATTGCCTTCATCTCATCCCAACACAGAAATGGCCTTCTTGTCCGACAAGAGCATTGTGTACAACACCCTCACCCTCTGCGCCGTTGAGTACTAAGAGTGCTGTTCCACTGCCAAAAGGGAGGCGTCCCCACCCCCCCCCACACCTAGGGGCAGCTTCCAATACCCCCCCCCCCACCCCCCCAACCAACGATCCAACTTCTAACCTCCCCTTCCTTCACTCCGCCACTCCACCTTCCCTGACCCATTCTCGAATTGGGTTATTACTAGTCAGTCTTCTTGTAGCGGCTTCTCCTTTCTACCCTACCCTCACAAATGCTTTTTTTCATTGGCAGATATTATGCAATTCTGTCTTGCGTATAAAACTTCAAAATGTCCATGGTGAATACAGTCCAGTCATTATGCACATACTGTATGATCCTGTTTGTTTACAGCGAGCAGATGGGATATGAATGTAAGCACTTATGTCTGACACTAAGCAGACATAAGAGAGTAATTGTCATTAAAGAAAACTGTTCTGTTTCATTCAAAGACGAATGGTCGATAACACCAAAATAATTGCATTTTGATTGTTGTAGTGAGGTGAGAAATGTATAAAACTGGAAGTTAATGTCTTTTGGCTCAAGAACTGTTTTCATTTTCAGATCAATCGATTGATATATCAGTCTATTATTTGATACATTTTGTCCTTTCTCATTGATAATCATCACCCACAGAGCTCTTCAGTGAAGAGTGACTCTATAATATATATGGCATGATGACAGTTCAATAATGTATTCAAAGACATAATGGTTCTACTTTAATTAGGTCGACGCTGCCTTCTGTTTCTAGATGTGCATATATATAGTAGGTTGGTTCAGAATTGGGATAGTTTAATGTAAATCTGATGTATAGCTCCATTTTCCAGGAAATTCCAGGGGAAGCAATAATGGTATGGAGTGTATAGTATGAGTTGCTACTATTAAGGTGAGCTACATGGACATTAGGCCAAAAAGATAGAGCAATGTTGTCGAAGCCTACAAACAGCTCAATAGGTTACTAGAGCTGGGAGCCATTGTCGGGAATTTCATTGTGAATCTGTCTTCATTTGTATCATCCCATAGTAAAGTGGGTAAGGTTTCAGGGTATGCGTGTGGATGGGTGCTTTTTTCATTATAGCTATATCAATGTCCATACTTGTGTATCGAAGAGACTACATTTCACCGAATATTTATTTATTTTTATCATTGAATTGTTAATCAGTTTGCATATGTACAAAATAAAGTATATTTTAAATATTTTAATAGATATTTTGTATTTAACCATAACATTTTATTTCTCCACACAAGTTGAAAATACCATATGTCTGTACAGTACCATGATGAGAGTATAATTTTATAGAGCTTAGTATGAAAGGATGACCATGTGGTGTGCCTTGACCACACAATTCGGTTTCGGGAGATTTAGGGTTTATCAAAGCAAGTTCTTCGACTTGATGGAAAAATTCAGATTGTGGTATAAGCTTCTATTTTATAGTGCTTTTAACATGCTGTATGAAGAAAGCATTATTGTCGGGTGCTTGTCGTGACATTTGATACATGGACATACATGGAGTTACATTCTCAAGTTAGAGGTCATGTGACCTGAGATCGTTTTGTCTTTGTATGTCTTCCAAGGCAAATCATGTACTGTTTTGTTGCTAACCTAAGTAAATGTTTAGAAATAAAATCTGAAAATGTATTATTTTATTCATGCAGCCAAACCTTTCTTTCCGCAGTAAGTCAATTATTTTCAATGGTACAGTTGTTGGGGATATAATGCGTTCATAAATGTAAACATCTACAGTGTGTTTGTTCTGTTATTTGCTCAAGGTGAACATAGCACTGTTCAATCATCGTTTATCACTTTAACTGTAATGTAGCATTATTACAGTTGTAGCATTTAATGGACTTAGTCTTAAGCTGAGTATTTCTTACTGACATATTTACTGTAAATTTGAAATAATGAATCATGTCGCCTTATTATGTGTGCATTACATTATACTTAGGCAATGCCAAATAATTACTTACTAAGCACTGTTCCATTTTTTACTGTAGTTTCTAGAACCAACTTATCACTCTGCCATCCCCAAAAACAGCCGTAGGGCAGCAATGCTCCCCTTCACTCTCTAGTATGTACGGTCAGAGCTGAGTCAGAAAGACATTGTTTTACAAACAACATTCTGTCCACCTCAAAAGGTGAAAAGACAAAGAAAAAGTTCAAATTCAGAGCCCAAAAGTCACATAAAGGACAAACTGTTGCAAATGACAAATGTACTATACTTTACTGTAATTCCTCAAATCTTGCTTGACATGATTGATGGAGGCCTAAGTCTAAAGAGTCAACTGCCCATAGCCACAATAAAACCGGTTTGAACCAGTCTAGTTCGGAACATAAATCCCACCAATTGGCATGCCAGGTACATTGTAACTTGGTGTCATTTGACTTTTTGTACTGCAGGTTATGTGCAACATGAATAATTATGCACACTTGTAATATTTTCTATTTTCATATGAGATTTAAGTGCTTTTTGTACTCACTGGCATCAGTTTTTTCTTCCTTGCATGAATTGCAGGAGAGAGGAGGAGACCTGGTTTTTGCATACAGTATATTTGCATTTAGTACTCCAGTAGTCTAATCAGTGGGCAAACATGATCTTTCATAATTTAAGTTGTGGAACTATGCCAAGTATTTAAAAGCTATTTTTAGAGTAAATCAAAAGGGAACTCATTCATTTCTTTTCAGTTAAGGCATACTTTTACCTTTGTATTGATGAATATGAGCATAATACATAGTCATATGATTGTGCTACTGTTGTAATATACTGCAGTCTGATTCATAAATAAACTATTTGCATGAAGTTTGTGTTTGTTATCAATCAGAGATGTATTGAAGTATTTCAGAATAACAGGCTGGATCTAAATGTTACATAGGAAATGTCTTGAAACGTGGAGAGACATTAGCTACAGTCCAGAGAGTGAGAGAGACAGAGAAAGAGAGAGAGAGAGAGAGAGAGAGAGAGAGAGAGAGAGAGAGAGAGAGAGAGAGAGAGAGAGAGAGAGAGAGAGAGAGAGAGAAAGAACACACTTGTGGAGGCAACTTGCTGGTAATTTCAGCTCAATTACCCTGCCAGACTGTCACACTGGGCTCTGCCTGTTGGATGAAAGTGTTGGCACATTGCTTGAGAATGAAACCTCACAGCATGCTTCTCTGTGGCTTGGAGGACATCCACGCATTTCTCTTTCTTTCTGCTCAAATGTGCCATTACCCACTTATTCGTCTAACACAGACTGGGAGTAACTGAGGTAAACACAGATGCTACTAGCTATGCCATACATTTCTCTCAATGGACAATAGATGGATAATTTGATTGGCTTGCTCACTTATTAAATGATGCAGCCAACAAACTAAAGTAAATCAGTTAGTTTTAGTAAATCAGTCACTTCTGGGTATGTGTTCTGGGTTTGCATTGGCCAGAATCTGGGTGGGCTGTGTGATCCCAACAGCCCACCCAGCCTGCAAAATACCAACTTGCAACCTTACTAACAAAATATTTGGCTAACAGTGCGTCTGCTACAACACCATTATATATACATTATATAGAAGCACTTCAGGTTGATTTGCTTTCTATGCTCACTGCAAAGAATGTACAGAATAAAAGACCAGTGTTCATTACTTAAATCTGCACAGTGACAACCACAGAGGCCTGAGTCCTACTATGTAAACTAGGATTTGTGCTGCTCATGGTATGGCCGGTTGGGAGTAAGGCGCTTGGTGCAGCTGATTTTAAATCTTCTTGGGCTGTGACAAATCTGGAAATCCACCACCAGAATGGAAGTATTGTGCAACTGGTTTTAGCTCCAACTTTTTTTAAACTCTTTTTTAAACTCTCTGTTTCTCTTGCTCTGCATATTGGTAAGACTTGATGCAGGCTGCCTGGAGATACAGAATTCACCCACATGGATACTGAATCCTGTGTCGTCAAGGCAGATGGACTTCAGACATAACTGAAGCAGTTTCAGCAGTTGTTGCTGGAGGACCTGAATACTTGCAATAACTTCTACTGACTAGTGAGCTATGGAACAATCTGGAACCCTGTGATATCCCCGTGCTCCTGTTGAACCACGTCCCTACGGCCTCCTCCCTGGACCTCGTCCTCGAGCTGTCAGCTGCCGTCTCGACCGACCCACCACCAGTGAGTAAACAGCACACTAGTTGTGGTTACGCACCTGTTGCCAGCTCCGTAGTGCCTGGGAATCTAGGCATTCTGTCTATGTGACAGTTGTGCCCCCTATACCTCCCTTTCACTCCCTCTTTCATTCATTGTGCCTTGATTTCAAGTCCAAAAAGTTCAATCGAATTGCTACTGATTGCTTGGTCGTGATATCGATGTGTCGACATCGTCTGCAGTGAGAAGCTCCGTGTCAACAAAGTACTAACTGTAAGTGATGACAGTGATGTTACATTGGTCGTTACTGCATGCATGTCATGTTGTAGCTGCCCCTTCGCCACTAGGTGGCAAGTAGCCTCGTAAATCCCATCCATTTGTAACAGGGTCCACACACACACTCACTGCGTGAGTGGGGAACCTAAAACCCTGTCCTGCCATATAAACCTGACTCTACTTCTCACCATCAGATGACTTGGAGAGCACATGTCGTTGTTTATCCTGACGAGTCGGTTCCTCAAAATACAGGGAATGGTTCATTAGAAGCCTGTCTGTCTCTCTGTCTGTCTGCCTGTCTGTCTGTCTGTCTGTCTGTTGGTTGAGTCTGAACCTGCTGCCATATCTGTTGTCCTGCTCTGACTCCTATACACAGATTCATACAGACAAGCATGTAAACACAAAAACATGCTCATTCAATCGTCACAGCAGGTATGCATGCCTGCATGCACAAACACAGAAACTCACGCATATATATGCACACTCAAACACACACGTGGACGAGTTTCTGTCCTTAGTAAAAGTGTTTGAGTGAGCGTTTACATCTTTTGTAAATATGGCAAGATATGCTATATTGAAATATACAACTGTTTTGGAAGGCTGCATCAAGCCTGATAAAGCAGCGTTTGTAAAACCAAGGTTTCAAGTCAAAATGTCCACTCTTGCCATTTTAATATAGAAAATATTTATTTTGGCAGGGACTTTTCATAAACATTTATCCAGCACATTGGAACACGTGTGTAATCAAAGCCCTTGTAAAACACCCACACTCAGATCCTGTCATGTGCGTCTCACATATCTACTGCGGCCTGCAGCCATAAAAAACCAACAGCAAGTTTGTCAACAATTTAATAAAGATCCGAGTGGGCGTAGCATGTAGTCGGTAGTTTGGTTGCAAAACCATCTAGACCTGCAAGAAAAATACAATCTACTCAAACATTTATGAAGACCGCAAAATATAACCATTCAAAATTACAAACTCCAAAATTGATTGGATGAAAAGTCTCTGATTAACAACCATGTCTTCTTTACTTCTTTGTGCTCTAAGGGGCTTGAGGCACCCGGTTCTGGTTTGGTGGTACAGGGGACCTTGCATTGACTGGTTCTACAACTGCAGCATTGGCTTCCTTTCCCCCTCTCTCTTTCCCTCTCCTTTCTCTCTTTCTCTCTCCCTCTCTTTCTCTCTCCCTCCCTTTCTCTCCATCTCTATCCCTCTCCGTCTCTCTCTCTCTCTTTCCCTGGCTATTTATGGCAGATTCCCCTCTATCAAGGCTGCTCTCCTCAGCCCATACATGGTTGCTGCTGGATGAGGTTACCCCCGACACTTTTGGCCCAGTTGCGGCAACACGCACACACGCCTCTTACTGTCAGTATGAGCTGTCAGGACCTGAGGGGCCCAACAATGTTAGCCAGAATGGACTTTTGGAGGTCCCAGGAGGTGCGACAGGTTTATGACAAGTCAGACTCTTTTTAGAGCAAGTCCCTGGAACTCAACTTTTGGAATAGCTCGACTGAGCCACCTGGAGTGTTTTTTGTTTTTGTTTCTTTTTTTTGTTGGGTTGTTGGTTTTATTTGTCTATTCCTGCAACCTCCTCCTCTCCGTCGCTCTCTCCCTCCCTCCCTCCCACCCTCCTCTCCCTCGCTCGCTCCCTCGCTCGCTAGCTCGCTCGCTCCCTCCTCTCCCTAACCTCTGTCCCTTTCCTTACCCCTCTTCTCGTTCTTTCTCTCCCTTTCATTCCTGGACTGATTTATTTGGCTCTGTGCTAGCAGAGCATGAGGGAAAGCACCCGTTTATATTCGTCAGCTCCTGAAGCTGAGTCTTTGTCTCGTGGTTCAGGCTGGGTTCTCCTCTGGGAAGGTGTTGGTTTCTCAAACGCACACCTGCATCTGCCGTTCCAGCGCCACACCAACCGTTCTCCCAGGACCAGTCAAATACCTTGTTTTCCAGTTTTGAAAGCCTCATAAGCTTTCCAGTTTCTCAGGATGGATGGACTTCTGCATAGTACTGTTGGACTCAAATAGCTTTTGACCGTAGTTGAAACCAACGGAAAAGTAAGTCCACAACCTTAACCCCCCCACCCCACCCCCCCCCCCTTGTGGCTTTCTCTGTTGACAGTCTGACTGTGCGTTATTCATTCATTGGTAGAGTGCATGATTATCAGATCAATTGGATGAACACCTGCCATACACATTTGTATGAGTTGAATCCCATGTCCCATACTGATACCATTGGAGTGGAGTATTTCAAGTTGTGCATCTACACGTGAGGAGCCATGATAAAAAGGTTGTATAACATAATAAGCTGTTCGAAATTTCTCATAGTAGCATTACCATCCCAGGCTCTTCTGTGAAGACAAGGGTTCTAACCTTCAGATAATTCATGTGTGGCAAGTGCTTTTTTCATTTCCATTTTTACATCTAACCCACTGACACCTCTAGATGTGCAGAGCATTCTCCTAAACGTACAGCCACAGTACCAAATCAAACAAAACACACAGAAACTGTAAGCGAATCACTGGGACACACTGGACACCTGCGGGAAATGTAGGCCTCAGTGTCACCACTGTAAATTAAGTGGTTAAATGTGAGGAGATTAGATTCCCTTCTACCTTGGACTCCCTCAAGTAAGATGCTTGGGGTTTATGAAATGCTAAAATGGGGTTGGAGTTGTGGAGTTCTTAGCAAAGCCGAGGTTTCGGTAACACGTTTGAGCGGCGTGTTGTCCTGTAGTAGCCTGTTGATTGAGAGAAGTAGAAAGCAGGTGTCGTGTCCCCTCAGCTTTGTTAGGATGGTGAGTGTGAGCGGATGTGCCAGGCTGCGTTTTACAGCTGTTTGGTGTTCCACACCTGCCACCTATGCGATAACATGCAATAAACACATTGCATGTCATGCCTGGCACACTCTGTGCACACGATAAGGCACATTCTTCATCACAAACACACACATCATAAACACACACAGGCATATCTGCGGGTTGCTACAGGTATCAGCTCATACATACTGAAACAGGATGTCCAGACTCTTCCTCCTCCGCAGAATCTCCCAGTGTAACATTTGTGAGATGTAGAACAGTTTTATGAATTAAACCATACCAAGTGTACTCAAAACGTCACCCAAATCACCATCAGGCCACAAGCAACTGGACACACACCGCTCTCGTCGGCGGTGTCGTGGCTTGTGAAGCCATATTAGGAAGAATATGTTTGCGAGAAAGTTAACACCTTGCCCTTCTCTTTGTCATATGGGTCACTGATGTTTTCCTCTTCTATTAACTTACGTACTGCCTGGTCTAGTTTACTCCAACTCCCAGAAGCCCTCTGTACATCGCCTCCCATGTGTGCGTGTGCTTGTGTGTGTGTTCGTAGTCCACCCTGACTTTCCCCCCATTACCAGCCGCTTACAGCTCTGATCTCATCCATGCCCGCTAATTAGCCCATGTCCTGCACTCAGCACTCTCTCTGATATCTGTAGCACACACACACACGCCGCCAACACCATCAGCACCGGGGCTACCAAGCGTGTCTGAGAGGCGAGCCAGTCTCCTAGCAGCTTCCCAGGGTTTGTCAAGAGCCCTGCGGGACTGCTGTTCTCGCTTGGTCAAGCTGTACATGACAGGGCACCACATTATCACACACTGCTTCAATTAGTGGAATGGCGTACAATCTTAATTAGCCACGATCTTCAGACCATGACAGACTGTGTGGATGTGGAGGGCAGGGATACTAAGAGGAGGTCATAGAGCTCTGTCAGTCTGCTTGTTCTGTCTGCCTGCCTGCCTGTCTGTCTTGCCTCTGCGAGGCCTGATTGACACGGCTAGGCCGGATCTCGCTTCCCACACTAGCTCGTCAGTCCATCTGCGGCGCCAGCCTAACCCTTCTCCACTCATCAATACCCATATAAGAGCACGGCACAGGCAGAGCCGCACGCCGACAGGCTGTATGCTTTTGTCTGCGCTTGACGTAAGCCAGAGAAGGCGCTGGAACCTGGCTCTGGAACTGTGTTTGTGAAGGCCAGAGTAAACATCTCCAGGGAGGAGGACTCCGGAGGAGGATGGAGCGTGACAGGGCCAGGCTCCCTCCAGAGAGGGCGAACCTAACCCGGGACTCGCGTGTGTTGCGTGTGTATGTGCAGCATGCGCTTCTGGACTGTGTCTGTGTGCAAAGCCGGAAAGTGCTAATGTGTGTGCGTGAGTGCGCACTTGTGCAAGGTAACCCAAACAGAGGTCAAAAACCAGAGCGAGGTCGAAGCAGGTCACCCACTGTCTCCTAATAAAGGCAGGACTGGGAGGGGTTGCTGTCTTCCAGCCTTCTAGACCTTCTGCTACTGAGTGCAGTGAAGGAGGGGCCAGGTGCAGGTGGCACTCTCAACACTATCTCATTTCAAAGAACAGTTCACGGAAATGAAGCGAGTGCAAACTAGATAATCTTTCCATTTTTCATTCATTTGTTGTTTCAGCCGATGACAACAGAGTGTATTCCCAGACAAGGGGCTGTCCCATATTCTGTGACAAGTCATATGTAGCTGAGTAAGTGCCTGCCCACAGCGCACTGGAGCTGTGGGAGGAAGCTGTGCCCTATGTCAACAACATGACATCTTTGTAGCCCACGTTTACTTTGTGATAGATCATGTTTACTGTAGATGAACTGTCTTCATACCTCTCCGTATCCCACTTCGGTGTCTTATCTAGACCTTTCAAGGCCATTGACTTGAAACCTGGTGCAAGTGATCAACAGGCATACAGAGATAATGACACACCGTCCATCGCCTGCGCAGTGTGTGGGTCTCCATGATGTTGCAGTGTGATTGCTTTGACATCAGCTTGATGTGACGAGGTCTAGCTTTCTGAAAGAAAAGTTTGATTGGAGGAACCTAAGATGGATCTTACGATGATAGATTGAAACCAAATTCAGTTTAGTCGTGTTTCTCTGAGACCGGAGTTTGACATTGCAATACTGAAATAGAGATGTTGGGGTTGCCTGTGATTCACATGTACAAAGACCCAACTGAAGAGGCACAGTTGTAGATGAAGGACAACACTTCCTGCATCTGGCTCCCAAGGCTTTACTCTTGACTGGTTTGACAAATGAATTCAGCTCAATTTACTTTGACGTGATTTGGTCTTATTATCCAGGTCAGTCTTCTGTATGTCAGTCTGTATTCCCTACCTGTCTCACTGCAGACAGTTAGCAGATGCACATACATACACCCATGCTGGAATAGGCAAGTAGTACTGTTAACCAATCTCAGGGTCTTCACACACACACTTGGTACTGGGTATTTTCCTTGTGTTTTCTTTCGGGGGCCAACTGGTCTTGTGAGGTGAAAAAATACAGAGGACACAGGGGTTACATTAGGGTGACTGATTTTTAAGAGAAACTTCTTGGCCTGCAAAGACTGCAAAGTTTTGAAATTGTACATCTGTGGGGGTTGTCTGTCATTGTTGGGGCTCAGAGAGAAACAAAGCAAGTGTTTGTGTGAAAGATGGACAGATGTATGAATACAAAGATAGATAGACAGATAGTAATAGATATATAGAGATAGACAGATAACTAGATTGATAGATGTAGATAGATAAGTAGATATACAGATAGATGGATAGAGTTATATATAGAGAGATACATAGATAATGTAGAGAGATAGAGAGATAGATGGACAGATAGATAGATAGATGTGTGGAATAGTAATTGGGGAGAGAAAAAGAGTAAAGGTGAGAGAAAGAGAGAGAAAGAGAGAGAGGGAGAGACAGAGAGAGAGGGAGAGAGAGAGAGACAGAGAGAAGCACGCGCGTCAGAAGCCAGGACCCTGGTAAACACTAGCTGTCTGTCTGGCTGTGGCTCCTATCCCTCAGTCAGCCACTCAGCTAACACGTTGCCTTATTAGGAATGTCTGCAGGGAGTAGAGGCGGACTAGGGTAGGGCCAAGAGTGCCGAGTGTGTGTGTGTGAGCTTGAGTGTTGATTAAGAGATGTAGTTATGTGAAGTAAATACTGTAAATACAAATCACAGAGAAGAAAGGGGACAGTATACAATACTGTCTTCTGCCTGTGCACTAGGTATTGTACATCTTTGTTTAGTTTATTGTTATAAAGATGGGTTAGGGGTTATGGGTTAGGGTTGTGTGTTAGGTACTGTACTTATGTACTTATGTGTTATCTGAGCAATTGTTTACTGTTGTCAGTGTGTCACAGTGTAAAGCCTCCCTCAGCATTGCTGCTATCTTATCAGTTCTCAGTCAACTTAACAATATCTTTCTCAGTTGGCCACTAACACGGTCGGTTTAGGCCGACCGCCAACTCCACTGACACTGTACAAGAGATGTTCAGCATGGTGTTGCAGATAATGGGTGCCTGTGTGTATGTGTGCCTGTGTGTATGTGTGTGTGTGCGTGTCAAAAGTAATTGTATCAACAGCCGACAACGCAACTGCTTTGACAACAGTGGATAAAGCAGATTAAGAGATTGAGTGGACAGACACCGAAACAATTGTCTCGTCATAAAGTCTGCATATTGTACAAAGTAGACAAGCTAATAGACGCTAGGCTAACAACAGCATAGTGTACTGTGTGTGTATGGGTGGGTGTGTGTGTGTGTGTGTCAGCAGGGCACTCAGAAAGCACACCGCATGTCTGCTTAACCTATTAACCCTTATTCAAGTTATGTGTGGCAGTTGCATTCCTATACCATAAGCAGCTGAAGGACCCTCTGTTTGCAGATTATAACTTCACTGGGTCGTGTGTCAAAGTCGAAGATACTGTATGCTGGACAATATGCGTGGTAAATGAGCGGGGCATCGAAACCTTTCTTTGTTTTGAGTACTGACATACAAGGCTTAAAGGCCTTCTCCTTTTTCTACTGCTGAAGACAGATTAATGTGGTGGTAGTGGACAGTGGTCGTTACAGTTCAGAGAGCCCCTTTCATCCTTTCTGCCCTCTCACCTGTGTTAACACACTCACACACACACACACACACACACACACAGTACAAGTGATATTTTTCATCCAGTAGAGGAGATGCACCCTCTCTGTGCTACACTATATTGTGCTCTAAGTGGAGTGTGTGTGTGTTTAGGTGTGAGAAAGTGTTTTCATGTGTACTGTGTGTATGTGTTTGTGGGTGGTGGGGTGGTGAGGGCAGGTTACGATCTGACTTCCTGGATGCGCAGACAGACCTGAGGCCCCTCCCTCCTCCACCCCTCTGCCTGCTGCCACACTCCTCCTCCAATCCCCATCCGGCGTTTTTATCATTGGGGCTAATTTCTGCCTGTAATCTGATTAGGAGCGCTGAGCTGCTTTAGCACCCCGCAGGCTCTCTCTCTCTGTCTCTCTCTCCCTCTCTCTCCGTCTCTCTCTCTCCCTCTTTCCCTCCCTCCCTCCCTCCCTCTATCTCTCTCTTTCTCTCTCTTTCTCTCTCCCTCTCTCTCTCCGTCTCTCTCTCTCTCTCCGTCTCTCTCTCTCTCTCTCTCTCTCTCCGTCTCTCTCTCTCTCTCTCTCTCTCTCTCTCTCTCTTTCTCTCTCTCTCTATCTCTCTCTCTCTCTCTCTCTCTCCCTCGCTCTCTCTCTCTCTCTCTCTCTCTCTCTCTCTTTCTTTGCCTCTCTCTCATTCACTCTGTCTCTCATTCTGTCTTGTTCTCTCTCTCTCTCTCTCTCTCTCTCTCTCTCTCTCTCTCTCTCTCATTCAGACATTGTCTCTTTCTCCCAGCTGAGCTCACTGCTGACCACACGCTAGGAGTCTTCTCAGGACTGCTTCTTTCTGTGTGCTCTGGGAATCTTCTCCTGCTGTGTGTGTGTTGCTGGCAGTCAGACCCGAGTGTCCGACTGTGTGTGTGTGTGTGTGTGGGGGACTCCACCTCTTCCACTGCTGCCCCCCTGCTGTAGCTCATCTTGCTGGGCCTGGTCTGCTAACGTCTGTCTCTCGTCTGACCACAAACATGTACCGGAACCCATGGATCACTAACTACCTAAGCCATGTCCAATACTGTGCGCAAGGTAAGGACAGAGGGGGCCATTGGGAGAGGGGGCTCTGTGACTAGCCGAGTGTGTGTGTGTGTGTGTGTGAGGTGGGGTGTGGGGGTAGTTGGAGGGATAGGGGGCTAGAAGGCTAAAGACTGGGGCAAGGGCAGCCTAATAGGCAAATCTATTCTTTACATGGTCACCTCTGTCATGGCCCTTCGGTTGAGGGCATGAGTCTGCACATGTACGTGTGCAGACTCATGCACTGCACGTGTAAATACCAGACACTGATTGTGGAGGGAGAGATCATTATTTATTTTCCTTCCTGGACAAATCATTCTTTCTCTCACTCTCTTTTCCACTTTGTGTGTTTCCAATACGTGGGTGAGGGGCTGTTTAGCAGTCTATTTTCCACCTTGTCCTTCCCTCTGTGTATTTATAGAAAATCCCTCTCTTTACCCTGTGCAGTTTTGACAGTCAGCATCCTAAGCTGCTCTCTGACACGTCCTTCCCCCCTCCTCCATCCATAGACATCCCCAACCAACCTGGCAACCCGGACGCTCCTAGGATAGAACTGCTAGGTAGATTTACTAACAGGGCCGACTCTTACCTCTTCGAAAACAGAGTTCGCATGCATCCAGGCACGCACCTACGTCCACGCACGCACCTACATGCACGCAAGCGCACAAACACAATCACAAACACACACAACGTACAGTCACAGGTAGACACATCCTAGCCCTAATCCATTCCCACAGCCTCTCTCCTGTCTCATCCCTACCCAGTCATCATACTCCATATTTTAGGGCCAAAATAACCTGGAGGCCCCTGTAGGCTGGAGTCTGAGGAGTCAGTAACACGAGCAGGCTCTATCCTAGGGTACAACTTTACAACACTCTCCAGCTGTAGGGCTAAAAGCTTTACCATGGTGTTAGTTACCCAGAACTAGGACTGTGTTGGGTTGCTCAAAACACCAAAGTTGACCCACTCTTTACATACTGATAGTTTGCGTAACTTAAGTGTACATGAATTGTTATGTTACTACGCATGAATACTTGCAGTAACAACATTGTTACATTTTTACATAGGATCGCTAAGTAATTGCATGCGATTATGCTTTAGCCACTACTTATGTAGTAACTAGCTACACCAGTTCTTGTACTTCAAATGTTGCTATCACTGGTATTGCTATGATATTTACATCACAATAAGGGAACATTTTATTGTTGGTTTCCCTTTGGATGTGTGACAAGTGACAGCTTTACTAAGATCTTCTTGACTAAGTCTTGTTCCTAATATGTTCTATTATATTGTCATTTTTATTAAACTTTATGCAGTGTAGATACATTAAAGTGTGAAGAAATATAAAAATGAGTTGTGTTACATTTGTGTATGTAATACTCTTTTCATTTTCTTTGGTTTCTGTGTAGGCTTTGGAACTGAGCCTCCAACCAAGCTGTACACATCAGCTTCTCTCCCGACAGAAACCTTAAGGTAACGGATGCCATCATGTTTGTGTGTGTGCATGTGTGTGTCTGTGTGTGATAGGCACACAGTAGCCTACTGTATTTGCCACATCATCAAGAAGGGGATAGATAAGGATAAAGGTACAATATCTGAGACAGGCTTAAGTCATCTTGCCTGGTAAGCATAATCCTAAATACTCAGAGTTGCTTTTTAATGAATCTTATTTTGGTTGTTATTTTGCGTCATTTGTCCCTTTGAAAAACGATCCCCAGTTTTAATGTGTGACATGAAAGGAATAACACATATCAAAGCAGCTGCTAGGAAACTGTATCCATTGGAGTTGGACACAATGTGACCATTTCTAAGATTGAAGTATGCAGGCCACAGGACAGTTCTATTTCACAGCGGTGGGGTTAACTGCAGGCTGGGTCAGGCCAGGACCGGTTAGGTTGCCATAGGGATGGTCCAGTTGGAGACATTGATTCCTGCTAAATGCAGTGAGGCACGGTGATCCTGAAATGATCCTGAGTATAGTACCATGCAGCATGCTGTTAACCTGCATTGGGGGGAAATAAATGACGTCGTCTTTGACAATCTTGCTTTGTAAACTATTATGTATGAATGTAACAGTGACGTCATGTTCAGAAACGGACGTTCAGCTTTATCTTGCTGATGCTGCTTTGTTATGGTAAGAACATGTCAAACGTAACCTTAATGTACAGGGTTGCCAAAATGTATTTTTAAAAAAAGGACATTCTCAAACGTTTATTGAAAATGTCACAAATTCCAAACAGTCTTCATGAAGTGTAATCCATTTCAGCTTCCAGAGTGACTTTTCATTGGGGGAAAAGACTGGCTTGGTCAAAAGTGCCACAGATATCGATGCCAATCTACTGGCAGTGTTACCCAAGGGTGAGGTCTCCCATAACAGGCATTGAAAAGGATTGTAAAAATGTATTCATTTATTAATGTCAGACTGTTTCTTAATGTATGTATTTTATCCCTCCAGTTTCAGAGTTGAAGAAGCAGTTTGAGAGAGTTGTCCAAAGCGATTTAGAAATGAACAGGTACACTTTGTGTCCTTTAAAACCAACATGTGTGGGTGTACATTTCGTTTCACATATAATTTTAATATAATAATATCATTTTTAATATAATAATATAATAAAAAAACTGGGCTGTTTTCAACAAGATGTTGACAACTAGAAAAAGCCTATGTGAAAGCCGAACAAATCTCAGTGATCCTTTGACCTTTCACCCCTGCTCTGAGCAGAAAGAATAGAATAGCCCGCCGCCTGGAGGGCATGGAGAGTGATGCGCCCCCTGCCTTGATGCCCAGCCTGATCCCAGGCCTGGTGGCCAACCGCATGCTGGAGGAAGACTCCCCACGCTACACCCGCGCTTCTGACCCCCGTGAGCCATGTGTCATGGGTAAGCATGGCCCTGCATGGTGCAGTACGCATCATACACACTGTACACTGGCATGTGGCTAGTATGCTTACAGTAGAACAACAGCAAGTGATAGTATACTATAGTGTGCACTGGTGGTTCAGTAATGTGTGAATAGTGATTTATACTGTGTGTCACTCAATATACGAGCATGGCCTACAGGACAATGTACTGCTTGCTGGACCCTCGTAAACTAGTTATGACGTAGTGTATTAGTGTTACTTAAGGTGTGTGTGAGCTTGCTTGACCAGCCTCTGCTGGTCATGCATGAAACATATTATATTGAAAGCAACATATTATATTTCAGCATTTTTGGAATTTGATGTAACTTTACGTTTCCTGTGACCTCACGCAGTGAGACGTTACAGCAGAGAAGAGCTGGACCCCCCCCAGATGCAGGTGTCATCTCCAGACAGGTCCTCCAGAGGCAGGGGCCGACCAGAGCCTCATCGGGTCCACGGCGAGCTGCCCTCCACCCCTACCACCTCCTCCTCCACAGGCCCCAGCGACCCCGCCAGCCTCAGCTCCAAGGCTGAACGCATTGCCCGCTACAAGGCCGAACGCCGTCGCCAGCTCTCCGAGCGCTACGGCATCCTGCTGGACCAGGAAGTGGACTTGGATTACACGCCGCGTCACTCGCGTTCCCGCCGGGAGTCGGACTCCTCAGACAGACAGGCCCCGGCTGCAGACCGGCGAGCCGACCGGCAGGATGCAGAGGAGGTGGGGCGGGAAGGTCGGAGGGCTCCCTACAGCTCCGGGGTGGGGCGGGTCTACATGCAAGCACACCCCGAGCCCGGCTCCGCCCCGGCCCCTGGCCCAGCCCAAGTCCCGCCCCCCACCCGAGAGAGGGCGAGCACGTTCTCAGAACGTGAGAGGATGTTGAACGTGGAGAACTACCGCCGGGGGGGCTCCGAGCGAGGGGGCGGGCCCAGAACCAGGCCTCAGGAGCAGGCTGCACACCACCACCAACAGCCCCCCCAGCAGCAGGCTGGGCCCCAGGAGTCCAGCCCCCCCTCCTCCAGGGCCTCCTCCATCAGGGACTACAGCGTGGCGGCAGTCCCCAGCTCCCCCAGGACAGCCCGCCGGGCCTCACTGCCCTCCACGCGCTACGGCATCTCTCCAGGGGACCTGTTCATCGAGCAGCAAGCCCAGAACATCCTCAGCAGACAGGGGTGAGTGGAGCTCATGTTCTGGTTGTTGCGTAACAGCTGCTTTGGAGCAGAGTCTGTTGGTGTTGGGACCCAACGACCCAATAAAACGTGCTCCATCACAAGAACCAAGTCAAACCTGCTATTTTGAAATAATCAAAGGTTAGTGAACAGTGCCCCCTGTTTAACACATCCGCCGTCTATAAATAAAGAGGTTTTAGGTAACATTCCCATCAACATTGCATTTGCCCCGGTCACACAGTTCCAGCCTACATACCCAGACTCTTCAGACTGTTAACAGGGTGACATATAGCACAGAGCTGTAAAGCCTGGATCGGTCTCTCCCTCTGGCCCACAGATCCCCATGGGTTCTACTTTCAGTAACAGGACGCTGGTGACGCTTCTCTCTAGATTGTGGGTCGGGTCTCAGTCATGCTAGAACCAGTCTGGTTTCGCCGAGAGAGAAAAGCTTCTGGAGATCTCATTAGGGGTCTAAGGGAGATGGGGCTGGGTGGTGGGGGTGGGGGTTGGGACAGGTGCTGAGAACGTGGTTGTGTGGTTTCTCATCTTCTCTGAATATGTAAGAGTGCAGAGTCTAGATGATCGTTTAGGTTTGCAGACATCTTACAAATCCAGACCAGTATTCAATTTGAATATTGATGACTTCCATTTGATACATATTTGATTTCTATGAGGTTTCTACAGCAACAGTACAGTAATCAAAAGTTCATCGGTGGTAGGACAAAAATCAAGCTACTAAAACATAAAACTATATTACTTAGCTGTTATTTATGAGACACAACTTGTCATTTCCACCATGTTGTCCTGTAGCCTGGTGGCTTTGTCCAAAAGCGACTGGTCTCTCCAGGCAGACTCAGAAGGTGACACCCAGTCTGTCATCAGCTGGCCCTCCAGGTACTGTCACAATTGGCTGGATGTAGTGGATGTGGGTGTGTCCAACCTGTAGACCACTCCCTAACCGAAGATGTAACCCCTCCCCCCAACCGACCCTTCATCATTATCCAGTAATATCTTCCATTTCCAGGTCCCTTTGTGGACCCAGTGAGTAACACTTCCTGTTGCTAATTCTGTCATCCCCGATTAACAGGTGTTTTGCGTTCTTAAAATCCTCAGAGTGAGTTTTGATTTGCAGTTGTATCCCTGACATGCTTGCCCTCCCACCCTCCTAATGTTGCAGTCAGAGTTCTGGGTGCTTCATCCTGGATGAGTGACCCTGGATGAGAGATGTTGAAATCTTTGGTCATGCATTGAGGTTCTGGATGATGCAAACTATTTATAGGTCTATCTGAAAGTGAGAGGGATTGTATCCACATACAGTGCTGTATGTGCTTGTGTGCGGAGGTGTACACCTGTGTGTGTGTGTGTGTGTGCGTGTGACCCGGAGTGTGTTAAGCAGAGGAGGTGTCTCAGTGAGAACATTCGTCAAGTCCATGCCCTGACCCCCGGGAAGGCCATGTCCCCTGACTCAGCACTTGTCAGCCAAGTCTCATACAGTATCTAGCTTAGCTATCCCCCCTCCACACGCCGCCTCCTGCATTAAACCCATCCAATCAACTGCTCTGACTTAACATCGAATGAATGAATGATCTGCACATTTTTCATGGCTGTACCCAAAATGCATCTAAAGAAATGACTTAGGGGGCAGAGTGTGTTCTTGTCACATAAACAAAACTCTCTTTAGTGTCATATCTATCCTATATCTTCACAACTGAGTAACGCTGAGAACTCCCACATCAGGGCTATTAGATCTAACCATTGCCTCCCTGGAGTGAAAAAGGTTAGGACTTGGCCGGGTATATTTTTGGACTGAAGCTTGTCCCAAATAGGCTGCATAGCTGGTCAGCCGAGAGGGCTGAGAGAGTGGGTAGGCCCGAAGCCAGACCCTGTGAGTGCTGTGGACAGGTGAATCAGCCACAGCCTACCTAGCCCAAACCTGCACAGCTTGTAAAACATGATTGTTTCATTAGCGCACCTCGTTATCTGGGTCACTTTTTATAGAATAGTTTGATGCATGGCTCCCTATTTACTCTTGACTTGACTTAGGCTACGTGCAGTAGCTGGCCCAACAGGTGTGGATCTCCCTCCTACTGTGAGTGCAGAACCCGTGTGCACTTAGCATTGACGAACAATGGAAATGCATGGTCTCAGGTAGCGTGTGAGCTATTTAAACCATTCATGCCATGTCATGTTGAATGAATCAACAGTCAGTCAATTAGGATAGGCTTAGTGAATCACAATGAGATTACAGGGGTGGAAAGGTCCATGATTAGAACTCGATTTAGCTTGATTTCGTGGCACGCAGACAACACACAGTTGGACTGCTCTTAAACTGCTTTAGGGTTCATCTGAAACACGGAGGGCGCTACCGGACCGATACTGTATATTGGCCCCAGTGTATTTTTGCATGCTGTATTGCTTTGAATCCCTGTCTAAATGATTAGTCATTTGAAGACTCTGAGTCACGTTGATCCAAGCTGGTCCTCCACAGTCTAAGAGTTCTCGAATCTCTTCTTCCCTTTCTAAGAATCAGAGTACGAGAGAGAATGTCGAGAGACGAAAGCGTCCCCAGAGCCCCTGAGCGTGGGCCTGAGCCCTCCCCCTCCAGCAGGCATCGTCCTCAGGTCAACTCACCTCACTACATGGCCCAGCGCGCCGATCCCCCGGCTTACCCAAGAACTGCCCCCAACTCCCAGCAGCCCAACCCGCCACCCCACCAGCCAAGCTACGGGCACAGCCACGTGGCGTACCCTGCCACAGCCCCCCACCCCCACCCTCCGTCACATCCCTCAGGTCTCCCCACAGAGCCCCAAGCCTACCTCGCCATGCCCGCTCCGACAGCATCCAAGCTGGGGAGCGTTCCGCCTGAGGTGCAGCCCCGGAGGAGGGTCAGCGGCGAGCTGACCTACGCCCCCCAGAGGGAGGGCCGGCAGGCGCTGAGGGAGGAGGTCCACACGGTGGGCCTGCTGAAGAGCAGGAAGGCCGTGCTCCCGTCCGAGATCCGCCGACGCGAGAAGAGCGTGGACGACCCCCAGAGAGGACGCCAGGAGGACACGGAGTGGGAGAGCTATGGAGGAGGAGGTGGTGGGGGGGAAGGAGGTGGAGGCGGAGGAGGGGGAGGAGCAGGGAGGAGAGCTAACCGCCCCGAGGAGGAACGGGAGAGGACGCGGGACCGGGCGGTGGAGCGGGGACGAGAAATCAGGGACAGGGGGCGAGGTAGAGAGAGCGAGAGAGAGAGCCGAGAAAGGAGCATGGAGAGGGAACGAGAGACCAGGGAAAGGGAGAGCAGGGATGCGGAGAGGGAAACAGCAACCAGAGAGCGGGATAGAGAGAGCCGAGAGAGGGAGAGAGAGCGGGAGAGCCAGGAGAGGGAGAGAGAGCGTGAAAGAGAGAGCCGAGAAAGGGAGAGAGAGCAACGCTGGTCAAGCCAGGACATTCAGAAAGAGGAGATGGCCAGGTCCATGGGACCCCTTCAGGCATCACAACCCCCCCAGCACCAGTACCACCAACCCAGACACCACCAAGGCTCGGAGGCTCCGCATCAGTACCTCCAGCAGCCGCAAAGACACCATCAACCACAGCAGTACCAGCAAAGGCCCCAAGAGCACCAACCAGCCACCCAGGTGCCCCAACAACCTCCACCCCAAGAGGCTCACCTCCTACGCGGACAACAAAGGAGCGATACAGCCGTCTACCTCCAGAGTGGCTCACCCATGCCCCAGGCCAGACACAGGAGTGCGGAGGTAGCCTCTGGAGCTCCAAAAGCCAAGATCCGCATCCGCTCCATGTCGGACATCGGCGTGAGCCAGCGGTCCTCCATGTACCGGTCCATGGAGCGGCAGGCCAGCAGGGATACCGCCATGGCCGGTCTCCATGCCAGGGATGGAGGGGTGGCCAACGGGGAGGTGGGGGGTTTGGACACCAGGGTCTCCGTGGCTCAGCTGAGGCACTCGTACCTGGAGAACGCCAACAGGAAGCCAGAGCTGTAGGTGGACAGGCATGGCTATCATTATTGCCTACCGCCAGATACTCTACCTTCTAAGTGTCCGCCTGTTTTGATCTAATACTAAAGAATGTAATATTACGGCTTAAGTTTGTTTTGTGCAATCGGGAATGCAGTAATATTGGTGTTTTATGCGAAGATGGCGGCGCTAATCTGATTTGGTGGGCATGTTGGAATTGTATTGCTTTTTAGTCACAAGCTTTGGGCAATGTTGCCTTTCAGCAGATAAACTTGAGTGGTTTGTGTGGCTGCATGTGGTAGGGACGTTTTGTGGCTACACAAATGGATTGCAGTGGAAAACCGTCACTGTGGCCTTCCGTTCAGTGTTGGGATGTGCTTGTTTGGCGTGATTCTGAACGTGTGAGCTACCAACCCTTCTAACATCAACCCTGCCGCACAAGACATAACCCGCTAAAATGGAAAGCCATAAAAGGTTCTCTCAATCTGTCCCTCTCTTGTTGTGTGTTGTTTTGGTGCACCTCCTCCGACACGCAACCCCTTCAAAAGGGAGACTAAGGTAGAGGCCGTGGAGGTCGAGCCAGCGGGGGGTGTGGAGCGAGACAGGGGGGCTCGG
Source organism: Osmerus eperlanus (assembly GCF_963692335.1). Taxonomy (NCBI): domain Eukaryota; kingdom Metazoa; phylum Chordata; class Actinopteri; order Osmeriformes; family Osmeridae; genus Osmerus; species Osmerus eperlanus. The sequence continues at coordinate 6,729,212 of NC_085033.1, forward strand.
CGGCCGCGGCGCTACATCACCCCAGGGGACAACCGCAAGTCCTCCGAGAGGTTTAGGACTCAGCCCGTCACCTCTGCAGAGCGGCTGGAGTCAGATAGGTACTGATGAGACCTGGGGGTTTCAAAAAAAGGAACAAAAGTCTTACTGAACGTATTTGTATATCTCTTACGACTGGCTGATTTTTAATGTCACAATGGAGCTCTGTGCTGGTGGTTCCTATTCTTTGCTGGTTTTTACGAGATCACGGTAATTTTACACATATTAAACAATGAAGTGTTTTTTTCAAATCCTTCCCAAATTACTATTTGTAGTGTGTTTTGATAAATACAGTATTTTGATGGATTTCTGTTTTTGTTCTTCTCTCTCAGGCATCTGAGTCCAACAGAGCTAGTAAACCCTGAAGGCAAGTACACTGTACCACCACTACTTAACTCAAATAAAAACAACATATTCTTTATCACACAGTACAGGTTTCCTACAAAGAATGCTAAAAATACAGGATAACTCAGTTTGTATGAACAAGCTATTGTTTTTGGTTGTTTCCCAATGGATAAAACTGAAGGTCTAAAGGAATATGTTTGGTGAATCGTGACTATGTGTCTATAGAATCGATAAGACACAAATATAATACATGTATTCATTTATTTATTTAGCAGACGCTTCTGTACAAAGCAACATATACATTGAGAATATAATATGTGCAACAGACCGTCAAGGACTAGAAGATCTCTGCTCTAACAGTATTGCAGTGGTTAGTGTCACAGTCTAGCCAGGGCCATGCAACCACATTTGAGTTAAGCAAGAAAAATATACGTCAAACTTGGTTTTAGCCCTGACCTTGTGACCTCTGATATATGGTAGGACATGAGTGAGGAGCACAATTTGTACTTTAGTTCTTCTCTGTCTTGAAATACCAATTTTTTTTTGCATTGTATTACATTGTCATACCACACAGTTTTAGAACTTGAGGATAACAGTTTTCTGGGCTCCATCCTGTATACTCTATCCTTCTATGTTCCAGGGGATGAAGAAAAGCTGGATGAGAGGGCAAAGATGAGTGTGGCGGCCAAAAGGTCCCTATTCAGGGTACAGAATCACACTTCTAAACGTCACTTTTTTTGGGCACTTAAATGCGGCTGTCAGTGATCTTTAAAAAAAAGATATCTCAGTGCGGTCCATATTACCTGTCTACCTTCTAACTGACTGTTGCGATCTTCTCTCTCAGGAGCTGGAGAGGACTACAGAAGGAGGCGTTCCCAAGCCTCGCTCACGGAACGCCGCCGTGGAGAGGCGTCTGAGGAGAGCCCTGGATCGTGCGCACACGCAGCCTATCACCAGCGAGGAAGTTGACATCGCTACCACGTACGGCCATTTCCCTCAGACAGTAGCACTACGACCCAGGGCTGTTTGATTTAAGGCGGGGCTTAAACTCTGCATTCCTTTCAGTATCATCTAGTTCTACTATTCTTGAGCAGAAGTGATGTCACAAATGCCTCCATTCTCAAGTCTGACAGTTACCTCTTGACCCCATGTGCCCTTTGACACCTTTTTCTCTTTGACTCCTCTCTCTGTGACTCCCGTGGTGTGGTACATGTGATATGTCCCTTGCACACTCAAGTGTCCCTGTTGTGTCCTCACAAGCCGTGACAGTCAGCTCCACAGCTGCCATTGTCCCCAGTCCCACGATAGTCAGAACTACCATGACTAGCTCCAGGTACACACTGTAATACATGCATGTGCTAGCATTTGGCAGAAATACATATTTGAGCTTACGTAACTGCAGCTTGCATGCCACCTCTCCCTATTCTTTTATGAGAACTCTATTTCATATTTATCTTTCATTTTGAACTGACTCGTGATATTGCACAGAATTTTGAGTGTACTTGCGACTTGTTTGTTTACTGGCTGTCTGATGCCGTATGTAGATGCATGGAGACATGTGCTCCACAGTGCCCTCTGTAGTTCTACTGACATTACCATTATTATTATTTTATTTTTTGCTGCTGCTGCTGCTGCTTGCTTTACAGGATTAGCTGTGAGGAACTGTACCATCTACGGACATGTCATGAGTCTTTACTCAAAAGCTTTGCACTTTCTTACAGCTAAGCATATAGGCAGGTCAAAGGTCAACCCAGTTAAGCTCGCTGATTGGTCATGTGTATTCTTAATTTGTTTACAGAAGAGAAACTTGATGGCACAGTGGAGGAAGCTGAATGTGAAAACTATTATCTGCACCACGTGTAAACACACATTCACTTATAACTTGGATGCAGTCCCTTGGAATGATAACACCAGTCATTTGCCTTCAGTATAAATCTCACCTTAAATGGTCAATGTTAAAATTACTAGAACAAAGACTATTACAAGTACAGGGGTACCAACTTACTGCATTTGTGCTTGTACAGTAGACAGTCTAATTTAGTGCATGTGCATAAGTGACACAATTGTCCAAAATGGTGAACTAAGTTGAACTTCAACTGTGATCCAGAATTCTGACCCAACATTTGTACTCATAGTACATGACATTGTAAAAATAAAGAAGTTAATAATACATACATTATGTGCTTTGCTTCATGCATGTTATAGAAGCTGTATATTCTTTAGCATAAGCTTATGGCCCAGCAAGCCTAGCAAAGCCCAGTTCCCTGATTTTACTCAAACTGTGTACTGTTTAAACGGCACACATCCCAACCGCTAATCCGTCCCCTGTGTGTGCTATTCCCCTCCCAGCCTGCAGGTGTCCTCGCAGTCTGCCCGAGAGGAGCAGGATCCAGAAAGGGTGCCCCAGCAGCAGGCAGGCCAGGAGCCTGCTCCTGGAGGAGAGGTGGAGGGTGGAGGAGGAGGAGAGCAGGCTGGCCCAGACGAGCCTGACCTCTCCACCCTCAGCCTGGCAGAGAAGATGGCGCTGTTCAACCGTCTGGCCCAGTCGTCGGCCATGCCTGCCGACGGCGGTGACGGGGACGGAGCGGGGTCAGGGGTCAAGGGGGACACGCGTCAACGCAGGGCCAACACCCGCTTTCAGACCCAGCCTATCACGCAAGGAGAGGTGGAAAAGGTAGGCGGCCACGCCCCGAATTATGAACCCATAAGGTCACACGGATCACAGACTACACAACAATGCAATATTTTTAAGCGACATAATTGCATCGTCCCAAAAAAATAGACTTTCAGTTTCAGTCCCTTTTCCTCAGTTTGCTGCAAATTAACCACCATTTTATTCACAATGACCAGTTTCTGTCTCAGTTGATCAAGAGGTCAAAGAAGTTGCTTTCTTCAGTATGTAAACACAGCATGTGCCCCACAACTTTACAGACTTTGTTTCCTATTCATGTCTATACTTTTTTGACTGCAGCATCCCCCTTTTGTTGTCAGCTATCATTCCCAAAAACTGCATCAAACAAAAATACCGTATTGGCCTCAACCATTCCCCTTCCTGTGAGTTGTTGTAAATGTTGGTGTCCACACAGGATGTTGGTCCTGTGGATGCCTCTCCTGTGGCAAATGGGGCCTTAGAGCCTAGTCACACAGAACAAGTAAGCGCACCTGCAACATCTGCAGAGCTACTGATAGGTTGTTAGCTGCTGCACAGGCTCTGATTGGTTAATGGAGACTCATGCGCTTGTGGGCTTTTTAAGGTTTGTTTAAGGCTTGTAATGTCTGCTCTCTAGAAGCACTTCTACATGGCTGGATGCTGTTGATATGCTGATATTGGACTGTAGATTTGAAGATCCTCGACTATAGTAATACGGTCATTTCTGCAATTTATTCTTCAGAAATGCACCCTCTTATTACCTCTTTGTTAATGCTGACCCTCATTGTAATCAGGTTTCATCAGCTTGCCATGGTTTCGACATAGTGCTTGCTGTACGTAGTTTTTTTGCAAACAAGACACTGGCACTTCATGGACAGTGGCAGTACTTGTGTACTGTAGACTGTAGGCAGTAGGGTGAATGCTGAGTGGTAGAAATGTAAGCACTTGTAAAGCATTCGCTAAACTTTTGTAATTTGAAACTGAGGCTGTGGATAAGTTTTTGATTTCCTAAACTTGGACACGTGGCATCCTGTTTCCTCAGCTGACCCATTTTCACTTTTTGTTTTCCTCCATTGGTTCTTCTATCTCTTTACCTCTTCTATTCTATCATATTGTTATCTCTCCGCCTTCTCCTTCCTTCCTTCCTTCCTTCCTTCTAATCCCTGCAGGTGCAGAATGGAGGCATGGTCAAACTGGAGCCTCTGTCAGCATCCTTGGTCCGCTCCGTAGCGGCTGTCACCTCCCAGGCATCTGTCTCCACAGTAACTGGGACAGCTGTGTCCAGTCACAGTAACCTCCACCAGGAGAAATCCACTACGGTTCCCTACAGTCCCGCGCTGCAACCTGCAGCCACCGGCTCCAACCAGGAGAAGGGGGTCAGGTACTTCGCCATGACCCAGGGCGGAGACTCCTCTGCCCCCGAGCTGGAGCTGGTCTCCCCCCCTCCCCTATCAGAGCAGCAGCATCAGGCCCCTCCCGCCCGCTCCAGGCTGCAGGCAGAGCAGCGGGAGGAGGAGGGGCTGGAGGAGGGAGACAGGCTGTGGGGAGGCGCCAGAGACGAGAGCCGCAGCGGCAAGGCAAAGCTGCACTCCCCCGAAAGGGACAGGGAGAGCAGACAGCTGCACCAGCCCCCACCCGCCCCCCAGCCTCTCCCCCAAGCCCAGCTGAGGGCCCCAGACAGTGGCCAGCGGGAGACGGAAATCCCCCCCTCCTCTGGAAGACAAGGGAGGGGCGATGTGGTGGACTGGAGGAGCGGCAGAGAGCTCGACAGAGACGAAGAGGGAGAGCGAGAGCACGATTGCATTCAGGAGAGGAGGGCTCAGCGTGGAGTAGGGGGCTACCTGAGAGACAGACCGGGAGAGGAGACTGCAGACCGGGAGAGAAGCAGCAGGAGCCGGGAGCTGGTCTCAGGTATATGAGAGGGTTGGAGAGTGACATAGAGAGAGAGTGGAAGAGAGAGAAGAGAGAAAGAGAGAGAGAGAGAAGGAGAGAGAGATAGGAAAGATTACACAAGAGAGAGGGAGAAAGAGAAAGACCGTAAGGCAAGGAGGGGAGACACAGAGGGAGAGATGCAGACAGAGGAAATAAGGGAGACAAAAAGAAAATAAGAGACAGAGAGAGAGAGAGAGAGAGAGAGAGAGAGAGAGAGAGAGAGAGAGAGAGAGAGAGAGAGAGAGAGAGAGAGTAAAGATGTGTTGAAAGGGGAAATGTTATTGTGTCATGAAGCATGTTTTCTGGCACGCTTTTGACTGGTTGCACATTAGGATTAATGCCCTGTCTGGGTTTATCACAGAGGGAGACAGACTGACAGAAATAAAGAGAGTGAAAGACAGTCAGAGAGAGAGAGAGAGAGAGAGAGAGAGAGAGAGAGAGAGAGAGAGAGAGAGAGAGAGAGAGAGAGAGAGAGAGAGAGAGGGCTTCTCCTGAATCCAATTAGCATATTTTTCCATGCATTTACCCCCTGGGCTCTCTTTGTCTGCTGAAGGGAGCCCTCTCCCTGACACGCCGTCTATGAGCAACAACAAATCAACATTTTACAACCGTGTGTGTGCGTGGGAGGGTGTGTGTGTTCGATTAAAATGTCAAAGAGGAGCTATGGGATTCAAACACAATGCGCCGTGATTGTACAGCTGTAGATTACGGGCTTGACCGGCAATTCGCCGGGTGAAAGTGTTAACGACAACACAGTATGTCTGAGGGGGGGGGGGGGGGGGTCGTTCTCCTGTGCGTGTTTGAACTTGGTACGGGGGGGATGAAGGAAACATTCAGGAGAGGGACAGGAGAACAATTGGTCGTGCGTGCACGGGCGAGGTAGAGGGCAGGGAGGACACAATGGGAGGATTGTCTGCAGCTCCGAGCTTTTATTTACTCGTGCAGGAAGAGGGAGAGACCCCACGGTACGCCGTGGGAGCGTGGACATGCCCACCATTAAAGCTTTGTGTCGTGTGAAACATCTGGATAGAGTGTGTGCATGTGTGCGTGTGTGTTTCTTAGTGCATTTACAGCACACATGGAATTTGAAATGTATTTGTATGTATGTGTGTGTGTGTGTGCTTGTGTGTGTCAATGTCTCTTCAGATCCTCCAGATCATCCTGGTACACTGAAGGCTACGACAGCGACCGTGTCGTCCAGAAGTGTGTCACACCCCTCCAGCACCCAGCAACAGCAGCATCAGCAGCAGCCTCAGTTGTTCAGCCAGCCCCCTCAGACCCTGCCCAAGCCTCTCCCTCCTCCGCAACCCTCCCAGCCCCTCACACCACCCCAGCCCAGGCCTCAGCCCCAGCCCCAGCCCCAGACCCAGACCCAGACCCAGACCCATTCCCAACCATTCACCCAGTCTTATCCTCAAACTCAACCAAAATCCCAAACCTTCATCCAGCCTCTGCCCAAGCCTTACTCCCATATTGCCCCCCAAAGCCAGGCCAAACCTTCCAACCATCCTCCAGCTCCCCCACAGACCCTGCCCAAGCCCCAGTCCTTTCCCCAGTCCCTGGTTAAGTCCCAGTCCTTGTCCCTTGAGCACAGTGAAGACTTTGCCAGACCAAGATTCCACACTGATTTGCTGTCGCCTACTGACTCTGGGGACGAATTATCAGATAGCATGTCGGCCAAACAGATGTCTATCAAAGAGAGGTCAGTCTGCAGAAGGTGCTTGCTTAGAACTATGGATAATGGCTGTATGGTGTGGTATGTGATAAAGGATAACAGTCTTAGACCCTTCCAAAATTCAACAGCATTTTCATCTGAAACAAATTCATCTCACAATACAGTCTTTCAAAGGCACAAACAAAAGTTGCATGAGATTGAAAACAGAGTTTGATGTCTGGCTTCTTCTGCAAGTGGTTATACTGATGTTTTATCACGGCTTATGAAGAATCATTTGTGCGTTGTGTAAGGCGTGGTGACTGAGACTCCTTTCACGTGTCCTTGTGGAATATAGGTCTTGTTTCACCCACTTACCTTTATTTAGGTGAAGGGGAGTTATTTTCGGACGTGATGCATTTTCCCTCAGCCCTACGATGAGGTGGAAGGGAGAGCAGCTGTCTCCAGAAATCCTAAGAGATTTTTGAGGTTTAAAAGATGTTGCTCTCATTTCGGCTGTTAACTTTAATGCCGGACATGTTTTTTTCCACACCATGCTTGAATTTACATGAATCCAACCTATTTACATGTAGTCCTCTGTGTCTCTAGAAGCCGAAGGGACTATATTTACACAGCTATTGGTCTTACTAGTGTGTTCTGTAAAAACGGGTCATGTAGAGTCAGGTGGCAGAGCGGTTAGGGAAGCGGCCTTGTAATCAGATGGTTGCTGGTTCGATCCCCGGCTCTGCCAGATGACGTTGTGTCCTTGGGTAAGGCACTTCACCCTACTTGCCTCGGGGGAATGTCCCTGTACTTACTGTAAGTCGCTCTGGATAAGAGCGTCTGCTAAATGACTAAATGTAAATGTACCAGATATGATATATACAGTACTATTAGAATAGTCAGATCAGTTGTACCCGACTGTTTATACCACTTTCATAATAGTTAACAATAGTTTATAATACTTTACTTGGTCCTGCACGTCGTCCTGTTTGTCCGTCAAAAGTCTGCACTATTACCCTCATAGAATTTGTACTACGTTATGTGTCTAGCGTTTAGAACTAAGACTGTGTGTGTCCATTGATCAGACTGGCTTTGCTGAAGAAGAGTGGTGAGGAGGACTGGAGGAACAGGATCAATAAGAAGCAGGAGGTGGTCCAGGTGGCAGGGACCGAGCAGCACACACAGCTCTGGGAAGTGGAGCAGTCCTACAAGAAGAAGGTGAGCCTCGCCCACACCGTACACCTCCAGGACTGCAAGCTGGATGTGTTGACATGCTTGCAATGTTCCAGAAACAAGGACTGTGCTGCTCTGTAGTTTGAGCACCGTCCAACTTCAAACCCTCATCCTCAACCCTTGATTAGTGCTGTTGAGCTCCAATGCCTAACAGTACGGTGGCATGCTTCAACTTAACAAGACGTATGACTTGTGACATCACCACCAATTACCCAATCAAGAACTGCACGTCTGACAAGAGGTCTCTAACCAATCGTGACGGACCAAACCAACCTAGATATATATTATATATACTTAAGATTAATAGATATTCACATATTATAATAAAAATACATAAGAATGTATCATTAGTTACATAGTTTGTAACTTTTTTCTACAAATTATATTAATATTTTTAATTCATTCTATTAAAACTGAAATAACACACTCACTAAAGTGTCCAGAAAGTCATCTTGTGATCTCTGGCCTTGTTGGGGTTTGGTATTCAGCCCTCTTGCTGAGTGCTCTTTCAGTCGTCCCCCCCGTCCCCCCCCCCCCGCCCCTACAACTCTTATGTCCCATCTGCTGTAGACTCCTGTGTCCAGATCCATGCAAACATAGGTTGCAGCAGCATATGGGCCAGTCTCCCAAAGGAATTAGCAGTCTGGGGTCTGGAGAAATCTACTTTAGGCTGTTATAAATGCAAACTGTACTCTCAGCAGATTAGGTTTCATCCCAAACTAAAAGATAATGACTCATGGAAAGCTCAATTTACAAAATCGTAGCAGTATTGTTTGATGTACAATGTCCTGGGAATTTTTGTCAAAGCAGTCTGTTCTGTAAGAAATATTTCAGCATTGCATCAGCTCTTAGTACAAAAGCAGAAAATCTTGGGAAGATTTTTTTTTTGTCTATTTCAAATTGATTAAGTTATCATTTCACCATACTATACTTTCTGTGCACACGATTGATACTATACTCTGGGTCATATCAGGCTATATATATAGAGCAGCTGTAATGTCAGTCACATCTGACAAAATGGTGCATGAAATGTAATGAAGCCTACACCGTTCTGTAAATGTGGTACGTCTGGGTGGTACTGGTCACATCTGACTGTCTGGTGCCCCTCTTCCCTCCGTTTGGACTTGTATAGGAGGACGCGGTGGTCATTCATGAGTACACCGCTGTGTCTGACCAACTGTGGGTAAGCCCTGACGATATTTTCTCACACCAACAGTCGTCCTAATGGCTTCGAATGAGACATGTCGTACCTTGTCCCCATTAGCTTTGTGTGGGGCTATCTGCCTCGACCAGACTACTGGTCACTTCTTCGTACTGGTTGTGCACTGTACTGATGTTTGGTGGCTGGTGGATGCTTTGGCGGTGCTTTGCTTGTTTTCTGAGCTTTCTCACACTTGGCTGGTTTGGAAGTCAACATGTACACAGTTGATTGGGATGTATTTTCTGCCACTACTTGCCTTTGTGTACAAAACCTGCCCTTTTAGTGGTTTTGAAATGGTAAATATGTAATAAATATGTTGTGGAATCTAAAACGTAAGATAATGGTAGCTAAGCCATAACCCACAATATCTATAGGAAGTGCTTTTATTTCTAAGTATACAATCCAACATTGGGATACAGGATTGACCTGAATTAGAGAGTAGTCCACAACCACAGTGAATGTACTCTATACACTAGCATTAGCATCATCCATTAGCTCTTTCTTTACCATTAGTGCAAGTATCAGACTGAACTAAAAGCTTGACTGCATGCCTTTGAATTTTATGTGAAAAACTATGGGAGACTTTGTTTCTCTGTTTTCCCTTGTGAACTGGAAGAATGTCGCTTTTATTTTGTTGTGTACTTAAACTTCAAAATGAACCATTTCTGTCAGATAAGGGAACATAATCTGATGTTGTAATGTACTGCAGCCCATGTGAAATATGATTTGTATCAAGCTGGATACAAAACTAAATTGGTTGCATTAAACAGCCCCAGTCCATCATCTGGTTTGATCTGGTTTGAGATTGTATTGCTGCCCTCCCCGCCCCGCCCCCCTACCTCATTCCCCTCTCGTCCTCTACTTGCATGCTCATCCCGTCTTCCTCTACACCTCCCATCCTTCCACTTATCCAGTCACTCTGTTCTCAGGAGCCTGTCTTCTCCTCCACCTATGCTCCTCCTATCTCCCTTGGTCATAAGTGTCAGTATATTGACCCTCATAGTCAGGTAAGGATGGAAACCTGCGTGCGGGAATGTGCTTTCTGTATAATCTGGTTTGATGCCCTCAAACCCCCTTGGTGCCCACCCACTGGTTGTACAGGCGATGTCCAGTTTCTTCCTGGTTTTGAACAGTTGTCTAATTGCAATGTGTCTGCAACTGATTCTGTCGGTTGGTGTTCTCAAGTAGAATATGTGAGTTGGCCATATGCAGTGCTACGTTTCTGCTCTACGTATTCTTCCTCGGTGTGTGGTGTGTTGGTATTAAAAAGCAGTGTGGTGATGACGTTACAGTAACATTACTGACAGTACGGTACGGTAATGTTCAACGTACAAATACCACAGATTGGTTGGACACCTTTTTCAACAAAATGACATTTTTCACAAAAACATTCTTTTTTGTGGGTGTTTTTCCTCTGTGTGTTTGTGTGTGGGTGTGTATGCCCAGAGGATGGGAGGGGAGATTGAGGCCCAGATGTCCATCGAAGAAAGGAAGCAGATGATCTCCACCAGAGAGGAGGCCTGGATGTCCAAAGGCAAAGGAGTGGCCAACGATTCCAATCAGTACACTGTGGCAGCACGCATGGTCAAGAAAGGTCAGGACCCGGATCATTCCGGGACTGTTATGGTCCTTTCGCATGATCTGCTTTTCACACAGTAGCAGAAGAAACAGTTTGTGTCATGACCCTGTGTGTGTGTGTGTGTGTGTGTGTGTGTGTGTGTGTGTGTGTGTGTGTGTGTGTGTGTGTGTGTGTGTGTGCGTGCATGTGTGTGACCTCAGGGCTGGCTGCCTCTTCCTCAGTTATCAGTCCTATCCTGTCTCCTGTCACCACCAAGCTCAGGAGCAGTGTACCCGCCATCAACAAACCCCAGGATGGTGAGATTCACATGTTACTCCAGTGAACAGAAACAAATCCCATATAGTGTATGTTATCTGTGGGAACAAATCAAATGCTTAGTCATTGATCATTGCAACCATGGTCTAAGCAACTATGTTCAGTGCAGTTTGTTGGCAAGTACCTAAGGGCTGATAATAAAGCTGCCTTTTTACAATGTCTTGTTAGTTATCAATTGTGATTTTCTAACTAGAAATTGAAGCCAAACCAGAGATGGAGTCTGATAAAAAGCTGGATAAATTGGAGAGCTTCTTAGGACGTCTGAACAGTAAAGGTTGGTGTTAACAAGTTTTCCTCATCTCCACCTAATATGGCGGTTCTTCACACTTCATAATCCTGTATTCCCATGGATATGATCTTATCTTATATGATATTATCTCATCTTATCTTCATTAGATAAATGATGGTAACAAAATTGTTGTAACACAACAAATTACACACAGTTGTACATACTTGTACATACTGTATATCTGAAATAGGACCCCTTTCTGACTCAGAGACCGTTTTGTATCAACTAAATGATGACATTCTTGTCGTGTTTCAGTGGCAGGTCTTCAGGAGACAACTCTGACGGTGACGGAGAAGGCGGTGAAAGAGGTCATGAAGCTGGACGATGAGATCTTCTCCAAGTTTTACCGTCACGTGGCAGACTTCCCCCGTATGCCCAGCAGGATCGACATGGACCAGGACTTTGACGCCATCTTTGGCACTCAGGCACCCAAGTAAGCAGAAGACTTACAGTAAACCTATTTGATGTCTTAGGGTGGAAAAACCACTTCCCAACTCCCCGAAGATACGTTTGCTGTGAATAAACATGATCCAAAATTAGTATTTGGTTATGGAACAACAGCGCTCCACAGCGCTCCAAATATTTTCTTCTTCTTCATTGAGCCCAACATGACAGACTTCTTCACTCTTTACCCCCCCCCCCCCCCACAGGTTAACCTCGGCCATGGTGCAGCACAGGCGTGCAGTGCGCCCCTCCAGGAACGTCCAGTCCTCTAAGAACCCTGTGAAGATGCTGGCGGCCCGGCAGGACATCCGCCACGAGTACACGGAGCAGAGGCTCAACGTGGGCCTGCTGGAGAGCAAGAGGATGAAGGCAGAGAAGAGTGAGCCAACCACCTGCTTCCACATGCAGAAGCTGACTCTGGCCCTGCAGGCCATACCTTCACTGTCACCTACTGTCATATAATACACTTTGCACGTAATACATACAAAGGCTTGCACACAAGCAACAAGCATGGCAGAGTTACTTGCCAATGCAAGGTTACCAACCGATGTGTACAGTGTAGAAATAGTGCTGTGTTTATAATGAGGTTAATGACTGTGTGCTTGATGTTGGTCCCGTGTGCACCTCCTGTGTCTCAGTGAGTAAGACGTCCGAGTTCTCAGACGCGGCTCTCGCAGGCCTGGCCAGTCAGGAGAACTTCAGCAACGTGAGTCTGCGTAGTGTCAACATCTCAGAGCAGATGTCCAACAACAGCGCCGTGCCTTACAAGAACCTCATGCTGATGCAGGTCAAAGGTTAGTCCTACTGCATGGCTCCAATGTATAACCCTAACACATACTAACCTGTACCATAACATACCACACAGTACCAAACTATTAGGCTATACTGCATTAAAAAGGTATCAGGGTGTAACAGAATGTGCAGTCCCAGTACACTAAACCGTATCAAACTGTATTATGATATATTTTACTAAATTGTACCATATGGTGCAATATAATACTTTATAATGACACACTAAACTGTTCAGTTTCATACCATGCCACATTAATACGTATTAAACTGCACTGGACTATCTATAGCCCGTGAATATAGCTTTGATCAGTCAGGGACTAGGCGAAGCTTGGACATTTAAATAACAAGCACATGTCCCAACAGAGTTGTATGAAAGTATTACGTCAGAAGTCATTTGTGAGATTAAAACAGGTTGTGTTTTTAAAAGTACATGCGTCTTTGTGGTAGATTTGCTTTATAATTTCAGTTGCAAATGTCAGTCCTTGACTTGGCTTTGCTGAGGAAGAGATGGATTATCCATCAGATACTGTAGGAGTCTGGTTTGTGTGAGTGTGTGAGTGTGTTTGTGTTGAATGAAGGTCTTGTCTCTTTCCCACTGTCATTCAGTCTCTCTGCTAGAGAGCACGAGAGATTAAGGACAGCCACGTGGTACAGATGGATACGGAAGTTGATTACCAGTCCGAAAAAGAGGAATGTGGTTAATAAGTCCAGTTTACCAAGCTTAATCATGTTTACTTGGCAAAATCTGATTTAACATATAATCAGGTCGGCCATGCGTAGTAGGAGGGCGCACTGTGAACCTGAGAACTCACAGATAGTCTTCTCAGCACACAGAGAACCGGGAATACACAAAGCAACGTCTACACATGCAGTATACACACACACACACACACACACACGTACAGTACACTTAAACATAGTGATTTCCATTCTAGATGCACACAGAAACACACACACATTTCCTCTGACACATAAAGCCGCAGCTGCATATTCCTCACATAAATCCAGCCAAGATCCAAAGAGAGCCAAACAGCCTGGATTTACAAAGATCTGAAGGATCACAAGGATCAACATTTTAGTTTTTTTTTTAAACGGCAACATTTCACATTTAGTTTTAAAACCATCCCTCCATTGTGAAATCCTAGTATTTTTTCAGGACAACTGCACCTAGCGTTAGAGTACATGTGAGTTGAAAGCTACAGTTCTCTGAGCCATCACATCAACAGCTATTCTATTGATGAACTTATTGCAAAACCTGGTGTGACCTTGTTTGCTGTTCTCTTGTGAACGAGTTGAGCCCATGTCTAATCAAAAACTGGTTCTGCCAGGTCGCCGACACGTCCAGACCAGACTAGTGGAGCCAAGAGTCTCTTCCCTGAACAGCGGAGACTGTTTCCTCCTGGTTACTCCCCAGCACTGCTTTGTCTGGATGGGAGAGTTCTCCAACGTCATCGAGAGAGCCAAAGTGAGTGACCTCTGCTGGCACAGTATGTTCATTCAGTACTTTCTGGATTAAGTCCCCTGTGTTTTAATCTCCCTGATTGATGATATTTGCTGTAATTTGGGTTTACGAGATCAAGGGGATCAAGCTGGAAGAGTTGATATTATTAACATTTGGGGGGAGAAGATTTCCAAGTTGGGACTTTGGGTCATTTATGTGACGATAGCTTCAGAAACTAACTGAAAACGAAAGAACATTAAGACTGACAAACACATGAACATCTAAGAACTAGCATGCAAACATACCAATTAAACCTAGACCCACATGCCCACAAACTGCTTTGTCTGTGGTGATTGAGAGTGTTATCTCTTCCTTAGCAAACATATACTTGCCTGCAATCCTCTTTGGAGAGCAGCTTGTCTTGACTTTGAAAAATAGGTTATTTTCAATTTCACACAATATGCATTTATGTAAAAATACAACTCACAACTACAGGTACTTTATCAAGACAATACAAGATTTAACACCAGATTTATGTGTGATTGTGTGTTTGTGTGTCCTAGGCCTCAGAGCTGGCAGCGTTTATCCAGACTAAGAGGGACCTGGGCTGCAGAGCAAGCCAGATCCAGACCATCGAGGAGGGGGTCAACCCCCAGGGTCCTGCTGCCCAGGAGTTCTGGAAGATTCTAGGGGGACAGGCCACTTACCAGTGTAAGAGACTCGGGAATTCCTATCTGATGTTGTCATTAAATGTGCTTTTAGACTGTAAGTCTTTGTGCATACCTACTGTGTGTTTATGTGTGCATGCAGTATCTGTGCACGTGTATCACGTATCTGTGTTCACATGTGCGTGTGCTTGTTTGTGTGCGTACCCCTACAGCGGCGGGCCCTCCAGAGGAGGATGAACAGTTTGAGAGCGCCATTGTGGAGACCAACTGTATCTTCCGCCTGCTGGATGACAAGCTCGTCCCCGACGACGACGAGTGGGGGAAGGTCCCTCGCTGCACTCTGCTGGAGCCAAAAGAGGTAGGTTGTTTTCATGAATGGGGTTACCCCACACAGTTAGACTGACTATCTCATTTGTTTCTGAATATGTAAAAAAACGTTGGACAATTTATAGCTACCTGATTCGAACATTAATATAATTTCTGATGAAAGCTGCATTCTTTTTTAAGTACTTACCTACAGTAAAGTACTCTTGGAGATGTCAGAATGTTCAATATTCACATGGAAGACTGCTATTTATGATTTCAAAACGCTTCTGGTGAATGCATCATTGCACCGCAACTGATGCTCGAGCTGGCTCAGTTGGTCCGGAACTCAAAACAGGAACGAACGTTGTGCCGCCCTGCAGGTGCTGGTGTTTGACTTTGGCAGCGAGGTGTACGTGTGGCACGGCAAGGAGGTGACGCTGGCGCAGAGGAAGGTGGCCTTCCAGCTGGCCAAGCACCTGTGGAACGGCACCTTCGACTACACCTGCTGCGACATCAACCCCCTGGACCCGGGAGGGTGCAATACACTCATTCCTAGGCAAGCTAGCACACATACACACATACATATGGGCTACAAGCTAGCACACATACACACATACATATGGGCTACAAGCTGGCACACAGACACACATACATATGGGCTACAAGCTAGCACACAGACACACATACATATGGGCTACAAGCTGGCACACAGACACACATACATATGGGCTACAAGCTGGCACACAGACACACATACATATGGGCTACAAGCTAGCACACATACACACATACATATGGGCTACAAGCTAGCACACATACACACATACATATGGGCTACAAGCTAGCACACATACACACATACATATGGGCTACAAGCTGGCACACATACACACATACATATGGGCTACAAGCTGGCACACATACACACATACATATGGGCTACAAGCTAGCACACATACACACATATATATGGGCTACAAGCTGGCACACATACACACATACATATGGGCTACAAGCTGGCACACATACACACATACATATGGGCTACAAGCTGGCACACATACACACATACATATGGGCTACAAGCTAGCACACATACACACATACATATGGGCTACAAGCTAGCACACATACACACATACATATGGGCTACAAGCTAGCACACATACACACATACATATGGGCTACAAGCTAGCACACATACACACATACATATGGGCTACAAGCTGGCACACATACACACATACATATGGGCTACAAGCTAGCACACATACACACATACATATGGGCTACAAGCTAGCACACATACACACATACATATGGGCTACAAGCTAGCACACATACACACATACATATGGGCTACAAGCTGGCACACAGACACACATACATATGGGCTACAAGCTAGCACACATACACACACAATGTGTACAGTATCAATGTACAGTATACAGTAGCAATGCTATTGTATACCATATGAAATAGTCTAGCCAAATCTTGGCAGATACATTACTGTATCTGCCAATATATTTTACGTGGAATATCCTATTTTAAGTAGGCCCATGCACAAGCTCACTTTTCACTTTGAAAATATGGGAGGATAATCTTAACAGTATATTTCAACAATGCCTACAGTATGCAGTGTTTATTGAAGGACTTTTTCCTTTTAGGTTCATTCAATTTTGTTATTTCAATGTTTGTTTTGTTCTTTCAATGCCCAAACTTTGTATGAATGTGTGTTTGTGTGTTTAGGAAGGGTCAGGGCCGTCCTGACTGGGCAATATTCGGCAGGCTAACTGAGCACAATGAGACAACCCTGTTCAAAGAGAAGTTTCTAGACTGGACAGACACTCAGAAGCCAACACCAAAGAATGGCAACGAACAAGTCGGTGAACAGAAAGTATGTCTTCCTCTCTCTACCAACGCATAGTTGACATTTTATACCTTTGTCTCTTGCTGCAAACTCCACAGTATGTTTCCATACATGATATTCCCCCTCTCCACCCTCCCACCCTCCCTCCCTCCCTCCCTCTCTCCCTACCTACCTCCCTCCCTCCCTCCTCTCTCTCTCTCTCTCTCTCTCTCTCTCTCTCTCTCTCTCTCTCTCTCTCTCTCTCTCTCTCTCTCTCTCTCCCCCTCCCCCCCCTCCCTCCCCCCCTCCCCCCCTCCCTCCCTCCCTCCCTTTCTCCCTCCCTCCCTCAGGAGCCTGGCGGGCGGGAGTGCAGGCCGTACGACGCCACCCTCATGCTCCCCGTGCTGCAGGCGGCTGTCAGCACCGTGCTGGACGGCGTCAACGTGGGGCGGGGCCGCGGGCAGGTGGAGGGCGAGGACAGCCTCAGAACGCTGGAGGTCAGCACGGTGTCCGTGGACGTGTGGCACATCCTGGAGTTCGACTACAGCCGCCTGCCACGCCAGAGCATCGGCCAGTTCCACGAGGGCGACGCCTACGTGGTCAAGTGGAAGTACATGGTGAGCGCCGCAGGTCAGTATGGGTCCGGTCAGCACGTGCCTTCACCACATATAGTCCACGGACGTCAATAAATGCAGCACAACTTCCACGGTGCAGTTTGCTACCGTGGAAGCAGTTTCTTACCTGGTCTACATCCCATTTTCTCCACATCTACTTGAGCGCTATTAATAAACACCTGGATCGAAAACAACGGCAGTTTCTTGAATATGTGCGTGTGTGTCTGACACAGTTGGAAGGAGGCAGAACCCTGAGGCGAGAAGCGCAGGTCCCGGTAAAGAGAAGTGCTCCTACTTCTTCTGGCAAGGCAGGAACTCCACGGTTAGCGAGAAAGGAACGTCTGCGCTGATGACCGTGGAGCTGGATGAGGAGAGAGGCGCACAGGTACACATACACAGCTACAGGTCCTGCTATCAAATGATTCCGTTTTATAGCTACAGTTGCTTTATTTCTCATCTCATTTATAAAACAATTCCGTTTTATTGAAGCGATAAAAACTGGACACAAATCTATACTCTGTTCTAAAAGAATTTTACCACAGCTATAAACTATAAACACAGTTATACTAATTGATCAACTTTGAAACACTGTTAGAACGACGCACTTCCTTGATGTCCTGTTCTACCCAGCATGCACCATTTTATATATATATATAATACATATATTTATATGTCCATTTGGAGAAGCATCTGCTACGTAAACAAATGTAAAACGAAGAGCCATTTACCACATTTCGAGTGCAACCCTGTTTGTGGTAACAGGTGCAGGTCCAGCAAGGGAAGGAGCCCCCGTGTTTCCTGCAGAGTTTCAACGGGGGGATGATCATCCATTCTGGGAAGAGAGAGGAGGAAGAGGAGAACGCGCAGAGTAAGTAACACTCTAGACACAGCTGCCTCACCAATCCAGGTGCACGTTACAGGGGTTGGATACCGTCCATCTGCTCAGTAGCACAACTGAGAAACGGTCCAGGATGATGTCCTGTAAATTAAAGGAGCTTCCAGCAGGGGGGTCCAGCTCTAAAGCTACGTGCGTCGACCACCTGTTTTCATGTCGATTGTTCCTCGTGTGCGTTTTAGGTGAGTGGCGCCTTTACTGCGTCCGCGGCGAGGTCCCCGTCGAGGGCCACCTGCTGGAGGTGGCGTGTCACTGCAGCAGCCTGCGTTCTCGGACCTCCATGATCCTCCTGAACGTCACCAAGGCCATCCTGTACCTGTGGCACGGCTGCAAGTCTCAGCCGCACACGCACACCGTGGGACGCACTGCTGCACAGAGGATCAAGGAACAGTGAGTTCAGGAGGAATCATCAAGAGATGATTCATGTCCCTCTCCCGCACTCATCACAGATTTCGGTCCAGACTGAAAACATGCATGCGTGTTCCGCGACCACACTGTCACCAATCACGTCACACCACACCGTTTGTTTAGGAAGGGTGGATGGATGCAGTCTTTTCTTAAGCTGTGAAGCATCCTTTACATAGCTTTAAGCATGATATTTTTTTTACTTTCGAGAATGCCACCACCTGTAAGGATGGGGTATAATTTGTGTCTGTCGTTCCCAAGATGTCCGCTAGAGGCGGGGCTCCACAGCAGCAGCAAGGTGACCATCCACGAGTGTGAAGAGGGGGCGGAGCCTGTGGGCTTCTGGGAAGCGCTTGGGAGGAAGGACAGGAAGGCGTATGACTGCATGCTGCAAGGTACTGTACACTGGCCCACTCAGAGGCAGCGCATTAACACAGGGTCATCAACCAAATCCCTCACATAGGCAACATTTGAGTTTGAGTGGAAACGGATGATCTGCTGTAACACGGCTCTACATGAGCTATCAACGCGCCTGTGGAAATGCAGCTGCAGGTCCATGTCGTTCATCTCCTGAATCGAAATGAAGGGTGACACAGCCACGCAGGGGCCTTCAAAAATTTCTCGTTTTCCAAGGTGGCGTCTTTTGTTTTTTTCAGATCCGGGCAAGTTCAACTTCACCCCCCGGCTGTTCCAGCTGAGCAGCACCTCAGGGGAGTTTGTAGCGACGGAGTTCTTCCACCTCTACCGAGCGCCCGACCTGGTCAGCTCTCTGCCCTTCCTCCAGGAGGACCTCTACAACACCCCGCAGCCTGGTGAGGAACTACTGGACACACACGCTTCACGCAGATCCAACACCATCTTCCTGTATCGCTCATCGACCGTCTCCAAAGCCACACCTAGAAACGTTGACGTTTTTAAAAGGGAAATGGACGGGGGAACCTTCCTTTTGTGACATCACTTCGTCTTCCCTGTGCTAGCTCTGTTCTTGGTGGACAACTTCCACGAGGTGTACCTGTGGCAGGGCTGGTGGCCTCAGGACAGCGAGAGCCCCGGCTCGGCGCGCATCCGCTGGGATGCAGACAGGAAGTGTGCAATGGAGACCGTGTTACAGTACTGCAGAGGTAAGGCACTGCGCGGTGAGGTCACAGTCTGCTTTTATTAATTAGCAAGTTGCTTGTGTGGCTCATGTGGACTGTTTGGATACAGAAAGCATTGATCAGTGCTTGTTTTTCTGCTCCGACAGAGAAGAATGAGAAGAAGCCTCAGAAGTCTTATCTGATTCATGCTGGTCTGGAACCCCTCACCTTCACCAACATGTTCCCCAGCTGGGAGCACAGGGAGGACATTGCTGAGATCACCGAGAGGGTGAGCCTTGTGCACACACACTTTCTAACAAACACGCACAAACACTTCATGGCTCCCTTTAGAAACCCAACCATACACATACACACTCAATGCTCAGACACACGCATTTAAGCAAACAGTCGTCATACACAAAAAGATACACACACACTCAGTTATTATGAGTGATTCAATGAATGTCACTGTCATGTATTTTGTGCACTGGAAGTCACTTTTGTGTGTGTGTCCAGGAGGCAGAGGTGTGTAACCAGATCATTCTGGTGGAGGATGTGCTCGCCAGGCTGTGCCAGAACACCTATGACCTGTCAGTGCTGCTGGCACGCCCTCTCCCTGAGGGAGTCGACCCCCTCCGACTGGAGATCTACCTATCAGACCAGGATTTTGAGGTGAGGCCACGCCCCTCGAGGGGCCGGTACTCTGCCGTCCTTTCTTTGTTCAAAGTCCAAGATCTTGCAGAGCCGTCATTACTTTCATGTACTTGTAAATGTTACATGGGTTATGAATCTCCAATCTAACTCGTCATTTTAACATTTCAGACTGGTTTATAGGGAAACTAAGGTAAGGTAAGTCATACTATATGAGGCCTTGACTTTTCTTCTGGTCAGGATTGGTCAACTCCTGGTCTTGTTTATGGTGAATGAACACGGTCACTGGTCTTACCTCCTCTCCAGCACACGTCCTCTTCACCTATCCCCTCTGTTACTTCATTTTCTCTCTGGATTGCCTTGCTTGTTTGCCCACTTCTTCTACACCAATCCTCTCTGTACACCTTGGCAGGACATTCAATCACCCTCTCTCTCTTTCTTTGCAGCATTGTATCGAGTAGATAATTTCAGCTTTTGTATACTGTGGTTAATGGTTTCACCCACTGAACTGAATATAACAGCAGCATTTGACATGAAGCGTACCCAATGTTCCCATGGAATGCCACACTGCCTGTCTCAATGAACAAAATAAAAAAGAAAGATTCAAAGGATAATTAACTCCTCTTCCTCTCGACCTCCTTGCAGAAAGCGCTGGAAATGAAGAGAGAGGAGTACGAAGGACTCCCAGGGTGGAAGCAAGTGAACTTAAAGAAAGCCAAAGGACTGTTTTAGGAAACGTTGATGATGGTTTGTGGATGGGACTTTTAAGATGGAAGGGGCCCCAGCCCTCCAATCTTTCCTTGTTGTGTGGTTTATTAAACACACCAGCTCAGGGACTGACTCTGAGTGGGATGGGGGGTGGGAGACTGGGGCCATAGTATGCTAAGGTGAACAAGCTTCAGAACCGCGGTTTACCTTTCAGCAGTGTAATAACGTAGGGAAATTGGCTGTGCGTGACATTGTATACAAGTTGCTTTGATCAGGTGCACACCTGAATCTCATTTGCGCAGATTTCCAACAGTCGTTTAACTGTGTGTGTTCTGTAACAGTCTACTACAAGCACTTAAGTCATTGGTCACAGCGTGGAATTGTGAGAAGAAGAAAAAAAATGTGTTGATAACCCGGTGGTGCGATTATGCTGTGTGTGTTTGTAAAGTATGAATTTCTATTTATGTAAAACAAAACTTGTAGGATGACTTGTTCATTGTGTTCACATGAAAGTGTTGTGTATCATGTTTTTAAACGTGTTTTCCTTGTGTCTATGGTGTCTCAAAGGGGTCATAAAGTATGTACCTTTTCTTTCACTGGGCTTCAGTGATGGTACCAGTTAGTACGACACCCCCCCACCCCAAGCAATGACTGTGGATGTATTTTAAAGGCATGGTTGGTGAGAAAGAGAGATACTTGATGAATCTGAATGTATAGTGCCTTGCTTCTATGTACAGTTTATATACATAAAATCTAGTCTGCATTTCAAAGACATTCTTTGTGATAAAAGAAATAGTTAATAAACCATGAAAACAAAACTATAAACATATTAGTTGTGTTGAATTATGACATGAAATCCTGTATTTATTGATGAATTCCTCTCCGAAACAATATCAACCGTGTTAGATATCAAGGATCAGATGTGTGTTTAGCACATTTACCAGGTTGGTATGTATCAGCGGCCTAAACTGCCTTTCCTAAAGTCCACCAGGTGGCGCTATGAGAGCACACGCCCACTGGTCAGTGATGTATTGATTCCTGAGCCATCTTTGTCCATAAAAGGACATAAGACTTCCATGTCATCCCTTCATCGGGGATTGTATCCAGTCACCAAAATGGCTTAATGTCATAACAGGTGTCATTAGAGAGTTGACTCATTTCTGTGTATTGCACTGTCCATTAGATGAGGGTTCATTTTCACAGGTATGTACATTTTGACGTTCATATTTAATTTAGCAGACACTTTTATTCAAAGCAAATACAAACAAATGGTGCAGTTATAAAGTACAACTGAAAATAATTTAATGCGACAGTAAACAGCACACTACTGGGAACTTTGCTCTAAGATGGAGGTCTTCTTTACAGTATCAATGTAGAACATCAAGAGCAGTATACATTTTTGTGTGTTTGCAAGAGGTGTCACATTTTAGGTCATCTTTGACAGGTCCTTATTCACACGTTTGACATTTGACTTTGAATGTCTATGAGGCTCTATTGTGAAATACCAGACCTGATCTCTCTCCAAATTGTCTGTTTTTATTTCTAACTGTTTTGCCTCAAAATGCACACAACCACCTAGGCTTGACATTTTACAAATCAAACAAGTACTGTGCAATATTTATTTACAATGAAGCATACAGTATATGGCCAAATCCAGCAACCATTAATGTTTGAACAGCCTCGTCTAGTCTGCTAAGCAACACCCCTGAATGTAACTCAGTCAGGAGTGATGCACCTGGGTTCTTTATCATCTCTGGTATAAATTCATCTGGTAAAGCTTCTGTAACCAGATAGCTACTCATCATGTCTTGTTTAGTCATTTATCTTGATTTACATCATATCCATTTAACAGAAATAGATACCTGACAAAACAGCTTCTAAATTGTGATCTTGACTTAGATTGACACAACTCAATCCGTCACCAAAGGCACACACAGTCAAATGACCCATGTCCAGCAATGCTTGTTCAAGCCATACGTAAACCGTCCCTTTGCCCCAGCATGCAACATTGCCTCATGGGAGTATGTCTGGGAAGATGGAAGGGTGTCAACACCCTCACACAGATGTTATCCTAACGACCACCTCAGAGTCCCTGTCCTGGCTGAGAGTGCGTCGGGAAGCCAGAGGAGGGCAGCAGAGGGTCAAGGGGGGGAGACAGAGAAAAGCCCACAGCTGTGGGGGTCCTAGCTGGGTAATGGGTTGCAAAGGCCCTACAGACCCCATGATAGCTAGGGGAAGCCGGAGTGTTCTGTGTACCAATGCGGTCTCTGCCCTAGCAGCCTCCTCCATGTCTGCTGCCTTGTCGTAGTTCTGGACGTCCCAGTGGAGGTTGACCGCTCGCCAGCGCATGAGGACATTGTGCACCGCTGGGCCCTCGTGGACAATCAGACCTGTGAACACACACACACAAAATGGATTGTTCTTAGATTCAATTTTGGTATTGGATCTATAAAAACGTGAAATCTGTTCAAGCTAATACATTGAGCTCCTCTATACATTTCCGAGTTGTAACGCAAAAAGCTCTACTCAGAGCAGAACATGCCGCTACACATATGATCTTTACTTTCTCATGTCCACAGAGGGAATAGCAAACTTTACCCCCCCCCCCCCCACAAAAAAGAACCTTTAATGATTCCCACATGATGCATATTCCACGTATGCAGAGGCTATGCTATTCCACCTATGCTCCCCCCACTTACCACCCATGCACTGCCCCCAAAGAATGTGAGAATGACCTGCTCGCATTTCCCACGTGGTGTGTGCAGAGACTGCCTCCCACGTCTAAATGAAAAGGCCCGTAGCTAATCCTCACCGATACAGACGAGATCCATGACAGCGTACATGGCATAGCAGATCTGGAAAAGGACGTCCCTGCGCTGCCACGCGGCCTGAGGACTGAGGCCTGACCACAGCAGCCAGGAGATACTGGCCACCAGGAACAGAGAGCCCAGGAACACAGCAATGATCTGGACCTTCTCCACCAGTGTGATAGTGATGGCCTGCCACTATGGGAGACATGAGGTTTGAATGAGATCAGGCAGCAGCACATGAGCCATAGGTTGTGTGTTTTGACATTAATACATTGAGATAATCAACCAGTTTATAGATTTCAACATAATTAGACCAATATTATTATGTTTGGATAGCAGCCGTGCATAGTCAACTAAATCAGCAGTCTAAGACAGAATATCTAGTGCATTCATAATAACATTGACCACAGCTACCTTTAAGCTACACACACACATCTACATATCCTGCCCTAGCTGCACCCATTTCTATGACACTTAACATTTCCTTTGATCTTAAATGGATCCTAAAACAGGGTCATGCACAGTAGACATGCTTAACGCAGCTATTTTTCAAAGTATCTCAATTAAGTGAATATTGGAAATGACCAAGTCTGTAACCCCTCGCCTTCAGCTTACCTGTCCTGGTCTCTTCATATGGATGGCGATGACATCAAAGCGGTAAGAACACAGTTCACAGGTCCAACAGCCTCTCTCGCTGATCCACTTGAACAAGCATTGCTGGTGAGTGTAGCGGACCGAACCATCACAGCGGCAGGGATTCAGAAGGTCCCCCTTAAAGCAAACATGTCAAAGGTCAGGAGGACAAAGGCTCAAAGAAGTAGGAAGTGAGTACACAGGATACAAAACATGATTAAGGCTGAGTAAATGTCTATAAAATGGAATTGAACAATTTATCTCCATCTCTCAAGTTCGGGAAGCTCAGTGAATAGGTCAATTCAGGCGAGGGGTATGGGGTCAACTGATACACTGATCACATTGAGTGATTTTCCAAGTACAATTGCTTTGTTTCGGGTGTTGTACAGAAATCAGTGACCTATCGAAAACTGTGACCAGGGGTCGCTGTTCTAATGGCTTGCTACTGCACTACAGTACTTAAGGGGTTCTGAAATTGGCAGGAAACAACATTTAGCATAACTGTGATGTTCTGTTGGCCAATATGGCCCAAGAGACAAGCCTTTATTTATAGTCATTTATAGTCATTTAAGAATGACTTACATGGTAGGATATTTGTGTTGCATTGGACATGTCTACAAAAAATAGTAAGTAGCTCACAACATTTGCTATATCACCACCATCTGGCCTGTAGGCAGTGGGGCATTGTTGCTAAAGATTTAAGATATTGTTAAGTGACAAACTAAATATAATTTCTAATTATTGGTGTTTATAGATACAACAGAGTGGTGAGGTTTGAAACACCACCTTCACCTCTTTATCACCTGCATGTTGAATAGTTCATTCCCGCAAAATGAATGACGTCGTGCTTCTTTGAGGATTTCAAAGATTCCACAATCATGAACAAAGCAAGATGCCAAAGGCAGCAAGCAAGTCTGAATGCCCGGTCAACTTTTCATGGCAATTAAGTAATTGGCTTTCATACAGAATGATGTTTTAAACTACAAGTAAAGCAGTAGTATGTAGAAGTACGCACATTTTTACTCCGTTTTTCATTGGTCTTCCAACGTCTGTAGCCGCTGTCCGTGGTGCTGACCAACAAACTTGCGAGCATCAAATTACACAGTAGAGGCTATTGCATCTAACTAGTTTGACTAGTAGGCAACTTAACCTACCTGATCTGCACCCTGGAAGCATATTCGGCAACTTGGAGCTAGGATGCTACACTCACTGCTGCAGTTTGAGTGCATCGTTTGTTTCCTCTCTTCCCAGGTCGTCCTTTTTTCATCAGACGTGCCCTCCTTGCCATTCTTGGCCACATTGTTTTGGCTATGCGTCCGTCTGATAACAATACCTTGAGAATTGTGACTGGCATGTCCTGTATTCTCCTGGATCGTCTCCGCGGACTGACTGTGTCCTTCGGTATCAGCGCCTCCCCGTGGTTCACCCACTGTCTGTTGGCAAACTGGACCCGCCTCTCCATCTTCTACGGTCATAATAACATAAAGTCCAAATAAAACGACATAAATGATTACTAGAGGTAATGGGGGAAAGACAATCCGTTTAGTAGGCTACTAGAGTTAGAACGCTTGTGTTTGCATGATAAAAAAAACAACAACGCTGAAACTAGAAACATCCAGTGTTGACCGGTAAATCCAAATTATGAGGTTATGATGGCAGTTTGACAAAGTTGTCGGTTATCTTGTCTCTGCCCGTGATGCAGGTCGTGAAGAAGGCCAGCTGCGTTTGGAAAATAACATTCCCTAACAGACAGTCTGGTTGTGATGGAAGAGACTCCCTGAAGACACCAAAGAGCTTGAAACGTAAATGTTCTCCTACCTATTTGGCGTTTCCAAGGAAACTGAGAATTTGATAAACGGACGATAAACTTTCGAGTCACTGACATGGGGCAATAGCAACCCATCGAAAATTATGCCTTATTGCACTGTCGCCAAAAGCAAACATTGCAATATGATTAATAGACGAATAAACGATTGCTTTGGGGTATGGGGTATAGGGCAATGTGCACAGATGAGATGCCTGCAACGACGACATACGCTTCAGGCTAAAGGTGTCTCGTGCCATTGTAAATGGTAGCATTTTAAGGTTCCCTTTTTTTTTTACAATAGCTACCATCCTGGCTACCATTTGCTATGATGAAATTGAAGTTTGATTAATTGATTAAGATGCAAGGTAGGCTATTGGTATACAAATACAAATATATAAATGAAATGTGAAATTTTACTAGGTCAGGGACAAACCAAAGTGAATCCCATTACTAACAAAATGCCAAACAGACAAACAGTAACATCAGCATACTTTGCTAAATGGACTTATATTCTGCAGAATATGCCAACTAAGTCTTTCTATGACAAGTTAGAGCCTTTGATAGCAATTTGTCTGAGGTTGTTTTTTCCAAGCGGAATCTGCTATTTTTTGAGGATGTGTAGCGCCTTCCAAGGAGTGGCAGTAATGGATACTAATGCAACAAAGGAAATTACCACTCATGTCCAATCACTACCTACAAGTCCCAGATCAATACCAGGCTCCGGAGGCACTGGGGGAGATTGGGGGAAGAGGATGAAGGGGGTTTCTGGTAAAAAAATAAATTAAAAAAAATCAGTGTCAAATATTGTGGTTACCTTAAAGACTCAACATTCTTCAGATCCACATAGAACCATTATTAGATTAGAATCCCAGCGATTTAATGCTGATGAACTTAATGAATTGAAGGGCAGTGAGCTGAACAATGTGTATTTTAGCATACTGTAGGGTTGACCGAGGGCAAAAGTTACAGGGCTCACCCCAAACATCTAAGATTACAACAATCACAATAAAGATTGAGGTTGATGACATGTAGGCTACACTGTTTGCGATCTGTTAGGTACTGCTACTGGTACCTGGTTAAAGGGAAAGGCTAACTCTCACCATCTACTAATTTAGCAGCTTTCATTTCTATAAACTTATCAATGTCATCTAGAGCTAAAATATGGGCATATGTCAGTATTGGTGATAGTAGACTATGCTTTGGCATAGCTGCTGGGGTTAGGGACCATTATAACAGTAGAGATTGACCCCCAACTGAACACAAAGGCACAAATAAGAATGATGCAAGAGGGAATTAAAAACCAGGAAGGGAGGGCTACCGTAAAGTTAGGTCAATCTGATATATGAGAGATTGTTTGGCCTATTGTATGTGTTTGGCCAGCTGCAATGTTTCCCAAACATTAGAGTAGCCAGAGTAGCCTAGCCTGTCTGTCTCACGCTTAAAAACTAGGGACAAAACCCCTTTTACTAATATTGAATTATAGATAAATAATTACATTAAATTCTACAATGGAATGGGTCCAGTGCCAGAACAACCAACGTGTCATAGGCCAGATACTTCAGTGTTGACTGTACATTTGAGCAAGACATTAAAATCGCCTCTGATTACTTAATTGTGGATATGGTGCCTTGCAGACATCTCCACTATCTTAATGTCCTTGAAATCAATTAGCTTTTCCCCCCTGCATGCTAGTCTGTTGGGCTTCCTCTCTTGCCTACGTGTGAGTTGTCAAGTGTACCGAGTGCTACAGACAGAGTGCCCTAAACCTAAATCCATTCAGCCACAAACACACTCTGGATCTTTTATAAAGGAAGTAGAAAGCCTGCCAAGAAGACAGAGAGGACCACAGACAAATGGACAGTGAGCTCATTACAGGGGCTGATGTGCATCCTCTCTCTCTGCAGCAGGGCTTTTCATTACATCATTGCTTCAGAACCAGAAAGAACGATTCAAAGATTCATAACACAGTGGGTGCAGTCTATTGGTCCCTCAGTATTGGCCAATATGACCTTGACATCCTAGGAGTGTATATTGCTTATGTGATATATTAATGTAACCCAGCTTTTTTTTTTGCATTCATAACAAATATGTGGCCACCGAAAATACAATACTACCAAAGCAATGTCTGCATTTCATCCTCAAAAGAAAATGTAATCCATACAATGTTTATTACATATCATATAGTACATTTTATTTTTCATAAACTGATTTTAAATTGAGATTCAATATACGGAAATCTGCTCTCTCGATCAGAATTTAATAGTTGCATGTGAAATATACATATTTGTTGAAAATACTAAACTGTTACCTTTGTATTTGTTCAAATCCAGATCATGAAAAGTGCAGAATAGTACTCACCTACATTTCCCTAACAATATTCAGACACCATAATTATACAGCACTGAAATACTTTTGAATTAAAGGTAGACCCGCCAAAGATGACTAGATAACTGGCTGCTTCATTTGTTGGGAGGTTGGCTCAAAAGTGACGGTGGGAACAGTTCACTGATTCATAATGATAATGATTCATAATCAAAAGGGGCCAGAGTCTAGAACAGAACCTGGCACCTAAAGTGGTGCTGTTTGGTAGCGTTGTGGTTCATCCCCATCTTCATCATCCATTTGGACTTCATCCTCTGGACATACTGCATGTCCTTCTGGGTCTGATTGAAGGCAGGCTTTCCTGGGAAGGGAGAGGAGTGGAACACGATGGTAAGTGGTTGTGAATGTATACATTAATCCCAAAACAAGCATTTGAACCACCAATTTAGCTTTGGGTGGCTTGGTGGAGGTAAGAATTGCCATTGAGGTATTGGTGATGAGTAAGAAAGCTAACACAGCTTTGTCTTTGGATCAAACACCTTGAACAATCACCTAAAACTGCATTCCCATATTCTCCGCCAAAAATCCTTAAGAAATCTAACTAAATGCAATAATGCTGCTGTCTTTTAAAAAGGCAGTGTTGCTGCAGTACCACAATCTAATGACTCGTGCCAATAGCAGATCAGGGCTTTAATGATAACTAAGATCTGTCGATGTACAGGTGCATTGAAGTCAGAGCTAGCTTGTCAGGGTAGACAGACTATTGAGGGAAGGAAAAGGAATGCATCGTGACAATGAATCGAACGCCTGTCATTGGCCGAGCCTTACCGATGTCTCCGCCCCAGCCCAGGGCTTTGTACTGCCGGAGCACCCTGCCCACGGCGTGCCTGTTGTGGGCCAGCACCACCGCCCTGGGGGCGCCGAAACGCTGCTTGTAGTACCGCATGAGCGAGCGGTGGCCAATCGTAGCACCTGAGGGACAGAGATATGGGGGAGGTCAGCGTGTAAAGACGACGATACACATATTCTTGTTCATACGCCACCTGTTGTGCACCGTGTACTTTGTATGGCTCGTGCCCAGGATGCAGCCAGACTATTCTACAAGTATTTTCGTTTTTGACTAAGGCACAATGTCATCATTGGGTCCTGTTACCTGAGGGGAGGGTGAGCTCCAGTGTATCGTCATCAAACTCTAGGTTCTTATCGTCTGGTAGCTCTTTGTCCTCCATCTCAGCCTCCTCTCCCACCTGGTCTGGGTAGCTACTCCTGTGTAGTCAATGGAGACAAGAACGTTTGCTTGAGTAGGTAGGTGAGACACATTACCAAACGTGGGTAAGCAAGCTGATGATGTGGCAATGGCAGTTCTCTCCGTTTATTGAATGTTGAGCAGATTTAGCAGGTTGTTGGGGAGTTCTGCTTTATTGTCCGTTACCTGAAGTCGTAAAAGTCTGCAAACTCCAACGACGCGTCTCCGTCTGTGAAGAGCTTACAGTGGCTTTTGTCTGTCATGTGACCCTGCACCGCCTCCGTGGAGTAGAACGACCGCCCCTTCTCATTACACCACAAACACACGTTACCTGTGCCAACCTTCTCTCCTGTGAAAAGCAGTACAAGGATTAGTATTCCCTTTCTCCCCCCTTACCAGACTCTGCAATCCCTGGACTGAAATTATAATAGATATTGGATGCTGCAAAGTAGTAACCTAATAGGGTCTTAAGACTTTATATGTAGCATCTGTCTGAACCAGAATAAATGCATGAAGGCTTTTAAAGTTTCAACTCTTCGTAAAAAAAGCTTCGTAATGGAGCATCCAGACTTGTTATCAACATCAACAGCACAGAACGGCAGCACAAATACCCCTCCAAAAAGAACCCCTCCTCAACACGATTAAAAGATCTGTGCTGGGCTTTTCCCAACGACACCAATACCCACCCAGGTAACGAATGAGTCCCTTGAGGTCGATCAGGTACTCCAGATCAGGGACGAAGAAGCTGTGGACGTGGGTCATGTGCGCCATGTTCTTCATGAGCGAGTGGGAATGGTGAGGACAGAACAGACAGTCTGTGGTCGGGATGGCCCCGGGGGGAGGGGCGGGGTGGGGGGCTGCTGATGCCGTGCCGCACCCCCCTTCCTCCTGCTCCATCGTCTCCTCTTCATCCTCCTCGTCGTCCTCCTCCATGTCGTCGTCATCCACATCTTCCCAGTCCTCTGCAAGGAAGATTCGGAAGTATGGACCCTACATTTAGTCTGAAGTCATGGGTCACATCCAAACAACGCATTTCAACCCAGTCGACATTGAAAACAGGAAGAGCAAGCAATCACACATCACAGGGTATCCCCTCAGGATTTTCAGTCAAATCGAGCAGGTTGCATATAAGGCCTACACTACACTGATATATG
Source organism: Osmerus eperlanus (assembly GCF_963692335.1). Classification (NCBI taxonomy): domain Eukaryota; kingdom Metazoa; phylum Chordata; class Actinopteri; order Osmeriformes; family Osmeridae; genus Osmerus; species Osmerus eperlanus. The sequence goes on from NC_085033.1 coordinate 6,760,267, forward strand.
ACTGATTTTGGTAGCGTACCTTCCTTTGGTTCAGCCCCCTCCTCTCCTTCGATCTTCTTTGCCTGCTCCTCAAACCACTGCAGCCTGGGTGGTTTCTCTGGCTTCTCTGCCCTGGGCCTTTCCGCTCCCTCCTCCTGTCCCACAGCCGGGGCCTTCCCAGCCACGGCAGGACTGGGTCTGTGCTGCTCCTTCAGGGCCTGCTGAAGAGCCTCGTTCCTGGCATTGTGGTCCACCTTCCCATCTTCTCCCAGCCCCTTCTCCAGGTTCTTCTCGTTCATTTTCTGCACTTTCCTCTGAGCCACTAGCAAAGCTTGCTTCTCCGCTTGTTGGTGCTTGTGGGACTGCAGATGGTTCTGGTAGGCGTTAGCAGTGGAGAACTTCTTGTTGCATGTGGCACAGCCTTCGCTAACCGCTGCGCCGTTCACCTGCTGTTCGGCGGCGGCCCGTTGGGCCAAAACACGCTCCTGGAAGTTCTCTGCGGTGACAGGTGGCATTTCCGCCACTTTGCGTTTGAGGTTGTAGCGGTGCCAGTCTGTTTTGTAGTGGGCACGCTGCACCTCACCATCTGAAAACGCCACGCGGCAGCTGATGCAGGTGTAGGAGGACATGGCTGTAGGGAACAACATGATTATGAGAACCACATGGTCAAATGGATAGGGGCCGATATTAGCAACAACACAAAAAAATACCATAGAATTGTATAAAGGCCAAGAGAGATTCATTTTTGGTGTGAAAATGTTTTTTTTACCCTAGCACTTGAGAAATTGGAAACGCACCATTTATTAATTAGGATATGTTTGTCAAAGATCACACATGAAAGGTCTTTAGGTTCATGAGATCAAGTAGGCACTTTGGTTGAGTGCTAGTCTTCCAGTTGGATCTACACCTTCTTAAATGATTTGTTATGGCCCTGCCACTCCAATGCCAGGCAAATGACTGTCACCACAATATTCCAAGTAGGATAAACATAGTTAGAGCTAATAGACACAAACAATATTTTTAATCACAACGGCCTTACTGACACATGTTAATTATTTTATTTCTGGTTGTTTTTAGATATTATACATACTTTCCAAATATTGTTGCTATTAAGTGCTTAAGGACATTCATCAAGTAGGCCTATAGCTTTCTTCTGGTGGTTTGGTCTTTTCATTTACCTCAGTGTTACCTGAACGAAAGACAAATCAAATCATAAATGTATTACATTACATGAGAATTTGCTTGTTTACAACTGTCTGTGGGTGAATGTGACTTAGCAAGCTACCTAGTTAGTTATTTAGACTAGGTTAGATGCGTGGGTCGCCAGCATACAGTGTGGTGTACATGTTGCAAGACAGCTAAGTATATTATGGGAATAGAGGGCTATATTTGGCACATTGTGGACTAAGTTAGCTATGCGTATTAAACAATCATGAGGCAGAAAAGTGGTAGCTACAAAATTTGCCATTCTGTATCTCCTCAAATAGCCTAACCGTTAGCTACCAAGCTCGCTCTAGCTAACTTCAGCGCATCAGCCTGGTGGTAGTGGCACTGGTGGTGGTAAGCAAACGAATGACAGCAAGAAGCTAGCTATGTGATAAACGTTGCGCTGCCTTGTTACTTCTCAAATTTAGCTAGCTAGCTATCAAAGTGCGCATCAAAAATGAGTTAACTCACCAGCCCAAACCCTGTTTCACAAATTATTTGCAAACACAGGCTGGTTTTACACGAGGTTTAGTTCTTGGGTTATCGCTCCTTCTTTCTTGAAGTTTCAGGGCAGTACGTTAGTTGAAATGCGCATTACCGCCACCTACTGAATTGGGGGTCCTTGACATCAGAGATCTAGCCCACACCACTGGATTTTCTGTCATAATTTTGAAATTTAAATAAACAAAGATGGAAATGTTATAATGAGTGTGTTGTTAATTTAGCAGATTAATAATGGATTATAAATTATTATTAAATTATTTTTGTCATTGAGGTGATATATTAAATATCTGGGAGCACTCATTTTGTATAGTTGTAGTTTCTGGCCCATTGATCACAGCCCCTGTGCTAAAACCAATTTAAAAATTGCTAAACAAATTATATAAAGCTCAAGATATACTGAACAGTAGTACTGTTGGAATTCAAATAATTATTAGAATTACTTGTAATAATAATGTTCTTGGTACATAAATAAAGATCATTATCATTTCGTTTCCTCATAATATGATTTCTTGCAATTTAAATTGTATGATTTATTATTATTATGTATTTTTATTTTGAATACAGTGTTATGATGGGATGTTGGTCTGATGCGTTTACATTCTAAATGTCAAACAAACGCCACCCTGTGGTTTTATGTGGTGTAGACAGATAACTTGCAACTCTTCTCTCCTGCACAGGCGCACACTCATACTTCTCAACCTCAAATGGATGGATGTGGTGTTAACAAGTGATGTGTTTTTTCAGATTACAACACTGGGTTGTGTGTCTTGAATAAAGAGTCAAGAACGACATTGTATGATAAGGAATTTATTTGATTTTACTGTTGCCGTTAAAGTCAAATGTCACAGGCACAACAATGTTATAGGCTCCCATGACTCTTTCAGAGATTTTACACAATTCAGGATTCATAACAAGATGCAGATCCAAAAATCAATGGCTACTGGTGACCATGGCAACAAATTCCCTCCAACACAACAGTGCATCAATCCTACATGAGAAGACCCAGCACCAGCCTCAGACTCACAGTCTACCTTCTACAAAGTTTATTGTTGACATCTCTCTGGACTGAAGTGAGTTCACATACAATTTTTAGCATACATTCATAACATACCAGATTGTTCTACATTTTAGCTATATTATTGTTGACCAGACAAGTAGGTATACTCTGCATAGTGCACACTTACATGAAACCCTCTGACACATTGCATAAACTTACGAATAATAATAATCTGCGTAATAATCAATAATCATCTTAAAGGGACAGTTCACCCAAAACGGTTATTCAAGCTAATTCAATTACCTTAATTTGTGCAGTTTCATGTAGAAACTATTTGATTTCTACTTAATTTACTGCATGAAACTGATCACCCAAAGCCTGTGTATTATCTTGAGAAACCAGAAAAATAGATTTCTGTTGAGTTAAAAAACATCTCCATAACAACTCACAACTCATGTATCCATCTAAATGGATACATAGCACTACAAGTAAGAAGAAAAATACGTATCATACATTTTTGGGTGAACTGTGATTTTTCATTCATTGGTGTAATCTAACAATGAGCAGATTGTGAAGACAGCCATTTAATTGATAATTCAACTGTTAAATTGTGAATTAAATGAATCTTATGAAAAACGTATTACACTCCATCCGTGAAGATCTCATTGTTGTACCACCTTTTCTACCACCTTTTTTATTATTATTTTGCATCATATGAGTGACTTATTCTTCTTAATTTGTGTAAAGAAAATAGAAAAAAAAAGAAATGATAGTACTGAAGTGAATTGAAATACCCAGATTTTGAGGGTTAATATGACACTCTTTGACTTTCATCACAAAGCTTTTTAACGTAAGGTTTCGTGCCAGTAAAAAAGTATTACATTAGTAATGAATGTCAGTCTTTTTAATAACAGTATATCACTAATGCAATGCAATAATACTTTTTATTACAACTACATCACACCTTTATTTACATTTAGTCATTTATTTTAGCAGACGCTCTTATCCAGAGCGACTTACAGTAAGTACAGGGACATTCCCCCCGAGGCAAGTAGGGTGAAGTGCCTTGCCCAAGGACACAATGTCATTTGGCACGGCAGGGGAATCGAACTGGAAACCTTCTGATTACTAGCCCAATTCCCTCACCGCTCAGCCACCTGACTCCCATTTACATGTTAATATGTAAAATTTCTGCCAAATGGTTGTAACCCCTGATAATCATTAGGTGGGGATAGGACACACCTAGTCATTATTGTAAGGACATGAATTCAGATTTATTGAAATACTTGATATTCAATTGGTATTGTATTGTCTTATAATATTCCATATCTTAAAGCATTTCAATCTATTGACTTCACCGTGCATTGACTAGAATTAAGTCTGACATTTCTAGATTTTTACATGATGTTTTAATGATTTGGTTGACTGGATTTAGTAAGAGCCACAGTTTCACCAACAAGTTTACAATGAGTTTCTGTTTACTGGGATTACTGGTATTAAAACAGGGTTAAAGTCTAGATTGTTGCAAGGCTGAAATAAAAGCCTTTTTGTTGCAAAGCAAAATGTATGTCCCTTAGGATAGACTGTATTTCTCTGAACTATCAGTAGTTTATTCCCCCTGAACAAACCCATTCCAAAACAAAACAAATTGCTCCTAGAATGTTGTAGTTCTGAACTTTTTGAAAATAATATATAGATTTAAAGCTTTTCATTAACCTAATAACCTCTGTGCCATTATTATTATTATTATTATTTATACAGAAATCAAATGCAATAATACACATATCTGTTTATTCGAGCAGATACATTTAGGTTATTATTTCATGTTCTCAAGTATCTAGTTGTTTATTAACAATTAAGGTGCAAATTCAAATAGAATATTTATTAACACCGTGAAGGATACTGTTATAACAAATACAAAAAGCCATCCCACTGAATAGCTGAAAGAAAACAATAAAATGTGTTAAAGAGATGGAAACATCTTTAACATTTAGCTTGGTTTAACTAACATCTAGAAGCTGAATTTGTTTTATTTGTTTTCTGAATTATGTCTCAAGCAACCAATATTAAGGATTTGGATAGTTAACTATGTTCTTTCATTCAAGTCAGCTTTTTAATCAAACATACGGTATTAGCCTAACAAACTTTCTGGTTAGCTGGCTTGAATGTTTGAAATGTAGTTGGCCTACAAAACGTGTCATGTTGTTTGCTAAAGTTCAAGACAATTAAGACAAAACTTAACTTGTTGTCCAATATCAGTGCACAATCAATTAATCTGTGAATAACCCAGCTGTGGCAGCTGCAAGCCAATTTGAAACAACTACTATAACAATGGATCAAATTAAACCAATTTTAGTTCTTGATTTAGTTGACCATGCTGGTCCAAAAGGAAAGGCCAGCTAGGAATTTTACCTATTTTCAAGTTTATCAGATGATTTCTAGATCAAGATCACACTAAACGCTGAACATGTTGAACTATCCCTTTAATAACAACAGAAGAATCACTATGGTACATGTCACAATTTCAAAGTGGGTTTATTGTGAACAGCAGTTGTGTGTTATAAGAGGTATTTTTGCCAGTAACAATCTTATGTCAGCATTCATGTCAATGCACTATAAGTAAAACATTACCTCTAAAATGTTCTAAACGGAGATATCCATGCATAATATTGCTTGTCTGCATGTCATAACAAAAGATCAAGTCCATCAACTATGTATGTCTTTCATGAAAAAATATACAAAATTAGAAAAAAAGGATACAAAATATGTTGACTTTAACTATTATGTCTAATCCATTGTTGCATGTTCCGGTTAACTATTGCCTAGTACTGCCTGACTTAAATGTGCATGAAACTAATATTACACATAGACATACAGTACAATAAGCTACACTGAAAGCACAGGTGATTGTCATGTTGTCTTTGGGTCTGGTCAAATAAGGCTGTAGAATTATGACAGATTAGTGAATGGGACAATTCTGAAGAAAACAAAAATACTTTGGCAGCAAAATCTGGAAGACCCACTTAGTTCCTGCCCACATAACACTACAGGCCTAAACATGGCCTTACCATGCAACCACAGCGCATAAGTCTGACCACCATCCCACGTTAATGATTCTCATACAGATGGATCATTTTCTATACATTATATGTAGAAGGAGTGTTCCTACAGCAGTTCAACTTGAAAAGGTTATCTGGAAATACCGTCATATTTTTCCCCAAACCCTACAGTCCTCAATAAGTATGGCCAATGACAACCCCTCCGGTTCCTCCAATCAACGGCGCCCAAGGAGCTTTGAGAAGAATCCCCCAGATGAGGTTGGCTTGCTAGGTTTGGGATTGACTTCAACTTTGGTCTGGCTTTTCTGCCCTAGACCCAACTCCCCTTCCAGTTGCTCCAGCTCTGACTGGTCAAGCAGCTCAAAGTCCTCTACTTCACTCTCTGAGTCCTCTGCCAGGTCTAGTGGTGCCAAGGTCACAGGGTTAGGCATTCTCTGCCGCACTGGCTCCACAGCAGTTACACCCATGGCAGCCTCTATTCTCTCCTGGATTGCGGCAGTAACAGCAGCAGTGATGGCATCGCTGGCCATTTTGTTAACAAGTTTCAACGCTTGGGTCGAAGCATCAACTGGCTGCACCAGCATTTCCCCTTTGGAACTGACTGGATACTGAGGATGTGGGGGAGGGGTGGGGAGACCAATGCTGAGATCATCATCATCTTCACCATTTGTCCCCATGCCATTGTCAAGAGAGGGGAATTCTGGGAGGCCTCCAATAAACACTTCTTCCCGGTCAAGGTCTGCACATGTGGTGAAAAATGAGAGAATTTCCTTTTTATCTATTGAGTTAATGATATATGTGAGATAACTTTTGACATCTTCTATGAAAAAACAGAAACACTTTAAAGTGTTCTCTTTTACAATGAATCTTTAGTACTTATGACACTTCTTGTGTGTATGTGAGGTGAGGTAGCAAATTACCCTCTGAGTTTTCTGTCTGGGGTGTGTGTCCTTCTGACAGATTGAAAGTTCCATTCTCCGTCCATGTGATGTCTGACACATCTGTGTCCGATACTGACATCTCCTTACACACAGTAGAATCCATCTTTTGGAAATAAAAGGATAAACAGGAAGGTGGAAGGTGTACAATAAGTTAAATAATTAAAAAAACTAACATAAAAAAAATGTACTCTTGGAAAGTCAGTGTTCCTGTTAAAATGAATACATTATTAAGCCATTTAATGACTTACTAAACTTTCGCACAAAAATAACAGTTCTCCCTCTCCATTAAACATTGCGTCCTGGATAATTTAACAGTACATCTTATCAGCAGTAATCCACTTTTTGTGGATAGCGACCATTATAACCACCCAGAGCCTGCGCAAACTCTACATGCATTTCTTGTCTCTTTTTGTGGCATTCTCTTTTTTGTTGTTTTGTTTTGGTTAGGAACGATGCTTGGTTAAAATCAATTTGGTGATGATGTGGGTCCTCAAAAAACTGGCAGAACATGATGACCTGCGTGAAGAACATCTCACAAAATCACTACAAACTAAATTTGTAACATAATCAGCGTTTAAGGGGAAAACTGATCATTTTTACAAACATCCTAACAATCTTGCCTGAGCAAGAATGCAGATGCAGGTCATGAGCTTTGAATTTCAAGCAAAGGGCCAATCAACTTAATTAGATTCAAACTAACCTTGGGGAACAGGGAGGAGAGGTCAGCCTCAATGTTCTCTCTCTCAGTTTGGGCCTCAAGAAGTCTCTTTTCTAGAATGTAAAACAGAATCAAGTTACTTGCAAATAGCCTGTGTCATAGCCATACATGTAGATGACCATGCACTGAACCATGCAGGGAGCACGTAAGATCAGTTGTGCATCAGTTGTAGTGTAGCTATGGCTCTGAATACCTTTCTACACATATTTATAGACTGGATTAGGTTAGGTTTGATGCATGTGTTTGTACATGGTGTCTGTATACAATTGACTACACCACCAATTAATGACAGCCCTGAATGTGATTGTTTATGTATGTTTGATACTTGTACAGTTGTGTGTATGTTTATCTTAGATTGGAAACAGATATCCTTTTGTATTATTTAATGGTGAAATACTCCAAAAGTACATCAGATCATGTTACTTAAATAGAGTTGGCCAACAGATGTTATTGATGACAACATTTAGTGTATAATCAGAAATCTGTAATGAATTGATTTCACATGCCAGGCCTCCAATGGTAAAACCCATGCAAGTAGTGTTTAGATGTTTGTAGCCAGCCACTATGTAGTTAGTTACCATGATTCACTTTGATTTTCTGAAGTAACTCGCCGACGCCGAAGTCCAGCTTCTGCAGAACTGGCTCCAGCCACAACCCAAACTCATGCGATGACATCAGAGGCCACAGGAAAATGGCAAGTACTGAGGAGCAGAATTGGGGAAAGGAAGAAAGATGAAAGAAGGCGGTGGTAATAACTGAACTGACTCATTGTTGCCCATTAACATGTGTGTGCCAGTGTGTTCCTGTATTGTGTCTTGCTAAGTGATGGGCAACAAGTGCAACCGGAGGCTACGAGAGAATTATTTAGGGATAAGCATTCCCAGGAACCCACAATCATGTGACTCCTGGGAAATTCTGACTCTGGAACCTTAGTCTTTTGTGTTCGGCAGGAACACTCTGATGGCAGCATTGTGACTACGCAACACTATAGCCAAGCATTCATAATACAATCTATGACAAAGACTGACTAATAGAAGTGTGCTAACACCGCATTATCATCAATATTTTGTGAAATTAGTTTTGAGTAATTACTGCACCAGCAGTAGGCTTACAGTCTGGTTTGCCGATCATTGCATTAACTTGCTATCTTTTGTGTAGATTGCCAAGCTATTGTTTTGGTTAGTGGTCACATGCTTGTAATTCAGATGACCCAAATCAGCTCCACACCTGGGTTGGCTGTGAAGGGGCTTTAAGAGAGGTAGTGTAAACCCGCTTCATTTCATGTGTCAAAATCAAATAAGCAAATAAAAGAGAAACTCACCTAAACCATATGAGATGATTACCCCTGGAATGTAACGTCCTAAGACAGCCAAGAAGGTGCATAAACTGCAAACCAGCAAGCAAAACTAAAATGGAGAACACACAAAATAACTTATTAACATTATTAACATTAACATTTGAGCACAAATCACAAAAATAAAGTGAAACATTAAATCCTTCTTTAACTTGTAAAAGCCATTAATTCAAATAATATGGTTACCTGTCCATTTAAATAGGTAACCATATAAAAACACGATTTAGCATGATTACCCAAAAGTTATCATTGTTGTATTACCTTTCCTGGGTTCTGCTGCTTGAAAGAGGATGTCTCCTGTATAAAGAGCTTGAGGCTCATCCAGGAGTCGGTGAACTGAGTCCCAGCCCTGCTGTCCTGTCCAGAGTCAACTATCTCCCAGCTGGAAAACGGAGGCAGAAAGTGAACAGTTGATACAGTTCAAACATTTCTATCAAAATGAGGTTGTGGAATAATTAATGAGAGTACTATGAATTCCTTCTGCCACTGCCACTCCCTCACTGTACAATCCCTAAGACCTTTCAGTTCCCTGAAATGTTGCCCCAAACAGTGCTGAAACATCTGGGCCCAATCATTTATCGTTCAGCAGCATGATAACGCAAAAAAAATCTATGTAAATATTCAAGGAATCTACAATTAATTTGATGAACCTTTGCTTTCATTCTGACTTCCAAATGAAAAATGGATACCATGGGCATAACATAACTGGTAGTAAACTGATTTTACCCCATTAACACCAATGCCATATCCTTAAACACCTACCATGTTGACAGATGAGCTTAGGAAGCACAATCTGGCTTTAAACAACACTCATCCGTTTAATTGCCTTTTTCAAAGGACATGCAAGTAGGTCAAACTTTATGAGGTGCTTGAAACTAAATCTCATGTGACCTTGCAAGGGCTGACAACTGTATTGCACTGTATTTGTGTTGAGCCCATTCCAATAAATAGAGAGGAGGGGGGTTAAGTTGGGATCAAAGTCTAAAGTACCCAGAATGCATTTTCTTCGAGTGTGCCTTAAACATGATATACCTTTGATGAATGCCTTAGTTGCTACTCCTCAGCTTCAAGGAAAAGGTTTGGCTTTCAGTATGGGAAAATTTTGCAGGTCAGAGGCAGCTATTAACAGAAGTTGTCTCAAATGGTGGCCTTCCCCACATTGTTACCTCTCTTTGCCCCCTTCCCAAACACACAGCTGTTTGATCTAGTTTCCCTTAGACTTGCCAACTACCCATTTAGGCTTTGTTCAATTCATTCATCCCGTTTGGGGCCTCTAGACTGGAGTGTAACACTACAACAAGATACCCACTGAATCGGCTCCCCTGCCATTGCCAAACCTGGGCCAATATTCCTCCGTCACCCCCCACGTGACAAAATATCAGCTTGCCATTCCCTTCTCATATTACAGGCAAAACCTTTCCTTGGAGATGGGAAACGTGTTGGTTGGCGTGTGACACTGTGCCTGTGAGCCAATCGACTCGGATGAGTGTTTCTTCATTCCTTGTTGACTATGCCATGCTGCTCCATTGGAAAGCATCAAGAGTTCCAAATTGAGACTAACGCAACTGAGACATGTCTGCCATTGATTAATAAGGCAGTACTTTTATATGAGGTCTGGTAAACCCCTGGCAAAAGTTCTACTGCCAGCAATCTCCTTGGGTGACAACTTTACATAAGGGAAAACAAAAAACAAAACATATTGGAATTTGAAAGTTACAGGGAAAGGGTCTTCAATCAACAGTAAATCCAAAGGGCCAAAATAGGGTGACAGATCAAGTTTTGCTGCTCTTCAGAATAGCCTCCAGGAATACGGGTATCAAAGAAACCAATACTTTTCCTTGTACGCCAATTTGGTTCATAGGACAGTGCTAAGTGTAAACCCATTGGCAAAAGTTCTGGTTCTAGGTACATACAATGAGGGAAAGCAAGTAACATTGCCCTTAAGAAATATCGGCATGGGATGGGTTTCCATCTAGGGATAAAATCCAAGAGGTAACATCTGACTCCATTTCGCTTGACAGACATTGGATCACACCGGTTTTGTCACATGATCACTCAGACCCTTTGAAGTTACCTTGTGACTGTCATGCCATCACACATTACAGTCTTACTTACACTGCTTGTATATTGGATCTGATACCTACACTGAGTATACACATTTCATATCCAATATTCATCTCTAGCTCAAACCTGATCCTGACACCTGTTTTTCTTACTTTCTGGCCACATTCAGCTACCTCCCTAAATCTACTAAAGATACAGGAACCAGGCCTTATTCATAACAGAACCAAGCTGCTATTTGTTGGTTATTCACACTTCTTAAAAGCAAGGCAAGAGATTGCTTCAATGACAACAACCATACTAAAGACTAGGACAGCTGGACACACAAAGCAGCTGTATGGGAGACATGGCATTTCTAATTGGTAATCTCTACAACAACATAGGGAGATACATGTTTGAGCCTTTAACCAGGTCAGTGACAACGTATTTATAAATAGGCAAACAATGTGTGGGATGGCATCAAAAACATCCAGGTAATTTAAATACTCTTAAAACAAAGGGAGTAAATATGTGTTGCTGCTCCAAGTGTACAATCGAAACTATTGAGTTTAAAGCATAATAATATGTTCTGTATATGTGCAAGGTGCCACACCGAGCCCCAGTCTAGACTATAAACAGTGACTTCCATTACAAACCAGCTTCCAAGCATGTCTTTCCCGCAGTACACAGTTAAACCTTACAGCTTTTTTTAGCTTTTGTTACAAAGCCTGTTCTGCTCAAATTATAGGTCTGTTGAATGATTATATAACAAAATGGAAGATCTTCATAGTTACATGAAAAAACATGGACTGGAAACTAGAAACTAGAAACAAAAAACATATACAACCAATAAAGTAAAGATAATTTCAACAAAAGTTTTTTTGGCATTAAGTCATTCTAAGGGAACCATCTAATGACTGCCACAAACACAGACACTTTAGTACCTCAGTCCTGCTCCACGGTCTTCAGGCGACATCTTGGTTTGTTCAGTTGGTTCTGTCAGTTCAGTTCTAGCACTACAGTATTATATGATTTTAGATGAGGACTTAATCTTTCACAGAAAAGCTATAATGCCAAATCTTGCGTTGAGATACAAACTCAGCAGAGACCAGTGTGTGTTTATCTTCCATGAGGCCTGAGCTTGGCTATTTCAACCAGGCCCATCTAAAAATAACCAGGTCATGAAGCATTCCATCAGGCAACTATAGAGGGGACAGAGGCGGGGGTGGAGGGGGCTAAGGAGTGGTGAGGAGTGGGAGGGGGCTAGGTGGTGGTGGAGGTGGGGACATGTCAATACAACAGATGTAGGAACACCCTTCTGGTGTCAGCCCTCACACCTTCTGACTCCCACCCCCAACCCTCTCACACACACACACACTTTGACAGTATTGTTGATATTTCATTACTACACAGTAACCAGGGGGTGTTCCTAAGGTTGGATCTCTTACGTGTGTGAGTGTCAAAAAACAAGTACATATTACTGTTATCTTTACTGTGTGATGACATATTACACGAATTCTATGATACTTTTTTCTCAGAAGTTGCCTAATTGTTAGAGCTCTTGTGCTAGAAAGAGTGTGGTTGCCAGGCTTAAATTAGCCTTTTTATGTATACTAAAATATATTAAAATCTCTTTTTATATATATTCAATTCATCAAACATGTATTCCAATTAGTTAGTTAAAAACAAGAAAACAACCATTTTGAAGTAGATAAATGAGAAAAAAGGTTTAGGTGTTATAAATCAACAGCAGTAGTCAAAGTCAATCACCTCATTTTTATTTTAAGACAAATGACATAACAATCAGTTGACTGTGACGAAGAAGTCACATAACTAGTTTATTGGTGTGCAAACTGAAGAAGCATCTCTGTTGCCCATTTTAGTAGCACCTCGTCCAATGAGAAGTTTTCTTCATAAGCACACCCCTGTTTCTCTGTGTCAAGTAATCTGATTGGTTCTTGCCAGCATGTCTGAGATTGTGAGTAACTGTAAGGTTTGCTGGTTTGGGATCAGTTCCGGAACCATAGAAATGCTGTGTCATCCTATCTATTACACACACACTTCCCCACACAGGACTCATAAACAAACATTAAACATCCTGTTTCACAACCCCATAGCATAACGTCTCTGTTGTCGTGAAAACAAACAACACGTGTGTCCTTTCTAGAACGCCAACCAGTAATAATAATATGACTCATTTTTCTTGATACCAAATAGATACCATGTCTTTCAGGATTGTATCTCTCGTCTATTATCATTGTCTCTGCTGTGTGGACGCCACCTCAGGTCATTTCTAGGTTGCTAGAAAAGTTTTGCAAATGTTAGCTCTCTAAGGTTCATAACAGCATGTTTGCTCCATAAGCTTCAATTACAGTGTGGCATACATAATATTCCACAAACGTTCTAATAGAGCTAGGTATCTGTAACTATACATGAATGTATTTTGAAGTAGCTAGATTTCTTGTTGTCAAATCAATACAGCGAATTCTGAGACATGTTTTAAATTAAGTATAGTCTCATCCTTAACTTACATTTTTGAATAAGATTGATCACACTTTATTCATGCCAGTTAGTCTCACTGAGATTGTCGAGAGGGATAAAAGTTCATTAGAAAGACATAACCAATCCATCCAACTCAGAAATAACATACCTCCGAATCACAAGACTACTGGACATGATTACAAGACCACTAATGACAACTTAAATAAACGGAAATAGAAAAAGGTGCCTTAGTATTTAGCATGTTGCTCTGAGCATCATTGTAGCACTAAAGTCCTGTGTCGAGAGATAAAGAACTATACTGTAAACATCTGGGATCAGACTAGCAAGTAAAACATACAGAGTATGCTTTAATATAGTCGATAAAGTTTGGCAAACCTCTAACAGAGCTAACTCGAACAACCAGTTCACCAATGTGTATAGACAAAGATGTGTTAGTAGTTGATTTACAAAGGGAAAGCTGATCCCAGGCCAGTCTGTTTTGGATCCTCCTCGTCCCCTTGTCGGCTCAGACACCCAGCTGTCACCACACATTCTGGGTCGGCTAATCTCCCTTGCAAGCCCATGCCAGACCTGGAGTCAGCCTCACAATTACCCACAAGACACTCCTGACAGACAACAGCAGATGACAACAACACAATCCCTCTCCCTGTCTCCACCCCAGAAACCAAATGGAAGGGAGAGTCACAGAGATGTAAGCCCAGAGGGCAGCGATCATCAGAGATACAGACATTCTGGACTACAGACGAGGCAATGCATTGCGATTATTGCTGTTATATTGAATCTGTTACAGTTGGTGAGAATTGGCTTCAACTCCAAATTCACAAAGCGTTAATTGGGATTGGGTCCTGATCCCATTACTTTCACTGAAATCATATTTGATTCTATATCACAATACTCATAGTAACATAATAAAACAAATGATAACTAATCTCATGAGTGATGTGCCACCGTGACCGACCTTGTCCTAGTTTAGTACATATTTTATACTAATCTCAGTTTGCTTAAGTTAGACAATGCTTTTGAACCGCATCCAGTTTGGCACAAACATTATGCCAGCTGTGGCATTTTGCCTATAGGGTTGAATGTAGGCTGGAACTTCTTAGTAGACTACACATACAGTATATTAGTATTCATGTTATTTAATTACAATATTAACTATTATTGGTTATGGTTAACTAATGTTGGATTAATATTTGATGGTATAAGAGTGCCTAAGTACGAAGGATGAATGGGCCACGTTGTTTTTTTATTTTTATGGATGTAATAGTTGTCTAATTACATGACAGTTTCATGACATAGTGGAATGGATCATGCATTAATGAAGAATCTGACAGATCCAGACATGGATCTGTCAGTCTGTAGATGGTGAAATGCTAAATGAAAGATGATCAGCTGTCCATTGGGGCACTGGTCAATGCTATTCTCTGTTGAACGACAGTCTTTCCAAGCTTGCTTGAAATGAACTTGCTTAATAACTTTAGCTTGTGTTTCCTATGTAAGGTTTTATTTAAATGTCGTTTAACCTATTTATATATTTCTCAATATTCTGCTTCGAGAAATATATAAATAGGTTAAACGACATTTAAATAAAACCTATATATATTTCTCAATATTCTGCTTCCCCCTCCCTGAGTCACCACCTTACCGCGGTGGAGGGGTTTGCGTGTCCTAGTGATCCTGGAAGCTATGTTGTCGGGGGCTTTATGCCCCTGGTAGGGTCACCCAAAGCAAACAGGTTCCAGGCGAAGGACCAGACAAAGTGTGGCTCAAAAACCTACCATGAAGAAAACAAACAATGGTTCTCAATTGCCCCTGCCCGGAAGCGGGTCACCGGGGCCCCCCCCCTGGAGCCAGGCGGGGGTGGGGCTCGATGGCGAGCGCCTGGTGGCCGGGCCTTTTCCCATGGGGCCAGCCCGAAGAGACAACGTGGGACCCCCTTCCAGTGGGCTCACCATCCGCAGGAGGGGTCATGGGGGTCGGGTGCAGTGTGAGACGGGCAGCGGCCGAAGGCGGGGGCCTTGGCGGTCCGATCCTCGGCTGCAGAAGCTAGCTCTAGGGACGTGGAACGTCACCTCGCTGGCGGGAAAGGAGCCAGAGCTGGTGCGCGAGGTAGAGAAGTTCCGGCTAGATATAGTCGGCCTCGCCTCAACGCACAGCATCGGCTCCGGAACCAGTCTCCTTGAGAGGGGCTGGACTCTCTTCTACTCTGGAGTTGCCCTCGGTGAGAGGCGTCGAGCTGGGGTGGGAATACTTGTTACCCCTCGGTTCGGCGCCTGTACGTTGGGGTTCACCCCGGTGGACGAGAGGGTAGCCTCCCTCCGCCTTCGGGTGGGGGGACGGGTCCTCACTGTTGTTTGTGCTTAAGCACCAAACGGCAGCGCAGAGTACCCACCCTTTTTGGAGTCTCTGGGAGGGGTGCTGGAAAGCGCTCCTCCCGGAGATGCCCTCGTCCTCCTGGGGGACTTCAATGCTCATGTGGGCAATGACAGTAAGACCTGGAGGGGCGTGATTGGGAGGAACGGCCCCCCCGATCTGAACCCGAGCGGTGTTTTGTTGTTGGACTTCTGTGCTAGACACGGCTTGTCCATAACGAACACCATGTTCAAGCATAAGGGTGTCCATATGTGCACTTGGCACCAGGACACCCGAGGTCTCAGTTCGATGATAGACTTTGTAGTTGTGTCGTCGGATCTGAGGCCGAATGTCTTGGACACTCGGGTGAGGAGAGGGGCGGAGCTGTCAACTGATCACCCCCTGGTGGTGAGTTGGCTACGATGGTGGGGGAAGACACCGGTCAGGCCTGGCAGGCCCAAACGTAATGTGAGGGTCTGCTGGGAACGGCTGGCAGAATCCCCTGTCAGAAGGAGCTTCAACTCCCACCTCCGGGAAAGCTTCGATCATGTCTCGGGGGGGGCCGGGGACATTGAGTCCGAATGGGCCATGTTCCGGGCCTCCATTGTGGAGGCGGCTGACCGGAGCTGAGGACGCAAGGTGCATGTCGCGGCGGTAACCCTCGGACCCGGTGGTGGACGCCGGAGGTGAGGGAAGCCATCAAGCTGAAGAAGGAGGCCTATCGGATTTTATTGGCTGGTAGGACTCCAGAGGCAGCTGATGTGTACCGGCAGGCCAAGCGGAAAACCCGGGCGTGGGAGGAGTTCGGCGAGGCCATGGAGAATGACTTCCGAACGGCTTCGAAAAGGTTCTGGACCACCATCCGGCGACTCAGGAGGGGGAAGCAGTGCACTGTCATCGCTGTATATGGTGGGGATGATGCGCTGCTGACCTCGATGGGGGACGTCTTGGACCGGTGGAAGGAATACTTTGAAGACCTCCTTAATCCCACCAACACGCTTTCCGACGTGGAGGCAGAGTCTGGGGACATTGGGGGGGGCCCTTCTATCTCTGGGGCTGAGGTCGCCGAGGTGGTTGAAAAGCTCCACGGTGGCAGGGCCCCTGGGGTGGATGAGGTCCACCCGGAGTTCCTTAACGCTCTGGATGTTGTAGGGCTGTCTTGGTTGACACGACTCTGCAACATCGCGTGGACATCAGGGACAGTGCCTCTGGACTGGCAGACCGGGGTGGTGGTTCCCCTCTTTAAAAAGGGGGACCGGAGGGTGTGCTCCAACTTTAGGGGGATCACACTCCTCAGCCTCCCTGGGAAAGTCTATTCAGGGGTTCTGGAGAGGAGGGTCCGTCGGATTGTCGAACCTTGGATTCAGGAGGAGCAATGTGGTTTTCGTCCTGGCCGTGGAACTGTGGACCAGCTCTACACCCTCGGCAGGGTCCTGGAGGGTGCATGGGAGTTCGCCCAACCAGTCTACACATGTTTTGTGGATTTGGAAAAGGCGTTCGACCGTGTCCCTCGGGGGCTCATGTGGGGGGTGCTCCGGGAGTACGGGGTACCAGATTTCCTGATCGGGGCTGTTCGGTCCCTGTACGACCGGTGCCAGAGTTTGGTCCGCATTGCCGGCAGTAAGTCGAACCTGTTCCCGGTGAGGGTTGGACTCCGCCAGGGCTGCCCTTTGTCACCGATTCTGTTCATAACTTATATGGACAGAATTTCTAGGCGCAGCCAGGGCGTTGAGGGGGTCCGGTTTGGTGACCTCAGGATCGGGTCGCTGCTTTTTCCGGATGATGTGGTCCTGATGGCTTCATCGGGCCGTGACCTTCAGCTCTCACTGGAGAGGTTCGCAACCGAATGCGAAGCGGCTGGGATGGGAATCAGCACCTCCAAAGCTGAGGCCATGGTTATCGACCGGAAAAGGGTGGAGTGCAATCTCCGGGTCGGGGAGGAGATCTTGACCCAAGTGGAGGAGTTCAAGTATCTCGGGGTCTTGTTCATGAGTGAGGGAAGAATGGAGCGTGAGATCGACAGGCGGATCAGTGCGGCGTCCGCAGTGATGAGGGCTCTGCATCGGTCCGTCGTGGTGAAGAAGGAGCTGAGTCGAAAGGCGAAGCTCTCTATTTACCAGTGGATCTACGTTCCTACCCTCACCTATGGTCACGAACTGTGGGTAGTGACCGAAAGAACGAGATCGCGAATACAAGCGGCCAAAATGAGTTTTCTCCGCAGGGTGTCCGGGCTCACCTTAGAGATAGGGTGAGAAGCTCGGTCATCCGGGAGGGGCTCAGAGTAGAACCGCTGCTCCTCCGCGTCGAGAGGAGCCAGCTGAGGTGGCTCGGGCATCTGATCAGGATGCCTCCTGGACGCCTCCCTGGTGAGGTGTTCTGGGCACGTCCCACTGGGAAGAGGCCCCGGGGAAGACCCAGGAAACGCTGGAGGGACTATGTCTCTCGGCTGGCCTGGGAACGCCTCGGGGTCTCCCAGGAAGAGTTGGTGGAAGTGGCCGGGGAGAGGGAAGTCTGGGCCTCCCTGCTTAGGTTGCTGCCCCAGCGACCCGACCCCCGGAAAAGCGGCAGATGATGGATGGATGGATATTCTACTTCTATATATAAATACAGTATATACAGTAAACTGTAAATTACAATGCTCTGCCTAGCATACCAACACCCAAATGTTGGATTATTGGCTCTCTGATTGGATTAGTACAGCGTATGTCATCAATCAACCCCATGTTGTGGTCATGTGATCTCACATGGTGAATCCACCCCATGTTGTGGTCATGTGATCTCACATGGTGGATCTGAGATTCCTCCTCTTATTAGGCTGGTGGAATGGTGCCCCAGAAATGCCACTGGAAAGAATAAACTGACGTTGTAGAAGACATTTTGATGTGAGTTCAGGGATGCGATTTAAAACACAGGAAGTTATGACTACCATAACTTGTAATAAAAGAAATACAAACAACAGTTACATTCAAATATAAACACATGGCAAAATAATCAAATAAAAAAACAGCAGGTGCACTTTTTTCATATTGCTCATTCTCAGCGCTTGAAATCACATGACTGCTTACACAGCATGTATCGTTTTGTGCAGACTTTTTCTTCTGTATGTATATACTGTATATACATATGTAAGAAAATAAAAGATCCTAAAATAACATCTTAAATAACCTATCAAAATGTTCTATTAACATTTTTACCATGACCCAACTGTCATACCCACATTCTAAAATCTACTGCTTTCTGATGTTCTGGACTTGGTCGGTCTGTGACCTGTAGACTAAGCAGGTGTAATTACGATGTATTACTACCTAAATGGTTATACATTTCAATATTCTGTAACCTGCAGCATCTGCACTTTCATTGCAAACCAAGCTGTCAATCAAACTACACTAGATGTAAAGCAGTAGATTTGAACAGAAATTAAACTCACTGGGGGAGTCAATGAGTCACAAATAAACCATAAACAAAATCTAGGCAAGGGTAGCACAATGAAGTTGTCAATATTTAGTTACCCTTAATACTCCCATAGAGTAGAAATGTTAACGTATTTGGCCACAGCCACAGACAATCCTGGAGGAGATTGATGTGTGTTTGATACTCACATCAACAAAGACCTATTATAAATGAGCAACAGGTGATTTGCCTGGCAGCTGAACAAATAGGATAAGGTAAACACATATGCCATTAAGGCTGAAGCCATGTCATGATTTGTGACTTGTGTGAATTGTTGGCGTAAGTAAGGACATGTTACTTGATAACTGATTGCTTGACTTTAACAATGATGATGTTACCACAAGGGCTAGTATGGAGACATTTGGGGTTGCAATTAACATTGTTCAATCTGTTAAATACAAACTTGGGCCATAATTTGCTGGTGCATAGAAAGAAATACACTTTGCACATAAATTATCTCTTATAATCTTTTGGGGGGGAAATCATAAAAACATTTACATTTGATACAACTTCATAAACTGGCCTGATTTAACAAGTTGTTCTCTAGAAAACAAGAGCCATCTCTTTTCACACTTATGCACACACATGCTTACAAACATGCCCTGTCTTACCTTCCAGTCATACTATGCCATAAGTGGGCCCCTATGAAAGAAAGAAAACATTTTATTAGTCAAACTTTGGTCCACTGAGCTATCAATGAACTAAGTCGGTTAAGACAGTCATCTGACTGGTTCTGCTTGCGCCTGACCGCATATTGGCTGGAATCAGACTGATTCAACATGAAATGTGGCACTTTTGCAAACAGGAAAATGGTATATTGTCACAATGATCTTTTAATTGCTTACTAAAGAGAAAGTGACACACAGTTCTCCAATGTTGTTTTTCAAATGGTACACACCAAAACAGACTCATCGGTTTGGTTTATTTTGGTCTCGAGCCCATACATAGAGCTATATCCTAGAGTTTAATGAGTAGGCATTGATTGGATAATTCAGTAAATAAGCATGACTCAAACCAATCGTGTTACAATAGCAATGGCAGGCTTAAAGGTGATCACCCGGGAGAGATTACCTAAGTATGTGATATGGGGCGACAGCCAAATGTTTGGACAAAGGGCTTACTTCTCAAACTGGTTATTATGCTCAGATAGCTAGTACTTTATTCTGCTATTGAATAACAGGCTGTCTACTTACCAGCTGAACTAATATGTGAATACTGGGGAGTACAGTAACCAGCTGTACTGGAGCTTATTGCTTGTTGTTGATGTCCACACAAGTAATTTATACAATTTTATGAAATTTTGTATTCAGCCAGATATGGACTCACCTTTAGATCTGGAGAGAGCTACGCCTTTGACTGTCACTACTGTCACCATCAGGGCCATGAATAGGGCAAGAAGACAGTAAGCTCTGTAAGAACTTAGGGCTGCAAACCTGTAGGGTGAAAAAGTATTTG
Source organism: Osmerus eperlanus (assembly GCF_963692335.1). Lineage (NCBI taxonomy): Eukaryota > Metazoa > Chordata > Actinopteri > Osmeriformes > Osmeridae > Osmerus > Osmerus eperlanus. Next base: position 6,780,824 of record NC_085033.1, read on the forward strand.
TGTGTCACAGTGTCGTGCATGTCCTTTGGAGCATTACCCTCCTGCATACTTTGATGTATGTCATTCTTTTACATGCGCCTACGTTGTTGGATTGTGTGCACATTTTCATATTGTTTTAGGTACAGTAGTATGATAACAGTTCATCAGACACTTTTTCAGTCTGTATCAGTCTGTCTGTATTAAACTGTTTTCCTCCCAAAATAATTTCCAACACATTTCTGTCACATTTCCCTGACATTCTGTTTTCACATATTCTTGTTTACAGTTTGTGAGTAGCAGTAATCATAAACCAGCGTCTAATCTCACTCAAATCCAGGACGTCTTAAGCCTATTTGAGTGGGAACACAGGACTTCAATGTTTACATTAAAAAAAGTAATGCAGTATAGTTTCTTTGCTCTTAAGCACACACACTCACCCACATGCATGCACGCACACACACACATGCACGCACACACAGCCTAAAGCCTACCAAAATCCATAAAATGTGCATGCAATTGGTCAGATTTTCTTTAGTCATATTTGATTCTTGTGTGTCACTTACAAAATATTAGAAATTATTTATTATATTTTCAATGATGGAATTATTCGACACAATTTTTACGACACAGGTTTTTGAAAGTAAGAGGAAAATCGCTGCGTCATATCAGTCATACTCACCAAAATAAAGAATTGAGGGAAGCAAAAAGTGCCGTTGTTCTGAATGGCCTTTTCCAGTTGACAATGTTAAGGATGAAACCAGACACTGAACAACCGGCATATGGACAGTGCTTTACTGTGGCTGGCTCATCCTCTTGCCCCGCCGCCATCGCCCCACCTGAGTCACTAGACCGGACCGATGCACTTACGCCCGCCGACGGCACCGCAGTCAGAACATCATCAGTGTCGTTTTCAACCTTACTCGCCATGGAATATGAACGTACCCTTCTTGTTTGCTCCTTGTCTGCAGTCCAGCTGCTTGTTTTGTTGTTGTTGTGTCTTCGACGTCATTGACAGACTGCCGGGGTCGTGAGGGGCAATGACGTCACTGCTGTAAAGGTACAGAGACGGGAGCAGACGCCCTCGCTTTGTGGAAGCATCACCCGTTACTGTGTGTTTCAATTGAAGGTGATGCATATTATTTGCATACAATACAGTTAGGCTACATTTGGCATTCGACATCTAGTAATAACATTAGTTTTTCCCAGCTATCCAACTCTTGCTCTTCATACTATTTTGTTTAGTTCTCAATACCAGAAGTTAAAAAGTGCTGTGGCACAGTCAGACAATATAGGCTTCACGTGAGCTCTCAAATTGGATTCCTTCTGGCTCGTTCCTCGTCCATCGTTCCCCAGGAGATTCAGTATGTCCTGAGAGTGAATTAAGTACCAGTTCTCACCAGTGGGTGGCATTGCAAAATGACTTAAACTATGGATGCATTTTTGGAATTGTGTGGGTCCATCATTACCACATATCGATCGGTAATCTATTAGGCTAACTTTACTACAATGAACTAAATGTCTATCAATTCCTATTTTGAATGTTTGTATTTTCACCATTAACAGTAATAATGAATACATTATTATCTTATTATAATAATTAATAATATTATAATCAATTATTATAATCTAAAATGACAGTCTCAAGGCAATATATACCGTTGGGGCTTTTCATGATGGGCATTTTTTGAAAGACATTAAAGAGACTGAATAAGGAAGACACAATGACCCATTTTTCCCATTACACTGTGAACCCCATTGCTTTGGCCTTTAATCAAAAGCACAGTTTAGTGCCAAATTATGATCCCTAAACAATAACCTGTTCCACTTTTTAATTGCACTCTAGAAGTGCACACAGACTGCACTTTACACAAGTATTATACGCTGCCACACACAAATACACAAAAACTACTTGCATCTACTGTACAGACACACACATATACACACATACTCACTCACACTACATACACACACACACACACCATTAACAGTCCAGAAAAAAGCACGGAAATGAAATGGAGGGGAGGGGCCCACTAATTGGACTGAATTTCAGTGGGCAACAAAAGGCCAGGCTCGAAAATTCCAGCCCTGGTCTGTACAGGCTCTGCTTTGTTGTCCCATTGCCTGTATTTGTTCTCTTCTAATGCTGTGTTCACAGTTATCTGTTTTTCACCATTGGCCTCTCTCCCTCTCTCTCTGCCTCTCCCTCTCTCTCTCTCTGCCTCTCTCTCTCTGCCTCTCCCTCTCTGTCTTTCCCTCTCTCTTTAGGCCTCTCCCCTCTATCTCTGCCTCTCTCTCTCACCATGCGATTCATGAAAGGCTTTCGGCCCAGCACGAAACACTGTTTGCCCAAATGTTCCAATGCGCGCACCCCCATGGATAGAACTCACTAGGGCCCCCCTACACATACACAAATTCCCACATAACTTTCTCTGACACACAGTCACACCCGGAGGAGCCTGGACATACAGTTTGAAACTAGAACTTTCTCTGAGGTGGAATGCTCTTTTTACCTCAATCGACAGGAATCTACTGCTGCTTCCTGCTCATTATGTTTCTCAATGTTGAATTTCACGGACCTGGGATCTGGCTATCTGTTAACCAAAACGTGTAGACGAACAAGAAGACACCGACCAAGAGAGAGAAAGGATGATGGGGCAATTACGGAATACAGAGGATGGGGGTGTAGTGGAAGGGTTCAATGCAGAAGAGTTAGAGTGTAAGATCTGCTACTGTGCCTATAGCCTTGGGGGGAGGCGGCCCAAGGTACTTGAGTGTTGCCATCGTCTGTGCGCCAAGTGTCTGACCAAGATTTTAGACCTTGGTGAGTCACCCCCGAATGCTGTGGTGTGCCCATTTTGTCGCTACATCACCAGTTTGCCTGGGGAGGTGGTGAGCAGTCTACCGGATGACTGCAACCTGGTAGCAGCACTTGCCCTCCAGAACCGGAACCAGAGGAACATCCACTACCACCATGATAGCCCCACAGAGCTGCTCCTCAGCCCCAGGCAACTGAGCTCGCTGATGGGAAGCAGTCCCAGTGCATCCCCCTCCTTGTCTACCTCGACAACTTACTCTTCAATCCGTGGCTCGCCTAACTTTGTGGTCATCACCATCATGGAGCACCCTCCTCCATCACCCCAAGATCATGTACATCACCTGCCCCTCTCTCACCCCCCAGGAGTGGCCACAATCCAGGGCAGGGATTACCGTTCCGCCAGCCTGGACTCCATGGCGTCCGTCACCCAGAGGTGCACAGTGTGGAACTGCGCTGCCCTCCTGTGTCAGACCTCGGCAAGGGCGCTGGTGTGGGTCTTAGGACTGCTCTACTTCAGCTCCCTGCCAATGGGAGTCTACTTGCTCATTATGCAGAAGACAATTCTAGGGGTGCTCTTGGTTAGCCTAGTCCCCACTAGCCTTGTTTTGATCATGGTCTATGGCTTCTGCCAGTGCATTTGTCATGAGTTCTGGGACTGCATGCCCACATAGAACCATCCTTGAGTAGGTGGGCTGAAAAGAAATCACCAGATTTTTTAATATATTTTTCAAATTGAATGACATTGAAAAGGGTCACATGAGAACTGTAAAATGTTTCTTTTCTTAAGTTTTTATTCTTTAATTATAATCTCATACTTGATGAAGTTAGGAGATTGTGTGAAAACCAATTATGTTCAAGATAGTGTAACTATTGGCATTATCTACATTTCAGATCAAAGTATTATTTTTTAGACGAACAGTGGAAAGTCCTGGAGGGTGTGAATGAGTTTGTGTTGGAGTCATCTATTTGGCTAATGACTGTATAGAATAAATACAAAACATTTAGAGCAATTAACAAGAAGCTCTTATAGAGATAAACGGGTCTAGGTATTTTAATTAAATGAGCATTGAATTGTGCATGGATGAAGTAGTACTTAATCAAAATAACGTTATAAATCTGCCAACTGTGTCTACTTGTTGTGTGGCTTAGGATTTAACTACCACAACATTTTTTTGTCACAGTCCTGATAGAGCATAAGCAGGCAAATCGATGCTTTTTAATCTGGCACAATATAAAAGGGTGCTGTTCTGATAAAGTGTAATATAACCCTGCTTTGGTTTTTACTTTTAGCAGATTGCAGTATGCTCATAGTAACATATAACATTAAAAAAATTACTAACATAAATAGACTGTTAAATAGACAGATCTTCTGTTCTGAAAACTATTAACTTTTGATACACAACTCAACAATTTGAGATTCCAAACCGAGACTGGTGTCACTTTCTCATACGTGAGGCGGGTGTTCTAAAGAAGAATCCAACAAAAAAGGAATAATAAAACCTTTACCATATTGTATGAATGAGAATTTATAAGGCTTTTGTAAGGCTTTGCCAGGAATTCAAATAGCTGTTCGTTTTGCTTGCTGTGTGAACAGTTTATAGTCCTGTTAACAACATAGCTGCTATGTAATTTGAAATGATGTATGTAGTTATAATGTAGCCATGTTATTTTGTGTGTTTCAATGCCTTATTTACCGAACAAAGGAGAGATTTAAAGAAATTAGAATGCAGGCAATGAGAAGTCTTTGCTGTGGTACTGTAGTCACCTTTTTGATGAATGAAACTCTCAGGCAAAATCACATGTACAGTATGCATCCAGTACAAAAAATAAATTTACCTCATGGTCAAAATGTTCTTAATCATTCAATAGACTGCAACTTACAATTAAGAGCCCAGTAGAAATGTTGATAGAAAACATTGCTTTTGCATGAGTATTATCATGGTCAAGTAGAATATATTCTTATGGACTGCTATAAACCTTTATGATGGTAACCATCATAGCTCACACAAGTCATTTTGTCTTTTTTTTTGCACCAATGAGTTCTTGTCTGATGGACTAACATCAAATCATATCATATCCCTTTCCACATTTTTATAAACATTCCCACTTGGTGGAGTGAGGGATCAGAAAAACATGGAAGCTGTGTGGCAAATTGAAAAACCCTCATATTTCTCTCAATTGAGGAAAATTAAGGGCACAACTGAATAACACAATTTGTGTTGTATGACAATATAGGCTCCATTAAGCTGCTTTATTGGTCTTTACTATGTGACACAAACACTTTTGCAGGGAACAGCGACACAGGGAAACACACACATACACATAAAGCCAAAACAAATCTATATAATTTAAAATGAACACAATGATATATCTGAACCAAAGCCTTCAGCTCTTTTAGACATTCATCCACATTTTACAAGGATCAGAACATGCCCATTCAATACAAGTCTGAAAGTCTGAATGCACTTGTCTCACTTGTCTTCAATTTAATTGTGATACGAAGACATCTAACCTTACATGTATGCATACACCTTGTCAGTGTTGTAATAGGCTGGTGTTATAATAAGCATCGGCACTTATTTACACAATTGAGATGAGACATTGGACAGTGTGATTGGCCTGATCTTGGTGTACAATGATGATGTAGTTAGCTACTTTATAGTCCTTCTTAAGGAAGTATGACTGGACCTGCATTGAACCAATCAGAATTGAGGATTATGCTTCGACAACAAACAAAAGATCGAGTTTACCCGAGGAGATTTGTCGGTGTCCATCTAGCTAGCTAGACAGTTTGTTTCCTTTGATTATACGAGATCAGTCTGCTTATTCGAAACGTCAACTCGTCCCAAAATGCTGTACTGTAGCATTATCTAGTTAACGTATTAGCTTTTGTCGTTGAATTCGAGGTTACCCTGATTTCTGTGTCAGCTAGGCTAGCTACAAGCTAATGTCAGCCACAAAAAGCAAGCCATCATAGCCAACTAGCTCGCAAGCTACTTGTTTGTGGCTAGTGCTTTAGCCAGCTAGCAATTGAGCTAGCCGAGCTAACGTTGGCAACTAGTGAGGGGTAACTTAGCTAGCTAATTTTATAGTTAGCTTGTTGAGATTAATTGTTGTAGTGGCTGATAAGCCATTAAGATTTAGAACAGGTTAATAGCCATGTCTGGACAGTCATCGGGCTGTGGGTTTCTTATGTCGGTTGTTGTTCACGGAGACTCGACTCTGAACGAGCAGGAAAAGGAGCTCAACCAGCGACTCCGACGGCTTTATCCAGCAGTAAATGAAAATGAGACCCCACTTCCTCGATCATGGAGTCCCAAGGACAAGTTCAGTTATATTGGCCTATCACAGAACAATCTCCGAGTGCATTATAAAGGTATTAGCCACACGGTTCACGATCTATATTAACATTACAACTCTTGTCAGGTTTCAGCTATGATTCCAACTAGCTAGTCTAGCGCTAGCATCAGCTAGGCAAGCGGAGTTAGCTCTAACTACGTAGCTAGCAAGCTAAGTCAGGCTACTACGCATCCAATCAATGGCAGTTTAGCACTAGCCGATAGCTAGCATGCTCATTTTTATAACAACAACAGGAGAGGACATCTTGTAAACCAGCTGGTGAGGTGTCGTCAGCCAAAACTGAGACATCCCGTTTTCTACTAGAAATTCTAGTTCTTTGGCTGCTTCTGAGCTAGCTACTGTAGTAGTGAAGTCTTCGAATGCTAGCTCACACCACAATGAACCCATAACAAAATAGAGCTACATTATTAGGGCATAGCCATACTGGTAAAGTAGGACCACTCTTGCACAGGCATCTGTTTATCTAGCGGAACGGGTATAATCCTGCTAGTTAACTGACGGTTAGTGTTGGTGTGTCAGTATGTGCTTCTTTGACAACTGGTTGTATGTATTATCAGTTCGCCAGCTAGACAGAATTAATCCACATGGGTTGGAAACGTCACAGTTAATGTTAACTTGGTAGCTACAGTCGCTGGTTATGCCTATTTTTGGCATGGCTGTCTTGTCAATGTAAATCCTCCTGCCCAGATGAGTTATGACAAGATTGGCATCTCAACCCCCTCAACATCCAAATGCATTGGAATGATCAGAGGAGTAAACGTTACACTTAACGTTAGTAGTACTAATACTTTTGCCCTTGGTCGACTATTCTGGTCTTCCATTTGGCATTAGGGGGCACAGCTTTTCAACTGGAATAGCTAGTTTAGTTATGAACTTCCAGGGTGTGTTTTGTCATTCTCTTAACTTTCCTAAACTCTTCCTACCAGTATGTTCTGTTACAAAATGCAATTTATACCCATTCCTGACTGTATATACACATGATCCATGATCACTTGAGCCTGACATACTGTAAGGAGTATTTTGTCATACAAAGACTGCTTAGGTAGTACTGCATGATAGACGGTGCCGCTACATCAGTTATTGATTGAAGATAAATGTGGCAGTAGGTGGAGAGATAAGAGTAGTGTGGTCTGAACAGGAGGGTGGGAAATTTGTTTCCTCAAAGCTTTTTTATGCAGTGGTTGGGAACCTTTAATTGAAATAGAGGGATATTTAATAACTTATGTCTGCAAAGTGTTGAGTGAACAAACATGTTTTCAGAAAGTATACTGTAGTTACAGTAACAGAACTAAAACAGTCAAATGAAATATAGAATGCAATGCATGACAAACACTGTAAAACAAAATAGACATAAATAATAAATTAAAATAATAATAAAGCATGCACTTGACACTAATGTATCCTTGTATTCCCTCTGTTCCTCTAATGCAAAATTGGATATGGTCTCAATAGCTTCCCAATACAAATGTTTAGATGCTTCCATAGTCACATGGCTCAAAACATGGCTCTCTAATGACATTAGGACTACTAAAGGTCAATGGGTGTTTTCCTATTTTTCCAAAATGTTTAAAAACTAAAATAGATGGTTAATTTCCATTAAAAAGTCAGAATGACCTGTAGTAACGATGCAAACGTAATGATATAGATTTTTTTTTTTAACATTTAGCAGACGCTCTTATCCAGAGCGACTTACAGTAAGTACAGGGACATTTCCCCCGAGGCAAGTAGGGTGAAGTGCCTTTCCCAAGGACACAACGTCATTTGACACGGCCGGGAATCGAACTGGCAGCCTTCAGATTACTAGCCCGATTCCCTAACCGCTCAGCCATCTGACCCCCTGAATTCTTGGTTTAGCATATTTTTTAATCACACAAGTGAAGCCAGCTGTGGAGTAGAGAGGGTGCTCTGGTAGGGTCTGGGAGACAGCCTTCCACACTTCATCAACTGACGCAAAAAATGTGCTTTGTGAAGTAAAATAATTTGTGACAAGTATAATTAATTTAAAGTCAGGAATCGCTTGACCATGGTGTTGAAACCCCATGAAACCAATTTTGAAGCGTAACTTGTCAGCCATTCAATGAACAACAGCCAGGGCAGCATGAACAGTGCTGTCTTGACGAGAATGACTAAGTTAATTTCACCTGACTCAACACATGGTCAGTTACCACCCTCAGGTCTGTGTGGTGGGCTCTCTGTGTCTTGGGCTTTTGGGCTAGTGCTCCTCCTCTGTACCTCTCTCTAACCTCCCACGTGCCTTCCTGAAGGTCATGGAAAGACCCCTAAAGACGCAGCGTCAGTGCGGGCCACACACCCCATCCCTGCCGCGTGTGGCGTATACTACTTTGAGGTGAAGATCATCAGCAAAGGCCGAGATGGGTAAGGCCAAATAGACACACTACTGAAGGAATTACTTTTATATATGGTTTATCAAAAATATAAGAGGTTCAGCTACCAAGTTTTACCAAGTTACAGTATAGTCCTAATACACTATAGTTGTACAGAATTAAATCATAGTCCTTGACCCTTTTGCTGTTTTTGCCAGAGCAAAAGTGTCAGTTTGAGCAGCTGTAGTGGAGCCCTACTCTATAATTGCCCCAGTTGACTTCCATTTATTTGATTTAATTGATTGATCCGTAATTAATTAATCCCTCCCATCCCTGAAGTATTGTTTTACATTAATGTCACAAAATATGGGTCAGTGTCTTCGGATGCTTATTCATGATGTGTTCGCAGTGAAATTGGAAATTAATCACAAATTTATTTATTTTGGGACGCACCAATACCAATATTGGGTCTGATACTGCGCTCATGCACTCAAACGCTTAAAAATTATCTGATTCCAAAAACTGATGCCATCTGACATGTATGTCAATGTGTAAACATTCAGTGCACAGAAACACCAGCATCAGACACTATGTCAGCGGTGTGGTAATATTTCCAAATTAACAATCGCAACCAAGTGGGTTTGGGTTGGCAACATCAAAAAGGGAGATACTGGGAGGTACAAAAACAAGTTCTTACAATACAAGTAACCTGATTAAACATCTGAAAATGAAACAGTGTGCATGAAAGATTTTGCACTTGCAGTAGCACAAAGCAACCAATATTGTAACAAACCCTAGCAATGGAAAGAGAAAATGTTAGGAGACATAAACATACAAATACCAGAAGTGCTTACATCATTCATTATGTCTGAAGATCAACCACTGTCAATCGTTGAGAACGTGGGCTTCGGTTGCATTCTGAATGTCTTGAATCTCTAGGCTTTTTTTATTATGTCTTTTGAATAACAGTTGCTGAAAATAATCAACACACTGTCCTCAAGTCATTATTCTTACAGGATCAACTGTAAAATTATTTACAGTGCTTTGCCAAAAAGTAAAAGGATATGGTATTGGTGCATCCCTAGATAAACATTTACTGTATATCTTTTACCTTCTTTACAACTTGGCTCATTGTTAATTTCTATAACAGGTACATGGGTATCGGTCTCTCAGCTCAAGGTGTCAACATGAACAGACTCCCTGGTAAGTTGACACATGAAAGCCTTTCGTATGCATGCAGAATACCTACAGGATGTGGGTTTTTTGTGGTTACTGCTGTGTCATTGTTAGTTGCCACTGCCTGTGGAATTGTCAGTGAGACACTCATTCAGGCTTATTCTGTGGGCACATCTTGTGTCCTTGTAAGTGCAGATAATTTAGAATCTATTTTGCTTTTTAGAAATGATTGGGCATAGTGTGGGTGTGTGTGTCGGGGGTTATCTATCTAAAGATGTGTGGGAGTGCATTGCTGGGGTGTGTTTAAAGAGACCCGATGGGCTTCTGCTCATTCTTTGGCCTGAAATGACACAGTGGAGCCAGGGTCACATGTTAGCATTGGCGGTTAGCGGTTATCTGGCTTTACAGGCTAGTCTCTCAGCCCCTTTAATACCAGTCACAGGGCCTTAGGACATAGGGTGGGCCCACTGAGAAAGCTGCAGCTTTTTAGGGCAGTAAGATAGCCGCAAAGCACTGTCAAGTCCTTGCAAAGCATTTGCAAATTGCAAGATCCCATTCACAAAATGCAACTGAAAGGAAAGCCATATGTAATATGTTTGGGGGCACTGCAAATTGTGCCAAAATAAGTCAATCAATGGGTGGTCTTGGCATCCAGTTGCTAGTTTTGTGTGAGTGCTGAATAGGCTTGAAATCCCTGTCCCATGTGGAGCAAGACCAAATAGGTTTAAAAAAAGGATTAAAAAAAAAAAATGAAAACACAACCGTATTCCAAATTCTACAAATTGCATTTCAATAATGCATATCAAAAAGAGACTTCATTGGAGATCCTAGCCTACAGGAGCAGCACATGAAATGGGAAGCTGGTTATTGACAGCTAATGTACTACTGATGAAGTGTACTGTAAAAAATTATAAAATATGTATATTTATCATGCATTTTCTTCAGGTTGGGACAAGCACTCATATGGTTACCACGGAGACGATGGCCACTCATTCTGCTCTTCTGGTACTGGGCAACCTTACGGGCCCACATTCACAACGGGCGATGTGATTGGCTGCTGTGTCAACCTCATCAACAACACATGTTTCTACACAAAGAATGGCCACAGCTTGGGTACAGAACATACCTGCTTCTATTGTTTTATACAATGGTAGAATTACATTTGATGTCTTACTGTGCAGATACCCCTAAAAAAAGTTTGACAATTGTCCCACCCTCTAAGTAATGTCATGTTTTTATTTATTTTTTATAACTGATTAGTAAACTTGCTGATGCCTTTTACTTTCTTCTTTGTCCAACAGGAATCGCTTTTACTGATCTACCAGTAAGTACTGCATCCATCACTCAGATTGTGATGATATTTGCAACTAGAAAGAACTTAGAATATAGTTTGGCCACACACTTTTATTTCTTGAAATGTAGTATTTATTCTTAAGGAATGAGGATGTGTTATTCACTGCTGTGTTGCACAGTTGTTCTTTGCAGCAGAATGGCTGCTTACTTGGGAATAGAATAAGAAAAGATTTAGCACAAACAATAATCCTTTGAGCAGATAAACAAGCTTGGCTGTCAGCCAGCATTCATGTGTTTCTGAGTTTGTCCGTGCTGTGCGTCACCTCCCCCAGTCGTCACAAAGATGACCTTTCTCATTAGATCATGAAAAGCAGATCTTTGGACAAGTGTCTTCTCCGTTAGAGCTCATGACTCCTAGACACCGTGCATCCAAAAGTCAAGTCGCTAGCTTGATTTCACAGTCTCTTATAAAGAGCCACAAGTGAATTTTTGAACTTGTTCGGTAGAATGAAACATAAAATTAAATTATATATAAGTATTATACAAAGCTGTGGGCAAGTATATTTAGCAGTAACAGCTGCTATAAAACAATGCTTTGTCATCTGAATAAAAAGCCAATTTTCAGTAGGAAAATGCAGAGCCAAAATGCAGCACTTCTGCTCGTGAGATGTATGGAAAAATCTGTTTGCGCCATACCATTTTTTTTCTCTTCCGACACCTTCCAGCCCAACCTGTATCCCACTGTGGGACTACAGACCCCAGGGGAAGTGGTGGATGCTAACTTTGGCCAGCACCCTTTTGTGTTCGACATTGAGGACTACATGCGCGAGTGGAGGACTAAAATCCAGGCCCAAATCGACAGGTTTCCTATTGGAGAACGGGAGGGAGAGTGGCAGTCCATGATCCAGAAGTAAGTCCCTAGATACTACATTTCCCATCATTCTCCGCTGCCATTGGATTGTCTTCTGCATCCTGTTTCACCATGATGACTGGATGCAGACAAAACTCCATTCAAAGGGGATTTGGATTGCGAAAGATAAATTTACTAGTATACATTTGATTATGTTTTTGTAATTTGTATTTGTTAGAAGAGAACTCATGACTGTAAAACACTAAGTGATAATGTTGTTCACTACTGTCTAGTCACCAACCAAAACGTAGCAAGCTACCGGTACAATTGTAGTAGCTTGATCCTTTTGACAATTCATTTACAATCACAATTATTGGCCTTTTAGTTCTAACCTGTGAACTTCAAGCATTTAATTGTAAATTAATTAATTAATAATTGTAATTCCCAATGATGACAATTTGTGTAGTTTCTAAAGGTTCCTAAGGTGATCTCTTATGTTGTGTGTTAGGCATGGGGTTTCATTTCGACATGATTCCTACTGAGTATTCTCACTGTCCAACACAGAATGGTGGCGTCCTACTTGGTCCATCACAGCTATTGTGCCACAGCTGAAGCCTTCGCCAAATCCACTGACCAGGCTGTGCACGAGGAGCTGGCCTCCATCAAAAACAGGCAGAGTGAGTCGTGGGTGTTGATTTGTGAATTGGTGAATACAATGTCGAATGGGCAAAACTACGGATGTAAGAATTCACTGTTTTTATATGTTGTCGGTCCTTAAAATGGCCAAACACAAGAAATTGCCATCCTCATGTTTGCAATGCCCCGTGTTCTTCAACATTCTTGCAGAAATCCAGAAGCTGGTGCTGTCAGGCAGAATGGGAGAGGCCATCGAGACGACCCAACAGCTCTACCCCAGTCTTCTGGAGAGGAACCCTGACCTCATGTTCATGTTGAAGTGAGTCACTGCATTTTTGCATGCATGTATTTTCCTGTCCATGTCGCTTAACTTGCACTTATGAAAGCCCTCATCTATTTTTCCTCCAAGCATTTTTTGTATATTGCCATAACACATGCGTTTTAGATTTGTTCTGGTTGTTTTATAGGTAAAGGCCTATTCTGGAGTAAAGGTTGTTGTACTTTCTTAGTGGATTAGATCTTTGTGTCATGTCTACCTTTTATACGTTATATCCCTGTTTGATTATTATTATTATTACATTTACTACGTATAATCACACATACACTTTTCCTTTCCCTTCTAACTTCTCATTCATCTCACTTTCTTTTTTTATCCGGACTTATCCGCCCTTTGACTGAAACCCTCCTCTCCCTCTCTCTCTCCACCAGAGTGAGACAGTTTATAGAGATGGTAAACGGGACAGACAGTGAGGTGAGGTGTTTGGGTGGACGGAGCCCCAAGTCCCAGGACAGCTACACAGGTTCACCCCGCAACTTCAGTAGTCCCAGCCACAAAGCCAGTGGCTCTCAGGCCTACCTCACAGGTACATGTGGACGCAAGACACACACACTTCCAATATTCTAGGAATATTACCTCAGAGTTGCGGTGTTTGACCCAATTTACTCTCTCCAAGTTTGTTGATAAATGTTCTTTTTCAAGTAGATTTCCACCTAGGCAAAAGGTCTCAGATATGTACCTCCTATTGAATCTGTATTTATCTCCAGTTTAGTGATATCTTTTTTGACTTTCTCCTCAGGGTCCGACAGCAACTGCTGCAATGGAGTGACCTCCAGTAAGACCCACCCATCCCCCTCCCATTACAGCCACAAGCCCTGCACCCCGGGACCCGCCCTCCCCGCAGCAGAGGTCAGCCTCAATGGCAGCAGCAGCCAACCCCTCAACACCAGGTAATCCATCTGAACAGGGACTGCTCGTCTCTGTTTCCCAAAAATGTTCCTTCGATGTGACATCATTTATGAACTCAAATGATCCGGGCCCAAAGCCGCAAAGACGGCAGGGTTTGAAATATAGTTGGGTAAACGAAAGCTAGTTCCAATTTACCAGTTCCATGTACTTTCTAATGTTGCTGACATTGTGCTTAGGCCTTAAATGGTATATTTACATTTAGTCATTTAGCAGACGCTCTTATCCAGAGCGACTTACAGTAAGTACAGGGACACTCCCCCCGAGGCAAGTAGGGTGAGGTGCCTTGCCAAAGGACACAACGTCATTTGTCCCGCACAGCCAGGAATCAAACCGGCAACCTTCTGATTAATAGCCAGACTCCTTAACCGCTTAGCCATCTGATCCCGGTATATATTTGGATCGATGATGGGGTGGAGAATCTCTACGTCTCTTAACATATGTTCTACCGCTTGGTTCTTTGTATTGTAGTACTGATGTGGACATGGAAGAGGATCATTTCAGTAATGGAGTGACCGAGTCATCCTCTAACGGCTTCCTCAACGGCAGCTCCAAACACGGAGCCGAGCCAGAGGACTGCGACGCAGACATGGGTGAGTCGGCTGTTCCCCAAATACGGAAGAGTTGCGACCTTGCCTGCGTTGTTTTCTGTCACATGGTGTAAACAGTAGCCTCATGTAGGAGATGTTGTCGCCAACAGAGGTGGAGTCCACCCAGTCCAAGAGGCAACTGTGTGGGGGGAGCCAGGCAGCCATCGAGAGGATGATTCACTTTGGCCGGGAGCTCCAGAGCATGAGCGAGCACCTGCGTCGCGAGTGTGGCAAAAACTCTGCCAACAAGAAGATGCTCAAGGTAGACGGATCCTGCTTTTACAGCGTCATGAAATGAATGGATACGTTATTATTTGAATAGTGGGTGGGCTTGATTTGCTAACCGGGCGTATGTGGTTTGCTCTTAATGATAAGAAACCATTTAGAGCACGTATGTCATGAATTGATCGATTGTCAAAGGGGAAGTTTGAGACTGGGGGAAACACCCCTCTCTCCTGCGTTTTCATTTGTGAGCACAATGAAGCCTTCTCATTCAGCCTCCTGCTCTGCCTATAGGATGCGTTCAGCCTGCTGGCTTACTCTGACCCCTGGGGCAGCCCTGTGGGATATCAGCTTGATTCAATCCAGAGAGAGCCGGTTTGCTCCACCCTCAACAGTGCAATATTAGGTAGGTAAATGCATCTATGACACGCCTAGTATAGCTGCATGTCATTATCATGTCCACTGAATACTTTCCAACGCAGTCACTAAACGTGTAGGTCATTATGTTTAAACATACTTTCTTTACCTCGTAATGGAAGAAGTACATACAAGGTGCTTGAAAATACTGGACTTTTTACCAATGGGTGCTTCTCACTGCTCCTTGAAAATTAAAAATGACAACAAAAAATCTAAGTATATTTATACTTTCAATATAGTGACGATGCATTCCAAAAGATAATCCTTAAAATGACTTTATTTTATATAAATGTAAATAAATGACTAAGAATACCTTCATATCCTAAAAACGCCACCCAACTACCTTCCATGTTTAGATGCTTTGAGCCACTTCAGCCTCATTTATTTATTTATTTATTTGATCCTTTTTAAGAACTGCAGACACCCTCATAGACGACCCCTTCTTACAGGGAAACTGACTGCACTGAAAATGTTGATATGCTGAATTGCACCCCTTGTTAATCTTACATGGCTTCTCTCCACCTTTTCCAGAGACTCATAACCTTCCCAAGCAACCCCCTCTGGCCCAGGCTGTGGGCCAGGCCGCCCAATGCCTGTCAATCATGGCGCGCTCCGGCAGCGGTTCCTGCGCCTTCGCCTCCGTGGACGATTACTTGCACTAGTTGCAACACGCGCGCGCACACACACACATACATATATACACACACACAAACAAAGGTCTGTTTAGTTAAAAACTCTCTTAGCTCCTAGACCCTTGTGTATGCTTAAAGGACCAAATAGGTGTGATGAGAGCTCCACCTTTTTCTCTGATGGACCGAGGTGAAATGCTTCCCACTTGTCCAGTCCTCGCAAGCTACAGAGGTCAAGCGTGTAGGAGCTGGTGGCCGACTAGACAGTCTTAGGACACACGAATACACGCCGCTCACCCCCCCATCAACTTAAATCTCAATCCCCATATTTTGGCTAGCTGTGCTAGGTTGCATACAGGCTTCACAAGACTCCTAAACCATTTGGTTGACTGCAGAGAGACTAGCCATAAGTAGCCATCAAGCAAGCGAACTTGATCTGCTCAAACACGGATCGTCTTTGTGGGGTAGGGTTAGGGCTAACCCCCTTTCTCTTTTCTCACTTTAGAGACCATGCCAATCTCGGTCTAAACACCCCCCCCCCCCCATTGTCATACTTCTATTTGCCATTGGTTCACAAACTTGAGATTGTGCTGATGGCAGGGGTGGGGGGCAATACAACCACAGACAAAAAACAGTGCTCTGGTACATGTTGTTGTGTCCTCCAGGGCTAATTAAATGCATAATATTTGGCTCCCTAGCGGCTAGTCAACAACTACTTATCCTAAATATCAGAGATTGCAACGTATGTAGACGTGAACTTTGAAGAAGCCAGCGGGAAACTACAGTCTCCTTTTTCTCCTTTTGTTTTTAATCTTGTTTATATTTTTGGGGTAAAGTGTGGAAAAGAAGAGTAAAGTGAGGGCGACTAGGCTCTGGTTCTGTATCCTGGTTTACACAGCATGGTGCAAATTATTATTTTGACCTGCTTATACAGTATATTTGTTGAGTGCCGGTAAGAGTGAAATCCACCAAATAATAAAGGTCCCAATCCCACCAATCCTTGACAGTGTGTGTACATGGTAACATTTATATGAATCAAAAATTATTATATTAAGAGTGAGATATTTAGCTATCAAAAGAAAGTAAATGATACAAAAACAATCCACATTGCTACTATCCGACAGACAACTGATCGATTGTGATGGTCAGTTACAGAGGCTGTCAATGTTTCTTTCCCCAGTTCCTCTGTGGTTGGTGAGTTCACTCTCCTCCAGACTACCTAGGTATCCCACTTTTTTCAACTGCACAGCAGCGGTGATGCAATGTCGTTTTGAATTTTCTTAATGTATTGTCTAGATTTGTCCTGTATCAACACATAACTCAGGAGCCAAATGCCCTTTCTCCTTTATGTAATTGCAATTCCTAGTAACTATTGAATGTGTTTCAGTGAGGCTCATAAGGGGGCTTTTCAGACTTGAATTTTAAAGTTATTTTAGCCCCCATTTAAACTAATAGCATGCTACCCCTTTGAAGAATCTCATGGATTATTAATCTCAGCATTCATACTATACCAGATAATCAAATAAACTAACAGCCAGCCAACCATAGCATTGGGTCTGGGTCAAGCATGACCTCTCCCCCCTAGGTCAGACAGCATAAGAAACCACACCCTAGCAAGTGGTTAAATTGATTATTCATGTATGAAAAGCCCTATTAGCTTGGCCCTGTGAGGTAGTTGGTGATTGTTGGCACATTAATAATTAACCCCCGTCTACACAGACTTGCTTTTTCCTCCCTTTGTTGACCAGACCCTTCTATGGCTCAGTATTCATGCAGCAGAAACATTTTCAGTATGTCAAATGTGCCCTGGCTACCACATTAACAATAAAGAACCAAATACCTAGGAAGAGGACACTGGACCTGTGTTTTAGCCTGTCTTTGTGCTTGCTGTTGCCAAGGAACTGAAATACTAAGGCTAAATGCTAATACTACACCAGTGCAGTACTTCAAATCCCTAGTGGTTTCTAAGTAGGCCTAACTGGCATTTAAAACTTAAGGTTGGAACTTACTGGTTTGACATGAGCTGTCACATCTTTTGGAACTTTGTTTGACAGTGTCCTTTTGATCAGAACCGATGCATGCCATAGTCGTTGGTAGTACGATCAAGTTAAATGTTTTATTTACACCAATCCATAGTGTATATGGATATCCATAGGTATAATACAATGAGTTGTCCACCGCTAGTTTGTGTCCATTGAAAAAAGGGATGTTCAGTTTTGAGGGTGAAATGATTTATATTTAAATAAAAGAAATAACAGCATTTGTGTTGATAATGCCTTGTGCTGGGACTGCTTGTGACACAAACTGCAAAGTGTGTTGACACAAATAAAACCTGACTATCACCTTCAGTTTAATTATAAAACTCCTTAGCAAACATTGTATAGATGTATACAGAGGTATTCACTAATCATGGCATACATTGACGACAACAACCAGTTTGTCCTTTACAATTATAGTAAAACATCCAGTGCCTTAAATGCTTATGAAAGCTTTAATCACCTTGAGAGTAAGTGACTTGCAGAGTTGTATATGATGCATTTATGGAGCGTAATTGTTCAGTATTCAGAAAAAACAACTGACCAAAGACAGTGCTACTGTGACATCACAACCTCCACTCCACCCTCCTCTTCACTACTTCAAAATGCAAAATTAAGGATCTTTTGTTCAGGCTTCATTTTAGATGCATTGTTTACAATGGGCTTTCTGAATTTGCCAATTTAAATGTTCATAAACTGGCAATCTAGATTTCTTCAGGTGGAAGAAAAAAAAACAATAGAAGATAAATAACATTCCACTTTTCAATTTTGTCAGTTTGAGGAAACATTTTTTTTGTGAATCCAGCGTTTCTTCAACTTCTCTGCCTTCTCTTTTTTCTTTGTGGCTGTAAAGCAAAATGACACACATGGTTATGCTCAAGCTATGCCTAATTTAGGCCATGCTTTAGTCCATATGATACATTTTGTATACTCATCCCTTAAACATGGAAGAACTCACCCCAATCCTTCTTGACAAACTGCACAGCGGCACTTTTGTTTTGCCCCCTCTTATTTGCAAGGGAGAGAAGTTCATTGTCTGTGAGGAGACAATATAGATTTCATGAGACATTAGGAGATCCCCAAGAGTTAAAATTATTTTCACACAAAATAGTCTAAATGGGTTATAAAACCATATTTTCATCCACAATTTATTCAGTGGGCACATTGTTTGAGTGGGTTTCTTCCTTTAAACAGCTGATCAGGTAAGTACTGACGTGAATATCAGAACCAACATGGCTGTATGTAGATCTGTCTGTAAAATGTATGCGTGTTTGGGCCGAGCTCATACTTGTGGTTCTATGACTTTGTGCTCCGTACAGTCTTGATTGGATGAAGTCAGCAGCTGCTTGTTGTTGGAAGTTGGCAGAGGGTCTGCCTTTCAGCCTCATCACACTGTTGTTCCATTTTAAACTGTGATGGAACATTTTCGGGAATAATAATTGTGTTATTGTCTTCCCATGAAAGTCAGTATTTTTACTTTAGATTTGGAGCTAATTCTGTTGCCATGCTCCCATTAGCACTACGACTGAAATGGCTCCATACCCCCTGACACCTTTATCTTGGTTCTTATCCGTTTCCTTCTCTTCTGTTCCCTCCCCCTCCTCTGAACCACCAGTCTCTATATCGCTGTTCTCATTTTCTGCTGTGGAAGAAAGAACAAACCATACTGGTTAAGTCATAGGTTATAAAAGAGCTGTACTAATTGGTAACTGTCTTGAAAAACTTGCTAGCAAGAGGCTATTTTGACAGTAATAAAATGCATGCCTAAACTACATTTGACTTACTGGTCACATGAATTAATATTATCTATTGGACAAAATGTGCATCATTCTCCATTATTTAACCTAATTTGAGGCAATTTCATAAACCATGGTTTTTAATAGGTCTAGCTTGTCATCTGTTGAGCCACAATTAGCTATCCATGTAAAAGTAATGGTGTAAATGCACTTACCTTGGTCTATAGAAAGATTCTGCTTCCTATAGAAAAAGAAAGGTTGGTTAACTTTTTAAAACACTTTTTATGTTATTATTGTGGTAATAAGTGATCCTCTGCACTTACTTGGGTTGGGCTATATCTATTTCCTCCAATACATCAGCAGGAAGAAGCCTTTTTTTCTGTAAGACATATTCAATAACATCAAAACGTTTCCACAGAAATTGAACTTCACTCTTATTGACCCAAAACACTCATGTCAATAAACTGAACATCTTACTTTGTGAATTTTAATCAAATATACAAATATGGAACATAAGTGTTTCCCTATGAAACGCCTGAACTATGGTGACATTTTGTGTGCATGATTTGCCTGTCCACGATTTATCACTTTTTGCACTCATGGTTGCACTGGCAGACGCTGTCTGCGCAACTTTACGGCGCAATGTTATGACGAAGTGGACAGTGGTGTGCGCGTAATGCAAACAGCCTCCTATATACCTACAACGAAATCGCTGCTGTAGTACGTAACAAAAGTAAAATACGTTAATAGGGATTTAAGACTTACATTTAGCTCTTGACATACACAAAGCGACCCAAAAATATATGCTACAAAGCTTTCAGCCTGTGAGATTCCGTTATTCCTTTGATTCTGGCCTACCTTCTGTTGCTGAAAGAGCTCCTGTCGCCGCCTTCGTTTTTCCTTTAGCAAATCTTTTTCTCTATTAACAACAAGAAAATATCAATGTAAATAAATAACAATTACGTAACCCAAACATATTGCCGCACCATATAATTTCGTTACAGTAGCCTAGTGAGTCCGTAGCCTACTGGTAGCTAGCGTAGTTTACCGTCTGGCAGTCTCCAATGCATTTTTCATTCTCTTAATAGCGGATGCTTTAGAATCTTCAAACGTGACTTCTTCGGGAGCCTCATCATCGCTTGAGTTTAGACCGAGGTCGAAATGTTCATTCATTTTTTCATTATCTGTTGTCCGATCCCGAAAACTTTTCCCATGCTGCCTTTTCGCCATCTTGAATGTATGCGCACGTCATCAGTCAACGCCGTGTGGTCAAATGGCATACCGTCAGGTGCAAAGAGGTTGCAAAATAATTATCAGTGGTTGCAAACGGTCTTATCTCTGCACCGAAAAAAAAAAAAAAAGATGCGATACAAAGGGTGATTCATGTGAAGGCAAAAAGACTATCAATCACCAGAGTTGCCACGCTTCTAAGCTTGTCTAATAAAATGCATCTCTGATCATACCAGGTAGGCTGTAGGCTTATCACATCACATAAACTGACTTTACAGATGACGCTTTCAAATGACGTAACCAGGACAATGCATAACAAACCCTCGAGCGCCTGCGTCTGATTCGCGCCGCGACTGCGTGAGTTGCGGAGATCAATAAAAGGGCCCGTTATTTGCCATCACATCAACCCAACGCAGAATATATTTTGTCCAGGATGAATGTTTTCTTACAGTTTGTGTTTGCGCTCTCCTTGACGAAGATACAGGCTTCTGTGTATCCAAAAGCAGATGACGGCAGCCTAGTGCCTTGTCTCGCACCTACTCAATGGGAGGGGAGGTCTGTTGAATACGACCACTCCACCGGCCGGAATACACGGTCTGCCGTGTCGTATGATGCCAAGAACCAGAGAATTAGAATTCTCCAACAAAATAAAAGACACACACCATGTGAGAAGTAAGTAGCCTATGCCAAAAACGAGTGTTTTTAATAACATTTCCATATCCATAAAAAAAAAAAAATGTCTATAATAATAATATAATCTACAGCATCATGGATATTATAGGCCATCACACTTAAAGGGCGTTTTTCGTCCCGACGCGAAAGCGGAGGTTTGAAGTTTGAGCAACCTGTTTTATAATAATGATAGGCCATATTATGATTGTTATGCCTATTATCAAAAAGTAGCCTACGTATAGGCATATAACACTTTGTGCTATGTGGATTGATTTATGCTGCTGTGGGATATGATTATAATGCACAAGAGACACAAATAATCATTGTTGTTGTTGTTGCCGTTATGAAACACCTAAACAAATAGAACTAGCATGATCCCTCTGCCTGTCAATTAAAGTAGGCTATTCTAATTCTGGGGAAGGACTGTCCAGGGTGAGGCTTGGGGGAGGACAAGAAACATTGGTTTTGTCCATCTAAAGTGACTTTACAGACGATGTGACACATTCGGAATTTGAATTCAAAGCATTATTAAGATAGCCATTGTGAGTGTTACAGTGTTTAATTGCATTATCTGCAAGTAAACACAAAAAAACAGTTGAGTAGGCACTGATCTCCCTTAGACGACCAAACAACTTCCCTATAAGAGGACATTCCAAGATTTAGAACATTTTGTTTGCCTTACTTTGCTCATCCTGTAAATTCTTGCTGTTATAGTTGTAGGATCCACCATACAACAACCTGAATTATTTAAAGTTTAGAATGTTGTGCCTATACTGTATAGTTATTGATCAATATCAACAGACAATATGTAGAATATGGAATACATTTATGATATGCAGACGATTTGGACTTGTCATTGATTGATGTGAATCACTTTTGCTACACTATTGGCCTAATATTTGTATTAAATTTCATCTAACATTACAGGTTCTTTGAATACATCTACCTTTATAATAGTGGCATAATGTTCCAGATTGAGCAGAAGACCAAGCAGTGTTCAAAGATAGCTCTGACCCAGGCTTGGGATCCCTTTGATATCCCCAATAACTCCACCTATGAAGACCAGTACTTCATTGGGGGCCCTGGGGATATGGTTGAGGTGCAGGAGTGGTCAGACAGGAAACCAGCCCGCAAACGTGAGTATGATAGAGTTCATGCAGTGTACGTGAGGCTGGAGACAGCATAACGTGTAAATCAGGCTACTCTCTGGTTATTTTCGAATGTGTCTATTAGTACCACAATCTCCTCTCCTGTCAAACTATATATATTTTTCAACTGGGTGCATTTTCCAAACACATCTATGATTGTTGGACTATACAAAGTTTCATTGAGGATGAAAAATGAAATGAAAATGCCATTCCCCAAATAGTGTCCCCATGTTCTATTTGAAATCACAGTAAATAATGTAAATCTAAACTAGGTTAGTATGCAGATGGCATCTGTATCCTCACATCTGTTCCTCCAACAGATGAGGCCTGGGTTGGTGTCTACACAGTGAAGGACTGCTACCCTGTCCAGGAGACCTACACCAGGAACAGTAGCGTGACCACCTCCACCCGCTTCTTTGACCTTGAGTTGGGAATCAGTGATCCTGCAGTGTTTACTCCACCCAGCACCTGCCAGTCTGCCCGCCTGGAGTGGATGAACTCTGACTGCTGAGATGTTCCCTTTTAACCCATTAGATGTAAAATGGATAGATCCATTGTCAATAAATGACTAAAATGACTAAACATGTTGACAATAAACTATGATCAGAAAGGAGTACAGCTGACCAATAAGCAAAGATGTATGTTGCAAAAATATGATTCACTGGGATTATTATGTGATTGATTTCAGAGATTGATAATCAGATACAGTCAAAATGTAGTGTAAAATTACAATTTAAAGTACATGTTTACAGTACCTAAAAACTCATCACTTTGATTCTGATTTACTTGCAGGACTAAACTTTAGGTCACTTTTGTAGATTCATACTGGGCTAGACAATTCTGTATTTGTGAATGCTTTGGTGTCTTTATTAAAAAAAAATATTGCAGTGTATCTGAACTGTAACCATGATAGTCAATGATGCTTAATAATGCTAATGCTAAAATGCTTATTAAAAGTGATCCAGTAATCAGAATATATGTGTTTAATTCAGGCGACTGCTATGTTCATCATTTGCTGCTGTTCAAATTTACAATGGTTGATTAATAATAATTCAAGAGTGACATTTAAAGTCCACACTTCTGATTGGTTTACAGACGGCAGCATATTGATTTCTGGGTGCATAAATCCAAGAGATGTAGGCTACTGTGGTGAGATACCGTGGTGGCGATTGTTATCAAGCACTTGGAAATCAGTGGAAAACTACACACCAAATAAATCCAATGCGTAGCAAGTTTGGACCAGATTCAGGAAAGCCTATATAATACTCATGACCAGCAAATAGGTTACTTTATGGGATGGTCACCGGTAAAACCAGTTGTGCTGCCTGCAAACCAAAATTATTTGCTGCGGTATCTGGCAGACAATTATAAATTGATCATTTGCAAACAACATAACACTGTTCTTCTAGCCATAAACCAGTTTAAGTCTAGTCCGTTTTTTTCTGACTGAATTAAAATACATTTAGCAATCAGTAAACCAAGCAAAATAAACCATCAGCGATACAGATTTTGTCAACTGCCGTGGTATCCGTGCTAAAACGACATCATTACCCACAGCACAAGGCTTCATACGTCACTTCCTGTCCGAGATGAAAACAGGCATTTCGCCAGGTGCTCAAAGAAGTAGGTAACGATATGTTCCGTCTTCCGCATGTTAAAAACATCTAGAATAATGGCACAACAGAAGCTAAAAGGTAAGGAGATATCGAATGTTTTCAATATATAGCTGATGTGTCATTTGAAATAGTTTTCAATGAGAGATTTGACAATGCAGTTGCTGGTAATTGAAACAGAAAATAGCACAGAATGTGCATAAACAAATTGGCATAAAAATAGACCAAGGGTGTCTATAATGTAGACATTTGAAGTAATTTGTAGCCGAAACAACTCCTTTGCTAAATAGCGAGACCTGTTATATTCGTATCGACAATCGATTGCCTTGCATTTGTTATTGTGCTAAATTGGCGAACCCTACTCAACATATGAAATAACTGGGAATTGGAAACAATTGACATAGCCTACATCTTCCAGTAGTTACACTGAACCATAACATAGTAGCTTAAATGTCATCATTGGACAGAAAGTCTACTGCTTATAACCTTACTACACAATATAATGGAACAGCAGTTGTAGGCCAGATGTCGCTTGCTAGCCCAGAGCCAAGTCTACAGTCAATTTTGAGTTTGTCAAGACTGAAAAAGAATTATAAGTTGCCATCTATCTGTACGTTGATACTGCTGCATTATCACGACAGCCCAAACTGACAGTTAGCGAACCAAAACTTCAGACCCTTGACCTGCATGATTAACTGAGGTCAAGAGGTTGGTGCTCGTCTTCAATGCATATGCAAACGTATCGCAGACCAGCTTCAATGCTAACTTATCGCAGGCCTTCAATAGCCAGATAGAGTAATACCTTTCACACTATTTATGACAACCAAGATGAAAGCCTTTTCAGACGATGTACAAGGTTCTAAAGATAAATAGAACATTTGTTGATTTGGACATCTGAATGCTGTCACAGCATTCGAAGATCAGAATTTCCTACTGTAACTAAGCCTAAAACAAATGCTTTTATGTTCACTGTAACTAATCCTGAAAAAATGTTTGTTTTCCTTTGTGTACAGAGGAATGTTTATTCATTTTAAACAGGAAGTAAATCACACAAATTAACTAACTGGTAATACCAAAATAGTTTCAACTGAAAAGGAAGTTCATTAAAGAGTTGATACAAAAAATTCAGGAACAACACTTTTTGCCTGTGTGTCACATGAACTATAACACTGGTAATTATCATTTTATGTTAGTTTTAATACCCTAAAGGTAGTGGCCTATATTTATTGTGAATTATGATTACAGACTATACACGATTCTTGTCAAATCATAATACATTTTAAATTCAAATCAACACATTTTCAAACAAAGCCCATAATAACAAGTAGGCTAGGCCATTTAGCATTCTGATATTGTTTTTTCTAGTTAAAAAAACATTTGTTGACGCATTGGAATTTTGTCTTGTTTTTGATTGATTTCAGAAAAAGCAGCAAGAATGCAATGACTGTGGATCTGTATGGACATTGAGATCTTGTGCTTGTGAGGTCTTGCACTGAAGTTGTCTTCTGTGGTGGATGTCGCCATACTCCACCAACTTGAATTGTCGTTGGCTGTAAGTGAGACAGGGGGGCCTTACCACCAACTGACTTCATTAGGGATAAGAGCCAGCCATGGATAGCCTATATGGCAGCAGTGTGGACTCGCATGCAACCAACAGGGATGTGGGGTCTCTCTCTGGGCGAGTTGAGCCCTACGATGCCAGTGAAAAGAAGGGTATCTCTGATGTCAGAAGGACTTTCTGCCTGTTTGTCACCTTTGACCTCCTATTCATCACCTTGCTGTGGATCATAGAGCTCAATGTAAGTTTGAAGGTGTTTTGAAGTCTTGATATTTGGAATGTGGTATATTGCAAGAATGTTGTTGAGTATTTGATAGTTATTTTTAATTATTTTAGAACTGGTAATTGAGGAAAAACTTTTAGCTCTGTATACAAAGACATGTGAAGACCAAAGCTAGGTTGTTTGCCATACCTATGGCATAAAGTACATATTCATTCTCCACTGAACCAGGCAACACATTTTCAAATGTCATGATTTTTTGTATGGATCAAAATAATTTAAGGTTTTGTACCGTGGATTGTCCCAAAATAATTGTTGGATCTTATTGCGAAAAAGAGTCTGATCTGTCTTCATAGTTTCCCTTTTTAACTAGGTTAACTAATCTTAGTAATTTGTCCTTAAGATTGTCTATAAATGAAATGGGGTCTTGTAAAGCTTATAGTGATTTGAAAGAGGAAATCTTTATTGACTGTCCTGAATGTCTTTCGATGAGCACACAATGACCCCCCACCCCCACCCTTGAAGTTGTATGCACAATACACATAAATAAGCATATTTAATGATAATTTACTCATACTGACAGACATGCAGACTGCTTTACATACAGACACACACACATAGCCAATCAAATACACCTTTAATCCATTTAACAGGATCCATTTAAAATCCAACTTTTCCAACTGTTCCTTTCTCCCCTTGATAACTACCACATGATCACTACCTGTAAATAATCATTAATCTCTGAGAGGAATGAAGGAAACAAGGGACCAAGGGGACTAATATACTATAGGGATACTTCTTCCTGTTCCAGATTATATACTGCAATGGCAATTGCTCTTGATCTCTGAAGGGAGCTCATTTTTTACTTTCAACCTTACATTTTTATACTCCATCCAAGCATCTGTAATATTTTGTGACTATAACAAAGCGGTGATTGTTTTATTACAAATACAATGACGAGCCTTTTAGTGTAGCGGTAGTTATACCACGGCTATATGATCTCTTAACCAGATTTTGGACTCAGATCATGTAGTACAACCCTATCACTGATGTATTGTCTCATGGCTTTGTTTTGTCCTTCACAGGTAAATGGAGGCATTGAAAAACAGTTGGATAAGGAGGTTTTACACTATGACTACCATGCCTCCTTCTTTGACATATTTGTAAGTCAAGTCAAATTTGTGTCTGTCACTTCATGCATTGTTTTTTAAGATGAAAGATACTAACCTCTCTCTCTCTCTCTCTCTCTCTCTCTCTCTCTCTCTCTCTCTCTCTCTCTCTCTCTCTCTCTCTCTCGCATATACAATTCTAGCTCCTGGCTGTATTCAGGTTTGCAGCTCTTATCCTGGCCTATGCTGTTTGTAAACTGCGTCACTGGTGGGCTATAGCGGTATGTATTGTTTTTCTTGCCCAAAAACCCAACCCCCCAAGATTTCTTCTTTTGTGAGCCACCAGAGTGCGCTGTTGACCCTAGATGAGCTCTTTCTAATGTATCCAACCAGTTCATTTGTCAGTCTGTTCCTTGTTTAGTCTACACAAGAAATTGTTATGGAAAATAACAAGGATTGTTTGGGAACATACTTTTTATTACTTTGAGATAATATTCATACAGTGTCAAGATTTTGCTTAGGGGTGTTTTTCTAATGTATTCACCACAGATTACAACAGCAACCACCAGTGGTTTCCTGATAGCAAAAGTCATTTTATCAAAGGTACGTAACAAGGCAATAAAACAATGTTTTGACTGAACTATATAAAAAAATATGTGCAATATAACTAAAGGGCATTGTGCAACGTGCAATATAGTGACCAGACAAAGTGTGTTAATGTAACACATTAGACATGTGGCACTGACAGTTAGGGGACCGGGGCCCCAAGTGTGTAAAAATGATATGTTTGGCATTGTGAAAACATATTGTTGTAGTCCTATGTTATTGTTAACTCTGCCACTGTGGCTGTTTATACCCTGGTCGGTAGGTAGGAATCATGACTGTGCAATTGCCAGTGGATATGTCTTTGGTTTGGCCACGTAAAATATGTCCATGTGCTCCAGCTCCTTTCCCAGGGGGCGTTTGGGTACCTCCTGCCCATCATCTCCTTTGTCCTGGCATGGCTGGAGACCTGGCTTCTGGACTTCAAGGTCCTGCCTCAGGAGGCTGAGGATGAAAATAGTGAGTCATAGAGCAACATGTATTGTAGTGGCGTTTTCAGTTCATCCTTTTGTACTCTGATTTACTACTACTGGTGGTGGAGTGTATGTCTCAATGGCTCTGCATATATAAACCATTATCTATTTGTAATCGGTTATTAAACCTTACTTCATATAAACACCATAAAAATATATTTAGGAGAAAGGCAAGTCAAACAAACCATTAATAGAAATAATATCAAATGCCTATTGTTTTTACATTTAGTCATTTAGCAGACGCTCTTATCCAGAGCGACTTACAGTAAGTACAGGGACATTCCCCCCGAGGCAAGTAGGGTGAAGTGCCTTGCCCAAGGACACAACGTCATTTGACACGGCCGGGAATCGAACCAGCGACCTTCTGATTACTAGCCCGATTCTCTAACCGCTCAGCCACCTGACTCCCTCTTATGAGTACCAGACCAGTATATTATTTATGAGGAATGGTGAGGGTCGGTCAAGGCCAAGGCCTTGGCCACTCCTAAGAAGGTTAGAAATTCAACACTAAACTTTTCAGTTCCATAATTCAAGTTAAAAGTTAACAATTATCTTTGTACTTGTGATTTCAGGATATCTCTGTATAAGGGACGCCCCAGAGAGGGCTCCCCTGATGCACCCTGGACCATTATCAGACGGGCAGTTTTATTCACCACCTGAGTCTGTAGCAGGTGAGTACTTCGAATGGATGCCAGTTTATATAGAATTGATAGTTAACTTGATTTGCCTACCATTTTTCTGTGTCTGGTATTCCAAGGCAAAATCCCTAGGATTTGTGGTCCCTTGTTTTCCTGCATATTTAATCTTTTTTGATTGTGCTTTCCTTATGATACATTTACAATTTAAAAGTTAGTGCCTAGAAATTTTAGGAAATCCAGCTAAATGGTGA
Source organism: Osmerus eperlanus (assembly GCF_963692335.1). NCBI lineage: Eukaryota > Metazoa > Chordata > Actinopteri > Osmeriformes > Osmeridae > Osmerus > Osmerus eperlanus. The sequence goes on from NC_085033.1 coordinate 6,809,645, forward strand.
ACTGTAAATGTTTACATTTTCACAAATCTCTTAAATGATTGTTTTTTGATTTCCAGACTCTGATGAGGAGCTAGATGATAAACACGATCCTGATGATGCAGAGAAGGGCCTCATTTAGCAGGTACTGGACAGTTTGGTCTTCACATTGTTGGGAATGTATCAAATGTGAGGGGGTGCTTTAAATTGTAGAATATGTATTTGTATTTTAGTCAAAATTAATTATGCTTAGATGTTTTCTAGCCTGCCTGAACTAGACCTGTTTGATTATATAACGCACATACATCCTCTCTTTGTTTTTTCAAACAATAGGTAAACATTTTGTATGAATTTTCTTTTTTTTAAATCCAGTTTTGGAATTAATCTTTGAGACGTGCTTCATTGTTGGCTTGACAAGAGAAAGCGGACCCGGTTCCTCTGCTGCAGTGTTAACGATGACCCATCTGTCCATGAAGGGAAAACTTGCCTTAGAACCATCACGTTCCATATGACTGGAAATGCATGTCCCTCAGCTTGTTCACTTAATGGATTGTCATATCTTTCCACCTCTTGGCTACTGAATCTTCAAAAGCTGGCCCATTTCAAAGAAATACCCTTTTTCACTGCATTATTTTTTGGGGGTGTTTTTTTCTTTTACACTTTTGGAGTCTTTATGGGTGTGACTGAAGGAAAGATGAATTCAGATAAGAAATAAGGGGAGATGGGTCAATCATAGTATATGTCAACAATGATTTAGTTCTAAGTGTATACATCTGTGGTTTATACAGCATCTCTGTCTGGCTTGATTATAGGAATAGAAATCAAGACTGTATTAACTGTATACAATTTTAGAACATCTGATGGGGGATATCTAATAGGATACAATTAGCAAGTCTGTTGTGCCTAAAAATGAAAATGTACCTATGCCATGCAGTGAATTGATTTTATTTGTCTTTGAATTGGCAAACCAAGTGATTTCTGGTCATCCTATCTGCAACACGGATTCCTCGTCATCTTGTGTCGGAGCTACACCTTCTCGTGCACTCTCGTCCTCTACATGCAAAATAGCTACCATTTGTTTGAATGAATAGACAGTATCTTGTCACAGGCATACGTTTTTTTTATTGTGAGAATGCTATTCAACATTTGAAAACTGCCATTTGAAAGCATGGAGAGGATTGTTTTGAGCTCTGTGTCTTGAGTTTAAAACAAACTCCATAGACGGTATATCAAGCTAAATCCTTAAGCTTGTTTAAGGTAGAACATCAGTCTGATCATCACTAAACTTGAAACTGTTGGCAGCACCTTAATTGCGTATTCTTTCCAATAAAACACACCTACAGTTGTCTTTTGAAATTGGCTAGTAATTACAATATTGGCATGTAATTTTCCTAACCTGCATTTACAAGTATAAGCTGTGTATGCTGATGCATGTATTAAATACTTCAATATTTTACGGTTTAAAAGAGCTTATGTCAATTGTTTATCTTACATAATTGTACTACTCTATGGAGTATCTTACATAATTGTACTACTCTATGGAGTTACAATCTGTGTTGAGGACAAAGTTACAAAAGTGTATGTGCCAATACATTATTTTTACTATTGTTTATGACTGTATCTGCAAGAAAATCTGCATAAAGAATAGTTTGCAAAAGAATTGCAGGAATTTAAATCAATTTTTCTTTTTAGCCATTTATAACGTTTGACGTTAGATGTTTTACAGATGTAGAGAACAGTGTTTTAATTGCTTGTGTGCAAGCTGGTGGTCGCTGTTTGTGGTGTAAAATACAGTATATACACAAACATTTTACAAAAGCCCCCATTGGAAACCAATGCTAAAAAATAGGCAGTGAGGAAAATGTCCTACAGTCTGCTATCCGGACGCGAGAGGGCACATCTGACCCACCCATACACTTGGCGTTCCGCACTATCAGTTGCTCGCCCCGGCCCATCAGTAGCAGCAGTGCGACGCCACTCGGGGTCAGATGAGTGACACATCTAGGTATGATGTTTGGCCCGCATCACACGTCATACGCATCTTACTCACACAAAGAAGAATGTAGGACAACGGGCTGTCGTGTGCTTGGGTTTCCAAAGAGAACAAGTTTATAATGTTGATGATTCATAAGTATCCCCCCTAACTGCCTGGTGTCTCCTCTACCGCCTCCTCTACCCACCTGTAGGCCAGTCTGATGATGATGATGAGTCTCTCCCTATGGTCCTGACCGCCGCAGTAAAAATGAACTGCTGTTTATGTCATGCTCTACCTCGGAAAACCACTCTGGCTTTGTGGTTGGATTTATATGTGTCCTCCTATGAAAATGACAAACTTTTCTTAATCTTCTTTTAAAACCTGCAATAAACATCCATGCTTGGAATCAGTGTCTGTGTTTTCAGTCTGAGACTACGTCAGACCTTGTGCGTCTGCTGCACCAGTTGCTGTTGGTTTGCAGTGTCAAGGATTTTATAAGGTCGTATTCTATAGTATTTATTGCTACTTTTGTAGCATGGCAATATATTTCTAAAGTAAATTATGATAAATAGAAGTTGATTTAAAGGCCAAAAAGTAAACCTACGTTGTGAAAAATCTCTGATACAATGCATTCTATTTGACATAGATGTGAATATACAGTATTTGTTTTTGGAAAGGACTGGAATGAGTTACCACTCTGTTTGCATACCAATGAAATAATTCAAAATCTTTATTGACTCATGACAATGTTCCAGATGACTGTGTGACAAAAGAAACAACCATTTGTGACATCATGTAAACCTTGTTTCCCAATGTAACCAGCCTCCCAAGACACTTCTTCCCAGACATTGCCCTTCCATACAGTACATTTCATCAAACACATCATGTGGCCTACATTTCCAAAACATCAACTATTAGTCAAACATCAGACCTCTTTATCCAGCATGATCGCGTCACATTTGGGAAGAAAAGGGTAATGAAATTTTCAGTGGAATCGGGCAAAATCAAAATGTTATAATTTAAATAAAACACTACTTTATACATATAAAATGGAATATTGTTGACTCACTTACATACATTAGTGTCATTATCGCAAACCTAAAAACTAATCAAAGCTATGGTGAACCTTGGTGAGAAATGTCAGTGTTAATAAGGTTAGAAAATGGTGAGTGTTTTGTATTGAGAAGACAAACATTTAAGACCGATGTTAATATCTTACAATAACACAAAGCTACTGTTGCTCTGTCTAGTATCAGTTGAGGACTGCAGGTCCTTTCAAGACCTCTTGGCTGTGCAAAAGAAAGCTTGTTTCACATCCCTTTTTTTCTTAACCACTTCATTCCTTACTTGAAAAGGCCAAAAGATCCCAAAAAGGAATGCACCCACTGAAGTGTTGAAGCAGAGGTGAAAACAACCGTTATAATTGCATTGTTATAATAATCCTCAGTATGATTTCATTGAGTATGTTTATGCTTTAAGAGGAAGGCAGAGCCATTTCTTTATTCAGTGCTTTAGTCAATGCCACAGGCTTCAACATTAATCTCATTCAACCAGTATTTCTCTGTGGATGTAAGTGTGCATGTATGTGTATGTGTCTGTAGCCAGCAGAGTCAAGGGGAAATGTTTCCAGTACCTTTTTCGAGTGCTCGATCTCCAAGCCAACACCATAAAGGGACAATTTACCCAATTAAACATTCCATCTGATATTCCACTTGTATAGACTCCTGATGATTCTTCCATAATATTTTTGAATGATTGAATGAGCCCCTTGCTGGCATCAAGAGTACCTCCATGCCCTCAGAAGGCCAGAGTTCACATTGGTAGGTTGAGGTTTGAGGGAGAAGCCTGGAAATATGAGAGACCTCATCCACTCCCACTCCCCCTCCCTTCTACACTGAGGCACTGCAGAGCCTGGGTCCTTTGTGATTGGTCGAGGTTCCACCAATACTATTGTCACTGGCTACCGGAGCCAATCGTCTCCTCAGGGGGCAGCAGGGAGATATCAAAGGCGTTCCCGATGCGAAGGAAGAACTTGCGCAGCACTGCTCGCAGCTCGGGTATCAGGTCAAACTGCATGATCTCACAGAGGAGGGGGTAGTATCTGGACGCGTGGGCTTTGAACTGTGCAAAGAAATGAGCAGATTACAATCACAATCTTTTTTTCCAGCAGCTTCCTGCAGTGTTCACGTGTATGGTGAGTAAAGGGGTGCATATTTCTGGACAGAACAGGGTTGGATGGCTGCGTGGAACTATCTGGGGTGGAGCTGGTGTGCCATGTAGAGAGAGGGGCTGCAAGTGCTTTGGGAATGCAGTCCAAAGGGTAAGCTTTACTGAGCGATGGACCTACCCTGTCGTCGCCCAGCTTGACCACCTTGGTGAGGAAGAGGAGGAGGAGGTTGGTCCAAGCCTCCCTGTGGCTCTCTGAGGTCAGAGTCAGGAAGTAGGCGAGTGCCTCACCACACACACTGCAGCGGAGGAAAGATATTCTCTTAATACGGCTGTGCACGGCCGGTTAGAACCTATGCACACGTTGGCCAGAATTCATCACAGAAAATGACCCCAACCCTTACTTGAGCAGTCTCCTCTGCACGTGCTCCCAGGCAGCGCTGCGGCTCTCGTCTGCGTACATACGGAAGAGGACACGGAGGCTGCAGGCCAGACTGGTGGTCTCCTGCTTCAACAAGTTGGGCTTTGACTTCCCCTTGAAACCTTGAAGACAAAGAAAGAACTATTCCAAAAACAAACACGCACAGGAAAGCACGCCTTTGGTCCATATTCACACTTGCTCGCTCTGTGGTTGACCTGTTGATAGTTAAATTTAACATATATATATATATATATTTTTTTTTTTATCGAGAACATCGTTTTATTCTTTACAGAAGACTAGCTTTTCGAGTTGCTGGAAAAAGGGGCTGTTATCCAGCGAGGGGATATGTGACGTCAGCCAGGACAGAGTCGCGGCCCTGCCACCCACCAGCCTTCCACAGCACGGTCCTCTGCTCGTTGTTGGAGTTGAAGGCCTTGGCGAAGCGGTGGGACTCCAGCAGACAGTCCAGCAGCTTGAACAGCTGCTCGGAGGCCAGGTAGCGGTACATGCCCTGGTCCTGGCCCTCGGCCCGCACGTCCCCATCCACACAGTCTCTCTGTGGAGACACACACACCCCGTTGAGGCCTGAAGTTGGAAGACTGGGGAGTGTTCTTTGAGAGTACTGGCTATTGCGATTGACGGTGAACCAAGACTCCCCCTACCTGAGCAGCAGCCAGGTTCTCGGCGTCCTCCTTCCTGCTGGTGGCGGGGAAGAAGACGATGTTGTCGATGGTCTGGATCAGCTCCAGCTGCACCACACACTTGATGAGCAGGGCTGAGAACAACCGCTGCTCTTGGATCCCTGCAACCACAGCAAAAACACACACACGCGCACAGCACCGATGAGGCACGGCCTTAAGGGGAGAGGTTTTAAGGGGCAGCAGAGGGATGGAGAGACAGGGAGGAAGAGATGGAGGAAGGCATATGTGGGGGAAAGGGCAGGGGAGAGACGGATAAAAAGGTGTGACGGATAAAACTAGAAGGAAGGTAGGTCGAGCTGAAGAGTATTTTTTTTTGTAGAAGCCCCTCGCGTAAAAGAGATCGACGTCACGTGCCCCTCCGCCCCAAACTCACTGGCCGGGGTCCTGGCTCGGGGGCCGTCTTCGTACGTGCCCGAGGAGCCACTGTATGTCCTCTGTCTCTGGTTGTCCTGGGAGATCCTGTCACCGCTGCACACCGACTGCTGATCCTCAGCCCGACTTTGGATGTCCACAGACTTCTGGGAAATGGAGTCCTAAGACACACAGAAAAGAGCTTGTATGTAATAATCCTCACCTCACTATTATATAAGGCGACAACATCAACGGTACGACCACAACGAATATTTTCTAGGACTGATCCAAGAAACAAGGACCTCAATTGATGGAAAGGAGAACAGCAGTCTTACCAAGTCAAAGGGCACCATGGGCTCTCCCTCGATCACGGTTGGTCTCCATGCCAGCAACCTAGACACCAGTTGAAATCAGGTCAGACTTGTCGACACCAGTTCAGAGCTGTTTATATTCAAATATTTTGTGACCTTGGTTTCCATCCCGAGACAGACCACTGGGAGAATAAGAACCGTCTCTTACGCATGAGGGATGGTGGTCTTGAAAATGTCCAGCATACAGTTGCAGGTCTTGTCCCAAATCTCTGGGCTGAACTTCTCTCCATTTAAGATGACCACGTTCTCCAGGCAGTTGGTCCCTGAGCGAGCCAGCTGCTCGTTATCTTTAGAGAAAACAAAGGCCGGAACAATGGAAGTGACGGGATAAAGGAAGAAAGACAGGAAGAAAGAAATATCGTTCTGATGAACTAAGCCTCAATAGAACTTGAACCTGTAGATAAAACGAAGCAGTGTCCTCTCACCTTGCTGCACACACCAGTAGAGCTGGGAGAGGATATCTTCTAGGAGAATGTCACTGAGAGACTCAAAGTACTGGGTGAAGACATCACAGATGGCGTAAAGTGCATGGTTGCAGGTGGTCGTCATCCATTCTGCTTTCTGTGGCGGGGGAAACAACAAGAGGAATCGTTATTGATTCCTGTCAACAGAATGTTGGTTCTGACTCTAACAAGCGAAAACGACTACCGTTTATTAATTCCCAATTGAATTTCAATCTAAAAAGGCAGTCTGGGCGTTGTACCTCAGTTTGTTGCTCAGGCAGCTTCATGTTGTCAAAGATCCTGAAGATGATCCGGAACAGATCCTGCCACCAGTGCTTCTCAAAGGTGTGTCCGTAGGTCTTCATAATCTCAAACATAACTGTCAAGCCCCTGGGAGAAGAAAAACATGGTCAGCAGGTATGACTCATCAGTTACCACAGCAACCCAGAGAATACAACCGTCAACACCATGTATTAAAAGAGGGGAAAAATCCCTCATCAACAATGGCTCTGTCTTTCTTTAGGTACGCAGATAGCTTCATTCAGGATATCCCGATTTCCTCAAGCCAGGAGAGTATTCAGGCCACATATCATTGTTATCGTATACATTTTGATCAGAAGTGTCCCAGCAAGTGGGTGTGAGGTTAGACGAGGGCCCTGTGGGGGACATGAGACCTGGTGTGATCAGAAGGCCCAGGGCTCTCACCTGGTCCTGACGTCCAGCTTGCACCTGTTGATGATGCAGGAGAGCTCAAACAGGATAGGGAACCATCCTCGCACCCACACCCGGTCCTCGGGCGCTACATTCATGTCATCACTGGTGTAGTCCTTGAAGGCCTGCCCGGGGATATGTAGGAGGTGGAAACCAAAGAGTTAAAAACGAAGTCATCAATCTTCCTCCACATCGTTTAAGCTACCCCAAAACCAAGTTCCGTATCTCTTTGATGAAAAGCAGCAGCGTTGGTGGAACAACATGTTTTTTTGTGGTGCAGCGTTCATACGAGGGTGGTGGGTGGGTGTTGACGAGAAGAGGATTGGTGAGTGCTGTAACCAACTGCCCCGTTTGATTTTGTAACGTATTAGTCGAACAAATAAAATGTAATGCTTTTATTTACGGTAAAAAAAAATAATTCTGCACCATTTATTTGAGGACAGCGTTAATTTAACTGTATCCGATTTGAACCCAGCGGGGGTGCTGTATTTTGATCAAAGAACTAGGGTATTCATGGCAGATTGTTGATTCCAAACGACAACATGGGCACACGATACTTGCTGGTTTCAAACTCAAAAGGTTAAGGTTGGAGTTGTGAGTTGTGGCCTTGTGTGTGCGGGGACTCACCTGGGGCCTCTCAGACACGTATTTGGCACAGTGGCGGATCAGGCGGATGGCCTCCATGCTGGTGTCGGGGAAGGAGGCGTTGCAGGCAAACTCTGACAGACACTTGACTGCATCCTGGAAGGAGTCAATGGTGGCCGGGAAATGCTTCTCAAACACATTCGCTGAGAGACAGAAAAGCACAGACAAACATGACCTCACAGAACATACCCATGACATACTGTATTAGATCATCCGAAAAGGTTCTTTGAATCACTTTTTTTGTGTGAAGAAACTGACATGGAACAAAATAGCATTTATCAATAGAAACTGAGTGAAAAAGACACCTTAATACCCCTTCACCTGCAAGAGCAGCTACAACCAACCTCCAAAAAAAACATGATAAATCCCTACTCACTGACGATGTGTCCGGTGGTCTGGAAGGCCAGCTCCACGATGCTCTCGTCCTGGTCGGACGCTGCCAGGTGGAACACAGAGAAGATGTTCTTCCACCCAGAGCGGATGTTGGCAGCCTGGGAGTTGACCATCTGGGCGATACACCTGACCACCATGTCTCTGATGGTGGGAGACCTGGGAGAGACCACAGTATGTCAGATACGACCTACAAATGCTCAAACTCAAAAACATGATGAGAAAGAGAGAGAGAAAAAACCTTCACAACTAAAACGATTGGAACCGACCTGTTCTTTTTCATGATATGTTCGAAAGGCCTCAGGAAGTCCTTCTGGAAGCGGAAGTTAGCCAGCTCTCCCTTCTCAAGGAACTTCATGGATAGCTGCCTTAAGGAGTCCACGGCAAAGATAGCCACATCCTCGTTGGAGTAGCATCCGACCTGCACCACATAAACACACAAGTATTCTCAGCATAGTCAGTCAGACCTTAGGATGGCACCATAACAATAGAATATCAGGCAATACTTTCTTTGCACTAACACTTTGACATTCATCAAATCACCTGTGCTGACATGTCAAAAGTGTCGAGTTTAGTGTTAGGATCAGTGGACGATCATAATTTGTTGGCGGATCCACAACACAACAATGCTCTAATTTTCTATTCACACAGTAGTTTCCTATCAAGGTACTACCAGGACCAAATAACAAACAAACACGGTTAACATAAATGAAAATGAGTGACCGAAGTGGGTCCAGCACCTTGTTGAAATGGTCCCCGATGACCTCCCAGATCCTGGACCACTGCAGGCGGATGCGGCCCATGTTGTAGTAGGAGATCTCCACGATCTTCTGCAGGCTGAACATGCGCGGGTGGGTGGGGGAGGCCAGCTCGTCCATCGATACAGCACACAGCCAGCGCACAAAGTCCACTAAAGACAGAAGGACAAAAAGCCTTTTAATATTCACATTCATAAATACATTCAAAAATGTGTATCACGTCATTCTACAATGAGGACTCATAGTGGCTTTAACTTAGGTTTACTACTCTTTTAATCATGGCAAATCTAAAAGGCATTAGATAACATGACAACAGACACATACCTACTGCGTTGCCATCCAGTCTGGTGGAGCCTGTAAAAATCCTGAACAAATACACAGGCAATTTATGTCAAAGTCAATTCATGGTACACTACACTTCAGTACATTAAAACGGTACAACTTAGAAGAGGAAACAACACGAACAGCAATGAATACTTCCACTTCAAGGATGAATATCAATGTTATGACAAGTACCTGTCTACAGCCACCACAACACTCTGGGAGCTGGTCTCTCCGATAGACTCCTGAATGCTGGCTATCTGCTTACGGTCCACATTACCACCTAGACACACACACACACACACACACACACACAGACAGAAGGTCAGTAGGTTGTTCAACTCTATCAAACCCAGTGTGTGACCCTCGTCTGAGGCGGAGAGGTCCAGCCTGACCGATGCCGAGGTACTCGTCGCTGCTCTGCTCCCTCAGGCTGGCCAGGAGCCCCTCCTTGGTGCCGCGCGCCGTGCCCGTGCCCGAGATGTACCGCGCCTTCACCCCGGTGCCAATCAGCTGGGCCAGCTCCAGCTGGCTGATACACTTCAGGATCTGTGCATGGAAGGAGGGGTCAGAGGGTCAGTGAGAACGCGCAGGCGATGAACGCCCACTGTGATACGCGTGCACCTCCCTTACGGTTGCGGGAGGATTTGATCTGTGTTAATAATGTAGCGTGTCCTCATCTGTCCAGTGTCAAGTCTGAACCCGACCCTCCGGGCCCTACAGTACCTCGTGCCAGGAGTGCCCCAGGTAGTTGCCGTCGGTGTGGGCCACGGTGATGAGGGTCTTGATGGTGTCGATGTTCTTCTGCTTCATCTCTGTGATGCCCGAGCTGGCGGTGAGCAGGGTGAACCTGGCCAGGGCCTGGACGTACGCATCCCGCTCCAGCTGCACACACACACGCACACACACACACAGGTTAAACAGTCCCTCACCCGACACAACGCCAACCTGGCGTGACCACAGAGGCAGCTGTAGGAGGAGCTGTGGGGGGCACCAGGCACCCCCGCCCTGCCCCGCCCGAGGAGGAGGAGGAGCCTACCTGGATGGAGAAGATGCAGGCTATCCTGATGGCACAGCGGATGCCCTCCAGACACAGGGAAGCCACCTCGGTGTCGTCACAGTCCTGCAGGCCCACGCTGAACGCTGCCAGGAAGGGCGTCCACGCCAGCTGCACGCCATCCAGACAGGGTTAGCGTTTCAATCATCAGGCTGTCTCGTGTTAATAGGACGATAACAAGCCTCGCTCCAAATACAAAAGACACCGAGAAAAGGCCCCGAAACGAAACACCTAACGAGATCTAGATGCGCGTGTGCGACCTTGAACGTGGCTGAGGTGTGTGTGTGTGTGTGTTTAGCGCGTGCGCGTGTCACCTTGAACATGGGCCTGACGTGGTGGAGGTGCGTGGCGGAGGTGAAGGGGGCCTGGACGTGGCTCACCGCCTCCATCAGAGCCTTGGCCGTCTTGGCCATCTGCTCCATCTCCACGTTGTAGAGCAGCCGCCGCTGCTTCTCACTGGCCACGCCTGGGGAGGGACACGGCTCCGATAAATGTACACACACACACACACACACACAGGGTCCGAATATACATATCTATACATGCACAGGGCACACAAAACAACAGGTTGATAGATACACACGATAGCACACAAAGACACAGGTGGGACTTACATGGATCTACACCCACACACATACACGCTTGCATACACAAAAGACATACTCCAAACATGTATATTTGCAGACATATAGACATGCCATACATGCAAACAGATTTAGAAACACGCAGGACAGGGAGAAAGAACAACAACAGGGCGGACACTCACTATGTTTGCTTGATTTGAGGGTCAGTTCCTTCGTTTCCTTCATGGCGATCTTCTTCCCCGCTATCTCGTCGTAGATGGCCGACAGGTACTCCTCAGGCAGGTCCTTGCTGTCGTTGATCCCGCGGTTCATCTTGATGTACTGCTCCTTCGTCATCTTGTTTTTCACCTGTGACATGGAAGGAGAAAAAAAAGTGACATTTGGAGATTTCAAATGATCTTCAAGACCGTCCCTGGGGAAGATGAGTGAAGCGTATGAAAAGGCCTGCCGTACCTGGGGGCTGTGGAGGTCCGTGGTCAACATGATGATGGAGTACGCCAGGACGTAGGCCGTGTCTGCGCTCGCAAACAAGGTTTGTCTGAATGGGTAGAAACATGGACAAGGGAAACAGATGTTAACAACCGGTACTCGTATATCCTGGAATTCAGCTGAGCAGATTCTACGAGTCTAATCACTGCAGAGGAGCCTGGATGATTATCATATACAATGTGGAAAAGCATAGTCGAAGCACAGTAAAGAAAAGTCCCTATCCACCACTTATTAATAGCCACACAAGGTTTCCAAGACAGACTACTGAGATGAGATGGCCAGCCAGTCAGCCAGTCAGCCAGCCACCCAGCCAGCCACCCAGCCAGCCAGCCAGCCAGCCAGCCAGCCAGCCAGCCACCCAGCCAGCGATCCCCAAAGACTCACCCTTGGTTACACTCCAGGTATCTGGCAGCAAACTTCTCCATAAGCCTGTCGATCTTCTGGGCCTCTCCTGGGAGACGGAAGCCCTCCAGGAAGATGCGCAGTGCAGAGACAAAGTCCTTCCCCTGGAAGTCCATCTGGTCCACGTAGGCGTACATCACCTCCTTGTTGAAGCGTTCGTTGTCCCCCAGGAACTCCCCCACTTGGGTCTGACAAACACCATGAGACACAAGCAGGTGGTCACGGCTGCTGTTAAGATGTTTGTAATCCTATTGGTTGAATATGTCATTCTTTATCACAATTAGAATGCTCTGGCTATTGGCTGCCCTGTCTGACTGTGAGTACAGCCAGTTTTATACACAGTGTGATATATTTTATGGATACCATTTATCTCCCTCCTTTGTGTTATTGTAATGCCCCCCCCACCCAACCACCACCCAGGTGGAGGTCCTTACAGAGTCCAGCCTTTCTTCCTGGTGGAGGAACTGAGCCAGGTCCTCCGGCGTTGTTCCCAGCATGCCTTGCTCCTGCAGGTATTGGATCCCCCTCTTTGGCTTCTTGTTGAAGCTACGCAGAAGAAGAGAAGAGAGGTGTGGAGTCGTGTAAGTGACGACAGGGCGACGACACCACACTCAATCTCACGCTCGACAGCCAATCCCGTTCGGAAGCATCCAGGAAATGATTGAAAATGCAAGTAAACGGAGGCGGGGCTAGCCGGGCGTTACCGACGCTCCAGTGACTTACAGGTCGATGCCCTGCTCGATGATCTCCTTCTGCTGCTTGAGCACCTCAAACTGCTCGGGGTTGTCGGTGCCGGACATGAGCGTGGAGTAGCTGCCGATGCCGGAGGAGGAGGTGGAGTCCAGGGAGTTGAGGCTGCCGTAGCGGTTGATGCTCTCTGGGGCTTTGGGTTCACTAGGCTCCTGCTCCACAGGCTTCTCCTGGCCTGGAGACGGACGCAAGACAAGGGAGACATCCCATAATAATAAGCATCAACCCGTAAAACAATGGAGCGACATGGGAATCCTGTTGGGGTTAAAGGGACCACACCTGGGTCAAGTGCTATTTGTAGATACTGGGAGTCTGGAAGTCCAATGCTGGTCTTTCAGGCACTTCTGTGCTGTCTCTATCTAGCCTAGGAAGAAGGTGCTCCACATAGGTGCTCTACAATTCTCACCCAATGCTAGTAGACTACAGTGTTGCACATAACATGCTGCTATTTAACTGGAAAACAATCAGGGAAAATGATCACCAGTAACAGTCTCTGACATGTCACTAAATGCTCTCATGAAACCCATGGTAGAAAGTTGGAGAGAGAGAGAAAGGGAGAGAGAGAGATACAGACAGGCAGACAGACAGATAAAAGAAGGAGTGAGACAAAGGGAAGAAAGAGGAGTATCGGGTGTGTGAGACAAAAGCGAGCTCAGTTGTGAGTTGCCTTTCAGTGTGTTGGAGTAGTCTGGCTTCAGTAAGTCACTATATCAGTCGAGAGCCCCGAGGCTAACACACTGCCTTCACTGCCTCACACTGACAATGAAGCCTCAGAAGAGCTTTACAACCCCTCTGCCTCTGAATCACCAGCTGAACCCCTCCCCCCCACACAGAAACATACAGCTAGATGTATGTTTCTATGGAGACCCAGTGGTCCCGCGTCTAAAAACAGACCGTGTGTCATGTTTAGGTTACGGAACACATCCCAGGTCTGAGGTGGACGACTTACCCAGGCTGGTCTGAGAGTTGGGGTTGACGTACTGGTCCTTGCTCCACTCCACCATACACTTGAGGATGGATACTAGACACTCCAGACCCTTCTTTCTCAAGCTCAGCTCCTACAAAGCAACACACAGTCACGGTTGTTATCGCTTAGCAGGGCCCACGCTAATCAAAGCACTAAACTAACAAAAAGGGTGAACAGTGAGTTGCGGGCGTTAATCCATCTGTTTGGTCAACATGAGATCATGTTGCTAGAACGTGACTGGACAGCGTGGATTGTCTCTGTCGGGGCCGTGGTATGATGAACCGCATTCATGGACGGCAAAAGTGGACTCCATGGGGTGGAGGGGGACAGGGTGAGCAGGGAGCCTTGGGTGCTTGTCTGGTTCACCTGAGCGGGCGTGGTGCCCAGCTCGTGGCCGGCCCGGCCCTGGGCGATCTTGGACAGGTCGTTGACGAGCCTCTCAAAGATGTTAGCAGCGTTCAGGTCACAGTCGTAGTTGACATAGATATCAACCACACTCTGGGCATCTGTGGTGAGGAGAGAGTGACAAGGGTGTAGATGCCTGCAGCTTGTGGAGGGCAGGGTTAGGGATAAACTGATATCTATACACACAATATAAAAATACTAGCTTCCAGCTAAGACAACCGTTTGTTTCATGAATGGAATTGAACATTATGCACTATATGTTAAAAATACAAAGCAATCAACTCAATAATGCCATCAACAAAATGAATAACTAATGTGGTATATTTTATAAATGTTTTGACTAAAGCTCTGCACCTCCCGATGCAAACTACAGTACCTGCACATATCCGGGTCAGGCTCTGAATGACCATCCACTTGTGGTCGAAGGAACTTGTGGACGTCTCCAAGATGTAGAGGAAAATCTCTTTGAAAAACACCTGAGAGGAAAGAGAAAGTGCTCCCTTGTAGTGCTCTGATAACAAATTATAACCGATTTCACTAGATATTAGTATTTAATATACATTTCAAATCTCAGGCTCAGTTTTGTTGGTTGATTGTATTTAAAAAGCATCAATGGTCAAATTTCTGATTATTAATAAATATACCGAACCGTACCTCAATCTGCATCTTGAGGTGTGTCTTGAAGTGAGACAGCAGGGTGAGGAAGATGGAGAGGGAGAGCTCAAAGACCTCCGGCACGGAGGAGACCCCGTTCTTGGACAGCGCCACACACAGGTACTGCTTGATGGCGTTGATGAACATCTCGTTGGTCTTGAAGATGGGCCCGGCGTTCTGCAGGATGGACATCAGCAGCTGCAGGGACAGCACCTTGGAACGCAGCTCGTGGGACCTGGGAAGACAGAAGGACACACACACACACACACACACACAGACATAGACACAGACACACACACACACACACACACACACACACAGACACAGACACACACACAGACACACACACAATATAAGTGGACAGTCCTACTTGATAAGGTAAATACGGTCCAAAACCCAGTTGAGTTTGTAAAGTGAAATCTCTTACTTGGGATCTGGGGGTCCATCAGAAAGGGGCTTCATGGAGAGTTTGCAGAGGGAGCGGAACACCAGGAAGGCGTCCTTCTGGAGGATGTGGGAGAACTTAGCGACAGGGGAGGAGCCACTTGTCCCCCCAGACTCCTGGGACAGAAGGACCGAAGAACATAAGATCTTAGACACTGAAGTATAGCATTTACCTTAAATCGCCAAGATCTGGGATTTTAGCAGTTGAGCATTTGAGGCGCGGTGCTGACGATGCCATCGAGGGGGGAGTTACCTGCGTGTCGTTAGAGGAGACAGAGAGCCTATCGTCTGTCAGGGAGGGGGTGAAGCCTGCAGATATGGGGGTGCCAGGGATGCCGTTGGCGTGGATGTTGGCAGTGTCGCTGCCCAGGCCTGCCTCCTCCTCTGCAGGGAGCTCTTCTACACACTCACTGGTGCTGCTGGTCTCTCTACAATCTAAAACACACAAACACAACATGTATACTTAATAATACTGATTCACACAGGAACACACATACTGTATAGATAGGCAAGCACCCAAAGAGTAGGGGAGGGGGAATTAGGTAGAGATGCTCCACATCAAACATCTGTAAACTACACATCCCATTACCTCCGACCACCGTGTTGACCACCTCCTGGAGAATGTTCTGGACTATCTCCTGAGCCTGCTCCTCGTAGTTGACCGTGTCTTCCTCGCCCTCTCCCGAAGCCTCTTGCCTCATACAACCTGGGAAGGGAGCTCAATGGTTACTTTGCCGTGTGTGCCTCGACCAAAGGAGTAGCACGTTTCACGCCGTCAGGTAGCCGTGTAGGTGAGTCCCCCTCCACTCTGGGGCTAGGGCTGGGGGGGGCAGGGGGGGAGGGGCTTACACTGTGCAGCAGCCGTGGCCTGGTCAGCCTCTGTCTCCTCGTTCTCCACTCTGCAGAACACGGAGCCGTTCTCTGGCTCCGGGTCCTCTGGAAGGTTCTGCTCAGGCACCTGGCTGGCCTCCTCAGGAGGGGTGGCGGTGGGGGTCGGGGTGAGGGCGGTGTGCTGTGGCTGCGGGGAGACAGAGGGGTCCTGGTGGCTGCCTGGAGACTGCTGCTGCTGCTGCTGCTGCTGCCTCAGACGATCTTTCTCCATCTGCTTGGCCTCCTGGAGCTGGGGAGGGAAACAGCACACACACACACACACACGCCCACACGCACACACACACACACGCACACACAGTGTTAGGCAAGGCCACTTGGAAATATAAATCTCAAAACAAGGCAGGTCAAACTGTCTCCCATGCATTGTACAGCCAAGCATACCAGCAATCCAGCAATGGGCATCATTATGTAGATAAAACATATTCATGTCTTTTAGTAGAAAAATAGTACAATAATTATTCAGACCTCTAATGCCATACCATGGAGTAATTTATGTATTAACAACATTGTATGTTTGTGTAAATATGGAAGGTTAGGTAAATGATACCCATTTAAAGAAACTAAAATAGCTGTTAAGCTCATGAACTGGTAATAGTGCAGCACTATCCATTGTAAAAAAACATACAGTTTCACAGTCTTCCACAATGCAAAGAGCTAAAGTTAAATCGACTGTTCACTCCAAAACCAAAGATCTATGTCAAGCAACCATGCTTCAAACCTGAGAAAAAATACATAAATAACAGGAAAACTAGACGGTGCTTTTCCATTCTTTGGGGGCTTAAATATACGACAGGACGACACTTCCCTTGACGTCTGAAACCATTCGACAAACTCAACATAGGTTCGAGAGTGAACTGTCTCTTTAAGTTTGCTTTGAGGATCGACATATCAACTCTCATAAACCAGCCGAGCCAGCGGAGGAGCTGTCACTCCAAACCAGCCCTCAGTCGGCAGACACAGCAGGGGGGAGGGGCCATGCCAAGATGCACATGTCTGACAGAGGGACTGTTCACACATCAGCCATTTCCAAATAACAAGCACTCCGTATCCTGTAGCCCGCTTTACCTGACGCATTCTCTTTCTGGATGACTGAGACACACTTATCCTGTGATTTGACTGCTGGATACCGGTGGAAAGTTAGAATAATGGACTTTAAAACTCACATCGCTAAGGGCTGCTCCCTGCTGTTATTGAGCAAAACAGATGAAAATCTGGCCTTTAGCTTCCTCCCCAACATTACTTGAAGCCCAACAGAACAATGCATGGGAACGCTATTTTAGGAATAGCAAGATGCCGATCCTCCCTATACTGGACGGCTATGAACCCTGAGTAAACCCAGCCGACGGCATCTTTGGAGAGAGGGCGGAGGAGGGGCTTACGGCCTGGTTCTCCATGCGAGCGAAGATGACGTTGAGCATCTGGGTGAGCGTGGCCTTGGCCGTGGTCTGGTTGATCAGGTTCTTGCTGGCCAGGTAGATGTTGTAGCAGGTCCTGACGGGCTGCAGCACGGTGCCCTCGTGGATCTCTATGTGCTGGGAGGTCACCGCCGTCAACAGGGCCTGCAGGGGGGAGGGAGCCACAGGGGTGAGCGCGTGACAATGCTGTTACGGGCTCATACGGAGGGTCCCCCCCGATCCGTCATCTCTTATTTGGACCCGCTCGTATATTCCCAAGGTCTACCGCGGCTGTAAAGCGACTGGATCGGTCGTCGGATGCGACCGTGTACCTTTATGATCTGCAGCTGGACGCCCTCGTCGGTCTGGGGGCCTTGAAAGCAGCCGCATATCGTCTCAATGATTCTGTCTATCAATCTCTTCCCTGGCGTGGTGTTGTCGGGGGCGTTCCCCGTGAGGTGGCCATAGGCTATGAGTTTCTGGGGGAAGAAAGATGACCGTTACGCCCAAGACCAGGCCCATCGACATTGTAGAGGTGCTTGTCCCGGTACAGGAAGTGGACACGCTCACTGACCTGTAAACAATCCAGAGACGTGATGACGATTCGTGGGCATTTGGACTGGCAGGCGAGCTCGAACGGCAGGAAGTATTTGTCGGCTTCGATAAAGTTTTCCTTGGATTTAACAGGTGGGAGAGCACTAGAGTCTGCCTGGTTGTCTCCAGGCGGGGGGCTGAGGGGGGGACATGAGGAGGGAAGAGTTCATGGTTAAAGGGCTTGTTCTGGAAAGCACAAAACAAGTGTTTGTTCCCTAAGCAAACTACTTAAAATCATACTTAATAACTATTATTATTATGTATTTATTTAGCAGACGCCTTTATCCAAGGAGACTAGGGTGTGTGAACTATGCATCAGCTGCAGAGTCACTTACAACTACGTCTCACCCGAAAGACGGAGCACAAGGAGGTTAAGTGACTTGTTCAGGGTTACACAATGAGTCAGTGGCGGAGATGGGATTTGAACCGGGGACCTCCTGGTTATAAGTCTGTTTCTTACTAACTAACTCCACTTCATAATAATCATAAATAGTATGGGATATAGACTAATCTAAATGACACAAGCCCAGATTTTTTTATTATCTAAAATAATTTGGTATCTGGAGTGGACTCTCCCTTTCCCTAATCCTACAAGTTCCACTGTAAACGCTAGTATGTGAACCATGGTTACAAAATATTGACAGCTGAGCTCCGGTTTGATTTTGTGGAGCTGTGAGCGTGTGGAGAGGTCTAATGGCTGTCAGACTGGCAGTGCTGTTCTCCACGTTGGCGTTGTCACAAACACTGTTCATTAGCTCGAGGAAGCTAACTCCTAGCTCCTGTCACTTCAGAGTAATGCTGATTCACCGCACTTCCCTTGGCTTGGTGTGAGGATCGATTAGGGCACAAGTGTTTCAGTGAGAATATTTTTCTTTCACAAGGCTAGAGCTCTACGGGTCACTAAGCAGCACTGATCAGCGGAGTATCAGTGGAACAAGCGACGATGTAGCAGAGGACAACGCTGTGGTGAGAGGAACGAGGTCTGGGGAAGCAGGCATCTAAACAGACAAGGACACCATGGCATAGCATACACACCACACACGAATGTGCACATTCATTCTCCCTCCCTCTCCCTCTCCCTCTCCCTCTCCCTCTCCCTCTCCCTCTCCCTCTCCCTCTCCCTCTCCCTCTCCCTCTCTCTCTCTCTCTCTCTCTCTCTCTCTCTCTCTCTCTCTCTCTCTCTCTCTCTCTCTCTCTCTCTCTCTCTCTCTCTCTCTCTCTCGCACACACACACACAAATATACCATATACATATACCAACCTCAATTTCTTAGCTTCTTCTTTAATTTCCTCTGAAAAAAGGAAAACATCAATCAATGCAATAAATGGTCAACATTTTGCACACACACAAAAAAACATTTACTTTTGCTAAAATATAAGTAAGTGTTCAGACCTTGAAAGAAAGTGCAATAAAAAATATATTGATATTGATCTGCTCCTCTTCAGCAAAGCTATCGACTATTATCCAGGGCCAAACATCACCAGACAGAGTACAACCCTGGCTTGTATGCTCTATATGTGTATGGCCTTTATGACATTCAACATGTGACATGTGTGATGTGTCCCTTCCCTTCAACAGGGACAGAGATGCACAATCAATTAGGCCATAAAGATGAAATGGGGGTCCTGCCACTCTCTCTAAGAAAGACGCCTTTATGCCATAAGTAAGGCAGGTACCACAAAGCTGGGTTCTAGAACGCTTCTGAAACTAAAGGGCTGTGGGTGAGAACAGAAGAGTCTTTGTTCAAGTTTAATACATCTCTAATCAATCAACTGGCAACAATGCCTATTCAGAAATTAGATTTGCCAAGGCATAGCCCTGCAGGAGAAGGCTTAGTATTGTCCGTAAACACAGCAAAAGCCATGTCACCTACACTCAAATACTATCACTATTTTTGATTCAATCTCAGTTTTCCACTGGTGGAGCAACGCAGTTCAATCACAACTCTGTGAAGCTTTTCTCTCCTAAGGTTGGATTTATTCTGTTTGCTTGGTTTCAACATGCATTAGATTTCAGGAAATGACACTAGTTTATAGGCTTTAGGCTAATAGAGTGTCGTGTAGTTGTTACTTTATTTGCAGGTGAATGATGATACATGTATAACTGGAACTATATTGAACATTTTACATTATTCATACGTGGATTTCTGGTCTTGAAAAAGCAATTGAATAATATGAGATACAGTTCTCCCAATTATCTGATACGGAAACTTCCCCCATGAATGGCTTGTCTCCTGTTAAGGCATCTGTAAACAGTAAACGGCAACATTGACTATGGGTCAGATTAAAATTGTCACCGAAATATTAGTTTTATATTATACATTATTTAAAACATATCTTGAATTCCATAGTAAAATCAAGTGGGTGCGTGGCACCTAGAACACAAACACAACCCGTAGAAGCAGACAGTGAGTCTGAGACCAACAGTTTTTCTCTGCTATGACTATTGTAATGTAGCAGTTCAAGTTAACATGTCTTGAGTTACACTTCTAGATTGGCTCATCCACAAGTAGCATCAGAGACATACAGACTGTAGGTCCGCAAGTAGCCTATTTCACTAATGTTATTTATCATTTTTGCTATGGTAAGACTGGGGTATATCAGTCCTGTAAACAGCTGCATTCAACTTGTTCCTAGAAAAGGATTCGGACGGATTTTGACAAAAACAGCAATGTAGCCTACTTTCAAAAAACATTCAGTCATTTCACTATTCGACTCAGCTTAGTAGCCTGTGTTTCAGCTTTGGAGGCACCGTGACATCACGGGATGCTGGTAGGATCAAAACAGAGGGACCCCTCCCAATGCCTGCAACCTCCCGCACTAGCTACTTTTATTTAGGACCCTACCAGCTAACTGTATACACGTAATTTGGTAGGAAATCGTTCAGGCTTAAGAACGGAATTAGCATAATAACCCTAAACGCAAATATTAACTATATTATTAGATACTTATGTTATGACACTGCGTTTCCATCATCATTTTCGCAACAGTGTTACTGCTGTTCTTAAAGCTCTAATGTATTGGGCTGCAGCACGACGTTAACAAAACAATTGACAAATTGTAGTGAAACATTGTCGTAACATAGGCTACTCACCTAATGCCACCTCACAGGCTTTGCGCAACTGGGAATGGTGAGCTTTTTTCACCTCCTTATCGGCTAAAATCTTCTCCAGTGCTCGGGTTAGAAACATGTTTTTCGTTTTACTCTCATACATGACGTGAGGAAAACGTATAGATGGTGCTGTCCCGCGGACAGAAATGGGTCTTTGTTTTCTATACGGCAAAGTCTGGTAATCATGTACTGTCACGAAACATATAAATATCCTTTATTAAAAAGGAAATCCCACCGTTTTCTGTTAGTAACCTGTCAGCGCCATGTTGGAAGGAAACAACGTCATTCCGTTGCTTACGTCTGCATTGTAACGCAAAAAAAATAAAAATAGACATGACTATCATAAATGTGCAGTGTAAATAAAATACCTTACCTTTGCATTATGACACAGTTTATTTATATTATTTGTCGAACCAAAACTGGTGACATCAACCAAATTCAAAACATAGGGTCTACATTTCACACCAGTTTTCTAAGTAGTGCTATCTATTTTAGTATAGGCTGTTATATACAACCTGTATAAGCTGTAAGTCTATTTGTTTACACGAAAAAGGTTCAGTATGAAAATAATGACTTGTATTGATTGATTGTATTCTTTTTTTTTTTTTTTACTCTATCCCCTTGTGGTCGTCCAGTGGCACAACACATTAAAGATATTTGAAGAAACATCTTCTATTCAGCTCACAATATTAATTCAATCAAATCAGCATTTATTTGTATGGCCCTTTTTAACACGTCACAGAGGGCTTCACATATGCCAACAGAACTGTCCCTCAGCCAACCTAAACCCTCAAGTCCCAACTAATGAATACTCATTCATCCAAAGGCACATGCATTATTTATTTATATATATATAATCATGCTTTGAATCATGCTAAGTAAAAGGGGCTTGACTGGCTTTCTTAAGTTTTGTATTAAGTAAATGTTTCCAACAATTATCTGCAGTTAAATTCACTTAAATGCAGATTTCATAAACAACAAACTCAACTGTACTTTTTATTTCATGTTTTTATTGACAGAAGTCAGGTATCCAAGGCATTTGTAAACAGTGTGTTCACAAATAAACTACATTTTGCTTCTTACCATGACCATATAATGAGGCATTACCAGTTAAACACTGTCATTTTAAATTAAATACAATACAGAGAAAAAAATAAGATAAGACTCAAATCTACCAGAAGTTTTTCAGAATGATAGAATCAAAGTCAAGTCCATGTTTCAGTCTCAGTCTTCAATTGATGTCACATACGTAGAATGAGCACTAGACAGGGAGGTGAAACACTGTCCTTACGCTCCAGAGAAAGTGGAATGAGATTTTTCCAAGAAAACTTGGTCAAACATTTGGCAGAAAGTAAACCAAAATGACGTAGCCTCACTTGAAATTGTTCCACAGAAAAGATCCTTCGTTCAGTTCTTTGAAGAACATTATGCCAGTGCTCAAACCCAATTTGCAAAAGGACATGAAGGTTAAACAGTGGCGAATTAAAGTAACTCAACTGCAATTATTAGTGGCATTATGTAGTACAGTATAATACTAACATTAAATGAATTAACACTAGTTAGAATCATTGATAGAATATTAATTGGTGGTTTTTATTGAATGCACTCATTTCTTACTGTTTAATTTACATGAAATGGAATGTGTTTAGTGATTTCTATTCTAATATGTGTCTTTTGTTCCATACTACGAAAGTCATTGCATGCATCAATTTGTTTATCTGTACTTTTGGCAGCAGATCTTTGCAAGGTTTTTCTTTAGATTAGCTTTTTTTTTCTTCTTTTTTCTACAAATAATTTTTATCACATCTGTTTTTAATGAGGAACTGTCGTCCCATATTTTTTGCAGAGGCCGATGGCTCATTGCTTCAACACCTTCAGTGTGCAACACTATTTCATTTGCCCAAAGCACACAGGTACATAGAAATGTTTACTTCAAAACACAACTCTCATAATGAACCTAAAAAGCTATGTCAATCCACCAAATCCTTTTAAACTCACTTTAGAAAATACCACATTGCAACATAATTGTTTCTTCTTTTTCTTTTCAATATCGCATCCATACCACATATGACCAGCAGGTGTCCTCAAACACCATTGAGTAACTGACGCAGCAAATGTTCCTTGAATATTGCATGTTATACGCATTTATCACATAGTTTTACATCACTGTTTAACCATTTGTGTTGCACTCGAGTTCAACTTTGTTGAGGAAGTTCAAAACCTCACAGGCAGTCCAAGCAGATAGCCTTAAATAGCCTTAAATGTCCTTCAGGTTAATACAAAACACTTGTGGGAGAATGTTACACAACTTCTGTTCAAAAAAGCAACGCAAGTACAACCTCAGCAGCCAAGATAGATGTCAGTTAGACAGTTGTTGATTATAACAGCACAAACAGGAAGGTGAATATTTTTAATTCCTATAGTTTGTCCAAATAGTTTGGCTTGGTTATGCTGAACAAGTACCGTAGTGCCAAATACTCAAATGTAAAAACCTTTATGCTTGCTTAGCCTAGTATTAAATAAAGTCAAATCTTTCAGGTAAATAACACATTACATAGGGGTCGGAGGCAACACTACAAAGTACAAATTGAAAAGGTTGGGAGAAGGCAACACTTGTGTCGCTGTATCTTTGCGAAAATACTCAGTGGAATTCTGTTACTGTGGAAAAGCAAAACCTTGCATGGAACAGTGTTTCGTTCATGCAAGCCAAGCTGCTAAGCCCCGCGTTACCTTATCCTATTAGGTTCTTTTGGATGAATCAAACACTAAACACCAAGCAATTAAAGGATAGTCACAATTTTCACATAGCACCATGCCATCGGTTTCCAGTTCAATACCATCATTGCGATCGATATCGATACAAAAGGTCATTTCCACATCTTTCAAACAGAGAGGATATGCATGATTAAGGGAACATCCACATTCACTCCTTCATGTAAACAAACAAAACAAAGATAAAGAGGTAGCAGACACACACAAAAGGAGAGGGGGGCGGGACTTACTCTCGTCTGAGGTTTCCATTCAGGTGACTTCTAACAAGCAGGACGTCCAGTGCTTGGCTATGTGTGTGTACGTAAGTGCTTCTGTGTGTGTATGTGGAGGACATGTACACGTGAGAAGGGACAAACTGAGAAAAAGGCACACATTTCCGAGTCTTGACGGGCGCACAGTTGACCACCTTTTCCCCCACCGCCCTCTCCTCAGACCCGGATTGTGACGTGTTCCAGCGAGCGGGCCGGCACGGGCGCGGCGGCGGCCAGGGGCGGGGGCGGCGTTATCGCTTTCAGGCCGTTCCCCGGGCAGCTCTGAGTGCTGACCCCCCGATTGAGGACCCCGGGGGGGATGAGCACGGCGTGCGGCTCGCTGCGGGGGATGTTGACGGGGCAGGAGCGCGTGCGGGCGTGGCCCTTGCGCCCGCCGGCGTGGCACACCAGGTCGCCCACCGTGTCGGCGGTGGAGAGGTGGCGCTTGAGCCAGCGCTCCACGCGCTCCTCCTTGTACTTGATGGAGTACCAGGTGAGGAAGATGAAGAAGAAGCCCAGGAACTTGAGGCTGGCCGCCAGGCCGAAGTAGACGAAGCGGAAGGAGGTGACGTCGTACTCCCAGCAGGAGCCGTGCACGCCGCAGTCCTGCTGCCACAGCATGCACGTGGTGTCGATCACCGCGCCGAAGTAGATGGGCGTGGGGATGTAGGCTGGTGGGAGGGAGGGAGGGGCAGACAGGAGAGAAGGTCGTTACCCACTAGCGGTGCGGAAAGCCCGTGGGGTCTGATTTAGCGTTGAGTAAATGTGCAAGGTTTGAAATGGAATTGTGACAAATCATAAGCTAAAGCATTTCGTTACCCACCGAGGGTCCTGAGTAGAACAAACTGCATTCCCAGAGCAAAGGGCCTCTCCTGCTCTGCCACAGACCTGTATGACAGAACACACACACACACACTCAAAACCAAGTCCTTCCTACACAAGAAAGCTGCATGATGTCCCTTTTCCACCAGACAAAGCCTTACATACAGCTCTGGAGAAAAACAGAGAGACCACTGCACCTTTTTCTTTCATTTTTCAAAAAAGGTTGAGAAGGACAATTTTGAGTGAGGAACAGAAGGGTAAAAATGAGCAATGGCCTCTTCAATTTTACCCATCTGTTCCTCACTCAAAATTGTCCTTCTCAACCCTTTTTGAAAAATGAAAGAAAAAGGTGAGGTGGTCGATTATCTTTCCTCCAGAGCTGTACAGCGTGCGGCTTGCGGTACAACACGGTACCTGAGGGTGACGATGATGGCCGACGGCTGGGCGCAGGCGGTGATGAGCGTGACGATGAACAGGAAGATGAGGAAGGGGATGAGCGTGCTGCACGTGCGGTCGCACTTCCCCGACACGGCGTAGCCGTTCTCGTTCAGGTAGGTCTTGACGATGACCAGCTGCAGCTGGTTGCCCTGGCCGCCGGACGACGGCGTGATCACCTGCCGGCTCTGGACGCAGGCGCAGTCGGAATAGTTCCTGATCTGAAGAGTGGGGGACACCCCAAACACATACACAGTTGAACAATACTGTACTGTACCTACACGCATACTTCCCATTTCCCGGATGCCCAGTACGTGCGGGGTATCATTGCTCCGTGCAGGCGACTCACTCCAGTGCTGTTGGTGGCCACGCTGCTGCAGCCGGCCAGGCAGGGGTTGAAGTAGGTGATGCCGTCAGAGCCGCACACGGGGGCGTACTCGTGGATCTTACAGCCACAGTTGACGTTGCAGCCTCCCGTCAGGTTCCGCTGGGTCATAGTCAGAGTGGGCCTGAGGACAGGCAGAGGAACGTGAAAAAAAAGTGGTGCGGGGGGGGGAGATAAAGGAAGAGTAGGCAGAGCCACAGAGAGAGACATAAAGAGAGAGCGAGAGAGATAGGATAAGTGCTTATTTCACTAGCAGGGTGAAGGGGGGGGGGGGGCAACAGAAGAACAGGGCAGGAGATAAAAAGATCATTCACTGTACTGAAATAACCCCCAACCCTGTTCTCTCTGCGAACAGAACCCGGAGGACAGGCTCACTCACTGTCGATGAAATTGCACACTCCCTTGGCCAGTGCCACCATCTTGCTGTCTGAGCAGGGTAACATAGACTGATACCACACTAAAGGCTGGGGTTTCTGTCATCGTCCTTAGGGCTCATTTAACACAGGGATTCAAATACATTCGGAGAAAAAAAACAGCCTTCTAAATAAAAACATGGCGTGCGTGTTAAATCCTTTTGGTCCTAAATGTACTTGACTGGAACCCAGTGCTTGAGCCCGAAGGTGACCCTGGCGGTGGGAGAGGAGATGTGTGAGTGGGATGACCCAGTCATAACAAGGGCTTCGCAGCGTCAGAGAATGTGAGAGCAGAGACACAAGGCCTTAGGGGTGGACACAGAGCATTCATCAGGCCACAACAATAAAGTGCATTCATCTAGATCATAACACCGTGGGTTTGTGTGTGCGTGTGTGTGCCTGTCCGTGTGTGAGAGAGGGAGAGAATGTGTTTGTGTATAACTTTGTGTGTGTGTGTGTGTCTGAGAGAGAGAGAGAGAGAGAGAGAGAGAGAGAGAGAGAGAGAGAGAGAGAGAATGTGTTTGTGTATAACTGTGTGTGTGTGTGTGTGTGTGTGTGTGTGTGTGTGTGTGTGTGTGTCAGAGAGAGAGAGAGAGAGAGAGAGAGAGAGAGAGAGATAGAGAGAATGTGTTTGTGTATAACTGTGTGTGTGTGTGTGTGTGTGTGTGTGTGTGTGTGTGTGTGTGTGTATGTGTGTGTGTGTGTGTGTGAGGGAGATAATGTGTCTGTGTACCACTATGTGTGCGTGCGTGAGAGAGGGAGTGAATGTGTCTGTGTAACATTGCGCGTGTGTGTGTGTCAGAGTCCTCCACTGTGGGGACACCGGCTGTTGATGTGTGCTGAGGTGACAGTTAACACAACAGCCACAGGGGCCCTCCCTGCCTTTTCATAACGTCCGAACGTCCCTCACCTCCCCCATGATCTCATCACACAGCCCCCCCCCCCCCCCCACACACACACAAACACACATGCAGCATCAACGTGCCGGGTGTCTCGTACCCGGTGGTGTACGGGATGTTGATGCCCCCCAGGTTGATGCTCTCGCAGCCCACGATGAACAGGGTGGAGAAGCACAGCAGGGACACGCCGCTGCAGATCATGGCCAGCTTGGCCGACTCCCGTGCCCCCAGCTTCAGCTTCTTGATGATGTAGCCCCCCAGCACGATGCCCACCCCCGCGCTGGGCACGATGATCACCCCTGAGGATCAGGCAGAGGGAGGGGAGGGGAGGGGAGGGGAGGGGAGGGGAGGAGGGAGGGAGGGAGGGAGGGGGGGGGAAGTGAGGGGGGGAGGGAGGGAGGGAGGGGGGGGGGAAGGGAGGGGGGGAGGGAAGGAGGGGAGGGAAGGAGGGGAGGGAGGGACAGTCAGAGTCTGTGGTGGTGCTGGCTGGCACAGTGGTGGGTACTTGAAGGAGGGGCAATCATTTACACAAAGGTTACATTAACTACCTTGTAACTACACAGCAATAGTAACAACATTGTGGGTATGTAGGAATTGTTGTGTAGTTAAATGGTATTTAGTGCCCAAGGGATTCTTGGAACTTCATTCAGGTGATCTGGATAGATTTGAAATGCATGCATTGACTGGCACACCGTTGACACTTTGAAAAAAAGCAAATCCTTCCTGAAAAAATTATCCATCATCTGATCACATTTGTACAATCAACGCATGACGTTGTTCTGACAATGATATCTTTGGTCCCAGCCATTTTGAGGACGCAAGAACCCTGAAACAGAATTAAAAAGAGGTGAGGCATGGAGACTCAACGGCCTACATACGAGGATACATCAAGAGGATTACCAGGTGAATGGCACACCAGGACACTGATGGATACTTCTTTAATCAAGAGCAGCTTTCCACACTGTGTTCACTACATTTCCCAGGTGCCCCCTTTTATTTGAGGAACCAGGGTGTTTGTATAACGAATGACTGTGGCTCAGTTCCAACACATCAGTGCCAAGCTTGTCTTAAAGCACCCTTCGGAAGATGCTGGTGCTCTGTGAGATGGTGAGTGAGTACAGCACGTGAAACGGGGATTGAAGTCAAATGCAAACAGTGTGTGTACTAAGCTGACCCACTTGCCTTGATCTCATCAGGCAAATACATTCCCTTAAGCAATTCTGTAGCTTATTTGTGCAGAGCAGACTATCATTATGATTTTGCCTCTCTTATTATTTAAGACTGATCCTGTTTGTGGCTTGGTGCGTTCCAAATCCTGATGAAAGGACAACCTATGACACAGACAGGCCATACATGGCAGCTATGAAGAAGACTGTTGAGGGTGTGTGTGTGTGTGTGTATGTGTGTATCTGTGTGTGTTACCTGTGTAGATGCTGGCGGCAGAGGCGGGGATGCCAAACTGGGACTCGATGAACTTGGGGATGAAGGTGATGAAGGCCGTGACGATGGCACTCTCGGCCGTGTACGACAGGCTGACGAACAGGAAGGTGACGTTGCTCAAGATTCTGACCGCTGCCTTCGGGAGGTCTGAGGGAAGGGAGGGAAGTCGAGAGAGAAAAACAGAGGGAGGAGAGAAAGAGAGATGGTGAGAAAGAGAGAAGGAGGAGAGAAAGAAAGAGGAGAGTGAGAGGAGGAAAGAGAGGGAGAGGACAGCAAGAAAGAGACAGGAGAGAAAGAGGTGATGCAGTATCTTTCAACTTTTAATCCACCTTCTACCCTGCTAGAGATAAAGGCATGAACTAGCCTAGATTTGTTACACCTTTGCAAATTTCGACATGTCCATTTTACCCTCCGAACTGTCGTTATTCAACTACGACAAGGTAAACTCGGTTTTGCATTCCATCACCCCTTTAAGGCAAGCTTACTCACCTTTGATGTCCCTGCCAAAGCCCATGGAGGAGGTGACCGTCTGGCTCTTGCTGTTGTTCTTCTCCCGCATGACGTCATCGTCGCTCGACATGTCGTCCAGGGTGATCTTTTTCCTCCTCTTCTTCTTCTTGTGGCGGGGGGGCAGCTTCTTGGGGAAGGTGAACATGGGGAAGATGACCAGCAGCATGGCGACTGAGCACAGCAGGAACCCGCTCCACCTGGGGGGAGGAAGGGGGACACAGCTCATTATCCAACCCCACAAGACCACACACCCAAGACCACACACCTGCTTTCCCCGGATGCCGTCACGAGGACGCTTCCCGCTGTGGCTCACCAGTTGCCGATGAAGCGCGGGTCGCTCTGGTCGATGTTTACCGCGGTCTTGGGGTCCACGTAGAATCCGATGAGGACTCCGCCCAGCAGGTAGCCAGCAGCAGGACCCAGGGCTCCCATCACGTACATGATGGCTGTAGACACAATGGGACAAGTTAGACACCATCCATATCCTCAGGGACTACTAAGGATTCTAATCTAACAAATCTGCCCCCCCGGGCCCTCCTCTTCGGACGGTGCCATTTTACAGGAAGGGAGGCCTCAAACTCATATGTAATTACTGTTTTTTCAATTAGGTAAGTACTGGTGTGCCTTCCTTTGACTTCACCATGTGGCATGGTCATATAATTGGCTAGTATAGGCTAATCACTGGGGATGCCTTTAAGCCTTTTAATACAGTTTAATACTGTAATCCAGAGATAAAGCAATGCATTGTAGGCCTAACAGGTGCCACCAGTCCAAATAGCATTAGTATTTGTAAAGTAAACACCAAGCTACAGCTAATTATTAGGTTTCCAGCGCTTTTCATATAACAAGTTTATCTTGCATAGGGCCAATGTGTGATCCTATTTAGATTTACAACACCAACAGAACCAGCAACGTTTCAAGGACCATCCTACTATCTGAACATGATGTTCTTTCTGTGAGAGAAGAGAAATCCCAAACACTGACAACATCCGCGACAGAAACAAAACACGCGCACGGTAAACCGATTCACTCCCCCAACAATGACAGACACATTCAGGAAGTATGAGCCCGGTCCGATTGTGTGTGTATTATGCTCAGTTCCCCAAAGCCTTAAATAATCCCTTATCTAGCCGAGTGATGGGGCAGAACACTCTTAGCTGTGCTTGTTACGCAATGCTACCCAGACACGCAGCAGAAGGCGTGGGGTCAGCAAGCAGGGGCAGGCAGGCAGACGCTCCAGCCTGCCTGGAGAGACAGCAGCTTCCCTCTACACCACACAGCGTCTTAACACACGGAGCAGAAAGATGCAGCGTTCCCCCGGAAAAAGGCTTTTCCCGTCTTTCATGGACGGCTGACTGCAGTGCAGTGTGCTGTGGAGAGGGTGGAAGGAAGCAAGGGGTGAGGGGGGGGGGGGGGGGGGAGAGTCTTGCAGATGCAGACAATCTTCCTGTTGACCAGCCAGGGAGTGGAAATACGGTTCCTGAATCTCTGTCTGTGGTTGCCGTAGCACTATTTGGCTGAGTGGCTGGGTGAGGATTAGAGTAGTTTAAAAGAAGCACGGGCCAACACCCCACAGAACTGCTGCTCTATGGTCTCTCAAGAGCCAGGGAGGCCGAGCAGTAGAGACGGCTACGGTTTGACTGTTTTAATGGGTGTGACGTCTGTCCCTTTAAGTACAAGAAGGGTTTAGTCAGTATAGGGAAAACCACTTCAATTATGAGTACATTGAGAATGATGAGTCTATTGTTTCCACACCTTCCTAATCGCTGCCTCGTGTGGGTTTATGATAGGGTTACTGCAAAATACCGATTTTGCTATTTCTAATACAATTTGATTTATTCATTGCCATTGCCCAATTACAGATGTTGATTTGAGCCAAATATTTTGGGTCTTGAGTAGTACATGAGGCCAGATCAGCAGAGAGAAACATACATGCCCATAAAGGTGATTGACTGCAGCGATCCATAACAGTCACTGACATAAAAATGGTGGCTGGCTGTCGGATCAATATGTGCCCAGCATGCGACCTTGCAGTGGAAGATGGAGGTGGCGGGCCGGGGGACAGGACGGCACAATCACATGTTCTGGGATGACGGCATTGTCATGGCAACTGCTGACACAGCTGTCTCCAACTTCCCAACCTACTGCCCCACCATCCCTCCATACTCATCCATGAGCATGACACACACACACACACACACACACACAACTACACACAGAAGTACTCCGAAAAGCCAGCTCATCATTTGCTAGAATGTTTTGTCTGGGCAGAATTTCGCAATTGCTAATTACAGGACATGCTCAACAAAGCCTCTTGTACATATCACTATACCATGTAACTAGATGCTTTATCTAGCTAGCTTTGGTTTTAGTACCATTGGTGTTCAATTTGACAGCACAGAATTCTCAAGCCCTGATAACCCCCAAATGGGTCAGGAGGACTGCTTGAGTCATCTGTTTTTTTCCCCTTTCTGTTCTACAAAGCAGATGTTGATAATGAAACTTGGGTTATATGAGGTCATTCAGTGTTACCACAAAATATCCTTCCTCCTGATCACTCTTCTTTCAGACTGTGAATCTTTGATGATGAAACCCCAGCAATAAATCGAGCTTTAGTTCCAGTATGAACACTCAGCTGTGATGGAAGTATCAGTTACAGAAAACCTCTTCAATTCCACATCTGAGAATAAAAGAGTGTAAAACAACACCTTGTAAAAGAGGCCTAAATGTAGACCCAGAAATATGAACCACTAACTGATAAAACCAGGCCTGTGACTGTAGAAAGCAGATAAGCGAGGGAGTCCTCGTGACTTTTTTTGCGTTAAGGTTTGTCTCTTTAAATAAGGACTAAAATAGCTAATCTATTTGAAACTACCGGTGAACTGTCGACTGAACTGTACTGGTGGCCTCCCCACCTTCCACAGGTGTATCCTCAATACCTCCTGACTGGGAGCTTTACTGCCTGTTGGAGGAAGTGCTCTGCCACAGACAGGAAGACTACTCTCCATGTTTCCCTTGATGTTGTAATTGTAATACTGATGACTACTATTACAATTAAATATTAATTAATTAATGAGGCCCTTGCTGTATCTCCAAGTCTAATCACCACTTTAAATACTGAAAGTTACTAACCACTTCAGTTAGTTTCCAACCAGCCCCCTTACATTCAGACAATTGTACAACAGTACCCGATGGTGCCAACTAAACTGTGCTGTCCAATGATCAAAGACCTGTTTCATTTGTGAGCCCAGCGGGCTTTCAACAGGAATGTTGATGGAAAAGCAGGTCGACTGGGAGGGGAGGGGGCACTGTGCTGCTATAAGGTTTTGTCACAAAACTTTGTAGCAGGCACCAGCCTGTTTCATAACGTGCTCAGTGCCTGTTGAGAGTACTGATCAGGGTATTGGGACAAAAGGTTTTACAGAGAGCTTTGAATGGGAGAGAAGAGTGTTCACTGTTTGAGGTCTAAGGTTAAATTGTGAGTTTTCCGATGGATAAGTACTACTGTGCCTTTCAGCAAGGAATTTAACTTCAAAAAAACAAATGCATCCATGTGGCCATCCTCAACCATGTCTTCCTTTATTAAATGTATGGAATCTCACCAAAAGGAGGCTCACGCATCAAATTAAGTCAGATAATGTCTTCATGGTACTCACCACACACACACACGCACTCACCACACACACACACGCACTCACCACACACACACACGCACTCACCACACACACACATGCACTCACCACACACACACATGCACTCACACAAATGCAACAAATGCCACAGCTATTTGCTTTAACGTCTCTGCACCCAGGTACCTACCTAGATACAAGGAGGCATTCTCCTTCTTGACGTTGTCGTCCAAGTAAGTGGGTCCGAGGGTATAGATGGGCGTTGACCCCATGCCCACCAGGATTTGGGCAATAACAAACAGCGCCACATACAGGTTGTGTTCATTGCCTTCCTGGTCTCTGGGACAGGAAGACACATCCAGGAAGTCCCGCCCACTCCCATTGTTGTTCATGCACAGGCCCTCGTTTCCTCTGGAGGAGTTCACTTCCTGGATTTGGTAGGGCGGGGAGATGAAGTGAGGTAAAGAGAATAGGGCCGCCCCCACAGCAATGAAGACTCCACCCACCGCCAGCCAGCGAGGCCTCTGGCCCCGCCCTCCAAAGTAGCTAATGAAGACGACGACCACTAAGCTCCCTATGTCAAAGCAGCTGACGAGCAGTCCAGACTCGGAGCTTCTCAGGCTGTATCGTTTCTCTATGGTGGTGATGACGCTACTTAGGTAGCCAGACACCATTAGCGACTGTATAAATGTCAGATAGCACATACAGAACAAAAAACAGCGTGAGTCCTTTAGAATCACACTCATATATTCCCGGGTGGGCAAACGAATGCGGCTTAGCCTTGAAACAAGGAAGTTTGAGTTGATTATGCGTCTTGCTTTCTGTCCGTCTGAGTTGAATGAGCTACTGAGTGCCACCACTCTTGACGTGGGGGGCTGGAAATGAGTCCTGGTGGGAGACTCAGGTTGACACAATTCGGTCCTTTGAGGGAGTTGGATACATTCTGCATTCTTATCCAACATTGTGGAGGTATGCATAGTGCTGGTCAACAAGGTCTGACTCTGTTGGGCTGAGTCATTCAAGACTGGTAGACTTTTCGATTTGAAACTAGGATTAGGCTCTTCAAACTGACCAGACAAATCATCTGCTTTTTGAAGAGCTTGTGAAGGGTCAATTGCTTTATCTTCATGCTCACATGAAGCCATTGTGTTGTGGGTTACTTAGTCTATCACAAAATGTCCATTCACTTTCTACAGCAACTGTCACCACGCAAAATGTAAATTCATTCAAGCGTCAAAGTGCTTCTTGTTGTAAGCGCGGATACATGGTTTATGGCTCCAACACTTGCTTATCTGGGAAAAAAAAACGTTTCCAGCACCACCGCATGTTTTGTTTTTTTTTGTCGTATCACGCGCACGCTGATGAGGTGCTTGCTGATCTTCCAGAACTGTTCCTGTCAGGCAAGGTTTATTACTTGACAGGTGCTTGCAAGAAGAGCAAAATGAAAATGAACTTGCGCAGTTGGCTAACAGCCTTGACATAGTCCTTGCGTCATTCCTGTCATAGAACACAGAAAGATAAGTTAAAGATAAAACAATATGTATGTTCTCCCATTATAGTAACAAACCCTTGATCACATTGATGATAGGAAAACAGACAGATATGAGATCCTCTGTCGTATAGCGAACGTTATTAAGTAAAGCGTTAACATAGCGTTAACATAACGTAGACTGAGAAAGATCCATAATCTAAATAGCTACATTAAAATGAATTGCTGTACAGTGAGTGTATCTAGAATCGAATATGATTTCGGAATAGCTTGCAGTTGCAACCCCTAATGTCGAACAGAACACCATCTTGTTGCATTAGACAACTGATGGAGAAGAACACTGCAGTGCAAATCCATCTGACTGGGAAATGCAAGATAGCTTGGCCACCGTCTGCGGCTAATGATTAGTCGCTAACAGCTAGCCAATGCCAAAGGGTGGGCTTGTGGTCATCTACTGTATGAGCCAGATAGCTGGCACCCAATTCATAAAATAAATAATAATATAACATAGCAGCCAAGCTGTCAATATTACGTTACAAACCTGATATTTATACGCCATAGCAGAACCCTTCATTCCTCTTAACAAGTTCAGCAACTGCACGAGAGAAGAAAAAGACAATGACGTCCCATAATTTCACCCGTGAAAAACGGGAGTTGTTTACCACCACGAACCGGGTACAAGTCTCCGCAGCGTTAGAGCATCCTCAATGGTTCGATTTTACTGGGGCGGAAGTGTCGTCTTGTTCCTTTTCATCAAGACAAAAACACACACAAATGTATGATAAAAAAAGAAACATTAACAAAATACAATAACTAGCTAACCATAAGTTACTGGGCCTAACCATTACTTGAGATATTAAATGTGTTGCATAGCCAATTATTAATTTATGTATTAATTACTAGCCTATATCAAAAGCCACACGCCTTAAGAACTGAATTAAAATACTTTCATTTCTAACCAAAGAAATACATATCCAAATCCAATTTAAAATGAATGTCTTGATTAAAAAAGAAATGCTCTATCGTTTTCAATTTCCGTTTTTTAAGGTTAGTCATGGTTTGAGGAATTGAACGTATGCTGATAGTAGGCTTTTTATACAATGGATCGATATGGTTGTGAGAGATTTATTTGAATTGTATGCTTGTTATAAAGAAATCAATTGCTTAATCATTGCTAAGCAGTAATTCATCAGTTGAACCACCACTCTGTATCTTATTTTTGACAGGGTTGCCCCCTGTCGTTGGTGGGAGGACATTACACCTGAGGGACTGGAATGTCCATGATGACCTGATTGTCTTTGGCAGCACCAACGAAATTCGATAGGTTGTTTAGGCTTACTTTATAATTATAAAGTGGGTATTCCATACTTGCTATTTTGCCCTTTGCACATGATTGATGTAGGCACTTATTCCATATATGATCTCAACAACAACACAGCTAGAATATAACATGTGATCAGTTATAATATTACATCTATAATAGCCTCTGCAATGCAGAATTGTCATTCTGCGTGAATATTACATTTACATTTAGTCATTTAGCAGACGCTCTTATCCAGAGGGATTTACAGTAAATTCAGGGACATTCCCCCCAAAGCAAGTAGGGTGAAGTGCCTTGCCTTACATAATTTGGCATGGCTGGGAATCGAACTGGCAACCTTCAGATTACTAGCCCCACTCCCTCACCGCTCAGCCACCTGACTCCTTGTCAGATGATTATATGAATATGATTGATACAAATCATTTTGAAAGTGAAGACAGTTACACTCAATAAAAATAATTTATTTACAATGGCATAAATCATAAATTAGCAAGCAGCATTGGCGAAAGCAATGTCAGTCAACAGCTTGCATAAGGTGTGAGCTTGAAAGTTGCATAAAACGCTCACACTGATGAACATCGTTGAGGGTGGATATTTAATATGAACATCACACCTGGAAAAATAAATCTCTGAACCGCAACACTGAGCTTTTTAGACAAAACTATTTTTACAAAGTACATATTGCTGATTTTACCATTGTTTTGTGTACATACTTCTCTTCTCAAAGAACGTCTTTATGAAACAAACTGTACAAAAAATACACATGACAATGATTGAACAAAAAATAAAATGCTTGTAAAAACAAACCGGTAATACCATGGGGGGTGTAGTGGTCTGCTCTTGCCGCAAGACAAGCACACTGAGTGACGATGCACGATCTTCACTAGTATTATCTCACTATTTGATACGACTGTAAACGTCACAGTAATCCACAAGACAGAAAAACAGATCTAAGGCATTATGCTATGTCTTTAGCATGTTACGGTATGCATGTAATTATTTACCAATTAATAATTTAGCCATCTATAAATTAAGAAACATATTTAGGCTATCCCAAAACCATTCGTGATCATTCAAAATTACAGATGTTTAAAGTAGCTGTTGTTTTATAGTCAAATCTAAGATAATAGAATATTGTTATTCAAACTCTTTCTTTGCATCTTGTCACACATTGCCAAATACTTTTCTTAATAGCGCTCCACAAAAACACTGCATGTCTTACATGGTTGTAATAAATCTTTGGATTGCAGAGAGAGAGAGAAGTACATCCATTCTAAAACAACCATTTTGAATGTGAATAAACTTGAAACCTTCCAAATTGTTAAACTCTGATAAACTATTATGCAGAAAATTTCAAATAAATTGAGAGGTTTGTCATCTTCAAAAAAAAACACATTAGTCATTGAGACCAGTAGAAAAACTACAAAATAGATTATTTTTGGTCACACATTCACACACACAATTAAATATATTGAGCCAAACTTCATTTCATGATTTCACCAAGCAGACAATTAGTCTTTTTCACATTCTTCTCCTAAAAATACATAATAATACAATTCTATGATACCTCTTTACTTGCTATGTGCTTAAAGACTATGAGCCAATACGAGAGCCACACAGAAACTGGGTTTCAACATACATAATAGTTCTTGGTTATTTTACATACACCAACATAGGTTTTTATTGTATATACAAGGGGCAGAAAAGCTAAGTCTTGACAGTGAGCACCCTTGAATATTCAGTTTGGCCTGATCCATAAACCTGATGCACAGCTAAACATTCCTTTGTGGGTGAATCCCACAGCCAGACTCTGACGACTGGCATCCCAGACACCTAGTCCCAGACTAGAACATGTGCCCATGGTGACTCCCTATTGAAAGGGCTCCTTAGTCTTGGCTGGAGTAGACATCATCTTTGTCTAAGAAACCAATACTGAAGTCACATGTTTTAGAGGTTGTTTACAATGCTAGGCTTGGCGAAGACAGACAAACCGTAAGCCTAAAATAATATGTACAACTAAACAACATTCACCTTCATAACAAGTACAGCAGTATACATTTGATCTGAAACTACAGGACCTAAAATATATTTTCAAATATACACAGAAAGCTAGCTTTTTATTTCCAAATCTCTTTTTGTGTCATACAAAGAACATTTCTAAACCTTTTAAAAACTATAAATACCTGCAAAACATTTATATTATAAACCTTTCAATTAACTACTGTATCTTTAAAATATAACCATTCAAGAACATTGCTCTTGAATCAAGAAAATCAACTCTTTAATACATTTAAATCATAGAAGTTGTCACGTGCCCGGATGCAGACACACACACATGCACCCACGCGGATTATTATTTTAGACCTGCGGAGATTCGGGAGAATTATGAGAGGAACCCAATGTCTGATTTCTGCCCCCTGATGGGAATACATTCATCTGACCGTGAGCCTGCTGTAAGTGACAGGCAGGACAGCGTTGATGTGTGTGTAAGTGGGTGTGCGAGAGTGTGTGTGTGCTCAGCAGGGCGTAGGGAGGGAGGGAGGGGGGCTAAGTCACACTAAGGTGAATGCGGCTCAGGGACTGACAGAGAGTTTGTACAGTATTCTTCATTGGGTGAGTCTTGTTTGTAATCCATTCACGCAGCATGGGGCTACTTGACTGGTCCAATGCTTTTGATGGATTACGGTTCCAACAGCCAACTGTATCTACCCACAGTTTACCAGCGTCAGCAATAATTCTGAAAGAAAAAAGGGTTGAGCGAATGTAATAAACAAGGTCATTGCAAATCCACAAGGTGGAGCAGAATCATGCAAATCCTATACTTTTTGTACAGTTTGGTAATTATATTAACTTCCTTATACGTATGTAAGACATGTATATTTAGCTGCTCCTGGACACATCATCTGTGATGTTTCTGTGTCACAGGGGGTTTCCAGGTTTTGAACATCTTGCATCCTCATCTAGGTGACCCAGCCAGAGGTTCAACAGCCCCAGGCTTGTGTCCAAGCTGCGCTACACTGAAGAGGTTTCATGTGAAAGGTACTAATCCAACTGGAATGGACAGGCACTCTATCCCCAAATGTGAAGAATAAAGAACCTAAATGACGATGACTGTGATCGGTTTGTACAATACTTTCTTTCCCCATCAGAAAACCGTAGAAACTGTACAAAACGTTACTCACAGGAGTGGCTTCCCCCTCTTGCGTTAACATGTCAATCCCAGCCAACTCCTCTAGAGTGAGGCTATCACTGCTGAGGCCATTATCATTAACCTGGGTCCAAAACACACAGATATGGAGTCCATGTTTAAAGTCCCAGTAATGCTACACTACATCACAACAAGACCCGAGATTAGGAGCAAGCGGTTGCCAGTGAGTTGTGGTACATGTCTGTAACTGATTAGCGTACCACTGGAGAAACACGCCAACATTAGCATTAGCACTCTCGCACCTGCTCTGTGCCCATGGAGGACATGCCAGCCCCAGGCCCCACTGTCATCTGTCCTGGCACTTGGTTCATGTTGCTCATGCCACCTCCGCTGGTAGCCATGGGAACACCCATGTTCATGTTGGAGTTGTTGCTGTTGTACATTCCGCCATTGGGTTGCAGTTGTGCATACTGCGATTGCGTTTGTTGCGAATACACGCTGCGATGGACACAGGTGGGGGAGAGAAAAAGACAAATTTTCACCAGATGATTTAATGTCAGCGGTTAATAAGGGCCTATCTATTACAGAATGCTACGAAAGGATTGCGTTGACCAGACGCATGGCACAGCTATAATCTATCAGCTTATTATCACCACGTATTTGACTGAAGTTCTGCATCTGGCACACTCCACTTCCACCGACAATGTTGCTAAACCGGCCAATCGAAAGCCTCACCTGTTGCCCTGAGGCCAGCCGTTCATGTCTGCAGAGGAAGGCTGGTAAGAGGGGTTGGCCTGGGCCTGTTGCATCATGGGGCCCTGTGCGTGACTCATCCGAGGGGACATGAGGGGACTTTGGGGGGTGGTGGCAGACCCTGTGTAGCCTGAAACCGGTTCCTGCTGTTGATGGCTCATACCTAAGGGAAGGAAGGCAGGGGGAGGTCTTGTTAGGGATACCCGTCAGTGCTCTCAGTCAACCAAAACACATCGACATTCTGCAGGGTTGGAATGCTGCACAGATTTACTGATCTTAAGGCATAAGGAATGAACTCATTCCAAAGGTTTTGAAGGCATAGCGAAAGACGTTTGTAGATCTGTGACTTCTGTGCAGCATCTCTCATTCATCCTGAGCCTCTTACCAGAGGGAGGTACTTTCCATTTGAGATTAACGTATTAAGAAAGAAAAGATGCCAAACACAAATGTTGCACAAGCAGATGTTCCACCATGATAGAGATGGAAAAGGCGGGATGGGAAGGAACAGCTGGGATGGAATGATTGTATTTGTTCATAGTAGTTTTGATTCTTCTTATGGCTTTGTCTTATCTGCAGTATTGTACGTGTGGAGTGTTTAGTTTAGAATCCCTGAAACTGAATATGTGGGGTAGTGAGTCCATCATATACGTTTTAAACTGAATGTGATTTGCTCTCGATTCAAATCATCAGTATTGACCAAGTGGAACATTTAAATTAGGCAGATTTTGCTAAATAAATAAATAAATATAATGTGATTGTCAATTTATCAATGACACAAAGGAGTCACACATGAGAGACATGAGAACACCACACCCAGCATGATTAAAATTAATGAAGTTCCCATGCTATAATTGTGATTATGATGATTCACATTTTAAAAAAGAATACATGGAAAGCCAGTACACCGTCACATGATCTGGCCCCAGTGCCACACACCCACACACACCTGTATCGAGGGTCCGCTTAACTAACAATACCTGGGCTGGGGAACTGGAAGGCACTGTGCTGCATTTGAGGACTCCCTACCGCTCCAAACTGGCCGCCTACGTTTCCCATCATGCCCTGGCTAGCCATCTGAGAGGAGGCGTGCGGGAGGTGGTGGGGGGAGGAGTGGGGGTGGAGCCCCTGGTGCTGGGAGCCGGGGGGCAGGCCAGGGGAGAGAGGGGAGGAGAAGGGGCTGGTGGAGGGGGGAAGAGGGATAGGAGGTGAGGCCAGACCGGTACCGTAGCTGGCCGGGTAGGGGAACTGCTGGGGGTTGCCCTGGGGGATCCGGGGGTTGGTGCCCATGCCCGCCGGGGGCGCCGTGGGGGCGCTGGCGGCCATGTTGGGTGGCATGTTGATGCCCTGTGCTCGCATCATCATGGCCCGCTGGTGCACATGCTGCTGCCGCTGACGCAGGTGGTTGCTTATGTACTCCCTCTGTCTCTGGGCCAGCATCTGAGCGTTCAGGGTCCCCTGGACACACACACACACACAATTCAAACACAGACACACTTGCTGCTACACACACTTGCTGCTACACACAGACATTTTAGATAGACAGACACACATTGGCTTTCATACAGGACTCATAAAGTCTTGTCTCGTTTAACTGACCTGATTTGGAACACCAGCTCTTAGTGGTAGATTCATGTTAGACGCTACGGCCATCTGATTTACCATTGGTTGCCGGTTCTGCAGAGGAAATTAAAAAACATTAAGAATGGTTATCAAAGTCTATTAGTCTAGTCATCACAAACGGATAAACCGGCAATCTAAAAGTCACATTTAAAATGTATTTAATGTGATTTTTTTTCAACGTTCAACAAGTTGTCATTTTGAATGTATTGTTGCCTGGGGACACCAGCAGGGGGCAGTAGAGGCTGTTTCTAACGAGAGCCAATAGAGCATGTAACATTTCCTCAGGTCCACCTCAAGGGGGAAAACAGCACAGGTGTTTTGGATAGAAGCACCATCTACGAAAGATTATTCGTCGCTATGCGTAGCGTTACTTCTAGTGTTGCCGATTACTTCTGGCAGGATTATAAACGTAGACACACTGACGCTAACGTTAGAATCATCTTGTTTTCAGGGGTTGGAGACAGGCTGTATGTCCTACCAGCTGGGACTGTAGTCTGTGCTGGAGCTGCAGCCTCAGGTTGTTAGGCTGGCTGGGCACTGGCCCCCCCGGTCGTAGCCCTGGCCTGGCTGGCATGCGGAGGATGGGGTATCTCATCCGCTGGCCCATCTGCCCGCCCATGCCCGCGTGGAAGTTGGCATCCTGGGGCATGCCTCCGTAACCCCCCTGGGCCATGTTGGCAGCCTGGGAGTAGTGGCTGTACATGAGCGGCTTCGAGCCGACCGTCTCCGGACTGGAGTACTGGTCCTGCTCCATTGGCTGACCCTGTGGATGGGCGCACACACACACACACACACACGCGCACGCGCGCGCACAGACACGCACGCACGCACACACGCACACAGACACACACACACACACACATGAGTACAGTACAAACAAGAAGGAAGATAACAAAGAAAAACCACAGCAGACCTTTTCCTTCTCTGATGAGTAAATGCTACCAAAACTCACAAAATGATTTTACAAAAACAAAAAAGCCAGAAAATAGACAGATCATTCTGCCAGAATCAATATCCCAATTTATATTCAACCAGTACTAAAAACCTAGTGAAGAACACAACCATTGGTGTGGCTTTATGGGATGGCCTGACTGACCAGTGTTGGGATGCCCAAGGCTCGGTCGATTTCCTCCAGACCCTCGAAGTCCTTCAGAACGGAGTAGAGCTGGTTGAGCAGAGCCCCCTCGTCTGATTGGCCCTCGCCCACGCTCACCGCTGGACACCCCCCCTCCTCCTGGGGACCTCCGTAGCCTTGTCTGTGAGGGAGACACACACACACACATGGTGAGAGCACTGTACACTTCCAATAGCCCATGTTCCAGAGTAACTCCACGAGTGACAGAGAGAAGAACCACAGTGTAGTACCTGTTCTGATTCCCATAAGGCCCGTGCTCTACAGGCATCATGCGGTCGGGCCATGGAGCAGTCTGATTGGGCGGCGCTTGCTGCTGCGGGTAGGTAGGACCACCCATCTCCATCTCTGATTGGACTGTTGGGGAGGAGCAGGAAACAGCTTCAGAATATGCTTGGTGACTGTGCGTGAATGAATGGCCATAGACATTGGGAAATGGTGAGTGCGCTTTGAATATGTGAGTCAGAGACAGCGTGAACAATGGTGTGTGTGTCGGAGAAAGCGTGTTCGCTCACTAACCGTTTCCCATCATTTGCATAGGAACCATCTGCCTCGGACCGGGCTGGCCGCTCGGCCTCATGGGTAATCCAGCCGTGACATTGGGCACCATGCGAGTGTGTCCAGGGCCCACACCCTGCTGTAGTCCCTGGCCCATGACTGAGCCTACGGGCCCCTGGGGGCCCCAGGCCTGAGGCATGCCCTGGCGGGGAGGCCCCCCACTCATCATACCTGAGCCTGGGGGGGGAGAGAGTTGGGGTTCTCATGATATCGCTCATCCACTTGAACTGAAGACTTTTAAAATGGTGTTTATTCAGTCCCGTACTACTCACCTGCGTTGCCCATGTTAGGCATCCCCCCGTGGTTTCCCATCATGCCTTGCTGTTGCATGAGGGAGTAGGGGCTGTTGTTTCTAGGTTGGGGGAAGGGCCGGGGGTTCGAGTGGGTGTCCAGAGACACACTGCGCCCAGAGGGTCCTCGACCTGGCTGGCCCATTCTGAGAGGGTTGAAATCTAGGGAGCAAAGGGGAGACTTCGATTCAGGACGAATGTATTCCTCTACTTTTCCTTAAGCTGGCCTTTATTTGAGCAAGCTGTATGTGTGACACCAACGATCTTACACAGCCTAAATGAGCTAACACGAGTCGACTCAACCACACACAGTACACGCTTTACAACCTAGTGCAAAGCAGGTGTGTTTCCATGTCGGCGGCGACAATATACTTTGACGTGTGAACTCCTCCCATGCTGGCTCTCCAGGCTGTCAAACCCAACGCGCCCCACTTTTTCCATCTCCAGTAGCCGAAGTTCCACAATAATAAGAATGGGTGGGTGGGGTGGAGGGGGGGGGGGGGGCTGAACTCACGTCCGGGGGCCATGCCAGGGAATGCCCGCTGCTGGGTGGCGGTGCCCGTGGGGCTGTGGTTGTTCTCCGTCATCTGCAGAATGTCATTGATGATGGACTGCTTGTCCATGGAGGCAGGAGGGAGCGAGCCCGGCCGGGTGGGCTGCTGCTGCCCTGAGAACAGCTGCTGGTTCTGGAGGTGGTGGTGGAGGTGGTGGTTTCCCTGCAGGTCATCCAAGATGTCCTCCAGATCACTGGACTGCACGGCACAGACAGACAGACAGACAGACGGGAAGACAGTCAGTCAGACAGACAGATGGGAAGACAGTCAGACAGACACGTTTCATACACAAGAAACAGCAGTGAATCGCAGCTGTCTGTATGTGCCACTTGGGAGTCGAACGTGCAGGTCAAATATTGTGTTATTGTCCGCATGGCCTAATTGATGTACTGTCTGTTTTAAAAAAATCTTATATGGTCACATTTCACACTAAAGGTCTGAAAGTGTAAGGAATGCTGAGAAGAAGCTCTCTTTGGTCCAGAATGAGACTTGAGGTTTATGAGAGAGCGTACACAACATGCTAACAAAGTGATTGATCGGTCTCGCACAACACATTACAGAGGAATGTCGATGGCAAAAGCATCAAATGGCCTTTCATACAGGCCATGAATAGAAAGGGAGGGAAAGAAAGAAAACGGAGAGAGACAAAGCGAGAGGGAGATATAAATAGAGCGACGAAGCTAATGAGGTCATGTGTGATGTAAGCCTCTCCTCTGCCCCTGCTCACGCCTGCCCTCCTCTCTGCGTGCACACACACAGGGTGACCTGCTGGTAGCTATGTAGTCCCTCTACTTCCTCCTCCTCTGCCCCGCTGTGCTCTCCCTCCCCTGCCCTCTCTCTCCGCTTCACCCCCTCCTCTCCTCGTCCCCCTCCCTGCCCGTTCTTCCCTATCCCGTCAAACGAGTGACATGCTCGGGAAGCCGCCGCCGTGAAGCCGCCCCCTCACGTCCACACATAGAACTCGGGAGGAATCTCCACGACCACGGACCACGCGGCTTGTCCGAGAACATCTGGACTCCCAGGTATCTTTTCGAGTGGCTCAAACGGGAGATCCGGTGTGGAGGCTGGTGGTTAATAATTAAAGGCTTTTAGCAGGCTAATGCCAAGATCTTACTCAATCCCCCAATGCGCTTAGTCTGGCCCACGGACGGACCAGGCACACTCCAGCC
This sequence comes from Osmerus eperlanus, assembly GCF_963692335.1. Taxonomy (NCBI): domain Eukaryota; kingdom Metazoa; phylum Chordata; class Actinopteri; order Osmeriformes; family Osmeridae; genus Osmerus; species Osmerus eperlanus. The sequence goes on from NC_085033.1 coordinate 6,854,207, forward strand.
AGTCTGACTTGCGTACCTCTCATTCACTGCCATCGAAAACCAAGAACGTATTCAAACCAAGTTTCACACCGACCGCTTCTCATATATACAATACATAAATATATACATACTAAATACAACCAGGATATGTGTTCAGTTTTCAACCTGCCATCACACATCACATTATTGGAGCAGTGCAGAAGTGGGTCTGTTGTCACAGCATGGAGCCGACACTATGTTGAGCCTTGCTGCCAGACTGCCTCATGTCTGCAGTGCCTCAGTACCATGGCAATCCTTAATCCATACGCCTCACCAACGGCACTGATAGGACACTAACCCCCAGCTTTGACTTAAAGTGGCACTTCGCTCAATATATACATTGTATGTATATGTGTTTGTATTATGCATGTATGTACGTATGCATTCGATGTCATCTGCAAAATGTCTGTGCGCTTGCTGTGCGTAGCCCAGGCTGTAGGAGGGGATGGAGCCTATATGTACAGTATTTCCATCTGCAGTCTACTGCACATGCGACACAGATTCTAGATCTTTTCAGTGAACCATGTCACTGTGTAATAATACAGGAGGTTCCTTCTCTGTTGGCCAGAGCTGACTGGAGAGAAGCCTTGCCAGATAATTCATCCAATAGGATCAAACTGCTGCCAGATGGTCTCACCTGCACACGAAAATGTAGTTAACAGCTTATTGTGTTTTAAGGAGATCAACTTGTCACCTTACACTTAACAATTCGAGACAGCAAGGTAAGAGGATTGATTCCATGACAACAAATATATGATTTCTGGCAGAGGATTCCTATGTTCTTTAGAAGCTTTACCCCATCCAGTCCCACTGATGCCTAATTTGAAAAAAGAAACCGACTTCATCCAGTGTGTCTAGAGATAGATTTAAATGGATTCCGTCCTCCTCACCTGGTCGCCCATGTTGTACCCAGGGTCATGTTTCTCAGTCTTGACGTGGATTAGCTTCATTCCTTCCCCTGGCTCCATCTTGATGCCTTTCTCCTGTGCGCTGTTATCGTCCTTATCCAGCAGGTACCGCAACAGTGCGTTGTCCTTTTTCTTGGGACTGACAGGCTCCTGCTTAGCCGCGGCCGCTAGCTCGGCCATGCCGTCCCCGGAAGACGACTCCGGGGCGTCTTTCCCCGTCGCCTCGGCGGTTAGCTTGGCTAGCTCCACGGGGGACGTGCTGTTCTGCAGCAGCCTGTGGAGAATCTTGTGCTTCTCCTTCAGCGACGTGGAGTGGTTGTTATGCCCCGCCATTCCCATGGCGAGCCCCGCCGCGCTGCCGACTCCGCACGTGGCGTCCTTGTTGGGGTCCGCGCCCGCGTTGCCGTGAGGTGAGCCGGGCTCCATGTGCTCGGACTTGTTGGTGAGGAGCTGGAGGAGCTTGGTGTGGCCTTTGCTGTTCAGAAGCCTGTTCTGGGCTTCGGTGAGTTCTCCGAGGACGCCGAGGCCACTTCCGCCCCCGGTGAAAGGATCCGGGGTGCCTCTCTTTCCCTCCTCCTCTTCATCCTCCCCTTGGGACTCGGTGTGAACCTGCTCCCCGTATCTTCTCAACATATCTGGTTCGCTGCTACTGCCCTTGGGTGGCTGGCCAATGTCGTTGCTGCTAATGCTAGCACCATGACTGCCAGAGACTGGACTCTGTAAGGCTGGCTTCCTGTCAGGCGACTGCCCCTGATTCGGGCCCTGGGAGACCCCGTGGCACTCGCTGAGTGCCTGCAGTGCATTGAGGGAGCTGTTGCCCAAACTGGGATTGTTCCCTGTGCTACTGCACATGCCCGGTGGAGAGTGCAGGCTACTGGCCGTCGCGGGGGAGAAGGGGCCCGAGGGAGGGTGAGGCACGCGGGGGCTAACGCTGCTAGCCGCCGCTACGCTAGGGCTCTGGCGGTGGCGCGACGAGAGGATGGCGCCCTGAGGTCCTGAGGTAACGCTGGGGCTGCCGAGTGCCTGAGAGGAAGGGCTGCCCATTTTGAGTGCATAGTTGCTTCCCTGAGGGGTGGGAGTCCGGCTGGCTGCCCCCGGGCACCCGTAGCGCACGCCTTGGCCCCCAATGGTGTTGGCGGCAGCCATGTTGGTGTTGCTGCTGACAGTGGCATCCTGGCCCTGGAATCCCGGGGAGGACGAAGGGCCGCCCATCGTGGGGGGGGTCATGGAGGATGCAGCGGCCATGGACTTCACGTTGCCTGGGCCGCCGGGCATGTCTTGGTTCATGCTCTGCTCCCTGAAAGGACAAACACAGTTATGGGCGATATTTATATAGGCTGCAAACATTTCAAATGGTTTAAATGGACGTCCATTGTATTACTCAGGAAGAAAAAACATTCTGAGATGTCTTAGGATTAATTTTTTTCAACACTTCGAGGGAGCCAACAGACTACGTCCACTAAAACATATGAACGAATATATGAAAGACTTGTCATTGTATGTATTATGATTGTATCAACAATACAACACTCTGTTTTTGCCACCAAAAAGACGTTGACCCCCCCAAGTTGAGCCTGTTGCTGATACTGCACTCCAACACGGCTTTAGACACAGCACAAACACAAAGACCTCATTGAGCTGCTTCAACATCACAAGTGTGACAATGAGGAGGAAAAGGCTGTTGATCCATCATGGAGATCTGACTGATAGAGAACCAGATGCATTGTCTCTTCCACCAGAGGAGGGAGAGAGAGAGAGAGTGAGAGAGAGAGAGAGAGAGAGAGAGCAAGCAAGTGACTGAGAGAGAGAGTGAGAGAGATAGAGCAAAAGCAAGCGAGAGAGAGAGAGAGAGAGAGAGAGAGAGAGAGAGAGAGAGAGAGAGAGAGAGAGAGAGAGAGAGAGAGACATACCTCTGGAGGATGTGGAGGGACATGTAGAGCTGTGGTTCGTTGGTAGCAGGGGAGCGCACCAGTTTGCTCTTGGTGTGGGCCGACACAATGGTGCCGTCAGACAGAGAGAAGCGGTACAGAGGGCTGAATGCATGGCCCTGTCTGAGGACTGGAGGGCGAGAAAGAGTGACAGAGAGAGAGAGAGGAATCACAATGAGTGGCAATTTAGAGCCAGACACTAATTGTCGAGCCTTACCCAGCCCTACTCTCAGGGATACCACGACCCACCTTCCTGCTGGTGTTTCTTTGCAAAGGATATCTCCCCGTCGTTCTGCAGGTGGAACCTCTGGATGCACCTCCTGACCAGGTCCTCCCAGCCTGGCTTCATGGAGGCCCGCAGCTGGCTGGTGTCCAGGGACGTGATCTTACCTGGGGGCCAGGGGGGCACTTTGTTTTATTTGTTTTATTTTCCTATTTCATTCATTCATCAGATTCTGTTATCCAAAGTGATATAGAAACATACAGCGAGTGCAGCACGAGATCAAGGATTGGAAGTGCACAGTTCAAAGAGTATCTCGGTGGTCAGTTACTCGAACATTTGCACCATCCATGCACGAGAAAAGCGAATTAACCGTTGCTACATTCCAGTTAGCTTCCCTGCTTTGTTGGACATTGGATCTGTGTCGATAATATTTGAGTTGGTAAATGCTTAATGCAGCTTTAGTGTTTACTAACATTGGCATGGCTACCTGAATGCCAACGTGGTCCTGAGGTGTACCCTACCTTGGAGGTCCTGTCTGGTGGTGAAGCTCTCGTAGCTGGGCAGCGCCGGACGCTCTTTGGGGACTCTTCTCGCCACACAGATGAGACACGACTGAAAGTCTACAACAGAGACGACACGAGAACCAGAGGAATGTTTAGGACTGGCCCGACATTCCCACCGTCAGTGATCCTTTACTGCTGTGCTGCCTCCCGGCGATCCTTGTCTGTTCTCGTGATGGAGAACCAGAGTGCGGGCGTCTGCCCTCTTTTCCTCCCCACGAGAGGTCTTCCTCTGGCTCCGCTCCTCGTATGCCATCAACACCTTCTAATTAACCACACGGCACTGATGGATTTTCAGCCCCTGCCGCGGTTTCAATGTCAGGCGAGAAATTTGGCAGAATATCTGGGAAGCTGGGGACTAAAATTAGACATTAGACATATTTCCTCCCGAGCTCCGGGGGAGAAGGGAAGTGACACACACTAATTAGGATCCCTCGTGGATGGAGGAGGGGAGCATGATTGCAATCTGAAGGAGGACAGGGCACACGAGAGAGAGAGAGAGAGAGAGAGAGAGAGAGAGAGAGAGAGAGAGAGAGAGAGAGAGAGTATGAAAGAGTGAGCGAGAAAGAGAGATCCAGAGAGAGTGGGTGAGAGAGAGAAAGAAAGATAGAGTGAGTTAGTGAGAGAAAGATAGATAGAGCGAGTGAGAGAGAGCGAGAGAGAGGGTGGAGAAGACGAGTCCAATGCCAAGGTGAACCTCAGGTCTGAGCATCAGACTGTCACGATTTGAGATTGATTGGTCCCGACCGCATCTAAATAAAAGGCATTCCTCGCAAGAACACCTGAACAGCCTCGGGTACGCGAGCCGCAAGTGGGAGAGAGAGAGAGAGAGAGAGAGAGAGAGAGAGAGAGAGAGAGAGAGAGAGAGAGAGAGAGACGCCTCTGCCGGCACGAACATACCTTCTCCCTCCTCTCTGATGGACTTGGGCTCCGACACGGCGAAACACTGCATGGTCTCGTACTTCAGCGGGCTCTCCGGGCCGCCCTCCGCCTGCTCGTCCTCCGCCGCGCCCTGGGGGTTCACCAGCATGCGGCAGGTGAACGTGTGGCTGTTCCTGTCGGGGTTCTCCCCAGACCTGGGAGTGCGGTTCACTGTGGAGCAAACACACACACATACTAAGACACGTGTGCGTTCGTAGACAGGCACGCACACTCACACACCTGTAAATGTGGGACGTGTGTCTGCGCGGCGTGGCCGGTGCTGGTGTCGGGGGGGTGGGGTGGGGGCGGGGCGCGAGGAGGCGCTCTCTCTCTCACCCAGGCTCTTGGGCAGCAGGTTCTTGATGAACTCGGCGTGGTCGCCCACGTGCAGCACGCTGTACACACTGGTGTTCATCAGCTCCTCCTGGTGGTAGCGCAGGTACTGCGTCACGTTCTCCGACACGAACACGACGTTGCCCTCCATGTTCACCACGAAGAAGAAGCCGTCCAGGGCCTGGGGGACGGGAGGTGGAAGGGTTGGGACCACACTGGCTTTGCTCGTTGTCATGGTTTTGTCGAGCAGCCATTGTTCTGGGACATGCCCTTACATCAGGTCATGGATTTTCAATGATTGTTGCGTTTGATCAGATATTGACACTCTTTTCAATAAGACAACGGTACCAAGGTCATAAGTCACTTCCAAATTGGAAGTTGGAATCTTTGAATACTAGTAGCAGTTTTACAATAAATTGCTTTTTGACATTAACTAGTTGGCCTAGATTTAATTTTCTCATCATCCCAGTGAGCTAGATACTGTAGCTTGGAGATAAGGAACACACACACACACACACACACCAGACACTGGCACTCCTAAAGGGGTGTGATGAGTGTGTGTCTGTGGGTGTTACCGTAGGCTTAGCCTAATTATATCTCTAAGCTGAAAACACAGGAGGAATTTGTTTTCCTCGCACTTGTAACATTCCATTTCCACTATGACAATAAGAGTTTTAAGTGACACAGACACTCTAGGTAAAGAATTACAGCAGCGGTCTCAGAAATGTCCAACAAGTAACTCCACTCAGCCAAAACAACTCATACTTTGAGACCAAAAAAAAACAAAACAAAGACAACGTGACTAAGGCGTCGTGTCTCTGAGCCAGTCATTTGTGCCGGCTCAGCACTGTCCTCTCCCACAGCTCTGGCTGTGAATTGTCCCTGACTCTCTCCGCCACCTGCCTACCCAGCCCAGCCCCAGCCTGCAGCAACTACTTCCTGCAGCTCAGGCAACGTGCGGCGTATATTTAGCGGCTAGCCTGTAGTGTGTGCTGTGACGTGGTCGGAGACCTGAGGAGGTTTTAATACCTCACTGACAAGCCAGATTAGACAGGGGAGCTGGAAACGACCCAGCTCAGACCATCAGCCGAGGGGCGACAGGTGACGACAAAAGGGAGCAGATAATGGAACCCCTCTCGCGTCACAGTACCACCGGGCAGCTAAAGCAACTCAAGTTGCTATCATGGGGCTTTGAGGTGAAGCTCTCGCCCGATCCACGGCTTGCCCAGCCCGAAGAAGGCTCTATATTTCAGGCTTTCGGGCCACGGGAGGCAGTGAGTTGTTTCAATGGCAGGCTACACGGCTGATGTAGGCGGGACTTCAAATGATCGACCGTCTTAGTGGCTCGAATGGCTCCTACCTCGAGCATCATTGGTCCGAGGGCCTCTTTGTCGATGACGCTCTGGGCCGTCGAGGACACGTCCGCCTTCTGGACCTCCTCCGCGTTGGCGGGAGGCGTCTTCTCTGTAGGATGATGAAGAGACAAAGGGGCGTTCAGCTCAACATTTCAGGCGTTCACTCGCGCGTCGTACAAGGTATGCAGCCTTAACCTATGTCTAAGAACAAATACCAGCCAGACACGCTCTCTATAGGTTTGGAAAGGAAGCGCGGCGGTGTTTTTTTTCCGATGCTGGGTTTCAAATCATTCATAACGTCGTCAATAATGAAAGAGAATCGATGCCGCCCCTGACAGCCGCGCAGGAGTCCGCTCCTGTGAGGTTCAGAGAGTGGAACACTGCTCCAGTAGTTGCCTCCCCACCCCCAGGGTGCAGCAGTGAGAGAAGGAATGTTGTGTTAATGCACCACTAGGCCTGTCCTCCCCTGTCATGCTTCACGCATGGAGATCCTAGGCCCTCGTCCCCCGCGCCCCTCCACACACACACACACTTCCCTCCATCGCTCCCCTTTTACATTTACATTACATTTAGCAGATGCTCTTATCCAGAGCGTCTTACAGTAAGTACAAGGACATTCTCCCCGAGGCAAGTAGGGTGAAGTGCCTTGCCCAAGGACACAACGTCATTTGGCATAGCCGGGGAATCGAACCAACAACCTTCTGATTAATAGCCTGACTCCATAACCGCTCAGCCATCTGACCCCCTTTTTCCCAGTGTGTAAATGTAAGCCACCGAGCACCTCGTTAGAGCGCATAGCTGACATGCCTGGAACACGTTCTGTCCACAAACACATGCCCACGCACTTGATCAGAATGAAAGTTTGCCGTAAATGAGCTTTTTCGTTTCCGTCCATTTCCGGCCCTTTCTACAGGTGTGTTTGGCTGAGAACAGGCATGGTGGACTGTTAATGTGACACCGCTAGAGTTAGGATGGGCCCACGTCACAACGCCCATGTCACAAGGGCCAAATCATCATCATGATCATCATCAAGTACAGTTCGTCATTACTGTGAGACTAAACTGCGAGACAGTACCCTGCCCTAAAGGAAGTGTTCACCAACATTAAAAGCTGGGTACATTGTAAAAATACACTGGATGGATTTATGGGGCGCAACTCTTGTTGTCATGAACTATCCCTTTAACACAGCACTTTACTGGTTTTAGAAATCAGGTTCCGCAAATCCCACAGTAAACAAGCAGCACGTACAACAGCTGGTGTAATCCACAAAGTGCTAGGCCCTAGCTGCAGACTACAGCCTCAGATCAATACTATGGATCTGTTCTCCCAGAGCTACACACTGTGTGAAGCTGACCAAAACCCACCAAACTCCCACAACACATCACACACTTTAACGTCGTGGACAAGGTTGTGTTGCTACGGTTTTCTCTTGGAATTAAAATGTTGAAATCATCCCATATCTCTGGCTGGGATGAAATACTTCCTGACGGCTGCTGTGAAAGCAAGTTTTCCTTTCGCATGAGCGAGTCGGGCCATCGTTGGCCGATAGGAATCCAAACAGTTTCATCTAGCTCTTACATCACATTGTTGGGTATTACATAAGCCTTTCTGTCTGCGAGTCACAAGCAGACTGCTGTGTGGCCGGCTTACTCACTGGCCTTGGTCTGCCTGCCCTCCGAGCCTTGATTTCTATGCGGGCATGTCCACAGGCAGCCTGCCTACCAGACGCCTTCCAAGCACACATTTCACTGAGTCATCCACCCCCCACCACACACACACACGCACGCACACACACACGCATCCCTATGCAGATTGCAGTTGTGCTCTCTCTCTCACACACACACACTCTCACACACACACGCATGCACGCCAGACCCAAAAGCACAAGGACATTCACTCACATGCATGTGCACGCACGCACGCACAGGCACGCAGGCGGGGATCCTTGTGAGTCAAGAAAGGGCCGCAGTGTTCGGGGAGGAACTAAGCAGCCGATGTCAACAGACGACTCACCCTGCTCCTTGATCTGCCGGATCTGCTTCACGGTTTCTTTCAAGATGGCACATTTGTCAGGCTTGACGTTGAAGTTGTCCATGTCGTTGATGTTGGCAAAGATCAACTCGGCGAGCTCTTCGATGTATTTGTTCTCGTGGTCCCGGTTTCTCTTGTCCGTGCTCCTCTTGGGGCTGTGGAGGAACAGATGTGAGGAGGGGGATCCAGGGCCACGAGCACGCCGAGCTAAAGGCTGCCGTGGCCCCCGTGCCAGGTGTTGTGGTATCAAGCATAACCATGGAGATAAGGTCCACAGTTCCAAAGCTCGACTCAACTTAGTCCGCAACATTGTGACTCACTAGCCTGCTTCCTCATGACCAGGGCTGCGTTTCCCGAAAGCGTCGTAAGCCTACGTTGATCGTAGAATCCATCGTATGACGAATCTTAGTTTTACGGGCCGTTCCCAAAGATGAGCCTACTCCTTAAGAGCATGTTTGGGAAACGCACGTAAGAAATATCGATGGTTTCGTTATTTTGCTCGATCGTTGCTACGATCCATCGTTATCGGGAAACGCAGCCCAGTACATGACTTAAGGACGGGCATGACCTTGTGATGTCATGGAGAGGCTGGTGAGCTGAGAAGGAAAGAAAGGGGAGGGGGGGTTCCATACCTGGGCCCTAGCAGGTCTGGGGGGCAGTCTTTCCTCTTCAGAGACTCACCCCTCGGAGGCTCCAGGGATCTGTCCCCCCCACTACTCATCTTCAGCAAGTTTTAGCGCCTGCAGAAAGAGAGAGAGGGAAATAGAAAGACAGAGAGAGAGAGAGAGAGAGAGCGAAAGAGAGAGAGAGAGAGAGAGAGAGAGAGAGAGAGAGAGAGAGAGAGGTGGGTGAAACCTCTTATATAGGACGCTGACCAACAAAGTGGTCAAATGTTTACCTCCATAAAGCGGCGGTGTGCTCGTGCTACTCTGTGGATTCTTGAGACGGTGTTTCGGTCACATGACCGTCTCCACACATGCTGGCCTCCTGTGGTGTCTGGTGGCCAGCTGAGCCCAGAGCGAGCCAGAGCGAGGCCTCTGTCCACCCCCACCGCCCCTCCTGTTTCATACCCTTCCAATACGCAGGCAAGGGCGCTATACACCAGGCATAAACCATGGGGAAACGCCACATATCAAACCTGGGATTTGTGTGGTATAAGTCTCTGATCTAACCTAATTAGCTAATGAATTGAAAAGCAACCGCGAAGCAGAAAGAAAACCGGGAAGGTATTTGATTGAAGAGAGTTCACTTTCCTTCAAATACTAGGTTTTCTTCCCCATTCTTGTATTCTTCATGAAGTGGTACATACATCATACATTGTAAATAATCATGGAACATCAGGAATCAGATGACAGATTGTGTTTAGCGACGTCCCGTCCCAGCTACTTCTCTGGCCTCTCTTGGGTGTAAATAGGCTAACATTCTACCACTGCATTAATCAATGCATGAATAGTCCTGTCAACAACATGGTATGTATGGGATCCCACACATACACACACACGCACACACAAAACAAATACAAAAACAGCTGACCTATATAGACTGCCCTGATTGAAAATACCACTGCTTCACTCCAGATTGGGATGTGCTGTCACTGACTCCCTGCATTCTTCGCTTCTCTCTCAGGTCTTTGGGATCTGAGTCGTCAACAACAGCGAGCGGGGCCGAAGTGGACCTGAGGGACGAGCTGCACGTCTAAAGCCAAACCCGTCGGGCTAACCTTTTACGAGCCTCAAATACGCATTGGATTGGCGGAGCAGGCCTGGGGCCAGTGACCTGCTGGTCTGAAGGGGCAGAGTCAGCAGCGGCCAGGCCTGGCCAGCAGAGCGGGCGGGAGCTGCAGGGAGGGCAGCCCGCAGCCCGGCAGCAGGCACACACTACACTCTGGGGCTTTAAGGCCCCTGGCGGCCTGCCGTGTCACCTGACCATTACATAACGCCACGGACGGACGGAACTCTGGACCTGCCGCGAAGAGGATTGGTGGGAGGGGTGGGGGTGTGGAGTTAGAGGAGAGAAAAGCAGATCGTAAAAATAAAACAAAAGGGGGGGGGGGGGGGGGGAAGAGAGCAGAGGACGGAAAGGGGGAGGTGTTGAGGGGAGAGACGGGTCTGGGTCGTGAGCCTGCTTGTCTGAATGAATAATTAGCCTCGAGATCTCTGCTGGAGTTCTAATCACCGAATCACACTGCAGGAGAGTGGTGCGAGGGGGGAGGAAGGAGGGGGGGTGGGACGAGGAGGAAAAGGAGAGAGCGGTCGAGGAGGGGTACAAGGGACACTAAACGGAAGAGGGGGATGGACAAGGAGGAGTCAGGGGAGAGGCAGGTGGATGGAGGGGAGACAGAAAGAGGGAATGAAGAAGGGATAGTGTGAGCGAGCAGGAGGAGGAGGAGGAGTAACCGGAGAAAAGAAAAAGGGAGTGGACTCGCAAGTAGATCAGAAGCCAGAGATTGCTCATTTAAGTCCATGACCAACCGCAATGAGCCATTTCCTACCCCTACATGCTCTTTACAGTAACAAGACAATTGACCTCACAACCCACGGTTGACCTTTGAAAGCCACTGAACTCTTACGCATTCCGAAGAAGATTCCATTACAGGTGAAAATGTTCAAGGAAAGAGTGGACTGGACTACCAACATTCATATTAATGAGAAGAACTGAGAAAGAAATCCCTCCCACACACACTTTACCCTGCAACAGAACTGTGGATAAACAGGTCAACATGACCCTGTGGCGTCTGAAAGTAGACACACATCCATTTGTCTGGAATTCATAATACAGTGTGTTAGACAAATCTGCCTGTCCGACTGATAGAAAACAACAAGCCCTACCGGCTGTTAGGCCTTATTTATAATGAAACCCTTTACTAATGAATGATCCTAGAGAGAGTTTGGATAAAGGAAAGTTTAAAAGAAAGGCATGTGATCGCTAAGGGGACTGAACAGCATTCAGCACGGTGTGAAACAATGACACCATGTTAAGACATGAAATCCTAACACAGGCAGTCAGGACCTTTCCCATCCTCCAGCGCTTCGCATCCTCAACCGCCGGCCAGGAACAGCAGTGGTAATGGAGATGATGATGATGACATCCTATGTTGATGAGACATATCAAACCCTGAGCAGGATGACCTCACAGCTTTCTACACCTGACCCTTCAATCCATCTCACAGGTGGGCACGCTCACTTGATGAATTACCAGTAATATTAGAGCCCGTTTCAAAAGCTTACAGCCCTGGCAGCCTCTCCTTTCTGTCCAATACTAACCGCATTAGTGGAGGCAGGCTTGCACAAAGGAAGCCATTTAAAAACAATTTGGGACGAACGTGGAAGAGAAGAGGTCACAGGTCACACCCAGCAGCCATTAAGGAATTAGGCAGCAAATTGATCTCAGCTTTCTTTAACTTAATTTGAATCTGGGTGACAGCATCTCCCTTGTTTACCTTTGGGGCATCACTTGTGTTATTGTTAGTCTTCCACCACAAAAGAAGAACGGTCGCCCTTTCCGAACAATGCCGAGAGAGAACGGGTCGACCTGGTGAAATGCAGGAAAATGGAAACTGAAATATCGAAACGTATGTTTTTTTTGGGGGGGGCTACAGAGGTTGAACTGAAAATCTATAGCTTGAGGTATAGTGTTGCATGAATTCAATGTGCAGCTGGCTGACCTACTGAAGCTTTGATCTGCCTCAAATCTTGGATTTCAGAAACACTGTTTAGAGGACAGTGCCCAAACAACTTTGTCTATCCCCTCCCAGGAAGTAAGAGCACATGATGTGCTGCTACTTCCTGGGACAACTCATCTGGGAGTCGGGTGTGGATGCCCCATGCTGGGGCTGATAGGGTAGGGAACCACACAAACCGGGGCTGAATTCAGACATCCACAGTTCCCACGTTCCCTAATTCCTGTCTTTCTCTTCTTTGCTGTCTGAATCAAGCGAAACGCCTCAGTCACGGACAGGAATATTCCCCTGATGGATCGCTTTTTATAGATTTCTACATAGACTCAGCCAATCCTTGAGGGAGATGCGAGTGAAAAAAAATGACAGAGCCCGATGTACTCTACACGAGCACACATTCAAGGTGATTTCACCAAAATATTTTCCTAAAAGCTTTTTAAGATCTACCGACTTGTAAGTCATGAAAGACGGTCGTATCATTGGGTTAGGGTTCAAATTCATGGCCAACCCATGTTAAGGAACGAGCATGCAGCGTCTCAAACGACACTGTTCAAGACTGACACATCCAGAACCCGCCCACTGATGTCTAATCCTTGTGTGGACGGAAGCGTAAACCTATCGAATATCCATGATAACCATAGCTGAAGCCCCTTCACCAGACATTCAACACTAAAGAAGATTTAACCCCTGCCGGTTCAGTACGTAAGGATTAAGACCCATGGCCTGTCCCAGGCTCTATACTGTGCAGCACAGCTGTTTGTGGAACATCCCAATCTCTTTGTTTATGTCTCAGATGTTGTGGCTGGTGACAAACAGCAGGCTGCTGAAGTGAAAGCTGAACATTCCAGTTGCAAAGCTATCCAACCGGTGGCCATAAGGAATAAATGTCCGACACATTACAAAATGGTCCAACTAAATCTATACCGCACTAAAGCTAAATAGCTCAGGAGATAAACAGATGATGAAATAGCTCAACCAGATTTAGAAAAATGTTGAAATGGCACTGCTATATGGTTGTCGAAAGCTGAAAGATGTGTGAAAACACGTTATTAAAACAAAGAATCTGCATATAACATGAAAGTTATAATTGTAACGTGAATGAAAAGGAAGCGCTCCGAGATCAAACAAGCAGGCTAATAGGCAGTGGACTGAAAGAATCAATTCCACAAGACAATGAATGAGAGCTGGAGCCAGCCATTATCAGGCCGGTCCCTCAGGTCAAATTGAATCACAGCTCCATCTCGCCTCCTTCACCAGAATCATACACCCCTCAACCCAAACCTTCAACCTCCACCGCTCAACCCGACCTCCTTCCTCCACCTCCTCCCATCGGCCGATGTGGCATCCTTGAAAACTAGACCACTATTTAAGGGCCAATGGTTCCCATCGTCTTCTTCATTATTTCAGAGGGAGCCCCCGTCGTTGATGATGCACAAACGTACCCAGGAAACATGTGCCACGCTGGGCTACGAAGCAGAAAGCAATTGTCCACAACTTTCAATTGAGCTTTTCCCGTTTTCCAATTGCTTTGTAACACTTGGGTGGTGGAATGTTAAGCAATCGGCTGCCTGTCTGCTGTGAACTGGGCTGTCATAAAGCCCAAGTGTGTCACTACTCAGTGACCCACTTCTCCTATGTCCCCAACTACATTTCAACAAACACTTTCTCTCTGTTCAAATACAGCAGGCCTAATTGCTATTCAAATGCAGTCACATAGGTCATTTTCATTTCTTAAATGGTATTTATAAATAAAAACAATGATGATGGGTTTCTATAAACAGGCGGCATACTCAAATGTGCCCACCCAATGATCCAAGTCGTCGGAAACACAAGCCCCGATTTACTCATTACAATGTGTGTTTCGACCTTCTACTCAACAATGCAAGTATTCATTGATTGTAGAATCGGATCATTAACAGTGAACATGCCTACACCCATGGATAACCAATTTGAAAACACACAGGAACCACATTGTGATGTGTGGAGTGGGTGTAAAAGAGGTGGAGTGTGCGTGTGTCTTCATGTGATTGAGAAAAAGAAAGAGGAAGAGGCAATGGTAGCCCGATCCCAGAGACTGGCAGATGAACACTTGTTTGTATTTTGTTTACAGTCAGTGGCAGCTTCCTGTAAGCATTATGCCAGGGTACTGTGCCAAAGAGGGTCATTTCCACCTTGCCAATCCACCCAACCATCTACATAAGTGAGGATTATTTTGTACCATGGCTAAATCTGCATCTGAAATGTGGAATATATATTTAAATGTTTTATTATACCTCATGATAATATTAAGAAGTAGGAAAATTACGAAAGTTTACTGAAGAACTAGAACTACTACTGTGAATCAGACTCTACAGACGAGCGCAATCTTGCCGCCTTGATCGTCCTCGGGGTCAAACCTGGGAGGCTGTGACTGTGTTGACACAGCGAGAGTCCCTCTTAGGTGACAGTGGAACCAGGGACACTGACAGCCTCAAAGGAATGTGTGGCTATCTCAATGATTTCCCACTGGTTGTGAAGTTTTCAAAACCTCTACAAGGGCACACAACAGCTAATTCACTTCACTCACAAAAAGCACAGTGCCCAGTGAAACAAACACTACTACTAACAAAAGCCACTACACAGACAAGAGACTCAATATATAGAACATGCATCTTTCCCCTTCCATGACTTACCCTCACTGTCACCAAACTGTCCATAACAAGTCCATAGCAACAAATTCCTCTGAGAAAAGCACAGAAGCCGTCCTGTCACTGTGTACAGCTATAGGTTAAGGTATTCAGCTGGCTAGCGCACTTAGCGCTTGCTCCCTGTGTAGACAGAGGCACATGCTGTGGTGAAGGGGGGGTAAGGGGGAGGTGCCGGGTGCAAAAACAGCAGATTACCTCCCTGTGTCATCTGCTCCTAATGACAGCTGACAAACTACAGCAGCGCAAATCCTCCCCGAGCCGCCCCTCAGCCTCCAATCCCCTCCCCCCCGCTCCTCCCACGACCCCGCCTCCTCGGCAGGGGGAAGAAGGGAGGAAGAGGGAAATAAACAAATAACCCAGCCACTGAGAGAGGAGCAGGAGAGCGAGGAGGAGGAAGCGCGAGGCAGGGAAGCTCCAGTCCTCCAAAGTTATAACAGAGCTATCGGTGCATGGGGAAAAATATATATATTTGGGACGTTTTGCCGCAGCCCCGGCCCCTGGTGAAAGTGCTTTCCCTTCCACTCTCAACTGAGATAATGCTCAAGTCACATGATACTAAACAAGCAGCCAGCGTCAGGGACATTAACCATGGGCTGTTAACGGAAAAAAAAGGAGACAGACACAGTCAGTAAGAGAGTGCAGAAAGAGGGAAGTAGAAGACACGAGAGAGCACCGTTTTATGCACACACACACACACACACACACACCTCTTGTCTCTTTCACTTTGCAGCTTGTTATGTAAGCGTGTGGAAGTACAGGCCTTCTGAGCGCAGTTGTGTCTTTCAGTGCACCAGTATACCAGTCCTCTGCAGTCCGTTGTGCCTCCAACGGGCTATGGACAATCACACCCCCAAAACCATGAAAAATGCATTCAAGCAGGAACAAATGGTTGGATGACACACCAATAAGTGGATGGGTCTAAGCCGGCTTGCCTAACTCATGTGGAATCGGAGACTGCTTGGACAGTACCTAGCAGAATGCGAACAGAGGCCCGGGAGTGTGAGGGTCTCGTCACTTGGGACTCCCCGGACTCACTTTCGCTCTAAATGAGAAGCATCCTCTGTTGGCCTCTGTTTGAGGTGCGCCTCTAGGCATCACACACACTCAGCTCTGCGAACGACAAAACACAAGCAGAACTGTCATTCGACTGTGACACACAAACAGAGGATATACACGCGAGCCTGGCGGCGCGGCGAGCACCCCGACACATTCCCACACTCTGGTGTCGGAGGGCGTGCGCATAGCACTGTGGCAGGTCACGTGACCGCGGGTCACTCGTGTGTGCGCGAACAACACCGAAAGGAACAACAAAAACCTCCTACTATCTGACACACCGTGAGGAGAAGAAAAAAAGAAGGAAGCTGGCGAGAAGCTAACTGTAAACATCTGTTGGTGCTTTCCAGAGAGTGTGTGGAGGAGGAGAACGAATAGAGAGGGAGGTTTGTCCGGCTGGGTGACAGGTGCTTCTTGGCCAGCTGGAGGAACAGAAGGGATGACTCCCTCGTCACCAACCACACTAGGAGGCACCTGCTTCCACACACTGAGACTGAGGAGTAGGAGAAGGCCTGTGACCTGGTCCGATTGAGCAATAAGTAAAACATCTAGCTCCACGACGAGCAGTCGGAAAAAAAGATCAGGATTTCATTGACAGGTGCGACTATTTCGTACTAAGTATTACAGTGAGTATGGTGACACGGTCACTGTGTTTAACACTTTTTCTCCGGCAAGAACACTGTGTGTTCTGTGTGTGAGAGAGTGAAATACTGGACTGTAACAACAGTGTGTGTGTGTCTGAACACATGCATCTCTGTGGCGGGTGCTTATGAGTGTCAGACCGAGAATTAAAGACACAGACCTGAGTGGAGCTGAACTTCATAAACATAAACGTTTAAGGGGAACCATTCCAGCCGGTCAAACTGAGACTTCACGACTTAGGTGCCGCAGACTCCAGCTGGTAAAGTCTTGCATGGCCTGAACAAAAGAAACCAGTCAAACTGGTGTTGGGTTTGCTGCTGTTCCACACACTTCAACCAAACCCTGTCAGATGCAGGACACGCACACACACATGGATTCTCCACAGTCAGGACCATCATGTGATGCTGTTTGGCATGGCTCCCCTCCTGGTGATCTTCTCCACTGGGGGAAGGGACCAAGCTGGGAGGCAGGGAGAGGACAGGCAGCTCCAAGACCAACAGTCCTGAAACTCTACGTGTTCATTTCCCTCACTCATACATCTTGGCTGAACTTCAACGGGACATTAAAAAGAAATACAAGATCAAGGTCTCTAAACTAATGTACACCATTAAGGTGCCCAATGTTCTGCTAATCCTAGACCTGTTCAATGTATTTTTTCCTGTAGAATGTACCGACGGTTTTGAGATAGCTTCACAAAAAGTAGAATAGTAGAATGTAGAAATAGAAAAGCAGAAAGTAGAATTAACTGTGGTGGTCTTGCCTTTTCATGCACGCACATCTGCCATCCCTCATTCACTCACTCACTCACTCTCTCTCTCACTCACTCATCTCTCCATCAACTGCACATGCGCACACACACACGCACAAACAGTGAAAGACCTACTTCACAACTATGATTCATTCATGTTACTAAGCAACCTGCAGAACAACTCACTGAGCCAACCAAATGTTGTCTAATTCTATTAATAAAATTCACAAATTATAATCCTATGACATTATCTCGCTTTCAGCCTTGAGGGAATCCATTCTGTCGTTCTATTATTGCTATTTTAAAGAGAGACACATTGGGAAGGTATAGTTTATTAAGTACACCACCTTGTTCACGAAAATGCATAGCCTCAACAGTGAGTCATGTGGCTGTGACTTGCTGTATAAACCAGACAGAGGGGCATCAAGGCATTCAGTTGCTGTACAACTGAATCACAAAACGATTGATCTAAGGGCCGATCATCGTTTCCAGTACCTCAGGGAAGGCCACCTACTTGGTCCTTTACACATTTTCTAAGGTTGAATGGAAATGGTGCGACAAACTCAAAATCAACCAATCAGGGGTCTTGTGAGACATAGTTTGTTGATGAGGGAGGTAAGGGTTAGAGCAAGAGAAGATTGTGACAGCAAACAGCAAATAACAGCACAGCCCAACAGAATAAAGAAGAATCCAGATTGTTCTGGAAGCAAAGAGGGTCTGAACTGATACAAAATCTGTGTAATGTACCTAGATAAATGTGCCAGTGTATATCACAGTATTACATCCTAGAAGGCGGTATTTTGGTATGGTACTTGATAACTGCATCTGCAAGTCAACACCACTCTGACCACCAAAATGGTCAAACTACACAACACACGTTATGACTTCATTAGCACAGATATAAACACTCAAACCAATCATGGACAAACACATACCCCAGATTCTGATTGGGCAACATATAGCATGTCAATAATCAACCTAGATGTCCCCCCTCCTGATCCACTCCAGCTTCCAAAATACAAACTGATACCTGTCAAAACCTGAGCTCAAAAAAACAAAAAACAACAACAAAAAATGTTAAGCGCCAGAAGATGTCTTCTCAAGCTGCGTGTGCTTTCAGACAGAGTCTGACATGGAGGCTGTTAGGTTACTGTCACCAGAGCACTGTCACAGAGCTGCAGAATTATGGCCACCGCTAAAACCAAATTAGCACTTGTTATGCAAGCCCTGGACTTGGCTCCCTATCCACCGTGTCATGCTACTGTTTCACTCACTCTGTTTGTGCAGTGCAACCTACCAACTCGGCATACTTTGATTAGAGAGTACTGAACAATAAAGATACACATTTCTCTGAGCCTCTTGCCTGGTTTTTCACATGTGCAAGAGTGCACTTGTGAATTCCTTTTACCTGAATTTAAAAGGAAAAAGGAAATACACAGTATCGAATCATGATTGTTGCCATGTTTTCCAGTGCATGTATGGTGTGGTAGTGAACAAGCACTGCAGAATGAATACTTGATCTCTCAATGCTAGAAAGGACAGGTTAAATCAAAACAGACAAAGCTTAAAAGCAACACCGCTTCAAAAAAACATGCGTTTTAACTAATATAGGCTGAGTTTGCTGGTTGACTGACCCTGATTATCTGAATGGTTGGCTGAATAGTTGATTGGCAGGATAGACTGTTAGAGGACTAGATGGCCAGGTCAGTCAATCTTTGCCCGTGGCCAAGTTAATCAGATGAAAAAATGTTGGAGAGGGGGTCGGGGATCAGGATCAGAATGTTGACACAACTGTCTCTGCAGTGTGACATCCAGATGGCAGCTTTGATGAATCTGTATATGAGGATTCCAAGGGAGTCTCACTTACTATACACACACACACACACACACAGCAAGCAAGCACAAATGCAAGCACTCACCCGCAAACAGCTATCACTTGACTGTACATTTTTTCTTAAATGAGGATTAAAACATAGAAGAAGAGCTAGTGTCCTGTGTTTGATCAGTGACGGACAAAACTCCTAACTGAACATGACTGACTACTCTGTGGAATAAACAGCTGGGGAATCTTTTTTTTCACCACAGAGGTCTCCATTAGCAACATAAAAATTCCAATTCAATATTAAACATAAATATGATATTATTATACTGTAGTATGCTGTTTGATAAGTCTGTCATACAAAAAGTACTGTACAATTTCTTATGATCTCAGGAATTTGTGTACAATTGTAATAATTCCAGTGCTAAAGCTTACTTTTTATATAAGTATACTGCTTATTGCAATCAGTGAGCATTGATGTTGCAATTCAATTTTAGAGGGACCTTTTTAATATGGATTTGCGAGTTGGGGATAAGCTTGCAGAAATCTGTTACTATTCAGAAAACTGCTCTGTCAAGTCTCAGACTCCCTCCCCTCTGTTGCTATTGGTCCAGATGCTTTTCCAGCTTTCTTACAGTTAGAGGAATTCAGGCCAGGAAGATCACAGTTAGGGCACACTGCCAAACCCACATTATGTACCTAGGGCTCCTGGTGTGAAAGATGCTATATGGGAAAAAAAAGCTAAGCTATTAAAAAGCTAAGTTGGCATTTTCTAAGATTACACCTTTGGGCAAAAGTGGAAACGTGATTAAAACCTTAATCAACAAACCAAATCTGTTTTTGATTTTTCCAAAAATCGGAACTAAACAATCATCATTTGATTCCTGCTTGCATGCCTGGAAGAACCAACCAGATACACTCTTTTATATCCAATTACAACACTTACAATTTTAATTTTATCCAATAAGACTAGGTCGAGTATAATAAATATCCAGTATACCACATGCAAATGTAGTGTGCGTGAACTGATGCTGAATCCTATTTTCATGGACCCTTTTCATTTCAGGAACACCAAACTAAACCAGAAATTCAAAGTGTCAGTATAATCCTACACGTAGCAGTTATTCTGTATGAAACACGTCCTACAGCAAAAACATCTCCTGTCCAGTAACATGTAGGCTAAGCCTATACATGCAATATAAACAGGTTCATGTGTGCTATCAATTAGCATTATTCGCACATATATTTAGCCAATGCACATTTACTACTATAGGTGAGACATCTGTGAGTACAGAGTTAGGGAATCTGGTCTGTGATGTGGTGGGGCAATGGGCCTAGCTTTCTAGCTCACGCATGCAACACACACTTAAACAGTAAAGGAACCAAAAAGATTAACAATGCAATTTCACTTTGAGTGTGGATGTTTTCTTGACTACTATATTTAGAATAAATGAAATTTCACCGACATCAGTAGGCTACTAGTTGGCATAGTATTATTGTGCATTCCTACAGATGTGTTGGATTCGAATGGTATTCAGACACAATGAATGAGATTTGGCCAAGTGGCTTCGATTCAGTACGCTATGATGTGTATCGTGCACGAATAAACTTCGAGTGAGATCAAGTAAACGGACCTGTAGCCTAACTAGTAAATTAACCTATGTCCAATGCAACTTTGTTTATTACAAATATGCACGTTGTTTAAAAAGGACTCTAAAGCGTAGGCCAATGTGAAAAGCTGGACACAGCGACATAAGTCGCACAACTGCTGAGGACACTTCTGTCACGTTCCCCCAAGCTCATGACGTCACTATCAAAGGTTGATGAACAGTTTGTCGAGGAAGTCAAAGCCACATTAGTTGTTTCTTTGAATGTTGCAATTACTTTGTTGCACTTCTAAGCTTGCGACAGTGTTTGACAATAGAGATATAATTTACAAACGGCTTACGTTCTCCACAAGACTGAAATAAACAGTGAGAAATGCAACGGCAAAAATCTTATTTAACAGTCGTAAACCACAGTGACGTTTGTTGCTCCTACCACAGAATTTATTTGGGTTTCAACGAGTCTCTGAAGAACTGAACTGCGGTATCTTACCTTTTATAATATTTACTGCTTTGGCTATAATTCTCTTATCTCAGATATCTCCAACTTTTCTAACTAAACCCTCGACACGATGGTTAATATTGACAATAGTCTATTTAAAATAATTACCCCATGAAATATTACTGTTTCTCAAACTAATTTAAAGAGATAGCTCTTTTAACCGTCTGTCATACTTAAAAACAAGTCATCCCGAACCACCTAAAGATAAAAATCCTATAGGACATCGCTTCCAATGATGAAGCTGACGTTATGAATCTTCTATGTAAACTAACAGCCCCAAAATTGAGCTACTTTTTCTAAATCTAAAGCACACAACAGACAGTTATTCTTTGAGAACTTACCTTAACTTATGGTTATCGTAAATGTAATGTGCTGTGTCAGAACCTTTGGAATCAGGAATCAGCACTGATCAGCACTGCCGCCGCCGCCATATTCCTGTGATGACTGGGTGCTTGTTTATCTTACGAATAGACCTCCCCCACACGCGCAGGGTACTAGTCCTCATTACCACAATGGACTTAGCTGTCCACAATGATGACACTGCAATGTTGTCTTACCTGCTGTTTAGAAACTATAATAGACGTTTATAAATGAAATGATAATGAAAATACCCATGACTATCCTGTATATTTCTTGGTATATGTATTATGGGCTATCATTTAAAACTTAACCTAATTTGGTTGAAGTTAGAGAAAATGTATTTGATTCCATTTTAGGATATTATTTTATTTTCATGTTCTTTTATTTCAATGCAGTTGTAAGGTCTGTAGGCCTATGTGGTATTTATTTATACCTAATTTCAACATTAAATGTATTACTACCATTAAGGCTGTCTTAAATGTCTTAAAAAGAAATGTAAGAAATGTCTCAAAAGTGCCTCCATAGTTAATGTTTCAACTACAGAATATTTCATACACTGTCTGTGAAAGTTACTGTTACATATCTGGTGGCAGTCATGTGGAAGTCACAAGATTGAGAGCAGCTTTGTATCACACACAGTTTGAAACAGTATCTGTTTAATATTCACAATTATTATTGGAGTAAACTACAGGTTCTGTTTATCTTGGCTATTGGCATGGGAGTTATGATTAGAGAAAAAACAAACTGGCTAAAACAAGAAATGACTCTTCATATTCAGATAAAGATAACCACTATTAATTAACAAACACTGCCACCTGGTGTTTGCCTTCACAAATTACATAACTGAACTGCAAAATCGGCAAAATTGTGGTCCATGTATGTATTATCCATAGGGATTTTTCAAGTACATATTAACACATATTTATTATTAAGTGTTTAATTTCTCAATTCCAGTCCTAATTTTTAGTAATACTCATCATGAAAAGTTCTGCACATACAAAAATGTTTTGTCTAATCTGCCCATGTCCAGATATTCAGTGCACACAAGACAGGCATCTTATTTTAAATGCAAAATACCTCATGTGAAGGTCTGTTATTGCTCTATATCAGTTGTATTTTCTCTCCATTGCCCAAACTACGATGAGGCTTGCAGCATAAACCTTCATCTCAAACCTTCACAAATACACTTCTGTTTTCAAATATTCTTCCACTTGGTCAAATTAAGAATACTTGTCTACAACTATAATAAGGCCATCTCAAATGCAATGGGCAAATATATCTTGAATGTTGTTTGTGAGCAAATCTAAATGTTAGTTTGTCCATCCAGCGTAGTTGTATTCTACATTAAATCACAAGTTACTCTTCCATTTGTTGACTTGGGAAGAATCATCTGCTGAATGAGATGTATAGAAATAACATATGTTACAATTTGAACATGTTTGGGTATTATATAACTTAATATGGTTTCAATTATATTCATTTTATGTTTGGTAGACAAAAATTCAATTTCAGACATACCAATAGATATTTTTCCCTCCTTTTCCAGTTTTGTCAGGTGATGTACAAGGTTTACTTCTGCTGCCCTATGGAGATGTACAGGGGTTTCCTTTTGTAGAGAAAAAGATAAATGTAGGTTAGGGAAGCGGGCTAGTAATCAGAAGGTTTCCAGTTCGATTCCCGGCCATGCCAAATGACGTTGTGTCCTTGGGCAAGGCACTTCACCCTACTTGCCTCGGGGGGTATGTCCCTGTACTTACTGTAAGTCGGTCTGGATAAGAACGTCTGCTAAAATGACTAAATGTAGGTGTTATTGATTAAGCTTTTGGGACAGGACATGGATGAGCTCCACATTTTTTGTAAATATGCTCATCATACCAGTACACTGTATCAATGCTGAGTATGAAAAGAAGGATGGCTACTTTAGGACCCCCACCTTGTAAACAACTTTCACCAGCTCCATAGAGGAGAGTGTCTGCTCTCCTGCCGCCTGGAGCACTCCAAGGATCTGCTTCTCCCTCAGGTTTCTGTGTGTGATGTACTCCTTAATCTTCAAGCCAGCATTGTGGACCACTGGGCCGTGACCTGCCGTACACCCATTGTAAAAACGTTGATGTGGTTTCTTTCGTATCAACATTCTAGGTATTTTAATGGTATTTTGGGTACTACACCATTCATTCTAAATGCAATTAACAACCACTCGTATTGAAGTAGTTTAAAGGATAATTATTATTTATTTATTTTTATTCAGGGGGATCATTAATTCTTAGGAAATCTTGTGGTTTTAAGTGATTTGTATATTTAATCAACAGCAAACCTGGGTAAATCAGGTCAGCACTTGAATCTAGTAGGATGTGTAAGGACCTCATGTAGTCGTACAAGTCTTCAAACACAGCGGTTCCTTCTCCTAAGATGCAGTCTCCTGAGAAGATGGCCTTTTCCTCCTCCAGAATTAAAGCCATGTGGTCATCTGTGTGACCTGGGGTGAATAGGACCCTGTGTGTACATGTGTGACAACAAACACACATACAGACATCCACAAACACATGAGATAGAGCAGATAGGAGACCTGGATTTAGCAGCTGACATCAAGGTGGTGGCTTGTACATAATGCACCCCAATAACAAAGGACCCAGCCTCTTCATGAAAGATGAATAAACTATAACTATAATAAACTCACTTTAGTGTAGCCCCCTCTGTTTCGATGAAATCTCCATCTTTCAGATACGTGTATGTCCTTTCAGATCCTATTCTCTCGTCGGCCGGTGGGGATCGAGGAAGTTTGCTGACTTGTAACTCTGTGGGGAGAAAACAAGAAACAAACGGTCAAACTCCGGTGTAGCATACTGACACAATGACTGTCCCAAAGTCCTGCTTCTCACCTCCACTGATGTCCCTGCAGATGTCAGACACGCCACCTGTGTGGTCATGATGCCAATGGGTGACAATGATCTCCTGGATGGTGGTGTTGAACTGGCTCAAGGCTTGTTTGAGAGAATTTATATACTCTGGGATTGAAGGCTCTCCTGTATCTATTAACACTCGTCTAAAAGCAAGAGTTACTTATTTTGGTGTAACATGTAAGTTTCACACAATTTACTTTGATTGCCGTAGACTAAAACTTCACTGTAATCCTAAATAAAATCAGACAGTTCTAAATTCAAGTACATTTTCCTATTACAATGTGTAGACCAGCGGCTGTTTAATTAATTACATGTGGAGCTAATGCTAGTTCAACAGTATCCCTCATAATCAGAACATGAAAGCAATGCACCTTTTGCCAGTTCCAACTAAATATGTGTTGGTTCCTTGCAGTGTCATTGGTCCAGGATTACACCCAAGAATTCGCACAACTCTGGACGACAACTGCTCGATTCGAGGGATTATTGCACTCATAGCTCGCGATTCTCCGTGATATAGAAGTAGAGTTCAGTGTCAACTCAAAACGCTGTAGAGATAGGACTAATCAAACATAGAACAGATTAACGCCTCAAACTACTGACATTTGAACTGTCAACGAAAAGTGCCCAACATGCAAAAGTATAAACATGACCCCATGTGTAACACTATTACTTCCGGTATGACATTTCATTTTGATTTCAATATAAAAGTTTCTTTTGAACATCAATTAACCATGATGAACCTATTTTATTATTAATGTGAATAAACCAAACGTATGGAGTACCAATGCATTGTACATACCATATCACGGAGGAAAAACTGTTATTCAAAAGTCAAACAAAATTCTAAATGTCAGAAACAAACACGACGTGGTAGTTACCAAGATTTGTCGATAGGTGGGAGTATTGTCAAATATAAGTAGGAGGCGTGTGGTAATGTATATTTTACTTAATGCCTTCATTGTCCTGTAAATGCATGTCCTGATTGGAGCACTACAATTACTATACACTTTGCACTTTATCTTAACCCACTGTTTACTTTGTGCGTTCTAAACTGTTCAAAGTTAGCCTACATACATAGGTAAATGCGTGCAAAAGCTTTCCATTCATATTTTACTCCCTTTCAAATGTCTATTTTATGGTTTGTAAAGGACAACAGGATGGGGCCATTTAAGATACAGTTTACCTTTTTCTGCCTTTCAGATCATCATTAAGTCTACGAACAAACACGCCTTAAGACATTTTATTTTATGTCATTGGTACTCTTTAGTGTGTAGCCTAATATAAAGGCAGCCAACGCAATATGGGCTAAGGTGGGTCCTAATAAAACCATGAAAGGATCATGATAAAGCTATAGGCCTACATTGCACAATAGGGCCATTTCATTCTTAAAAATAATGTTTTTGATATTTGCCTCCAATAAATTATGATCTATAAAGATAGGACTATATCCATATTCATAAGGGTGTTGAGAAGTAGCGGAGACCTTTCCAGAAATGGAACGGATTCCACATTCTGGGTATCTGCATGTGTACTGTTCTTCTGCCTTCTCCCTTTATCATCACACAACATAATGGTTTCGCAGTCTACCCGTAATCTCACATTGTAATCACTCCGATTTCCCCCCACCTAGCTCTCTCAACAGTTGCAAATTCTATATAAATGTAAATGATAGAGGGAAAGGAAAATAGAAATATAGTATTTAGTCTACATTTTTAATGAATCTGATGGCATTAGAGCGCAAATAAGTAAGGAAAACAAACCAAGGATATGGGCTTTGGTTACAAATCACACAATGTGCACTTGTTTGTAAGGGCCATCTACTTGGTCCTTCCTGAGACATTCTTGAGTAAGTGTGACACAAACCTACATTGAAATAATGTTGTATTTATATGGAACAGTATGCTGTTGGTAAGATTTAGACCAGGACTGGATATTTTATTATGTTTCCGTTTTGAAGCCTATTAGGGCCTAATCTTTTTAGAGTAGGCTATGATGTGAGAGGAATTATTTCCTACATTATTGTTCAATAAAACACAAAAACCTCTAAAACATTCAATTGAAATAAACTTCACGAAGGCAAGAATATTTTCAGTGATTTGAACTTCCTCAGTCTGTAGACACTTCCAGTACATTTGACTGCTCTAAAAAGACACTGTGGAGAATCCCATTAGAGCCCTTATTCACCAAGCAATATTAAGGAAGGATTGGTCCAGCACAAGCGTTTGAAAACATGAGGAGCCCACTTAGGTGTAATACTTGAAGTCATGATTTTTTAATTTTGTGTTTCTGTGTTTGACTAATGTTTTAAAGTGTTTATTTAAGATGACCATGGTCAATTCTGAGTGGCTTTAAATGGAACTCATTTTGGTATAATTTTTGTTACCGTGAAATGGAGAGAGGCGGGGTGAGGGGTGAGGAGGCTGATAGAGCACTAAAGTTCAAATTCAAAATCTGATTAATGTTATCATGATTTATTATTTTAAAAAATGCTGAAAAGCACAGTGTAATTAAGTTTCTCATCTGGAAACGTAATTTTACAACAAATTAAATGAAGGTAGAGTTAGAGCATGTGTGCAAGAGAGAATGGGAGAGGGACAGTAGGAGAGAGAGAAAGGGAGAGAAAAAGAGAAGGGGGGGGGCCATTGGGCCGAGACACCTGTCGTTAATTATGTATGACCGAGCAGGTGTACCGGGATGAGAGTTTTAAATATGGATTATAGATAACAGCCATTTTAGGATAGGTTCCTAATGTGCAATCTCTCCACTGTCCTTCAACACTTTGCTTCAATCTTCACACATCAATATTTTATGGGAATAGTCACAGATGCTGAGTCAGAATGATCTTTTCAATGTCTATGTTGAGTGTGTTGGCAGATTTGTATTATACAGATGTAGCCCTTCAGAGGCCTATAGTTTATCGACACCTAAACTACACAGCAAATACCGTAATGTTCTTTATTTTTTAGCGAGAGAGATGGAAAGAGAGGGGTTCATGAGAGCATAGATGTACACAGGACATGGCAGTATATGATGAAACATGGTAGATCTTGTGAAAAACAATATTTCAGAGAAAAATGTAATATTCAGAGGTTTTCGCAAGATTTGTCCAACAATTGCTCTTGAGTACCTTAGCGTTCTGTTTACGTCACCACTGAAGGATGTTTCAAATTGTAATTTTCCCGCCTGTTTGTGGTGACGTTTCTCGGTGGCTTATGGCTTCTGTCACTTGGTTGTCAGTAGAGGTGAGTGAGAGATGCATGAGAGAGCTGAAGACAGGATGTACTTCACATACATTCTACAAAACACAAACTGCATGAATCTACTCAAGTCGCATACATACACAGACTCATACACATATACACACAAACACACACACACCGTGGGGACTGAAAAATCACACCAGAAATGAAAAACCATGATGTTATTGAGCAGTCCAGTATTGGACACAGCACAAATAAATGCATTTGTATAACAAGACTCTGCATGAAATCTACCATAACCATTCAATCAGACAGAAAGTAGGACATACAGACAGACAGACAGACAGACAGACAGACAGAGAATCATTCATTTCCATCTGCCAGACAGACATATCAAGTTAGTCAGACAGACGTCCAACCAGCCAAGCATGGATTCAGAAGAGTAAGTCAGCCATTCAGCCAGTCAGCAAGCCAGTGGTCTAGTCACATTAGCATCCTCTATGACTTCCTTGGCAGCTTGCTCCTAGCTCTTCACTGAAGTGGAGGATCCAGATAGAGAGATGTCTTAATTAGGTTAATTAATACCAGAAATATATTCAATTTGATCACATACAGAGAGACAAAGAAGTATTTTGTCAAACATAATATTGTATATTGATTTTCTGCTCTGAATAAATATCCTTATGATTGTGCCAGATAGGGCTGTTTGGGCCGGATGGAAATTAATTGACAACTTATGTTTAGTGCCACCCTGTTTGGGCGGCAGTCATAGAGCCATAGTAGATGGCTTATGTAGCTGTTTATATTTCATAGTACAAACACATATAGATATAGTATGTTAGTTTATTATAGTATGACTATCAATGGGTATAAGCATTGTCTGTTACTAAGCTCTATTAAAACTAAGAACTAACTAAGTTAGTTAGAACTAAATGGTGAAGGGTGGTACTGAATGGTGCACAGTAGGTATAGCATTATGAGCAAATAGACGGGCACCGAAATGTAATTTACATTTTCTATCAATACATCATTCATACGATGTAAACAACACAAATTGATGCATGAAGACTTACTTACAAAGACTTAAGAGTTTATAGAGTGGTTTACAAACCCCCCACCCTCCTCCCAAACTGAGATGCACATGTAAAACAATACAAATGACATAGCCCATCAGCACACATTTTTGACACAGAAACAACTGTATCCATAAAATTCATACCTACCAAAAATGTATGTTTGTGAACAGTTGTGTACTTTTTTGTGGATTTGTACAGTTGTCAAAGCTTTCATTTTTAATTCCTGGATCAAACTGTGTTATCAGCATGACTTGATTCTTTTAGTTTTTTTGGTCTTCATTTTATATGCAGGTATGCTCATTTGCTATATGAATAAAAATCAGAAATCAGCGTGTGAGTTTGTGTGTGTGTGCATATCTTGTGTGTACAGCTAGTGTGTGGCTATTTAGGACTGTAGTAGTGTATGTGTGTATGTGTGTGCACTTGTGCATATCCATGTGTGTGTGTAGTGGTGTGTGTGTGCACATGTCTGACCATGTGTGTGTGTATACGTGTATCTCAGTGTGTTTGTCTTATGTGTTCTCACACGTACACATGAAACAAGGTGGTAGATGTGAGAGATTGTTACTCAGCAGCTTGTATCCCCTCAGGACTAAATTATGGTGGCAACATTTGCCAATATGCTGATTCACTGCAGACCAGAGCAGAGCTATCGTCTCCTCTCCTTCGTCTGATTTGGATGGAAGCCAACTAGGGGGAAACTGTCAGACAGCTGCAGGAAGCCACTGATTAATCTGAGCAGTCATGGAGAAAAACAATCCTGAGGAGAGAGAGGGAGAGAGAGAGTTGGGGGTAAAGAAAAGTAAGAGGATAAAAAAGTAAGAGTAGAGAATAGATTATGTGTGTGAGAGAGATGGAGAGAGAGAGAGAGAGAGAGAGAGAGAGAGAGAGAGAGAGAGAGATACAGCAGGGGGAAAGAGACCTGTCTGTGCATACATTGTTAAATTGTTAATAAGAAGACCTCTGACTGAGGCGTTGGGCATAAATTGGTGCATTGCTTTATTCTGAAGTCAAACCATGTAGCCAAGTGTGGAGGGGTCTGAAGGGCTGCTTGGATGCATTCTATATCACAACATGATTTATAGATAAAAAATCAAACAGGCAAGCAACTCAACAGAAATAGGTGGACATTTCTTATCTGTTCTTAACAATTAAGTTTTGCTTTTTTTGAACCCATTTGAAATCCTCCCTCCCCTCCTTGAGGTGATCAGATCTGTGAAGGGATAGGTCTGAGTTTGTAGTTGTCTATGCAGTTTCATTTAAACCTATTAAATTGTGATCGGTGACTTACCAAATAAAGGTTTTGCTCAAACCAAATCCAACGAATGTCATACAGTACCTTCTGCCTACAGGTCCTTATCCAAAAGAAAGGCCTTGGCCAAGTCAATGAAAACTCTCTAACAGAAAGTTGACCTGACAGAATGAACAAACTATAGGCCTACTATCTACTGCTATGTTCAGAAAAGGTTAAATGTTGACTACCTGGGGCTCCAAAAGTGATCCTTGCTGATAACATGGATCAAGGCCGTTCTTTTTCCTTTTCTATTTAATTTAGCGAAGATGATTCCCTCGCTCTTTCATAGACATGTGGGCTGTGATTGCGAGTGAATCACTGACCTTTTTTTCTACAGTGAGAAATAGAACTCACCTGTCGGCCCAGGGACCCGCATGTCAAAGGAAGTCTTAATCCATGTTAGCTTCACTCATTCCTGTGCAATGTTCTTACTTGGGTCTCTTCCTACACGTTGTCACATTTTGCATTTTTTTGTCACACACGGTCTATGAATAAATGCAGTCTGAGTTTGAAACGGGCCAGATCCATCTGGAAAGAGGCATCGTTTTCCGATACCTAGCTGTGTTGGGCGTTGACGCACTATAGCCTATATAGACTGATGAGAAGGACATTCTGTTATTCCTTGACCATCTTGAGAATGACTGTTTTCATTCACAATTGTTTCAAATATTGTCAAGCCATTCAGGTGAGAACAGGTAGAATTTAATTTCAGTTATTCATATTTGATCTCACATTTAGCTTTGCCCCGAATATTTACTCGAAGGCTTGAATTCATCAAATAACTTTAAAATAAAGGTGTCAGTCAAATACATGCTAGGCTTTGATGGGTGTCAAAGGAATATAATTAAAAGAAAGTGTGACTAGTGCGACATTAAGACAGGACACATAGCCTACTGTTTATTTTCTTCTAGCACTATATTTTCTTATTTTCTTCTAGCATTATATGAGGCTGTCATCTCATTTATCTCATGTATAACATACAACCTCTATAAATCCTCATAACCACTTTCTTTCTGAAAAGAAAACATCTGGAATGGAAAGCTCCTCGGTTAGATTGACCCTCATAGAGAAGAAAGCCATGGTTGACACGTTTGGCTTTTCAAAGCACAGGTAAAGTCTTCTTTTTCATTCTTAGGATTAAGCCAAAGAATGAATCGAGAGATTCATTTCTGATTGTGGAGAGAAATGACGATGTTGCTGTCAGATGCAAAGCTATATTGAATCCTGGATAAGACTCCAATGTTGTTAAGCTGTTTTCAGGTTAATGGATAGGTTTTTGGACTTGAACTATATAGTTCATCTCATTATGTGAAGGGATGTATGCCCTAAGCAATACGTGTACAGTAAACAGGAAAGTCTTTTTTGGTTTAAGTGCAGGTTGAGAGACCAGACAGCTTTAGCTGAGTTGGTAAATTCTGTCAGTGTGAGTACTTGTTTATATGGCTTTTTGTCTCGTCAGACAATTCTAAATGTCAAACCTGCCTTGTAAAATAAATGAATATAGATAGATAGATGGATTGACAGACAGCCCAAAGAATCTACATGCTCTCATATCTGATACAGTAAATGTGTGCATTTTCTTACATTATTTCTGTTAATGCTGTACATTATTTACTTTCTTTTTAATGTTTCCACAACACAATTAATTCTCTTTTTCGAAAAGAAGTAATTTTTCAGTAGAAAGTGTGCACCCAAAGTACCCTTGTTGTGATACAATACACATGCACACCGTATACACACAAACATGAGTCCAAAAAGAAGTATACTGAAGTTGATCTGTGATAGTGATGTATGTGGAAGTTACAGTTAAGCATCTCTGGTAGTTTTTCTATTCCTAATATGACAGGAGCCAGTGTGCTATATTTGCTCCCACCTGAACAGATCCTGGAAAGGTCGTGGCTCTGTGGTGGCCCATGTCCATCCAACTAGGAGAGGAAACACATCACTTTCCCTCACAGTTTCTCTCTTTCTCACCATTGGTTCAATTGGATCAGACACGCAGGTTGTGGATAGGCTGAGAGGTGAGGGGGTGGTTGTTGCTGTTGCTAGGATTCTGTTGCTAGGGATCACCGCTGTCGCTAGGCTCGGGTGGGGGAAATGCATTATGGATGGTTGATTTTCTCATACAGGCCTCATCTGAAATGCAGATGAGTTCAGTCCGCCCTCATTCCCCGTTTCCCTCATTTCTCTTACTCCTTCCTTCCTGGTCTCTCTAAATACACATACACTTTATTCTGGGTTCATTAAAGGAATCAAGTTTGGGGATTGGTGATCCTGCTATTGTGAGAAGCCAGTTACTGCTCCTCGGACTCAGGAACATAGATACTGTAGTTGTTCACAAGCAAAGGGTCAGTAACAGTGTTTTTGTGCATGGGTGGGGGAGGGGCATGATGCAAGATTGTCATCTCATAAAAATCAACCTACTACTTTTAGGTGAGGAACAGAATAATGAAAGGACATTTTTAACACAACAGGAAAAGGCAATAGTAGTCTTGAGACATAAAATGAGAATCCCTTCTTCAGAGGACAAACTTGGTGGTCAATGTAGCATTTAACCATGACAACAGTGTATTTTGTTACATTTCAGAGTGACTCCTCATTCATGTACTGGTTTATGTTTCATTATTATCCATATGAATAAAAATGTGGTGAGGTAAACATTCTAGTTCGTAAATACTTAAAAGACACAAACCC
This sequence comes from Osmerus eperlanus, assembly GCF_963692335.1. NCBI lineage: Eukaryota > Metazoa > Chordata > Actinopteri > Osmeriformes > Osmeridae > Osmerus > Osmerus eperlanus. The sequence continues at coordinate 6,886,739 of NC_085033.1, forward strand.
TACACAGTCCATGAAACAAACACATCAGGCAAGTACACTTGGTCTTGTGACTTTTTTTAAATTGGACTTGAACATTTACCACAGACATAACTGGATATACTTATCTGGCTCATATCGCTGGATGTCTTTTTTGCTGAGCCATATAACTGAATGAAAATACTACTTCCAACCCTACTCTGGGCAAGTACAGCATGTGCAGTCTCTGTATCTCTCTCTCTCTCTCTCTCTCTCTCTCGCTCTCTCCTAGTGGCTGACCACACTGCGGAATGTGTTTTTTACAGTAACATTTATTATCAGCTGTGTTCAATACCAGTCCTTCCCAACTCATTGCTCTCTTGAATCAGGTCAAGAATCCTCTAGAAGTTTCAACCGGAGAGTTCAGACTGGGGAAAAAATCTTCACCTGTTGTGTGTTTAAGCACCCTTGATAGGCTTGAAGACTCTCAATACTTTCTGGGTGCCTACATATTCCAATGTATAACAGATAACCCTATTATCTGGATTAGTGACAGTACCTTTTGGAATATGATCAAAACCATTGACTGCCTGAGTGCATGTTTTCATCGAAGGTGAAAAGCAAGCTGGCTTCATTACATTGTGAATAGTTTTTTTTTAATGGTACATTGCATGTCACAGTTTTGGTTGTAAGTGATTCAGTGTGTACTGCCATCAGCGAAGGGTGAGGCCATCACAATGACACTGCGGATACTGCAGAGTGAATGGTGATGCTGGTACTGCCAGGCTCATCACCAGACCTTGGCACAGGCATTAATACCCTGGGCACTGGCGAGCACGAGGACACTCTGGAGCTAGGACTGGAAGATGAGTTACAGCTAAAGGAAACAAGCTGTTCGTCGCAATGATCTGTCTCTCAGTCGAGAAGAGAAGTGTGTTTGGTGAAACACCTTACGATAGAACTTTGAGTCGTACTTTCAAACAAAATAATTAACACGCAACTTCTCGAACAGTCACTTAATAGCTTAGGGTCATAACTAACCTTTTTCACTTTAAGAAAAAAACAAACAACAAACAAACATAAGAGGTCAAAATTGTATCAATAATACATACTAACAAAACCCCTCAGTAATTTATCCGATTATTACATGTCTTTCGTGCTCTCCTTTTTCAGTTCACCAGCTGTAGCCCACTGTCATACCAGGTCCTCTCAGTTTCTGTCACAATCACTTTCATCCTAATACCCCAGTACAACAATTGTCTGGGATCACCATATCATTTGTAATTATGCAAAACTGTCTTCACGCCATGTGAAAGGAAAGCAATTTTTGCATGCAAATGCTTAAATTCCCTCGGAGTATGACGATTGGACATGTGCTGATAAACCCACTAATGATGAGTGACAGAAAGCCATATTGGGGTCACCACACGTGTGTGACACTGATGAAAATGATCAACTAAATTCCAGAGGTGTCCATGCAAAAGGAGATTGGCGATGAAACAGAGTGGCATTTTGGAGTCACAGCTATGCCTTTTAATAACCCAGTTCAATTGGATTGTAATGAGAAAAGATCTTCACCGTGAGGAATCAAGGGATCTTCTCCCAAGATTTTGGCTCCTGTGGCAGTTATTCTGATTTGTAGTTATTTTACTCAAATCATCTCTCTGATGACCTACCTGACTCATGTTGAGGAGCAGTGTTTGGTTACTAACTGACTCACACTCTCAGAAGCTTAATAATAGGACTTCTTTATGGCAGGAGTGTGCTCATAGCCAGGTGTAGAGAACTCAAGTTGGGAAGTCACTAGGTCCAGGTGGGTCCTGTGGATAAGCTCCCTTTTAAAAGGATATTTTAGACCTACTGAAGTACATGGCAATATTCACTGAAGTACCTTGAGCTTCCTGATTTCATTTTACCACAGACCTTGACGATGTTTCTTTTATCAAGGATATGATTGACATATCCAAACATTCCAAATGCTAATTTAAAATGGTTGGATCCTTCTATCTGGTTGTCTGTATGAGGGTGTATGTTTACAGTAGGTGGGAGGCAGTAGCTCATGTTCCCATGCATGTAGCAGGAAGTGTTAACACAGACAGCATCATTTCCCGGTAAATCCAAAAGCAGGATGGGTCTGCTAAACCATGTGAATCACCATGCAGATTGAAGGGGGATCAAAATAGCATCAGGCCATTTGCAGCCACTCTGGCTGACAATGAGGTGAGATTGGCAGGGGAGGAGAATGCCAAGCCCCCAACTGTCAATCAAGGTGATGGAACTGAGACATCGCCCACGATTGGCCAATTCTACACCTCTAATGTTAGGTTTCCTTGTGAATATTTGATCTGTTATTGCTTACAGCTCTGCTCAAGAAAAATGTGGGCTTTACCAATGGGTTATACCAGGAACCAAAGAGGACTTATCAACTCTTTATGGTTGTAGATAGTGCTGTATCTATCTTTCAACGATTGATACTTTTGGACTCTTAAATATTGTAACGTGCATGTGCAATTAACTTAGTTTCACAAAGTAATTGATACATTACTCATCACATCCCATACTTTATTCCCAAAATCTTGTTTGTCAGAATGAGTTTTCACATACTCTACATCTGCTAATTCATCTGAGAGTTATGTGAAGCACAATGTTTTTCAAAAGAAGCTATGTTGAGCTAGAAGACCGGCCCCAGACTGCAGATTTAAAGGCTATAACTAAAGGCTTAACTATTCAAAACAGATCAGTTCTCAAAATTGTTGTTTGAAGTTCAACCAGATATTGCCACCTACCCAGAATCTAAAGAGAGACACGAAGAAAGCTTTAAAAGGAGATAATGAAATGTTGAAAATAACAACAAAGAAGATTTCAAAGCACATAGAATGTGTTTGCAATACAATACTTTGATAATTGGGACTTTATTCACAAGAGCTATTTTCTCTTACTGAAAAACAAAACAAATTAAAGATGTTTTGACTAATATGTACATACAGACTAATTGAATAGATCAGCAATCTATTCAAATCAATCTATTTTCGAAGGAAAATTGAGGTTTTCTAGAGGACAGCTGGAAAAAGGATATTAACATTATGAGTACAGGCTTCAGTTTAGGAAATGAATAGATCAAATGACATTTCATTAACTATCCTTGGCTTGTGCACAAAAAGTAATACCATGACTTGTTTTGCCTGAAATATGGAAAAAAAAATAGCTAAACACAAAGATTTATCACAGAGAAATACAGCATACACACATTTGACAAAATAATTATTACTGTACTCACAAGTAGTCATTACCAGTTTCTATAAGCATGTGCGTTTTCCATGAAATTAAGACAATGAGTAAAAACTTTGCAGTCAAGTCTGATAAAAATGTAGTCTGTGTTTTATCCCACTGATTCAAAAGATACATTAAAAAAGCATGCCTATAGGGCAAACAAATGAATTTAGCCTTTCCATGCTACCTTGGCTTGACATTGGCAGCTAATAATCACACTTAAACCAGTTATGCTACATAAAGGAGCTGTTATAATAACAGAAAAATACAATTTCATTCATAGTACTGCTTTATTTGAGGCAGGCATTAGTACATTTTAAATCATAATTTGTTTTGTCTGTAACAGCTAACCCATATAAGTATATTGTAAAGGTCTCAACAGTGAGAGGAAACATACACCTTGTGTAGTTACTCATAATTACACAAAATCATCATGTTCCTAATCTAAATCTCTCCATAGTATCATTTAGCAGTTATAATTTAGATCTTTTTTGTACATCTCCAGTGTAAGAAATTAGAAGACACAGAATATGACATTTAAAATCTGACTTGGCTAAAGACTCTTTTTTGTTTACAGAAGGGGAGGAGGGGGTTGGACAGATCATATTTTACAGACACACTTGTATAAATATCTAGAAATAATAATTCTATGATAAACACATTCAAATCTATCACAGAGTGAAACATTGGTCAATCAGTAAGGTTGTTTGAATGCACTGAATCTTCAGTTTGAAATACAAGCTTCATAGGGGATCACAATATCGGGGTCAATGTACACCTCTTTATATCCAGTCACGGTTTCTGGCACAATGTTCCCAAGAAGGAACAGGAGGAGGAAAGAAGAAGAAGGAGAGATGAAGGAGGGAGCAGAGGACAAGTAGAGAAGACGGGGTAGAGGATTAGAGGAGAGAGAGTGGGCGTGGAAGAGAGGGGATTGTGGGAAACATGAAGTGTCTTGGAGGAGAAGAGGGAGGGAAATGTGGAAGGGGGTGGAAGAAGAGGGGGAGTTGAAGAGGGTGTATGAAACGAGGGGGGGGGGGCAGAGGGGAGTTTCAGTTCGGGGAGGAGGGGGCGGGGGTCTGCTGAGGCTTGGCCGCTCTCATTGTGGCAGAGCTTTGAGTATGGCGTTCACCTCCTCCGCAACAGCTGTCAATGCAAACTCAAACTGCTCCTGGGAGTGGAGAGAAAGAAAGAAAGAGAGAGACAGAGAGAGAGAGAGAGAGAAAAATGGGGAAAAGAGACAGGAGGTTAAGCCACACAGAAACATCCCAAACCTAAAGGTATGAAACTACAGATCACAGTTGCCGCATATCATTTGCATTTGCCACACATTTGCTTACAAGTGTTCTAATGTTGATAACCAGTAGGGGGAGTGAAACTGTAACCTTTTCATGTGTGAAGTATGTGTGACAACCATGTAGACAAACTAACTGCTTGCTAACTTGTCTGAAATTTGTCCTGGGACATACCCCCATATTTTAAATACTACATATTATGTAAAAACGACATCACCAGAACAAAATAAAAACTGAACACAGGTTTACACTGACATCTCGATTCTCTGCTCAGTTCTGGTATAGCCATAAACTAAATTACATATTACATGCAGTATAAATACCTTGAAAATAAAGACAGCTTCAGAAGTGATTTAATCGAGTGAGAATGGGTCAACTAAACAACAATGACTGTCTAATCTTTTAAAAATGTTGACTGTGACTGGAAAAACACATTCAAGTGACCCCCCATGAATATGACATGGGAACGTGTATGCATATATGTACAGTGTATTGGTCTGTCTGAGAGAGGGAGAGACAAAGAGAGAGAAAGCAGAGTGGGAGAGGCAGTGTGTGTTCATCCTTATATTGAGCTTGCCTCACTCTTGTAAGTGAGCTCACCACCTTGATTTAAAATAGTGAGATAGGGGGGCAGTGGCAGCCTAAAGCCACCCCCACTTGCTGTTCACAAATCAAAGGCTGTCATTAAAGCTTCCCCAAGTTGAAAGAGAGGGGGGATGGAGGGGTGAAAGAGAGGGGGAAGAGAGAGAAGGAAAGAGAGGGGGGTGGAGAGAGAGAGGTTGGGACAGAGTGAGGGAAAGGAAGAAGAGAGAGACAGGAAGCAATACATCGGGGGAGAGACAGACCGTGAGGGAGAGACAGAGAGAAAGGGGGGGAGGGAGACCAAGAGAGAAGCGTGGAGAGACACAGAGACGGAGAGACAAGGGCGATACCTTGGTCTGGACCATGGCCGCTCGCTGGTCCCTCAGGTGTTCCAGGGTGGCAGCGATATCGATCTCCTTCGCACCTGCAACACACACACACACGCACACACACACACACACACATACACACACACACACACACACACACACACACACACACACACACAGACACGCGCACAGACACACACAGTTGGACGGAGTTCAAAGACCAGGAAAGATAATCCGAGCCAGCATCTGTCAATCTGCTTTCATATACCCTCTCCCTTTGGAACGGAATGTTGGTGCATTCATCTGAGTCCACACACACACACAAACACACACACACGGATAACTACCGACACACACGCGAGGTTCAGATTGTTTTTGTTGTCGGGATGAAAAACAAGGGGATGAGAAGGAGGAGCAGATCCAAGGGAAAGAACACTGGACTTTGTGAAAGTGTCGAGTGTCTGATTCAGAACCTTGATAAAAGCGGTGTCATCTGCTCCCTTTCCCATCAGCCTTTTGGTCGGCTTCACTAATGTTCCCCAGTACACCACTTTAATCTTCCTATCGGAGGGGGGAGGGGGGCCCTGTTTTCCACCTGCGTCATGTCAGGTGCCCCCCCTCAGATGCCCCCCTCAGGTGCCTCAATACTTGTCACTGGTAAATACCAGGCCACCTTACGGCAGAGACTGTACCAGTGCCTGCTCACCAGCATGGCACCATGCCCGGTTGTTCAGACATGGTGATGAAGTTGGCAGAGGGCTGTGCCCCCCTGCCGACTGAACACGCTGGTGATCACAAAGACCAAGGCTATCTGAATCTTGAACTAATTGGGGCTAGACTACACCATCGCCTGGACGGCTTTCCGTGTTCACCGTGAAAACCTCGCAAAGGGGAGGAGAAAGAAGAAAAATAATGTCTCAGAGAGAGAGAGAGAAAAAGAGGTGCAAAATTGCAAAAATAAAATAGATGGAATTAGTTTTCTGTACTCTTTCCCGCTCTTCACACCACTTCCTCCTCCTGCCTGATGTGCACAAATCGAAAGTGCTAACTTTCTGTTTAAAAAAAAAAAAGCAGAAAATGAATGAGTAAAGAAAAGCTCATTCAAGTCCTATTCTCTTATTCAAATGACCAGAAGTACAATAGACTCCGTTCCATCCAAGAAAGCCACACGGTTCTACTAGCCTTACTCTACTAAGGCCTTTATTTTGAAGGGACTTAACAACTCATGCTTTTGTGCAGGTTTATAATAAACCACACTTTAGATGGAGCAGTATAAACGGGCTCATTTGAGTTCCCTTCTCGTAAGACTCCCTTCCTCAAGGAGAGAGAGAACCAAAGGAGAAGAAGAAAAAAGAAAGAAAGCCCTGGCCCTTGAGGAAGCCGTGAATAAGCAGAGCTGAGCTGTGCTTACCAGCTGGACACTAGGCCTCTGAAAGCACCCCTGCACTTGTGCATAGGATTCTTAAGATAGAGAGAACATTACAGGAGAGAGAGATAGATAGAGAGAGAGAGAGAGACAGAGAGAAGCTTTGGGAAAAGAAAAAAAAAAGAAGCAAATAAAAAGAAAGGAAAAAACCCTCAGCATAATTCTCGGTTGAATTTACAATTCATTCCTTGGGAAAAAAGGAACGAGAGAAAAGGATTGGGGCGGTGGGGGTTGGGATGATTTTGTGTCCGAGGGTCCTGGAGGTGGCTTTGATCAGGCTGAAGGAACGCCGTAGCAGCAACCTGGGGCCTCCAGCTTCTCAGGGGCCAGACAAAGACTGTACCCCACTCCAACCCCCTGCAGCCCTCCCCCACCCCCCACCCCCTGACAGGCACAGCCCGGCCCAGATCCCTGCCCTGTTGGTAGGGAGGAGAGGGGGGGGGGGGGCTCTGAGCCGGCCGCACAGTGTGACAGCCTGGGAAAAGCGGCTCCTCAGTGGGGGCAAGGATGGCCACTCTGCCCTTTCATCTTTGGTTAAGGCCAGGCAGGACAGGACTGCTGCATCGCTCATGGAGACGGCGACAGACACATACCTTCCTGGTCGCGGTCACAAGTGAGTGTGTAGCCCAAATATAGTACAGGTGCACATACACACAAACACAGATAAACCTGCACACCCCACTGTCTCAAATCTACTGTATTTGTTACGGAACTATTTTCTGTCACATTCTTTTTCTCTGTCTCCCTCTTTATGTAACATTCCACAGAGGCCAGTCTCCCCTCTTATGCATTTCTAAACCCATGGCTGAACATTTTTGGTTTGCATGTTGCCATGGCAGCATGTCCAACTGAACCAGTGTAAAGGGAGAAAGAATGAAGATTACTGGCCGCTCACCTTTAGCCATCTTGTTGAGAACCATGTCAATCAGAATGTATGTTCCACTTCTGCCTGCACCATCGCTGTGATAGAGAAAGATGGAGAGAGAGATGAATGGAGAAAGAGAGAAAAGGGGAGGATGAGAGATGCAAGAGATTTAGAGAGAGTAAAAGATAGGTAAATTATAAGTATTAAGCCAAAAATAAAGGCCAGCTTCCATGTCTTATGACTTGGCCAACAACATTTCTAGGCAAGATTATTGTACATCTTAAAACTACTCTTTGTTGATTTAGTTTCAGTTCCAGAAAAATGTGACATGTTGTAACAGGTGAATGCAAAGAGCAGAATCTAATATTTCATGCATATGAGTCAACTAATGCTATTTCAAGGGGATAAACATGATCAAAGTGGCAAATTATGGAACAAAAACGTTATTTATGGTACAATTTTAATAACAGGCAAAAATAAACAGTAGAAAAAATAGCAAACTGCAATATCCGATTTCAAGGAACAGCTGAAAACGAATTGGATACTAACACTTCTACATGTTTAAATTGAGCATGTTGTGACATGAGAAAATGTTTTTTTCTCTTTCAGGTGCTTCTTTTTTTCAGATAAATGACGTAAACTGGTGTTGGCTCAGTGAAAGTGACCTACTGAGAGACTGTGGTACATAAAACACACTGGTGTGGACACACCGTGGCATGCTTGTACATAATGGTCAGAGATAACTGAACACAAGCCCACTGTAGTTAACTGAGCACCTAGAATGTGACATCACTGAGTAGGGTTGAAGAGGCACGATGAAGGAAAGCCTGTGTCTATACTTGCCTGCAGTGGACTATAATAGGACAAGAGCGTCCCCTGTAGCATTTGTTGACCTTTCTGTAACAGAAGAGAAGATATGCATCATAAACAGTTCAACCCCACATAAACGTTTAATTAAAAACACAGAATGGCGCAGGGTGTCATTTTCGCACTCTACCTTCCAAAATTTTACTAAACATTACTTTTTACTTTATTTATAAAAAATATAAAAAACAGCTTTAGGGGCAAAAGTCCATAATGTGACATGGAGATTCTGCAAAGTGAGAGAGTTAACATTTCCAACTTGATAATCAGACACAGTCCACTTTTCACAATAAAATACATACTATATGTGACCAGATAAGACTGGCTATGGTGATCAATAGGTTTGATCTAATGAAGGAAAGAATGTGTGTTCATTGCTATTATGTTCTCCTTGTATTATGAAACATGTTCACACCCCTCATACACACACTCCTGCTGATGTCCAAGTGTGTGGCAGGTTTCAGGGTTTTAATAGGCAGTTGTTGAAGAGATTAATTACAGAAGAAATAGTACAGAAAGGTACAGTAGATATGTATGGAATGGAATGTACGTGAAATCATCAAGATGGTGGTACACCAAAGAGCATGTTGGAGGAAGCACCATCGTGATTATATTTAAATACAAGTAATAGTTCCTCACAAGAATTGTCCATGTTCATTTAATGAACTCAAACATCAGAGGACCTTTTAGGCTCAAGTATGTGAGGTGCACTGGCTAGTGCAGCTTTCCTGGCATAGTGGAACCAAAGGATTCACTGATATTGTGAAAACCTTGGGAATCCAATGCACCAAAGTCAACTGCACCCCAAGTATTTTTGATTCAGGTCTGCAAACAAATGTTGAAACCCGTTTTTTGCAGACAGATCTGACCACAGATGCCATCAGCAAGGTTACCATAGGAACAAGAGGAGGAGGATGACCATTGGGTATAGGGGTGGTCAGGGGTTGGGGGGAGAGGGGTCGGTGTGGGAGCTAATTCAAAGGACAGGAAAGAGGCGCCCCAGAAGTTTAAGGGTCAGACAGAGAGAGACAGACAGAGAGAGAGAGAGAGAGAGAGAGAGAGAGAGAGAGAGAGAGAGAGAGAGAGAGAGAGAGAGAGAGAGAGAGAAAGAGAGGAGGTGGGTTTGATCGGAGGAAGTCAAGCAAACCATCAGCAAGCGAAAGGCAAGAGGTCATTATAGGTCATTGGACACAGAGTAAAGAAAGAAGGAGATGGCCAGAGAGGGAGGGAGGAGAACTGAGGCAGGAAGAGAGGAGGGGTCAGCGAGGCCCCTCTTTTTGGTTGCAGAATCGCAGTTTCCAATGATCACTTTTGTGACTATGCAACTGGGCTCATATTACTAGCTGCAACATCACAAAAATGACAGTGGCAACCGCTAGTTAGCTTGGCAAAAACAAACGAGAGGGAAAAAAACCCAATAAAAAACAATCAAAAATTGGGTTGTTTCACAAAGTAAAGAGTGCCGTTGTGCTTGATCAGAAGGGAGTGAGTTGTGTTAAACACATGCCGACATACAGCAGGAGTGAAATCAGCTTGCAGATTATGGACTCAAGCCCCCAAGTCGGATGAGACAGGTAACCCACCAATGCAGTAAAATAAAGATAAGATTCATAGAAACATAGTAATACTTCTGTATGTCCTTCATAATTTTCTCACCCTGTAAACAGATGCAACTTCTTATCTCCTCAAGAAAAGCTCATAGATTGGTATGTGATAACTGGCTATAGGATTTCGACCATAACCTAAGTCTGGTCAACCAAGAAAATAGCTAACATCTAGCAAGGTATTAACATGCACCACAAACACAGCAACACCAGGTTCCATCAAAGACAGACAGGGAGGAAATCCATGTTAAACCTGAGAGGGAGCAGCAAAGCCCATATTAAGACATCACACCAGCCAAGCTATATGTCTTATCACCAAAGGGATAGATAGAGAGGAGAAGAAGGAAGGGGTGGGTGAAGTGAAAAGAGAAAAACAGGTAAGATGGAATCAATTGCGATTGAAGTCGATTCATTTTATCTAGATTTACAATTCTATTGATCCCACAGTGGCAAAGCCATTACTTGGAGATTTATTTTTGGGCTTACCTGCGGAAGTCCAGGAGTGTCCGGTTGGATTCCGGAACATTCTGGTTGAGCCAGGTTAGGAAGTGGAACTGCGTGACAGTGCGTGTCTCATTGGTCTGCATGTTCTTCAGGTAGAAACTTCGCACCAGGAAGTCATCACACCAGATGTGCTCTGACACCAGGTTGACCTAGTGTCACAAAATACACACACAAACACAGAGAGATTTGAACATTGAATGCAGCCGCAAATACACACCCGGCATATACATTTTAAAATAGAATGAATAAATAAAATGCACCATATTGAATAGTAATGTCGTAGAAATGAAATGGGTTCCGTACCTCGTAGATGTGGTAGAGGTTGGAGCCCTCATCAGGCCAGTAGTGATAACACTGCTTCACCCCGCTCTCAGTCAGAGGAGTCAGCATCACGATGACCACACATCCATTCTCCCACACCATCTGCACACAACCACAACACAACCGCCATTTCATCCCCAGTTTTGGTGTTCAAATACCATGGGAGAGATACCTGAGAGACTCAATCCCACATTGCTATTCAGTTGCACATTCCCTTTAACCTTTTCAAAAGCCACTGAAGCCTCTCTGGTTTAAGACAGAACTTCACAATCATTTTTATCTACTTTCCAAATACGCAAGAGAAGAATTTTTTGTCTAAGATGTGAGTCACTCAAATACACAGTCTGTCAAAAGGAGTACTGCCTGACTCAAAACTATAATTGAGATAGTTTCTCTCTTCTTTATTTTCAAACCTGGGTGACCAAATGGTGTCATTTATCTTGCTGACGGCCATATCTGCTTTTGCCTATGTCTTGTGGGCTCAGGAGAACCATTGTTCTTGTGTAGAGTGAGAGCTGGCAATAACGGGCCTGATAAAACAATACTGTGCTGGTCATTAGCTCATCCAGACATTGGCTCTGGAGGCCTTCATCCACTGAATCCATAGCAATGGTCCAAAATGCAGGTATTTCTACGATTTATGGATTTGATAAGGTGCAATGTTCGAGCTATTGAACTGTCTATCTTGTCTACTTTTTTACCGTCATCATGGCACAACATGCAATACGTTAACACCACATGGTGAAAAAAAAACACGATTTAGGGAGACACAGGACCACCTTGCAAAGACAGTGCTGATTAGAAGGCTTACAATGAGGGTAACATTCAGACAGTATTATGCTGGCAAGAATGGATGCTACAGAAGCCTGTGGTTCAGCCTGAATATGAAGGCATCCAGAGCTGGCCAGCCCTCAGCCTACTTAATGACTGAGACAGGGGAAGGAGAGGAGGGGCAAGAAGAGAGAGAGAGCAAAGGAGAGAGTACAGCCTCATGCTGTGTTGTGAGACCTATTGAATTGGACTATAAGTCTATGGAATGGGCAGGAGGGGAATAGATTGTTGTGTGTGTGTGTGTGTGACAGAATGAGAGAGGGAGTGTGTTCACAACCTTCAGGGATTAGCCCGAAAAAAAGAGGGGGAAGGGGCGTCCGTTGAGAGGCCCAAACTCATACCCCAGTGGCTCCCATGCTGGGACAGGCATTTCAGTCCAGTCCGCGGCACAATTCAAGAGCTCTTTCTCAACAATTCCCTCCCTCTTCCAAGCCCCTCCATTATCATAGTAGTGGGACCAAATTCTTATGGTCGATTTCCCTAAAGATTCTAATCTAATTCAAAAGGACCTTTCCCTGGTCTGAAGACAAGACTGGCCCACTCGGTTTGCGTACAATAAGCAGACATTTTTGCTCAGCATTTGGGGTTAGATTGTGTGCTGGCGTTACATACTGTGGCACTGGTGATCATTTTATAACACTGGCTAGAGAATGCAGTTGTCGTCTGTGACTTACGATGGTAATAACACTGCAGTTCCTTTTTGTTTGAGACTGGGGAAATTATTGATTTTATGAATAAGAGAAGAAGGGTGTGTGTGTCTTCTTGTCTGTGTGTGGCATGTCTGTCAGTGTGTTTGAGTGTTTGGTGTGTATAAAGTGTGGTATGAGCGTGTATGTATGTGTGTGTGTGTGGACTACCTGCCAGAAGTCAGCGACCGTGGAGGGGAGAGGGCCTTGAGTGGCGATGTATGCTGGGTTTCTCGGGTCATGGTCCATCTGAGAAAAAGAGGGATGAGGGACAGGGGAAATTAGAGGAGGAGAGGAAAGAGGAGAGAGAGAAACAGGGAGAACATTAGAATCGAAAGAACCATCAGAAGATGTTGCAGTATTATTCTTTCAAATTGGGAGATCAAAATTCACATATATTTCTAAATAAAATAACTGTAAAACAACACCACTGATGAAGTCATTACTGATTGAGGAAGGAAGCTGCATCAATCAGTGCGGGCGGTTTTAGCATATGTAAATTTGCCCATCCAAACTGCCATACTGGCAGTGAGGCAAGCACCATTGAGAGTGATGCCAAAGCAGGAGGTCCCACTCAGAAATTACTTGGCGGCCACTGAAGCGTTCAAGGTTTCCTTTGGGTTAATGCAGTGTGCAAAATCATTCAAAGTGGTTAACCAAATGTTTGTGGAAGCCGGCGTTCCATTGAGTTCCAAAATGTTTCTCTTCTTCTGTGGTGCTTCAAAAACAACAAGGAGCTCAAATGTCTCCTGCTGATGGAAGCCAAAGTTGAAAAGAAAAGTGGGTGTGAAACGTGAGGCGACTGAAAGAATAGGTGAGTGACACTCATACCTATTACCATGCAAATAGTATGGAAAATCTAATAATTGGATAGGCCAATTTAGCTGGAAGCAATTATGGAGGGAGACAGATAATTCAGACACACACACGCACACACACAATTGTCTTAAATGGTCTCCTGTTCGTTCATAATTCAAATTAGTCAAATCTTTTAAATGGACTCGAGGTTAGCAAAAAATATTACACTTTTAACTGAAATGTATAATGTTGGGGGAAGAAAGGACCAGTTCTTATTAGGGGGCTTGCAGTTTCAATTAGATAGTACAACCATGAATACACAGTAGTGTTTGGGAGAGGATGGGGAGGAGGGACAGATTTTCTTCCCTTTAAGATGCTATTGATTATGAAGGCTTACAGCAAGTCAACAAGCATTGCTCTGGCCTATGCGAGAATAACCGAAAAAAAAAAACCCTCTTAATGTCCCTCCTCTGATGCAATCTCCCAGGAGACGTTAAGCTTTTAAAGCAGACAGACGCAGACACAATACGGAGGGAGGGAGAGAGGGAACCGTGTGAGGTTCATTTAGTTGGGAGACAGAACAAGGGAGAGAGCAAGAGTGGAGAGGTAAAGGCTGCCAGATGAAGAAGGGAGGAGGGAGGGGGGAAAAGAGACTTAGAGAGGGGGAGAAACACGAAGGGAGAAGAAATAGACAGATAAAGTAGCTGTCCCTCATCTTTGCGCATGCCTTGTTCCCCCCCTTCTTTCTCTTTCTACCTCGCTCCCTCCCTCCTTCTCCAATCTCTCGGGAGACACAATGTTTCCTGACACGTCCAAGAGCCTCCTGTCTTACAAACTGAGATGTGGTGCTAATAACATTCTTGAGTGTGTCTGTGTTTTTGTGGCAGCCGGCGTGGTCATCTAGAGAGCAGGTCTGCCGGTGCCATTGATGGGGGTTCTCCGTGAAAACAGTCTCTCACTCCCACCCTTTCACACGAACAAACCTACACCCGCACACCTTGCCAGTCCCTTTATTACCCCCCCCCCTCTCCCCTCCCGCCCGCCCCCGACCTCACAATTTTAGAAAAGGGAAAAGAAAAGATTACCGCCACTCCCCATCCCCATCCCGCTGCCCAATCAGCGGTGACACAACAGGAGTAATTATGCTCGGTTTTGTTCGGGCTCAGTCAGGGTCCAGCGTGGCGGTAATTACCGACCCCTTTCTTAAAACACCCACCATTACCCCCCACCCCTCCACCCCCAACCCTCCGTTGACCGTGCCCGGTGGGCTGCAGCAGCACCGAGCTGCACTCTCCTGTCTGTCACCTCGGCAGGGGGGGCTTCCCACTCTGTCATACGCTTTTGTCTCTCTGCTGTAGTGTGACTCGCCAGGGATCCTCAGACGCAGTGGCCGGTGCTGTTTTTGTCCTCAGATGCTAGCGGCAGTGGCTGACTGTTTGGTTTTCCTTCTGGGCGGAGGTGTTTGAAAAGGTATTGAAAGTGGACATGGGGAGCCAGAATCCATGAGGAGTTTTTGTCGTGGGTGGGGGGGGGGGGGGGCGGGGGGGGTGGTGGTGAGGTTGGTTGTGAGAAATTTTACGCAACAGCCAGTGGTCAAGAGTTTAAATAATTTCCTGTGTTCGATTGGAAATCTGAAGATGTTTTTCTATAGAGTACGTACGGAATATTGGATCCAAATCTTATATCAGACTATCCATTTAATAGCAGACACTTCAATAAAAACCGCAGCAAAACTATTAACTCTCACAGGAATGAGGAGTGCCAGAATTCATGGCGGCAAAGACTCCCATTATTGGATCCTCAAAATAGTATCTTCCCTCGAGAAAAGAACGAGAAAGAGAAGAGCTCTCAATAAGACGTCTCAGTGTGAGAATGTGGAGGTGGTCACATTCGATAGTTGAGACTACCTTGAGACATAAGATGTTCTCTATGGAACTAAGAGAACTAAGAGACATTTTTCTCAAGGTTTTATTATGTCCAGAAAACCAGAGTTTTGAGGATCATGTGGCAGAATTTCTTAGAAATATCTCCACAACCATGCAAATGCTGTATGGATGAATGCACGTGGAATCAGCAGGATTCCACCCTATTAACAAGATTGCCAATGATCTTCCAAAATCGCTTTATTTTCAGCTCTCAGGGGCTGCTACTGTGCAATTCCTCTAATACCATCTATTTTAGTTGAACAAACAACTTTCCACACTTTCCAGACAAACACTCTCCCGAGTGCAAGCATATCATTTGTTCTCTTTTTTCTTTCCTTCTTTAATTTGAGTGTAGGCGTAGCGGTATTGCAGCATTTATATTGCCAACAAATGTATGGCTGTAAATACAGAAACCAGTTGTACCCATCATGTTTGTCGGTCGTGATGTCGTGTAGGAAAAGATTGTTCTGCCACTCACATCCTGCCATTTTTTGTACCATGGATGGAATCTGAAATGCATGGCTACCTCTGGATCCGGTGATCTGCCCAATGTTAAAATGAAGGCCTGCTAAATGACTAAATGTAAAGGCCGATACATTTAGCAACTGAATTTGCACTATTCATTCTGGCTCTCCAACATGTACCTGGAGGCAGAAATAAAAGAAACAAACAGTGTTGCTCTGCTTAATGGTGAACATAGGAGTCGCATTAGCATCATTCAAGGTCATCGCTAATGATATCCAGGAATTCACTGATCAATTGTGCTTCTCAAAAGATGGAAAGAATTGAGTGGAGCATGCATGCCCTTCCTCACACCTTTCCCCAGTGAATGTTTGCCTGATATTTTCTATGAAACTGATATTGATATTCATAGCGTGACACATGGCACCTAAGCATACGTTTTTACCAAAGTGAAGCAACCATAGCGTCACAGTGTATTATTGCACAGCGCTGTTTTGCTTTAGTTTCTTTGGGACTGCTTGTACCATATATATTTTGCTTAATTTAGTATGTGGTGAAGGTACTTACAATTGGGCTGGCATTGATGTAATCGGAATTGCCTTGGCTGTTTTCAAGCTTCAAGGTTATTCTTGAGTGATCATCTGAAATATAAACGTAAAGGATTTAATGACTTTCCTTCCTCGTTAAGGACTTTACTTCCTCTGCTTTGAATCAATACATGTCCCTATAGTAGTACTAACGTTCTAAAAATACTTATAAAATAACATCTGTAAAATCAGTAAACAGGACCACGTTGGCCAACAGAAAAAAAAGAACTAAGAACCATCTGATAGTACGCATCCCAAGGGACCTCCGGACCATCTGAGACAGAGAGAGGAGAGGGGAGAGCTTACAGGCCACCACGGTGTTGGAGCGGTTCTTCTTGGCGTTGCCGTCCTTCAGGCCGGTGGTGGAGGCGTTCGGCTCAGCCTGATACGCACACAGCGCCTCCCACTCCTTCTCCAGGCGGTCCTTGCTCTTCAGGTGGGACTCCATGTACGACTGAGGGAGAGAAGGGGTGAGGAGGAGTTAGACTCTGAGCCTGGGATGTGGAAGAGAGTGGGTTATAGATAGGAGATAGGAGTTAGTGTATTTAGTATCTATCCAGCCTTGTTGATGGTGGTGTGTCTCTGTATTTCTGCATGTGTCTTTAGTAAGGATAAATTGTCAATTCCGAACCCAACTCCCTTCTCTGGATTGCTTCCCAGTTGATCTTTCTCAGTGGTCTGTAGTCATAGCCAGAGTTAGGAATAGCAGTCCCTAAATGACAAGCAATTTAACCAAGGCCATTACCTTCCATACTGTATTCATAATTAAGTAAGGAGCCAAGACTTTGATGAACTGCCGGTAATGAGCTTGTCAAACGTAAATGTAGAACCTAGCAATGTTTTTAGCACCAAGGCTAACAGGTTAGGTATAACTTGACTCAAATGATGGAAGACAGCGGTTTAAGCATTTGCTGGTTTGGTGCCCTTGGTAAGATGCACATCACAGACAAACATGAAGTGTTCTAGAACTGAAGGAAGAGGGGGTGGGGGGAAGGGGGGTGGGGGTGTCACACAAAGCTTCATGGCACAAAAAAGGGAGTTTCTTAAAATGGCTCCTCATTAAATATGATTAATACCATAGGCTACAAATATGGAGGACATAATCTGGATTCATATTAAGTACCCTTAAAGGCTTAATGGACTTCCACTATAATAAGAGGTCTTTGTTAAAAAAGGAATCCATCTTAGTACTGACACAGTATTGGCTACTGTATGGCTCCTTCTTGCTACTGATGCTGGAAATTACTCTTTACGCACACACATACACACACACGCACGCACACACACACACGCACGCACGCACGCACACACACACACACACACACACAAACACACACAAACACACACACACACACGCACACACACACAAACACACAGGTAGGCACATACACATCCTCCATTTAACAACACTTAATCCCGGCACATGCCCAGACACAGCCCCCAATATCAAAATATTATTACATTATGAGCCGACACACAGAACACACTCTCCAACCTGCTCCTCTAACACTATGTTACACCAGAACATCATAAAGCCATGAACCGTTGGTAATGTAGACCCTTATCACATCTGTGGGATGTTAACCCAATACGATAGCCACCTTTACAAACAGTCAGACACACACCACACTAACACCCCCGTGCCACACTAACACACACGCGCAGTACAACCACACCCCCACCCAGTCACCTCTCCTGCATCCAAACAGAGAGAAAGAGTGAGAAAGAGAGGAGGAGAGAAGAGGGAGACTCTCTCCTTCTGAGCTAATGCCAGAGTAATGGGGTTTTGTAGCTGTGTAAAGGGATTATTGCAATCCAATCAGGAGGTGCTGAGATCACCATGTGTCGGGCAAACACAGGCTAATCCCCTTAGTGCAGGGCTTACAGCTGCCAAAGGTGCTCAATAAAATCAGAACTGGGAGAGAGAAGAAGAGCAACGCGAGCGGCCACTGTGGCTCTGACGGGGTCTGTAGGTGGGCCCCTGTCATGGAGTAGTGGGCCTCAGCGAGAGCGACTGGGGGAGGGTGACGTAAGTGCGGGAGACATTTTGGTTCTCCCATAGAAGTGGATGAAAGGCAGGCTGTACAGTACGTTTTTGGAAGGGTGTTTCAGTACGTTTTCCCAAGCCTGCATTGAATAAGTTGGGTACTGTTCCGCTTATAAGACCACAGAGATACTAAGACCTCGCTACGAAGGGTGACACGGGTTACGGCTGTACAAGTTGTACAAGGCTTTCAAAACCAGGGGATGCACTGTTCATCAACATTCCAAATTACACACACAAACAAGCGCCATGCTAGCAGCCTTGCCAAGCTAATCTCTATGGAGTCTGCACAGAGTATAATCTATAACACTTACTTGCCCAGCAACAAAAGACAAGATAATGTGCTTTATATATAGAGTCAAGTTAATCCTCTTAAGACACAGGCGAGTTTCTGCATGGAGTCAGATTCTCTACAAGTCGCTTGGGACAAAGTAATACATTAACATAAGATAAGATGGTGGAAGCCATTTCTCTCCCCAAATTAAAATCAGTGGGGGATCATGATTCTGGGATTCCAGGTTTTAACACCAGGCAATTAATTTTCTGTGGGGGATAAAGTAAAAAATCTGCTAAGCAATCATGTTGTTCTTTGATGCCCCGCAATATTACCCATGGAACAATGGACGGATGGCTCTTCTGGGAGCAATAGAGGAAATATCTGGCTTTCGGCTCAGGGACTGTGATAATGGACGGCATATTTCAACTGCCTTCTCTATTAGCCTGGGTCAAACTCTCTCAGTGATACAGTATGGTGAGACACAACTCAGGGCTTAGTTTTATTCACTTCTTCCTGTTTCCCTTGTGGTGATCTCCAATGGACTTAAGATTACCTTATTTTCTTACACGGTGCTCCATTGATCACTATCACCGTATTCAAAGTCTCAAGACCTTCCATGGTGAATAAGAGCGTTGTGGCTTGACCGGCTCTTTACCCAGTCGGAGTGAGAAATTGTAGCCAACATCATATTTCTACAGGGCTTTTGCGAGACATCTGGAGCTGTCCGAGGTACTGAAACCCGCCGAACCTGCATTGCTCATGTTGAGCTCAAGTGAAATGAATGGGGAGCCCACAGGAAACGCATCTGTCTGTGATATTCTCCCAAGCGCCATGGAGGAGTAGAAGAAGCGCTCTTAAAACGCTCTGATCGAAATCCATCACATTGAACGGATATGTCACTCCAACCACGCACGAGGAATCCTTTCAGGTCTCCTTTGCACGACTTCTATCTGGAATGTTCAATTCCACCTAAATATCACTTGATAGTCCTGGAGATATGAAGCGCTTTGGGCCTTTTTGAACTCATGGCTACGCGGTTACATCAGGCATGAAGCGCCATCACGCATGTACGCCCCGTGTGAGATGATAGCGATCTGAAAAGCTTTAGCGCAATTACAATAGGACTATAGTACATGGCATGAGGGTTTTCATGAGAGCAGAGGAGCAGACAGTCAGCTCTCAGACATGTGGGTGTGATGACAGGGAGAGGAAGAGAGAAAGGATGACGCGAGCGTGGGCGTGAGAAGGAGGACAGTGAGAGACGGCGGGAAAAGCACAAAAGAGAGAACAGGACGTCCCCCCCCCCCTGCCGAGGGCAGGAATCCCTGCCGAGGGCCCCCCCTCCGACGCCATCCTCCTCACCAGTATCATGTGACCCGTGGAGATGTCCATGTTGGAGTGGGCGGGCTCCTCGCACCAGGAGGAGGTGCTGCTGCGGGCCGAGGGGCTGACGGCCGGACCCCCGTCGCTGAACTGGGACGACACGCTGGTGATGCGAGACTGCAGGGCCTGGAACGGCTCTGGGCGCTCCGCCGGCGGTTTGACCGCCATCCGCTGGCGACACAGTTCCTAGGAGACAGAGAGGGACACGAGACGGTTTAAAAAGCTACCGCCAAGGAAACAGGCGTGGTCATGTCATATGGCTGCATTCTCATGTCATCCTTGTCCCATAGGGGATTGATAGTGTTGACTAGGATCAGGGATGAAGTTACTAGTCGATGCTGATTTAGGGTCAGCCTGCTTTGACACTGGTATTTCCTGTTGTTTGGTCAGTATTAAACTGACTGTTAATCGAGCAACTCATTTCTATTTCATCCCTGCTGTGCTATTACAATACGTACCTCCACCAACACTCCTAACATTGCAGACCAACGTGGTTGGGCCACATTTTAAAGCGTGTCTACAGACATACTGTTTGAAGTTTGTATATTATACTGTACGTGCACAACATTTACAATGCCTGGATTCAGACGTAACTCTACCCTACAATTTTCTGTCGCAAATGGAGTACAAACACAACACAGCATTAATACCATGTCAGGCTCGAGAAAAAAGCCAAAGGATAGGACAGGATAATCATAGCAGGTTGGGTAGCAGCATAGGTAGACAGAATGATTACAGTGTATAGGTACACTTTGATTATAGTTTGCAAACCTCTCAAGGTCAGTACAGTAATTGTGGTCCTTGAGCACCTATATCCATTCCAAGTTGTGAAGAAAAGTTAGTGATGTTTAATACTTTTAGACTAGGAAATGCATTTAAAGCTCATTTAGTTCCGATGGTAACTCGTTATGACTCTATATTGCTAATTGATGTTCAACTGTGGCAGATGGTTAATATACTTGGTTCTCTCCAATATTCTAGTAGAGCATCATCATTTAGAAGTATGGGCTTGGATAGGTAGACTACATGGTCTAATAATTATCAATACCCATTGCGAAACAGATGTATTACCAGTAATTAAGTAATATAATTCCTGATAAGTATCTACACATGCTTTGATCACAAGAGAAAAGATAATAATGATGCATGCTTGGTGTAAGTGAGAACAGACGCCATCTTGCTGTCCCTTCTTCAGCCGGTATTATCTCACCGTTCATCCTCATTCTGCCAGAGACATTGATCTATGGTCAGCTCCAATGAGTCATAACCAAGGCAATTAGACCTCTACCATACCTCCCTCACCAGCATCCATCCTGTTCTGCATACACACACACACACACACACACACACACACACACACACACACACACACACACACACAGTAGCTTTGCTGCTCAAGTACTGCCATGCCAAGTACAGACATGTCTGTCTGTCAGGATCACTCTAGCATAAAGCCTCAATTAAAGTTGCTATCCTGGAATCACACTTCTACTGACTGAAAGTTGTTGTATTCACAGTATTGCCACGCTAGTTAACACATACCCAAGCAACCGTTCAGGGTGAATTTAGCAGCTACAGCAATCAGTTGGTGCCTCATTAAAACAGGCTAAGAGGCTAACAATATTTCTCCCCCTGAGAGAATCAATTAAGTTACAAAATAAGCCAAATAGGAAGGAGGGAGAGAATGTTAAGAACATTTCGACCCAAAGTGCGTGTTAAATAACTTATATTTACAGCTATAGTCAAGCACCACCCTGGGCCTAGAAGAAATGAGGAGATATGTATCTTCATTTATGGCTTATTGATTTTTTTCTTCTATACACACTTAATCATCCACTGGTCTTGGTCCTTTATCTTAGTTTATGGTTGTGGTCCTTAGTTGTGTGGTGCACACATGCTACTACAGTATAATGTAGAACGGGAGAATAATCCCCAGACACAAATTATTCTGTTTGAGTAAAAAAAAGAAACATGAGGAAATTATAACAAAAGATAAGTACCTTCCATTTTCTTGGAATGTTTAATTAGTTTAATAAGCTTTAGATTTTGGATGTGGCATTTGACATAAAACACTTGTGCACACCAAAGTAAATCAAGCAAAAATCTTGGAATCGACTAAGATGTCTATTACTCCGTTACAAAGGAAAGCAGGTTTTAAATTGCTTCTTTTTCCATCAAACACTTTCAGAAAACACAGTGGAAAACAACAGTCACAGAACGACCGAAGCTATGCTGAACAGCATGTCTGCACACATTGTCGCAATGTGTCTGCCAGTGTGTGTGTGTGTACCCTCCGAGACAAGTTCAGAGTCTGTCTATGTGGCTGTCTGCACCATACATCACCCTGGGCAGTGGGCGTGCCCGTCTGGAGAGGGCACCGTGGAGCGAGCGTGCCACCCGCACCACCTAGAATAGAGAGCTAATGGGCCGGGTGGCAGGGGTGGCAGGGCAAAGCTGCACGGGGGCCACTCTGTTGGCACGCCCCTCCAGAATCTCAGGGGGGGCCTCTCTCCATGGCGTGCCCCTCCGTGCTAAAACAAACAAACAAACAAAGGCACTCCTGACTCAACATGGTGGAGAGACAAAGAGAGGGAGGGAGGGCGTGAGAGGGATGGAGAGAAAGAAGAAAAGAGAGGGGAAAAGAAAGAAAGCGTGGGGGTTGAGGGGAAGTCAGAGCTGAGAGGGAGGACTCAAGAGATGGAGAAGTAGAGAAGGAAAAATTAGGGAAACTTGATGATACAGTCGGGGCGTTGAGAGAGGGAGGAGGGGAGGAGGACGAGTTTGAGAGGAGGCAACTAACCCATATGGAGTGAGAGGAGAGAGGGAGGAGTAAAGCATCAAGAGAGAGAGAGAGAAGTACAGAAGTAGAGAGAGACATGAGCCCTTGTTCGCCTGCCGCAGAATGGCAGTCCCCAGTCTATGTTGACATTCCCATTCCAGGTGGGACGAGCTGACAGAGATGCACATCCCCCCACACCCTCCCCAGACTGAGCCAAACGGAACGCACTCCACCTGTCAATCAAACTCAACTCTGTTTCTGTCAACCCATCCAACGTCATACTTGCACAGTGACTGTATAATGGCTGACAACCTGAAGCATTGTAAGGTAAAAAAGGATTAGGCAATGGAATATTGTTACAGCAACGAAAGCAAACGGGCGCATGTGCGCGTGCGTGCATTTGAGGGAGTGCGTGCCACTCTGCCTCAGACAAAAGCGCCAAGGGCAAGAATCATTAACATGCAGAGCCTGTGCGTATGTGAATATCTAAGTGTGTGTGCGTGTGTGTGTTGAAATAGCAGTAGTAGGGCTGTCAAACTGCCCGCTGCTCCCTGCATGCTTTAATTGCATGTAGCTTTTGAGAGTCCCTTGTGCACACACACACTCTTAGCTTGACTAACACACACACACACACGTTCAGCTCAGCCGTGGGAATCCCTCTCTATGCAGCATCACTGACAAAGAGACAAGGCTTATGTCGCTAAGATGTGTACAGCACATCGGGTTCTTTGTGAAAGAACATTAACCACACGATAGTTCCGTTTTTTTCGAATGAGAGGCACTATGATTGTTTCTATTTAGTCATGAAATGAACTGGAGTAAAAAGTTGTTTTTTGTATATACGTTATTTGTTAGACATTAGTAGTTTATATATAGATTTTAAAATACATTTAATGCAAAGGCTAAAATCAAAGGTATACTGACAACAAAGAATTAAAGAGAATAGAACAAATTGTATACATGTGTTTGATATAATCAAAGGAGATACTTGATTAGACCTTACACTACTGTGTGTTCCCTGACATACACATTTATTTCAGCAACAAATAAAACGTCAGTACTTAACAGCACTGTTCTCAGTACTCATTATAAAATCAATGCTCAAAGGACCATTCTCATTTAAAAACACAAGGGTCAGGCAAGGAAAATTGTAATCTAATTATTGCTTATAAAAATAGATAATATTGGATTCTGTTAATTACATTTCACACCTGTAATTTCTGGCCGAAGGATAATTACACCAAGCAGGATCACAGAATTTAAAGGACTTGTGCTGTCACAGCAATGTTGTTTTATACGGTATAACTATCTTATGCCTATATTTTTTTATACATTATAATAATAATAACAACTGCAAATGATAGTGGCATTGAAAAATATGTTAATACTAGCAATGGACACATCCTGCAATTGCAGCCGTATATCATCTACTGTGGTTAATCTGATTGGCCAAGGCCAAGGTAGTGATTCCTGTAGGGATCATGTTCTGTACTGATACTATTCATGACATGAGTATTGCAGGCTCCTTCTTTAAATAAGTGTTGGCTAAAACCATCATGCTTAATATTGGTAAATGTAGGTATTGATGCCATGTTGGTCATCTCGAAATAATAAAATGTATATACCGTAGTTAACATTTTATCGAAAAGAAGAGTAAAAATGGTCCAGAACATTCTTCCATAAAATCAAGATTGACCTGGAGGGGAACCCTCTGAAAAGAAGGTTCCGTGCAGAATGGTCTTCAGGGCAGACAGGAACACAGAGTAAAAGGACTAAAATACTGGCTGCATTAAGCCCTCCTACCTGATAGGTGGCGGTAGCATCGCTGCCAGCGTCAGTGCCCAGGTTGGTGAGCTTCTCTTTGAGCTTGTGGTGGGAGCGGTGGCGGAGACAGTAGATCACAGAAGAGGCCAGGAGAACTCCCACAATGCACAGGATGGACACCACAGTCAGGATGAGGAACTTGGTGGACTCTGCCTGACTGTACTTTGTTGGGATCTGGTTCAGTTGGGATTTCTGGGGAGACAGAGGAATGCTGTTTAGTTGACATGTTTACAGTAAAGCCTGGACACCACCTGTTGCGCCAAAAAGGATACTTACTAAACAAACATTTCAAATTGTATCACAATTTAACCTAGATCTATGTCACACTTACGTTGATATAGCCAATACCAGTATACACAAAAAGTAAAGCATGCATTATTCATGGTGTCACAATACATAACTATCCTATACACAAACATTTTGGGATCTATGTTCTTAATCTTAATTTACGCACAGAATAAAACAACATAAAAACTGCAATGGAAACATTTAGGATTACATCTGATGATGTGTCAACCAACTATTAAAAAACCTCATAGGGAACAAGATAACATTTAGGACAGCAGAGTGATTAAAGCACATTCAGTTATATTAACTCATTCAAGTAGATATAAATGGCCCTATTGTAATCTTACAGGACCAAGTGGCATGTAAGTTATTCATGAAGAACCCAGTTATACATGGAATTCATTTAAGAGAGCGACCATGAGCTTGGGATGATAGGCCTGTCGCATTTTACCTGACCACCATGAATCAACAATAACCCCATAATTAGCCCGACCATAATGTGCCTAGCAACAATGCCTCGCAGGCAAAGAATGAAAAGGAGGGAGGCGCAAATTGCAATCCAAACGACAGAGCCTGCGATTCTCTTTCACCAAAATTATCAAAAGAAATCAATAGCGCCTCGAAAAAAAAGACTAAATTGCCTTGATTCTCCACAGCTTTTGACAAGATCGGGATAATAAACCTACACTTTCACTCTTTTCCTTTTCCAGTGCCCAACCCTCTGTTCCCCTCCAACGATTATGACTGTGAGGATATGCATTTCCTTTCGTTTCAAAATAATTTGATGTTTAATGTGTAATCGCCCACTCCTTTGCGCACAACCTCTTCACTCTGTTCCCTAATGCTAAATCCACTTTAAAGACAATATGTTGGACAATATCTGACCACTTGCATACAAGTGATGAATGATTGTTTAAGAACATTTAAGAACAGAGGAGCATACGATGCTTGTCTAGAGGAAGAAAAACTCCCAAAACCCTGGCAGTGTTTGAGGTGAGACAAGCTGGACAAGTTTGACGAGGTCATGGAAACGCGGCCTTGGATGAGGTTGGGAGAGTGCGAGTATGTGAGAGTGAGAGAGAGACAGAGGAAGAGAGAGAGAGAGCAGTGAATGCTTAGGCCTTTCCGTCTGTCTGTCAGACGTACATACAGTAAGCTCTTGGGAGGTAGTAAAAGGTGGTCCATCCCGCACACAGAATGGTACTGGGATGCTTGTAACACACATACACACACACACACACACACACACACACACACACACACACACACACACACATACAACAGTGTAAAGATGCAATCCACCCCTGATTTCATTCATAGCTGCAAGCTGTATTCAGCACCTAAACACAGCGACACAGAAAGCTCCACAAAAGAAAACAACAGTTGCCCAAAGC
The DNA here is from genome assembly GCF_963692335.1 of Osmerus eperlanus. Classification (NCBI taxonomy): domain Eukaryota; kingdom Metazoa; phylum Chordata; class Actinopteri; order Osmeriformes; family Osmeridae; genus Osmerus; species Osmerus eperlanus. The sequence goes on from NC_085033.1 coordinate 6,913,032, forward strand.
TTTGTGAGGTCCAGTTTGCTCGAGGTTGTCTAAGCTGTGTACTGTAAGGACCTCCCTGCATGGTAATGTGATGTCCTCAGAGGAGGCTCAAAGTACGACTCAGCACAAAGACGCAAACGGAGCTTCTTATTATTTAAGAGAGTGCAGTCTAACACTTTAAATGGTGGCCATATTGAAGGGTTTGTAAAGGTTTACAAAATGCATACCCTTAGTTACACATAGTTTAACTTTTATATGACTCACTGTTTAAACTGAACTTTGTTATAAACAACGTAAAGACGTTTTATGAATGGTTTACAAGAACATTAGTGATGTCTAGGTTTAGGTGAGTGAGTGACATGGCTCAGTGTTGCAATCTAATGTTTCTAACTTTAAGAAAGTAATACCATTTTTTATTTATAAAACTGATTAGAAAGATGCACCTACTGTGTGGGTCTGATGTGGTTATTAATAATGCAATTCTGATGATACCACATGCTGGTTCTAATCATTTTTTTCTAAACATATATAATTCCATGGATCAAATAACAAAATTATTCATTTCTCCATCCATGCTTTTGTTTTGTTGAATTTCATTTCATTGAGAAGGATTGCATCTTGCTTGGATGGTAATGAACCATTATTCAAGCTCCTAACAATAAGTATTCGTTCATCCCTCATAGGGCAGATGCTGAGGGTTCGTACAGTCCTCAACCCTCTTTATCATGGCTGCCTAGCATGTCTGTCTATTGATTTAAACAAATGTAGCCTGACCCCACCCGCTTAATCAAGTTTGGTTGCAGTTGTCAGTGAAGTTAGTGGGGGGAGACGTGGAACGCTGGCTCAGGTCTATGAAAAATGAGTAGTAGTTCTGACTGCTGCTGAACAACTAGATGTTGCAGAGTATGCCATTCTGGAAAAACAAATGCTCTTAGGAGGGGCGGATGAAATTTAAATATCTGCAAGCACTGAAACTGTGATTATGTGATGGAATATGGCCTCCAATAATATCCATGGGGATCATTGAATGGTCATATAAGAATCATGTGGAATGGAAAAGCTCATTGCTAGGATATTAGATCTGGTCAAAAGTGCAGCTGCTGGGCCTATCCTCATCTCTCTTATCTCCCTCCAAAAGGTTTAGCACTTTCAATCAAATTACATGGCAAGGGCTTTATCGACAGAGCCCTGTTTTATACTGAGAGCACTTCTGTATGGAACCCCCCCCCCCCTCCATATTTTGCTGATGTACGATGCTAGCCACAGATAAAGCCATGATGACAGCATGAGAGTATTTTACTGTAGTACGTCCTTATGATACATGATTTGAGATATACATACTACATGATTTTAGATAAACATACATATACATTTGCATAACAGTAGAGGGTTGATAGATCTGCAGCACCATATGCATGTGTTGATTGCTGTTTCTACGTAACATAGCAGTTTGGCTCCTTTTCTGCTTAGCTATGCTATTCAGCTACAATTACAAGGAAAATCATTGTGTGTTTTAGCATTCTTCTTTGAATCAAGGAACTAGAAAAACAATTTGTATCCAAAAGCAAGAGAAAGGGAGTTCCTATTATGCCTTGGGTCTACTGTCCATCTGTCTTAAAGCAATTGTACTTGCAATTGTTTTTCATTTCATATGTGCAAACGTGATTTGACATATGCATACTCCTCATGACTGAAGACTGTTGAAAAGCATTAGCATAGCCGTCAAGAATGCTGTCTGGCTGCAAGCTCTTGTGCTCCGTCTTTTTCAACAAATATTTGATATAGTATATCTACGAACAAAATTACGTTCTCATCACAGAAGAATCCTAGAAAAGTTTGAATTTAAATATTAATTAAGTTATCGAAAATTAGATGTTGTGGAATCATCAAAAACAAAGCTACACCACAATAATATCTGTATAACAAGAAGAATATTTAAGAGCTCACCTCAATAATTAGATTTACACGTAAAACAAAGTTACCAAAGCAACTACTGTAGTGAATTGAGTTTGCTCAAATCCATACTAAGTGGACTTGAGTAACTAAGTCCAGTGAAAATGACAGTAACCAAATAGAACTGCAGCTTGTTGGTATTCAATCGGGCTATTTGATATCGACATAGAAAGTGGGGCTCTGGAGGGAGGTAGTTGGTGAGGGGCATGAAGGATTAGCGTGGCTCCAGTAGACAAAAGGCAGATGGATTTGGTGTTGCTCTGGCTTATTCAAAATCATTGAATAAAGGTCAAAGGGAGTGAGGCACCCAACCATTGTTTCCCCACAACTACTTGTGGGGAAACAATGATCTGTCCCTAACCTTGGATAATACAATTCCTTTGAAAAGTTCACTCTGCTTTACAAACCTTTCTGCAAACAAGCACACGCAAGAACACGTCACACACACACACTCACACACAACCAGGAACAAACATACATGCACAGAGACATTCTTTACAACTTAGGAAGTGACACAAACACCAGCTGAGGCACATTTCCAATGCTAATACATGTTTGCTTAGTTTATATAACATATGCACAGCATTGGCTACTGTACCTCCTAGTCTAGAGTTTAAACATATTTTTTTTGTATCATTTGCAATCTTATTTCCATGTGTGCTTTGTGCACCGTCAAAACAAAAAGCATAGAGGACCTTAATTGAATTATGTGAAAACAAATACCAGTAGCCGGCTACGTATTAATAATCACATATGTTTGACATTTCTTTGGTCAATAAGGGAACTAAAACAGCAACCATTCTTAGACTCCAAAGATTTCCCAACACTAGTCTTCATCATAAGCTTTCATTCATTTATCAAAAAAAAAAACTAACACATTATGCGACGAATATAGTTAGAATTATGGGAAGCTCCGACAATGTAAAATAATATGCTAACTTATATACTGGCTCACCTAAGCTGGTAAACTCAAGCGGGACAGGCTACTCCCTTAGCCGAAAAAGGCTACCTTATACAATTTGTCAAATTAATTAAATGCTAATTCGTATAAAACTAAATTAGATGTAGTAAGAAATAATCACAATTCGAAACCAAGAGATGGATTTTTTCAGTTGTCGGCTGCCTAGAAGAAGAAACTGCACATGTCGTGCGTAATTTGCGCAATATCCATAAGCTTAAAAAAAGGGAGTATCAAATCGTACTTGAATGAATTTATATTAATATGTCATTTTAATTATATTAGTTATATGTACTTTCTGAACATAAGACCGATGTATCGAGGTGGAGCAGGGAGGGTTGAGGATGCGCGCAGGCTTACCAAAATCCATTTCGGAACAGGTAGCTATCCCTCGGGTATCAGCAATCTCCTATTCCATTCTGGAGCATGCACGCATGAACCGTGGTACAGACTCCAGCAACCGGACCGCAGAGTAATATTGTATGGCTTCTTTTCAATATCTTCTTTCTCCTTCTAAAAGTTCGCAGCTTCCTTTCCTTTCACTCCATACATTTCAAACACGTACACGGTAGCACTTGTCAGGAACATGCACTCCATAAACGACGGAAGGAAAATTAAAACCCCCTTCTCGTTTCTTCGTCAAAATTCAGTTTGCATACCTAACCAGCGCGTTTCTCCTTCAGATCGCAATGAGCGGAGCTGAGAGTGGATAATGTTTTTTCCTATGGAGGACTACAAAATACGGTGGCGAGCCCCTCCTTATATTCGGCGGCCCTCCATGCTCCAGCCCCTGTCTGTACCACATGTCACATCCCCTGGTTGCTATAGCAATGGCTCCACATGTTGCCGACAGTGAAAGCTCGAGAAGCACCACTAGCTGTTAAAAAGCTTTTGGCAAAGAGGAGACACCGGAATATTAATTTCTAGTCTGAGTAGTCAGTTTGACTAGGTAATTAGGTAATTTATTTTTTCTCCAGTAACGTAGTCTGCACTTTACCATTAGATAAAATAAAACGAATATGAAACACGATTTTATTGTGTTATCAGGTAACACACTATTCACAACCATCCTAGCTAAAGCATACCTTGGTAAATACAGGAAAAGCAACATCTTCCTGTGTAACAGTAAACACAGGGGCAAATAACCCCGAAAGCTAATCAACAAATATAGCTAATTAGTTATTAGCACCAGAAAGAACGGATCTTGGGAAGGGGCAACAGCTGCAGCAAACATGGTTAGTGTGTGTGTGCGCGCGTGTGTGTTGGAGCATGGTCTTGAGAAATCAGTAGGGGGAAAAGGAAGGTGTAGCAGAGGGGGAAGGAGTGAGAGGGAGAAACTGAGAAATCCTGTCTAATGCAGATGACATGTCTGGCTGGGGGACTCTTCAGTTTATCTTTCCATTCAGGCACCCTCTCTTTCCTGCTGCATCGGGGTCTATTGTTTACCATGGTGGGACAGCTGGAGGTGGCAGGGGAGGCAGCTTTTTGGGGGACTGGGGGTGGGGTGGGGGCTGGAAGGAGGACGGACGGACGGCAAACCTAGGCGCCTTTTTGCACCGAGACACATGCGGATACAGAATAGATGCTTTATTAAAGCCCCAGTCTTCAGTATCTCATACCGCCAACCCACTTAGCAATGTTATGTAGCATTCAAACACATTTAGTCAGTCTTATTTTAAGACTATGCTTAAATGTTTTTTAAATATTCTACAGTTTGGAAACACATATTGGTTTTTATTAATTAAAATACTGACAACAGATAGTCTGTTCATTCTTAAATCAGGCTAACCAAAACGTTCTACAGTATCATTATAGCTTTGCCTTGTGAAAACCTTTACAGTAACATACATTTTACAGCCTGGTAGAAGGTGTTAGAATGGATAAAAAAGTCAAAGAGATGTCTGTTGACTGAACAGGAGGTTTTAGCATGCTGAGGTAGAATCAGCATTCTACTATGGCAGTATAGGTTTGGGGAAACTAAAGGCTCTGTAGTTTAGTATAGTACAAGAAAGCACACATTATGGCAGTAATAGTGCAGGTTCTAGTGCAAACAACCGGAAAGTCTACACTTTTTATATAGAGATTCATTTTCAGTCTACAGCAACCTTGATAATCCCTCAATGTACAGTACAATTATGCATGCACAACATCTGGACCTCACATTCACTTTTTGCTGAGTGACCAACTGTGATGAGGCATTTCACCAAAGAGGCTATAAAAGTGTATAAGAGCAACAAGGCTTGGGCTGTAGAGAATCTTTAAAAGGGCTTTGAGATAGGGGACTCCTCCTTCCTTTCCTTTGCTCGTGAAGTCCCAGTACTTCACGCTTCTCGGTCTGTATACCTGTCCAGACTGCACTGCGCAGACACCTAAGCTTACTTCACAAGCTGGAAAATTGCTTGACAAGCAAGGGCCATATAACCCACACCATCTACAAGCGCTCCAGACAGTGGCTGGCAGGCTGGGCTGGGCGGGCTTGGGGGAGCTTTGACAGGCTTTTCCGAGATTTCCACACAAATAGAGAATTTCATGCTGTGCTCTTGATTTCACGACCAGGGTCACAATGTCCTCGGTCACAGACGGGCGTAATATTTTTTTTTTTTCAGAATGGCCGAACTTCAAGAGGCGAGTTTTATTTCTCATAACAAGATGTAATGATCTTACATGGGTAGTAACCCAGTAGGTTTTTAAGAAATATGATTCTAATGGTGACATCACATCAACTATACTAACAATTTCTATACAAATCATTGGGTAAGCTACATACCATTAGATTAAATTAACAGGAAGTAGTATCCGTCAGAAACTACTTTTCTGAGAAAATACAGCAAATCAAGCCTTAAACTAGTAAATTACTGATTTAAAACCACTTTAATTATTGGTGTACTTTATTATTTTCACCTTTGACACACACACACACACACGCACACACACACACACACACACACACACACACACACACACACACACACACACACACACACACACACACACACACACACACAGAAATCTATTCATTGAATATTTAAGGGGCTCTGAGGCATTCTCCCTGTCTGAGTGGATTCGTGATAAAGGTGACAGTGGTGCAGGCAGACATACTGAAGATTCAGCTGCTTCCCCTTCTGAGGGCTGCAGCAGAAAGGCTGTTTTGATGCTGAAGGCAGAGGGGCAGGAGGGGAAAAAAATTGCACAGTCTATTGTGTTCACAGACAAAGGAAGCTCCTCAAAATGTCATTGCTTTTTTGGCAAGGTTGTTGGTCAGCCATCACTCCAAGTAAATTGGTCAGTTTGATGCTTGTGCAAATCTATAACCAAAGATATTGGGTATTTCTTATATAGTAGTAGACAGTGATAGATAGCTGTGTTGTCACCGTAGGTATTGGTGAATAAAACGTTTATTCAATAACAATGTGTGTGACTGATATTTGACAAGTAAGGTTCAAAATAGGAATAATAAATAAAATAAAAATGCAGAATCTGTGTACTTTTGTTGGACATGCAATAGTATATTGCCATAACTTACATGTAACTTTGTTAAGATAGCAGTTTGGTTGTTCATTTAATGGATGTGGTAGGGAATGTGTAATAGATCTCTATTCGTGCATCTACAAAACAATGGAACAGTCACCTAAACAAATAGGTATGTCAATAAACACTCAACAGTACGATTAATGTCAACAGAATACAAGCCATTTTGGAAGCAGAAAAACATTCCATTTTAACATGGAACGTTTATGATGTAAAATCCAATACATGACAAATAACTCAATGAAATGTACATGCACATTTATACACACACAACACGATGAGCCTGAAATGCCCCCAGACCCCCAAATCCTGTGTTACCCCCATGCCACACTAAGATTCGCTTGTTAAAATAGGTTCCTTCATTGTTCTACATCTAAGCTCTTGCATTAGCGTTAGCATGCTGTGCAGTTCAAAGCTTCGAACATGCTGTTGATCAAGGTGAATAGTACGCCTGTCATCCTCTTTATCCTTCAGATAGAACATGCTTTACATTGTGTTTGTGTGTGTGAGAGAAAGGTCAGGGATCTGTGATTGTGTGAGTGCGTTTTAGAGGTGATGGCTGAAAAATTGGTTGAATGGGTTGAATGCAACAACAAAAAATTGTTACATGTGAGAGGGGTTCAAGGATATGTGTGTGTTTGCAGAGTGCGTATGATCGTGAGCGTGCGAGTGAAAGAAGTGCATATTCGTTGGTTTATTTGCTAATAAGATATTTCAGAAAGTTATATTGAGGTTACATACACTAATAGCGTAGCCCAGATTTTTTGCTTACAAAATAATTGTTGATAAAGCACTAGCTAAGAATGGTTTTGAAGATTATCAGTATAGGTTGTTAGTATGTTATTTCTCTCTCGTAACATGGTAGTTAATACAACCTTAATGTAAAGTGTTGCCGAGTTTTATATTGCTCTTAATGACAGTCACACACACACACAAACACACACACACACACATCTACTTGCATAAACATCCTGATGATTATCCGTATTTACTAAGCTATACTGTTTTTGAAATTGTAGAATTTAAAACAGGCTTCAAATAAAAGGCTGTATAGGTACTCAGGGTGTGCATATGTCTTACTACAGGACTGTTATGATGAAAAATATAATGTAAAGTTTATAAAATGTGTTGGTCCAATTCCAATCTACTGTTCAGAGAGTGCCTGATTCAATACCCTTGTTTTGAGTTGACTCTCTCCCAGAAGGTCTTTCACATGCAATCATCTCATTCCAAGCACTCAACTCTGAAATAACATGCAATTCCGCACTGTCTTGACTTCTCAAACACAGATGAATAGTTGTTTATTTGTGTGAGTGTCTGGACAGTAAAAGCTGAATTTGCCCACTTTGAGATAAGCTGTTTTTTCTTTTCTTTCTTCGTTTTGATAGAAATTAAATATTTTTTTATTGATAGCTGTGCACCAAAGCATAAAGAGGTACATGATCCCTCAGTGTAAATAATGCTATTACGTAAGGTGTTTTAGGTATCCATGATAAGTTGCAGTTAAGTTGCAGTTACTATTGTACCAATGGGTCAAAACAGCTAGACTTTGACTTTAAAGTGACTTTACCAGCAGTCCCAATTCATCAATTGACATAAAAGCCATTCCTGCTGTGGCTCACACATGAATTCATCCAGTGACCCTCTCCTTGTTGGTAATACACCATGCAAAGACCTAGCGCCATCATATTAGCCACATTTGGTGAGAGTGAAAACAGCCAACTGGTGAGTATAAAACACACATGACCTGGTAGCATACGTTACAAAATGGCAACAACCCAGCCTCAGGCTAACTCTTTTGCATTGCTCACATGGTTTTCCTTTGCAACCATTTAGTTCCAATCTATCAAAGTCATTTTTTTGTTTCTCAAACACCGGGATATCAGGGGTTGAGGTCACAATTTTCACAACGGGAGAGAGAGAGAGAAAGAAAAAAGAAAACAATAAAACCATGCATAATTATTCATCATTAAATGCCCCCTTAGACCCCCCTTAGACCTGGGCCCATGTCATTGTCACGACAACTAGCCCCCCCCCTCCACCCCTCCACCCCCCCCCCCCCCCCCCCACCCCCAACCCCGGCACCCCCATCAACCAGGCCCCCGTTCTTCAAATAGCAGCAAAACACCAATGAGGATGGAACCGCCCTCAACAAAAATGGCTGCCGGGCAGCTTTTTAGTATCCCTCCATGTTCCTGTGGGGTAAAGGAGGGCCAGTGGCAAAGAGCCAGGGTGCTTGAGCTTCCCCCTGCCATCACTCTCTCGCCATGCTGGCAGTGCCCTTACTTAAGGCAATGGTTCTGATTTCACAGTTTAATTACCGCTAATCTGAGGAAACAGAGCCAATGTTAATGAGCTGGCGGAGGGAGTGTGAGGGAATGTCAGGACTAAGTCTTTTTGGGGATGAGCTCCACAGCTCTGGTTTTTCTTGTTTGATGCATTATTTTTCTAAAAGCTCTATAGCCCTAAGCTAACTTGTGAATATGTTATGTGGTATGCAACAGCACAGCTCCTCAGAAGCCTGTTACTGAACTGCAGCTCACAGGTGAATGATGCAGCAGATCTTAATGGCTTTTGAAAATGCCACTGGATACAGAACTAAGGAATTTCAAGTTTACTTTTGAACTTGTAAGTGTAGTCGACAACTATATGAAATGACAAGACAAAACAAGTTATTTAGTATTTGGGAAAATACTTTTCACATTTGACAAATACTGTGGGGTAATAATGTCACTTTACATTAAATATATAATTCTGTTAAAATGTAAAAATCAGCTGAAATTCCCTATTGCACAATGTTCTTCATGTGCAATACTAGGCATGCCACAGAGACAGAAGGTAGCTCCTCAACCTTCTAGTTGAACAAATAGAATTTCACCTTTTGGTATTTATAATTGATTTGCAATAAACCCTTTGAGTCATTTGGTCTTTTTCCCATTTCATGGTGAATGCCCTTACACTTTACAGTAATTGTTAATGCGTATCATGAGAACGTAAACATGTTAATTATCAGTCATTTGAAATGTATTAGCGGTTGTTGTGACCTCCACTTAGAACGACCTTCCTGGTACGGTATCTGAGATGTCCTTGGAGAGGATAGAGATAAATTTGCACTGACATTCAACATCTTTTCAAACTGATGTCATGATAAAAATGATGAAATCTGTCTATGGGCTACAATTTGTTCTTTACTGCTTTGGGATAGAACAAATGCAGTTTTTGTTTGTGGGATAGATATATGTAGCAGAAATAAATAAACTGCAATCATTTTCGCAGTGGTCATTAATAGATCAAATTTACCAAGGTCAGTCAGACTGGAAGATTGCACACTCCTCAAGGAGATGGGATTTCTTAAAGAAGAATAATACTTAACATGTTTAAACATGTTAGGCCAGCACAGCAAGTGTCAATTGTAATTATAATAAAAATGAACTTCCTACTGTTTCTGCTGATCTAAGGACCATAGACAACAAGACTAACATGATAGACTAAAAATTATTATTGTTAATTGCTCAGCATGCAGTTTGTTACAATACAACGCTGATTACAAATCTACTTGGCCAAAAGGGTGAGGAAGCACTCTATCTGATGAATGCAACCACTGAGCACCGATACTAAACTGAGCAACATGTTAATCACCTGCTGGAAACAGCATAACTCTGTTTGCCATTGAAATTACCTTTCATTGCTATATTTAAGAGTAATATTACAAATCGGTGAACACCACTTCTTTGTGGAAATATAAAGAAAGTAGACGCAAACCACTATACTTACACATATTAGTATTATTATTCACTTTGAGGGTGTACAGTACGAGGAGGATTTAACAGCTGAGAGAATTGAACAGATAGATAAGAATGCTTTAAATGTAACCGAAAAACACTACGGTGACATCTAACAATTCAAATGTTATAGCTGATTTTCTGGCGCAAGCAAGCTGAGCGTTGCATTCGTTTCCTACCCCACCTGAGCTCAGGTTGGGGAGCAATGCATGCTGGGAGAAACCCAAATGAACTGAGCGAGGAACAGTGTGAGATCGTTGGTGACCTTTAGCGCCAGGTGGGTCCTGGGGCTTCTCCGGAGCTATGTGGATGTGTGTAATCACCATCTCAACAGATGCTGTGCTGAGAAGCATCCGGAAGAATCAACACCATACAGGTTTCCGGTTTGGGAAATCATGCTTTTGATTGCACAGCAAAGCTTTGTTCTCCGAGAGTAACGTTCTGTACATTATGTGCTTGAGAGAGATCTTGAAAGTCTCCTAGCGTGCTATAGGAACACTGTTTCATGTGGTCTGGCATTTACCTTCACCCCTCAATCCGTGCAAAACAGCCTGCGTGTTTTGTAGTTTACACGCGGACGTGTACAATTTCTGGAGTTGTACGTGTGTACGTGCACATGTATGTGAATCCGTGCATATGTGCACACGCGCCCACTCCCCCCCCCACATCCAAACGCAGCTGTACAAACAGACAGCACATACATATGGGCAACGTCGCCCACAGAAGCGCAGTCCGTCTGAGGAAGCAGTGGGACGCTGCCTTCCCCATGTCAGTGGAGGGTGCTATTCTCGGTTGGATAATTGCAGTCTGTACCCCCTCAGCCTTCAGGCTGTGACAGGCCTATCTGGGCCACACGGAGAGCTACCCTGCGCTCCAGCCTCCCCTAGCTTGCCCTCCTACCCCACTGGCATCAGCCAGCCTCCCAGCTAATGGAAACCTTTGCAGCTGACACAGTGTGTGGTGTTGCTAACAGCCGCCACATGCTAGCACTGTGACTCAGAAAGCCCGGGCTGATGAGCACACACACACACAACACAGGTTCATATGACATGTGCGTAAAGACGCACAAACTCACACATGCGTGTGAACGCACACAGTCGCGCATGCATCTGAAAGCACACACGACCCGACACACATGTTCCATGGTAGCAAAATTCTAACAAACTACAAGATGTTCAATTCGATTTGTTTCTGAAAATCAGGGCAAAAACTTGTTAACTATCACTAATACTGAGAGTTAGCACTCCAATTAGGACAGGATAAACACGCCATAACTGTATGGTACTGGTGCACAGGTCGTGCCTGTAAAGGTTTGGAGAAATGGGAGTGGTCTAGTCTAAAATCTAAACAGTAAGAGTACATTTAAATGTCACAGAAAAAAGCTGCCATTCGACAAACTGCGATTTCAGTTTGACAATGAAGATCAACTCTCATCTCAATTGAGAAGAGGAGAGAGGGTGGCGCGACAATGTCGGCCTGTGAGAGCGAGCGAGAGAGAGAGCACAGGTTGGTGATGGTGTTGAACTCAACGGTGGATTGACCCAACCGTGACGTCCACTGTTTTCAGTGGGAGCTCACCGATCCAGAAGAGCATTTGATGTGGAAGACACCTCCAGAGCTACACCAGCAGGACCCTGGCCGCCAGGCCGCCAGTCCTCTCAGCACTCTTTCCATATCAAAACCCATTTGGATTCTATATCTCGGGCACGGACAAGGGAGCAGCCAACAATTCAATAGACACTTGATTCAATTTTCACATAGACACATTTGAATATCTATTACAATGTATGCAGATTTTGCTCTCACCCATTGCTCTGATCTTCAATATTTTTTCTCTCTCTTTCTAATGAAAATTCAGTTGGAATAATACAAGTGCAGGTAAACAGATAGCCTCCTCTGTCTCTTGATCCACTTAAAAAAGAACTTGTTCTGCCGCAGTCATGAATATTCCTGATATTCAAATAGACAAGTGTTTTTCGACATGCACCTGGGCGTGAGGCTGATTGTAAATCAACGTTTTAGAATTCTATCCAAAATAAAAAACAGCTATATCATTACAGAATGCTGTTCTTAATATATTTCTAAAGAAATCAATCCTTTTTGTCTTATACTGCTTGTGAAACAATTAAATGTGTCATCAACTCTAGCACTAAGGATGAAGGCATCAGAGTGCATTGTGTTCAGAGTGTTGAAGCCATGACAACCCCCCCTACCCTACAGAGGAGAGTAGCGTCTCTCGGAGGACAGGTTCTGGTTGTTGAATTGAACTCTAATCAATTCCAATAGCTGTGTGGGGCTATCTAGTTGTTTTCCCTTTGATTAATTCCATCCCTCGCTATCTAAAACACTGTTTTTGTCGACAGATTGGAAGCGCCTCAATTCATGCTGAACAAAGGCGTGCGCTCTAGGGAGAAGTGGGATTAGTGGTACTCCAGGACAATTATAATCTGCTTCCCGGTGCCCCCTTATCTCCTCCACTTATAATTGGACCCATGTCTAAGTGTGGAAACAACAATGTCAAAAGGCTGCATAACCTCAGCGGTGTTGAATAAGGAAACGCCAGAGGTAACAAAAAAACAAGAAAAGAAAAAAACATTATGTAGTGTTATGAGTAACACTTATAAAGCAAAAAAATAATTTCGTTAACCACATGGTTTGCTGTGATTAAACATGGATTAATGCAAATGTTGCTGTAGTTGAAGATTCTACCAACTGTATCTAAGATTGCCGATGCCATAGAACAGCAAAGAAAATATCAACACAATTATCTGCAATTAATGTTTCTCAACCAAGCACCACAAATTCAGCCTGGTGGGATTCATCTTCAGTCATGTTTCACGACTGAGTAGTCTATGTCTGACACATACATGAATGCTGCCATGTTTCTCAAAATAAATCGAATGAAGCTCCAGCTGAGTTTTTTGTTTGTTACAACACACAATAGTTAGCTTGATGAAATACTCTCCTGAGAAGAACAACATTCAAATTGCATGTCTTCTGGTTCTATAAAATTCACGAAATAAAACGACAAACTAGAACGTTTTACAAGTTCAATAATGTGCTTAAATATGAGAGCGTTTCCAACACATTTCCAATTAAAGCGCCTGATATGATGAAAGTCAGTATGGCAATGAAGAGACATCCCAACCAGCGGCGTAGCCACGAGGGGGCCTGGGGGGCCTCAGCCCCCTCATTTACGTTGGGTTTTTCCTGGCTCAAAATTAGACTTAGGTGATAAGTGCTGTGGAGAATAACCTAACTAACTAACCACTTAGTGCTGTGGAGAATAAACAAGCACATTCAGCGGGTTGAAACAGACATCATCCTAAATCTTCAAAATTATTTTCTCAGTTTGTACACATATATTTATTGTCGCATTTCATTCGCACTGTGTGTAGGATAACATATTAATGTGCTCACCTTGCTACTTCGTCTTCCTCATTTAGGGCTATTTTATGAAAAGGAATCCATGATCTTACCAATTTAAACAATCTTTTAGTGGATAATTATTATTCTTGCTGTGGTACGTGGTGGCTAGCAGTTTATGCCATTGATGCATCTATTTCAGGTAGGGTCCAGCTTCTTCTATTGCGTTTAACGTAACAATAGTCTAGCGGGTTGGGTTTGCATTTCTTTTGGTGCACAAATTCTCTGAGAAGGCTTAGACGGGGTGAGAAAAGCCTTTGGCCTTTTGCCGCCTAAAGAGTCAGGTGAGTCAGGTGGCTGAGCGGTTAGAGAATCGGGCTAGTAATCAGAAGGTCACTGGTTCGATTCCCAGCCGTGCAAATGACGTTGTGTCCTTGGGCAAGGCACTTCACCCTACTTGCCTCGGGGGAATGTCCCTGTACTTACTGTAAGTCGCTCTGGATAAGAGCGTCTGATAAAATGACTAAATGTAAACCTTTTCAATGCAGGAAAAACCCTGTTACATGTCCAGCCCCACCAGATTTATGTTTGGTTGCAATAAAAAATATAGGATTGTTGATTTGTTTTTTTGTCCCCCTCATTTTAAGATGGGACTCCCCAAAAAATACAATTATGATTACACGACAGGGGTTACGGAGACTGGGACACTGAAACATTGTCTTGCTGCTTATCATGGACTGCTTGTCCGCAACAGTCATTTCTCAATGTCCCGAACAACATCATATCAGACAGTAATAACCTGACACAGATGACAGGAGGGAGACTGGAGGACAGAGCACATATAGCATCTGAATAGGCCTCACTCTCATAACAGACATCAATTGGCGATAATTGGCTCTATTCACTGCCAGGTATTGAACTCTCTCTCTTTTATTCTCTCTGTGTCTCTCTCTGTGTCTCTTTCTGTGTGTCTCTCTCTGTGTCTCTCTCTCTGTGTCTCTCTGTGTCCTTCCCTGTCTTTCTCTGTCTCTTATCCTCTCTCTCCCTTTCGTGCCTTGCTTGGTAAGCTTCATCACCACCATTTTGATTGACATGGAGTGGATGGTGACAAACTCATTGGGGCAGCCTTAGTGCTGAATCAATAACACAGAGCAGACGCTTGGCAAGTCTATTTAACAGAGAGAGAGGTGGGAGAGAATGGTAATGTCTGAGCCAAGGGGAGATAGAGGAAAACAAATGTGCTGGGCTTGAAGCAGGAGCTAGATACTTTCAATGATATTTCCTTGACAGCTGTATTTATCTATTCTGTAAAAAAATATTAAATAGTCATACTGTAGTTCATTGGCTATTTACATTAGTAAAAAAAGATCTGTCATAAAAAACATTTTTATACAAAAATGACACAAAAAGAATGTGTAAAAAATGTGAACATGCACACTGACATGCCCTATAAGAACGGTACTTACATCTGTTATTCCAGCCTCCAGAATGATGACTTTGGCTTCCTTTTCCAGAGAGCCTTTCTGTTGAACTGTGAGGAGAAGAGCAGAAACAAAGCTTGTGTGAGGCTTCTGTCAATCACTGCTACTGTACTGTGTATGGCTGCATTCCAGAGCGCCTACACTGCTATCATGTAGCAAAGATGATCAGTTTGTTCAATAATAATGATATGTATCCTGCAGTATCAACCACTACCTCCACAACTGAGCTGATCGGATAGGGTTCTCTAGACATGTATAAGTAATGTTTGAAGTTGCAAGAAAGTTGTCGAAGGAGTTTATTATCTGAGACTAACCCATCCTTTCTGGGAGACACACAGAGTTGTATTAACTCACTTCAATTTTCAGATTTAAAACAGAGCTTAACTCTTACAATAAATGTCTGTGTACACCTCATAGTGAAACATTTGTTGGTTCTTGCTATTATACTCTGTACTCCCCTTTCTCTCACACATATTGAATATAAAGGCAAATCTTAATTTCCCATTATGTTAAATGGAAATAACTGACTGATATTCATGGTCTGGAATACACAATCTCACAGACAAAATCATGCAAAATTGCATTTTCACTTGTTTGCATGTGAAAGCACTGATGTAGAAAAAAGGCCCTCTTTTGTTGACACATCAGCCAGATGAAGGATATGCAAATAACCAGGGAAGAGCTCCACTCTATAATGTTCCCTAAAATTCAGCAATAGCCTATCTAATTAGTTTTTTAATCTATCAGGGTAATTCTCTGCTCTCAATTTATGCAGAGTCCTGTATAATTACACCACTGTGCTTCAGCTGGGTTCGTTTTGACACAGCTGCTCTCTCATTGGCCAGCTAGCTGAGCTCTAACCTTGAAGACAGGAAGTGTGACCACCTTGTCTGGCACTGGGCTGTCAGAATAGACATCTTAATAGTTCTGTCAGAAAGCATAGACTAGCGCCAGGGTTAGACATACTTACTTAATGAGCTGTAGTCTATTGTCACTAAATCTCTAAAGGACTAAATGAGCTGGCCTGTCTCCTCAATGGCCATTTGAACAGCGTAAGATTAAATACATGAAGTAAAATGGGTGCTTCTGTGAATTCTAGTTGAAGAACAAAAGTGACAACTATGGTACCACTGACATCATTGGAGATTTACAGAAGAGGACACAGACATGCACCTGGCGCACATGAGACATGATGTCTCACTAGTGAAAGACTTATGACTTTAGATTCCCTTCTGATATGCTTACAGAATGAACAAGTCCCACAGCATGTTTAGTATCAAACTCGCAGAGCGACAGGTCTCATGAGGTGCTCTCAATGTGCTTCTTTACTTGCACAGTAAAACTTCTTAGCCAAATAAGACCCTCATTAGCCAAAACAAGCACCACACGTAAAGAGCACTCCAAATTCAAATCCTCTCCTTCTCTCTCTCTCTCTCTCTCTCTCTCTCTCTCTCTCTCTCTCTCTGTCTCTCTCTCTCTCTCTCTCTCTGTCTCTCTCTCTCTCTCTCTCTCTCTCTGTCTCTCTCTCCCCCTCTCTATCTTTCTATCTCTCTCTCTTTCTATCTCTCTCACGCACACACACACACACACAAACATACACACATACACACATACACAACCACACACAGAGCTACTTTCCTTACCAACTTCTTTATTAATTTATTTTCTGCTAGAGCTAGGTTATTTAAAAGACCGGATGATTTGTGAACCAGAAACATTAGAAACATATGTACAGATAAAAAGGCATGGTACATAGCTGGCGTGTGACATAGTTATCATTGCAACTGTGTTTCCTTTTGCATAAGTACTGCATCACGTCCCGAATCCATTTCAGAGAACAGAAAGAAAATAGCACATTTTTGCTACAGCCAGCCCTCATCCAAAACACATTTCATTTGTCACCTTTGCCTGCCTGGTCTGAATTCTGCTTTATGTTAAGTCAGTGTATCTGAGCTACTCTAGGTGCCCAAAGCGAAACAAAGGCAGCACTGGGGATTAAAAAATGCGCAATTTTTCAATGTTGACAAAGGGGAAGCCTGCCGTCTGTGAGCAGAGAATGGATGCTTTTGCCGTGCTGAAGTGAGTTTTTTTTTCTTTTTTACTGCAAGCACATTTCAAGTCCAGTAATGAGAAGAAAACAGCGTTTATCCTTCAAAGGAGCAGGAAGCGTGACCCCCATGGCATTACCCATACCAGTACACTGGTGTCATTGCATTACCTTATCATGATATCACACAGTGCTTCCTGAGCAAATCAAAATAAATAGCTACAGTATTATGTTCTGTCTGAAATAACAATATTAACAATAAGTAACAGTATTACTATCTAAGAGCCTGAAGTAATATTTGTCAAGAGCAAAAAACCCTCTAAGAACTAGTGTCTGCTAATATTAAATATGTTTCTGCCTGAACACTCCCTGTATGCAACCTGAGAGTATCCACAAATGTTTGACATTTGTTGTAAATGCACATGTCAAAAACAATCTTACAGTCATTTTTCATGTTAGTTTAATTATATATCATTCCAGGGTTCTCTCACTTGGATTAATTGGATTTCTGATATCAATATTTCAGCCTTCAATCTGTTTGAGATGAGCCTTTACCCAGCGTAGCCTTATTGCCCCCAGTCATTTAAGCTGTGATATCAAGAATGAGCAATAGGGGGAACTTAGAAATCCCAAAGACAATGCGGTACGTAATCAGATTAAGAGTGCAAGGACCAAATGGCATGGTGGGCCACCTGGGGCTGACAGTAATTACCTCGGCAATGAAAGGAAGAGGCTGGAGAGAAAGAACCACTCAATCACACATAGCCATCTACATAATCCCAACCGATCTAGTTCCACCAAAAAACATTCATCACAACACAATTGTCACCGGTACATTCTGTACTGTGGCTCAGGAGTTATCATTACATTAGCGTGGTCAAAATACAGACTGGGGAAATGTAGGCCAAGTTAAAGTATTTCTTTGGACAGCAAATTTAACAAGCAACGACCAAAGGAGGCGTTTCAACTTGACTCTACTGATCAATATAGGTTGTTCCTAGCTAGATCAGAGACCAGGATCCGCAGGTCTCTCTTCAGAAGCGTTGTTCTGTTTGAATACTTACATTCAAGTTGTGTTAGGACACTTTAGAAGTGAAACTTCATGCACTCTGTTTCCAAGCCCTGATGCATTTACTGTGTAACTACATCAACATAAATTGACCTCGGACAAACATCTGACTAAGCTCTTCATACAAAACAAGTTTCCATCCTCCTACACGGTGTAAATCAACCACCCACATCAATTAATGACCTTGCAAAATAATGAACCCACCACTCCGAGTGTTGCAGGCTTGTTCTCAGCAGCACTGGGTGTCACATGATAGTGAGTTAACAGGAAGTGATCCAGACTCTGTCTCTCTCTGCCAGGTTATTTCACAGCCTAGGTCTCCCCCTTCTCTGTCTCCGTTTCTCTCTCTCTCTAACTCTCTCTTTCTCTCTCCTTTCCTTCCTGTCTACCACCAGCCATTTCTCACTAACTCTTTCTCTCCGCTTCCCTCTCTTCACCCACACTCTGGCGGGTGAGTGAGTGAGGGAGGCATTTATTTAGGTTTGATAAGTGGAGAGATGGCAATAATTCTGCCGCCACAGATAAGAGGCTAAAACTGGGCCAGTGTCTACAGTGGCCTCCCACACCTGTGATGTGAATCACCAGACTCTCACAGATGAAGAGAGACAATGACCCACCACTCCATCTTCTAGGTGACATACTTCTGTAGCTACTACGGTCTCTAGGATGTCTCTGTACAGTTCCAAACAGCTACTAATGCAGGGTTGACATTTCAACCATACTTTAGGTTGAAATGTAATTTGCATTCAAAATGATGAGAAGACTAATGTATGTACCATAGGACTATAGAGCATGATAACACAATATATACCAAATACTTCTTTATTCATATCGACAAAAGGAAGTGTACCATAACATTTTTACTCTCCTGCTAACCAAGGAAATATCATGTACAGTGGTAGCCAGTGAGAGAGAGTGTAGACTAGCCTTGTAAGCCACTGACACAAACCGTGAGTGGACTATCCTGTTGGACAGTTACAAGTGCAGCTGCACTCTCCCAGAGAATGTGATTGGTCTCTTCAAGAAGTAGGGGAGGCAGGGGGGCACTCTGCCCAGACAACCCACAGAACAGACACATTTCCTTCAGAAACCATTAACACACCCCTTCCCACATAAAGCAGGTCTGACCCTGTTGGACTGTGAAAGATGAAGAGGGGTGAGATGAAGCTTGGGGAGGGAGGGAGGGAGAGAGGGAAGGAGGGAGGGAGGAACAGAGGGAGGGAGGGAGGGAGGGGAGGAAGGGAGGGAGGAATGGGGGACGAGATGGAGAAGGGGTGGAGCAAGAGATAAAAAAGGGGTGGAGAAGGGAAAGAAGGAGGGAGGGATGGAGGGATGAAGAAGAGATGGAGGGAGTCATGAAGAAGAGGTGGAAGGAGGGAGGGATGGAGGGATGAAGAAGAGGTGGAGGGAGGGAGGAATGGATGGAGGGATGCATGACTCCAACAGAAAGCACATAGGTAGACCTTCAAGAGTAATGGAAATCAGGAAAGAGAGAGATGGAAGGATAAAAGTGAAGAGGGCCACTTATTGTGCATGACAGGAAAATTCACACAGACCGCCAACACTTAACGCCTCCCTTCTCTGTCTCACTCAGTGTCTCTGAGGGGTGACCTTTACCTATGACTCATCTCAGCATCCGGCTGAGTGAACGCCCAATGGCGGCGGTCAGTAGCTCGCTCCACTGTGATTGCCTCATGATCACTCAGGAATTGTGTTGTCTGTTAAGACTGTGTGGGTGAGTGGTGGGATAAAAAAAATAAACGGAATATAATTATTATTTTTTTGTTGGTTGACTAATGCTGGTCGACTCATATTGCGATGCGATGAAGTACACAAGCTAGAAAAGAATTGTTTGTCTGCGTGTATGTGTGTGTCCATGTGTTTGCATGCGTGTAAGTACATTAAGTGAAGCGTGCAAAATGCGTCAGCTCGATGCGATCTGGAGCTATTGAAAAAGATTTACAGCTCATCCTTTATTTGTATGTGCAAATGCCCGTGTCAGTGTAAGTCTCTGGGTGTGAATGTGCTTGTGTTTAAGACATCAGGCTGCTGGTTTTTATCTGTACCGCACCTGGGTGTCAGTGGCAGCTCTGAGCGCTGAGTGTTGCCAAGTACCGTTTGTTCATAAAATGCTGTTTTCATCGGAGTGTTTGACAGCGTGCTGTATGTAGTGCACACTCGAATATGATAGACAGCAGAGCGGAGACCCTGCTGACACACAGTCCTTGTCGAGGCTGGGCTGGGCTGGTCTGGGCTGGTCTGGGCTGGTCTGGGCTGGTCTGGGCTGGTCTGGGCTGGTCTGGGCTGGTCTGGGCTGGTCTGGCGGAGGTGGTCACACCAGGGAGCTTTCACACAGCTATACACTCACATCACACTTACTGGAAAATGTCTCCTATTATTGCTGCAAAAAGGACAAGGGTCCAACACGCCAGGAGAACCTTGAGTGTTCAATTGTTTTCCATGCGGTTTTCGAGCCATGTTACCGATACCTTTTTTTCAAAGACTGTGGCAGGTGGAGGTTTGCGGGCTCCACACTCGATATTGACTTGTGCTTATGACAAACATCCATGTTTCCATTACTGTGGAACAGTCACATTGAGAGGAAGGATCAATATTTGGGTAAGGTCTGTGACGAGATTTAAACTGTGTTGGAAAGGGGGATATGAGGTGTAAATAAAAAGACAGGAAGGAATACAAACCCCAAATATCCTCTCAAAACAAGCTTGAGTACAGTACAGTCAACTAATACATTTGGAAGTATCGGTGATAGTGGAATTAGCTACCACTAAACGCTTGCTTTCCTTTGGATTCCTGCCCAAACCCATCCGTGGTTAAGTATATGTGTTAGCTGGATAAGACAGACCTTCTTTCGTGTGGCAGTGTAGTGCACTGGTAACTCTCTTGAACCTGCATAATGCTTGCCACCAGAGTGCGAATTATACAATGACAATCGGGGGGGGTCAACTTCTTCTCCAGGGCGTGTATCGACCCCCCCAACCTGTTGTTTTTACCTCTTTTGGGGGGGTCCAAGTCTTAATTAGGGGGGTCAGACCCAACCAAACCCCCCGTAATTCGCACCCTGCTTGCCACCTATACAGTAGATCAAATCCCTCTCGGTACCTCCAGCTCCTACTGCCTGTCCTGCCTTCCTGTTGGTCGATTTCTCTTGTCTTATCCTGTCCCTGCATATACAGAACGTGGTCAAAGGTGGACTGCTTACTTTCAACAAAAAACAAAAATAAGATATAAAATCCCCACTGGTAGTGGACCAGCTCTCCCCTTCTCATCCTGCATTGTCCGTGCGCACACTTGAATGGCCACCGCCGAAACAGATGATGTCACCATGTAAGAGGGGACAGACACTGAGCACACAGCACCTATCAACACTGTCCAGGTGGCTGATGGGTAAATTACTGATAACCCAGAGCTTTGGCATCAAGATGGTATCCAACACTGATGGGACTTGTAGTCCTTTGGCACATAATTACAAACCAGCATCTTATCTTTGGATGCACAGCAACAACACAAAAAAGATCTAATTGGCCGATCCTTAACAAAAAGCCCCCCATATCCAAGGGACATCTTTGAAACGAGGATCTTGCCACATGGCCTGCCAAGAAGCGAAAGAGTGATGGATAAAATCAAACACCTCCAGGAAGAAGGCTGGAGATAAGCCAGACAAACGAAGAGGAACTATCGCCCTATTCCCCCCTGAGGATATTCAGCAATGGAGCCCAGACAGTAGATAAAGCCAGGCCTAGAGGGGACTAGCCTGCTATAGACAGGCGCTTTAGATGCCAGAGGACTACAAAACCCACAAAGCCACTAGTGGCTGGAGTCAGCTTGCTCGGTAGAGAGCTACATCTGTAGGATGGTATCAAAGGAATAGAGAAGCATATTCTAACTTACCCCTGGAGCACATATCCAAGGTCTAGCTGTACCTGCACAAACTAAATGTTTCAGGGGATGTTAGAGTAATGAAATACTGTACGGGGCCAAGGAGATGCATTTCAGTGAAAAGCTCCTATTGAACCCTCTTAAAAATGTGAATTCATGTTTGTTTGTTTTTTGGGGGGGAGGGGAGGGGGGGTCGTTCTTAGATGTTCCTCTTATATGGCTTCTATTCCTGTCAAATAAAAAAAATAAAAAATCTGGAGTGCAATACGAGAAGTTCTTCCACATTGCTATAAAGAGTGTCATGTTGTAATTGTTGTAACATTTGCATCACAATATCTTATCACAATCGTACATTTATCTTGGGGCAACGTTTGACTGTTTGGCGTCCATCATTTCTCTTCTGTTCTCTGCATATTTGACGCCCTCACACGCACCCCCTATCCCTCCAAAAACCCTCCTTCTCTCCTCCTCCTCCTCCTCTTCCTCTTCTTGTGGAGAGCTTGTTTGCTACCAGACTCTGAGCTGCCTCTGGATCCCATCTGCCCGTCGGCTAGTCAGTCTACTTATGTGTTCAGACACCGAGCTGTACACATGGGGGCTTGTCTGAGTCTTCTCCCTTCTCTCTGGCTCTCTCTGTCTCATTTACACCCACACCACACACATCACGCAATCACACACACAAACACACACACAGAGATCCACACCAAATGGAGACAATGTAAGCCAGCCTGCTGTTGCCGGCGGGAGAGAAAGCAGAGGAGGAAGAGAACGTTTTCCATCATGTGTGGAAACCACAGCACACCCACAATCAAGCCCTCAATACTGAGTCAGGATTCACAAACACAGAAAACATGCATCCAGTGCTCCAGTAGCAGATTGAGCCTTTTTTTTCCTGCAAATGAAACGGGAAGAAACAAGCGGTGAACATCGACAGGTAGACAGATCCAGTCGGTAAGTGGGTATCCTTCTATAATCTGTCTCTTTCATGGAGCTCGACTAAAAAAGTCCTGACCATTACATTTTTATTTAGATGACTTGGTGTGCCTTGTGATTTTCTGGGGGAAATAGAAGTCAGCCTGTGATCTCGGACCAAGGTGACCTCATTACCGGAATTTGTTCCGGTTGTCATTACGAATCACACACCATGTCACTCAAACCGGGGGAAGTAAATAGGGAAGGTACCTAGCCAACTACCCTGGCACAAGCCGGCACACACTGATCTCCCGATCCGTGACCCTGAAGTCCAGAAAACGTCTTACGGTATCACATTCAGGATGGAAATCTGTCCACCTGAGTCCCAACTATAAGCCTCTGGGTCTTGTGGAAAAATCGAAGAAGGAAATGTAAACGTGACCCATTGCTGACCTGGCTCAGGAAAAATGGGGCTGCATTCACAGGCTGAGGCTGTGTGATGGGTTTGATCCCAACTGGTTGCGGAGAAGTTTATTCATCATGTAGGCAGTTCCACTGTGATCTCTTGATCTTTACAGTGTCTATGCAGCGCTTTATTATAGTAAAGTGCCTAAAAACTGACAAGGAGTTACTGCATTTGTCAGGGTAGAGGGCGTTTGGTATTAATTTACAGTGTTGAGAAATTAGCCAATGAAATGGTGAAACCTGATGGGCTCATGTTCAAGATCTGCAGCTTATTGTCTGGGTTAATAAACATTCAGAACAACGGCATTCCATGAAAAGCCAACCGCATGTGTACTAGCCAGGACAAACTAAGAGCTGTTTCAGCCATCTTTTCAATTGGCTGTGTCCCACAACCTCTCCACACAAGGTATAATGTCCACCATTACAGAAAGAAATAAAGCCCCATGGCTGAATGTGACATTTACACTGGAATGCAATGTCCATTCTTGTCAAGTAAATATAATACAGCAACCTAAATTCCAAGAAAAAGAGCAGTTTATTCAACAGCAGTATTCAACTCCAGGGAATGCCCTGCTAAGCTACACTGCTGCACCAGGACTGTGCATTGCTGTGTTTAGCAGTGGGTGTGCATGTGTGTGTATGAATGTGTGTGTGTGTGTGTGTGTGTGTGGTGGCAACAGCAGTAGCAACAGCAGCCATGCTGGATCCTGCCAGTTAGCTTGTGAACATATCAGGCTTGGCAGTGGCATTGTGCATGACTTGGTTTCTTGCCAACCAAAAGCGAGAAGGAGTGCGTGTGTGTGTGTGTGTCTGTGCTCGTGTGTGTGTGTGCTTGTGTGTGTGTGTGCTCGTGTGTGTGTGCCCAGTGAGAGGAGAATAAGAGAGGGGGTAGTGCTCATGGTGGGCACAAAGATGGGCGGCACACACCCGCGACAATCCAGCTTCTCTGGGAGCAGGTGGGGGCTGTGCATCTGATGGCCAGCGCACCCGTCTGGAGGAATGTGTGGTAGCAGATCCACCACCCTCCACACACACACACACACACACACACACACACACACACACACACACACACACACACACACACACACTCAACCAGTATCCCCATTGACTGGTGCCTGAGATTCTATTTTCAGGGTGCACAATGGAAGCCACATGTACAGCCACACAGAAGTGAAAAAGAAATGATAGCTGTTATCTGCAAGTTGTCTGTCATTACAGTATCTGGAGTTGCTCTGTGATGTATGTCTCAGTTTTCGGTGTGTTTGCAATATCTGGGCTCTGTGATTGGTTCCCTCTTCAGTGGGGTACTCCAGGACAATATCAGTGTATTGTCACCACATTGAGAGGTTGTTCTGATCATGATGAAAAGTGAATAAATAATGACTTTTTGTTCACTGTGCCTGGTGGCTGAAATGGGATACTTTGGAAGGTGGCCAGTAAATCAGAATTGAATCTTTGGTGGTCCTTGAAACTGACCACAAAACTGCTGTGGGACTACACACTTCTGACCTTATGCTGTGCCTTCTAAAATGTGCTATTTGTATGTTGCTTTGGATAAAAGCATTTAATAACGAACCAAATGTAATGTGTGTAAAACCATTGTTCTGAGATTGTTGGTTCATTTCACACCGAAAACATCCCTCTGCAGTGATGGGCACACACAGAAGAACTACACAAGTGTGCTCACAAAGAGTTCTAAAAGAATACAATAACATGTCTTACATCTAGATCCAGCACTCTCCAATAGTTTATCAACAACTGTCTGAATCCCCTGCCATCAATGCCTAGGCCCTACTTGACTTGGATCTCTTCAATATGCATGCCCAAACACAAGGAGAGCTATTAAAGCCAGCTTCAAATGAGGCTGCTTATCTTTTTAATTAGGCCATCGCTTCAGAGAAAGCAATATTGCCCTCTTGGCTGATGTATATGTAATGTGGAACAATATTGATTGTTGTTGTCGAAACAGGCCCTATTCAAGGTACCATCAGCCCAGTAACCATTCAATAATGTTGCTAATAAATATCTGAGCCGAATCTGGTCAATGTGTCGCATTCATTATCTTTCTAATGCAAAGCTACTGGGTATATTCAGAGGCTTATGGATCTGGGATACAGGGGGGAGTAACAGCAGGTGGCTTTACAGGATATTACATTGAACTTGTTGTCTGGGGACACAAACTGTTTTTTTGATCAAAAGAAGATTGAAGCACAACACATGCAAATATGGAGTATATTTGTAATTATATTCTTAGCAGTGGTTTGTTCTTTTGACACAGTTAAGATGGTTTTCAGCAATTGTCCACCACCGTAGCCAAGTGTAATAGGCAATACAAAGGCTATTTACACTTCTGAGGTGTTAATGCAACACTTTTCCCAATCGTATTATGGGGAAAGTGGTTTTTCTCACCAATGTGTTGACAAGCAGAATTATCTAAAGTGATATGACAACAATTTGCTGTGGCAGACATGCTTGGCTACTGACCTTTGACAGGCAATTACAAGTTGGCTTTATCCCACAACACAACGTGACAATGTCATTTAGGGGAACAGAATCAGTTAATTATATTTTTTACAGAGGACAACTTCCTTCCTGTTTCTTTGGTGAGTGATTTGGGGTTTGGATAAGCACTCATCGGACGTTGACCAAGCAACTATAAAGACAACTTGGGACACTGACTGAGTGCTCAGGCTTCTAACTGGAGCTGTTCTGAGGACTATAGCTGAATACTTAATGAGCTGACCAGATATTTAGCTACACAAAATCTACATAGCGTCAACAAATTAGGAATAGTAGTCAATAGATTCATTGATCTACAAAAAATATTACAAATATTTAAAAAATAACAGAAATGATTTTGTAACATGTAAAATGTGCTTGTTTTAATCAACAAACATCAGACTCTATTTCCCGTATCTCTTCTTTTAAAATTATTTTATGCGACTATGACTGCCAAATAATAATGACCACATCTAAGGGAATGAAGTAGAATGGGCTCCACACAGATACTCACACACACACACACTGACACACACACACACACATTTGAGCATAGATCCAGGGGTGAAAATGAGCTTCAGACCATGTCTCTCACCTGACATATAAAAAATATTTTTGATTGACATATCAAGCAATCCTTTCCATAAAGAGACAGATCCAAACTTGCCCTCTACTTAACACATCCAAAGGAAAGTAGTTGATCTGTTCAAACCAAATGGGCAGAGATTCATCCATTGTTATTTTTGTTACTGTGTTACATTTGCATGATTGCACACAGAAAACCTAAAAACTATTATAGCAAAAAATATAAGCAAAATGAAATTAGGAGGCCAACCTTAATCTATGTTTTAATCTTACTCTACGGAGTTATAAGGAAGAAGGAATCCATTAATTATACACAAAAAGAAGAACTACAAAAGGAGGCTCGTCTTTGAAGACATCGAGTCCTAAATGTCACCGTGCCGCTTTGAAGTTCCTTGGCTGCCTTTTGTTTCTCAGTTCTAATACATAAAACACTCTGCAATAGACAATGCCTGGGCTCAAGACGGACATTTCATGTTGGCCACGCCATCAAAAGAAGCCACTCTCTCCTGCTGTAAGTGAACTCGAATCAAGCAGTGATACCTTTCTGTGGGAATCGGGCATTGCGTAGACAGCTGACGGCCATGAAAGCATCTGTGGCTTTGATGAAACATTCTTTGAACCGCGTTTTTTTTACCATATCCAAGCTCGTAAAAGATTGTTGATTCCACCTGTTTAGTGTATTTGTATGATAACAATTGAGTGAAAACAGGATCCATGTTCATATCTTACTATCAATGAATCCATAATAACTCATGCCTTACCACCACGACTCAGATCTAAACATGAATCAAACTCAAATTGGATTAGATTTCCAACCGACTAGGGTTATAACTAGTCTGGACCAGTTGGAGGGTTTCTCCATGCAGAGCCCTTCCAGCATTCAGCCTAATGCTCAGAGGTGAGTCACCAGGCGTCCTCTGACAGTCTGCCTGGTGGAGAGAGAGAGAGAGAGAGAGAGAGAGAGAGAGAGAGAGAGAGAGAGAGAGAGTTGAAGGGGGGGAACACTTGAATGCTGCTGTAATCAAGGCCCATGCCTTGAAGTGGGCCAATCAATTCAGCTGTCTACTTCTCTCCTCATCAAGGCTTCTTGGAGACGGCTAAAGGGACCGGGGCCGCCAGCCTACTGGGGCCACCAGAGGTGAGTGAACAACAGGAGCGTTTCATCAGTCCCCCTAATAACGTTCTTCACTGCAGAGCTGGGCTGTGGAGGGAAGCAGGCCAGCCTGACTAATGCACATGTTTTTTTTTGTCGGTTGGAATTTTAAAATATATATATTTTCCTCCGTTGGTAAGACAAGATATGGAGGAGGTAGAGGCTTAGCCTGAAGCAGCACAGTCTCTTGTAGAATGACACATTCGGTCCTCTGTGGCGACAATGGCGCTGACGTTTCGAACCGTTTCAAAGTTGAGGGATTTGTTCGCTGCCATAGAAAGAGTTTCGGCTTTAGCTCAGTGGGATATGCCACGTTATAACATCTAAAAGACACAAGGTCTTAACACTCTGTGGGCTGTAAAAGCAGGATACATTTTACCGGTATATTAGAGCTCACACAAACCCTCGCCACGACCATTATATCATCATCTGAACGTGTGATAATGGCCCCCAAGTATAGCACTCACACATCCCACATGTCTATCTGAGCAGAGGAATAAGAAGCCGAGACCATGCAGGCCGTCCCCTAGTTGCTCGGATGATGCAATAGTGATGCGAGTGTGAAAGCCAGTTCTGGTGCAAAGGGTCCATCTGCAAAAGGTCTGCCAACGACGTTACAGCAACGTCAGGAGCTGTGCCAACTCTGTAAGAGCTGCCAGCTGTGGGCGAGCGTGGCAGAGTGCCTTGTAGAGAGAGAGAGAGAGACAGAGACAGACAGAGAGAGAGACCGAGAAAGATAGACAGAGAAAGAGAGAGAGAGACCGAGAAAGATAGACAGAGAAAGAGAGAGAGAGAGAGAGAGAGAGGGAGAGAGAGAGAGAGGGAGAGAGAGAGGAGTTGCCAACGGCGATGCCAATGCCTGGGCTGGCACATGGGCTGGCGCGGTTGGCATAGGACCACGGTGCACTGCTGTACAAACTCAGCTCTGCGCAACACCTGTGCTCCCCTGTGCGCCTCCACAGCAGGACGCACAGATGCTCCCGAAGCTCTGGAGGATGACACACAGCTCAGCACTCCCTCTGAAGTCAAAACCAAAATAACCACAGGTGCCTCTGAACTAGGAACAAACCACAGGCTTGTGCCTGCTCACAGCTAAAGGGCGGACATTTTAGAGATCACCAAAGGTAGCCGGAGTAAAAAAAAAAGATGATACGTTGAAATACAAAGCAGTGGCATGTGTCGTGACAAATAGCATCAATGACCAATAACTGTGTTTAGAAGGATCAGGCAGAGAATGTTCTAGAATTGATTCTCATTTTGAGGTTGGAACAGACAAAATCAAATGAAGTTAACTTGGATGGATTTCAGTCACTGTAGGGTATAAGTGTGTTATGCATCCCAATGGGAGAATTGCCACTGATGAAATCACACACAGGAAACCTATGGAGACCATCCAAGAAGGGCATCTAAACAACCGCAATTGATGAAAAACAGTAAGCTATCACCGTCCCTGATGATTATGTTAAGCGCCAAGGATGTGACGGCTGGGTAAGAGTTTAAATTGTTGCTATTATTGTTGTTACTCTTAAAAATAAAGACGTAGAATGATAACAGGTGGCAAATTGTGTATGCCACTTTTCAGGTGTCATATTTCCTCAGACGCTGAGAGACAAAAACAGACATTGGAGATCTATCATGATGGGAGTTGAGATTATCTTTTTTTTTTATTGAAGAACAAAACGATTAATTTTGTGTAATTTGACTATGAATTATAAACACCCGTCTAACAACCCATATATCAGGATGACACAGACGATGACAATATATTATAGTTAGTGGTAAGAATGCATATCGAATACAGTTCCCTGGTTGTTCTAAAATACAATACACACCCTTTCAGGAAGTCAGGGCTGTAAAAGTGCTCTTGAGTCAAAGACCCTCACATCAATATGAAATAAGTTAGCTTGGTAGACATACCCCATTACTTTGACCTAAGGAGCCAGGTAATAACATTTGGCATTTTGACAAGTGTTTAGCTGGAGAGAAGGTCGATGCTGTCAGCGTATGGGATCTATGCTAATCCAGTCACCTGGAAGAGAGATGAAAAGGAGAAGAAGGAGAAGAAGAAAAAGAAGAAAACTTTCGTTTTGTCTTCATAATGATTTCTTGAATTGGGTTTTAGTTCAAGCTGTGAGTAGTCCAGAAATCTGATGATGAAAGCTGATGGTTTCTGGAGTCGAAATAAGCAATGATGAAAAAGCACTTCAAGGTTAAAAAGTCTTAGTGATATGGAAAGTGAGTGTGAGCAAAAAAAAGTGAAAGAAAGAAAGGAAGAGAGGGAAATATGTAGAGGGTTAGAGAGAAAAATAAAGTATTTCAGACCCATTAAGGCCTATTTGATGCCATCCAAGTGAATCCTGAGCATGTGAATTTGCTTTATACTCCAGCCTGCCCACTAGCATTTCAACTATCCCACTTTGTAAGAGACTCTTGCCTTCTAACGTTTGGATCTGTTTGTGACCTCTGACACAGACTTATTTCCACGTCAAAACACCTCTGATATTACACTCCAGTCCAACTCTATGAGCAGCCTTGCCATTGTTAGGTGAGACAATGCACTTTTTATTCCTCATAAACAAACTAAGAATCCATATAACGTAGGGGTGTATAAAAACCTCTTGCTTAACTAAGTATTTACTCCCTACACATTCATACTTGGTAGAGTCACCTTTCGCTGCAACAACCTATTGAGGTAAGTATGTACCAGTTTAACACACACTTTCAGACTGATTTTGGCTCATTCTTCTTGCTAGACTTGCCAAGAACAACGCGTGTGAACCATCATTTTCAAATCGGGCCACATTAGTGCATAATGAAAAGAAATCAATTAAAAGCAAAATGGGCTCTGTGTTTAATGAACTTAGTGGATATTACCACAGCAGTCTCAGACACAGCTAGGGGAGCTTTGAGCAGATTCAACCTTGCATAAGCGTTAGCTTACCCAGCCCAGTGGAACACTGGAGGGGGCTGCCAGGAAAGTCAGGATGCTGATTTCTGGAGGAGTCAGAGTACCTCAGCTGCCTCTCCCTGCTTAAAGTGCTAATTGAGCTGCCCGCTGCCCTGACCCTGACCTCGCCTCCATTCAAGGAGCCCGTTCTCACGGCCGCCACGCACTGCTAGCAGTGGCCTTTGGGCCCCCCCACTCCCGCCCCTGAACAATGGGGGTCGTCACCCCTCTGCCCACCATCTTGACATTCCCCACCCCCCCTTCCCCACCCCCCCTTCCCCACCCCCCCTTCCCCACCACCTCTTCCCCCCTGCTCCACCTGACAATGGCCCTCGCCGGCCCCATTGCTGGTGACAATGGTGGGACGCGCGTGACAGAAGCAGTACTCTCTGGGTTTTAGCGGGGGCTGAGCTCAGTCCTACTCGGCCCACATCCTTTTGTCAACTCAACCATCATCTAACACCAGCCCAACCCCGTAGGCCAGGCCGGTATCGATCATCTGCTGTGCAAAGCAGGGGGGATGTCATCATGTTGAGACTTGGTTCAAATGTGGTTGGAATGATTTTCTTTGTCTAATGCTTAGTATAATCTTATTGCATGTATGTGTTAATATAAGTGAAATATCCTGTATGGGTAATTTTCTGTCAGATATAGTATGTCCTATATTGCCAACTTAAGGCAACAATCCAAAGTCTACTGAAAAAAACTCCGCTATCACTTCTAAGAATGACACTCATTTTCTCAAGAAAATGCCAAGTCTGTAATTTATGATGCAACGCAATCCATTACAATAACCATGTAATGCTTGATGTATTATCAATGTATTATACTTTGAAGACAGCTCACCCTCACTGTTCACTTAGAGTAAGAGGCTGCCATTTTAAATGTAACGTGAAAATGTGTCAAATGTTTGAATTAATCTCAGTAATGCCTTTGATTTCTCAGGGTTTTAGTGTAATAGAGAAAGAAAAGAAAGAAAGAAAGTGAAGAGAGGGCTCAATTATCAAACCTGTCATTAGTATGAAAAATAAAGAAAAAAGCAAGGTCAGAAGTTATTTTGACAGAGCCCATTTCCAGGTACAGGGTATTGGGGTAATCGGCTTGTGTCTGTGTGTGTCTGTGTGGGAGTCGGAGTGAGAGAGTTTAGAGTCAGGCCCAGCCAGGAATCATTAAATGTTCAGCCCTCGATGCCTCTCTCTCTCCCTTTCTCTCTTCCTGGACTGACAGGCTGTCTAATGACACACACACTCAGGTCTTTATTCTTCACTTCATCAACACCTCGCCTCATTACCGCTCCAGCTCACTACATGTGCCACAGTAGCCTGCTCACATACACTCCCACACTGTCACTTCCAAGCAACAAAGTTCACTTTGATACACCACGGCCCAGACCTTTTTGTATGTAGCAGCCCAGAACTGTCCAATGGATTTTTTGTGACCGCAGGCCTTCTATCTTGTGGGCTGGAAGTCGTGTTTGGAGGACTTCTTTGTTCAGAATTCTAAAACTCGAAATGCCTAAACCCTTACCTACCTTGAATTATGTTATTATTTTATCAAAAATACGTTTTCCCTTCTGTCAAAAACACAGATCGTTGTATAACCAAGGGAAGTCTTTGCTCATACTGTTCTCAAATTGTATCACTATATCATTTTATCTCCTTTGACATATTGAATGGACAATGAGGTCAATGTGTCAGTCAGTCAATCAAAGTTGATGTTATGGTTATGATGGGTATTCATACTCTTTTCCACTCTCAATTACGTACTGTAATAAATTAGTCATGTCTATTATTTTTCACAATATTGCTAGTGACTAATTTAATATTGGTTGAAATGTGGCATGACAGATTCTGAATATTTCCGCTAGTGGCAGAGAGCAACACATTAGAGACTCTGACCTGCGACGTTGGCGACATCAGCTGTGGTCACGTTCTGGGGGTTGTTGGGTTTCACCTTGAAGGTCACTGCTGGGCCCACCACCCTGAAAAGACAAACAAAGGTAGGAAATTCCAAACACCATCCAGAGAGACTGACCCTTCTGCCGTATAATTATATTTCATTGTAGCCAAACATCATTTTTATGCCTACTTTCTATAGACATAAATTTCTTTTTTTCTTGGTTACCTAGCTCATTAAAGCAAGGCCGCAAGTGGCACTTGGTAAGAAGTGCCACTTGCACACTTTTACAAACACCCGAGAAAATGACAAGGTGGAGGAGGGGGGAAGAGAGGCACTGGTCAACAATGAAGGGACAAGCCCAACGTGATGTATTCCCTAACCTGGAACAACCATTGTAGGGTTGTGCAAACAATCTGTGAGTGAGCATGTGTTGCAGAGCGATGCACAACTTGTTGAAGACGATGTAAGGCTGAGCTCTACACTACACACTAGTAATTGCATATACCTTTGTTTGAGGGACAAATATATTAGCTAGCTAGATAGGCTAGCTCACTAAAAGACCAATAAGAAGGTCCACGCCCCAACTCATCATATTTTGTACCACACCAAAACCAGTCTAAAGGGGGGAGTCTGTGTCACATTTAATTGTAAAAAAAGCGGAGCAGAAAAAGAGGCAGGTGGGAGATGGAGGGACTGTGGGTGGTCCAGGTCACGGAGTACAGTCATTTGTTGTGAAGGCTTTGAGGGTCACCAACCGATTAACCCTTACTTTCTTACACTTACAGTACACATCAGACCTTTGAGGACTACACTAAACTTTTGGTCTATATTATTATCTATATTATTCTGTTTGGAACTCTAAACAATTTGGGCCACACTAATACAAAATGTCAATACATCAAATTATAATGATACTATCCATCAGAACCATGAATTGAATGGAATAAAATGGAATATTGGCTTTATTAAAGATTTCTTCCTGAATCTAGGTTGCCATACTGTGGTGGCATTCTTTAATGTAAGACAGTTTGTTTATCACAGTGCTCTTGGTCAGTTCCTTCAAGCTATTGCTATATGAATTTGTCAAATCTGCTAAAAGATACATCAAGCTGCCAGTACCAGACCATTAGGGTTTGAACAGGACAAATCACTCATGTGAGTTTCTTACACATTCATATGCTCCCTGTACACCAACCAAAAGTAGGTTTTAAAACATTCTGTGAACTATGAACAACCGAAATGACCTTGTAGTTCTCAGTAAAGCCATATTCCATAGTGTTTCCTTGAAGAACCAAATCTAGTTTTAAATGAATGTAAGACATACACCACAGTGCATAACGAAAATACATCATTTTTATTTGAACACAATGTAAAGTGGCTGTCCCTGCCAAAATGCTACAAATCACATTTGTTTATAAAATGTTTTCTATGTCCTAGATATCTGTGTGTATATGTGTATTCCATAGTATATGTTACAAGCGACCACCATAGGTAGTGTACCTCTCTCCCTCCCCCTTGTGGTCACACTTCCAAAAGAGATCTTCCACAAAGACGTTACGTCATTCTGGCTTCTTTTTCAATTTTCAGCCGACAATCAGTGACGGTTACGCAAGAGTTATCATTCAGCTCAAACTAAAAAGGCCTTGAAACCACCCACATCGATGCGTCAAACCTCGGCAGCAACTTCCAGCTTTTCAGGTCCAAAAATATAACTAAACGAGAGGTTTTGAGACTAATCGGCCACTGCATTTGTTAGTATCATACAGTTGTTGTAATGGATGAAAAACTGAGACTTTACATGACCCGTTCATCTCAAGTATTGTTTGTTGATCAACATGCATTTCAGTAATAAAGAAGAGCCAAGCTATATAAAACTAACCTTATGAAATTGCACATACTTGACATTTGTTTAAATGATATTGAATTGGAGTCAATATTAAAGGGCCTCACTGCCTGAGCTGAATTGACCGTGATTTTCTTTACCACAGAATGTCTGTGGAGGAAGCCCCCTGGTAGTCAACAGCTTACACCAACCCTACACTTCCAAAGAAAACATTAAGTACAGAATCGAAGGCTATGCCAGGGCCCTATCCCAGGGACCTGAGCCGGGGTCTGAACGGCAGCTGACGCTACCTCTACAGGGAAGCCGGGCTAAGCTAAAATAAGCGTAGCGCCACTGACAAATTGTCAAGGCGGCTCCCCCTGCTGGGCTTTCTCTGCGCTCGCCCATAAAAGAGCCAGGATGCTGTGTGTTCTCCTTTCTCTCCCACTCCCTCTCTCTCCTCCTCCCCACCTATCCATCACTTTTACACACACACAGGCCTTTCATTTCCAGGGAAAGGGACAGAGACAAAAGATACATTAGACCCAGGCGCTGTGGAGACCACCCATGGGGTGGATACAGAAGCTGTGCACGGGGAACAAGAGGACTGAGGTGTGTGTCTGTGTGTGTCTGTGTGTGTCTGTGTGTGGTTGGGTGGACTGGAGTGTATGTATGTGTGGAGGAAAACACACACACACACACACACAAACATACAAAAGTACACAATTGGGCCTGAGTGTTTATTGGGGGGCATTGTGTTACTACCACTGTATAGTTATTGAGTGAAACAGTGGGTGGCTCAAGATAAATGTGCACATTACAATGGTCCCAATGTTATAAGAAGAAGAAAAAAGTAGAGGAGACATTTTGAGCACTGCAGTTTTGGGAAATGAAGTGGTATCAGGTGCTAAAAACTCAATTTCATGGATGCGTTTGTTCTGAGGTTATATAGAAAGTCTTATTAACATGAAGTGCTTTCGTCAAATGTATGGCTATACGTTTAGGTGCCCTGTGAAAGCTACTGTGAAAGTGCTCCTGTGCTAAGGGAAAGGTCAGACAAAAATAGTACTGACAAAACACACACACTGTCACACACACACAGTCACACACACACACACACACGTAGTAGTGTGCCACTACTAGGCCCCCATTTAGTTGTGCGCCTGACGTTAAAAGCCTCATTGCATTCTAAGTGTGAGCGTTCAGCCACACACATTTCACACCTCACAGCAATGTTAGCCACCTGCAGGGAACAACCTAACGACTTTGGGAGAAAGAGACAGGAGTTCAGCGCCAGTTCATTCTCGTTAATAAATGATTGCAGCCGCGACTCCAAACCGCACCACATGTCAATAATGTCACATTCTCCCCAGCCACTCTCTATCAGGTTGACTACATGCACTGTGTTTACTGAAAGGAATGCTTGAGAGAAACGGTATCAGACCTGGTTGAAATGCTCTGGTTTAGTATTCTTGTAGCAGGGCAGAACATAGTCAAAAAACGATCCCATGACTTGTATCAAGCAGGATTTTTTTTCTAAAAGTACTGAAAAAGCCTGAAGGAATAGGGGGAGGGAAACTGAAGTACAGACATCTTAGGAACAGGACTGGAACATGTGTGCTCCAGTCCAGGCCTGACAGCTAGAGCCAGGGTCTATGGGATGAGGAATCCTTCAGACTATTCACATCATTAACTGAAAAGGCACTAGACAACAAGGGTCTTCTGTTTAACCACACTCACAAAGCAATGGCATCACAACTTGGAATACGTACGAGAGCTCCAGGAAGTCAGTCATCTGTATCTTGGCCCTTCGAGCCAGGATCTCCATCAAATGCAGGCCCTCATCTGTCTGTAGTGGTCTGTGGGCAGAAAGGGAGAGGGAGATAGAGGGAATGGGAGAGCGAAGGAGAGAGAGTGAGATAGGGGGAGAGAGAGGAGTTCATCAATACTTGCTATTCTCCAGTGGGTCCCAAATGATCTCTCACCTTGGCCTGTTAAGAGAGTTTGAGAGTCTCCCTGCACACATTACATTCCTCTCACACTTCAAAGAGAGAGAGAGAGAGAGTGAAAGAGAGAAAAGAAAGAGAGAGAAGAGTCGGGAGGGTTTGGAGGCGGAGGCGGGGGAGGGGGGGCGGGGGTTGGGTGGAGGGGGGGATGGGCAGTAGGTGTGTGTGGATGCGGGGAGGGGCAGTAAGAGAGTGAGACTGGGCTTTGAGAGGATGTGAGGAGGGAGAGGAGGGGGACTGCTGAGGGGGAGGCAATGGGAGGAGGGCAGGCATCAGGGGACGGAGAGGCAAGCGTGGGCTGGGTGAGGGTGGGGGGTGAAAGGCACATAAGTGGGGGAAAACACAAGATGGGGTAGGTGAAATGTGTGTATGTGTGAAAGAGAGAGAGAGAGAGAGAGAGAGAGAGAGAGAGAGAG
This sequence comes from Osmerus eperlanus, assembly GCF_963692335.1. NCBI lineage: Eukaryota > Metazoa > Chordata > Actinopteri > Osmeriformes > Osmeridae > Osmerus > Osmerus eperlanus. The sequence continues at coordinate 6,949,799 of NC_085033.1, forward strand.
AGAGAGAGAGAGAGAGAGAGAGAGAGAGAGAGATTGGGAGGGGGAGGCAGGTGCTTGGTTCTGATGAATCACCTGTGTTTGGGGCCTAAAGGCCATACAGGGAGGTGAAAATGGAATAGGAGCTGTACTGCTGGTTCACGACTGTGGTTCATGGACCAAAAAGAACACTCATACTAAAAGAACCCCCCCCCCACACACACACACAGGTTTGAGGTACAGGTACACAGGTTTACAGGTATCTTGTGACTAAGGACTAGTCTTTTCGTACTTATGAAACAGAATAAAAAACATCAAAAAACGAGTAAGCATAAAGCGAGTATCAAAAGAACGTTGAAGTTGGGTGGCAGCACAGGCCTTGTGGAGAGTCTAAGGAGAGGAGCACTCACACCGAAGCAACTGTGGAAAGGTTCTGCGGTGGTTTGATTGTCCTTCCTCACAAACCCATTAAAGACCCAGCGACCACAGGAAATGTACATGTAACAGAGGAGGTTGAAACAATTTGGCTTGTATGTTGAGTTGCCCGGCCTCAAAATAGCCCCCTGTTTCTTCAGAAAAAGCGAATGGAAAAAGTCTGCAGTTTGTTTCTGTACAGCGTAAACAAAATGCTAAACATTCTGAGAGAAAACCAAAAACAGGAAACGAGAAAGACAGAAATGTAAATCTTGTATTACACAGTGGTGGGGAAAACCCCAGATGAAAAACATTAGAATGTTGTGGCAAATTGCACTCTTGACAGTGCACCACCAGTGAAATAGTGCCTGACATGGTGTGGAACAGCCATCTATTCAAAGTGGCTGCTGGGTAATACAAGACACCGAATGTTTCTATAAGGAGGTAGCTACCGTGGCCATAGTGCATGGGGGGGGGCTGAGGTGCAGCACGCATCTCTGCTGGATCAGAAACCCAGAGGGATGGAGAACACCTCTGGATGTTCAGCATCTGAGCTACAACTCCAACAGTGTCTCTTCAGAAAATAAACTGCCTTTCCCCATTGATTTGTGCAATAATGGTTCGATGTTCGAAACAGAACTACCCCACAGAGTCTGGGTGGGGATTTCATTGACATTCGAGGGCATCCAAATACAGAAGCCATGGACTCGCCAGATACCCCCTCAATCACTAAGCTTGTTACAACTTGGAGAACAAAATTGCAGTGGAAAACAGGCCCCTATCAATTCACCATGTGAGACTTTTACATTTGCCACGTCCACTTTTTCACCCTGCTGTTGACAGGCCCTGTGCTCTCTGAGGGAGCAAGAGCACACTCTCAATAAGGCCATGACAGTTTGGCCAAACTGAATGGGGCCAAAAGATCTTATGGTGAACCTCTCACAAGCATGTCCCTCATCAAAAGTACTGTGAAAGACTCAGGCTTGAAACATGCAACCCAAACTTTTACAAATCCAGAGAACTGCAACAAGGGACGCGGCATAAAAAATGAATTTTCTGGAAAAAAATGTGTTACGGTTGGGCGATGACACACTGTAGCTATTTTCTCTTTTCAATAAGATATTAAAACTCTTAACATGCAAGACAATATCTAAAGTTGTATAATAATAAGTTGTAAATAATATCTCTAAAGTTCGAACAGTGTAAAAGGTGACATAACACAACCTATTCCGCGTCGACATATTCTCCGACGACACCCCTCGACTCACTCTGTGTCTGTGATGACGTAGCCGTAGTCATCGTCGCTAGCCTTCCTGGCACCGGTCACAGCCTTCACATCGAGCTGCAGCTCCCCCGCTTGCACGTTCTTCTTCAGGGGCTCCTCGTACACCACCTTGGCAGGAGGGGGCGCCACCTCCTGGATCCAGCCATCCACCTCGGACACCTCCTCCACGTCGGCCGTCTGCGTGGCCTTCTTCTTCTGCACCGTCACGTCCGCGCGGGTGGTCTTGCTCCGCACGTTCTCCAGGCCCACCCTGGAGGCCGCCGCCGCCTCCTCCTCCTCGTGCCCCCCCGCCCCCAGCGGGGCCGCGCCCTTCCGGAGGGGGGATTCGGTGGAGGAGGTCTTGTCCAGGTATTCGAGGAGTTTGCCGATTAGGACGCTGGCGTCCGGAGCCTGAGGAGAGAGGAAGAGGTCAGCGGGAGGGAGGGAGGGAGGGAGGGGGGGAGGGAGGGAGGGAGGGGGGGGGGAGGGAGGGAGGGAGGGAGGGGGGGGGGGGGGGGAGGGGGGGAGGGCGGGAGGGAGGGAGGGAGGGAGGGAGGGAGGGGGGGAGGGAGCAGGAGGGAGGGAGCAGGAGGGATGGACTTTCATGCCGTTTTTAATGAGCCGAGACTATTGTTTATTTTCAGAAATCGACTGGTGATGCTCTCGGTGCTGGAAGACCTTTGAGAACTCCCCCACACACAAGTGAGCTACAGCTAAAATATGACCTGTCTAGCCTGTCCCGTTGCTACAGGGTTAGCTTGTGATGACAAGTCGGACATGTAGTGTCGAATAACTGAGTCCAAATGCACTTAGTTGCAATAGTTGGAAATGTTTTGGCCTTGACGAAAGAACAGACTGACAGCATAAGCACGAGGTGTATGCGTATGTGTGTGTGTGCCTGAGTGTGTATGTGATCAAGACCATTTAACAAAGTTTCCTAATCAGTTTTTAACTCCTGTGTTGAGTATCTATTCCACAGATGAAACACATGCCACTCTTGCCTTTCTGGGTAGCATCAAAAGAGTCCAAACCTTTTGAAAACAAGCAGCTGGATATCATATCTAGCCTACCCAGGGTACAATATCACCTTTTATAATGTCAATGTTCAGTTTGACATTTATACTTTCTTTCCAAACACCTATCTTGACTATATCCAGAGTTTTCCTACCTTGTTGTTACTGTCAGGGTGTGCACTGTTTTCCAATTGCCGCTCTGTGAGGAAAAACCCACAATGACAGTCAACCGACAGAAAAGTGTGACACATTATAGACAATATGCATTTCCATAGAAATACCTCTTCTCACAACATGACAGAATTGTTAGTTTCCAAAAGACACACAGTGTGCCTGGAATATCATTCTGTCTCGAGATCACCGAGGACGTGAGGTTTCTGGGCTTCTATCGAGAGCCAGGAGGCTGCCGCTTCAAATCGGTTTCACTCTACCTTGGAGCACAGCCTCCTCTCCAGGAGTGCCCTCCTGTGTCTTCTCTGTGGCAGATGGAGAGACACTCTCCTCGCCCTGCTGTTTGTCCTCTTCAGGCTCGTCTCCCCCCTCCTCGTCCTCCTCCTCCTCCTCCTCCAGGTCTCTTGGGCCTGGCCTGGCATTCTTCTGGCCCTGGTCCTGGTCCACCACCTGCAGTGCATCGACTATCAGGCCAGCCAGCTGGTCCACGTCTTGAGGGGCGAGGTTGTTCACGTCCACGTTGTGTCGGCCCACGTTCTGGAGAACTTTCCGGATGAATCTCTCTGGTGAAGCAGCAGCGGAGAGGGAGGATGTGAGTGTGGAGCGGGATGAGAAGGAAAGAAGGGAGAGTGGGATGGAGGATGGAGAAGAGTTTGAGAATGGGAAGATGCATAGATATGAAACAGAGAAAGAAGGAAAGATGGCATGAGAACACAACACAACAATCAGTAATGGGGTCTTCATGACTGATCCAATTGCTAAGAAAGGGTTAACATTGACAAAGGAGGAACTGTGCTCTTTCAAAAAAAGTGGCACATACCGTCTATGGGACTGAGAGGGTCCTTGGCGGGAGGGGCCCGGCTGCCCCCGGCCTTCAGAAGAAGTGTGTCCACTTTGGAACTCTCCTTGGGTCTGGAACTTTCTAAACCATTACTATAATAAGGGCGGAGGCGGGAGGAGGCCCCAGCTTGAGCTGTGGAGCTCAGTCCCCCTGTCTGAGATGGCATCCGGCCAGACAGGTACTGCCTCAGGGCTGCCATGAGGAGAGTTCCTGCCTGGCCTGCGGGCTTGGCTGCAGGGGGTCTCTCTTGGTAGGGGGGTTGGAAGGAGGAGAGGGGGTGGAAGTTGGAGGACAATGACTGTTGATTCTGGGACTTGGAGCGATAGTCAGAGGGGATGTTAGAATGGAAACGGTCACTCTGGAAGAGAGAGCATAAATCAAATGTAAGTGATCACCCAGGAAATATTACAGTGCAACATGATATATCTATGATCATGTGTGACCATTCTTTCACATGGTATGCAGGGAGGTTAAATATTCTAACGGCAGGAATGTACCGTGATTAATGGTCACAATAATCCATACATTTCATCCATACATCACAGAACTATAAGGCCCTCTTTCTTTCCATCCTCATTTTCCTCCCCCTTGTTTGCTCGCCACTTTGAAATAAACGGTTCCCTCTTCCTCTAGCGCCACAATGCTGGCCCCAGCGGGAGACAGGCCCCTCTCATTCATCCATGTCATGTTCGGCTCCTCCATGACGGACATGACAGAGAGCCAATCACGTGGGTGTCATTAATTAGAGAGGTGAACTCCTGAACTCATATTGGAATTCTCCTCGCATAATGAACCCGCAGATCACAATCACTCTCAGTGGTCGAGCTATTCATATCCTGGTATGGGGAATCCTATAGAGCACTAAAGATGATTCCAGCTCACCACTGTGTGTGAGTCTGCATACATGCCTGTCTGTGTAGTTGTGTGGTAAAAAATGAACCTATTGGCTCCTCCTAGTCTAACATAGGGCACTGAAGGGGGTCTGTAGGGGCCGTCTATACCTGAAGAGGCCCTCACCTTAGTGGGGGTCTTTGGGCCAATGGAGGAGGAGGTATGGGGGAGGAGGCCCAGCCGCTGCAGGTACATCTGGAGGTTTCTACTGAGCTCCACCTCCACTGGCTTATTCCTCCTGTCTCCAGGGTCCATAGCCTGGGCAGCCGGTCTATCAGAGAGAGGGAGGAAAGAGAGAGAGAGAGAGAGAGAGAGAGAGAGACAGACATATAGAGAAACCGAGAGAGCAAAAGAGAGATGGGGGAGAGGGAGAGAAAAAGAAAGTGGAAATCAATAACTTTTGTGAAAATCTCCTTTCCTATGCAGCGTGTGCTAGCCCTGCACTTCTAGGTGCTATAATTAGCGGGTTGCTCCTTGCTCACCTACAATACGGCACCGTCCATAAAGATGAGCGCTCCAAAGTCTCCTCACTGAGGCTAAAATCGAATGCTCAGAAATCTGAAGTCTGAAGCTGAAATCTAACCTGGACTTGCTGCTGTAGATGGGGCTAGACTCCAGACGTGGCACGGGCACCCTCCTGAGTTTCGACATCTCCTTGGACAGGACCTCCTGAGTGATGTCATCCTCCCATGTCAAACCTGCACACAACCAAACATTCAAACCAGCGGGTTCACATGAGGGTATTTTGAGGGATGTGAAGATTTTTCAACGAGATAAAAAGATACAAAGGCAGAAGTCAAATCGTCAAGATACCGATGGAGGATGACATTAAAGTGGAGTCAAATTCTTAGCGTGTGCCGTCGTACAATTTTAACGTGCAATGTCATATCTGTTTGTCCAAAATCCACAACTACTGAAATACTACTGTGGTCGTGGAGAACTCTCACTGCCAAGATACTGCATGTGTCATTACGTTTATGAGGACACCCTTAGTGAGCTGCTTATGCATTCACCTCTGCTGCTAAATCCTAACATGCATCCATACACAGCTTTCTGGCAGCCAAACCAAATTGCCTTGCCAATGACAGATGCTGTGGAAGAAGAAACTGTAACCTAAAATATGGTACGCTCCAACAAGTCAACAGAGACCTTGGAGATATGAGAGGCAGACACCCTTAAAAATACAAACACTATAATTATATGACTTGATGATGAAGTGATGTAGGGGAAATTGGTGTCCACAATGAAATACATATAACAATGTAATGTGTAGTTCTATCATAATATCAGTTCATAGTGTATGTTGATTTACATGTCCATGTACTATTCACACAGATATGGAGAGCAATAAAATATAAGAACGTTTCCCAAAGGCTAATATTTTTCCTGACATATTTCCGAAATGGTACAATATAAGTAGATCCTGTGTTAGCACCCATTGGTTGATTGAAACGATAATCATTTTCCATATAGTCCCCAGATTTCCTAATGTGCTATCATGACTACCAGATGACTGTGTCAAGCTATGCAGATTGCTCAGTGGTGCATCCTGGGACACCATTGAAAGCGACACAGATGGTGGAGGTCAGGGTATCTGGCTCTAAGCCAATCAGAATCCACCACAGGGGGAAATCACTGGAGTAGGGGTATGCCGCCGCTACTCCTATCTGCTCCGAACCCCCTAGCTGCTGCTTCGGAGTGAAGCCGCGGCCCTTTAAGACCCAGGTCCCAGCTCGACCTCGCTAACCAGTCACCCGGCCAGCTTTCGCCATCAGATGCCCATAAACTAGCTGCGCTCAATGATGTCTTTAATGGCAACCATGATGGCCTTGTACACGGGTGTTTGCAGGAAGGCAGACGGTATGTGACACAGGCAGGCTGATTGACTGTGTCGCCTCCCGCCAAGTTATTCACACACAGCTTTTTCCTACAATAGAGACCAAGCGGCCCCCGGGAACAGAGGCGGAGACGGACGCTCTCCTGGGTGGCTGTGCTCAAATAGACTTCAATGAGACAATGATCATTCCCATCAATGCAGTTCAAACCGATTTACGGCGCAGCTGATTCTATCTAACAGTGTGGGAATATTTACGGTCCTAATTATTAGCAGACTCTTAAGAGGGTCTGGAAACACCTGGCAAACGTGGATCCTATGGCGGGCTCTCCCTAAATATTGATCCATTTCTGAAAGTCATGTTTTAGCATACAGTACATCCACACACTGTATTTACTCTGGGACTGTGTTTGTGTACAGCATGCATGCATGCGTGTGTGTGTATGTGTGTGTGAGAGAGAAAGAGAGAGAGAGAGAGAGAGAGAGAGAGAGAGAGAGAGAGAGAGAGAGAGAGACAGGCAGGCAGAGAGAGAGAGAGAGAGAGAGAGAGAGAGAGAGAGAGAGAGAGAGAGAGAGAGAGAGAGAGAGAGAGAGAGAGAGAGAGAGAGAGAGAGAGAGAGAGAGAGAGAGAGAGAGAGAGAGAGAGAGAGAGAGAGAGAGAGAGCGTGAGTGCGTGCGTGCGTGCATGTGTGTTTGATGTAGATGAAAAACAAGAGGCAGGTCATGGTGTAGGGGTGTTTCTGAGGGTCAGTACTGCAGAGGCTGTTTGAATATTCGGAGTCCATTAGGTCTGTGTGTGCTTTCACCGTGTTGCTTTTGAGCAGTGGGGGTTTGAAATGCAGATGCTCCTTTGAGTTTTGTCCCCCTAATGGTTTTCGAGACAGCCAGGGCTAAATATCTCATTAGCATAACTCATTTGGCTCAGAGAGCCTGATAAATGCTTAGAGATTCATCAGTGCTCCGCCGAATGGAATCTTAATATTATTCAGCTCGCCTGTTGAGAAGGGATTACTTGAAGCGATTCTGTGTGTGTCTTTGGCTGCAAAACTTATATTCTAAAATAGGGATACTTTAAAGCCGTGCGCAGTCTATTAGAAATGCAACAGTCATGAGTTTTCTATGTATCATCAGTGTTTTATTGAGAGTTAGGTCTTTTAAGGATTATCGTTTTACATGGAAGCCCAAGGCTGCGAATGTTTCTCTTCATTTTTAGCAAAGCTGGAAATCATTATTGCAGACTGTGTTTTTTGTTAATGTGCTTTTACAAGCTATCTCAAACACATGTACAATACATGTGTACAACTCTGCTTTTTAGCAAATGAATATAAATCCCACCCTGAGGCTTAAACCAGCAGCACATCATTAGCTAGATAATATATTATATGCTGGTATATGCCGCCCTCTGGTGGCTCTGCAGAGTAAGTATGGAACACCAGGTCCAAATTCAATGAGCAATGTTAGAGGATCACCTGATGTTGAGCAAGTATTGCTTAAGCATTTGAAATGATAACAATACTAACAATGATCTGCCACTGGTAAAATTGGATTTGAAGCATGAGGTGCGCTTCAACAGATAGCAAGCCACGTCAATTACAAATATAACCTCATGCAGGGAGATGGGTAGATGGACGAAATGTACTACTATAAAGCTACAATAGAGAACGAGACACATACTTTGTATCAATGCGAAATGAAAGAAACAGAGTTTCCCCCCGAGCAAGCTAATCATATCTGTCAACAAGAGAGCAGCCACAGCAGACATGAATTGAATACACCTGCGGATGGTGAAAAGACTGTGGGCTGAGGAGTTTACGGAGTGAGTCAGACAGGGTGACGCAGGTAGTCGTAGCTTTAGCACAGTTAGCGTGGGCGTACTCCATAATTAGACAACCTACCTCTGTCAGAGAGCTTCTGCAGAAGACTCCGGAAGCGTTGCACCGCAGACGGAGAGACGTCGTAAGTGTAGCTCTCCGTCACCGGTGGAGAGTGACACCTCCCGAACATGCCGTCTGGTGGGATAAGGAAAGAAGCAACACTTTAGCATAGGCAAAATAACACTATAGAACACACTAGAGTAAATATGCTGTCCAGAAGGAAAGTAGGCCTATAGGAGTTTACATATTTAAGTGTCAGGTGATGGAAGGGAAGTGTCAGGTAATGTAAGGGAAATCCATTAACAACTTACATTAAAGCTATTATGGTAACTGTTAAACTCATTGGTCATCTAGTTTGACAAAAGGGTGTTCTCAACTACATCGGCTGTAACTAATCTACATGGATATTCGCACCTTGCACAAAACCCCTATTCTGGCATTGCCAGACCAATTTGCAAATAGCCTTTTGGATGCTAATGTACTGAATTGTATAAATACAACCAATCAGAGCAATGGAGCATCATCTTCGTTGTTTACAATAATTCCTCTTGCGCTCCTCTAAACGGTCATCATATTAAACCTGCCCCACATCAGATGATGGTTGTGATTGGCCTGGCACTTTTCATACCAGAGGGAAATATGTTTGAATGGGAGGGTGGCCAGACCAGAACATTAACCATGAGCTGGCAGACTGGTCTGGTTCCCAGGCTACAAAACCTCAGGTGTCCACACAAAATCACAAATGGTGTCTCCTCTGTCCTATGCAGCCTGTCAGCTTTTGTCAGAGATTTAGACATTTTTCTGGAAAATACATCTCACGCTTTTTTGGCCATCAGTGAGGAATAAGCACCGGCTCATCTGGTCTTATCTGGCTGTCAGCAGATGGGGAGCTTTGCACAGTGTTGATCGTTCACCAGGGTGACACACTCATATTTTACCCACTATCTGGGCCAGAATAGATATCAAACCTGTATAGCTATGGCTTTGCAGGAGTCAGACGTGACTTGGTACGTGCAGAGGAGAGCAGCACTATGAGAAGCAAGCCTTAAAGAATAACGTTTGTTACCTTTATCTAAAATATTTATCCCTCTGAATGCTTAGTGTATTTCTATTCAAAACTTGCTTCAATAACAAAGTGCAGTCCACTTGTAGGTCCAGTCCAGTAAATGTCCAGGAATCCAGTCCAGTAAAGGTTCTGATGATCAACATTAGGAAGGAGCAAGGTGCAGAATACAATCTTGCTATAGAATTGTCCATAGTCACCACGCCCACTTTTCCAGGTTTAAACCTATTCAACCCAAATGCACAAAAATAACAATCAACCTCAGGGGTCTACCTCTGAGAGTTAGTTATATAACAGACATCCCCCCATGGCAACGGCTGGGCTATTCTTAGCCAATGCTATTTTAAGAATCTCAATCAAGCTGCAAGCTCCATTTATCAGGCAGCTAAAGGTGACCCGGCGTTGGGTTCTGTGTAGTAATTACTGTCTGGCTCTCCAGCTGTACCCAGGATACACTGTCTGTCTATTACCTCCGTATCAGTGCATCAGCTCCAATATCCTGGAGCACAGGAAGAGGGGCAGGAACCAGAGTGCATTAAAAGGTGTGTATGGTGGCATACAAGCACACACACAGGCCCACGTGCGAGGACACCTCGCGCACAGGATATCATCCAGTGGGATTCATGAGAGAGGTGATACCCATAAGGTCGAGATCTGATAAGAGAACTATCAGACTCTGTCCAACTTACATCTGTTGCCTTGCTTGTATCCTCCCCTGCCCTCTCCCATGCTACAGTTTCTTGCAACATTTGAATTATTTCTTGTAATTATATTCATGCATATTTAAGTCTTTCTAATTCATCTTGGCCCCCTTACCTGAGGCTGTGATTCAAAGCCAGACAGATGGTGATGTGATTTATGACCGGAATATCGCTAAATGAGGATTTAAGGGCCATTTTCGTTTCAGGCGCATGGTAATTGAGGAGATGGTCGTTGGAGTCTAGCGACACTTGGATAGGCCAACTGCTTTGGGATCCCTACCTAGCAACCGGTGGTACAGCAAAACATGTTTTCCTGTAGTGCAGTCAAATTGCAGTATAAGACAACCGGAAGGAACTTGTGTTGCTAACTTGTCAAATGTTGACTGGGTGAAAGTCAAAGGAGAGAATTGACCTAGACAAAGTAGCATGTATAATCCCAAAAGCATTTCATCGTTTCTCTCCAGTTCTTTTTGGAGTGAGCTGAAGACGAGTTCCATCAATGAAACGAATCAAATGGGAGTGGTGCTAATGACAACAGATTGACCATTTTATTCCAGAGGACAACTTTTATGTGGAACTTAAAGCTAATAATCCCATCAGACGCTGTAGTGGGATCAGGCCAGAGTAATCGATCTTGTGTGGTGCCTGTGGGATAGACACAGCAGGCATACGCCAATCAAGAGCCCCGGGGGGCAGATCTGTTAAAAGCTCTTGATCAAGTTTTATACACTCAACAAAGTACAACAGAAAACAAAACTGCTGAACTGAACTATCATGCGTGACATGAGCTACATAAATTAGAATAATTATGATGTTTTCAACTGCACTGATAGTCAACCATGCAGTTAACTTGCTTTTCCCCTAATGATGAGTGCATCCATGCAACAACAACCCTAATGTACAGTACATCCAACACTACGAGGTCACGCTAAAGACACACAGGGTGGTGTCTAGAACTGCTCAAGTACAAAAACATGACTCTTGAAGCTTTCCTTTAAAAACATCTCTTTGAAGGGATAGATAAAAGGTATTCAATGACATTTCATCTTAATTGCTTGTGCTGGCTTTTTTACAAAATGTCATCTCTGAGCCTGAAAGCAAGTGTCTATATTTAGTTGATAAAGGACAAACAAGAGCAAGCCAACACGACCCAGCAGCATAATAGGCCAATTTAGCCTGTTCCTCTCCCAGTCGTCATGGTGATTCCTGTTGAGTGTTATGTCCCCTTTCAGCCAGCCAATCAGATGGTGCGAAGTATCTTCTTTTGGGGTATCAACGAGACTATCAATTAGTATGACATAATGTACATTACCTTGAGACAGTGTATAGTGTGCTGTACTGAATCAAATTATTCTTTGCAGAGACCTCTTCTAAATGCTCTAATCAGCAAGCAATAGGCTGCGTTCTGATTGGCTACCGCTGGTGGGGAAGATATGAAAAGAGCGAAAATATAAATGCTCTCATCCAGCTTGTTTAACAGCCACATTTACTTCTTTAACAATTATCAAACACAACATTTACAGGAAATTGGCAAAGAAAATGTGAAACCTGTTTGTCTAACTAGTTGATTAACTAGTAGATTAATCTTTGACTTTTTGGGGAAGTGTATTACCTCACCTCACTTATGTAAAATCCCTTTTCCCCCACTTTAAGAACCCAAGGGCTTCACTCTGTGTAAGAGACAGACCCTTGACCGTATCCCTCCAGTCACCATACGGGAACGCCAGCTGATTAGCTGCTTTGCAGAACCCAGTTCTGACTTGAGCTTATTGTTGTATTACATGCAGGAGCCTGCCTCCATCTTGACAGCTGTCACAGTGAAAATGTCAAGTCAGTGATCAAGCTGTGCCAGTCCTCATCACCAGGCTGCGGTGCCCTTTGCGTGTGTGCTTTACCAGACACGTCAAGCGGGCACAGTGGATACCCTTGCCATAAGCCACGATGTCTCTGCGGAGTTAAACGAACAATTCCTGTTGCAAGAGGAGACATAAAAACAGGTAGATGCCAGCCTAATCTAGGGGGCTATGATGTACGTAAAGTTTGGCAGATAATGAACTAATATTTTAATTCAATTGAACACAACCATAAAAGCATATTGATATGAACACAGGTAGATTGCAATGAAAACAGTATTTAATAGGTCCCTGGTGTTTCTGACAACTGCTATTACATATAGTTCAGTCAAGACACTCACGCGATTGATTTCACCATTTATTCATACACATGACAAATGGTTTGACTTTGGCGGAATGGATGTACATGGGGAAGCGCTCCCTGCCTTCACTGCAGCATGCATGACAAGGGAGCAACGAGTTAAATCCCCCAACGGGGAGAACAGACAGACAACACGGGGGAGAAGGGGATGGTGGTGGGTGGCAGCAGCGCAGAACACTGAGGTAATCGACGATGCGTATGAGGGCATCGTGCGACTTGATAGCGCCGCCTATCGAGCTAAGCCTATGGCCTGAGAACATGGCGATGATATGACGCGCGCTGCCCGAGTGCCATGCCTGAACCTACTTCGCTCACACACAAGCTGCATGGTCCTAGTGACAGCATAACATCTCCCAACTTCACCAGGTATGATCTGAAAGAAGCCCTTTGATCAAGCAGAAGCTTGGCCTTAAATGAAGACTAAAATACTGTATGCTGACAGTGTGTGTGTGTGTGTGTGTGTGCGTTGGGGGGTAGCTTTCGAAGTAAGTCATAACGAGGTGTGTGAACTGCGCCACCTAATCTTCAACAAATCTCGGCCTGATATCCATTCTTAATCTCAGTGGCATGCCTACGAGACGTCCAATCAGATGAATCAAACAGTCAGGGGAAATAAGGCACTGGAGGTGTGAGCCTCACTCCATTTCTGCTGGATTGTAAGTAGGTCAAGCCAGATAGGGGAACATTCATGAGAATGTGATCACTTTTGAGTTCAGCGTCTCTTGTGGAGGGCCTCAAATTGGATGCTAGGAACAGTAATGTACTATATTGGGAAATGTTGCACTAGTGGTGCAATTCATGTTTTAAAGCCTACAGCGATTCAATGATTTTCTCATGAATATGATACGCAAAGATTTCTGTGAAAAATAAATCCAAAGTAAATAATATTGTACAAAGGTTTTACATTTAGGCTACACAGACCAGTCACATACGTGTCGCACCTTCTAACATAGATATCCCGAAGCAAACGCATTATACCATCTCTCTGCACAGTTAAATCAGGTCACACATGCTGGCGATACCAGCACAGACCAAACACAGACAAAGATAGCTTGACCAGGCTTGGCCAAAAATAGATGATCTAAGGCTATGCTTTTTTTTCTCACACAGCGCTAGACATGATTTTTCTCCTCTAATCTCAATTAGATTAGTGGAACACATTTCTAAAGGGCATCACACAGACAGGAAATGACTATGCAAATCAATTCTGAGGGAGGTGAGACAAAAAAAGAAGCCTACAGGAAGAGGCTCATTCAAGCTGGCCGAGTCTGGGGCATCTCCTCATCTGTCTTTGAAGCCACCTGTGGCTTCTAAAGAACTGCTTACAAGGCAAGTGAGATAAAAAAAATGGTGTCTTTTTTGTACATTTTTGTCTCTGTCCGTTCAGTTGTTAATGACCACACAGGGGCTCTGGGTCTACCACATCCAGAATGCTGTGTGTGGGGGGGGGATACTAAGATTGCATGGATAAATTCATATACTATCAGGTCTGATGAAAGTCAAAAAGGAATAGAATTGAATGTAGAAACTTACCGTTGACACAGATCTCATAGGGTGTACACAACTCATTCTCAAAAAGACAACCTGTTGAAGAAGAGAATAGAAAAACAAGTTAGTTGGGTTGGGTTACTTCCGGTATACCTCCTATATACATAGTCAAACTAACCCCACACTATTGTATGTTCCCTGGCATAAAAACAATAATTGTATTACAAAAATGGCTGTCTACTTCAGCTTTTAGCCACATTCAGCCAGAGCTGTCTATTGTAAACTATTGTCATAGTTTATTTTCTTTTCCCAGTAGTCTAAAACAAACTGGAGAGCTTCACGTGGCATTCTGTCATGCAGCGCTGTTTTTCACTACAGCATGCTAACAGAAGATGTTATCCTGAGTTAACGTTTAGGCTGGAGGGAAAACACACCATGTTCCAGAGTATCAATCAACTGTCTCTATCTGGCTCCCTGCGCTCTCCTGGAAGGGAAAGCAGACATATTTGAAAATGTTCTGCTTACTAAGGATCTGGCAGCACACACGCTGCCTCAGAACCATTTAATGCAAATCTCTGCATCTGCCTTGGATGATGTAGTGAAGAGAAGGGAGAGGCATTGGAGTCTGTGTGTGTGCGCGTCCGTGCGCGTTGGGGGGGGGGGTTGTTGCAGGTGACAGCCCCTCACAAAGTTCGGTCTACAACAGTGCACAAAATGTTCCCTAGCTCACCCTCCCTCACCCCTCCCACACCCGTCACACACACACAAACTTTACTCTGAAGATTTATATTCTTTCTATAAAGTCGGTTGAAAAGCAGTATAACCTCCCTCTGAGGCTGTCTCTGAGCTAGGTTAACTGTGTCAGGTACAGAAGTAGAGGCACACCTGGCTATTCGTCAACACACAACGCTGAGTCAGAAGTGGGCTACCTCTATAGGTTTTGAACGATTTCTGCCTTCCAAGGAAGCATCCTGATATCAGTTATTTCTTGAGAGAGGGTCACACTGGGATAACATAAAATATTTTGAATACAACATCTGACGGTATGTACGCGTGAACCAAAACATTACTCTCTGGAATGCCTCCCTCCTGCAGTACGGGAAAATGTGAGCAGATTTTATTTATCTACTAACAGCAAACCTCAGAATAGGTCTGTAAACTACAGCTGAAAGTTCCTTCTTCTTTGCCTCTGTAATCCTTAGTTTAGTCCTCTGGTGTCTGTGCTGCAGGTGGGTGTGTGAGTTGCTGGTGATGGGTCTCAAACGAAGCAGACAGACAGACAGACTCCCACTCCACAGGGATCTGGTGCTCTGGCGTGCTTTCAGCTAACTGTGTCTGGGCCGCGATGCGTGGGAACAGAGAAGCATGGAGGAAGAAGGAGGCAGCAGTTCCAAAACAAACACCAAGAGAGACAACTTTACAAGGAGTTAGTCTCTATGGACCATTCTGCAGCACTTTTTCATGTACTTCCTGCTAAGTCCAGATAGGAGATACAGTGCTGTTTTTAGAGATAGATATGTTAAGTACGAGCTGTGTTTTATTCCACCCATAACCCATAACTTGACTTCCTTCCTCGTATTTCAACAGAGCTGATTGATCAATGGTGCATCTATTTTTAGCATCAGAGATATCTGATTACTGACAATTGGCTCTCAACTGTCTTGGCCTGTGATATCATTCTGTGTTAAGATTTTGCTCTGACATGCTCAGAGGTTATAGTAGTCAGTAGCCTTGAGGTAACTCCTTTCCTTATCTTCTGATAACATGCACTCACAAACACACACAAACACACACACACACAGCTGGGTGAAGCAAGAGAACTGCGGCAAGCCATAACCATGGTGACTGTTGCTCAGGCAACAGGCTTTGAAGAGTGCGTCACTACCTAGGTCCTCCGCTGTCATGGTTCGAGGAACGTTGAACCCCCATCCTTCCTTCAAGCCACTTAACTTGACGTGAATTTATGATAATAATTATAACGCGTCAATTCTTCCAGAGCCACGTACAGGATGGATTTGAACCTGCCAGCTCTTGATCTGCAGACAAATGCTCTACCACTTAGGTATAGCCAGACCCATTCACATCTACTGAGATTTTCCTGTCCCACGTTATGATAGAGGCCCCTGCAGTCTATTCTGGTTTACAATTCCAATCGGTCACTATCTAGGATATAGGTCTGAGAGTCAAGTACTACATGTACTACAATATACCTTATTATCATCATTGATATATACCGTATGCAGCTTTTTAGTTTGCAACGTGTTATGTGAAATAACCTTAAGATTCAGTCACCCACAGATGATAGAAATGGTACTGCTCTCTGAATCAACACCACACTCCTCCACATTCAAACCAACGTTCAACTGGGTTTGCTCGACAGGATTCATGACCTAAGGGCCAACCCAGTGTGAAATAGGCCAGGGCCCACAAGGCAGAGAAGGACCTGGACATGTGGGGATGTATTTTCAATCAACCTCACCCTATGCGCAAAAGCCACACTGTGCCTTAACTGCCTGTGGAACTGGCCCTCTGCCTTGGGTACAACCTGTGCTCTCTATCTAAAAGTGGACTATATTTCCCCTCTGCCTTCTTATTATATGACACCTGCTGTTCCCCTGGGACAGAGTAGGTACCCACATGAGAGGACGGCTGGAATATCAAAATGATCTCGCGTACGATGAGTCACTATTGAGTCCCCTGAAGACAGACTTTTAAAACCACAACTCCCTTGGAGATAATAAACTCCACTTGCGTAATGTAGCACAACACAATGTTATCTTGCTAGGTTCACATCCTCATTGCCCTGATAACCAAGACTGGACAAGCAAACAGCCAAGCGATGCTGTTTTTAATTCTGTCTGACATTGCTACTTCCTGTGGTTGATCAAAAGCATGTCCTGATTGGCTGTGGCGCCAGTTCTGAGTGTTTGTTGGATGTACATTCAGATAAAGACAGACAGGGGGCTTAGTGTTAATACAACAAAGTCACGGTTTGACCTGTGGTTGCTTTGGTTCTGTGAGAAGTTGCTCAGTTGCTGATGCTGGAGCATATTCGGATCGATTGACCAATAAGAGCAGGCTAAGTTGGGAGCATCATGTTTTTTTTTCATAGCAACTGTGATTGTGAACAAACAACTTTGACAGTGTGTGCTGTTACTGTCCAATCAAATATCCTCCTCTTCTCTTCCCCTGCCTTCTCCAAACTGCATGACTCAAAGATACACTGATCTCTATGTCACATGGCATGACTCAGTGACGCAGTGTTTGAAGGAGTCTGCATACGACTGAAATGACACTGTATTGACACTGTCATTACCATGACATGACATCGACAAGTTACTATCTTGGTTAATGTCAAGTTGTCTTCACAAAGACATCCCAAACAATGTCAACTTTCTATACAAAATAACATAAATGACCGAAAGACACAAAACATTCATAGATATTCACACAAGTGATGTGACCATCATGCTAATGACAGTGTTACAACAGTGTCATGTAAGTTAATGCACACCCCTTCAAATAATGTGTTACTGCAAACTCTAAACTATCTACCCTCCTCTAAAGACTAGACCAGACAACTACCTTCAGTGTCCCACTGGGTCCCAACATACAGTTTGAGCTGACGTTTGTCAGAAGTGTAAAACGTGTCAAGACCTTTTTTTTATAATGGTATAACAATCATGCTTTAAAACACAGATCAATAAAGGTTGTGTTGGCACTATAAAGTTAGACAACTCGATCCTTAATCATTACTGCATTCCGTCTTCAGCTGCAATATATGGTGTTGCATTACATTTATTTTAGTATTAGTTTACCCTCTTCAAAAAGCAAATACCCTGACTCCCATTGATGTTGATTCCCTGTTGGTCTAGAAATAGAATCAAAGAACTTATATATTGCTTCTATACTCTTTGATAGAGTCTTCAGTTATGCTCTGCTGCAAGTAAACAATCAACATGAATTAAAGATGTTGATTCATGTTGCCATGGCTACAGAGACACATGCATGTGCGTGTGACCTTCTAAATCCTGGGTTATTGATTCCTGCGTATCATTTGTCTCTAATTGGGTTTCTGCTGTACGCAGTTGCTTCCATAGAAATAAAGTGATTTAAGATTTACAAAGATGTTATGGCCTTTTGCGTGTTGTTTAATAAGCTACAGTAGGGGCTATGGAAGTGTAGCTACTGTAATGTCTATTGTTCCAAAACGACGGACACTAAAGTAAAGTTTCATAATACAGCCTGCTGTATGTTGAAGCCTGGTAGTGCATGTTACAATGTGTAGAATGTTATGATAACATTGGTTTCAGGGTCGTTATAGTATATTGTAGTTCTCACTATGACCTATACGGAAACAAAACCTTTCAGCCATTCACCATCCACCCATCTAGAACAACAACAACTATTAACAATCCTGTTAATGACACAGCAGACACTTGTCATAAAGGACCATTGAATCCCACTGTACAGTACTTGTCCACCCAATTATCACACTTCATACACTACATGTAGATACACTTCAAGATCTGCTTTACTACTCTTTTTGTGCTGTACCTCATTATGCACAAAGTAAAGCTACACGTGGACCTCTGAATTAGCAGAGTAGATTAGAATACCTGACCTTGTGTACACACAGCCACCCTTTAAACAAGCCTGAATTCTGTGCCAAGACACACAGCACAGGAAAATTAAACATTAAACGCAGGGCCAGCCTACTCCATCTACTGTACTGTAACTAAATGAACACCAATGGTGTACAGCATCTGACCAGTTCACTATATGCACTGTAATTTACTAAAATGATATTCTATCAAGTCCAAACATGGGATTATGTTATCATTACATTTACATTTAGCAGACGCTCTTATCCAGAGCGACTTACAGTAAGTACAGGGACATTCCCCCGAGGCAAGTAGGGTGAAGTGCCTTGCCCAAGGACACAACGTCATGTGGCACGGCCAGGAATCGAACCAGCGACCTTCTGGTTACTAGCCCGATTCTCTAACCGCTCAGCCACCTGACTCCACATTAAACAGAGAACAGTGGTGAACATCCTCCTAAACATCTTTGTTCAATGACAGGGTGTAGTCAAAGCAATACAGTGCAAAAGCTACTTACTGCTTCGACATTTGACATTTCAGGGTACAGTAATTTAGCAACACTATTCTTCAGGAATGGGGCTCTTAACACCTTTGCTGAATATATTTTACAAGCGTCACACAAGCTCAACATCTGTCATTCTGGTTAGAAAGAAGAGCTGTCTGATATCTGACCATGTTGATAGCATCCTGGACACAATTCAATCTCAATTGAACAGATGTGGCAATTCCATTGACAATAGTTACTATAGTCTACGTCAATGGTAAACAGTAAACCCATAATAGCCAAGGCCCAGACAGATACATTACTTGGAAGGGGAATTGAAAAGAAGCTTTGTATTGTCTGAGTACAAAATCTGGATTTTCAAACGTGTTTTAAAAGAAGGCCATGCAGATCTAGGCCTAGTCCTAATGTTTTGGTTTCCAACACCAGTTCCTATTTCCTGATAGCTGTATAGCAGGCGCGTTGCCTCTGATAGTTATGTAATAAATGAGGGCCCGCATTCTATACATATGTGGCAAAAAAATACCCTTTCTTGGGGAATCTGACCATCTTCTGACTACAACGCTTATAATGTATTTTGACAGTGACAGTAAAAAAAATGTAAACCCCAGATCTAGTTGCTAATAGTTTTCAACGTAGCTTTACATCATATTTATTTACCATTAGAGAATGGTGCAAGAACTAGTTCAAAAGCTATTTTCCACCATTTGTTTCTATCTCCCTCTGTAGCCACTCTTATTGCTACCTTAGCAACAACAGTCATTTACGATGAAACAATTTATTGAATACGTTTTCAAACACTGGAATTTGTTGTTCTTTCCAAACGTTAAGATGCTCCTACCACGAGCTCAAGTTAATTCGGCGCGGAGCAGAAGAAAAACAAAACAAAAAACAATCCATATTATTTTTCCCTCTCATCCTTATTTTAGTCATAGGGCTACGTTGTAGTCCCTTCCTAATCTATAACATCTTCAAATGCATGCCGTGGACCAGTCTAATAAACATCGAGCTATACATAACTAAACAGGTAGGCTACTTACCGAATTTTCTGTCTGCAAAAGCAAGGAAATGGGTTTGGAAAGCAAGCAGGACGAGAAAAATGTAGAACGAATCCATGTTTCTCCTTGATCCAAACGTTAAGAATCCATTTTTCAAGGTTTGGGTTTTCTTCACGAAAAGATAGAACTGGAGCGAGGAGAATCAGGATGGGTACCGGAAAGAAGAGACTGTAGGATAGGGAGGAAAGAGGATGCAGGGCGTCTCAGGCAGCTCCAAGTACACACAACCGGAGTCAGTCAGCCTCGCCACTACAATCAGCACTACGAACAGCAACCTCCGCCTTGGCCCATCCCCTTTACAACTGACGTCAAGGAAAGGCGCACATGCGGAGAGCGCAGAACACCTCAAAATTTGACCTCAGTTGCTCTAAAACTATGGTCCGTGAATGTGTCCAGAATATAGATTGAGAAAAAAATATCATAACGGTATTACACGTAGACTGTATAATTCAAAAATGTATTGAGGTTGATTCCAAACAAGAGGAGAGACGCAGTGTGTCATCATTTACCTTCACACACTGAATTTCATAAATGTATAAACCCACCAGAGGCGGCAGCCCCCCTCCCAACTTCTGTCAGTTTAACATCTCACTCTCATTTAGGATTGCATCAATAAAATTATGGTATTAATACGATCTTCTTCATGTAGAAGGCATTAAGACTAAAGGTGATAGTATTTGTGCTAATAATATCCAGATTAGTTATTGGTATTATCACTAATCAAATAGAGTGGGACA
This sequence comes from Osmerus eperlanus, assembly GCF_963692335.1. Taxonomy (NCBI): domain Eukaryota; kingdom Metazoa; phylum Chordata; class Actinopteri; order Osmeriformes; family Osmeridae; genus Osmerus; species Osmerus eperlanus. The sequence goes on from NC_085033.1 coordinate 6,970,444, forward strand.
ATGAAATAATTCCATAAAAGCCAGAATAATACAGCATACCGCTGCACACGCAGCAAAAGCTCTTTATTATTATTTAAAATACATGACATTCTTATACATGTAAAAGCATTTTTATCCTTCTAAATATCTGGACATTGTGGATTAAGGCACAAGATAAATAAACTACATAGTGAGCACAGACCAGTTTGAAATGGGATAAGGAGCTCAACTCCAAACACACTTTTCATTTGATGGCTTACACAGTCACACAGCGTTTTTTCCAAAGTAAAAAAAAAGTGGGTATGGTTTGACAGGAAACAGTAGGTTGTTGCAGTGAAGACATAGGACAACAGGCATACATGTTCCAACAACTATGTGCACATTTCATGTGATAACAAATGTAAGGTTATATACCTGTGTCAGTGGTACAGATATGACAGTTTCCCAACAACATTAACACTTACAGTCTGATGTGTACTGTGATCTTGGTGAGTAAAAGCATTAGAAGCCTTGAACACAATGTGCATGCCGTAATGTGTACTATGTAAAAGTGTATGAATGAAAACATCAAAATTAAGACTGGTGTTTATTTATAACAGCCATGACGGACTACCCACATAGTACAGTGTATCTCTATCAACTGTTGAGTTTAGAGATCTGAAGACACCAATGTTTTGTTTAATAAAAAATAGAATTAAGTCAAATTAATGTATTCAATTACTCTTGCTAAAAGTATGATCCCTACACTTTAAAAACACAAAGTAGTGTGCAAACTTTCTTACATATTTGGCTTAAAACCCACATACAGTTAGATGAAATACTTGTCTCTTTGGTGACTAATTTCAAATGTACAGAGAATACAGGCTTGTATGAACTCCACAAGTTGCATGAGGAACATCAGAATCTCATGGAATTTCAATTTATGACATTGGAAAGTTTGTTGAGAAGGTGGTCATTTTGACTAAGCGAAACACCTTTTTGTAATACTATTATAAACATTCTTTTTAGTCCGCTTCATTGTACATATTTACATGTTGTGTACTGTACATAGTCCTCCCTAAAAGAATAAGGCAGTAAGTATGATGGAACTGCGATACCAAGACAATATTGTTACAGTCCATAACATCATCTGCGAAGAAGGAATTCTCTTTTTTTATATTTGCCTTTAGATACCTTACATACTATGTTCTACTTGTCCTCTTTTGCACAGAATAACTCATTAAAGGGGTTGATAATGTTGCGACTGATGTGTTTAAATGAATATAAAACACTTTACAAAAGCAAGTAACGTAAATAATAATAATTATAGTAAACATAAAAATAAACTAAAACGCAATGTAACTGAATGGAAAGGCAGTTACGCTCTCTGTACATGTTTGGTAGCATTGCAAAGTAAAATGAGACTTTTGTATAGCACATTTCCCTGTCTTCTTCTGTCCACTGAAGAGCAGTGGCAGTCTCCTCACACGCCCCCCCCTGGCCAGGACCTCCTCAATCTTGTCTGTCAGTTTTTATCTACAGCTGAGCAGGTTTCCTCAAACCATCTTCACTTAGCTCATACCTGACAGAAAACAATTATCTCCAGTTAAGAGAAGAAGTGAAAACAAGTCATGTTTTTCAATACATTTTGTCCAATCATGGCAGACAGTATTGGGAGAAGAAAAACTAATCTATCTTAATTTAAAGTTATTTTTACCAACCATTGCGTCCAACCCTTAGCAATATCCTCACAGGTCAAATCCACCAGAACCTGGCAAGGTGAAATTACACAAAAAGGTTAAGTGTAAGACATAGGGTTATAGAGTAGGCACAGACTTTGGGTTTACTTTAATAATAAATAGTATATTCTGCACATGTATTATCTGAACCAGTAGGTGGAGGTAAGTAGGGGGAAATACAGAGAGTAGAGTAGGAAAATAAAAGAATAATAATAGGCGTCACAGAAAGGAGAAAGATGAGAATAAAAATAAATCCTGTCTATGTTACCTTTCCCAGCAGTCCCTTGTGTTTGGAGAGCAGATGTCCTCCGTTCTTAACGGCTACGTCCAGAGTCCTCCGGTGGAGCTCCACAATCGACACGTTAAACTCAAATCTACGAAGAAAACACCAGTAACACATACACATTATCCAAATATATATATATATATATTTTTTTTTAAAGCAAGTCAAATGAAATTGTATACTATGAAAACTAAGAAGGCTAAAAACTGAGCTGCAACTGAGAATTCAATTAGAAGACCACCAATTTCTAAACCCCATGACTACTGTCCCTTACCCCATCTCCCATATTATTATATCCGTGCATCTATACTGAGGACTTAAAAGACCAGTATTATCAGCTCACGTCTGATCATAAACTGGGTTGAGTGACTTCTTTTGTGTGTGAGTTTTCCTCCGGCCAGAGCGTCGTTTGTCGGGCAGCAGATAGAGACGAACATAGGGGTCTGAGCCGCTCTCTGTGAACGATATCAGGTTCCTGAGGAGGGAGAACCACAAACACCTCAAGACACCACTTTCACTCAGTCTTAACAATCTTTCAAAACATTTGGTAAACCTACAATATCATTCATATTTATATTTTGTAGATGTACGTGCACTGTGTTGAGTGAATATGAAATGTTGATAGCGCAATTGGCAATATACAGTGAGTGGTGTACTTGTGTACCTGCAGGCGTGCAACACCACGACAAGCTTGTTCCTCTGAGAGCTGTGTCTCACTGTGAGCTGCACCTCTCCAAGGGGGAAATGACTGGGGCCTGAGCCACTGTGGGGAGTTAATCACACACACACACACACACACATTACTTCTAATTAATATTAAAGTCATTCAGAAACGATGAGCCTTTCACCAGTCTTTAAGGATCTATTTCTGTCCATTTCTGTCATGAGCATGCAGGAGGCGTTGTGCGAGGTAGCGAAAGGCGTCCTTGGCCCCCTTACTTCTGCAGCTGACGCAACCTCTGCTGCAGCTCCTGCGTGGCGTAGGGGTTGGAGATGTCCGAGGCGATGCTAGGCGTGGGCTCCTTCCCAGCCAGGTACTGCTGGGAACCAGAGATGGCCAGGTTGGAGCTGCTTCGGCCAGCCTCGGCCAGACCTTTACCATGACTAAGACCCACTCCCCCTGGGCTGCCGAAGGAAGGCCCCACGTCTCCCCCACCTCGTCTGGGGAGGTCCTGGGAGGAGGCAGCCATGGAAGGGGGGAGATCCGAGACAGAGCGCGGGGGCTCGGAGACGGAGGTGCGTTGGGAGGGTACAGGGGTGCTGGCCTTGCGCACCTGGACTGAGGAGGGGGTTTGGTCGGACTGGGCAGCTTTCTCTAGACACAGCACCTGCGGTGGACGTGGAGCAAAGCATGTGGTTAGTAAAGGGGGAATCTGTCTGGAACCAGCTGACATGAGGAGATAGCCCTGGTTTTGCCAGAATACGTGACACCTACGTAGTTCAAAGTGCCATCTCTTATCGCTGTGTCAGCCATGTGACGGTGCGAACCAATGAGGATGTTCCTTACCTTCAGCGCCATCTTCAGCTTGAGAGTGCAGCTGGGCCCGGAGTTCTTCAGAGGGAAACGCTTGTTGATCATCATCTCCTCCGCCTCCAGGAGTTCAGTGAGGGGCACCTTCAATGTCCCCAGCGAGCACTCGTGTTTCTCATCCTTCACCTGAGGACAGAAACAGCAGCTGCTTACCACATGTCCGCTCACATCACAAGAAGAAGAACCTGCCCTCAAAAAAAAAGAAACAGATAGGAACAGAGCGAAGGTTGTCGTACTTCCACCTCCAGCTCCTGGCTCTTGGGGTTGTGAATGAGGAAGGTGAAGGTCTCCTCCCACACAGGCTCATTAGTCTTGAACCGGGTCTGGGGGAAACCACAAGATGTCTGTTATTCATCCAAAGGACTTCATTTGAACCAATGGAACTTTTAAAGATATATGACACAGATTTTTGCATCAGCGTTTTTTTATTGGACTTCTTGTCAGAGGTGGCGGAAGTGGAACATGTTTGAACCAACCTTGCTCTCGCAGGTTTTGTGGCCGACAGTGAACTGGACGAATGGACTGGGGTCACTGCTCACTTTCTTACCAGACTGTGAAGAACAGGATCAGATCAGAAACTCAAACCTGTATCCAACATGTCAATGCTGGATGTTTTACATTCTCCTTATGAATAAACTGATTACAGCCAGTATAAAGATATACCTTTATTAATACTATTTAAAATAAGCTGTGACTATAACAACTAATCGTGCAATATTATGATCTGAATCAACACATTACTAGCTGCTAAATTAAAGGATCTATAGTACATAATACAGACTCTGGGGTTCAAAGACTGGGTTCAAATGCTTACAAGTTAACATAGACCGGCTATTCAATTAAAATTATCCATTTTAGGCAATGCTGGCAAAATGTGTCATTACAAATCACATCTGTACTCTAGTTTAAAAATAAGGTTTATAGATGTATATGTATCTCCAGCACAGCCCCATTACACCCAGGAATTAAATGAAGATTGTCAGAGGCAAGGTATTTCACAGAATTAATTTGTATTAATCGCTTTGAGCTATGCATTGATTATCTCAAAACAAAAAAATATCTTGCAAAGATTAGCAAGACAAGGTGCACAAAATGCAGTGTAATCAAACACAAATTAGTAGGTTTATGCGTCTGTTAATCGCTGTATGGAAATCTGGACAAAACATGTCCAGTATGCTGAGACAACTTGCAAGACATTCTGAGTGCTCCTGTGGCAGCCCTGTTGGAATCCATGGACAGGAAACAGTTGACTGAAACAGGGCAAAGCTGTCACATGGATGTTTGCCGTAAAGTGTATAACTTGTGTCCTTACACAATGGCCTATCACTTACTTATATTATTTCCAAACAATGCTCTGATCGTGACACTATTGTGTTTGTGTGTTTGTACTTGTGTGCAGTCTCCCTCAGTGTTCTGACAAACCACATGTGTGCTTCGTTCTGTTACCTTGATGGCCTTATTGACAGAGGCCTTCTTCAACTGGTCATGGTTGAATTCTAATGGATTGCGCTTTAGGTTTTTCCCCAGGGGCAGGAGAGAGTGAACACACACCAGCAGCAGGTTATTAAGGGACAGGAGCATGCGAGGAAGAGGAGGAAGACCATGGGTACGATGTGAAGCCATGAGTCAATGATTACACCACCACCACCACCAGGAAACAGGCATGGAGACACAAAAACACACAATAAAAGGTTAATGGAAATACCCAAATGAATCATGAAGATACTTGAAAGGGACATTAATGAGTTGGAGAGACATACAGTAAGGAACATTCTGACATTGGAAAGCAGTCAAGTAAATGATACATGTACGGAGAAGACAGTAAGAGAGTGAATGGAATATTGGCTGATATGATGAGCATCTAGAATGGTTTGAATGGAAAACTGTGATATTCCAGTCTTTCTTGATAGATACAAGATATGAAATCCACAATAGCTCAACCACAAATAGTATAACGTTTAAAAAAAAATACATCTAATAAGCACAGTTCAAGGCCCAGTCTACAAAAATTGGTTCCAATTCCAGTATACTTTTAAGTGTTCCCCGTGTGAATTTTATGCACTTGTTTTATGTTTACTTTTGGGCTGATCATTGAGCCATATATTTCACAACCGACTTTAACTACTACTTTATTATTATTCTGTGTTCCCTAACTAATTCTCTTTGCCAGGTGACTTCACTTTCAAAAAAACAAAAAACACTATAATGGTGGTTCTGGATATACACTAGATGTCTCAAACAACATTCAGAGGATTTCTAACACCTGACAATTGGAAAGGTGGGAAAAGTCAACTCTGCCCTGTATCTATCGCGTGTGAACCATACCATAGATACAGTGTCCTAAAGATGCCCAATTTACACAATGAAAAGGACCAAGTGCTGTCCCCTAGTGACTGAACATCATAGGTGCAACGGGCATGAAAACATGCATGTAGGCCTGTGGCAGCCCCCTAACACTAGCTGGGAATGGAGTTGGAAGGAGGAAAAGCAATCCAGTTAGACCCTTGTGAAAGGGACCAAGTTTAAACGTTTTTCAAATGCTTTGTACCTTCTTTGAGAGAGTCACTGCTTGGACATGACATAATTGTTGAAATCAATGCAGTATTCACAGTTTTGACTTCTCCAGTTATGTTATGCTAGTGGTTACTGTACTAAAAGAACGTAATGAAGGAAGAATCCCCTCTTTTCTATCTAGCAATATGCTCATGTCCATAAAGTCCCACAAATCACGTCTTAAGTCAAAGTCAACTTCATAATGTCAGAAGTCCACTCCATGCATTTCAGACAAATCAACATGCTCTCTGGGAATTCCTGAATTTCTATTTGTTTTTGTTGCTAACGAGCATTTGCACACGGGAATCACACTAGAACACTAGGATGCAATAGGCCAACAGACTCACAAATAGCGTCCTATAGAGTGAGGCGGTATTCTCACAAAAGACTAGGCCCGATGCCCGTCTCTCTTTCAAGTAGCCACACCCCACGTTCCCCTCGAAGACACTCTTCAGGACGAGGAAACGGAGAGAAGGAAGGAAACAAGAAGAGGAGGAAGCTGAAAAGAGACATGATTGAAATCTGTCTGCTAGCTTGCTTGCTATCTTTACAATAATGTATAATACAAAAATGATCTATACACGTGGAATATAAATAGTGTTAAGACTGGCTCTGAATAAAGGGGAGGAGGAGAGAACAGTTGTACAGAAGATTAAAAGTGAAGTGAGGAAAATAACATGTCTCTCTTGAATCAGCCAATTGGAGGTAGAAATGTAAACACTTATCATTGTGGCTCAAAGCAATACAGCAGATGGATTAACGCTGGTTTATATGGCTTTCCTTTTGAAAAATTGAATGTCAGATCTATTTCAATAAATGCATTAGTACATTTTGTTTACAAAATTTGTCAAACTGCACCTTTAATGAAACTTAGACAGCTGAGAAGAGAAAAGCAGGCACAAGACAAAGGTAGAGGGAGTGTGGCGAACTCGTATAGTGACTTGAAATGGCCGTCAAATTTGCTTGACTTACGTAAGTCAGAAAACTCCAAAAACCATTTATGATCATATAATCTACATTGAGTTCAATAGGTTTTTACACCTCTAAGCATTATAATAATATTATTATTATGTGGACGTTATGTACTACATAAGTAGATACTTCAATAATCCAAATGGCAGTGGAGTAGACATGAGGTCAGCTAGGTTTCATAGCATTCAAGTTGTTGTAGAGAACAGCAATCGTAACTTTGACAGAGACAAGTAATGAACATTAAAACAAATATATATATATAAAACGTTATTTTTTTTTTACAGCTATTTGTTCCCAGTTAATTTCTTTAACAAAGGTCTCAAACGTAGTCTTACCGGAAGGCTCCTGGCTGAATCCAGGAAGACCACCAGCAGCGCAGACGAGAGGCCGTCATTGGCCAGGCCTCGGTCAGCCTTGACACTGGACAACACCTGAGGGACAGGCAGAACAGTGCAGTTGTTATAGATATAGTTACCATACTGTATACTGATTAACTGTCAGTGATAAGAATCCTAAAGAACCAGTGATGGGTAACACTGATACCTGATCAAGCTTCTCAGGAGTTGAGAGCAGAGACAGCCACTCCATCTTCAAATGCAACTTCCCCGAAGCCACCTCCTCCAGAACAAACCACTACAACGGAACGTACATCCAGCCAATGAGAGCATCCGGAACATAATAACATGATCATCTAGTTAGATGGATCGTGTCGTTACAGTAGGTGACAAAACCGTGTTACGGAGCATAGGCAATCCTTACCTCATCCACCTTCTGTTCTTTCTGAAGCTCTGAGACATCAATCATTAAACTGCAAAACAAAAACGGACTCAATGCTCAATGAGATGAATAAAGAGAACCAACAGAACACTATTACTGTGCTATGGCTGGGAATTGAGTGATTGTGTGATCGATGAGAAGGATCTATTTATTTCAGTGGAGTGCGGTGGCCAGAGAATTGGGAGCGACTGGAGTGAGTAGTCCTGCCAGGCCTGTACCTGCCCAGGAAGTCATCCTTGTCTGTGTCCTCGTCGAACAGTTCGATGTCCAGGTGGGGCCCTGTGTTCTCATACACCAAGGCCTAAGGAGCACAATCAAACAGCCATTCATATCCACCACGCTGTCCACAGTTTAGTGTCTTAGCGGCCTTCAGTCCGCCATTTCTTTATTCTCCTAATTCGCACATTTGAATATGATTTATTAATGTTTGGACAAAGTCTTTTACCACAAATAAACATCAGAAGGTATCGAATCCTGGTACCGTGCATTCACTGAAATGTTCTGGTTATGGCTCAACAGGAATATGAACTTTCTCTACCTCGTAGACTTCATTCCATTTGGGGTTGACGTTCTCTTTGATGACCTTGCTCTGGAAGAGCTGTTTGCCAATCTGGATGATCCCATATGGGTCAGACTTGCCCTTGATCAGCCCTCCCAGGAACTTGTCCTTGCCAATCAGTTCCTGGGCCTCAAGAAAGTGGATCCTCAGGACGCCCTGTAGTCAAGAGACAGAGGGGAGGCATTGTGAGTGTGGTGTGTGTGTATCAGACAGAGAGAGAGAGATCCTGAAAATCTGTGTGACTACGGCAGTATTTGTTCTAGTGTGTGTATAGTTTGACTATGGGATGTTTGTGTGTGTGCAGGGGGTGTTGGTTGTTCCATACCTTAGGAATAGGGAAGCGTAGCTGAGCCAGCTGGGTGTCTCCCACCAGAGGAATGGTGATACGGTTGGGCAGGACCAGGTAGCTGTTGATGATGTCCTGAATGAGGTTGTCACACAGACCACTGGTGGAGAGAGGGTGAGAGGGAGGGAAGGAGGGGAGGATGGCCACAAATAAGACAAAAAGGAGGAGAAAGAGTGTGAGGGAGATGAAAACATAAAAGAAAGTGGGAGGGTGAGATGGAAGGAGGAAGATTGGGAGAGACGGGAGTAGAGTGTGTCAACATCAGTACTCCATTGAAGCTGCCACTCAAAACGATGGGCAATGCACTGGAGGCTTGGATTCATTTAAAAAGGAAAATTGGTGGAACGGGAGCAAGGTTTACCATAATACTTTGAATTCTGTGCTTTTGGGAGTGGTTTATCAGTGACATAAAACAGAATTTCAAGATTAATGTACAGTTTTCCCTTTTATTCTGAGTATTACGGTATGTTTTCCTTAGATACGACCCTGACTCCTGCTCTGCAGCTGGCAGTGTCTGTCTGCTAAGCTCAGCCTTGACACACCAGCATTCAGGACAGTAACTCAAGCTCGTACAATATATATATATATACACACACAAGATCTTGGTTTCCGCCAAGTAATCCCTACATGAACTGAATATCCTGTCATCACATTCATGTACAAGCCCCCCCACAACATCCATATTTACAAATCAACTAAAGGATTTCATATCACTTTATGGTAAAAACATGTTGAGTACTGATGTTCACCACAAGAGGGAGCTAGGGTACCACGTTAGTATTTTAGTGGATGTGATATTCTAGGGCGGACCAAGTTACCCTTTGACACTGCCCTCAGGCCAGTTGTAAATGTTTCTCTTCTAATGGTTGGGTTAGGAATGTAGAAGGCTGAACTGATCCCAGACATGAGCTGAGTGCCACCTTCATCCTGGTGTCTGCTATTCTCTATCCAAACTGTTTAGAACTGGACAGATCTCCTTGTATTTCCCCTCCAATTCTGTCCTTTAAAACCCAGTGAGGTTTTGACATAATATATCATGTCTATAAAAGGAGGTTGTTCGTGGTACTTGAAGAAAGAGCTTGTGGATCTAAAACACACAGCCTCCATTTCAGCAAGTACCGTTGGGCGGTATTCTGCCAAAGAATCACACGGTAAATTCAGACCTAGACACCCACACAGTTAGGGGTGACCTCAGTTATCTAGGCTTGGGTGTGAAAGGCAAATCATGGCGGAGGAAATTGGAGACCCATATACATACATACATACCATGCACGCACAAACACGCATGCACTTGCACACACACACACCCATGAACACACAGATCTTTAAACAGGTAAAACGTTCAGGCTGAACGTGTATTCGGATGTTTCCTTCAAACTTGTGGAACCAGTCAAAGCTTCATTTCACAGAGAGGAGCCTAGACAGCACCACAACATTCCTGAGCTTTGAAAACAAACAACTCCAGGTTACAGACTGAACATGTTTTAGTTTAATTCCATTCAGGCCTGGGTACGAGTATTGCCAAATAACACATCTTACGTTGCTGACTGTCCATAAAATTAGATAACTTTTATTTTGAAAAGTTGGTTATGACCACAAAATCCTTATCCATGAAGGCCATAACATGGACCAGCCTACTACCCTTTTAGCTCAATAGCTTAGTGCCATATTAAGAGTTTCCAAACAATCCCTGCTGAAATCAACACTCCTTACGACCACACATAAAAAACATTCCACACATAATACGACAATCATAATTACAACACTGTCACAATCATGTTTCTATAAACGACTTCACAAATACAGCAGTTATAGTACCACATAATCTAATAGTGAATGCAATGATTACAGCAGTCGGATGGCAAGGGGCTTATTGCATGAAGGTTGTTTTTAGACAGTGTTTTACTGGTTATTTATAGAGAAAGCCATGAAACAACAGGGCCTGCAGTGACTACTGGAACTATTACTGCCACTGCAACAGAGCTCCGCTGCATTGACAAGTTCACCTTGTGTTGAATGTTCTAAATGTTCTCTGCGAAAATACAACCATATAAACAATATAGTGGAATGTCACATATTAACAGTACCTTATGGCTATGAGGAGAGAGGAGTGGCTCCCTATGATAGAACGCGTTAGCATTTGAATTCTCCGGGGTTAATAAACACTGCATGTTTGTGTCAATGTTTGGCATGCAACTGGAAGGAATGTGGACTGGGAACGTCAGACGTGAAATTGTAAATACGGGAACATTAAAGCCAGGATTCAACAGTGTGCCTGATCGCGTCCTGTCCTCACATAGTACAGACATGCTGTTGGGACCTGCTAAAGCATGACCTCATGTATAAGGTGACCTCATCCTGGCTGTACTGTGGGTCTGGGACTCTACTTTCAATACTCAGTGACAGACAGAGCTGTGATCATCTTCTTTGCATCCCCCCACACACAGAATGAGAGAGAAACAGCATAATAGCGAGAGAGGAAGAGGGAGAAAGACCATTATAGTGAGAGGGAGAGAAAGAGAGAGAGAGCATAATGGTGAGAGGAAGAGAGAGAGAATGAGAGGAAGAGAGAGAGAGAGAGACTAAAGGTGAGAGAGGGAGAGAGAGAGAGTGAGAGGAAGAGCGAGGAGACAATGTGGCGTCATGTCTCACACACACTTGCACGTGTGGCGTTATCATGAACACGGACAAACAAACAATATTTCAAACAGACACACACACACACACCTGCTTTCCTATACCCCCCCCCCCCCCAACACTCCCTGAATCTATGGGGTCGATCACCTGGCCCTCCACAATAGAGCCCTGGTGTTTGCTGGTCCCTGGTGTTTGTGCTACAGTAGGCCTGTCGTCACTGAAGGGACAGAGCTGTTCTCAACACAGGCACAAAAGCCAACACTGATCCAACAGTCGAAACTCTGTAAGGCTTTTTCCTGCTACAATAACAAACAAATAAACGACCCAACCCCCCTCTGATTATTGATCCAAGGAAACAATAAATAGTCCTAGGACCACAACTACAACCTCAACTTTTAAGGATTTTATTCTAAGGCTCCATTATGTACTCCTTTACTTGGGTTTTGCAGACACCTTCTCATTTTATGCTCAGCACAACACTAGACCTATTCAGCTAGGTTTGGCACAGAGGGGTTGCAAGTGTTTTCTAGTGATGGTAGGCAGAGACAGAGAGAGAGACAGAGAGAGAGACAGAGAGAGAGACAGACAGACAGAGAGAGAGAGACAGAGAGACGAAGAGAGTTGGGTGTGGTATAAAGTGATAAGAGACCCTGATGTGATCAAGAAGAGTGTTGTTTACAATAGTACAGCACTGGTCACTTACTTCAACCCTGGAATGTCCAGCATGTTTGTGAGGCCTGTCCAATTGATGTCCAGCAACTGATAAAAAAAAAGAAAAAAAGAAAACTTTGTAAATAAGTTCAGATGAGCTTGGAAACTGGGTTGAGTGCAGTGGTATTCAACACAACAACCACTCTATTCAAACCTTTTTGTCTCTAAACTTGGGCATATTAACATCAATACAGAGCATACATACATTTTGCAGTACAGCACATACAGCAGGTAACAATGTACACAGAGAGTAAATCACTTTCTTTATTTGTTTCTTCAGTAGATCTGAAGTGTGTGCATACAATTGGGTTTTTCACACACAAGTATCCTGATGACTTCACTGCATGATTCAGCAAAGGTCTTTTAAGGCTAATCAAGTTGCCCAGATGATAATCAGTGAGACCGGCTGATATTGTTAGTTCTTAGCAGATGGGAAGCGAATGTAATGCTGACATGTGCTCTGCCTTCCTCTAGTGTCTGAACTTGTCTGGATGCATTATCCTCCATTAAAGAATGGTGCTACAGTATTGCTACTATCAAAGCAAATCAATAAGCGGATCGGAAGGGTACCATCAGTACATTTTACATTTAGTCATTTAGCAGACGCTCTTATCCAGAGCGACTTACAGTAAGTACAGGGACATTCCCCCGAGGCAAGTAGGGTGAAGTGCCTTGCCCAAGGACACAACGTCAGTTGGCATGACCGGGAATCGAACTGGCAACCTTCGGATTACTAGCCCGATTCCCTCACCGCTCAGCCACCTGACTTAGTCAGTACAGTACTAAGGATGTCCGGTCACCTAAGGTAAAACACATCATTGTCCATCACATCTTACTCCCTGCTACAGTATTACTGCAGAACGATGTCTTGTTTTTGCCATTTGGTGTGGTCATACCCAGAGTGCGAATTATACAATTACAATCGGGGGGGGGGGGGTCAAACTTCTCCAGGGTGTGTATTGACCCCCCGACCTGTTGTTTTTACCTCTTTGGGGGGGGTCCAAGTCTTAATTAGGGGGTCAGACCCCCCCAACCCCCCCCCGTAATTCGCACCCTGGTCGTACCTTACCATGAGTTCTGTGCTCAAACCCTGCAGTAATAGTAAAATCCCAATACAGCATTAACACAAAGCATGACAAACATCTGGAGCCCTTGAGCAATGGATAGAGACAAGACAGATGCGGGGCAGGCCCACAGAATCAGGAAGGACTTCCCGAGTGAAGAATGCTGTGCTGTGACTTGTAGTCATTAGAACATTAAACCAGTGGCCAGGCTAGCTATGTCACTGGTCTAGCTAGTCATGTCGGTAGGGTAGGAACAGTGGCATGGCTATGCACGCTCCCATGCTAGGAGTCCAGCCCAGTGAGTCATGGGATCCTGCCACTCCCAGACAACATTACCAAGGCACTACAGAGTTCAGGTTACAGCAGAAGTTAAACCCCTTTGACATTACCAGTTAAGAACAACACAATGTTACTATATGTGTCAACTTTGAGTTATGACAACGTATAATAGTAGTAAATTCAATTGAATACTTTTGGTTACATTCTCAGCTTCACTGCTGTGACCTTCTGCAAGACAGCTCTTTGTGTTTGACCACTGAGTACATGAGAAAATCTGTTTAGAGGCCTAACTCAACTTTTGCCATTTAAGGAGTGAAATAACTCTGTTTGGCTAGTTGTCAAGGCAACAAAATATGTGGGCCAAACTTGAGATGTGATGCCACCATGTGTCAGAGTAAAGGGGGTATTCTGTGCGTGTGTTTTTGAGTGTGTTAGTGTGTGAAAGTGTGTGTGTTTTGCCACACACACTTTTATCCACCAACCGTTTAACACGGTTGGTGGATTGTGTTTGACTTTCTTCACGTCAGCTGGTCAGGACAAGAAAGTCTCTAAAAAGCCTGAGAAAAGGTTAAGCTGCTTAAACTGTCAACATTACGCAAACTGACTGAAAATGTAGTGCAATCAAACACCAATTACTGCTACGGCTTAAAGCACAAGTCTAAAGAATGTCAGTGCACAATGCAGTAAACATATTTTCCTTCTGTTCAGAATGGTCTCAAATGACCCTCAACATAGTTTAAAACATTCAAAATGACACATGATGTCTGCCCGCCTACAGATTCTTTGGTTATTTATTTCCATAGTGTTTTTCGTAGGTGGTTTTGACTACAGTGTAACATAGCCTTGAGTCAGTAGCAGAGGCTGGCATGCTACAACAAGCACAGTCAGAGCTGTTAGCCAGCTGCTACAGTAGCCTTGCTCTAGCCAGGCGGGTCTGTGGAGAGGAGGGCGTAGGAGGGCGTAGTAGCACCGTCTTCCTCAGAGCACACCACTCAATAAAAAGACACCATGCAATATGTTCTGGGCACACAATACACTACACAGCTGTAGGTGGTCACACCTACAGAAATGGACATCAGTCTTATGTGCATCCCTGGTTTTCAAGGCCTTTTAGTTACCTATCAGCATTTAAGGACAATCAGCTCGGCTTAAAGACAGTCTTTTCGACAACCCGAACATCTTAAAGACCAAGGTCGTCTGCAACTGTTCTAATTTATTTGTTTATCTTGTTTTATCTGTTTAACTACTAGGACAGGGAGGTGTTGACTAGGGCCTTGTACAGAAGATTTAGCTTCACTAGACTGATGATTCTACAGCTCACAAACCATCATTACACCCTGACTGATTCTATTTGATTGAGCCCAGTTTGGTAGTTTGAAGTCACAATGGCCTTGTTATAAGAACAGATCTACAGTTTGTCTGAATAATATACTGCAGGCTTATGACGTGTAATAAGAAGTAAGAGCAGCATGTACGCTGTATGAGGACATCAATACAAGGTGTGGGTGGAAAGCCCAGTAACGCCTCATGATAATGATGCTGCTGCACTTTCATTTAAGCCACATATAAAGCCTCTTCCAGGCCCCACTGGGACAGAATTAGGAGTAATGTTCTAGAAAAAGACCCATGCTATTTCATGGGTCTGAAGAGAAGTGTCTGGTTCTAAAAATAAATGACTTGAAAGTAACATCATCCTCAACACAGAGCTGTACAAGTAGTCAATGACGTCCCGAGTATATTCATTTTTTGTTGCAAATGTCACATGAGGGTAGCTACAATTTTGCTGTCCTAGCCACCAAAGAGAAAGTGTCCTTTTTGTGTCACGGTACATTTTCCTTTGAGATCTCATATCGTCTCCTGAATCTGGAAGGCGTGTCAGACGCAGAGGAAGGGGATAGTCAAGAACAGAATGATAACGACTTAAGAACCACAAGATCTCAAGATCACAGTCCAACACGATGAGTCACATCTCACTGGAGACCACAAATCTCAGATTGCACTGCACGTATACCAGCTTTGACTCACTTTAAAAAAATGACACTCGTAAACAGCATTTTTTTACTTAGATTTCTCTCAGAAATATTGATATTGTGACTCCCACTAGGGGCCGGTACTCACAGGCTTCTGCAGGAAGAAGACGGACAGCGCTCCAATCAGCGGCATGTCCCCCAGAAGAGGCTCCATGACGACACGCAGCGTCCCCTGAAGCTGAGACGTGAACACATGGAGAACATGGTCACTCAGTGGGTCAGTACAGCGAGGCTGTCCTGTGGCATACAATCAGAACATTCCACCCTATTGTGTTGCGTTAAAGAATGTCATCGTTCATGATGGTGAAGATACTTTTGTTTTGTTTTTGTCTATGGCAACATATTTACTGCAAATACGGTGGATTCATATGTATTTACGACAGTGTCTGACACCTCATTGTAACTCACATCAACAACAAAAAACAGTTTGATATTACATTTGTGGAAACTAATTGTCATGACTTGCATTTAATTCAGGTCCACTTGAAAGTTAAAAATACGGCTAAGAATTTCCTCAGGAAATAGCTTCAAAATCAGACCTTTTATCAGTCCTACAGAAGCCTCTACAGTTAATGTGACTATCTGTGCCAAGCCATATAGCATGACAGGAAGAGCAACTACAGTCCTAAATCTAAACAAACTTGGGCAAATGTTTGCTCTGGGTTTTTATCTGGCCTACTGTAGGTGATCTCTGAACAGCAAATATGGCAGTGCTTTGCCTTGACCCTCTACTGTGTCTGGACTTTTCCACCTCCACGGTAATCAGTGACGTGTCAACATACTGCATGTGGTATACCTTTGGTTGCATTTACATAAACAAATATGGAGGTTGTGGCCTTAAATGCAGAGCAGGCTACTTTACATCCACCAACCCGCTGTGTTTCACATGTTGCGTGTACAACCCTCTCGTACCTGTATGCTCTTTATGCCAGCTCGGCAGTAGTATTTTTTGATGTCCACATCTATTTCCGTATTCCCGACAAAGCTGAAAATACAAGGTAGTACGTAGTAATGTGAAAAAGTCACAAATACTTTAGTGGTTAAGAGAGTAGTCAACCTTATCAACATGTAGTGTACCTTATCTGCAGGTCCATGATGATCTGACGTTTGTCCACGTTCTCACTGTACACCTTCACCCCGTTCACTCTTAAAGGCTGTGGGAGAACGCAGAGCGGAGGACATCAGGGAGTTATCATGGACTGGAGATATGGGGTGGGGCATATTATGACATGAGTAAATGCATGTATGTGATGTTTGAAAACCTACAGTACATCCACACAGGTAAAAAAAACTACAATTTGAAATGCAGTTTACTGTTAGAAACACAAGATGGCTGCCAGTCACATTGACTCCATTGCCTCTTAGTGAAGCCGTGCCGGCAGCCCTCTCACCTTGTCCCCCATGTCTATCTTGGTGAAGCTGAAGGTGCTAAGGTGAGGGTTAGCGCCCTTCACTGCCGGCTCGATGGTCTCCCGGAAAAGCTTGTCCACAAACTGACAGATGTACGGCCACATCTGCTTCACGGTCTGAGAGAGAGATAAGAGGGGAAACTCCAAAATCAATAGAGATAATGGTATTCATTTTGATTTATTTAACGCTGTGTACCTTCTCAGCAGTTGGAGTAATGAACATGGTCCTTGGATCAGTGCAGGAAGTACACTATACAGTTGGAACCTAAGATGTGTTTCTCCTCTTTAATATTGTTAGATATGGCATTTGCATTCACTTGATTTGACAAACAGACAAATATGATGAGATGCTGTAACAAAAGATGTATTGGAGTAAGCAGATAGGAATGTCCTGGTGCCTTCTCCTTCACTGCCTGTTCTATTCACTCTATAGGTGTGGTTCTGCTATATGACACCATGGCTTCAGATATTAAAGTCACACTCAGTGGCCCCTTATGCTGTTCATTTGTTTCTCTAGGATTATCAAAGGGATAATATTATGATACAGTACATGTGGCTTTGCCTCATGACACAGAACATTACAAATTTGAACTTAGCAAAGTAACTCAGGTAATAACTAAAGCCCAACACAGCCACTGTTCCTCCTCTCTTCTCCCATCTCCTCTGTCACATCTTAGTTAATCCCGTGTGCCGGATCCTTCAGTTGGTCTGATAGTTACTGGATCCTTCTCTCCTCAGGGGAGGCTGGTACTGGAACAGGAGGTAGCCCCGCTCCAGATACACTGCCTATTTATAGCCTCAGTCTGCTAGCTAATGCTAATACTGACTAGCACACGTGGAGAAGGGTAGAAGAAAGTGATGTGAAGAAAGAGAGTGGTTGGTACAGGGAGGGATAATGGAGGAAAGGGAAAGAGGAAAGAATAAAGGGAGGGATAAAGGCAACTTGTAATTTAATACCTTGTTGAGCCATTCCACTCTCTCAACGTCTGGGAAATGGACCTGCAATAATGGAGAATGATATTGATTAATACAGGTGGTAATGAGTAAAGCTTTAGAAAATGGTTCAAATCCTTCTATATCATTCTACAGTAAAGATGCAGTAAAGACTGATCACACAGGCTCAGTGGGGCACATTTTTTGGGTCAAGTGCCTTTCTAAAGAACACAATGGCAGGATAGCAATAAAGATTTAAAACCAGGAGTAGCATCCATACTCTATGGGAACTAGCAATAGTTCTACAGAACTGACCCAGTCCTTTTCATTTGTTTAGTACAGTATTATTTATCCATCCAGCATTGACAACTATCTGTGGGAGCCAACCGAGGCTGTAAACCACAGTCCAAACATTACAAGAGCTCCTGGGAACATTGATATACAGTACAGCCCACACACAACCATCCAGCTGACTCAGCCAAGTCAGCCTTTTCACCCATCGCCAAGCAACATCAACATAAAAACAGACTATAAATTCATCCCTCCTTGCTCCAGTCATTTAGATTATTTTCGATCTTCAGTACAGTGATTGAATCATCCACGTACAGTCGTTGCTGCCCATCCAGGCATGTCAAATCAGGTTGTTTTTTTTCTGAACAGCCTCGTTCAACACTGAATACCAGCCTTATCAGAAACCTCCATAACGGGTCTATCTGCCGGGGTGAGAGGAGTGTGGGGACGGTGACAATGACAGGTCTCTCAGGCTGGAGGAAAGGTGCTGATTCCACTGGGTGTATTCAGGGACTTGATGAGCCTGACGGCCTGGGAGCTGCGGCTGCCTCAGGGCTGTTTGGGAGTGCTGGGAGAGGACGAGTGTGATAGAGCCGCATTAGTCCGTTACGTAACATTCAGACGGCGCTCACACCGCCAGCTCCTTCTCACTAGCACGGCTTCGTATACTGATTAATATGGATATGCAAACACACGGATTATTATGTGTATTATCATTACATGCAGTACACATACGTGTTCGTTCACAAGTTAGGGCACTCAGTATACTGCATACCAGCAGGCAGTGCATTATACCAGCAGGCAGTGCATTCCTGTTCTAATCCACTAAACACTGATTACCTTCTTTTTACGGAATAATTAATTAATTTCAAGTAGCTGGGACACTTTAGTCAAACTGCTATGGTTATAATGTCAAAGCATAAACTTTAGTATAATGAAAAGGAGTTGAGCGGTGATCAGGGGTGGTTACTGTTCACATCGGGCTGAAATCAAACTTTTTGCCCCAGTGATCATTTCTTTTATGTGGCATAGAGTCACATCTTCTGTCCAAAACGACTTCTTTAGGAGCCCACATAGTATGCAGGGGCCACAATGGAAGGAAACAGAAATTTGGTAGCTGACCATTTAGTGAAACATAAACCCACTTTCCTCTCCTTTTAAGGTTGGCTGCTGACAAACAATAGACCTAGTTTGTTCAGGCTGCCCTTCTTAAAAGAGAGAGAGAGAGAGCGAGAGGAAGAGAGGTAGAGAGAAAGCAGGAGAGGCAGAGAATGAGACAGAGAGACACAGAAAAACAGGCAGGAAAAAAAGGAAAAAGAAAGAGAGAGAGAGAAATAGAGAGAGAGATGGGACCACTAAAAGAGAGACACAAACTAGAGAGGGGGAGGATCTTGTGTCTTTCACAAGCCCAGTGGAAAAGCAGAAAGATTCAGCTGTAATTCCTGACGGAAGGAAAGCCAGGAGGCTCTGACTCACTGTTGTGCTATTTCCTGGTTCTAACAGTCTACGAGTAGAATATGGTTTCCAACCATTTGCTGTGCCACTGACAACACACGAGAGAACAACACAACTAAGAAGCCTATGTAGACTGTGACTCACACAATGATACCAGTACAGTAACAAAGCTAACATCGATACAGATTAGCAGACAGAGGGCCCATTAGTCCATTATGGAAATCGGTTTGATTCACTGCAGAGAGGCCTATCAGTGCAGTGAAAGTATGGTAAATCCTCTATAACTGCAGTTTATTCTGGAGTCACGGTTCATGCAACAGATGTTTGTCAATTCCAGCTAGGGCAGTCGGCTAGGGCTAACCTCACTCCAATCACATATTATGCACACTTTCACACACACGCTTATGTCATATGTAATCTGTATCAGCAGGCTATGTAACAGAAGCAATTTGTTAATTTGACTAAAGCCCAAATCCAACTGTCAATAAGGATCCATTGAGTTTGCTCTAGTGAGTCTCCTTCTCATCCTGCACCTGATATACTAGGCTAACTAACTCTGATTTAGTTTCAATAATCAATCTCACTGAATCAAAAGTCAAAATGCAGTTACTGGGTCAGAGGCCCGCTCCTGTCCAAACAAGCAGGTCAAAAGTGAATGTTACCTGGCCCACTTAAATGTGCACAATCAGCTGTAACTTGGACTGTGGCTAAACAGTGAGTCCAGATAGTAGCGTTGTGTCAACACGGAGGACAAGACAAAGTATATCACAGGACAGTTGTCCTCACTTAAATTTAGGCCTTTAGGGTTGAGTGGGGGATGGTGAGGCGGGATGACACTTTATTATACAGGAAACCTGAGCCAACCACTGTGGCAAGTGTCAAATCACACCCATGAGCCTCTTGTGAATTACTAACATTCGGGTAACTTCCTTTTAAAAGTGTTTTATTTCCATTTTACACTGCTCCTTGAGCAGTGCTTTAAGCTGTTACTATTATAACCGCAAGCCACAATTATGGCAGACAGTGTTTGGTAAAAGTTGTGAAAAGCATTTGTAAATTATGTTAAATCTCACACACAGTGCTAGTATTTAGTTGGTTGGTTGCTCAGCTAGATATAGTGTTTAGTCAATATTGGCCTGTGTTGATTCTACTAGGCATGTGGTTCAGTATGTATTACACACCTGCTGCAGTGTCATGGCTTTGAGAATGTACATGTCAGCACGACCCTGCTCGATCGCTCACACACACAAACACACACACACGTGGGTGTCTTTCGATCCCTCACACATCACAGTTGATGACACGATAGGGTCACTATCCCAGTCACAGACATACTAATCTCTCCCCTTCAGACACAGTGTCAAGGAAGTCTCATTGAAATAACACACTAGAGGCACCGGAGGATGAATTACTCTGAGGAACCGTGAAGTAGCTAGCAGGCCTGCTGCTCCCAGAGCACATTTAAAGCAGTTGGGAGCAGCAGTGCACTGCAAACTTGTTTCCTTCCCCCACTCTCTGGACTGCCCCACCCTTTGGCACATCAAAAGACAAAGCCCCACCCTTGCCAAGTCACCAGTAGATGAAGGAGGGGCGGATAGGCAGTAGGAGGGAGACGGAAAGCCATCACAAGTTATGACAATTCCTCCATAGAACACAGTACGGCAAAAGAATACAATATTATTATCAGTTCATGTAATATATACAGAAATACAAATATGTGTGCTCTGTATGCAAACAAAACCACAAGTAGACAACACTGAACATTCTTGGCTCAGTAGGCTGGTTGAGTTATACACCACACTGCAAGCCCTCATTCCAGACATATTTTCCTGGAGAGGAAGTTTAGAGGGGTCTCTGAGTCTCAACCAACGCCTGCCTTTATCCACTGGAGCTTCAATTGACCTGTGGATGGCAGAGCACAATCATTTCCACCCAGTGGTCGTTGCTTACTGCATTAAATGTCTTATACATGTACGGGTGGCCCTCTATGAATAACAACTCGGGTGATAGTCTTTCTTGTTGAACTGATTGCCATGTAGGCTGACGAGGTGTAAGGTAGGTTGTCTGAACTTGTCGTGACTTAAGTGTCAAAACCCATCAGTGCTTTAATTTAAGGCTATTAGCCGGCAACAAATACTTACATAAAATGATCAGATTAAACATGAATACTATCCCCATTTTCCTCTTCACCAAAACAAAATAAATACCAGAGATGTATGGGGTTATGAGAAATGTTATTTTGGAATGTTTCTGAGTGTCTACATCTTAAACACATGGCCCCATGAAGAGTGACAGCAGGGCATTAGTGGAGCGTTACAATACTCCCACGTTGACAGGACAACCCGATAACACTGCTGTCTCTCACTGATGATGCGTAATCAGAGGCGGAGCATCTGAGAGCCAGCCAGGGGCCAGGTATACCAAGCCCATGGAGCCTCATGTAAACCAGGCCAGACTTAAACGCAACTTGAGAAGCATGGTGTTCTACATAGAGAACTAGACTGATTATGGTCTAGTTCTTAACACTACATGAACTGTGTGCCTGTTAACACACACACCCAAAAAAAATCATGTACATTTTGTTAACTATACTATTCTATTATGTTATGACTTGCAGATACGTAATACAAGTCTGTAAAGCGCACCATCCACCGTACTGATGGCTACTGAAATGAAACATACAAGTCAGTATTAACCCTTTCACAGCAAGAGCATGACATGTCTGTTAGCCTGTGACACACAGAATCTTCCTTCAGAAGGAGCCCCAAGACTGGCTACCCGACAGGGTTACAATCCAGAAGTATTAATAGCCTTGAAACTGGAAGGATAGTGATGGTAATCTGCTGAACAACATAACTCAACCACCTACTGACCAAGAGGACATGCCATGTAACAAAGACTGAAAAGTAGAGATAATCAAAGGTCACTCAAACGAGTACTCAGGTACTGTACCTACGATGGTAGTCTCTCATGCCAATGTGCAAATGTGTTAAGTTGATTGCTAGACCTAGTCAACAAGTCCACATGATCAACTAAGGATTCTGTGAAACAGGCATTGTTTGTTCCGAGAATGAAAATAAAGGTGTGAGTGTATCATGTAACCGAGGGGTGGTTACTAGCATATCCCTAACATAACAGCAGCTCTGAGCCTAACATGTAGGGCCTAGTCATTTATCAGATGCTCTTATCCAGAGCGACTTACAGTAAGTACAGGGACAGGTGTGTAGGGTGAAGTGCCGTGCCCAAGGACACAACGTCATTTGGCACGGCCGGGAATCGAACTGGCAACCTTCTGATTAATAGCCCGATTCCCTAACTGCTCAGCCATCTGACACCTGTAACCACGTTTTGTTACAACTGCATAGCCTGGATGAACTGTGGACTGCTATTGACACCTCTCTGAAGACCTTTCCACAGTTTGGACATGATATGACACCGTGTCTTCAACTCCTGTTATTAGTAGTTTCTAAATGCCATATGAACAATGCACTTGGTAAACAGTAGTTGCAGCTGAGCTAGTGTACTGATTACAGTTGCGCACAACGTGACAACGACTACATTGAACTTACCCAGGGTGGCAACTCGGAAGTGGGCAAACTTTGCCTCACTGTTTTCTCTTCATGCTCCAAAAACGCCAAGGCTCGGTTAAGTCTTGTGCTTTTATTTCCATGATGTCTTCTGTACCAGAAAAAAGTGGCAAGTCCAACAAGAATCCAACTAAAGCTGAACTCAAAATATCCCAAAACATAAATGGGAAAAATAACGATGAAAGTCTTTGAAAATTTCATCAACATCTGGGTGACATCCGTAATGGCTGTTTGTGGCTCATCATCGGGATCCACCGGAGTGATTGGGTTTGTATTGGTGCCATTTGGACTGTTGGGTTTATCCGGTCCATTTTCCTTGACCTGCCCTGCGGAACCTGTCGGATTGGACCCTGCATCTTGCACTCCACTGTTACTCATTTCCACTCTACAAAACAAGTTAAAACATGTTTAGAATGGTATCAAACACAACACTAGCGGTACGCAAAGGGTTGGTATAATAAACATGATACATTGTTTTTTCTCATCGTTAAGTAAGCGGACGGTGAGTAGAGTGCCTGGTGAGAAATTGGGTTCTGAGAGCGCGGCTCAGTAGGCAGATCTGTCAATCTGCTCAACCAGTACAGTTGGTTTACGGAGGTTTTACCCAGGACCAGAAATGTGTACCGGTTTCATCTAACTTAATTTAGTCCTGGTAGGACTGTACTCAGTACTTTTACATGTTTACATACATACAGTAAACACTTAACCGACTCACCTTTTCTGTCTGCGACATTCATAGGCTATAATACTGAATTCAGAATCCCAGACCCGTGGAGTGCATGGCGTCTTTCGACCAGTTTCCAGCTCTGCTTTATCCCTTTACCACATCCTGCCTTCGCTCGGTGTGCCTTTCGGTCCTACACGCACTTCGTTCAGCCTATTGGCTCAACCCACTTCTCGTTTTTCTAGCAGGAAACTGTCATTGTCAGGATAGGTCAAACCCATGAGCGGGGTATTTTAAAAATGTATTTCCATGCGCCATCTCGTGGTTAATGAAGTTAATCCAAAATACTAAGTAGAAGTAGCCTACAATAAAACAGAAGTAAAACAACATAATACTACAATATCTATTCAAGTTGAGCTGTGCAGTAATAGTCCTAAATTATAAACATAACCGAACAAAATACAAAACACTTTATTTTAGGATGTAAAGGACTTTTTGTGCCAGGGAAAACATTTCTCAAGTACTCTGTACGTAAGTATTTCCCCCACTAGATGTCAGTAGAGACTTGAAATGATCAACACCAATAAAAAGGCCCCTGCTCCCAACAGCTCGCGTGTTATCAACTTTAGAACGCCTTAGGCAAACGCCATGTACAAATACGGCCTTTGTACAAATATTATTCAATCATTCATAGGCATATAACCAAACTTAAGACATTTGCAGCACGCATGTTTTTTAGCCCAGGCCTATATATTTCACTCTCAGTAAGTGTTTACAGTAGCCTAATGCAAATGGTCAATCTAAATCTACTGTATGTGAAATTCTTTGAAATTCTTTTGAGTTCTTTTTGTCCAGACGTTCTGTACATGTTTCTCTTCCTGAGGATGGCTGTGGTCCTTGTGATTAGGAAGAATATACACGTGAACACTGAGCAAATGTACTTATGATTGTGAACAATCAAAGATAAAAGAAGAGTATATTCCCACACTGTATGAAATCGAAATGAAACATGCACAGATTTTGGAAGCTTTCTGCTATAGTCAGGTAAAGTATGTCCCTTGTGGGAATTTTAAAACATCACTTTTCTTCCAATCATTCTTTTTATGATAGGGGACCTTGAATATCCCCCCAAGTGAAAGAAAGTCTGTGGAACAGTTTCATCATTATTCACTCAAGGAAAACTTTCATAAAAGCCCCGAAGCACACAACCTTTTAAATCTCACCTTGATACATTTTAGGAGAGTAAAAAAAAAGTGCTCGAACTAGCACTAGTCCTATTTCCAAAAATAGATGGTGGTTTATGATATATGTACAGCAGTGTCATGTATCTCCCTGTACAGCCGCATAACATACAAGTCAGCTGATACCTTGAAACTTGGCACCATTTTCCAAGATGTTCATGTACTGTATGATTGGAATGGGATTAAGTCAAAGTAGACCCAGGTGCCAAGCTCAAACACCTCCGAGTACACTTTGATGTGGATAGTATTAGCCCATGCTGAAACAATAGGTTACGTTACAAATATAGTGCCTCGTTCACAATTATACTGGGCTGTGTCATAGGGACTAAACTAGGTTATAGGGTCTGGGTTATATGGACTAGGGTGGGTTAAAGGGACTAGGCTGTCCATTCCCCATCCAGGGGAATGTTCTGTCTCCCTCTTCAATTCCCCAGCGCAAAGCTCTTCTCTGTTCCCTACCTCTGGCTGTCTCCAGGAAGCGTGATGGAGGGATGTTCTCCAGGGTGGAGGCCTGTGAAAGGGTTTTGGGTGGGAGCTGAGGTGGTGAGACCTCCATGTTCAGGGCTGCCATATCCCCCGAGGAGTTGTCTACACGTGGGGCATGGCCCAGTCTGCTGACAGGGCTGACCATCACTGGAAGGACCTTAATAAGAGTTTGTTTTCCCTCCCTGGGTGACGAACACTGACATTTTGGAAAGGATTTCACTTGTATCTTGGCCCCAACCTCTGATCTAACGTCCATGAGGGTCTCCACGTGTAGCCGGGGCTCTACACTGGATGAAGGCTGGTTCACATGAAAGTGAAGCCCATCTCCCTTCACTGCTGCATCTGGGTTCCTGTCTATGAGGTTCTCCACATTGAGCACCCACTCCTCCACCAGATCCTGTGGAGCATGTGTGTTCACCATAGGGTCGATCTCCAGATTGAGTTCAGCCTCCTGTTTCTGTGTGGTTGGATGGTGACTTTTAAAGGTACACTTTCCTCAGAGGGAGCCTTTACAAAGGGCTCCACAATGTTACAGCTTAGCAGAGGATCTTCTCTCTCTGAGATGGTGTCTGTTTGGCAGTTAGCCTTCACCCGTACATTGTGCTTGGCCTCTTTTTGCTTTGGCAAGTGCAAAACAAAACAGTTATCTTGTTTTGTTTGGGGGGGGGATGATGAAAATCTAGTGAGGCGATGCCCACCCAAGATCCCCCTCCCCCTAAATCCGACCCTGGGTTAAACACTTCGCATAGCATTATTCGGTTGTTATATGTTTTGGAAACTGCAAAGGCAGCTCGAGTCGAAGACGGATTCGAGAGACCGCAGATAGATTGTGGCTAGTCTGGGTTGTTATATGTTTTGGAAACTGCAAAGGTAGCTCGAGTCTAAGACGGATTCGAGATACCGCAAAGACTGCGGCTTATGTGTTTTGATTCCCGCAGAGACTGTGGCTTGTATTTTGATGAGCTACATTTGAATGTTAAAATTTGTATTCTTATTTTTAAATTTGTATTACTTTTATCATTTGTATTATTGTTTTTTATTGATTTTATGTAAAGCACATTGAGCTGCAATTCTTGTATGAAATGTGCTATATAAATAAAGTCTTATTATTATTATTATTCTAATGCTAACTTGTTAACTTGACATTATTCAAACTTTTCTTGTTGTTATTACAACTGAAGGCCAACCAGGAATGTTTTAAACTTGTGAAAGGGAATGTTGAATTTAAGATGACAGCTGTATGAGTCATGATGAAGTGATCTGCTAAGTGTCTTATTATTGCCACTGCTGCTTGCGATGGAAGTGCTTGAAAGTAGTCTGAGGATGTCAGCAACTGCAGTTAAGAACCTGGTGTCAATCATTAAGATGGAAATGATAATACAGAGGATGCTTATGGTAAGGATAAGGTAAAGGCAATGGGTTATTATGTATTGTGAGGATGTTGATGGTAATTTCTGTGATTACAAAATTGACATTGTTGATGATAGTAACGAGCATGAATCCATCAACAATGATGGCAATGACAATAGTGATTAGGGAGATTATTGTGGTGAATACATGATGATTTTCTATCGTTATTGTCTTGTATGTATTTGTTCTTCATGATCCAGATTTTGCACTGCTGGAGCTGATCCCCCCCCTGCGTATGGATGGATGTATGGATGGATGATACAGATTTTCCAGAGAGGAGAGGCAGATGTGAGGGAAATGAAGATCAGTAAGTAAATCAAAGGAGGCATTGTATAAAACATTGACTTAAACTTTTTTTTAGCTATTCCTAGAAACTAAAGAAAGTGTTTACCTATATACACTGGTTTGGAAATGATGTGTCCCTCATGTTAAGCAAGGGAAAAACAGCCTTGGGAGATGTTTAAAATGTTTAGCTTGAAACCGTAGCTTTAAAGCTGTTTAAACAGACTAACAGACACCAAAGCCGTTCCCTCAACACATTTCATGGAGATTCTCATGCTTACAGCAAGACATCTGGCCTGTATCTCTGCTGAAGATGACCGGACTGTTGGTTACAGTACGTGCTGTGTTTGATCATTGATAATGATTTCATGACTTTGATGTGCAGTTTAACACAGGCGGATTCTTCATAAACATATTTCTTCTCACTTTTGGGTGTTTATCTTTCAATCAACTGCTTTGAATTCTGTGCAGATCAGAAAAAAGGAACTTCCAACAAACAATCAAATGAAATTTCTTTGGTCAAGCTTTTGGCCTCTGTACAATAAACTTCCGTCAGTTTCACTCCCACACAATAAACAGAAACACCAAAATGTCATGACACTCTCACAGTCATGCTTACCTTCAGACCCGAACTTCGTCGATAACATTTGCCTCTGGTTCATCTTCTTATTCCTAGTTATCAACCTACAGTATTTATCAGTTATGGACTGTCTTCTCCGGTCAAACCCGCATGCACGCGCACACAGATGAACGCGCATGCACATGCAAATTCTGCTCACTCAAAGTAAGGTGGAACAAATGAAGGCCCTCACTCTGCCTTCAAGGAGACAAGCACGTAACCATAGTAATGTGCAATCCATCATCTTCAGTCTACACTTGCTGATGACACTATATGAGTGAAGAACAGACTTGACGCCAAAAAATCTTGTGTGAGTCATGAATTATTTAATTGAGCCAAGATTACTAGTTGAATCATAATATGCAGAATAACAAAACTATTAATAAAAATGGCATCCATAAAATATATGAATCCTTTGAACTCTCTATTGACCTTTTATATATTATGTTATTCAGTGTACCTCCAGGGTTTCAGCAAATCTTCAGTCCACTCCTCAATCTGAATGTACCTATTTCAGAACAAAGGACCAGTGGGGCTTGATGCAATCTCTCTTTTCATGCTGTTCCTGCTGGAAAAATGCTATTTAAAACTAGACAAAGTCAATTGAGACACAAGAGGTATTCTCACAGCTATTTGTACTGAGCGAGCAAGAGCAATCATTCCAGATAAAAAGAGATCACTTTGGCTGTTTCGTTTGACAGTTTTTCACATCACTCATCAGGTTAATAATTGGTTCAAATTGAGTAATCACAGCAATTGGAGAACAATTAAGCACTGCAATTGGTTGAAATTTGCAGTGCATTGATGAAAATGCATACAATTCAAATGATAAAAAAGGATATTTCCCAGGAAAAAAAAACATTTTGCAGACTATTGTTAAGAGGAACAGGATGGAACAGGATGGAACAGGATGGAACAGGATGGAACAGGATAGAACAGGATATATAACTGGATAGAATATGTTGCAACTCTAATGCTATCACTAGGCCTTTTACTTTGAAAGTGTAATTGAACTCATCTAAATGCTATTTTAATCTTATCTATGTTGCACAGAAAGTAAGACACAGGTGACTTGTAGATGTGTATTTACCTTCTCACGTTGGAACAACATATCTAGTTATTAAATGAAAAAACACATCTCCTATGAATAATTGTTAGTGTAGTGGACACACAGTACCAGATTTTGTCAAGCCCTTTCAACCTATCTGTGTGCTTTGGCCTGATGGGAGTCTACTGAAGGTGGCTGTAAAATATACTTCCATCTCTGGACTTCCTCTTTAAATGTTTCAACCTTTACAGTTAGTTCTGAATATGGTACACAGTACTGACATTTTCGAATCTTCTTGTCTTCTTGAACCTTTCCACCCTTTTTTCAGTATTTTTTCGGATTCCGTTTTTCTGTTCTTTTCTCAATGTTAGCGTTCACAGCTTTTACACTTGTGTAGTCACGCTACACTGTTCATGCATAGCAATAACTTTGAAACCTTAACATTAACCTCAGTATAGTATAAATATTCAAGATTAAATACTAGACAGAAGGGGTTTTATTGGGAAATGTTTTATATTGTAAATGCCTTTACAAGTTTACAGTACTCTATATAAAGTACTGTACATGCAGATGTCCAGTGGATTAGGTGATTGGTCAAGCATGCCCTAAAGGTTTGAGATTAATCATGAAGACATGGTCCAACACTTTGTTTAGTCACTTGTTCCAAAGACTTGTGGTTTGGTATAAAGCCGAGCTGCATCCCCCAAACAGACTTTGGATAGTCTAATATAATTGGAAGTAACAGTAAACTGTTTATCTTTGTGCATAAATGGTCAAAAGTTCACCTCTTGGCTGTATTTCTCTCCTGTCCTGAAGCCTAAGGAACTTCTTACTTGTGTTTTTGTGGTGAAAGTTTCTAACTTTGTGTTCTATAACTACAGTACAACATGAATGCAACAAAAACGACTTTAGACACAATTTCAGAATTTCTTTGCAGGCTATAACAAAAGAAACACACACTCCTAGAGATATTTAATGAATCATATTTGGAAGATAAGTGGCAGCCCAAGCACAAGAAAGATATTTTATTGAGGCATCTTTGAAAAGGACCACCAACGACACACAGTCATTTAAACACATAAAAGACTGGATGTAAACATTGCCCCACTGAAGATGACTCCACCTTCAAGTGTATTTGCAATAGGAGAAAGACTGTTATGTATGAACCAACCTTGTTGAGTTGACTGGTAGAATGAAATGGACACTTTCGAAAGTGGGTGTAACTTGGATGTTTGCCTGGCTGCAAGTGTTTAGTCTAGAATACACATGAGGAAACATGAGGAAACTTAAGAAACATCTCAAGTTATTTCACTGCATTTTACAGTATTGAATATGTTCATAAACTATTCTACATCGAAGATAAATATGTAAACCCATTTTTTTCTTTTTCTTTGAAATAATCTGATTACAAAACGCATGTCTTATGTGACCTGTGTGAATTGGACATTCTACAACTAATAAACTATTATTTACTGTTTATTTATGTGTTCTTAAAGATTCCCATGGTCAACTCAATGAGTTAGCTTGTATAACTGATTGAAGAAAACACATTCAACAATTGAAACAATTGTTGTCATACAGCTGGTGTAATCACCAGCTGTATGACCGGTGAGGTTGGACCTGAGGAGACTCTTACTCATGTTTCAAAATGACAATAAGGTCTTGTTTTTGTCTTAGAGAAAACATCAGCACGCTGTGATAGTTACAAAAAACGAAACACTCCACTTCTACTGGACACGTGTAACCTCTCAAAATGTATATCTCCACTGTCTGGCCTTGGGTGGAGAAAAATATTTCTTTTGGATTCCATAATGGGTCTATGATATTGATTAAATTATGTTCACAGTCCCCATAAGTGGCCCTGCTATAATCATTATGATTGAATACCAGACAGTCCTGAATATGACGGTCTTGAGGAAATATCAAAAGCTTGATAGTTGAGGAAGTTTCCTTTGAAGTTCTTTTAAGTGGGTATTGGATGTTCTTTTACTAGTTAAGTACAAGATCATTTCAGCAGTTCCAGCAGCTATAAGGAAAAGTCCTCAATAATAGATGTGCTATGTTTTCAATTCTAACAATGTCACAGTAGGAGTGTGTTACGTCTATGACTTTGAAACTTTGGAAATGTGAAGAAAAGAAGTCACTCGAGGTGTTGTCGTTTAAGAGAAATCTTTAAGTCACTGAAATCAGAAAAGTGCTTGGAACAAAGAAATCAGCTTCCAAACTTTAGCACAACAAAATAGATAATATGTAAAGCTAACTTCTAAAAACCAGTTGCTCCCTTCAGGTCAAACCAAACATTTCAGAGACAAGACTGAATCACTGGAAAGAAGTGTTCTCAGACCTCTATAAGAATGACTTGATTGAACAATATATGTGTATATTTATTTTGTATTAGTCCACCAGTAAACAATCTCTGTGCCTTCAAGGATTAGGGCTCTGGTTTTTCTCTGGTAACACATTGCCTCAATAGCATCTTAATGGCTTTGACATTTGAAGATTTTCAATTGACTGCACTGGAAATATACAGATTCTCAAACTGCATAGAGACTAGCCACATCTGTTGTGTGTAGATATTGACTAAGAATTGTATACAGTTGCATATGCTTTTGCAGGTCTGAAAAGTATTGTAGCATGTATGTTGGGGACTCATAAGTTAACACCAGAAGAAACATCTATATATCATATCTATCTATCTGTCTGTCTGTCTGTCTGTCCATCCATCCCTCATTGCATCTAACATATTAGTCTACTGAAGTGAACAGGATGTTGTCTCTGAGTATAAACTCCTGTGACAATGTCATAATAGACAATAACCTCTACAGGCACAGTAACCTCGAAGTCCCATATCATCAGCAGAGAGACCCTCATGCCCCATGCCTTGAAAATACAACATTTGCTGCTGCCACCCTCAGTGAGTTATGTCTTTAGAAAAAGTTAGGTGGGAGGTGACCTGGGTGAGGAGTCGAGTGAACTGTGCTGAAGCTACAAGGCCATTATCAGTGCCAAATTTGACACCCGTCCACTGACTGCAACAAATGACTCCTGATAAACTGGGCAATCAGTCTGGTGTAGTGCAAAATGGAGTGGAGAGTGGACTTAGGACTCGGACGAGAAAAGGTTGTCAGGTTTTGACTGCACAAGGGGTCTCAAGAGGGTAAATTACAGGGGTTCCTACACATTTACACACAGCAGGTTCTATCATAAACAGCTTTGACAGCCCTCCAATTTTTCTTAAACGCTGTCCTTACTTCATCTAATCTATCATGTACTTGTTCCTTATCATTTGAATCACCTATAAGCAGGTACTGTAACCTTAGTCTAAGAATTCACAGAAAGGGTTATGGTGCCGTGATTGCATGCTTTCTTGTTAAATGTATTTAGAGCTTGATTGAAGTGGTCTTGCAGATGTAGGGCACTTTCAGACGTGTTTTTACTCCTCACAATCATTGACTTTGCTTCAGGCTTTGCTCCTTGTGATGTCACATTGGGTTCCCTTCACGTTACACGAAAGGTCAGCTTCATTGTGTTGTAATTTAAAATTGTTTGGACGAAAAAGTCATATTCTTGTGTGTTTTCAGACTTTACACCGTTGACTTAGTTTAAACTCTTTTACTTCCAAATAGTTTAATCTTTGCTAAAGCAGTTTGTAATTGAGTAATTAGCCTATGTTGTGTCTTGCGTAACAATGTTGCGTTGGATGCCTACAATCTCAGTTCATATTGGAGAGAGCGTCCTTCGCTGACGCGCGCCGCGCACAACCTCCAGCGAGCTTTTTCCCCCATGCTGAAAGCCCCCTCCGACTGTAAGCAGCATTCTGGGTCTAGCCGTCATCCGTCCAGTCATTCTGGACACAGCGTATCAAAGGACTTTTTCACTTTATTATTTAAACGCGTTCTATAAAGCGTTTTTAAGTCTTTCAAGCACTCAATTGTATTGGGAAAACCCTTTAATTTTCATTCGCTTGAAATCGTAGCTTTTTTTATTTTTTTTATATTGTTTAGTTTGGTGGACTGCGGCAGTTCATCAATGACGTTGTTTTAGGACATCTGTCGTGTAGTGGCCAAGTCCATCGAATTCAAGATGAAAAGTTTCTGCGTTATTTTGTTTTTAGCAACTTGTCTGTTCACGGTAAGTAATAACAAAGTTTAAAATACTTCGTGCCATGCTGGAGTGAGTAGCCTAGTTCAAGAGCTTTCAAAACCCAAATGATTTGATGTCAGAATAACACGCAGTGTCTCACACCGTTTCCAGTTTGAAACCAAAAGAAAAGAGACATGAGGTAGATGTAATAGTTGCCTGATAAATGCATTAATATTTGAAAAGAATACCTTTATAACCCGTTTAACGATGAGAGCTCCAAATAGTACACTTTTGGTTGTTACCAAATTCGAAGAGTCAACCAACATGCATTAGATGCGCCATATGAGCTCGGACGGGGGTCTGGATACTCCCCAGTATCCAATTAGGTACTTTTATGTTTCGTTTTTTGTTTTACCAATGTCATAGGATAATTGTTCATTTTGCTTGCCAATTTCATCCCACTCTTCTGTATTTTTCCTTCTGTATATCTGCCTACCTCAAATGCCCACTCCCCAGTTGTGGGGGTGAATGCTGCCCTCTGTCCTTTTCTCTTCTTTTCTTTATGTCACAATCTAACAATACTGAGGGGCACAGGTGTGTGTGGGCTTCAATCCCATGAGACTCCCATTAGTGCAAGCAAGAGAAACCAGATGTTCAGTCACCCAGATCTCATGATTTAGATATAATAACATGAAATTGATGTATGCAATATTCAGAGGTATACAGCAATATTTATATAGCCATAAAAACCAGAACAACAAGCTAAAATAGAATTACTGCACCCGGACGAAGAAAATAGGATTGGCTAGCTAGGAGTGACTGCTTATTCGAATCCAAAGAGAAAGCTCTTCAGCATTCACGTTATATTCTGTAAGAATGAACGGGTCTTTATAACAGAATATGGAGATTGCACCTTTAGTGGAAGCACAGACTCACATACTGTACAGTATACGTTACATGTTTGCTTACTTTTTGGCCTTGCTGTTTCATGGGTCACTTTCTAACAGCACACATGCCCCTGGCAGATACATTTACATTTAGCAGACGCTCTTATCCAGAGCGACTTACAGTAAGTACAGGGACATTCTCTCCGAGGAAAGTAGGGTGAAGTGCCTTGCCCAAGGACACAACGTCATTTTGCATGGCAGGGAATCGAACCAACAACCTTCTGATTAATAGCCTGACTCCCTAACCGCTCAGCCATCTGACCCCCCTGATACAGTAGTCTTACATGTGCCCTTTAGAACACCAGTTTTGGATGCTCCTCTGGCTCAACTCTGTGCTGCAACTTGTGTCAACCAGACTTGAAAAGATTCCACACACCAGTCTGTGTGGGTCAACGCACTTATGTGCTTGATGCGATGGGATCATCATGTTTATGTTTGCATGCGCTCTTTGTAAATCAAAAAAAAAATTTGAATAGTCGTTTTAGTGTATGAATACCATTTAGAATGGAGCATATTGCTTAACTTACTTTGTCTGTGTGTAGCCCTTACCCATGTAGTCCTTGTGTAGTCCCTATGTTGGCTAGGTGTCCTTTCATGTCCTCTTTCACCCTGAGCTCCCCCAAATTCCTTTGGGATCAATAATATGAATTTAATTTAACTGAAAACAACTCGATTTTGTCTTTCTCTTCATGCTGATGGTGCATTGCAGAGGGCATTGGTTTGACAGAACATTTCTACCTTCAGTTTCATGGCACTTGCTTAACTTCATGAACCTAAGATCACGTGTTTGACGAAATGTAACTGACATATCGTTGGTTTTCCCATAAGAATTTGCTTTACTTTCAAATCCTCCCTGATCACAAACAGTTCATAAGATGATGAATACTGGAAATACAGTATTACATAAGGACTGGCACGAGCCAAGATAATCATGTGTGAGAGTGTTCTAATTCGTGAATTTATCTGAACACTAAAGGTGCGAGAGTGTGCTGTTGGAATCTGTATATCTGTGTCTGATTGTGTTTTGTATTCTTTGATAAATTAATAGTTTGTATTGCTTCATTGCTTCTGTCTCTGAGGGGACGGGTGATGCTTCTGATTTATAACTTTGCAGCATAACTGGCTGTTTTGGTTTCTGTATTCCAGAAAGACAGAAGCCTTTTTTTGTTGTATTGCTGTTTAGTAAGATTTCATGTTGGATATAATACATCAGATAGCTCTTTTGATATTGCATGAAATATACCTTATGAGCTCCATTTGTATTCATGTGTCCAATACTGAGGAGAGGATTAGCACTGTCAGATTTCACAATTTGTAGTTTAAAATTATTCTGGTACTGCTAATTTGAAGCATCTCGCAATTATCTCACAATGATCCAATACTTGATTCCATTTAAGAGAACAGCAAGATAGTTGTGGAGCAACGTACCGTTTTCCTAAGCGTGCTAAACAGAAGAGGTGGCTGATTGTGTCAGAAGTCACAACTTTGTTAATCACGAGCTAATAATTTATCCG
The DNA here is from genome assembly GCF_963692335.1 of Osmerus eperlanus. Lineage (NCBI taxonomy): Eukaryota > Metazoa > Chordata > Actinopteri > Osmeriformes > Osmeridae > Osmerus > Osmerus eperlanus. The sequence continues at coordinate 7,005,852 of NC_085033.1, forward strand.
TCCCTATTTCAAACATTCAGGCATGTTTTCTCTGACTGAATTAAGTTTCATTGTGTTTGGTAGGAGCTGCTGTTGAGAAAAGACATCTGCTCATTAAACACAAAGTGATTATGGTATTGTGCAAGCAGTCACCCTACTGATTGAGACACAATGTAGTAGAAAATAGGAATCCAGCTCAAAACTAAAATAGCATCAGCAGCCAGAGTCCCAGCTGCTGTGTAACACTGAGGTTTCACACCAATTACATGATTGCGTTGCGTACTGTATCATACAGTGCATACCACATCTGTAGATTTGATTAATGCAAAAAACTGTCTAAAAAAAGCCCCCCACTGGTCAAGATCTAGTTTGAATAGATCATATATTCAGTCTAGGTCAGGAGTTCAGAAACACGTTCTATTCAAACATTTTCCTGAGCAGCACTCCATCAAGTAACAGACCGTTTTTGTACAATCGTTAAGCATCCATGTAGAGTATATATAATTGAATGACTTTCATAAAGCATGGGAAATAAAGGTGCATCATTGGGTTGGAGAGTGGTTTTGGACCCTTAGATGAACTGCAGCTTTAAAGTCCTAATGATGCTGCTATGAAGCCGCCATAAGCGTCCACATACACTTCACAGTTCATTCCTAAAAAATACTACGTTGTACAGTAATTACATAAAGAATACAAATGGTACATGAGTGTGTGCTTAAGAATAATTTGTGAAAAACCTATATTCCTCTCAGGAATGTTTCATATTGGTTTCTGATTTTCAAAGTTACAGTTTGTTTAGACTATTGCAATGTAGTCCCACTTACTGGCAATACATGGACTGAGCTTATTGGTGCTGTATTGTACTTCAAATGCTACGCTTATTAGCTTGCATAAAAGATTCTTGGTTTGAGTAAGAGTCAACTTTCTTGAAGATTAACTTGAACATAAATACAGATAAGAAACTTTATTTCCTGAACACACACTGTACCGCATTTAGAGGCAAACACATTAAACAAATAAGGGAGCCAGTAATGAACATCTTGCACAGAGAGAGATCAGGAGCAATGTTCTTTAAAAGCCCTTTATCCCGCCACTGTGACTCATTGACTCTCTCCTTCTAAAGCCCTAATCAGTGACCTGGTAGCTAGTGCCAGGAGAACACTGGGTCTGAGTGGAGTCAATAGCTCAGTGTTGAGGCAGCGGTGCTTCAATTGCAGATAAGGTAGACGTTCCCTGCCTAGCCAAGAAAAACCTGCTGATTCCAACCAGGCATGCCACGTTTAAGTCTATACTGGCTTGAGGGAAAATGAGTGACAGGTGCACTGTATCTTCAGCTTGGTGTGTGTGTGTGTAGTAGCCTTAGAAAGAGCTGGGGGTTATGTCAGACCATCCATTGACCCGGGATGCAGATCGTCTTCCGCTGTGGTGCCCCCAATCAGTTGTTAACGCTTCTGTGGCCTTTGACTGACAAGGCTGGTACTCCCTGAGGCTCTCACACAGCTCCTGTTGGGACACAATGTGGCAACTGCCAGCTAATAATTACCAAGGGTGCAAGGCGTTTTATGTATGATTTAGTCAGTCATCATTCACTAAGCTACCAAAACACAGAGATACCCAGCCACACACACATATCTGCAGGTCTTTAGGGGCTCACACACAATTATTCTTAACAATTAATACATTTACAATTTATTCAGGTTATTCTTTTGTTCAGGAGGATATCCTGGCAACTGTGCATCTTAACCTTTCCATTCAAAACAATATAAGTTAATGTTTTTATTTGTATTCTCCAATAAAAATGTTGTTACTGCCATTTGGAGGGTGGAAATGTACAGTTCTTTCAACAAATTGTACCCCAAAAACTTTTAATGAATTCCATTTTATTAACGTGTCATTTACACAGCTGCGTAAGGCCCCAAACAGACAGAGCAGGTTGCATAACATAAGGAACACCGCACTGTCTTTTTTAAGGATGCATAATTTGAATCTAATTAAAAATAAAGTTGAACCAATTCATGTTGAAGACCATTGATGTTAAACTAATATTTATATATCAATCTCTGTAGAGTTACTGGCAAAGCAATATCTAATAATTCTGCATGTATATATATCTTTTTTTTTTCTGTTAGGTGAATGGAAGACATCCAAACTGTAACTTCATGTGGGAGCTGGAGAGGGAACAAGAAGAGTGTCTGGCTAGACTGAAGGAGCATGAGTCAAACACTTCCAGAGGTTACATTCCAGAATATTTTCTACCTCCTATTTTCAACCTCCCCTCTTTTTACTTATTAGACAGCTATGATGAACCATGGGCTACAAATTAAATCCTGAATCATTTGTCTGCTAGATTGACTGGTTGCATATTTTACCTAACAAGAGATATATAAATTAGGTTCTAAAGTCACTGAAGTTATGACACTTTTTGTGAATTTAAAGCAAACAAAGCGAGACCATTCCAGATACTGGTGTGATGTGTCGGCTGCGATGTGTTTATGTTCCACACTATGGCTAACATAGTTGGGTCTTTTTTTAAATGCTAGCAGTCTCTCAATGTTTGCACATTCAGTTACACATTTAGTACTGCTACATTTTGATACATTTCAACCTTTCCATTCAAATCAGAAGGCATACCTAACAGGCAGTACAGTCAGAGCATACTTTCTATCACTAACTTAATGTGAATCAACCCACTAAAATGTACTAAGGATAATTGGGCTAAGAACATGTGTTAATTACACAAAGAACCACTTAATTATAATTGGGACCAATTCTTTGGGTACCAACTTCGGACAAAAAGCCTTATTGAATCCTTTGAATATTTCAGCAGACAGTCCTATCATACTTTTCCTTTTTTTCCTTTCAATGTAATCTACCTCTATTATTAACATATAGATTTACATTTATATCATATTAAGCTTCACAGAAAGAAACCAATTTCCATGCATCACAAGCAAATCATTTCTCTGTTGGAATGAAAGGCATGAAATTAGAGGTAGAAAGCTTCCAAAATATGATTAAAGTAATCAATTAGTAGACAAAAAGGACAAACTGTAATACTTAGTAACTAACCTAAACTGTCTCAAAACACATTGTAGAATGTATGAGTCAAAGCCCCGTATTGTAACAGGGCTTTGACTCACTTGTTTTACTCAAGTTCATACTGGGATCTAAATTAGAACTACTTATCACACAGTGGAATTACATTTCTGTTTGGTTTGATATCTCCATGTCTGTGTTTTCATTCTTCTGTTTGATGTTAATAGGTTTCTTTTATAACACCACTTATACTGTTGGATGTCCTACTATCTCCCCCATCTCAAAAAGAGCACACTTTTCTCCAAGATTAAGTGCTCCAGTTTTGCTCTTAAGTGGCTAAAGGTGGTTTGAGTGTTTAGTCAAAAGGGAGTCAGGTGGCTGAGCGGTGAGGGAATCGGGCTAGTAATCCGAAGGTTGCCAGTTCGATTCCCGGTCATGCCAACTGACGCTGTGTCCTTGGGCAAGACACTTCCCCAAGACAATTCCCACCTCGGGGGAATGTCCCTCTACTTACTGTAAGTCGCTCTGGATAAGAGCGTCTGCTAAATGTAGTCCCCTTTTGACTTTTTTGCACCCTTTTGTTTCATAATGAGATATTTCAAGATATAGATTGTGCAGTACTGTCAGTCTGTGTACTTCTGATGTGGATGTCCTTGTAAGTTCAAGGCAAGTTCAACTTCTTCCATTGTTCAGTATTAACGTGAAGTTACAATGATGTCATAACATTGTATATTGTGCAGCATGTCCTCAGGCAATATGGAATACGTATACATGTGGACCAAATAGTTTATCAAAGACATTTCTGATGACAGACAGAATTTAGATTGACGAAGATTCTGCTTTGCTGCTTTTGTAACAGAACCAGGCTGCAAAGGAGTCTGGGATAACATATCTTGTTGGGATCGTGCTGGGATTGGAGAGACTGTCACCATCCCTTGCCCAAGAGTGCTCCAGGCCTTATTCGGCACAGATGGTATGTTGTTCCCTAATCATTTTTGTCACACCTCAGTTAGAGTTAAATTTCTCAAGCGAAATGGTCACACTGCATTGCCTAAAATGACGGTTCCTCTTAACCCATGCTCTGATCTTTTGGCTCTGAGATCCTTATTAGCTAATGTTGTCTCTTAATCAGTGATGAATGAATATTACATGTAAATATTCCCTTTTGTGTATGCTAAAACTTCCCTGCTGGACTCTGGTCCTCTTTAAAGGAATTAACTATATGGGGAGATTCAGCGCATCAATTAAAAAAAACAATAATCTGCAAAAACTACAGTAGCAATAACTTTATTGGATGAAATTTGAAAACCTATATCAGGAGCAAGCTGATGTGCAGTGGCAGGGGACATACACAGATACAGCTTGAGAGGAAGCAGCTTTGAAATGGTCAACACAGACTGTTCATAGTGTTAACAGTTAGTTATCAACAAATACAGTGTGGGTTTGCCCTTTGGGAATAACTCCGAAGAAATATCCCAGAGTGGGCACTGTGTGTATTATTTGATGCTGTGGGACCTTTCTCTACTCAGTCATGACAGACCTCGCTGAACTGCAGAGGATGTTATGTTCTGTACAGTGCAAACCAGAGGCAAAATGTATCTTGTCAGCTCACTCAACAATATCCAATGACCCGTAAGGCAGAGTGGGTGCTGCCAACTGTCTACCCCCCCCCCCCCCCCTTCCCGCTACCACTGCCACCACTGGCGCCAGCCTGAGAGAACTTGAATCGACACTTCCACTTTATTCATAACCATCTAACGTCCCAAGTTGAGGATTATAGTACATATAGAATTGATTATTGTAGGATTACTATATTCTCAGCAGGGCCAAGGGTCTTGAGTCACCTTGGAATAAACCCAGCTGTGAAATTCATTTGGGGAGGGGTGGTTGGGTATGTAATTGGCTTTCTATTCACACCCTGTGTGTTATTAGAGTCAGGGGCTACAATACATTGGCAAATGAAGGGTGGAATTTAAAAGAAAGGATGGGAATATAGCTCTTTGGTGGGTACCATAGCGAGAGTCAGACAGAAAACCCAGTAGACAGACATGGAGACAGACATACAGAAAACCAGATAGTCAGGCTTGGAGCCAGACCTATTCCTTCAGTAACCTTTAGTCAAAGCAAGACATGGTGAACATAAACACAGTCCCACATTGTAGTTCCGCTTACATTCTCTCCCTTCCCCACACACTCTTCCTTCTGCACACGCTCAGCCTCAAACACTCCTCGAGCGTCACACACTCTATCACACAATGTGCCTCAGTAAAACACACACATTCCCCAACACTCACACAACTCCGACTGCACACTGTCTTGCTAGAACTCCTTGTGGTTTATGTCCCTGCACTCATTCTCTTCATCAGGACCTCTGTGGTATGCCAGACTGATGGGGACAGATTCAATATTCATTCAACTTACGCAGTCCAGGGTTTGGCTTGCATGAATCATGGAATGATAGGACTTCCCAGTGAGAGCGATCTTGATTTGAGATGTACACGTATTTACACATTGAAAAATGACTTTCTTTAGAGTTCACAATGTCAACAACCGACTGTCAAATAAAAGTTTGATGGAAAAAGTGTCCTGTCATATGAATAATGAGAGAAGATATCACTGTGACAGACAAGGACTACTTTAACCACATTTTGTAGAAAAAGATGTAAACATATTTTCGTCCTTATAGCCTTACATATATGGTGTTGCACAACACCATATATGTACAGTGTACAAGGAATCCTGACCTTGCTTCCAATAAGTGTTTATATCTTTGGAAAAAAATCTGCTTCCTCTCATTGACATTCATCAAAATAAAAATGGTGACAGTCCCTATGCAGTTTCGTGAGAAGATTAGAGAAATATTACAGCTTTTAATGTTTTTCTATCACCCACAGGAAATATAAGCAAAAATTGCACTGCGAATGGATGGTCCCCAGTTTTCCCCAACATTACCAGTGTGTGTGAATCAGGCATTAACGATAAGGTAAGCACCTTGAAAGTTTAGGGTGGCCCAGAGCAGCATTTCATCAGCATTTGACCTAATCGGTTTTCCTGTGACATGGGCTAGCTTTGGGAATCATAGGAACTGACATTTCAGACAAGTGCATTCCAGAAGTTGGCCACATGGTCACCTGCTCAATGTATTCAGCAGTGGCTGCCCACACAGGTCAGATAAGTTGATTATAAAGTGATACGTTTCTCTATCTCACTATTGTCTTGTAATTGCACTGTATAACTAGGATGCATCCAACATGGGGCAGCATCTCTGTATTAAATCAGACTCCATTACCATGCTCTCCAAGCTAATGGATTCTGTAAATAACCACAATATCAGACTACTTTCAGGTGTCTTAGCACTTTCATGGGGATATTACAATAACTAAATTACATTATGAAGTGACCCTCCTGTGTCTCCTGTGTCTTGGTGAATATCTCTGCCTTTGTATTCCTCACAGTCCTGAGGTGTTTGTGTCTGAGGCTGGTGATGGAGACCAGCCCCATGCATTGGGTTGTAACCTTATGGGCAGCATTATCTCCCTGATGCTTGGACTGCCTCTGTTTTGATCGTTTTATAGGGAACACACACACATGCACACACACGTGGCCATACACACTCACACTCCAAGACCAAGAACCACACACACACACACTCACGCATACACCCATAAGCACACATTCTCAAAGATGGGCAGACACTTGACACACACACACACACCGCACACACACACACACACACACACACACACACACACGCACACACGCACATGGTGCCACGTTCAGATGTAGATGAAACGCAGGCGCCTTCATGGCTAAATAAAACATCCTGTTCTACATGGCACCCATGCTGCCTTCCCCAATGTCTCACTCTAATGTAGCTACCCTCTCAGCTCCAGCAGTGCTACAGAACATGCTCAATAGAGCAAACAGCCATGGTTTTGAGCATGAAACAGCATCCCATCATTAAGAAGGATGTGATGTTGTGACAATATTCCACCTATGTGATTACAGCGAGTTATTTTTGATGATTGAAATCATAGTCGTATTTAAGTGCTGTCGTGTGTGTGTGTTTGTTCCAACACACCAACAGAGAATCGTAACAGAGTTTAACAGAGTCGATATCATTAACAACACTAACTGAATCTGTACCCTTCATATCTGTAACTTTTCTCAATTTTTCCACTCATTTTTGGGATAGATAGTCATTACCTTAAATGGCTTATTGTCTCAGTCGTCCTCACTGTCTCTCTCTCTCTCCCTCTGCCCTACTCTCTTCATGTCTCTCTCTCCCTCTGCCCTACTCTCTTCATCTCTCTCTCTCCCTCTGCCCTACTCTCTTCATCTCTCTCTCTCCCTCTGCCCTACTCTCTTCATCTCTCTATCTCTCTCTGCCCTACTCTCTTTATCTATCTCTCTCTCTCTCTCTTCCCCTGTTTTGTTTCTCTCTGGCTCTTTCTCTCTTTGTTTTTGGAAGTCATCCAACAAGCTCTATACTGGCATAGATCCCAGCGCCAGTTTGAACTTGCCTGATCTTCTGGTTCTGTGAAGTTCAATTGGTAGAGCATGGAGCTGTTAATGGTCATTGATTAAATTACAACTGGGGTCACATTAACAAAAATCATTTGCTTTCTATGCTCAATAAATTAGATATGTTATTAAGATCTCAAAAAACACCTCACCATGTTGCCCCTCCAAACACTAACAGTAACAGTTCATACAATATGGATATGCTACTTAGCATAATGTATATACTCTCTTTTGAAGCTCAGCGGCCAGTATATTGTCTTCTCAACACTCTAGATGCCATTGTGTATAAACCTAGTTTTGCGTGTCTCTCATGCCAGCACAGTGGCAGTGCAGAAGTAGAAACTGTATTTTTCTCTTTGAATTTGGGGTCAAATCTCGCCTGCCAGCTCTTTGGAGAACCAATACCATGGCCGTGGCAGAGAGCGGCCTGGTATCGTTTCCCTGGAGCAAGAGGAACAGAACAGAGCTGTCGCCTGTCCCTGCCCTCTTTGTTACAGGCTCCATCTGATGATGCGAATGGACAGATTAAGATTGGCAAAGCAGATGTTTGTTGACATTTTGACATCACCCATGGAAATTAGATAGGAATCATCCAGATTACAACCATGATTCAACATAGCATCCGAAGAAGACATGGGTGTTTCATGATAAATTATGCACATTTTTAGATGTTGAACAGGTCTTTTCTCCTGGTTTGTTAGTACCTTTGGTGTTTGTGGGGAAATGTACAGAAATGTTGCTTTGGTGCATATTTAATTTAACTATTTTATTAGTAGCATGAATAAATTGACTAATTGTTGCCAATTAGTCTAACCGTCTTTCAACCCTTAACCCTTCTGCTACCTTCGGGTTATTGTGACCCTTCAGTCATTGTGACCCACCGTCGTGTTGCGACAACTTTACCAATTACAAAAATAAAGTGAAGCATTTTCTTCGCGCTGTGGTGGGTCTGAGGTGTCCCCCCCCAATATTCAAATCTGGTTAAAATGTACCCCCCAATATATTGATATGAAAATATAAACGTGCTACGCTACGACAGGCAACCACGCACGCTGTCCGAAATTATTATAAAAAATGTGATTCGTCCCCCCCAATGTTGACTCCATGGCTACGGCCTTGCAATGACCCGAAGGTAACACAAGGGTTAAAAAAAGAAAAGAAAAAAAGTATTTTTAGTTTTGTATTTTAAATTTCTTCCTTTAATCTCTAAATGGAAACATGTGTTTGTTCATGTGAGCAATGAGTCATAAAGTGAGCATGATACAGTAGGTGAAGATAACTCTAATACACAGCTGTGGGTTAAAAACCTTCTGAGCTTTCAAAGAGAGTGATGGTTTCACGAAGAGAATGTGTACTGGCATGGCCTCAAAGGCCTTACTGAGAATGGTGTTGGTATGAGCCCAGTCTGGCATTTGACTAAGGAAATCTATTTGTTTTTCACTGAAAAGCAGTTAAGAGAGGATATCAAACATTTGACTCATTTCCTGGGGAAACAAGATAAGAGAGTAGATTCCCTCACAAGCCCTGGCCAATCAATGCATGTATCAGCATGTGAAGCATGCCTTGAACTGGTTAACATTTTTACTTCACTGTATATATCCTCAACTGAAAAAGTACCTTCTGATAGTCGTGTTTTAACAGATCCCAAATATGAGATAGTCAAACTTGCGATATATAACTTCTAAGTACTGCTTTGGGACATGTGCTACACAGAAAGTTTTACATAGAGGCACATGCTCAACTCACACAAACATTTTTAATGGTTTGTTATTTGAAATAAATAAATAAAAATACTTCAGATTGTTTCTGACTGGCCTGAATTTACTTTTTAAATTCTGTAGCAGGTCTTCTACTTGGTAGTGAAGACTCTATACACTCTTGGCCACAGCTTGTCTTTGATTGCTCTGACAACTGGCAGTGCCATCCTTTGTCTGTTCAGGTAGGTCACTCTTGTACCTTTCTATTCCAGTAAACCATCATTATTTGAACCATTAAACCACCAAATTATCATTAAATTACACTACAGAACAAAACCTTAATATTTGTCCTATTCCCCACCCTTTCACAGAAAACTCCACTGCACACGGAACTACATCCACCTGAACCTGTTCTTCTCCTTCATCCTGAGAGCAGTGGCTGTCTTGGTGAAGGATGACATCATTTTCAATCGTAGTGCTCAGTGCTCCAACCAACCTTCACTGGTAAGTCAACGCCCAACTGATTCTTAGCCTTTCTGCACATTATTTGGTTGTTACGTTTGGTCCTGTATGTGGATGCAATGGTTTATATTTTTTAACTGTAAAAGTACAAACTTCCTTTCATTAAGTATTGCCTAATTCATGAATTGTTTATATATGTATAAAAATGAGAATGTGATTGCCACGATTAAGTTGTTGTATATGAAATATACACAATATCTGCATGTTTTGTAATGTGATATATGCTGTATAATATTATTACAGATAGGATGCAAGGCCAGCTTGGTGTTCTTCCAGTACTTTATAATGGCCAATTTCTTCTGGTTGCTTGTTGAGGGACTTTATCTCCATACTCTACTGATGGTGATCTTCTCTGAAAATAGACACTTCATTGTTTATCTTCTGATTGGCTGGGGTAAGCTCATTAACTTCCATTATCTTCTTCCAGCCATGCCTTAGTTTTGGCTTCAGAAACATTTGAATTTCAACATTTATGGACATCCACTATCACTTTGCTATATTGTCTTTTTGTTCTTGTTAGTGTTGTAGTTACTTACAGAAATAGAGCTAATGATATATGAGAATAGGTGACTTCATGATAAAGAGAATCATTATGATGATTCTCACTATGATGAGTGTTTTCGGGACTCAGATATTATATTGTAATCTTTTGTCATTTTACCCCAGGAATCCCAACTGTGTTTGTGTTTGCATGGGCAATGACAAGGATTTATTATGAAGATACTGGGTAAGTAGCCTCAGAGAGTATTGATTTGGTCTTTTTGATTGTGTTATGAAAAACCAATGTGCAACACAAACAGTGCAAAGATTAGTCATGTATTGAAGTTATATTTTGCTGTCCAAAGTTAATATACATGTTTTTCTTGAATCGTGTGAGGTCTGTGTATTCAGATGAATGTAATTTAGTGTTGGCAGCCAGTGAGCTTTTGATTTATTGTACTAATAAATGCACAAATTAGTCAATTATGAGTGTCCTTTTGTTGCTACGTTAATTTCATAACACAGCTTGATTGAATCGACTACTTCTTCATCCTCTTAGAAATGTGTAGCATCCTTTTCCACGATCTTACCATACTACCATCCCTCTAAGCTCCCTATTGACCTGACTACGTAGAGAGCCTTCCTTGATGATGGCTTTTCATATTCCTTTAGATGTTGGGAAATAGAAGATCACCCAGTACCAAACTGGGTAATCAACGGTCCTATCTGTTTCTCCATCCTTGTAAGTTACAACCTGAACCATCCCTTCCAGAGACCTTCACTAAACAGGAAGTACGCACCAGATATGGGGGTCAGATTGCTGAGCGGTTAGGGAATCGGGCTATTAATCAGAAGGTTGTCGGTTCGATTCCTGGCCGTGCGAAATGACGTTGTGTCCTTGGGCAAGGCACTTCACCCTACTTGCTTCTGGGGGAATGTCCCTGTACATACTGTAAGAGCGTCTGCTAAATGACTAAATGTAAATATGGGTGCCACACAGAGAAAAATAACACCTGGACAGTGGTGTCATGCTATAAGCAGGTTTATGACTTTCATATCAAGCACATGCTCAGTAAATGTCATATGTATAGGCTGATAAGATATTTCCATAGTATGAGTTTGTGAAATGCTACAGGGCCAGATGAAAAGAATCGATATCTTGCAGAGAGGTTGGACTTTAACTGAAGAATATCTGTCTAGGCATTCTGTAGTTTTTTTACTTACAAGTAGGTTTCTAAATGTCTGCACCCAAGTATCTGACTACAATATTGCTCAGATGTAGACTGCTTTGCCCAGAGTCAAGGTTCATTCTAATTTGACAATGATCAATATTTGTTGTATGCTTTATGTTTTCATTGTGTATTTCAGGTGAACTTCATTCTTTTTATTAGCATTATAAGGATTTTGGTTCAGAAGTTAAGATGTCCAGATGTGGGTGGAAATGACCAGTCACAATACAAGTATGACTTTGATTAATTATTAATTATTGTTCATTGTTTATTAAATTAATTTGTATACTGATGTATACAAGTAAATATCTTGTTACTAACATTTCAGTGACATTGGAGTTACATGGATGTGGTATAAGGGCAACATAATATTGTGTCCCAAACAAGACTTCAGCATATTCTGTGATAGCCCCCTTTATATCATGTTCAACTTGTATTCAACCATGGTACAACATTGAAAAAAAATATTTCTGCCAAAAGGTTTTGGCCAAAATGTGTGTATGTACCTATGTAACACCACAGTATATGCGACACAACGGTATATCAAAATGCAAAGGGGAGTTGTGCTAATCTGAGGAGATGATCAGCAGAGTCAGACACAGGAACATCCTCCTCAGCAGAGGGGTTTGAGAGTAAGACTTTCCAGACGGGGGCTGAAGTGCCCCTTCTCCCCTACTCCAGCTGTGATCTCCAGCTGTGATCTCCCTTAGTGCTAATGGTTGCAGATGGGTAGAAAGGTTCTTGTGACCATCGGTAAGAACTGTCACCGAGATCCGCAAGTTCACACGTGGTGATGACTATCTTTTACTGGCAGATGGCTTTGTGAAATATTTCAGGAGAGATTTGCAGTGCCAGACGGTAAGCGGTATCTCCAAAGGGGAAATAGTAAAGCTGCTGTGTGCCAGGGGCCATGTTGCGTTTCAAGAAAAATGTCCTAAGACGTATAAACAGGGCTTTTTGTTGAATGTGTGGAATGGGTCTGATTGCTGATGGTAAGGGGAGCATAACGGGAGGGGGTAAGGAGCATTTGTGTTTTGGTATAGCTAGCGTAAGGGATGTAGTGGTGAGAAAAAGGAATATTAATGCAAGTCTCGTAAAGGTAATACTGTAGTTGATTCTAAAGGAAGTTATGTAAACCTTTATAAAATGTGTTCGAAATGGACACAAATATTGTTTAGTATTTAAATACAATGTTTTTTATTTTCCTTTTCTGTCTTGTTTTAGGAGGTTGGCCAAATCCACTCTCTTGTTGATTCCTCTCTTTGGCATTCATTACGTGGTTTTTGGTGCTTTGGGGGAATTCATTGCAATGGATTACAAAGTATTTTTTGACCTTGGTATTGGATCCTGTCAGGTAAAACATAAAATTGAAGTTATTAGTCATCAAGTCAAGTCATCAAGATTAATTAAATTAAACAGCAAGTTTTGTTTTAACAGGGTTTGGTGGTGGCCATCTTATACTGTTTCTTAAACAGTGAAGTAAGTTCACACCATCATTGCACACAATCCTATTCTGATTCTATATATCATGAACAATAGAAAAAAGCATACAGACATTAGTTTTGAAGTGTGAACGGCATTTTATTTGTTGAAAGATGCTGATGGGAAGTAATAGCTTAACTGATGCTAATGTCCATAATGATGTATAGTGATATGTCCTTTCATTCAAATGGTGTCTTTCTGACCATCATTCTTAAGTAACAAAGCACCTTCCTCAGGTCCAAGGGGAGCTGAAGAGGAAATGGCGGAGTATATGTCTTAACTGCCACATGAGCAGAAACAACAACCCTAGCAGCACCTATGCCTCGCGAAATGGATCCGAGAACATGGTGCAGTTCCAGCGTAATTCCCGTAGCCAGTCCATCCTGCAGTCTGAGACCACGGTATTGTGAGGGGAACGAGGCGCAGCTTTGAAACAAGCTACTCATCCCCAAAACAGATGCTTGTGTTTGTCATCTTACCAAACACCACACATCTTTGTAAAAAGAAAACAGGGTTGTTATTGATTAAATGTACCTGCTTGTAGCAACTATAGTGGTTTTAACTCATCGGTTTATTGTCCAAAGTGTACATTGTATTTCAACTGGTGTCAGAGAGAAGTGCTGTGCAAATTCTGAAATGGATGTCCCACTGTTATCAGTGACCTCCTGTCACTGAAGTCATTCTCCAGGGCCTCTTCCTCTAAAAAGTATTGGCTTCAGAGATTTATGTATTTATTTACTATTTGTTTGATTAGTGTAAAGGAAATCATGGTATATGTTATTTGAGGATTTCATTGAATATTGTTAAAAAGTAAATTTGTACATTTGTGTGTGATTTTGTCAAGAGTATTTTATCTGGTAAGACACTTGTTGCTACATGTTGATTTATGGTTAAATATCTTGAAAATGATTGTTAACAAAAACAGTATTCTTTTATATTTTCACCAATTTACACCACTATGTTGTCTGATAAAAATGTATCCTGTAAGGCAAGTAAAATACGGAACGTACATTTAAATCGTTGTGTTGTAATCGATTAGCTAAAGTCTGTAGTCTGTAGGAACTAGGTTACTGCTGGCTATGTAGTAATGAAGGTATTCAGGAAATATTTAAGGTGTAGACAACCTTAAATATACCTTGACATGGCCACGGTATATTTTGTGTTAGTCAATCTTAAGACAATTAACAGTATTTCATCATTATTGAAAAGCTTTTTTTTTAAAGACACTATGAATGTCATACCACAGACTGATTTATGAAAACTCTTGTATTACTATATGTGAATGTATGTCTTTGTAAATCATTACTGTATTGGTTAATTCTTCTTATAGACAATCAACCAAAGCCGTTTCAGATGTTAAATTACAAATATGTTGTGTGTTTAAATGTCTCATAGCAAGAGTCTGGGTTCAAAGCTACTGTTCCGTGCGTGCATTGTACAAAAGTCACACCTGTAGTTGAACTGACTTTAAACCTAACCCCAGTTTCAGGTGCTAGAGGTGTAAAAGTTCTAAGGAAGTGATAGTCCTTGTTACTTCATACTCTCTCTCACCATTGGATTTGTTTCCAAAGGATGTCCTTCATTCCACCTGTTTGCTCTTCTGCCAGGAGTTTAGGCCATTTTTGCCCCTGTGTTGCATTTAATATAAGAAAGAAAACTGTAGTGCCTTAGTGCACTGTGCCTAAGACTTCATATATAAACCAGATTTGTATTCACCATTTGTTACATTTCAAATGCAAAGCATTAAGGGCGTAGAATAGGTATGTAATAAAGTCTCACTGCTACTCACATCCACATGGACATTTTTGTAAGTTTGCATATGTAAAACATTTACATATTAGCAACATGTTATTAAATTATGCTTTTGTTTTTAATGTCTGGGTATGCATAGATATGAGATGAGATCATGAATAAACATGGGATTTGATATTCTATTGTTGGACCAATTAAGTACTTTGAGAGGGAGAGTACGATACTTATGAGAGGGATCTCCTTGCTCTGAGCAACTGCTGCTTGTTGTCTCAACCATGTTCTCTGATTAAACCTTGGCCTTGTTGCTGGTTCATCTATGTCAGTTCCAACCTCCTTCATCCCTTTCCTGGGTTCGGGAGTCTAAACGTGTCACAGGCCCCCAGACGAGGAGCTGACTTGATCTGAGTTGACAGAGCTGCCTCAGATAGACAAATCACTAATGGGCAGAGAATAAACTGTCCAAGAAAGAACAATCAGGCATTCATCCACATAACTGGATAGGCAGCTAATAAACAGAAAGAATCACATTGTATATCCTGAAATATGGGTTATGGAAATTGTGTTGTGTAAAGTTACCAATTCAGGCCACTTCGCTTCAGTTTTGCCTAAGGAATGGAGTGGAAGGACATTGTATTATGTTTTCTAAATGTCATATTGGATGTCATGTTTTACCTCCAGATGCCTAAAGTGCAAGAACCCTCTCCAAAAATAAGAAGATAACCTTCTCTTAAAAATACAGTGATAGACGCTCCTAAACCTACAGTGTGTTCATCTAGATTTCTATTTTTAGTTGCTGTGACTAGCGGCTCAATTTGGTCATTGTAGCATTATCTGTTTCCATGTTTATGGGTTCAATCAAAGAGCAGATATAATCTTCTTCACGCTGCACATGAGGGAAGAGACTGCGAGGGCTGAGTTTTGTGTGCTCAGGGTGATGGTGCAAACACAGAAGAAATTGGTGGTGCATTATTTGAACAAAATGTGCTGTATACTGTAGTTGGTTTCATTGAATAAATATGACACTGTAGTTTAAGATCCAATATTACATACATAGCAGGTCCTGTCTTGTTAGAAAAAAGTTCTAACTAGAATAAATACAATATGCCAAACTTTTACTTATAGCGGACAACAATTGCTTGGTTTTGATTTGCATCGATAGTTTAATAATGTAGATGAACAAAATACCAAACTAAGTCTGTATTTCCTATTTAATCATAATCAGCCCTATATCAACATTCTTGATGAATAACAATGTTGCATCCTATGTTTTTCTATTGTGAATGGCAATGCTTATTTAAAATAAGCAGGTGCTACAAAACTGATACATTAAGTGGGAGTGAACTGGGTCCCATTCCATCTCCTAGCATGCATTACAACAACACCCCCACAAGTACTCACAGTATGCTTCAGTGAGGCTCGGACACATTAGTGTATGCATCCCTTTACAGACAGAGGGAAAAGCACTCACACTCACAAGCCATACTTGACCCCCACTTGTGTCCATCCCAAACGTGCTATATCCTCCCAGGGCTCTTTGGCAAGTCTTGACCCCCTGGGCTGGGGAGTACAGATCTTCTTGCACATCATTTCTGCACATGCTTGGGGTTCTCCATGTCCTCTCTTTGCTTCCTCATTACAATGTCACATGTTTTGATGTCATAATTAGTCAGGAACAGGGCAACATAGAGGATGAAAAGCACAGTCAACGGCTCATGCAGATCTTGGTACAGATGCCCTACTCTGTAAATATTTAGATGCGCTTCCAAGTTGACATCTTAGAAGAGTTGCAGGAGCACTAGCATGCAGACAGGGTAGAACGCTGATGAGTAGCCAATCGGCGTCGCCGCTGCTTAGTTTTTGTCAAACCTGCAGACTACATCTGCATGATTCAGGAAATTCACAGTGGTCGGTTTGTACATGTGTGTGGGTGGGATGGTATAATCATTGCTGGTGTAAGAAGTGAAATTGATCAAACCCACTCCTCGGTTGGAAAATCAACCACCCACACTACAACAGAGCAGGGAACAGGTGTGCTGCAGTAGCAGGTGAGGGGGCCAACCATATTGACAAACATCACCGTGACAGCTGTTACAATGGTCTCTTAAGACAAAGCTAATTGGACTCTGCTTTACAGTCTGGAGTCAATGGATCATGTTTGGAGTGTTTTTAGGGGTATGATTAATAAAGTTGGCTAGATTCCCAAACAGCAGCTTACCGATTTGAAAAAAATGTTTTAGGTGAAGCGGCAAACAAGTGTTTCCAGGAAATTGTCATATAATGGGTCATTAACAGTGTGGGACCTAAGATTTAGTCCTGTCAAGTGTTGAGTGATCATAGAAGCAAATGAAATGGCCAAAAAAATTCTCTGTCTCTCTTCCTCCTTATCCTCTAATTTGTCAAACGTAAATGTGGCCAAACAGGCATGAGGTGAATAAGAAGTTTGGTGAATAGTTGACTTTGATCTGGATCTTGAGTGCAATGCTTTTTTCACAGCATGCCCTCTAACTGACAGTTAAATGCATAGAAATAACTTTGAAATGACTGTGATAGCTCTATCTCTTGTGACAGCAAGGTGACTGGAGTGATGGCCCTGACCAGGGTTATGGCTGCTGTTGTGATGTGCTCACGCCTGGTGCATGGCAGACACTAACTGGTGAACAGACACGGGCAGGCAGAAGGCTGGAAGGGTCACCAACCCGGACCAGAAGCTCTCTGTCTGTCTGTCTAATTGATCTGCAATGTCTATTCTCATTCATACTGATCACTATGTGATTATGTAACATTTTATGGACGGTGAAGAAAGTATTTCTTTCAATGGTTATTTATTGTCCTGACATTTAGTGTGTTCATCTTTCTTAAATTCCGAATTGAATTACATTCTGTTGACTGTGGAAAGCAGAGAAAGTCTTGTGCCTATGAAAACAAAAATCTATGATTGTGCGGTGCCTAACCTTTGAGACGTTTCCCTTCATATTTCAAAATAAAAGCCAATGGGAAAATTCAAGAGGATATAAGGTTCAAGTTGTCCTTCCCAGAATCTGTGAAATACGACACAAAAATGCTTTGTTGGAAGGAAAAACATTGTCTTACTGACTGCCAAAAGGTTTGGTGTGGACTTTCACGTTTCACCGCTAAGGCAGTGTGATTACAGCAACATCAGCAGCAACCCAGTGGACATGTCTGTCACACAGTATTAATCTCAGCATGTCTTCAGCTGTCACAACCACTAATATATTTTGGACAACCTCTCTGCGAGCTGTCATTTTCACACAGACACTAGTCTTTCTGTGTGGTTTTGGATGGTCCCTGTAAGTGAGAGATAACAAGAGAGAAAGCAAACACATTGGTATCTCACGCTAACAGCAGTGGTTGGAAATCCATGAAAAACATAATGTCTTTGACAATGGCTGAAAAAGAAATGAGAGTAGAGGTACATTTGAGCGCATGAGTAAACATTCTCGATTGTTCTGAATGGACATTCTGAATGTAATCAATGAAAAGGAAACATAATAATAAAGGAATCAAATCTACACTATCTAACAAGGCGTGAACGTGACCTTTTCTTGAACTTCCCTATGTTTTGCTGAGGAGGTTACCCGGTTTCTTTGTTGTATTCACCATGTTTCACAGTAACAGGTGAATGTTTGTTTGTAACCCCCCAACTGATTTGACCGGAACCCTTAGATAACATATATCATGTTCCCTGGTGTGAGAGACGTGCCATGCCTGGCCAGAGCTGCTCTGTGCCTGTTCACCCTCCTCACCCTCAATCGTCTTCCATCAATTCTCTACACACACAAATGACCTTTGATTACCTTAAGGGGCTTTATTCAAAGGCATCTTCCAAGTATTTGTGAAGTCTGGCAAAGTTGGTTTGTTGTATCCTTGATTGTTTTGTAGATTGATTGCAGTTTGTGTTGAAATCAAGTTAAATGAAATGGGAAGAGTTGCATGGGTATGGGAGCCTGGTCATGGCAGAGCTGTTATGGAAAGTTTAACTGACACATGGACAGAAGGTATTTAGGTTCGGTCTGACCTCTTGATTAATATGCAAGTAATAGTTGCTCCAATATGACAGTTAACTTCATTCCTTTCGACCAATAATCCACTGGAAATCACAACGGACTGAATTCTGAATCCACCACTTGAATTGACATGGAATCGTTCCATGTGTTCAGTGAGCCTTCATTGGAAGTGACCTCAACGTCTCTCAGATAAGCGTGTCTGGAGGTGCGTGTGAGTGTGTGTACCCTTCCTCTTGGTATTGACCCGTGTCTGGATGGGATCCGCCCCTGCTGTCTGAGTCGTGCCCAGGGAAAAGGTCAGAGCAACGCACACCAATCTGGTCCAGCCAGGGGGACTGTCCAGGGAGAGGGCACAGGGAGAGGGCACCTCTGGGCTCTCATCTAAACCAATCATGACCTGTCACCTGCTGTGCATCAAACCTAGGTCAAATACTATTGGTATCAACCTTGTGAGAAATGTATTTATTATTGTATTTTAGTCAGGCTAGCTATACATTTCAACGTAATTGGATCCAAACACTGCAACGTGTACTTGGAAATGTTATATTGTACAAATATTTGACAGACGAATCTGCTCCAAGATCCAACCTTTTGCAGACAGGAAACCCAGAAAGACACAAAAAAAAGGATCATTTTGACCGAAACCATCATTACTTGGATTGGAGTCCTGGCCTCCAACTGGTCTACCCATAAAAGGTTCTATAGAATCATTTGGGAAAATGTACCTACTGAAATGAAAGCCCTTCCCAGGTCTGTAAGATTGTATATACTGTTACCTTTTTAAGAACATAAAGTCAAGCCAAGTTACAGAGAGAGCCATAAAGGGTTCCAAACAATACATTCCATGGGTGAATAGGTGATTATGGTTGCATTAACTACCTAATGGTAAAATTATAGCAGGAATTGCCATATAATTCAAATGCATTAGATGTCAGCAGATTCAATTGAAAGAAAATCTCATTTGGGGGAAGGGTGGAAAGGATAAGTGTTATGAAGGGGCAGTTGAAGGCTGTGTAACCGAAGCTCAATTTGACATCCACTTACCCCTGAAAAGCTAGGCCTCTACCATACCAAGCAGGTACATGATAGTTAATGTTACCTTAATGTAAACTGTTGTCGAGTTGTTTTTTCAGAGAATGTGGGAACATACATGAACTGTTTTTCCAAGCTTCCATTCCTTTCATCAATATATACATTAAAGAAATGTCTAATGGCCATTCCTTTTCAGAGAACAATGAATCTGTCAACAAGTTCATATAATTCTTCACCCGTATGAAATCACAGACTTGACATTTTAATACTCTTCCCTCCTGGCTTTATTTCAATCCAGCTTTCTTTCAGGTGCTTTGGAGACTTTCTGGGTATTTACTCCAGCGTTGGGAGACTATTTGTTCCAATGTTAGTTGCACAAACCCACAGATGGTTTGGTCCATGCGAGACCATCTGCCCACAGAACCATGGATTTAACTCAACACCGCATTGATTTCTCCTCGTCATCTGGGTTCTGCTAATCCACATAATCCAATAAGAGATGGATGAGGGGGCCAGTTCACTCAATGCCCTCCTGTCTCTTGCTCCTGTTTTGGGACCTCTTCTTCTTTGGTAGAAGCACACAAGTCCCCTTTTTCCAATCCAAAATTGAGACTGGCATCAATGGTGCATTTGAATTCAACTGACTTTTAAGTTTCAAACTTAGGCAGCATCTGTAGACATGAGCATGTTATAATGTGCTATCTTGGACGGCATGTTCATTAATAAAGTAATCTTATCACGTTTCACAGAGGCTGTCTAAATTGGGCTTCCCTGTGTTCAGTTTATAGTCTACACATGCATTTATTTCTACTCTGTGTCCATGATGACATCATGAGAAGTTTATCACCCCCTGTGCTTTTGATGCTTTTGTCTGTGAGCCTACAGTCTAATGGTTTTCTCAAGGTGATAGGCATAATGGGTATCCCCAGGGATACATATTTTATCCCAGACCGTCCTTACTGCTTTCACAGCCTTTGTGCAAGTTCCATGTACACTTGATGGAAATTGACATCATTGGGACCATGGTGTTGCCACCCACTTATTAAGTGAATTGATATTTTGCATAATGCATACCCACTATGATACTATGCAGCATGCACTAGGCATTCAAATCAAGCATTTTTTGTGAAGCCCTAGCGCAGTGATTGCTCACACTGATTAGGGGCAATGAATCATTATTAAAAGCAAGCAAGAAACCCTAATACAATTACATTTTATTAATTAAGGACAATGACATTCCTGCTGCACAGATTAAATGCACGGTATCCAATAAGATCTAAATTATCATTCATTGTAACGATTGTGACTGTTAGGACCTGCAGCCACTGTAACTTTCTGCTCAACAGCACATTATGTGAAGTTCAAAGCTTTAAATATACATGTTATTTAGAATGCTGTGGTTTGGATTTAATAACCTTACTAATCCTATATCTTTTTAATCACTGTCAATGCTCAAGACTGTAATGTTACTGTCTGTTAGACACACTTGTTGATTCTGGACACACTTGAACATTTCAAGTTGATCTACTTCAACTCATTTATGTATACCAGAAACTGAATCATAGGTTTGTTATACAGGAATCAGGAAACCGTGTTCACAAAGAATGGAGTGATCCATGTTATGGAGCAACTTTCCACAAACCATAAATTAATTATTTCCTACTTGACCACCCACACACAACAGAGCATGTGGAGAAGTACTCCATCATGCTGATATAAACACTGACTATCACGCTGCCATTTCAGCCTGGTGCTGTTTTGGGCTCAGAAAATATACAAGGTACCCACCAGGAACTCTCAGTTCCTTGATTGACTATACAATGTATCCACCACATGCATTATTTTGGTGGATCTTGCTCTCTTTAATATGTTCTGAAAACCAAATGTATACGTTTTTAATAGGAATCAAAATTCAGTATTGCAAAGCTTTAAAACTACATTCTGTGACTGCTGAGATCTTATGTAACTATTTCGGTAAAAGTCATTAAAACTGTCTCACGGCAGCAGGCGTTGAGAGGAAAACGATTTAACCCCTATCCATGTGTTTTGATCCATAATCTAATACTCTTGCTTATAAACACACAGCCAGAGTGTCTCAAAACAGCTGGACGCTGTCATCTTTTTCACCTTTTTCCTCAGAGACTTCAGCTGTTTTTCTGGGTCTGTGGTTGTGTTGTGGTTATTGGGTTAGAAAATCTATGTTTGGGCCAGGAACTATCCCGAAGGACTACATTGCAACCATCAATCTAGGAAATTAAAATAAGTGAGTCTTCGTAAAATAATCAGTAGCAAACATTTTTTATTTATTGTATTGATTTCAAGTGTGTCTGTGAAGTGCTGTGATATTATACTGTTCAGTATTTTTCCTTTTTTCCATTTTATTTATTTTATTTATCTATTAATATTTCTGAAAAGAGAACATCAACCTGAGCAAACATGGCCTGAAAAGAAATGTCAGGTGGAATGCACACAGAGAAAAACAAATCTAGATTTGTGTGATGATACTTCAAGAAACTCCTGAGTAAAGTTCAGAAATATAGACTCAGGCCAACCTCACGTCAGGCTTGCCGACATTGTTCCACAGTTACCTCGTCCCAGTTACAGCTCATGTATCATCAGCTCTAACAAGCTTCCGTCTGCTGAGAGAGGCTTTTTCTGTACAGCACCACTATGTTTAATGACTCAATTCCACAAAACACACCAGCGTATTCCTCTTTTATCTGATGCCATTTCTTTATTTTTCTCTAGTCAAAATGAAAGGCAAATGTGAGGTTATCCAAAGGAGCTGAGCTGCCCTAACTGTAGTTTCTGATAAATTAATGCGAAGCAAGCATATTTTGTTCACATCCTTTCCAGTTGCTATTGAAGTCCTTTGTTCCTTGGGTAAGAACTTTGAAAGGATTCTGTCCCTCAGGTTTGAATAGGGAACAGATGTATCTGGGGTGAATTAGAGGGCCGGACCTCCAGTGGTATAGTAAATGTTTCCTTTGGACTTATTGAAGGTTGGAAGTCAATACAAATATGGCCTTTGTTAACAATCTTTTGTTCAACCTCTGTCCATCTAATCCAATCCCATTCATTCTAATTTGAATGTGTGTAGCCTATCCTACCTGAACCCATCATTACAGTATATTGCATTACAAATATTTAATGTGTTGTACCACACCTACTGACTTTGGGACTGACTTTTGGTATTCATGGTTTCTGTCTGCTCCCCTTTCCTGTTCAGTGGCCATGAACATGTTTAATTGATCTGGGGAGTCAAACAGACTTAAAAATTACATGTATAAGTTGGAAAAAGCTGACACTTTGCTTGGATAAGCTGTGGAATGAGGTTGGAAAGTTTAAACCAATCTCCTGTTGCAACAGTGATTGAACAAGTGAAAGAAATGGTTCTGTGTCATTTCTCATAACACTAAATCATTCATCATTACAGAAGATGAAATACTGTATTGTATTATAGTCAACTTTAGAGTTTGAAGTTAGTTTAATACTAGAGCAAACGGCTTTAAATGACAACAAATCAGCTTTTAGAGCTTGTTATGTCAGAACACTGAAGCCAGAGACAACAGGGTGTTGTTTAACTGTGGACTATGGCTTAAAGGCTTTAACTAAAATATTCTCCATTTTCTCTTTGTGCATTGATATGACACAATAATGGAATCTTTTCTTGGAAATATGGATTGGGTTTAGCTATTTAAAAAAAAAAATTCTGAACATGGCACACATGCAATTTACTTTAATAATAGCATTGGATAAATTGATTGAATGACCTGGCCAGGTCAGAGGCTTTTTGAAAAAAATGAGGTTCAAAGTTCACTGTGATGACAGTTTCAATTATATCTGTTCCTGTCTATTTTTATAAAGAGGTCACATACATGTCTGACCTTTCTTGTAAGAGCCATGATAATTTCTTGAATTCAAAATAAAGAACTGGTGAAAGCCTAGGATGCAGAAATGTGAACCACACATTTTGCTCTTTGATAGATTTTGGTCCAAACATGTATTCATTGCACCATCTTCATATTTATTTATAATAAAACAAGTATTTTTGAACCAGGTCTGAGAAACCTTTTTCATCGCTCTTCCTATTGGTTGGGTTTTATTTATCAATATATAGGGTGAACAAATGAGTTTGTCAGGAACTGTCTCTGATTAAGAAATCTTTTCTTACATTCGTCTGCTTCCAAGACACTTCTGTGAATATTGAATTATTGAGTTAACTATGGTGAATCTCGAATGAACTATCAAAAGGTAAACCAATTTGAGACAGTGGCATGAAATGTCAGTGAATATTGAAAAAAGATAACGGTCGTTGCTCATAGTTCATGAGGCTTTTCCTGACAATCTAACTGTGGATGTCAGTCATGGCAAAGAAATCTCTCAGGGATGACAGATTTCATTTAGGAGATTCAATGTGTACATCCCCCATTTTTATATTTGAATGATTTTATGACTGTGTTCCTGACAGTATGTTTTGTAGTAGAATGCATGCCTTCAGCACTACATGCACATGAAACCTGGGTTCTGTACCTGTTCCCAACCCTACCTGTGCTGTCCCCATGTCTACATAAAGTGACTACTAGAGTCCACTCAGAGAGACATGTAAAGAGCCAATCGATATTGCTGCAACGACATAGGTCTTCTCATTTTCATTTAATAACGTACTGTAGATTTTTGTCTTTTTTTGTTGACAATGAACATACGCTACACTGCTACAGTGGAAAATAGTTGTGAAAAACCATTTTCCCATTGTACTTTAAAAACTCTGTGATACAGGGGCCTGCAGCTCTGACCATGACATTTCGATGTGTACTCTGGTTGAGTTCTCATTGGGTATTTCTTCTCATCACAGATGGCATTGGGATGGCATCACCAACCGATGGAGAAGATCCAGGGGACTGTTGAGAGCATTAAACAAATAAGCTCGGTACAATAGGTTTTTGCATTGATTCATGGGTCTGGGCAAGTACATTTGTACACTAAACTAAAAAAATAGAATTATTAATGAACATGTGCTGAGATGAAAATATACAATAAAAGTCAGACCTGAGTTAAACACAGGTTCAAAGTTCCTATGTTAAAATTGACATGCAGTATCTCAGAGGTACTGTATTACACCTTTGAGAATGTTCAATCACTACAAAGTTTTATGGATTGGTAAATCAATGGCACCCCATACAAATCTAGGTATGAGAGCAGGCACCTCCATGTTCATGTACAATTTCTACAGCTTTCCCAAAAAGATAATATAGTTTTTTCAGTTGCAAAATAGGGGTTACCGTACATAATTGGTTCTAGACAAACAAATCTGTCAGTGGAGTGATGAACTGTGTTCATGAAACTAGACTCATTAATACAGGAACCATTAGATGGTAATATTCTGAGGATCTTATTCTGCACATTTGTGATTAAGAACCGTTTTTGTATTAATCCTTTAATGTACAGAGAAAGAAGTAAATAAACTTGAATAAATTAAAACGGTGGATTTTAATTTGATCTTGCAAACTAGCTGCAGTTTCCTTGAGAGATGGACTTTTAGGACATGTAAATTAACCTAATGCATGTCTGGATTTCAAATCAACCACTGCTGCAGAATGCCCGGGGATTCTGTGGTGTGATGAGCCTTTTCAGTTGTTAGGCTTCGCTGCAGGGGTGACACACGATGATGATGATGGCTGTAGGGACAACCCTCTTTCAGCTAAAACCCTGACTAGCTGTCGAATACAAGTCTATAACAAGCCAGCACAACCAAAACCATCTTTTAACCTTGCTAGTTGCTCATTTCAAGTATCTACCATGCAGTGGTTTGCATGAGTGTGTTGCTGGCTATCACTTCAACTGCTACTATAGATTCCTGACACCTTCCCTTCCTGAATCAGCATCCTGCATGCAATGCTGTCTTGCATGTTTTCTTTTCACATTAGTATACATACTGGTAGGGCGAGGAATGCATAACAACGTTGGATTTAGGAAAAAATACAAACAAGGATATTGCTGTTTGAACGGTAAATGGTTTTACAATAGCAAATAAAAGGCATGCAGTACATGGTAATGGATCATGCTAAAATGACTATACATGATTAAAGAGAGGCCTTAAAATGAAAAGAAATGCAGAGGTGATGGAAGGTGTACTGTAGGTCTTTTGATATTCCTGTTTTCCATTATTCTATTCATTTCTGCATGACAACCACATCTGATGATATTATTAACATTTCAATAATGGAAAATAAGTATGTAGCAGGCATATCTAGTTTGTCTTTTATGTGACATCAGTGTTACTGTTAGGATGCCATTTCCAAGGGTCTGAGAGGTTGAACCATTGCATTTAGACAGAATATCCAATTAATGTTGGAACAGTTTGCATTGTGCTGCAATATTCTCTGTTGGGTATTGAAGTGTTGGATGAAAATAACAGTTTGTATATCCGAAAATGAAAACCAAAGGTTACAAATGAAAGCCTTGTTGTTTACTTATAAATCAACAGTATTATAATAATGATGAGATTATTTTATCGTTCTGCACTGAATAGAGTTATTAAATAACTGAGTTATTTAATAATGGATAGGTTCTATACTCCAAGCTCCAATACAATCTAAATGCTTAATTACTATTCTATTTATTGCAACATGTCCCTGTAAAATGTGTCAGACAAAAGCTTACAGTCCACACACAATTTACAATACACTATTTGTCACAATAAAGGAACAGTTTTTGCAGATATCTGTCTCAGAGAGATGATGCTCACAGTCACTTTACATAAAAGGTTCAAAGCCTGTGCTAGGAAGTGAACAGAGAGAAAAATTGTACTACCTGAGAGGCTCTATTCCCCTTCCCAACCTGTATTTGAAGTAATAACTCTCAAAATGTTGTTTTGAGGTTGGCTTATTATAGAAACACCTACACAAGACTCATGGCAGAGGGCCCTCTACAGGCTTCTCACGATATGTTGCTTTGTTTACAACCTTAAGAACAGCAACAAACTGTAGCATGTATTTTTAAGGCTAGAAACAATAGGCTTATATATTTTATTTACAACACTAAACATCCCTGTGAACACAGGAACACTGTGAACAAGTGAACACTTGCAATTAAAAACTTTTATTGTTATTTTTCCAGAAGAACTTAATACCTTTTTATTTTACCTTATCTTAATAGTAAAAAAAAAAAAAGATCTTAACCCTTGTGTTATCTTCGGGTCATTCTGACCCATCAGTCATTGTGACCCACCGTCGTATTGCGACAAATTTACCGCATACAAAGACAAAGTGAAGCATTTTCTTTTAACAGCTAGGCTGTCTCAGACCCCCCACATTGCAAAGGTTAAAAGAAAATTATTTTAATTTGTTTTTGTATTGGGTAAAATTGGGTAAACACAACGATGGTTCGTTATGAACCTTTGGGTCATGTGACCCGAAGGCAGCACAAGGGTTAAAGCAGACGGGAGTTGGAAACGTCTAATTAGTATCACTTCACCACCATCTAGTGGTTGATTGTATGTCACGGATTCTGCGACGTAATAGAGTACCACCTCTAGTGACCTCGACACTTCCATAAAATTATACTTCTGTCAGAAGTCTAAAATCCCTTATTTTTTCACCTCTTATATGGATCTGAACTGTTAACTCCCCTAAATTACACAGACGTTATTAACAGTCTGTTAATTAAACTGTAGTTTTTAAATTCAAGTACGTATTTTGTGGAAAACGTTGGACACAATTTCCAGCAGGGCCACATTGTCAATACGCTTATCTATTTTTCTAACAAATCACAGGGCAGCTAAGTAGACATTTCCAAAATGTATTGTCCTCCTAATGAGTCATTTACAAAGAAATTATGAATTGTACACTGTGAATTGCCACAAAAATCCTGACAAAAGTAATGCAGCAACTCATAATTCCACCACTAGAGTTCCCTTGTTGTATCAAAGATTTTTGTCCCGCTATGTTGGCGCTTGTGTTTACTTCCCAATCCAGAGCTAGACTAGTGTAGCCAGCTGGCCATAAACCATAATTCAGACAGTCAAAAACTATCCCGGAAATACAAATGTAAGGAGCCTCACATTGAATCCTTCACGGATTTCTACAGAGTCATAGATTAGTAACACTGTAGTGCAGGTAAGTCTGAGTTTTATAAAAGGGATAATCCATTACTTTAATGAAATTATACGGCTAGCTAACGTTAGCTTTTTAGCTCATGGCTGGACCTGTGTATTTCCTCTCTCCCATGATGGTGGTGGTGGTTTATTAACATGGCGCCCTCCAAAACAAACGACAAGAAAAATCTAATTTGTGTGCATGTCAGTATGTGTTACTTGCTATCAACGCAATTCCCTTGTATTCGACTATTGAGTTTGATAATCATTTTTGCGTTTGATTTACAATCTAATTAGTTTCACAGACAGAGAAGGTACTGGCTAACTCGCTTTACTGCCAGTTACAGTAGCTAAGCTAACGTTAGTGCCCTACTAGCCAGCCTAGCTAGGTAGCTAGCTTGTCACCCAACAAACCGTTTCACTTCTAAAATAGCTGTATTCTTTGTCATTGCTAGAGCTAGCTACATGTTTTCAGTTATACTGTACTAAAGAATTGGAATAGCATATGGACTTGCTTCCCAGTTAGCAAGACAAAAGTTGATAGGTAGCCTACTGTAAAGCTATTTAGCTATGAAGCCAGCACACCATCTACAGTACAGTAGCGAACATTGCTCGTGTGGCCTTGCTGCCTTGTTCTTGTTGCTTTTTGCAAGGAAGGGTTGGGTCTCTGGGTTATAGCTTGCTGGACAACGTGAGTGTGACAAATACTGAGAAAACAAAATCCACTTAGCGTTAGTTAGATAAACCAGCCTTGTTAGACTAGCTTGAGTCTATGGAGAGAGCATGTGTAGAGCGGTCAGAATAGAAAGCCTAGGTAGCTAAATATAGGCTAGTCTCGTTTCTCACTGTGTCTCCTCTCTGTTAAATTAGCTACCTAGCTAGCAAACTAGTAGTTTCTCATGTGTTGAAAATATGCAAGATGACTAGCTAGCCAGCTACAATACGGTCTTGTCTTCCTCTGAACTAGCGAGCTAGCATGCGTCCTTCCATTCAAAACAGCTTCCCTAATTGATTGGAGTGTCTGGATCAGGGGCCTGTCATAGCATCATGTAGTGAGAGCCCACCTGAGACAGCGGGTTCAGGTTAGCAGCTGTGTGCCAGTCTGTACAGTTGCTCTTCCATTACCATTGAATGTACAGAATGACTTGGCGCACAGGTGGCTCTCATTAACACCCTCTCTGGATGGCATAGCATGGGGTATCACATTGCTCACTGTCACCTCTACTCTTCTCAGCACTTTCATTGTATTTGTGTGCAGGGAACTCAGTCAAGCATGGCAACAAGAGAGATGTCCCTCATAAGCTTTCATAAACTGGCCATTGTCATGGACAGAAATATGTCCAACAAATTGGCAGAACATTATTTTGCTGCTAGTAAAAGTCTTACTCTAGCATTTAACAGCATTTCCTTAGCTCATCCAAAAACAGGCACCGTTTTTTGTTGCAGTGTTAAGTATGTGTTAATATACACTACTGTTCAAAAGTTTGGGGTCACGCAGACAATTTCGTGTTTTCCATGAAAAATAAAAGTTATCAAATAACTTTCAAAATGAATAGAAAATATAGTCAAGACATTTACAAGGTTAATTATTATTATTAGAAAATAATTCTTTTTATTTGAAATATAAATTTTGTTCTTCAAACTTTGCTTTCGTCAAATAATGCTCCATTTGCAGCAATTACAACATTGCAGACCTTTGGCATTCTAATTCTAATCCTTCTAATCATCCATTAGTCTTCTTCTAGAGCTTCTAGTCTTCTAGAGCTTCTTCTTCTGTATATTGTATTTCTGATTAATTTAACGTTATCTTCATTGAAAAAAACAGTGCTTTTCTTTGAAAAATAAGGACATTTTTAAGTGACCCCAAACTTTTGAACGGTAGTGTAGATATACAAAAAGAAGGCTTGTTAGCTGGCTGTGATGGCAGTCCCAAGATGAGTAATATTATTGGCTTTATATATTTCATTTAGCATTAGTGACAGTCTGACAGTCATAAGTTCCATGGAGGCTTAAAAAGATAAATGCTTAAAAGTGAATTTGAAATGGGCCTGTGTCTACCAGTCAAGATGTCGCCATGGTGTGCTGTGCTCTTGGTTTTCCCCTTGGATTGCGTCTTGAGAGTTAACTATTGAAATCATCTGTTTGTTTAGATCATATATGTTCTTAATGATGTGTCACAAAAGCTGAAGGCCTAATCCAGCATTAGTTCATATTGACATTTCTTCCAGCCTGTACTAGTGTTTTTATACAACTGGAGTGCAACCGTTGTCTCCCCATCTCTCTCCCCACAGGTTGATCATGAATAAAGACGTCATGTCACGTGTGGTGAAGAAGAGGCAGGCGGACCCCAAGGTAGTCCAGTATGTGTGGGCCGCCATCGAGGTTATCCGCAACCAGAAACAAATTGCCAACATGGACAGAATCTCAAAGTACGTTATCACAAACAGACTTTTGGTTTTGTTAAGCAAAATGACTCCACAAACCCAAATCCCTTGTGAGCTTTTGGAGATCTGAGGGGGGTTGACATGGCTTAAGCAAGATGTATGTTGTATGTAAACCCTCTGATAGGCCGGGGTTAGGAGTTCCTGCTATTTTGCTCACACCTGTCCTATCCTCTCCGACCTCAACAGCTGCGTAGTGGGCCTAGACTTTGGCCTACAGATTATTTGGGGATGGCTTCAGTGTCTGGTCTAAGGGTTAAGGATCTATCTTGCGGTGCAGTGCTTGGATCAGTTTGTAGATTGAAAATAATCTTGATTTGTAATAAATTACTTTCCTTCATTGCCATTCAGACCATGAATTCACCTGGCCCCATGCAGCCCCCAGCCAATCAGACCTTGATACAGAATATAGCAGAATAGACATCAGTATTAGCATGGCCCTTGTTAGGCCAATGTTACATTTGCACAAGTACTAAGTATTGTACCGAGGCGACATTTGGGTTCAGTCTAATTTCATTCATGCCAAACTCAAACCATGACAGATCAATCACACTTTTTAGTCAGCTAATGGAAATCAGTCAAAAATGAAACACTTAGTCCATTCCAGACAGGACCTTGGGTGTTGGCCACTCACCACATGAACAATGGTGAACGGCTGTTGTCATGGTGATAAACCAACGAAATGCAATTGAAGGCCTCACCGAACAGACTTAATATCATGAAACATACTTTCCATTTCAATGAGCGATTTCATGACTTGTAGGAATTAAGTTTAAAGATGGGAACAAAGTGTGTTGGGAATTGGTGGAATCTGGCATCGACTAATTCATTATTATTGGGTGTCAAAGACCCTGCAGCATATTAAAGGTTTATAGAAAAATAAAAGAAAGCTTGAAAATGGTCAACTCCAAGCAATTTTTCTGCAAGACTATTATAGAAAACGTATTAGCATGCAGGTGTCCTTGCATCGGTGCCTCTTCAGCCCAGTTTCAACCTGATCCGTTTTGTCCCCAGGTATCTGAGCCGTGTGTTCAGCATGCACCCCAAGGAGACGGCCAAACAGCTGAGCCTGGCGGTGAAGGACGGCCTGGTGGTGGAGACCCTGACGGTGGGCTGTAAAGGCTCGAAAGCGGGCATTGAGCAGGAAGGCTACTGGCTACCTGGGGATGAGATGGTAAGGTCACCACCACCTCTTTCCTCTAAATAGATGGAATGGTTGCAAGTATTTATTATTATTATGTTATTATTATTATTTTTATTTTTTAACCAGTAGCTTGTGTGAACTTGATCCAGAAATGACAAGCTGGAGGGAGGAACAACTCAAATAGGGACTCAAAGTTTATATTCAACTCAGCACTTAAAACCGGAAGTAATGAATTGTTGAACACAACAATCTTATCTTGTAACTCAAACTCACTTAAAAAGGCATGCAGCCTAAATCACACAGAAGTGGGCAAACTTATTGCAAATCTCAAACGGAAAAGCCCATGAGGATTGTAATTGAATAACTGTGATAGTAAAGTGTTAGATGTGGTCTGACAGAGAAGAGGAATGCATAAACATGTCATCTGTTGGCTCATCTGTCTCAGGTTGTTTTGCATCAAGAAATAGCCTATTCTGTACAGGGCATTTGCGTATGCCCATGTCTTTTATGTATACACAGTAATCCGCTTAAACTCCCAAGATTTATTCAGGAACGAATGCTATAAAGATCAGATTAGAGGATACTCTGTTTTCCCCTTTAAAAGACTAGCCTACTTTCTATCAGGAACTTTAAAAATACAATTTTACTTAAAATTGGCAGCAATTACATTTAAAAAGTCAATTTTATTGACTTTTATTGACTTGAAAATGTTTCTGTATCTTTGAATTGTAATGTGTTTATTTTCTTTGTCTGAAAAGTAGCCAAGGGTTAGTGTAGTTTGTTGTTTTTTTGGAAGATCCCTTTTAAAGCATTTTAAACATAGTGTTAGCAAGTACTGGAAAACTGTGTTGGTAGGTGTCGTGGACTGGTTCAGACTTCAACTCACTGATGGTCTTTATGACTTGGAGAATGGAATCAGGAAACGGCTGGTTGTTGCTTCAGCACTGCACCAGCCTACATGCACATCACTTCTCGTAAACATTAACTTTTTGTTGCACCGACTCATGCTCACAAGCAAAACCACAACAATAATGGTCCCTTAGCTTACAATACTAAAATGCCATGGTGCCAGGTCCATGTTAAAGTATCACTACTAAGAAAGGGCTCACCTCAGTGTAGCAGTTCTACATTTAAACACTGCTTTCTGGATCACTTGCAATCACAGGAGCAGAAGGCTGAAGGAAGCAAGGTAAGGTTGCATTGCTGTTTTCAGTTTGGGTTTGTTTTGTTTATTTTTTTATTTTTCCCCTCTCTTTCGCTCTCTCCTTTTCTATTGTATTTTTGTTTTACTAACATCATTCTGTGAGAAATCGGTTCAGCCAGATGCAGTGTAATATGGTATTTGATCGAATCTTTTTACAGAGCATCTTTGTAGAAATAAATATGTATTATATGTGTGCCGGCCCCGTGTAAACAACATTTTTGATTGCTTACGTCAGGTGACGGCTATACTTGCTCACTAAATTACAAAGAGGATTGCAATTAAACTGGTCTTGGAAAAAGACAAAGTGCAAACATACTTACAAATCATTTTAGTTGTAGTGGTAAAATGACCCTTCAAATCACTAAACAAGGGTTTGACTGGGTCTGATGTTTCATGTAAAAAGCTTCATGAAATTCCAATGAATCGCTGTGTCCAGATGTGACCACATTTCTTGTGGAATGGATCAAAAGTGACTTCCTTGAAATATTTGCTTGCTACTCATCTACAAATGTTCTGTTGCTTTTAACAAAAAAATGTTTAGTTGATTAGTAACATGATTAGTATTTCAAGAAAATAATCTAAGACAGATTTTTCACTGAATAGAGTTTGAGCTGTATTTTGTGGTCCTGGACCATGCTCATAGGCCTTAAGCTTCTTCAAATGAATGAACCTGATTTGAGTGGTCATATGAAGGCCATACCTTTACACTGACTCATCTTTTTGAGGAAAAAAAAAATGACAAGCAATGTTAACATAGGTACAGGTTTGTAGCAAGCATCTATGAGTGTGAGTAGTAGTTGTAGTTCTGCTGATGGTAGTTGTAGTTCTCCTCAGGGGATTTGTGTTCTGCTCTGTTACTCCTGTCCAGCATGCATTTTTTAATGAACAGGGGGATGCGGTTTGTGACATATCTGTAGTTGTCTACAGTATTGCCTGTCCTTGGTAATGTAGCTGACCAATCTCATGTCAGCATCTCCCCAAGTGTGTCAGGAATTCATAGGAAGCATGTTAAAATCAATTTCAGTACGTTATCACTTCTTCAAAGAACCTGGATTCAGTTCAACTGTCATTCTGTGTCCTTGAATAATGCAACAAATGTATTTTTCCTAATATTGATTGTCTTTTTCTTTGAAAGATGATAATGATCTTCAAATTAGGATGATATGATTGGATTTAATCCAGGTTCCATCACTAATACTATTAAAAATATGTTTGTCATGTCATACACAAAATTGTGCATCTGATCAATGCAGTGTGTCTGGTAAACAGACAATCATACGTATGGGGCTAATTGATCCTAAAGCGTTACGTGCGGTGGTGGGACATCAATAACGTGTTTGATTAGGTTCTACCTTGTATTGGGGCTACATATTGTGTGCGTGGCCTGGGGGGGGGGGGGTTTCATCTGGTGAGGTTTACAGGCTTCTTTTAAAAGACTGAGATGACTGCTTTAGGTCATTATGAACTTGCAACAAGGTTAGTTAGCACCAGCTTGGTAGTAGTGCTTTCCAAGACCTGATTCCAGCTAGCCTGTCCCAGCTTGACACCCTTTCTGGACGGAAAGCAGAGGTAGCCAGAATAAGTCTGCCCTCTGCTCACTCTCGCTCTCTCTCGCTCTCTGTCAGTGTTCAGTTTCCCTCTACAAACACCAAAGCTGTTAGACTCCCTTATAGGGTTTTTTCTTTTCAAGTAAAGACTTAAAGACTTGAGTTTAAGACTCGTAAAGACTACCTTTTTGGTTAGCCATTAGCTTTTCAATCCACACAATCAGCTACTTTATCTTTTCTTCGTAAGGAGTAGCTTAAGTGTTCAACCGAACTTCCTCCAAAATCACGTCCGTTTCCCAGAGAGGTCTTTAGCGACGGTTGAAGGACTGATATGCACTCCGGAACACTGCTTTCCCTACAACACGAAACAGAGGGCAACCTTGCTCAGGGCTCACCTTTTGAAGTCCGGCCCCATTCATTCAGCCGACAAGGAGACAGGGAAGCCCCTTTTAACACTCTCAGACAGCGCTGACAGAACACTTGGGGCAGAGTGTGCTGAGTGCTCCTGGCAGGCCCTGGAAGCACTCTCACACTGGCAGCAAGCGACTGGCACTGCCATCATCCCTCCTTTTGTCTTCAGTACTATTTGTGGCGCTGTTTGGACGCTCTCATGTGAGCTAGCATGGATAATGCACTCGAGTTATTGTTGGTTTAATCCCAAGCATGTTTGATTTGGAGAGTCGCCCAAATAAAAGAGTTGTGTTTGGTCTTGTGTTGGACATGGGAAGTAAGTGGAAACGCGGAGGAACTTGGAGCAAAGGTTTTTATAGAACGGCTGTGGAACGGAACACCCACATTGCTCCCTTTGCTTCTCATAGTAAATTAGGTTATTCCCAGATTGAGATTAATGTACTTAAGCCATTCACATTATGCAAGAACTTGGTACACAACAAAGTGATTGAAAAACACTTGCCTGGTGTTATATGATGCAGTGTATCCCAGAAGTCCCTGTTCCCCTTCTGCACCTCTCCAGACTGGGAGTGGGAGGAGTGGGACACTGACAGAGGACGATTGGTCCCAACTCTTCAGATCCCCCCCCCCCCCCCCCTTCGGAACAGTAGTGAATAAAACATGGATTAGGAATGAATAACCAGTGTATTAATCATCAATAAGCAGTGGTCTGTTACTGTGCAAATCCTAACTCAGTGCAATCATTTCATCAGTCATGTGCATAGGGCGTGTGCTACATATGACCACCCGACACACACGGAAACGCAACGTGGTATTGGAGAGGGTGGCTGTGGCGTACTGGGGGGTGTGGTGCTCAATCAGAAGTGTGTTATGTGGAAGTGTGTGCCGGTGTATTAATGCCTGGGGGGATGTTTGGTTGCAGATGGTGAGGGAGCAACCGGAGGAGGTCAGTCAGAGTTCACGCAACTCTATTCAATCTTGTTTCATGACCAAAATCCACACCATCATACGCATCACATGACATATTATTGGTATTTATCCATGTGTCTTGAAAAGGAGTCAAAGTCATTGCCATACAATTCCATGGGTGTAGCTACCTTATTTGACTTATCGTTATTACTGACTACCCAAGTATGTGTTTGGTCACTTTCCACAGTGGGATGTCCTTTGTGTCGTTCACTTAGATAGTAGCAAAAAAACAAAACACAAAAAAACGATGTTGAAATGCTGACACAAAAGTGGAATTGAAGTCCAGAAGTTGTCCAGTTAAAGCAGCCCGTGTGTGTGTTGGCGGGCGGGTGGGGGGGGGTCCCCGGGGCCTCAGAGGAGACTAGGGGCCAGCAGGCTGGTCAGAGGGGGGGACACCGATCACTCTGCTCCTTGTCTTCCAGGACTGGGAGGCGGAGAGCCACGACTGGTACTGCTTCGAGTGCCACCTTCCCGGGGACGTGCTGATGTGCGACAACTGCTTCCGGGTCTACCACCTCAAATGTCTGTCAGAGGAGTACAAGCCTCGCGACGGCGGCTCCCACTGGCAGTGCGTGGTCTGCAGGGTGAGCTGTGTGCGTTCCACTGACTGGAAGTGTCTGGATATGGAAATAGTATTTGTGTCTAAAGGGTCTCTGTGTGTGATATTTGTGTAATTTTCCCTAACATGGTTTAGATTAAATTTTTTTATTTTAATTTTCCTTGTGTGTTGGTGAGCCCTCCACTCGTGTGAACCATGTTTGCTGTGCACAGTACACACCATGGAGCGTGTCCATAGACTCCCTGTCATTACATTTGTGCTTTGTCTCTCTCTCTCTCTCTTTGGCTGTGCTTGTGACGCGTGTGTCACCCCTGCGGTCCGTGTGTCTCTGCCGACCGCTCTCACGCTGTCTTCATGGACACGTCCTGTCAGCGAGCTCACTGTCATTCGCTCGCCCGTCACCTCCCTGTTTCGGCCTCCTCCCACAGGAGAGGCTGTAGGCCGTCTTCGTCTTACACGCCGGGCCTCTCCCTTTCCTCCATTTTCACGCTCTCTCGTTCCCACACTTCTCTCTCACTCTTTTCGTTCGTCTCCCTCTTGACTGTTTGATCGTCAAATAGTTCCGACGAGGTCAGAGGGTCCGATCACGCCAAATTGGTTTTGTCTGTCTCGCTGTCTTCCTTATGTTTTTTTCCTCTTTCTTTCTGTCTTTCCTTCTTCCTGCAGGGTAGTAAAAAGAAGAACCTGAGCAAACAAGAGATGTGCAAATATCTGCGCTTCATCATCCAGCGCATGAAAGAGAGGGTGAGGAGCGCTCCAGAATGTCACACACACACACACATACACACACACACACACACACATACAGCTGTTAGGGGACATGGAAGTGCTGTTCAGATACATCCAGGCTCACCCCATCAAGGTTTTGGTGGTCAACTGCTAACACACAGTGGAGTGTGTGAACATTCCTGTCCTCCTACTGGTATTGGCGCTGTGGTACAGCTCCGTGTGCTTGCACTGTTCTCTTCAGACTAGGAATGGAGTGCAGTGGCTGTACTGACTAAGTGCCTGTGTGCGTTTTAATGTCATTCTAAATCACAGTTAGTAAAACTGCCCACAATGGTCTGGGCTTTATTCCCAACCTCCCTTCCCCGCCTCTCTCCATCCTGCCTCTCCCCCCCCCCCCCCCTCTATCCGTGCTGCCTCTCTCCCTTTCCCCCCCTCCCTCTATCCATGCTCCCTCCCTCCCTCCCTCCCTCCCTCCCTATAAAACTAAGCATTAAATCTGATAATATTTCATAACTTTCCTCTTCGACAGGCTGTGGACCTGAACAAGAAAGGCAAAGATACTAAACACCCCATGTACAGACGGCTCATCCACACAGCCCTGGATGTGTCCAACATCCAAGAGGTACGCATGACACCCTTACCGTAGACCTGTTTCCCAGTTACCAGTGGAAAAACATCTTCTATATTGACTGTATTCTTCTATATTCATTAAGCATAATGAAGGTTTTGATTATATTATTTAAATTGTGGTATTCCCTGCATTTGGCCATACTTCGGGATTAAGCTTTTTAGCATATTAGTAGCACGTTGTTAAACCCTTTAGCTTAATGCCACATAAAAAGCATAGGCTTTAGAACCCTTTAATTCCTGATGTGTAATATTGAACCACTCCCTCTGAAGTTTTGGGTCCGGCCCTGTCTTAGTCCTCCAACCCTAATACGGCCCTCAGCCTACTGAGGAAAGGTCTGTCAGGCCATAACAGACCAGACCCTTCAGAACAATTAGAACAAGGCTGGACTGTGTGTGTGTGCGTGTATGTGTGTGCGTCCACCGGATTAGATTGTGTGTGTGTGTGTGTGTCAGCCGGATCAGATTGCCTCTCCTAGCGTGGGGTCAGTGAGGGCTCCTCTGCACCGTGATCACTGGTGCATCCCACCAAGGCCTGCCAAATAGGCTGGAAAACAGCCCTGCCGCTGCTCTGTTTGTGTGTGTGAGTGTGTGTGTGTGAGAGAGAGACTTTAGAGAGAGGCTTTAGAGAGTTCTGGACTCTGATAGTGTAGGTTCATGTGTAGATGGCATGCACAGGACGTGATTAACTTGCCTTGCCTACAGTATGTGTCATCCGTTGCCCTCTGCTGGCCCCCCTGCATCACTGTGACCACACCGACTGGACTCTAACCTCTGCTCGGTGTCTGAATAGACCTCTTTGTTCTCTCTTTCTCTCTCTCTCTCTCTCTGTGTGCTGCAGAACCTGGCCGAGGGCAAATACAAGAGCTTTGACGAGTTCAAGGCGGACGCCCAGCTGATTGTGCATAACACGGCCATTTTGTTTGGAGGTAGGGGGTCATAAATCGTGACCACACTGGTTTGGAGAAAACGTCCGTTCAACTTCCTGTATGATTAGTAGCTGTTGTGAAAGGTCCCTGGCTTGTTCTAGAAGCCGAAATGCCACGGCCATAAAGCACCATCAAATGTGGTATGCTGTTTTTGTGACACGGAAAAAGTTTTTTTGTGCTTGTTATTGCAGTGCACAGTGACCAGGCTGAAATAGCACGGTTGCTCTACAGTGACACCTGCCACGAGGTAAAAACATACATTCATTTACCACCCAGAAGACATTTGACCAACGTGCATCAGTATAAAGCATATACAAAAACAGGATTTCTTCTCCTTTTCTCTCCCGCCGTCTTTCTTTCCCCACCTTCTCTCTCCTTCTCCAGTTGAACGAACTGCTGCTTTGCAAGACCTGTTTCTACCTGTCCAACGCACGGCCCGACAACTGGTTCTGCTACCCCTGTGTGAGTACTCGCCCAGCCCCTGGCTCCTGGCCCTCACCCAGCGTAGAGCAGCGCGGGCCTGCCAAGACAAGCCGCCCAACATCCCCCCCCCCCATTAGCGGTGTAACAATCCATCGATCTGCATCGACCAAATGGCAAACAATCTGGTGTCATCGATGCGGCCCATAAACATTGATGCGTGCGTGTTTTCCGCACCCAACATTATCCTCTCGATTCCTCTCTGTACACTCCTACGCTACAGGTAGTGGTGTTTGGTGTTAGCTTGTTGTTGCAGTGTGCCGGTTAAAGCCTAGCTCGTGCTATCAGTCACATTAAGCATCTTGACGAGGAAGCAGCAATCTACCCGTTGTCCGAGCAGTAGCAGACAAGAAAACGACGTTAAACACACTCCCCTCGCAACGTATTACGGCGGATTTAGGGGGTATCGGGATTGTTGGTTAAAAGATGAAAATGTTTTTTGTCGGGATGAAAACGTTTGATTCACGCCCCGAATCCCCCGTCCCCGTCGGAGCTGAGTGGTCGAGGCCGCGTGGTGACATGTGTTCCCCTGTCCCTCTCCCCTCCACCAGACCCCCAGTCACGAGGTGGTGTGGGCCAAGATGAAGGGCTTCGGCTACTGGCCGGCCAAGATCCTGCAGCGGGAGGACAACCAGGTGGACGTGCGCTTCTTTGGACACCAGCACCAGAGGTGGGGAAAGGAGGAACAGCACACCTGCCCCCCCTGGCTTCATGTCAGGGGAGCTTCTCTGAGGGCAGGACTAGGCATTGTTGTCAGGGATAGCAATAAGTGTCAGTCTTTAGGAAACACATGAGAACCTAGTGTGATTTCTCATTAGTATTATTAGGTTCTTGTTCTAGGTGTGTTCTGTAGTTGGTGTTAATTCCACTGGGGGTAAGACTCTCTGAATACCAACTGTGAGGACATACGGTGTCAACAACCCCCCCCTCTCCTCCCCTGCCAGAGCGTGGATCCCGTCAGACAACATCCAGGACATCAAGGTGAGCGTGCAGCAGCTGCAGGTGAAGCGCAGCACAGGCTGGAAGAAGGCCTGCGACGAGCTGGAGCTCTACCAGCGCTTCCAGAGGGAGGGCCGCTTCTGGAAGAACAAGATGGACGACAGGAACCAGGAGGAGAGGAGAGAGCCAGAGGAGGCCGAGTCCAGCATCTCCTCCACCAGCAACGAGCAGGTCCGACAGGTAGACGCACACACTCACTCACAAACGTATTCCCTTCCACGTACCCAAGCACAGACACTCCCAAACATGGGTCGTGTTATGTAGGGGGTAATGGCGCCACCTGGTGGATTTCAAACTCCACGCCCTGTCCAGAGCAGAACTCTGAACTCAGAACAGAGCTCTTCCAGTCTGTGTTTGGGGAATAACAGTTGTTATTTCCCACATTGATGTTGACATTGCCGTGCTCCACAGCTCAAAGTGAACCAGGAGCCCAAGGCAAAGAAAAGCCGTCGCAGTCAAGCCTCTGAGCCCAAAGAAGAAGTCAGTGTAAGTACCCCCATCTGTCTCTTGTCGGTACACATGAAACCAAGAGAAATGTGCATCGGTGTGCGTTTAGACCATGTCAACAAGATCAATAACTCACCAAACACACGTCTCCCCCACCCTCCCTCCCCCCCTCCCTCCCCCCCTCACGCCTTCCCTTCACACCCCTCAGGACCCGGAGCCGGAGATGGAGGCCGTGAGCTCCAGCCAGGAGATCCCCACGACGGCGCCGCAGCAGCCGGAGAAGCTGTCCGTCTCCACCCAGACCCGGAAGGCCAGTGGCGGGTCGCCGCGCACGCTCCACCGCAGCACGCAGACCAGCAGCGAGGGTGCCGCGTGCCAGAACATGTGCCACGAGAAGTACACCAAGATCTTCAACGACGTCAAGGAGATGATGAAGGCCGACAACAAGCGGGAGACGGAGCGCGTGGTCCGCGAAGCCCTGGAAAAGGTGCGTGTTCCAGTTTGATTGGTCCTGGAAAAGGTGCGTGTTCCAGTTTGATTTGTGCTGGAGAAGGTGTGTGTTCCAGTTTGATTGGTCCTGGAGAAGGTGTGTGTTCCAGTTTGATTGGTCCTGGAGAAGGTGTGTGTTCCATTTTGACTGGTCCTGGAGAAGGTGCGTGTTCCAGTTTGATTGGTCCTGGAGAAGGTGCGTGTTCCAGTTTGATTGGTCCTGGAGAAGGTGCGTGTTCCAGTTTGTTTGGTCCTGGAAGAAGGTGCGTGTTCCAGTTTGATTGGTCCTGGAGAAGGTGCAGGGCTCAACATTAACTTTTTGGCACTGGCCCCATTGGGCCAGTGGGTTTGAAACTTACTGGCCCCAAGACAGCTTTTACTGGCCCCCCCTCCAAAAGTTGTAATTTATCATTGTTTTTCAATCAATAATTTGCAGTGGCCTGATCGGGCCAGTGAGTTGCTAGTTTAACTGTCCCGACGTTACTTTTTACTGGCCCCGGGCCATCGGGCCATCGTTATTGTCGAGCCCTGAGGTGTGTGTTCCAGTCTTGATTAGTCCTGGAGAAGGTGCGTGTTCCAGTTTGATTGGTCCTGGAAGAAGGTGTGTGTTCCAGTTTGATTAGTCCTGGAGAAGGTGTGTGTTCCAGTCTTGATTGGTCCTGGAGAAGGTGTGTGTTCCAGTTTGATTAGTCCTGGAGAAGGTGCGTGTTCCAGTCTTGATTAGTCCTGGAGAAGGTGCGTGTTCCAGTTTGATTGGTCCTGGAGAAGGTGTGTGTTACAGTTTGATTGGTCCTGGAGAAGGTGTGTGTTCCAGTTTGATTGGTCCTGGAAGAAGGTGTGTGTTCCAGTCTTGATTAGTCCTGGAGAAGGTTGGTGTGTGTGAATCCATGTATCGTCTTAAATGTGAAGCTTTGATCTCCAAACCAGGTAGAGGGGCATGATATAGAGTAGCTCTGGCCTGCAAAAGAAACAAACATGAGACGTGGTCTTCAAACACAGCCAACTTGAAGAGAGTGTGTGTGTGTGTGTGTGTGTGTGTGTGAGCAGCTGCGCTCTGAGATGGAGGAGGAGAAGCGTCAGGCAGTGAGCAAAGCTGTGTCAGGCACCCAGGCGGAGATGGAGAGGAAGTGTAAGCAGGTGAAGGACAAGTGCAAGGAGGAGCTGGTGGAGGAGGTGAAGAAGATGGTGGCCCAGCATAAGCAGCTTATCTCCCAGACCAAGAAGAAGCAGTGGGTGAGGAAACATCGGAACACACACACATATATATGTATAATCTGGAATTGTATTCCATCCATACAGGCATAGCAACAATTTTTTTATAAGAACACAACAAAAATGTTTTACACTGCATCATTACAATCGGAACTGGTACCAGCACAGCAGGTACTCCTGTCGTGAGTGTTCTGATGCGTGTGTCTGTCTCCCACCGCCAGTGTTATAACTGCGAGGAAGAGGCCATGTACCACTGCTGCTGGAACACCTCCTACTGCTCTATCAAGTGCCAGCAGGAGCACTGGCATGCTGACCACAAACGCACCTGCCGCAGGAAGAGATGAACAACCGCAGCCATCCGTTAGGTACCCCTGCCCTCCACACCCAGCCCCCTGTCACACACACGTCGGCCCCTCCCCTTTTCTTCCTGACCTGCCTTCCTGAACACTTTGTGGACCCAACATTTTGCCCTACGTCTGAGGGAGAAAAAAAATGCTCTCTTTTTCATTTTATGTCATTGCTATTATTTAATATACTCAGTGCATTGATTATTTTCTTCCTTTTCTCCTGAATCATCAGCAGATCGTTCAAAGAGCATGGCTCAAATGCATAGTATGGTATGATTTTGTGTTTCTTTACTTTACAGAAGTGCAAATTTTTGACTTATGTTGGAGAATGTTATTTAAGTGTGTAGTAACTGAGCATTAACTGAATACATTTTATTACCTGAATTTTTTAATCACTTTTCTTACTGTAAATGTTTAACAAGAAATATACACCGTCGATCTTAAACTATAAGTACTATTGCAGCATTGAAATAGCTATGCTTTCATACAGAAAAACAATAGAAAATGCTGAAAAACATGACAAAAAAGTCAGCTTGAAAATAGAAAAAAAAAAAAAGGAAGAAAAAGTAGTTCCTGGACATTTAGTGTAATGTTATTCATGAAAATATTTTGGTGAATAGCACCTTTGTATTGTTTTCACAAAATCGATCGTCCTCAAGTCACTTAAACATTATTGGGAACAGGGTTATAAAGTCGGCAAAGAAGCTGACAGCAATCTTCAGTTTATTATTATGCACATTTTGGGTTAACTTTGAATATACTGTAATTTTTGTAATTCAAAGAAAATTTGCGATTTTATCAAAATTTTCCAGGGAATATATAGCAATCTTTACTGAGCTGGATCTTGGAGAGGTTTCTTCGTAATTTGACAGTTTGCACATTTCATTTCTTTGTCATAACCCAAATGCTTGTAATTTGCCAAAAAGGAAACCAGATTTGCTGAACCAATCTTTACCAGAGAAATGTGTCCAGTGCTGTTCTCTCCCCTTGTTTTGTTTTGGTTGGCGTCAGTGTCATTGTTATTGTGATGTACACTCTAAGTACGGTTTTAGAATACTCAAAGTGACTAGCTATGAGACTCATTCACTGCTTATGCTGTAGTTGGTGATCAGTGCCTGTTTTTTCAACACCATCATCATATTCAGAGTAAAGAGATGTGCATGTTGATAGTTTCAAAATTTGCATCAATAGAAGAAAATAAAAAAAAGCTTGCAGGGTATCTG
This sequence comes from Osmerus eperlanus, assembly GCF_963692335.1. NCBI lineage: Eukaryota > Metazoa > Chordata > Actinopteri > Osmeriformes > Osmeridae > Osmerus > Osmerus eperlanus. Next base: position 7,049,462 of record NC_085033.1, read on the forward strand.
GTGTCCAATAGACAATGAGTACGGATGGACCAATATAAAATATATGCAAATATGATTGACCTGGCAATTTTATTTTGGATTTCTTTCCACAATGAGTTGTGTCATCAGGTGCTTGAATTAGATTTTCAAAACGGGCAATTAAATTGCATTTGAAAAAATATATATATACTACCCAGAAGCTACTCCGTAAGTGTAAGCTATTGTAAGTCCTTGTGACTGTTTCCTTTGTTATGAAGAGTTGACTGAATAGAGGAAAAGTTCTCCCCATCATTCATTCATTCATTGACTGTCCAGTTTTTGATCCAAGTTTACCATTATATGGAACGTGGCTGTTGTTATCTCAAACAAGTGCATCACTTTTCAGACTTAGCACAGCTTTTCGAGTTGCATGATATACAACCTTTTCCAAAAAAACTTTTAAAAAACTATTTTCTTTTTGTAGCCTCTATTTCATCTAAATATTTCTCACTTGATTGCATTTTAAGGCAACTGTTTGTTTTAAACCAACATGATATTTTGACAGTAATGAACTTCAATTGCCTTGTGTGTATCAGTTTAGTGTTAAATAGGCTTTGACTGGCCGTTGTATTAAAACATTCTCCTGCAGAAACCATGGCAACTCAAGTATGTTGTCTGCTCTGTTGGAGTGACACACACTTGTTAAACCAACTCATAATGGTTGCACTACATGTAAATACATCTGTGTGTTATCCATCTTCTAGAATTTCACCTATGGTGACAGAACTTGGAATGGAATCTGTATTACTGAGGTTTGCAACTCATACAAATGTACCCTCTAAAATAACAGATGACTTAAATTGGATTTTCCACCATAGTTAAGCTATCAATATATTCAATCATCTAAGCTAACTGTCAAGATCTCTGCTCTAGCAGTTTGATTCACTGATTGATTATCTTAGTCTTCATTGTTACTTTTTATTTTGAATTTGGATAGTAGTGTTACATGGCTGTTGAATCAGAAATGAAACTTCTTTGGTTCACTTCTACAGTGTGTATTTTATATTTGTCCATCCATGTGTAATGATCATTTGTGACATTTTACATATGTGGAAATATTTTGATGTCATTCCAGTTTGTAAAGTAGCTCTGGTAAATGCATGAGTAAGGTGTGTGTATTACAGTTCTTTTTCCATGTTAAAAGACATAGTTGCACTTCCTCAAAATGATGCAATATGACAATGATATTTTGTTCTATTTCCTTTCAAAATTACAGTCTAGCTAATTTTACCCTCCACTAACTATTGACTACTTTCTGATGAAAAAAGTGTATTGTCACACCCATTGTCTCGGAAATCAATGAGATTGTCCCCAACTTAGCAAATTTTGTTTGCTGTCCATATGTAAACTTTAAACGTGGCTTAACATTTTTATGCTCCTGTCATTCTGTTTTTGCTTTAGCTAGCAATATGTATATAAATATATTCTATGTGCTAACATGGAGAAATAAATGTATCAACAAGTTCCTGTTGTATCAAGTCACTTTCTATGATATAATAAACCATGCACACTTGCTCACAAGTGAGGTTTAAAATTTCCATCCAGTGTTTTACTTCTTCAAAAGGGCAATATGTATTTGATGAAGTCATCAAACTTTCCAAGCAAAGACATTGTAAAAAATGTTTTGATTGACTACTAGGAGAACAGAATCCTAACCTAACATGACCTGAAAAAGACCACTTGTAGACCCCCCCCCAGCCAAAATTATATAGCTTAATATTCAAAATATAAGGATCTTTCTTAAATCAGGGTTCCCACGGGGTCTTAAATCTAAAATTCTAAACTTCAAATTTAAGGCCTTAAAACGTCTTACAAATTGTCATATTTTCATCCAAGGTCTTAAAGGGGGGGGGGGGGGGGGTAGTGTATTCCATGCTGCACTCTGCACCATGACCATGTGAATGCATGATACAAATGTCACAAATGAAATTACAAAAATGACACATGACATAGGCTATTTGATCATTTATTTATTGAACCTTCACAAAATTGCAAAGTGCAAATGTAAAACTAATCTTTTTTGTGGCATTTAGTCCAGTGCTTCTGTGGCTTTCAGTGGTTGTTTAATGTCTTTAATGTGTCTTGTCCATATATTAAAGCAATAATTATAAATACAAATTTCTAAATAATAAATACTAAATTATTTATATGGCCACACAAAATAATAATAATAAATATACACACTTTTCAGTCCTCATATATTAAAGCAATAATGATAACAAAAGCGGCAAGGTGAATGGCGAAGTATCGTACCAAAGGCTCAAAATGATTGTATTTGGAGGATAATTATTGTGCATCTGGCAACACTGAGAAGGCGGTCGACCAATGACAGTTCTCTCTACAGAAGAGCTCGCGCAAGAAGGTGGAACTTAAGGCAGATACCCTTTCCAAAACTTGTAAGGGCGTAATAACTAGTTTGTGAAAGACCCAGAGAAACACAAATATCCGACTAGGCAAAATCCCAGACGATTTTGGAATTCCTGCCGGACGCATTTTTTAGGTCTCGCAAAGAGGATATGTCCGGGTAAAAGAGGACGCCTGGTCACCTTAGTAGAAAATAGTAAGATAGCAATATGTTTTTTGGAGGTTATGGAACCCTTAGGCCGCCGAACAGTATGTGGCGATAATGCATCATTGGTTGCAATCTGCCGTGGTCTACCCTGGTATAAATTGTGTCACACAAAAAAAAAAGAATGATGCTGTTTTTGATGTCCATGTCGTGGCTTCACTGACTCAAAACCTAAAATAGATATTTCATTACAATTTTTTATTTTGATATTTTATCAACAGTTGAAACAGCCAAGAACCCTTCAACGATGGTCAATGATTTTGTTGCTAACAGTTATTAGCAATTCTAACATCTCCTGTATCTAGCATAGGTAGAATGTGTGAGGATTTAGTTTATTGGCAATGGGGCTAACGTTATTTCATTTTCCTGACTGTGTTTCATTCGAATTAATAACCTCTGTTGTCATGTAAATCTACAATTCACGATGCATGTTTGTTTATGTTGCGTCTTCGCGCACAGCTTCGCGCATTGTAAACCAACCAATCAGCGCACAGCTTATTTATATATTCATGAGCATACCATAAAAGGGAGAAAACCTCTCGTTTCATTCTAGGGCTATTTCACAGGGTTGCATTAGGGCGCATAGAACTGCACCCAGGCAATTTTCAGCCCAACCAATGTTACATACCCTATTCGGAGACCTTAAGGAACAGTGTGAAATACCGTAGAAAATCAGTCAATGACCCCTTTAAAGATAATTTGACTGATTTGTGTGGCTCCTAGTCTGCCAAAGTCTGTGTGTTTAAGCAGCCAGCCAGCCGGTCAGTCATCCAGATACGGGTGCCAGGGAAGGATGATGCACCTCTCCCCTCCTCATAGTCTTGCCTTAGAACACAGCAGGATGTTCATTAGTCTGAACTTGTATTCAACTGTGGCCATGTTGAATACTGTGGCTGTCTGCCTTTAAATACGATTGTCTAAGTGCCTCCAAACTGCCTGTCTGTCTTCAACCCTGCCTGTCTGCCTCTAAGCCTGCCTGTCTAGTTTCACAAGAACTGGGCCTGATGCTGAAGGAGGAAGAGGGGGATGAAAGATGAAAGTTGGACATAGCCCAAACTGGGGTTTTCCGATGTCAATTTTCAGAGGATCTAAACGGCTATGGTATCTGGAGACTGAAAAAAAAAGGACATACAAATCCATAAAGCCATATAATAGCTGTTTATGAACCATTAAAATGTTAATAGTTCATCATCATAATACCCTAGGCTTGTCATGAGAGAAAAAAAAGATTGAAATTAAGAACATTTGGCCTGGTCTCCTCCTCCACCAGCCAGTACGGAGAGCAGACACACACCATGTATGGTACGTACACACACACACTAACATACCGCTACCGTCACTGAGGAAAGACTGAGTAGACAGTTTAACCATATTTAAAATGATTTCTCTCTCTTTCTATCCCTCTCTCACACTCTCCCTCCAACAGTGTCTCATGGCCCGATCCCTCAGCAGTACCCCCACTACAGCTCCACCCTCCACCAACACCCCCAGCACCCCCAGTCTGGTGTGTTGTAGTTCTTTCTGGGGGATATTGGTGTTGGTACGTACGCGGTGATAAAACTATAAATCCTGTGATAAATGCAATAACTGCCTGCAAAATACGTCTGTGTCTCCTCAGTTTGTTAAAGTTTGGCTACGTGTGGAAAATGGGAAAGTGTACTTTCAACGAGACATGGCTAGATCACAGTGATTTCCACTGTTGGTTTCAAGTGGTACCCAGCTCCAGGTACGAGGCTCGCTGCAAACTTTGCGCAAAAAATATTCAATTAGGTTACTAATGTGATTACTTTATCTGTAAATTAAATTAATGCTTTTTCAATGACTGAATTCATTGAAATAAAATGCTTTTTTCTGAATTTCTTTGATTTGAATATTATTTTGGTAATGCGTTGTGTAGATCTTAAATTTCAATCTTTATGGTCTTAAAATTTCTTAAAAGGTCTTAAATTTTACTTCTGCAGGAACCCTGTAATATGTCAAAATATACTAAATGTACTACAAAAACTATACATTTATGCTATTTCCATGATTGTAAATGCAATTTGTATACTGTCCAGCATTCCAAGATGTTTCACAATGTAAATACTGTATAAGCATGTATGAAAGTTGCAATAGTAGATGCATAATGTAATACATTTTGACATATAGAAAACAACCTTCATTCTTTCACTCAACTGTACTTTTTGATTTTCTTGTGGGTAGATTCATTGGATAATTCTGTGTCCAGATTTTATTTTTCAAGTTACTCATATCCATCCCTCTTTAATGCAAGTGACCATGTCTTCCAATAATTACACACATTAACAAGATACAATGTTTCTGAGACAATTCTGTAAAATGCATGACACAATGTCAGCAAATGTGCAATACTGACATCATCTCAGTACTTATTTACACACACCTTGAGGCTGACACATGACTACATTATGTTATGCTTGTATAAAATGCTTTACTTTTAAATAATCCTTTATATTTTACAATAAATGATACAACCAAATTTTCTAACAAATGTCATGCCAGTAAATTGTGCACAGGCCTGATACAAAAGATGAATCCTCAAAAACAGTTTACATTTTGTCATTTAACAGGCACTCTTATCCAGAGCGACTTACAGTAAGTACAGGGACATTCCCCCGAGGCAAGTAGGGTGAAGTGCCTTGCCCAAGGACACAACGTAATTTGCATGGCCAGGAATCAAACCAGCAACCTTCTGATTAATATCCCGATTCCCTAACCGCTCAGCCATCTGACCCCCTGTTTACATATTGAGGATTTCTACCTAGTTCTACCCACCTGCAAAAACAAAACAAGCCTTTTTATATTAAAAATCATTGAAATATTTATTTGAAAGACTGATGTCAACTCAGATTACATTATTAAAATAAGGATAATTTGCCAATAAAAAAAAAAACTGTAGAAAGTGCTTTTAATAATGCTAACATTTTGAATTTGCAACATATTTAATCATGAAATAAAACCTCCTCTTGATTCCCACAGATTTAAGTTCTCACCAAGCCTTGTGACAGTTTGTTTATTCTTTTAAAGGGTGGTTTATTTTTTTGTTCCTTTTCGGTCGTTTTCCTGTGACATCAGTATATGAGCCCTGATTACTTTTTCAATGTAAAAATATTGAGGACAACTTTATATTTACAATTCTGGTGACCATTTCCAACCTGCTATTTCCAAAAACTAGTGATACACACCCTAGGACATTTCCATACAGTATTCATCATTCACACCAGAAGTGTACGAACATACACACATTTGCTTTTTATCCTTTGAAGATGATGGATGAACTTTGTGCACATAGGACTGTTTATGTCCATCTCATTCAAACAGCGCAATAACTTTTGTCTACAACACCAAACACCATGCAAGTGAAAAGTACTGCATTTCAAAAGTTTTCATTGGTGAATGTCTTCTTTAATATAGATCTATATTTATATATTCATATTTCATATACTTGATGTGATACTACTCACTCAAGATAAGATAATACAATGCTTAGTTTTTTATATTAGCAAATATTCAAGAGTAAAACATTCTTAAATGTCTTCACTCTTTTACTTCTATAGAGAACAAAATAAATTAAATCAGTTTTTGTACATACTTACATGTTGTGAAATCATGTACTGTTTTCTTTCAGTATAATGATATTAACGTAACAGAATTAAAGGTTGATGGCGAACTAACTCCCTTGGAGATGGGAAAAACATGATCAAAAAGGAAATGTTAGCACAGAATTTAAACGTAACAATTGTACAAATTAAAAAGCAAACAGAAAGCAACATATTGTACCTCATCCTAATTTATGGACAAATGTTATATAAAAAACAGGCCAGTACTCAGCCACGATTTGTATCATAAAAAAGGTAAACGTAAAATACCATTTGCCACAGTTTGTAAATATTTTCAAAATACCCCAACCTCTTAGAGGGCATATAAAAAAATGTTAGACTTTCGCAAAACGTAACATGAAAATATATATGTAGCCACACTTACTTTGAAAGCAATAAACAAGAATTTGCACTGGACTTGGATTCTCCACAACCCCATTTATAAAATTCCATCCGAATCTCATACAACACTACACAGTCTCTCGGTCTTGCTAGTTCTTGGTGGTGTTGTCATTCAAATTAGACTTTAACAGTCCACTTCACACCAGCAGTCCTTCATCTTATATCTGAATCTTTAACCAGACCAGGGTTCCTTTGCATTGCAGTATGTATGTACACCAAGCCAAGTACTTCAAGACATTGTCTAAGGCCGGGCTACATGTTATAGGCCACGTATATAGGGTCCAGCTGGTCGGCCAAGAATCCGTCCCGTAGGTGCATCCTCTGTTTCTCTCCACGGGAGTTGATGGGGATAACGCCAATGTCGACCACCACCACCACCCCAACGATGAGGTAATGCTCCTCCAGGACCACGTTGGTGACCAGGGGCACCAAGTCCAGGGCCTCCTGCTCCGAGCCGTCCAGCTCCACCACCACAACCAGCAGGTTGGTCCATGTGAACACAGCGCTGAAACAACATTGTTTGCACAATTCTCTAACACTTGTGGTAATAAATTCCGCTTTAAGGCATGGCTTAAGAATACAAGAATGCCATTTGCTGTTAAATTTTTTATAATAAGGAACCTGCATTAGGATATTTTCCTATATGTACTTTGTTAGTGGGTGAACCTAGCCTGAATCTGTTCAACACGTTCAACTGTAACATATAAACGGAGCCTCACCATTCTGTGATGCTCTTGTGCGTCCTGATGACGGAGGTCTCGATGTCGATGGGGTGGTACCTCATCCCTCTCAGCTCCATGGCCTCGTCCAGCGCCCCCACCACGTACAGGGCGTCGTGCCTCTCTGTGGGCACGTGCACATCAACGTCACGGGAGCATCAAATCAGTGGGGGGCGTTTCCCCTCTCATTGTTTGCTGTCGCGTGGTATAGAGTGAGTACGCATCATCGCAGCCCCCCGCTGCTCTCTCACCTCCGCTGGCATCGGTCAGCTCCGTCCTCCTGAGGAAGCCCAGGTAGCCAGTGCGGGCCCAGAGGGAATGCGTGTCTCCGAAGCTCAGGCGGGAGTTGAAGTGGTCCGACTGCAGGGCCTCGTCGCCGTACACGGTGAAGTAGCCGCTGGCGTTGTGGCCACTGTGCACCCAGATCTGTGGCAGAGCGGACAGAGAGCGGGTCCACTTAGCTCACCACGTTCATTCGCGAATCGGTTAGCAGAGGCAAAACGTGTTCGGAGAGATGGAATTCAGGTGAATTCGAAGGACTCTGAAGTGCGATCACAGAAGTACTTACCTAACCTTAACCTGATAATCTGACTTTTTTTTTTTTTTTTTACATTTATCCTGTTCACTGTAATAAGGCTATTTTCAATAAACATGCCTTTAATGATCCAATTACACAGCCATTGTTAATGTAGAGTGATTAGTTCTGAGAGGGCAGACAGACCTCCCCTAGATGCGAGTCCCCCAGTGGTCCCTTGGTCTCCGGGTTGGCAATGATGATTCGAACCCCAGGTAGAATCTGAAACATTAGGAAGCAGGCAATTATCTTCCCTCTCATCATCATCATCTCCATTCCACTCTCTCTCTCTCCATGAGAGGCCATTTCTGAAACTGATTTCCCACCCAGGCTTGAGCTGAAGTGGCCCACTCCCTCTCCATTTCTTTGTCTCTAACCAGGGTATAATGATATCATGTTGTGAACCATAACAGACCCCTGTTATTGTGTCACTAGCAGATTTTGATCTCTGAACCAACTGGAAAAGCTGGAGTACAATTAGCACTCGCTGATACTATCTCAGTTGGGGAGCGGGGTATTGGCTACCATGGAAAACCCACAATTCAGAATACCACTGGTTGATTTTACAGTTTCAGCTCTCAGTTGTTCAGTAAAAAGATTTGATAAAATAGGGGTGTATGTTTAAAAGTAGTTAAACAATAGCACATTTTATTTTACAGTGCAATAATTAGTGTGAGTCAGTGAAAGTAGGGATACTTCATTGAGACCAACTTTGTTTTGCTCCTATATTTATCGGTAGTCATAGCTAAAGAGTAGACTCACCTTCCCAGATTCCATCAGAGGTAAACTGTGTGGTGACCCTCTCTCTACCAGTCGAACCCTGTAAAAAAGAGACAGGGATTTAAAAGACTGCAGCGCTAAACTATTACTATCTGTCTTGGAAGTTCTGCAGTCGCCAGCATACTGTCTTCTATAGCCATTAACCATCATTGTTATATACTATATCTATGTTTAAACCCCTCCAATGTTTTCATAATGTCAGACAAAATAACTACACACTGCAGTGTAGGGAATGTTAATATACTAAAGCCAGTTTTGGTGGGCACTAGAGTAATACCAGCTCCCAGCCAGCTCGTAACCTCCAGTTGGCCAGGGTTGACCCATCTTCTCATTGTTACTGGCTTGCAGTCTGTCTGGTCAAAGAATCTAAAGAATCCTTTACTACTGGCCTGTTGTTAGGGAGAGAGACACTATGTCCCTGCGGCTGGCTACTGACAGCATGGGTTAGGCCACCTCTACGACCTGCTGGATCTATTCTGAAACCCAGACACAGCGCTTGAGGCTACACAACAGAACTTTTTCCATCTGAACTATTTTGGTACCGCGAGGAATGTGTCTGGCTCCAACTTTTGTAGCTTTTAGGCAAATTCCCCGGGAAATGTTTGTGAGGACGAGGGGCTGGCAGGATAATGTACTCCTTTAAGCCAAGCTGTCATGGATGAAGATGTTCTTTGGTTTGAGAGCAATTTTGACAAGATGATTGTTTCTTCTTGTTTCTCCTTTTGCTTCTGATGACAAAGGCTACTACAAATGTAAAACCAGATCTGGGGAAAGTCCGGATGCATATTTGCTAAATGTCTTAGTTGGAAGTAATCTTGTTAGGATCTAGGTATAAAGACTGGCAGGATAACTATTACTATTTTCAGCAACACTTTACATCAAGGTTACATCGAGTACCATGTAACTACATAGCAATACCCATGGTAACATATGGGTACATAGGAATTAATGTATATAAATGGTATTAAGTGTTAGTGATTAAGGTTCATGTAACCTTAAAGTGTTGCAATGACATATCATATCACATGGCTAATGGATGCACATGAGGGGTTTGCAGGGTGTCAGCGTACATACCTGTCGTGCCGTAGTGCCCTCATGTCAACAAACACGGTCGTGGGGTCAGGTCCTGAGGTACCCTGCAGAGGGAACACAGACAAGGGTTCAGGTCACAGTGGCATCATGTGTCCTGCCGCTAGCATCACAGACGCTACAAGCTACTACTAGCATGTTAGTGCTCACAGAGAAGCTTTCAGTTCACACCGGGTGCGAATGGAAGCTTAGAGAGCCGACACTGACATGAGTGAGAGAGGCTCGGCAGCAACATGGAGGTTGCAGGGTGGTGGGAGGAACGAGGAGGAAGCTGGGAGTATTAGAAGAACAACGAGGGGGGTCCAACTCAGATCCCAACCAAAAGCCAATGGAGATGTGCACCCCAAAAACAACATCAGATAACAGATTGACATGCAAAACTATAAGCCACACAAAAAAGGTTTTGGGGGGGTGTTTGGGAAAAGGTGGGTAAGTGGAATATACTGTGGGAGAAAGAAAACAGAATGACTAGATGAGAAGATGGAGGACAACGTGAACATGGTGAACGAAGGGAATATAAACAAGTGACAGAATACACATCAGAATCAGAAAGGGTTTTAATCAGAACTGCTGTACTGCATCCTCCCCACCCCCACTCCCCCTCAGTGCACCAATAGCAGATGATGTGGCCTTTATTTTTAACAGCATTGGACAAAGTCAGACGTCAACCCAGTAGATGAAGAACACGGGCACCAACTTGACCCGTGTGTGTTTGTGAAGGTGTGTGCGTGTCTTCTCTTTGTATTATATATCATTCTATTTAGTCAAACAAACAGAAGAAAAAGAGACAGAAAGAGAGAGCACAGAGCAGCCTCCCAATCCAACGCCAGCCTCCCCCCCTCCGTTCACCCCCCTCTTCCTCAGACAGGTTACAGTGCAGCCATGACTGAGCATGACGAATTCAAAGAAGAGCAGGGGTAGTAGCAGAGCCCACCACCTCAGACAGACATAGAGCTACACATGCTAGATTGAATCAGCCGCCAATCCTCGAGGGAGTGACATAGAGCTACACATGCTAGATTGAAACAGCCCTCCCTCTCCCCTCCTCTGGAGAGAGAGAGAGCTACTAATGCCAGCCTGGTTCCAATACCAGACACTGGAACACAAGGCACCAGACAAAACACAGGTCAAACTATGTTAACAGACTTAGTCTACACAGTTGAGATCCTATACTATTTCCTATCGTGCGATAAGGAATAATCTCAGGCTATCACTATACTACAGAACCTTATGTACTCTACTGTATATTTTAATATACATTCGTATATAATCTGATTACGCATCATCACCAATCAACCATCAAGTGACTCAATCCAGTGTATCTGCCTATCTCTCACTATTCTGAGACTTTACAAGCAAAACTGAAAATAGGCATTTGTTTTTGTGAAAAACAACGCTTATGTTTTTTGTTTTCAAATCTTGAAGTAGACATGGCATACCCTTTGCTATTGTCCCCAGCCTAACCTACCTCTAACCTGCTCTAACAACACCCTGCCCTATGCTGAGGCCAGATGAGGAGGAGGGATGAGGGAAGGTGAAAGTCCTTTACCTGGTCAGCAAGCTTCCCCAGCCTGTGAGGCTATAGCGGCAGCAGAAGAGGAGGAGGAGGAGGAGGAAAGGAGAGATCGGGAGAAGAAATGGGGCGGAGACAAAACCAAGTATGAGATATGTAGGTGAGATTATGCAAAAACCAGAGAAGTAGAAGGGGGGGAGGGTCAAAAATGTCAAATCTAGAAATGGCAAACCAAAAGCTGAAAAGCAGTTTTGTAACCAATATGGGTTATAAATGATCATCTTTAGCCAATAGTGAACGTTAGCAAATTACATTAGTCATTAAGCAATTAGACTTGATAAAATAATTAGTCATCTTAAAAAATATAAAATGGTTAAAGATCATGAGTACAGGATCTAAAATAAAATTTTAAGGAAAGAAATGTATCCATGTTAAAGAGTTAAAGCAAGCATTTTCAACACGTTTACTCTAAAATACAATTTATTTTAGATGCATTCAATTGGCATTATTATGAAACACCTGAATCAGGTTTTAGGAGAGTTTTAAGAATAGAACCATAATTAATTATTAATAAATTACTACAAACAAATGTAATCAACGGATTAAAGTTAAACTGCAAATCATAGTTTCAAGCAAATGAATGAGCAGCCCAAAATAAAAGCATGACATAGCATTTTGCAATGCCTAATGAGAGATAAACTCTAAAGGGCTGTGTATCTTAATATATTATGTGTGTGTGTTTGTGTGCGTGTCATGTTAACCCTTGTGCTGCCTTCGGGTCACATGACCCAAAGGTTCATAACGAACCATCGTTGTGTTTACCCAATTTTACCCAATACAAAAACAAATAAAAATAATTTTCTTTTAACCTTTGCAATGTGGGGGGTCTGAGACAGCCTGACGGTTAAAATAAAATGCTTCATTTTGTTTTTGTATGCGGTAAAGTTGTTGCAATACGACGGTGGGTCACAATGACTGATGGGTCAGAATGACCCGAAGATAACACAAGGGTTAAGTTACTATATATAGTCTATTCTTTCTGTGTCCTCATATTGTTTCCCCTATGTATGCCAAGAGGATTTGGAAAGTAAAGAATATCTCCCATTCTAGCCAGGATTAGCATAAACACAAACTGCAGGACTGAACTCTAACCAAAAACAACCAACTTGACAAGATATCCCATTCAGGGTGTGTAACAATGAATGACCGTTTTTGGGGTTGAGAAGGTCTCTCAACACAAAAACAGAAAATCCCTACTGTTTGGCTCGCACAGATTATCCACCAACTCATTCACCAAAAATGATTACTTTGTACAGTATTTCATCTTGAGACAATAAAAAACATGTATTCCAACATGTACTCTTAACTCTTATCTTAAGAAGAACAGCTGTGCTACGCATGACGCTACAAAACATTCCTCAAAAACCACCTCAGTTTGATATTAGACCAAAAAAACATCACGTGTTGCGCACAAGAAAGACAGGATGTCCACTGATGGAGATACCACGTTTCAGAGAAATGAACAGAGAGAGGGAGAGAGAAAAGGAAAGTTCTAGAACAGTTTGTTTGTACGTTGGGCCCCAGGAGGACTAGCTGCTGCTAACGGATATCCTAATAAAAGGACAGAGGAGGAGGGGAGGAAGAGGAGGAAGAGAAGGAGGTTGTACCGACCTGCAGGCAGATGGCCAGGTTGACTCGGCAGCCGAAGGATGTGCTGACAGCTCTGGGGTGCAGGCCCAGGTCTTTAAAGAGCTTGGAGAAGGACTGGGTGAGCGCTATCCTGGGTCGTTCCTCTGCCACCACAACGCACGTCCTCACCCGCGACAGGTCCAGGCCTCGCGACTGCACCAGGGAGGAGCACCACATCCAGAGGATCCAAGTTATTATTACAGACGTCTTGGAGTGTTCAGAGGCTGGATTGACATCGCAACCACTAAATACTGTCTTAAGACAAATGTTCCTACTATCCTTTACTATAGAGTATAATATACAGTTAGGATAAGTTATAAAATATGCTATGTGTTGGGACTTTCTGTTTTGATACAGTAGGTGTATACTGTGATAGACAGGTAGAATGTGTGCTTGCAGTGCTGTAGCAGATTTCCCTGGTTGGTCATGTGCTTCCGTGGTGTGTCAGCTGGGCTAAGGTACCTTGAGGGACTCGGTCTGGAGGCCCAGGCCCTTGGTGCAGAGCTCCATGACAGAGTAGGAGCAGAAGGTGTCCCTGACCTTGTACTGGCTGACAGCCAGCAGCCACAAGGCAGGATTCACCTCCAGCTCTGATGGAGGGATCAGGATGGACTGGTGGCCAGAGTACACACTAGGGAGTAGAGGTGGAGAAACTGAGTACACACAAGATAGGAGAGGTGGAGAGGTGGAGAAACTGAGTACATACTAGAGAGGAGAGGTGGAGAAAATGAGTACATACTAGAGAGGAGAGGGGGAGAAACTGAGTACACACGAGATAGGAGAGATGATCATAGTTAGTGAGTTCAAAACTATCTGATGCACATATTCCATCACAAGAGAAATACATTAGCACAAAATATATCTACATACAAAAATACCCACTATGAGACTATGGAATGCTTTTGAAAGAGGCAAGAAGTCCACCTCACAAACAATGCCAGCAAGAAAAACAAAATGGACTTGTGACTGTGACTATGATGTGGACTATTTTCTTCTGATGGGTTCAGGAGCTCTGTTCTTCACAGAGCCGAACACTGTTTCCTCACTGTCTAACCAAGCTCTGAAGTGCATGGTAAGCAGTGGGAAGGAGGCTAGGGGTTGTTTTGCACTGGGATCAGTCGCTACCTCCAAATCTGAGAGACACGCGCACGCAAAACATCTTTGTTCTGCTGCTAGGGGACTGGATCTTGGACAGCACCCCGCTGTGATATTACCATAGGGAGATGTGAGGAGTGGAGCGCTGCCCATGCATGAGCCCACCCCACTAGGGAGACAATTAGACAGGAGGAGGGAGGGAGGGAGAGAAGAAGAGAGTGAGGGGGCAGAAGAGGGAGAGAGATTTTAAGGAACAGAGATGGGTGAGGGGGAAAAAGCAAAACAAGAGAAGAAAGAAAGACTGAAAGCCTAAGAGGAGAACGGAACTGCGGAGCTGTATAACGAGTAAAGCAGAGCAGATGATGTTGAATCCGTGGAACAGTCAACCCTCTCTGCTTCGCTCTCCTCCTTCTCTCTGACTTCCATCTCTCATTCCTTCCTCTCCTTTCCCCTTGAACTCTCTTTCTCCAGTTTATATGCATGTCATCTCTGTTGAACCTCAGGCTATGAGGCTAACTGTACATAAACTGTCATAAATGTCTGCTAAAGTGTGTGTTTGTGTGTGTGTACAGTGCAATATGTTAACAGCCGCAATGGTCTCCTACCTGCAAAGGCACCAGAGGACGAAGCCTAGACCACAGTAGGGGTCCAGGCAGATGGCCACCTCGCGGGAGGGGTACAGCTCACACTGCAGCTTGATAGAACGGCAGAAGGCACTAGTAGCAGTGTGGGACATCTACACCAGGAAGTCAAGAGACAGCATACAGGTTAGAGACCAACAGGTGAGGAAGACAGAGAAATCCCAGTGCAGTGAGCGCTTGTGCTGCGTGTGTGCAAGTGTGCGTGCGTACATCAGAGCGTTAAGGGATTTATGAACAACAGTCCATCTCCTCTCGCTAAAAGATTACAGCTCGCTAACAAAACTCGCAAATCAAGGGAGCCTTTTCCTACTCAGAGGGACACGGATCGTAAAATGCTCCTTTCATCGACTGATGAAAGATTAATCTTTGCAAGAAGCTGCTTCCCCCCCCCCCCTCCACTGGATTTGCTTACAGAGTCTAACTTGGCAGACAATGGCTTTTACATGGAAAGATTAAGTGTGAACAGTGGCTGTCCTTGTATGGCGCTGGGGCCCTGGCGCCAGTGAGAGAAATAAGCTCTTACAGAGGGCACTGTACACTGAAGAGACCGGCCCATTCTGTGTGGAGCTGCCACCAAGACAGAGAGGGAGATCAATATGGGCTTAAAGGTTTTTCAAATGTCACCTGTGAGTCGACTACCCCTCAGTTCAAAGAGGGGAAATGCTGTTGTCATGTGCAGCGTGAAGATCAGACCCGGGTTTGGTTGTGTGTGTGTGCGTGCGTGTGTAAGCGTGTACCTTTACTCCAGCGAGCATCCCTGTCGTGGACACACTGAAGTCCAGGTAGGCCAGGGTGTCTGGGTTAGAGGGCTTGTACAACAGAGGGGGCTTCTTCTTTGGCAAATCATCTAGAGATGAGAGGGGGTAACGATTGAATTACTGTACGATAAAGGACACACTACTGCTGCGGCCCTTCATTATGTATGTTGGTATGGTGTGTGTAGAGAGGCACCTGAGTCCAGGTGTGTGTTACTGGTGTGTGTAGTAGTAGTAGTGCCTGTGTGTGTAGTAGTACTGTAGTACCTGTGTGGTTAGTGGTGTGTGTAGTAGTACTGTAGTACCTGTGTGTGTGTGTTTAGTGGTGTGTGTAGTAGTACTAGTACCTGTGTCGAGGACCGGAGGCCAGGACCGCACATCCACTGCGGCTGACGCCTCCTTGGACCTCAGCAGTTTGCAGATCACCTGGGAGGTCATCACACATGCCGAGCGGCTCACCTGCGGATGAGAACACACACACATGCATCCTGATATACAGTACACTTCCTGTGTAAACACACACACCGTTTTAGAAATGTTTATTCCACTATTGTATCCTCCTATCCTTTAATAATCATGTACTCCTTACTGGCCTGGCTTCTCCTTCTATGCTCCACAGTGGTGGAATGACCTCCACATTGAACTACGCATCTTTCCATCCCTACGGTCCTTTAAGCAGGTCTCAAGAAATACAGTACCTCTTCAAGCTTCACCTCGACTAACTACTGGTCTAAGGGCACAATAGCATTAGGCCTTCATCCGAAATGTAGCATTTTTCAATGAAGAGATGTAGGATTTGCCAATATCATTTGGGTTTTAGGAGAATTGTTTGGACATGTGTACGGCACATTCCGAATATGCATTTAAATGTTCCCGCAGTTAGTGACACATGGCCTCTTGCCACAGCTATCTAACAGCTATATAAGGATATTGTCTTTTTTGGACTAAGGGAAAAACATGGATTATTTTGTGCATGCAAATAATCCAGGTTCCAAACGTACCTCCACGATCATCTTCACCGTGGGCAGAGTGGTGGCGATGTTCTGTGGGTGTGGAGGGCGCACCGTGATCGGCACACAGCCTGCGTACAGACACCCGTAGAACGCCGCGATCAGGTCGATCCCTGCGCAAAGGACACCCAGGGAGGAGGGAGGGAGAAGAAGAGAGACGGAAAGACAGAAAGAGAGAGAATACATTAGTCATGTGCTTGAATAAAGGTTTCAAACATGCACACCTCGTACACAGGTAGGCCCACACACGCACGCACACGCGTGCAGCACACACACGGACAGAAACACACAAAACGGTGATGCTTAAATATTGAGCGGCTGGTGAGGATTTAATTGAATAGCTCTTTCAGGCAATCAGCCTTGTCAGGAATTTGTCCTGCTTGACTGAGTCTTTTCATTAGGGTCCTAAGGCTCGCTGGCATTGCTCTTTGGTCCTGGTCCAAATATTGATGGAGCTCCACGTTAGAATTCTACCTTTCTTCAAAAAAACGATGGACCAAATCCTTCCAGTCCCCATTCCCCGTGACCCCCCCCTGCCCCCAAGCCCATCCCTGAATCCATCATGTCTCCAGCCCTCCTGGCCCCAGCCCATGTCCCCAGGTCCTCCAGCCTCCTCCCAGCTCTCACCAGGAGGGTAGACAAGTGCAACGTGATCTCCGTCCTGCAGGTGTCCTCGCTCAGCCAGCATGGCAGCTATCTTCTCTGCTCTCTTGTGCAACTGGACGCATGTCAGCGAACTGGCTATCGTCCCCTTTACGGAAAAACACAAAACAGAAATAGTTACCAACGTATTTAGGGATTTTATTTCTGGACTCCAAAAAAACAACCAAAAAAACTAAAAACATCCATCAACCAAATGTATATTTGACAGAGGATAGCGCAAGAAAGCACTGATAAAAACACTTATGTCCAAGGTCTTTCTCACAGGTACAACACAAAACAAACAGTGAGCCATATGGGAGCGATCGTTCTATAAACAGCCTTACCCTTGAGTTTAGCAGTGTGTAAAGCACATGCTCTGGAGTGGTCTGTGCTCTCCATTGTAAGACTTCGGAGAGGAAGAGGAACTAAAATATACAAAAGAGGAGAGAAATAAGCATTTGGCTTGATGGCCACACATGCTGAATGTACACATATCTCCTCCTGTGCTCCTTTCGTACACACTGACAATCATGTGAGAGGAGAGAGAGAATGATATCCTCTACATTCTAGCAATGTAGCTAGTGAAAACATCAGTAAAACTAGTAAAGGACACATGTCGACAGCTGTGAAACTAGAAAAGGATACATGTTTGAATGTACCTTCTAGGGTAAAAGATGAGTTCTAAAGATGAGCTCTAGCTCAATGTTCATAATATATATCTGACTAAAACTCAAATGAAAGCCTGGGGAACTGATTCATTTACCTATTACGGAATAAGTGAGAGAGATCGAAAAATTGAATGAGAAAGAGAAATATGGAAAAAGGGTCATACACGCATAAAAGATTTTCCTCCCAAAGAATGTGACAGAGTGAAAGAGAGAGCGAGCGTGTGGGTGTGAGGAATTAGGGAGGAGAGCCAAGCGTCTCTCTTCTTATGAATTTTTCAAGGTTTCACCCTCGGAGGCTGGCATGGGGTAAATAGTGGGGAGTATAATTCACTGCAAACTCTGTTTTGTTCTCCAGGAGGACAGTTTGGTGGGGTTCTAGAACTTGTCTTCGGACATGCTATTACAGTGATAAATTGAGCCTGCAAAGTTTGATTCCATCATGGCTGCTTCGGTGGCTAGTGGCTACAGATACTGTTGGAAACCACAGCAGGAGATAATGTGCCATGCCGCACTGAGCAGGAAGTGCCAACAACTACTACCTTGGCCTTTTGTGAAGGAATGCAGCAGAAGCGACAGCTGTTGACGGGCCTGGTTTAAAACCAGGCCCTCCGGCTATTAAGGACAGATGTTGGGGTGTTGAAACATAGTCATTTAATATTTCCTTTCCAATTCTACAGAACTCTCTCTCTCTGTCTGCCCTTTAAAACAACTCATAGGAGCCTAGTATTAAATAGTTGTTATTATTACACATATTATGCAAACATTTGCCCCCATTCAGTCCACCAAGGACAAAATATGATCACTTTTCCTGCTTACTTGATTTCTGTCAACATGTCATGGCCACTATGAGAACAACCGTTATTCTGAATGAAACAGCACCCTGTCAACGCTTCCAAATTTGAGTGAAACACATTCCAAGAATAATTGTCTTGAGGAAATGATCACTCATCTGAAAGCCTGCTGTATTCCTCCTATCATCGAGTCAGTATATTGTAAAACCGATGTACTGTTAGTGTTTCTGGTCCCCAGGCCTCATCCCCATACATTAGGCCCAAAATATGGATGAATGAGTCAAGGGGCCCAGTTTGATCAGGGCGGTGACAGGAGAAAGACAGATATGGCTGAAGCGTGTCGAGATCCCCTGTCTCCTCTGAGAATAATCCCCTAAGCTCAGCAGAGTTTGGATCAGCACTAGGCTACAGAGCCTGGGTCCTTTACAAAACTACAAGTAACATTCTAACACTAAGAGTTTGAGTCCAGTCCAGAACAGTGCTAACTGCTTAGCCCTTACATGGCATTGCTAAGCGCTAAGAGCTAACACAAAGCCTCTTCTAACTGGCATTGTGCTGTGTCTGTGTGACTACAGATTTCATCTATCAGATAGGAGTAGGCACAGAGGGGAGTCTTATCCATATGTAAGGGGTGCAAGATTCTCATTCAACTGTAAGAAATGGAGCTCAATGGTATACGTTGTTGCTTTCAAAATCCTTATCTTGCACCGTAATATAAGAATACAACCACCTGCACAAGATGAGATGTTTTCATCAACATTTTTGTAATATTACTGTGGTAAATAAAAGCTCAAGACATTTGATTTTGTTAAAATATGCTGGAGCAGCAATCATTGGCCTCACAGTAAGACATTCATGGGCATTGCTTGGCATCAACTAGGTAACAAAAGAAGCGGGCAGAACACAACAGCACAGTGAATGTCAAGAGGAATCTATTCATCCATATTCAAAGCAACACACACGCCTTCCTAAATAAATGAAATAATATCATACAAATATGGCATACTCGGTCTATACTCAAAACGCCCAGTTGAATCAGACAAAAGCATTAGTTATATGCTGCTACCTCAGAGGCTCCTTGATAATAAACACATAGAGAGAGAGAGACAGAGAGAGAGAGAGAGAGAGAGAGAGAGAGAGAGAGAGAGAGAGAGAGAGAGAGAGAGAGAGAGAGTAGCATCCATTCACACAGAGGGCCTGATTTTCAGATGAAGGAACACGAAGAGAGTGTCAATAAGGGTTAGTGAGGATGATGACAATGGTCATGATGAAGATGGCCGTGGTGACGATAACGCCACCCGATTGTTATGATGACAGTGTCACCACAATAGGTACAAAAATCAACAGTCGAAGTCAGTTCAGTTGACTGTAAGGTAAAAAACAAAAAAAACAAAGCCATCGAGTTGTGAGGGTGGATTCCCTGAGGCGACTGGATTACACATCAAAACAGCCTGATGCCGTGGACTCCAAACCAACCCAGATAAACACACAGCCAACCGACCGGCCTATCTCCAGGGGAAAGCACCAATCACAAGTGTCCCTGTGCTGTCGTCGCCGCTCTCCCCTGTTCTGTCACTTTGCATTAGAACACAGACTGGCCCCACACGGCCATCTCACTGAGGCATTGATGAGATTTCTCATCATGGGAGAAAAAGGAAAATCAATCATTTCAGCCCTACGCTTTCTGACTACCTCTCTCTCTCTCTTTTTCTCAATCTCTCTCTCCCCCTCCCTCTCAGGCACTCACCACGTCCCTTTAACAGTAATTACTTTCCACCCCAGAACCGTGGTGAAAGTAGGGCGAGTGCAGGATCACATCTTCAACGTGACAAACCACATAAACTTCCTTCCTGTTCGATATTGACAATGCAGTCCATTGGCCAGGAGAGCTGTGTTGGGTTTGATTTCCCTCGAGATCAAGATATGAATCGAAAACATATATAAGTACAAAGCTTCTACTTGTAGAAAAACGGTACAATACATCTGTGTAGAATCATGATCATCTTGAGTCAGAAATGGTCCGACAGTAAGCCCACTGATTGTCCATAGAGTACAAGTGACTTTGGTGCAAAAAAACTTTTGGGCAGCTCCCTTAATAGTCTTCACCTGTTACCATGTCTTGAGAAACTGACCCATGTTCTACTTCACAATCTTGGAAAATATACAAGAATTAATACAAACAGGAAACTGGAGGCCTAGTAGAACCACCAGAGAACCACCGCCTGCTGGGAATGGGAGTCCACAGCACCTACAGCAGCCCACCAGAGGAAACCCTGGTACACTGAACACACCCTATTATTAGGATCTTAAAATGAAGACAGCCTTTCAGACTTGTGTCTCTGAATGGAAATGACCATAGGGTAAGCTAATGTCCTTGCTACATGCATACTAAATATCTTAATGCAGTCTCGGTTATGCTTTTAAAACCTCTGTTCCACAATTAGTCTTGTAAGAAAATATGTCTACTGCTCCCGAGACGTGTTCAGCCTTTCAATTGCCACTTAGGGATGAAATAGAGTCAAAGTTGTTCTCAAACAAAATGTCCGACTGGATCCCAGCTCTATACTATGGTATTGAATCCGTACAATATACTGTAAGAGGACAGCATGAAATGATGAATGTAATGCAGTAGATCCTCTAAGCTTTCAGCGGTAGAAACGATGGCAAGAAACTTAAGAAGGTGAATGAGGTTGAACTGTGGTCGAACTTAAAACCCCCATTTGAAGAGGTCACATGGGAGTGAATGGTTGGATGGAGGCAGATGGGTCTGGTGAATGTTCGTATGGAGGGTGTGCAGATGAAAACCAGGCCCTCGGAGAGCCGCACACACACCTTCCTTGCCTGGTCATTGTCTTCTATCTGAGCCAGGTCCCGGCCGCTGGCCTGGGCTATACGCTTCCCTGAGACCAGGTTCCCCACCATCACAGAGGCGGGTCCAATCTCTGTGGACAGGAGCATAGAGGGGTGACTAAGTCAAGCAAGCATACACACAATGGCGCGTGGAGACACACACACACACACACACAAACACACATCCTGTATCTCTGCTGTATGATATATGTAGTCTCAATGTGAGTGCAGTGAATTCCACCTCTGTAATCCCCAGTAGATTTACAGTGACAGGGTGAATAGAGATTGACCTTGTGTTCGGCGTTAAAAACCACCATCGATGGATAGGCCAATCGAGTGGATGGCTTCTACTCTTGACAGAGTGTCTCTGAAGTGAGAAACGGCCCCGAGACAGAAACCTGGCCAGTAAATTAGGATCTATTTGGGAGGCAACACAGTCATATGTCTTATGTCTAGCACCTCCCTCAGCTGAAAGGCCGGGTTCAGAGCGTGTGTTCTGGGTCCAGGTCTGGTGGTTCTTACCTGGCTGTTTCTGCCGCGGTTTGGGCAGGTTGGTGACGCAGGTGTGGGGGCACATGAGGACGTTACAGGGGTGCAGCGAGCCCTCCAGGAAGAGCTGCTTGGTCTCGGACAGGTGGATACCCCCCAGAGGAGTCTTGGGCAAGGTGTTGGACGGCACCAGCGCCAGGCAGTAGACCCCCACCTGGTGAATGCCATCTATGGCCTGGGAAGCGAAGAAGAGAGACACAGCCGAATCTTACAGCCTTTGTTTCAAGTCTACAAATCAATAAAGCTTGAATTATTCATCAGTTAAACACAGGAGCAACACTTGAAGATAACAAGATTTTAACGAGATTCATCCACTGTGGAGACATCTGTAATCTGTTTGGGCCGTGTATTCTTAAGTGTTCAAGATGGTCCGAATGTGATTTGAGAGAACGGACAGAACTAGACAGGCATTTCAGATGCACATGAATTAGGAGGAGATTAAATGAAAGATGATTAGGTTTTTAATAGGACTACGCAGCTGCAGACCGTTTTTACAGCAAAACCACAGTCTCCATACTGAGCCCAGATCTCAGGCACCACATCACTAAAACACGCCATAACGACGTGTGACTGTATATGAACGATACGGGAGTGCAGAGAGAGAGACTCAGACTCGCTGTCTGCACACATATGGTTTTTGATAGCGTCGTGTCTAGCATATTTTGGACATGAGAAACGCAAGTGTGTGTGTGGCGTACCTGCAGTACTCTGCTCATCCACTGGAAACTGTCCTCTTCAGTGGAGTCGGGCCTCTGCTCGGCCACCACCACTATCCTCTCATCGTGTAGCACGGAGATGGAGAACACCGCTATCCTGGAAACCGCACACACACACACACACACAGGAAGGAGAGCCACCTTAGTACACAGTATTTGAAGAAGTACATACTTAGTAGTACTGTTACTACTGTTACTACAGAACTGTTAGTATTTGCATCCATAACACTGTGTATTTGGGCTTCAAATTCATGCAGCACACGAAGCATTAGAATTGACTAATCCTACATGGAAGCATTCTTAGCTTAGCATTTGGCCAATGTCCACTCATCCCTATCTACATACAGAATGCAGGGATGGAATCCCCCCAACAAGGGAAACTGCTCAAACCAGTACGACCCCCATCGCTAGCTCCACCCACCTTCCCCTGTAGACAAACTTCATGGGCTCCACGGCGAGGGCGGTGGCCACGATGTCGTCGGCGTTGTGTCTGCGCCCCCCCACCACCATCAGGCCGTCCATCTTCCCAGCGATGAAGGCCAGCCCCCCGGGGCCCACAAAGCCCAGCAGGCCTGTCCTGGTGAAGGGGTACTCACTGATGGGAGCCCCGTTACTGTTCATGGGGAAGACCTGGGGTAACACACATGAACGCACATACACACACACCCACACATAAACATACATACAAGCACGCACACAACCAGCACAGGTGGTTACATGAGTGAGTGCAAAATTAATATCTATAAAAAAGGACGTGCAGAAAAGAATGATTAAAGCAGCCAAAGAATAGAATAATGTGACGAGGAACCGAATGAACTGCAACCTTATAATTGCTTTGACTACAGCGCAATTTCAATCCATTAGGGCTCCACTAATGGATTACAGGGAACTGAAAGATCCATTTCCCAACTAGAAACTACACGTGCTGGTCCCTCATCAGCATTCCATGGCCCATCCACTCAACATTTATTCAATAAAAGAGCTAAGACTACCAAAAGTGTGAGACGTAAACATATTTGGGACAGGGCTATTTGCTGTGTTGTTTGACTAAGTTGTGCTTTAATATCAGTAAGTAGCCCGGTACAGGCTGTTCAGGTCCAACTCTTACCTCAAAAGTGTTCTTAGTCATGCCTGAGAGGCCATAGTAGGATGTTCCCGTGGCGATGGAACACACACACATCTCCCCGATCTCATCAGTTCTGCATAACTGTGGGACCCCTTCTGGTCTCACTACACACATGAGAGCTGTGAACACAGAGAGAGAAAATGAGAAGGAGAGAGGGCGAAACGGGGGGGCAAGTAAAGGTTTATGAGTATACTGTGGTTAAAGAGTTTAAAGAGAAAGAGAGAGAGAGAGAGAAAGAGAGAGAGCAAGAGAGAAAGAGAGAGAGAGAGAGAGAGAGAGCAAGAGAGAAAGAGAGAGAAAGAGAGAGAGAGCAAGAGAGAAAGAGAGAGAAAGAGAGAGAGAGCGAGAGAGAAAGAGGCCCCTTGGTCCTCTCAAGTCAACTATACCTCATTACAGCACAGATTGGAAGTTCATGACTTCATCCAATCAGTGGCCCACTCCTAAACCCTAGCCCCACTCTCTAGACACTAGTCTAGATCTGACAGAGTCGGAGAGATAAACATATTGCTTTCTAATATTCTTAGATGACGTCTATGTTTCGTAGATCAGGGGTGTGGGAGTATGCGCAGTCATCTGGGAAACACATGCACTGGACCTCAGTACCCTCACTGTCTCCTACGACACTGAGATTGAGCCCTGCTCTCCATACTCGCCTACTTACCTCTAACTGCTTCTCTACCCCCTTCAGTCAGTCGGTCGGTCGGTCAGTCGGTCGGTCGATGACTCACTCACTCACTTACGTGGTGTGACGGAAAAATACGATTTAGCTATAATACTCTTACTGTTTTCTATGCATGTGTTCATTGAGGTCTGAGGGATCTCCGATTGACGCAGCCGTTTTTCACAGGATATAAGAAAATATTATTATCTTGTGATGCTTGTTGAATGAAGACTGTTGTTCTTCTGTGTCTGAGAATATGAACATTTAATTGAAGCAATCCATCTATCTGAATTGGCCGTAATCCAATTAACATGCATGTGTCTGGTGGCATCAGGGCATCTGTGCACATTCTGTAGCTCTCTCTTCTAACTCCCCCCTAAACTTGAAGGCTTGTGTTATAAACTAATTTGGCCTTTAGCTTAGAGGGATAGTGCAGTCCTGGGCACGTCGGGGGGGTTTCTGGCGCCCTCTTACCTCCTGGCATGACTGTGCCCACATCCTGCACCGTCAGAACGGAAAGCTTCTCCTCCGAGTCGACCCTGATGACGCCGTGACTCAGACCCTGCATGGACAGCACTCCTCTTCCTGGGGGCTGGTTACTGTCATCTGTCGGCCTATGAACAAGCCCCGGAGATAACACCCACCAATAGGATGCCAGTCATTAGTCATTAACCATTTGGAGGCTGGTGCAGGAGCGGAAAACATCCACAGGGTGATATAGAGCTGTAAAACATTAGGATGGAAGTGTTATGGGACTAGGTTCGTGTTAGTGTTTGTGCGTGTGTGGGCAAAGGGAGAAGACGGGTCATAGAATTTATTGGCAGGCCTGTTTATTAGATTTGTGAGTTTTGAAGCTGCCTTGCTCTAAAAGTGATGTAATTGGCACATAATGGCGATGGCAAAGAGCCATATATTAGCGAATATGTGTGGCGCACACACTGTAAACATTTTATAGCATCATAATCAAGGGCAGGGAGCAAAATCTCAAATGACAGAATAGAAGTGAATTAACGCCGCCGTCGTTGGTGTGCAGCAGCTATTTGATGTGGACATACAATATGAACCAGATGGGACGTAAAGATTCCAACCCAGACAGTAAACTCCAGAGTTCCTTCGGTGTAACTTTCAACCTACGTTAATATAGTTCCAACCACATGTGGATTACAGTTGCGTGTATTTGCATGCGTGCACTGTACACGTTAAGTGAATAGCCCCAAGGGTTGTATGGTGATTCTGTATGGGCATATGCCTATATCTGAGCGCGTGTGTATGGGCATGCGTGTGAGCGTGTGTGTGTGCATATCCTCACGTGTGTGTGTACCTCCTGATGGCCACAGTGAGCGCCTCTGGGGAGCTGGCGCAGGGACAGATGACCTCTGGCTTCAGGCCCTTGCTCTGGAAGACGTTGAGGAAGGCGTCGCACGACGAGATCGACCCTGATGGAGAGAGAACGTCTCGTCTCACTGGCTGTGTGCGGCACCGACGCAAAGAACTTCTTCCGACATTCACCTTTTCTCTGGCCAAGTCACGAGTCAGTGTTCACGAGCGAATAGAACCCAACAGACAACAACCACTTCCTTATGACTCATCACATTGTTGTTTTGGATTATTCAATGCTGTTAGACGGTTTTGAGTTATAGGGTCTAGGGTCAGAGTTTGTCATATCGATGCTGCATGCCCTTAATTGGATCTGTTCAGATGATTTGTTGGCCAGCCAATTCTTTAGCTCTGCAGGCTTGTCAGGCAGTGTCGAGCAGACACACGATATACAATCAACGGCATTATTTATTGTGGATTCTCTTTGTGAAGCTCATTTCCTCAGGGGAGCATCAATTGAAGAACAACCGGTGCTGTTTTATTCGCTTGACGGTATCCTAGCGATGCAGAGAGGTAGTGTACGAATGGACTGCAGCAGTGTCAGCAGGAGTCAGATGGCTGAGCGGTTAGGGAATCGGGCTACTAATCAGGTTGCCGGTTGGATTCCCGGCTGTGCAAAATGACGTTGTGTCCTTGGGCAAGGCAATTCACCCTACTTGCCTCGGGGGGAATGTCCCTGTACTTACTGTAAGTCGCTCTGGATAAGAGCGTCTGCTAAATGACTAAATGTAAATGTGGTGTAGAGGTTGTGTGCGTTCTTACAGGGATTGGAGCCGTCGGCCACCACCAGCATGCGCAGGGAGCACAGGCTGATGTCCCTCTGGTCTCTGTGAGCCACCAAGGCCCAGTGCATGTCCCTGGACTTGACGCACGCCACCTTGGCTGAGGGACAGACAACATCACACACACACGGTTACTGAGCGCAGACACACGCCCCGCACACACGATGTTTGCATTTCAATACGTCATCTGCTGTAATGACACGCAGATGCAGCTTAACACTGCATATAGCAAAATTGGTCCAAATACAATACATGACTTACACTATAACATAAGTGTACATTGAATACGTTCCAACTAACGTTAAGTGCTCTGAAACACATTTGAAAGTGAATTTGATAGGATGCACTTTTCTACTTGGGCTTCTGTCAGGTGAGGATTGACTGTGTACCTTTGTACTGGCACACTTTCTGGATCCAGGAGAGAGGGTTGACCTTCATCAGGGAGTACGGTATGCTGATGACATGCATCATGTTCATCACACTCTGAAGGCGGAGACAGAACAGGTTGTGTAGAGGGCTGTGTCCCAGGGCTGGGTCCCAGCACTCACACACAACACTGACCCAACACTGATGTAGTGAAGGGACTTCAAACTCAACATAATAAATCACCTAATATTAATTTACACATTTAGCAGATGTTTTGATCCAAAGCAACATTCAGGGGGGATTTGAACCTCTTGGCCTGGAGTCTAACGCCCTGCTACTGAGCTATACCCATACCCACACCCATCTACCTGATATACACGTCCTGTGTAAATAAAAAATGCGCATGTCTACTGTCAGTCAGGGATGCTTTAGAGAGTATTCTGCCAATCGGTCCACTTTGACCAAGATAAAGAATACAGCAGCATGTTAGATTACTACATTAGATGCTATAGGTCGGATAGCAGGACAGTGTACTGTGGACACCAGGAACCAGGAGATGTGTTGCTCTCACCGTCAGAATGCCGTGCCACAAACCCACGTCCTTCTTGAAGTCTAATACATTCACTATGGTCTCAGCTGTAGACAAAGAGAGATAAGACGGTCAAAAGGGAGACACAGAGAGGGAGACAGAGAGACAGATAAAAGTGCGACACAACAAATGAACCATGTTGGTACGTGGCCATGCGAAACAACGCTTTCCTTAGTGCCAGTATGCAGTAGGTTTTCTTCTAGCCTACCTTCAGTATATCCACAGGACTGGGTGAGGGCCTGACAGTGTGTGAGTAGGGCTATCCTCATCACCGTGACTCCCAGCACACTTCCGTCCTTGCACGTCTTATACTGCAGGGAGACAGGTTCCAGCAACAGGTTAGGTCGCCACGGTCAAGAGATTATGTTCAATTCGCATTTCTTGTGAAAAAAACACACGTTAGTGTTGATTAAACAAAGCTGCGTGAAACTCATGGTCCAGCGCACATCAGTCTCCCTATGGTATCTTTCACACTTCCAGTGGTTTTTCAGAATAAAAGCCCAGAGACTGTCTGGATTGCCTGTCCAGCCTGATACATAACCACAACAAAATCAATGTCAGACTAAGACCCAACATGAAACCAACACAGGTCATTCTTCTGACTGGCACCCACAGTGGTTCACTAAGATGAATCATTACATAAATATGACATCTCCTTCGGTCCTAATGGAGAAAGAAGGAGCATCAGCACTCCAGATGGATTCTAACATTGATTTCTGTCTGCTGCCAGAAATGAAGGGACACAGGGAGAGATATCCTATGTTAGTTGATCATTAGAAAATCATTTAATAGATGTTTTATAGTCTATGTGTCTTAGAGGATCTAATGGACTAACTACATCTGAAGTGAAGGAGTAGGCATCATTTTTTATTCGGATAAGACAATAGAGCTAACACCCTAAACGTTTCAATAACAATTCCGTTTTTGCTTTCCTAGATTTCCTTCAGGAGAATTTCAGTACATAATTCACTTTGTAAATGGAAGGAACAGAAGGAGCAGGAGAGACCCGTGTTTGAACGATCTGTTCCTGCAGTCAGAGAAAGGTCTGCATCGTTTTGTTCTACGCCGTTCCCCTCCACCCACCATCCTTTTAATCCTTTCACAATCAAGCACGCAACCTCAGGTTCAATTACAGCTTGACACGCAAAGGGACACGAAGATGAATTAAACAAATCGCATCCAGATCACCGCATTGACCTGTCTGCAACGGAAAAGGAGACAGAATGTTCCATTACTAGGACACAATGGTCGGCAGAACCCATGGCCATGACACACAATAGCGACCAGGACAATGCAGTGTGCATACGGACATGCCTGCAGGGAGACAGCACACACACAACTGTTTAAAGGGCATAGGTGAGT
Organism: Osmerus eperlanus; assembly: GCF_963692335.1. NCBI lineage: Eukaryota > Metazoa > Chordata > Actinopteri > Osmeriformes > Osmeridae > Osmerus > Osmerus eperlanus. Next base: position 7,078,412 of record NC_085033.1, read on the forward strand.
GTGTAATACGGCTACTCAAGACTGATGGGCTGACAACACAGTAAGTTGAGTTGCAGGAGGAACACCTATCATACTCTTGATACATAAATCATCTGGATCAATAGAAAGAGATGTCCATCCATCACTGCTGTCAAGAAATGCTGTGAAACTCTGAAGAGGCTGACAAGACTGTCCCCGGACAAACTCTGAAGAGGCTGAGGAGACTGTCCCCGGACAAACTCTGAAGAGGCTGAGGAGACTGTCCCCGGACAAACTCTGAAGAGGCTGAGGAGACTGTCCCCGGACAAACTCTGAAGACGCTGAGGAGACTGTCCCCGGACAAACGACCGTGTCTGCTGGATACGTGTAACACCCTGAACTGTACCAGCAACCACATCCTTTAAAACGTTTTAAGATGCTCTAATGTTTAAATGTCATGTGATTAGACTTGGTCGACCTTGACCTGGCCAAGCAAGCACAATGCAAAAATTGAAAAGTAGCAACAACAACAAAAATAGGTGATGGCATGCACACACTGTTCACTCGTCATGCTGCAGAGATGTGATGTTACCTCGATGTAGGCTGTGTCGTTGTTTGCATCTTTGATATGAGGGAACCAGTCTCTGGGAGGCTTGGATAAGTGTTTGGACTCTGTTACAAACCACAGCAGCTTGGGCCAGCCTAGACAGACAGAAAAACAACAGTTTGTCCAAGTGGATGATGAACCAAAGAACCACAGGAAAGAATGCCAGAACAGGGCATACCAGAGTGCCCAAACTAACAATCAAAGTAATTACTTGACAGTTTTGCCAACATTGTTTATGTCAATTTTTTCTAGTTTTTTGAGGTAAACACTATCCTCAATGTCCCAACTATGACTCGTCATGCACTAGGTCTGTCCAGCAACTGGGCTTTTAACAAGACAGTAAGACGTGCAACAGGAGAGGAGACTACTGCAGCAGCTGAATGTTGAAAGCTATTGAATGGGAGGCGATTAAGCTTGGAAGATCAATGAGATGAGCACTCCCCTCTAATGAGTGTTCTTCTTACACACACACAAACACACACAATAACACTCTCTCAATCTCTGCTAAAAGAATAGCTAGCAAATAACTGGCGTCATGTTGCTATTTATATGACCATCACCATAGACCATGATGCACAGGCATTATTCAGAGGGGCTGTGTCGCTCTCTCTTCTCTCTGTCCCTGCTCATTCCCTATCAGTTTACACCGTTTAATGTCTCCCCTTTTCCCTTTTCCTTGCTCTATCCTTCACCCCACCCCCTCTCTGGGCCATACTGATCCCACACATCCTCTACAATCTGTCAGACTCTCCTGTACTGAAGCCAACCCCCTCTCCTATTCAATCCCCTTCCTCTGCCCAGCCTTCCATTCCAATAAGGCTTCCCATCTCTTCTGTTGACAGGAAAGGGGTAAATCCCCAAAGACCAGATGAAGCTAAAAACCTGGTCTATATCACTGCTGATACACGAGTATATTAGGGAAATAGAGTTCATCTGCAGAGATAAATGCTGCTGTTGATACTTTCCATTTAAAGCAGATTTCTCATTACATTAGCGCTTGATGTGTTGGCAAATCTCCCCATTCTCTTACGTATTAAAGACCTGTGAGGGTTGAAGGTGGTGTTGCAAAATGGAAAATAGGTTTCGGTGCTCTGGTGAGTACAGCACTGCTGGTGTGGGCCTAGGGACGTCCATGTCGAGTGTTTGGCTTCAAACATGCAACTGTGAGACACCAGCCTGAGATGCAGGACGTGAGTCACGCATCATCAGCACGCGGCGTAGGTCACCCAGGTGCGAAGGTCACGGAGGCTGACCTTTGAACTGGGGGATCTCCCCGGTGGGGCCTTTAGGGAGGCCTTTGTGACAGGCGTCACTGGTCAGCGCCACAGTAACACCACAGCTGCCCAGCAGGAAGCCAATCTGCTGACTTCCTGCGTCCTGGAGAGGAGGAGAAGAAGAAGAAAAAGACATGTATCTGTGCACAACATCACGTACAGTTCTATAAACAGACAGTGTTCGGGGTTGCTTTGACACACAACGCAGAACAAAACAACCACATTCCGTCCCTAAAGTTTCCATTCCATTCCTGATTCAATTAAAGTCAAAGAAAATGCCTCATATCCCATTAAAACAGCATGTTACAATATATGCAATGTGCTTTGTGCTCATTGAAGCCATGCATCATGATTATGTAAAATACACATAACATTTATCACCATGAGAGGCATGCTAAAACCCTCCATCTTAGATGTGATGTTTTATGACCTCTAAGTGTGCGTGTTCAGTTTAGGAAACATTATTCACTGATCTATTACCCCACTGTGGATATTAACGGGGACCCCTGCATCTCACACACAGACACGCACACACAAAAGAGGCAGCGCACGCACGCACACACATCCCTCTCCTCTCCAACCAGGAAGCGGAGCGTCTGGCTTACCTCCCCTCCCTCCTCATGTGTCGAACGTGCCGAGACAGTGTGTGGGAGGACTACGCCTGCACAGTCTGACATGGAGTAGTGTTACTAATAAAAGCAAGCCCTGTGAGCCCACGGGCCTGACATCACAGCCTCTCCCCTCTCCAGCCACAGTAGGGGCTTTCCTACCACTCACATCCGCGCTCTCTAGCTCTCTCTCCACTTCGTCCATCACATCTCTCCCATCTCTTTCGCTCTCTCGATTGTTTTCTCTCTCTCTCTCTCGATGTTATTTGACGCCCTCCCACCCTGTGTCCGTGCTCACACCAGACCCACCAGCTCTCGGGGCTGCCAGGCTGAATCAGCTGAAAACGGAATCAGCGGAAATAATACTAGAGCTAGGATGGAGGGAGACAGATGAGGAGATGGGGGGGGGGGGGGGTGCAGAACAGAGGGGGAGGGGATGGAAAGGGTTCGAAAGAGAGGCGGGACAAAGTGAGAATGTAGAGAGAGAGAGTGCGAGAAAGAGAGAGACAGAGAGAGAGAGGGTGTGATTGTACACCCCTATGGGGAGGTGACAGTTGGTGGTGGGGAGAGAAGGCTACTGTTGATGTGTCACTATGGGAACTCCTTGACAGTCTGAACGGCTCAATCACACACACACACACCTCTGACAGATAGTCTCCCCGGGTGAAATCACAAACGCAACAGCAACTTTGGGTTGGCGTGTCCTTTCCTAGGAACGGAACGTTTGCAGTGTGAGCGAGACGGCAAGATGTTCGTCGATGGAGGAGGGAGAGACATGAACAGGGGGAGTGTGAGTCAGTAACTGAGTGCAGGGAGAGAGGGAAAGAGAGAGAGCAAGAGCGAGAGAGAGAGAGAGAGAGAGAGAGAGAGAGAGAGAGAGAGAGAGAGAGAGAGAGAGAGAGAGAGAGAGAGAGAGAGAGAGAGAGAGAGAGCGGGGGGGGAAGAGGGAGAGACAACTTCAAAGTCCTTTCTCTAACAATGCCTATAAGATCCAGATGTGTGTGAGTCAAAGCCCGGTCTTATATCTCAACCTAGCTGCCTCTGAGGTATGACAGTATGACAGCTGGCTCCACGCTGACCCCACAAAGCCAATCCCCCCCTTTACAGAAGCCGTCTTTAGTCGGTCCTCCACTGTGAGTAAAAACCCAGGCTGTATCAAAGTCAGGAAACTGACACACTCACTTGTTGAAGTGTTAAAAGTTGTGTGGATCTTTGTGATGCAGGTAGACTATGATTGTGTCCAGTCTTTGAAGCACATTTTCAAATCCCCCCTGCCTGCTCTGCTCGCTGTTTGCCACAGGCATCCAGTTCTGATGTGCACAGCTGCGGGAGATATCTGTGTGTGTGTGTGTGTGTGTCTGTCTCCCTTTTGTCATACTCTTTATCCTTATGGGCTTAGATGAATGTGGTTTTTTTTTACTTGTGTGTACGTGTTTCTCTTTCGCTTACACAGTTCTTCTTTGTGTTAGCAGCTAGCACATCACACACCAGTGCACTGTTGTTATCTAGATGTCCTCCGCTAACTCCCCATCCTCCATGACTTTGGGCCTTGATCTGCTGGTCCACTGAGCTGCTCCCTGATTGGGCCTGGCTCAACCATGGACGTGAGTCCTCTGCCTGGTGGAACTTCAATTCCCAAAAAGCCATTCCCAAACTGACTCAAGTATGTCGGCATCAAAGTTCTCCAACTGAAGTCGAACTTTAAAATACAGTACCTAGTTAAGAAGATGTGCAAAGAGGTGCACAAAAAGAGTGTTTTCTTGTTATTTGCTAATTAAACCCTTAAAAGACAGTCATTGTTTAATTTCTCAATTTCTCCTGCCTGCCATCTAATCACAAGAATCCAGAGATTACCGTGGAAAATACAATAACAGTAGATAACTGTAGATGTTACCTTTCTGGTGAGCGGCACTTCGATTGGCACAGGGACAACTTCGGCCAGGAGACAGCCGTAGAAGGCAACCATGAAGGCAGCAGGGTCGTTATTGGGAAAGACCAAGGCCACCTGGGGGAAAACATGATCAGAAACACAGAACAGGAACTGTTATATGTTAACATATAAACAGTCTACAATACATGACACCCACTACACAAAAGTAAGTAAATGCCAGCAGAAATGTAATTGGCTACAAGTTTTGTAGAGCTAAAGTGTTATCAGAAACATGTTCCTGGAATTACACAAGGGACCAGAATAATGAAGGGAGGGAATGGACCAGCGAATGGAATCTTTTCAATTCTGTTAGCTGCTTTTGGTGCTAAAATGAAGCCAAAATATAGTACATATTTTATCATTTGTTAAAAAAAAAGTTGCAAATAATCCAGCAAGATAATGTTATGTTGTGAGCTGGTGACTCAGCTCTTTGAAAGAGAGAGGGCTCTATTCATCCAGTGAAAGATGATTATTGATGTCTTAACACTACCCTGTAGACTAGAGATCTCCCCCTCCCCTCCCCCTCCCTCCCTCTCTTTCTCTTTCTCACTCACTCTCTCTCACTCTCACTCTCTCTATCCCCTCTTTCTTTTGGCATCACTTTCCAACCCTCTGTCACTCTCCCTCAGAAAATCCACACTTTCTCTCCCTCTCACTAGCTCGCTCACTTGTTACCTTGCTGTCACTCTCTCTCCCTTCCTCAGATAACAGCTGATGGTATCTTCCCCAGACACTTTCAACTGCCTAATGCAGCCTGCCAGCCAGCCTCAACCCAAGCCTCGGCCCCAACCTCGGCCCTAGCCCCAGCCTCGGCCCTAGCCCCAGCCTCGGCCGAACAGATAGTCGTATCTCAACAACAGAAGCTTCAGCTGAGGGATTAAGATCAGAATATCACAACACTTTCACAAAGGAGCACGTCATTCTTGTTGTCTATGTTGTTTCAACGTATTGACTGAAACTGGAGTGAATGGATCTACTTTGACTGGATCCTGGCATCATGTGGATACTGTTATCTTGTACTGAAACATGTTGGATCAAATGTGGCCCCGGTTTCATGCAGGGAGTGATAACAGGGAAACGTAGTTTTAAGTGCCGTTAATAGCTCCCATATTGGACTACAACGTCTGGAGGTGAACCTAAGTGCACCTGGATGAATGTAACACGGTATCCTATTAGATCAGTTGGCTAACGTAGACTTAACAAGGGATCTGGTTTCTGTACAGTAGAGAGGCTAATGTTCAATAATGGTGCTGTACACCATCGTGGGTGGCTCAGTGTCTGAGGAGGGTACACAGAATGTCAGGGCTGTGGGTTTGATTCCCACTGGAACCATGTTCCCCAAAGAGTCTGGAGGACTTCTGTTTGATTTACGCTATACAATACATATATGATGTTACAGTCACTGTCATTGTAATACGGAACAGTTAAGAAGATTAAGAACGTGAAATATCTTGATTTGAGTTTTAGGAGTTTCATGGATGAAATAGCCAAGTTGTTCTTGAATACTTTCTTAACCTGCGGTCTGTGCTGTTGGTTATTTGCAGCACCTCCAGTACGTTACTGTATCTGGGAACTAATTAGTCTTTCATCAATGTCACACTGCTAAATCCCTTTTCACTTAAAAAAAAAAATTCTCTGCACTGTGACTGTGAAGTTAAAGGAAGTAAAAAGGTCCTTTTAAATAAAATCTCTTATGTGGATTATTATTGCCTCATGAAATCCATGCATAAAAGAGTCTACTTAAAGCTACTTTCTAATTTACAGTGAGGAAAAATAATCTGTACATTAATTGAAACGCTCGTCGAGGAGTAAATATCGGCGGAGCGCCAACCCTTTGAGGTAATTTCCTCCACCAGGGCAAAGGGGAATAAACCTACCGAGATGAAAAGAGGGGGGAAAAGATTATTCCCCAAACGAGGAAGTGAAGGAGACTGAAGTCCGTGAGTAACTGTACGTTCAGTATCCGATGGCAGAGAAGAGTGGTTCGATACTCACTGTCATGTTTCTTCATGACAGCCCACTTTTAGCGACTCAAAGCACGCGGAGGGGTTGTGAAAATGGATACTGTAGCATTAGGTAACAATTACTCTGACAAGATGTACATTTTTGTGTTGCACTGTACATGAGTTAGAGCTTTGTAAAGACCCTCAATCTATGTGGTCAAAGGTTGATAAGGTTGTGATCCAGGTTTCAGACTTACTATATGATAACGCACTGCAACTCACACTAATCACTGTGACAGTCATGTTGGATAGTATTTTTCCACACAGTCAAAAACACAAAATCCCAGGAGGCCATATTGGGCTGAGTGCAGAGAGGATTAGGCCTGGTTCTACCTGTGGTCCTGGTGTGGACATGATGCTACAGTACTACTAACTTGTAATACAAACCTGGGTCATTCATTTAATTCCTTACTTTGTCCCTCTTTCCTTCGCTTTGTCATTCAGTCACTCTCTAAATCACTTCATTCCTCCTTCATCCATCTCTCCTTCATCCATTCCTCACCTTTCCCTGATCACTAACTCCTCCCTTTTACTCCTTCTTTTCCTTCCAACATTACATACATACAGTATATCCCCCCTCCGCATCACCCTCCCTCTTTATTTCATACATTTGATCCATCCTGCATCCTCCTCCATCATCTCCCTCCATTCATGCCCCACTCACCCTGTCTCCAGGTCTGAGCATAGGCTCCTGCTTGGAGCCCAGTTTGTGGAGGATGTTGTAGGCCACCTTCATGCTCCTGGACCACAGTTTACCTGAAGGACACAAACCAGAAGCTTGCGTTACCACACCTGCGAAGAAGCAAACATGGCTGCCTGCTTACATTTGATGCAGTATTTGTCACTGCAAACAGACACTCTCGCCTGATTCTTCTACCTGAGTATGTATGGCTTCTGGTACTTTTCTCCTTTCTTGTTAGTAAGTATGTACTTGTGCACTTTAGAAGCTAGTGAGATGGATTGTGGAGTCTTCCTCTGGCTGAACATGCTACATGTTTATATCCATAAGGAGGAGAGCACAAGTCCATACTTAGATAGAGGAGAAATGGGAAACGACTTTGAAGAAAGAGAAGACCACACATCAAAGAATAGTACAGGAAGTAATAAAGATAACATTCTACACTGCTGGAGTGGGTGTACAGTATATTCAAAAAGTATACTATTACATAGTTGGTAATAATCTTTTCTTGTATTTCCAGTATCATTGGACAGCAATTTGGACCTTTATTTTGAACTCATTTTGTGCAACCTTTCTCCACCGAGAGAACATTTTCAAATTCCAGTCCTATTCCAAACAGACTTAATAATCTTATAGTGGTGGAGTATCATATGAAATATTAATTTCCAATGAGGAGAGCAGAGAAATCTTGCAGATCCAAAAAATATCTGTGACCAATCTGCCGGCACACTGCTATGTTCAGCTGTTTGAGCCATCCCAGTTCATGAACGTAGGTGTTAACATTCATGAAAATTAACAAACTTAAACCTCTTCATCCATTTCACTTATATAATACAGAAGAACTCAAGGGCAAAATGACCTTATGGTACTGTAAGGTATTTCTGTACAGTGAATACACATACTGAAGATTTTGACTGAAGAAGAGTCTACACTGATTCTACTGAACTGTGGCATGAACAGAGTGCTACTGTTTAACCAGCACCATGGAGAAAGCATACTGTTCCAAGGAAGCTGACTCTATTCCCTTTGTGATAGCTTAGTATCTGTACAACAGAAACACACAACATCATCATGACCTTGATTGTTAGATGAAGTTTCGGGTTGGGGGCTGAGGCTTGGCTAATGAGCTCACATGAGTCACTGCAGCTAATATTAGACTGATGTGGATAATATCACCGAGATACTATACAATGTTCCAAGATCACGTAAGTAACTTTGACTGATCTCATAACACAGAAAATCACAAACGCAATTAAGGGTTGGGTTCAGCGGTAAATGAGAAATGTCTGCATTGGCTGTGAAGATACTGTATCTATCCATCTCGCGTTGACACACATCAGATACAATTATTCTAATTGGTATTGTGATGTGCTCAATATTGCATATTAATATTCAATATTGAATTTGATGCCCCTGGATGACTTAACCTTAATGAAATGTGTGTGCTAAAATCTGTTTCTGTCATGTTGAAAAGTGTTGTCAATGTCAGTGGCCAAACAATAACACTCTGATATACTTTACGACACTGAGAAAACATTAAAAAAAGAAATCCTATCTATATTTCAAAGCTTTCACACTTGAGTTTAATTTGATGTTGCAAACAAAACAACTTTGTCTTTGTCAAGCAACATCAAAGGAGACACTAGAGGAATGAAAGGAGAGAGCGAAGGAGAAGGAGGAGAGGAAGGAAGGAGGGCGACCTGAGGACAGGGAACATCTAGTTTCAAATAAAGATTCATCACTGCACACAGGCGTTGTTCACACATAAACACACACACACACACGCACACACCACACGCACACACCACACGCACACGTCTCACCCTGTCTCTTCCCTGTACTTCTCTCTCTCTCTGCTGACGTTCCTGGGTGCAGACTGACAACATTTCACAGTCTGGTGAGCCCCCATATCAGCCTCCTCAGTTTACAAATCAATATGTTCACACACATACACACTCACACATGTGTGCGACACACACACATGCATGTACCCTTCTCTTGGTGTGAACGTTCATTTGAACTGATGTATAGCTCTGGTCTGTAGGAGGCACAGATAACATATTACTGTCTAGTTATACTGTATCTATGTGTTGGTTACAATGTGTATGTGTGTGTTTATGCAAGGTGTGTGTGTACATGTGTGTACGTGTGTGTGTGTACGTGTATTGATGTACGTCTGTGTGAAATTGTGTGTTTAAAATGTGCAATTTCATTCCCCCAGCTACAAAGAGGATCTCCAGTTCCAAATGAATCAGCTCCACTGAAGCAGAGCTTTTCTCTCTGAGTCATTCTGCACCCCTATGGACCTGAAAACATCTTGAGGTGGGACTTGGGAGAGAAATAACTTCACCGTGAGAAAGCACATGTCTGAAGCTATTCTGAAATAATGCTGTTGAAACTCCCCAACTGTATCGCATCTAGTCGACCAATGGGAGCGAACTGGTTTTCTGTTTCAGATTTCAACAGATTACATTACACTTCACTGCGAGACTTCAAATAGGCAGACGTTGCGCTCCATTTTGACAAGTTCTCTTGCAAGAAAAGTACATTTAAACAATAAATCACTACATGGAAAAGTAAAAAAGTACTGATACACTTTCTTACATGGATAGAAAAAACAACATTTGTATTTTTTTACAATTCTTTTACAATTTTAATTAGTTCAGTACAAATTATTATTTTCTGGCTGCTATTAAATGAATGACGAGCAACAAGGTTTCTTTGGGTGATTGGGTGACTCCTTGCGGTTTTGTAAAGAGGTATTATTTCAAAGAACAATACTGAGTGGCTACCAGCAGGTGACCGAAGAATCAGAACTCTACTGCTGCACTACAACAGCCTCTAGTCTAACAGTCACATCCACTCTAAACATGTAGCCAGTCCTCTAGATGGAGGATGGCGCAACAGCAGAGCCGACAGCAGAGGGCCTGTCTCCCCCTTACCGTAGGTGAGGATGTAGAGAGGCTTTCCATTGGTGTCCATAGTGGTGAGACAGGGGGCTTTGGGAGAGATGGTGCCCCACCTCTGCAGGGCGGCCTCTAGCGACGGGGGCCAGTTGGTGACCACCCCCAACTGCTCCCCCCTCATGGAGATCATCTGAGCCCCCTCTGGCTTGGGCAGGTTGGGGTCTGGTTGCTGGACTGTGGAGAGGACACAGCACCCAGGTCACGCCATCACACTCATGGGTCGGGTGAGGTGGAGGGTATCGTGTTTGACACCAGAAGGGCTCATTCTATTCCCCAGGATTAAGGTGCATTATTGAGCAAGGCCAAGTATGACTTTAGGTATGGTACTTGAAGTATGACATTGGGTCACTGTGGAGAATCTTCAGCGCGTAGTCATTGTATATGATTACATTTATGTTAGAGCTATAATTGTTATAATACGCGCATCGGAGGAAAGGGATGGATGTGCATCTCCTACCCTCTAAAAGTTCTTCAAAGTCATCAACGAAGAATTCTCTTAAAGGAGGCCGTTTGGGTCTCTTCAGGGTGTTGACTAGCTGCTGGATCTTGGCGGATACTCTGCTACTGACTGGGACACCTGTACACACACACGCACACACACACAAACACGGGCACAAACACACACACTTAAAAAGACAACTTCACAGGATATCTACATCACAAACGCTGCTATCCGAATGGGAATGACAAGACCACTTTTCTGCTGCTTTGCCACTTAGACAGAGACCAGACAAGCACGCTTCACTGGGCAATATGCAAAGTACACCCGCTGAGAGACCAGAGTGGTCCCTGTCTCAAATCTCTGCTTTTGTCCCAGCTGCACATGTTCTTGTTAGTGGAGAAAGTCCGTAGGAAATACACAACTGTCTCTCAACGTGTCACTTTGCGAGGCAAGGAGGATCGGCAAAGTGTTTTTTATCGGGGTCTTTGTTCTAAAGACAACCAAAATTGAACACTCAAATGTTTTCTAGACATTTAAACCTGTCCCATAACAAGCATCAACCCCACACGGATAAACATCCAAACCCAAACAGCTAAGGGTGAAAGAATATGTCTAGAATGAATCTGGCTCTGCCATGAGATTAAATAACACCGCAAGCAACCTACCCTTTACACATCTAAATACAAAACATACATAGTACAGCGTTTAAACTCATTATGTACTTTGACATTTGGAGCAGAAGCTAAGTTCCCTCTGTTATAAGTTTCCTCATGTCTAATAACCCAGTAAACCTTGCCTGTAAAGTCTCTAACTTGATCTATCAAGCAGATTTTGTGGTGTGTTTGAAAAAAATCTATTCCTCAATGGTATCGATTGAAGCATGCGATGAACACTTTCATCTGCTCGACAATGTTTTTCTCATGGGGAGCAATCAAACAGCAGTGAAACATCCAACATGTAAATTGGCGTTCTCCAATATTTCAGTTCTGTTCAAACATAGGATATCACAAACATAAGAAATCACAAAAAGGGGTTCATGTCAGCGATCCAATCTTTACATGCCGCTCCCCAAAGGGTTTGTCTCCCTTCTGATGAGTCACAGCTTTCAGAAGCGCCGGGGAACAGAACTTTACATGAAGATAAACTCAGTGAGCAGAGGAGGCTCAATATATCCGTCCCTATTAAAAGTCCTTCCTGTCACTGAATCACAGGTACAGTCATGCGCCGCTAAAATCCATTATTTATTCAGCACGAATAGAAGTTCCATTCACAAGATGTGGGATTCATAACATATAGGACTCTTTTATTTGAAACACAAATAGACAGACACACACATCCACTCACACACGCATCCACTCACACACACATCCACTCACACACACATCCACTCACACACACATCCACTCACACTCACTTCCACACCTCCACCTACCGTCTCCAGTCTCCATGAGCTCTGCGTTGCCGTACTTGGGCACGGGGCGGTTGGGGACCGTGTTGGAGGAAACCTGGGGTCTCTCCATCAGGATGGAGTCTGTGGTGTTGGTGTAGCCGGTCACATCTGGGGGGGCAGAGTGGTTCTCTGGGATGTGAGAGGCAAGGTGGAGGGAATAGCCTAGTTAGTTACCCCCCCTCTCCTGCTAACCCTACGGTCAACCACACGAAGGACAGGCGACAGAAAGGAAGCCCACAGCCAAGCCAACAAGCAAGCAGGTCAAAAAAGGGAGGGCTGGGGTTAGGGGAGGTTGCAAGAATGGGTGTGTGTTGAGACGGGTGTGTGTGAGATGTGTGTGAAATAGAAAATGAGTGCATACCGTAGGTGTATGTGTGTATATGGGTTCAAGGGGGTAAGTCAGGGATTCAAAAAAAGGAGAGGTACAAGCTGTTTTTCAGTCATTCGTGCAAATCATTTTCACCCAAGGCAAGAGAAACAAGAGAAACAAGAACCTTATTTCAAAGTTGACATGAAGGACTGTTTACAATAACATCATTTTTAATATTTGAGTAGGTTCTTCAAAGAACTATTTATATGAGCTGATATCGGATAGTGTCATTCAAGAGCTCTTTGTGTCTTCTTTTAAAAATATTTTTGGGAAAACAGATTTTTGGTTTCTGGAGATACATCATGTACCTCCTCTGTGGAAAAAAAGCTCCAAGCCAACAAAAGGTCCCAAAGGACCATGTCTATGTGTGATAAACATTGAAACATGAACTACCCGAAATCACACCAATGTCAAGCATGTAGAGAGCACTGTGAGGAACGCTCAGACACAAGTTGTCCATGCGCACAGCTGCCAGTCAAAAGGAGGCTCGTCCCAAGGCCTCCCTGCCACTCAAAAAGTAATTAGGTCCACCAGTAGCAGATTTGATGCCCTTCACAGAATTCAGTTTGGAAGTTCCGCCTCCTCAATCCCCAGTCCGTAATTCCACACCCACACATGATTCAACATGGCATAATTGATGCAATGCTTCCGCCGCTTTAAAAAGGCTTCCCACATGTGACAGCTTTCCCTCACTGTGAAGGAGATATTTTGTCAGAGGCACCCACACCGTTTTCCTGATGTTTTCATGTGCCAGATGTATTTGAGAATTCCAATTAAGCTGTAAAATCAACTGTTTCTTCTCTTCTCATGGGTCTCATCAAAAGGTTGTTGTTTTTTCTACCCTCCGTGGTTAGCTTCGACTTCCTGTGAGTTGGTGGCGCGTGAAATCCGACACAGGGAATCTGAAGGAGGCACTTCACATTCCGCTGCGTGTCTCAGCCTCAACTTGAGCGGCTTCGACACCGACCACGTTGCACCTTTATTCGAAGAAAACCCTCGAGAGTGCTTGAATTCAATGTTGAAAATCTCCACCAAGAATTGGTCCTATCCAGACACGCCACCTGCCATGCCACCCCTAAAACCTTAAGTAAACTCCAACGCAGTAATGAGATGCAGCCCTAAAACCTCCCACTTAGCTGCCCACTGAAGGCACTGGGCTGATTAAAGTACCACAAACTCAAGTGGATCAAACACCATAGCACCACATAACATAGACAAGCTGCATGTAGGACTGATGTTATACGGAATAACCTTATGGCTCTCTCACACTACCACGGTCAGTAACTGCTTATGTAACTGCATAAAATAGCATGCCAGATAGAGATCTTTAATGCCTTCATATTTAAGATGGGCAGAGGGACAGACTAGGTCGGTCGGCCTAAAAGATAAAGACGACCTGACCTGTATATCAATTGTACTTCACAGCTACAATACTACCTGCTACTGTACTGGAATACTGATGGCTGGGGTCTGTGATCCCAGAGCACAAGGGCAAAAGCTGGTTTCGGAATCAATGCATCTCCATCCTTAACCCGGACTAAGAAGCAGACTATTCTTCAACTGTGTAGGCCAATAACCTGAAACCTTGTCACTGTTCTTCTCTGACTTTCTCAGTCTTTAAGCGCTGCGAATTCCAGTAACATCTGCAGTATGATGGTGACTACTGCAGTCACTGCGGCTATCGTATAGACTGCAAACCTGATTGCTGTACATCACGCTTGGGAAGACGTCCAGAATGGTGTTAGTGGAGCCAGTCGCTTTCTATGACGTTGATGAATGGTTGATTGACGGTCTGTAATGAACCTATTGTTGTCTTGAATGCACCTTTCCCTCCCCCCCAGGGGCTTGTTTAATGCTTGGAAACCATTAGACACACAAGGAAGGAGCTACTCTAGATAATCAGACTGACTCTGAAACACAGTAGTGAGTTTCGAATAAGACCTGCGCACACATTGCAGTATTTCTTCCTCTGCTGGTTCGGTACTCTCTGTAATAGGACCCAAAGAAGTTTGTGAAAAAGGCAATAGGATTGAACACCGCGTCCAGCAATGGGTTTATTCATAACAGAACCATCACTGGACAGTTTAAAGAAGAAGAAGTTCTTAAAGTCACAATATTCATTCTGCCATCATAAGGATGCTGTATGGACCATGGAAGAAAAGCTGCGGTCAATGCGAGAGATGGTAGGAGCTGGAATGGTGAGGTCTCTAGAAGCTGATGTACCACACATTCCACTCAGCCATCTGCTCTGTTTCAAACATAAAAAGCGTTTTGGAACATAAGACCGTCTTCAAGCCTGGCAAATAAATGAACACATTATTGGATCAATAAATCACGTTTCAGAGCGTGACCGTGACAGGAAGAAAATACGGGCATACAGAGGGCTATCTAGCCTCCCGGAATGGATCTGCTCACATTCTGGAACAGCATTATGGGTGCTCTGCTTCTCTATTCACACGCACGAAAGCACAGCAGCGAGACACACACTCTGATAAACCCATGCAACCACAGCAATCATTAGCCGATGCTATCCGAAGGTTAGCATCCCATTGCTTTAGATGTTATCATTCAGCAGAGCTAGGCGGGGGAAACCGTCTTCAACGCACACTCACACAGCACATGGAGGTGCGGGGTACAGGGCAAAACATGTCAAAAGGGGTGCACACACTACACTGCATGACCTCCTGCACCGAGACAATGAGATACTGACCATCTGACGCAGCGCGCTGCCAGCCGTGCTCCGCTCCAAACTCACAGGAGCGCCGCGGCCCTCCTGAGCTGCCATTCTCTACCTTTGGCCCTGGCTTAGCTCTCCTCTTCAGAGAGAGGTGAGCAATGGGGCCTGCATGAGGAGGACGGGAGGAGGAAGACCAGAGCATTTTCAAAATCACCCTGGTCACAATTGGAAGCCACCACACCATGCCTGAACCACAGCGCCATAGCCGAATGTAGATAGAGCCAAGGGTAGAGCCCTGTGGCACACACCTCGGTCAAATAGTATTTTTAAATCTTCATGCTGGATTGAGTTTGCAACGGCGGGGAGTCGCCGATGGCATGGCGAAGTCCTGCCCCCGGCAGTCTCGTCAATCAAATGCTTGAAGTGTTTGAAAATGTTTCAAATACTATTTGAGCCTGCTTTGCTGGGTCTTGAAAAAAAGAGATGTGTGTGGAGGGTGTGGGGGGGGGGGGTGGATGAGGGACAGGATAAGCAGAGAGAGGGCAAAGCAACTTATCTACACGGGCAGGCCGAAGCATATTGATGGGGGTTGAGGGGTAGGAGGATGGAGGTTGGAATGAGGTGGAGATAGAGAAATGTTTTTCCTTGAGCTTGTTTTGAAGCCTGCTCAAACACACAGACATTGGGGAACTGGTTTGTTTTGGCATGAAATGGGCACAAGGGGGGAAACAGATCTGTGACCTTGACATACACACACACGCACACACAACACAGATGTACACAAACACACACCTTCAGGAAAGAAAGGATATCCTTTTAAATATAGTCTAAAAAAGGCGCCACTCAAATACCACAGCCAGTCTAGTAGTATTACAGAGTCACACAAACACACCGTGCCAAATATTCTGTGGCTGATGACAAAAAGCCCGCCGCATGTGTTCGCTATGCTACAGTATGTTTGAATCGATTAATCTGTCATGGGTACACCTTGCAACATCAAAGGAGCGGGGTGTTACCTGCATGTACCTGGAGGGGAAAACAGATGAACTGGAACAATAACAACACTTTGTTGTCAGACAACGACATATACGGGAACTTGCACAAAAAAAGCTACAGTAAGCTGTTGCATGTTACTATGTAAACCATAGGGATTGGTTTCCTGGAGTTACAGAGATCCTAATACTTTATTAGAGATCCTCCCTTGAAAGTTTGAACTTCTCCCTCCTGACCTTCAATCCACCGTAAGTGAGATAAAGTGTGAGTATCCTCTTCTAACTGTGCCGATGGACAAAACTACATCAATCAGCATGTAGGGTGTCACACCCTGAGTGACTGATTAAAACCCTGACTGACAGCTGATGGCAGGAAAATTAAAATAACTATCAAAACTGTAGGGTTTAGCAGTTGTCCTTACTCAAGTATGGGGGAGGCTGGGTTTTCCAGGTGTGACTAGATGACAACATTGTTCGTGTTTTGGTAACACAACCTTCAACTGCCCCTTCACCACACCGTGCCTTCCTATACTTTTGTGAAAAATGAACACTTTAAAACGACTGAAATACGGAGCTATTACTCGGTTTTACGATAGGATTTGCTATGTAGCTACATGCATGTTAATGTCACCTTAATGTGAAGCCAACTTTAAGTATTTTGTTAAACGTTGCTGCTTTCTATTACAGCAAATGGCCAGTAACTCTACCCAGCTTAGCATACAGGGAATGAGAGTCAGTGGGACCAGTCCAAACAACACAACAACACCTCCACAGCTCAGTAACCAAGCAGCTGGCAGCGAGCTGACTACACCTGGTAGGGGTTCTGTGCCTGCCTGGGAGAGTGTGTATGTGTGTGTGTTTAGGAATCCATGCATTGCCATCTTGGGCCAGTTTCAAACTGTGTCAGCATGAAAAACAACTGAAGCAGTGCTTCTCCAATAACAGTAAGCCGAACACAGTGTTATTTGTGAAAACGGCATACAAAATCCTTAGTTTCAACTCAATCGAAAACTGAGAAGATCCTAAACTATTGTGATCTCGAACGTTTCGGCAAGTGGGAGCTGGTACTTGTGATGTTTTGGAGAACACAAGTCAGGCAGGATGTTTTTCTGTGATGTGACAGCAAGCATGCGCTTGGGCTGCATGCCTCGGGGAAGTGACTCCAGTGACGGGGAGGAAGAGAGTGGGTGAGGGCGATCAAAAGCAGGACACGAAACACACATGTAAACAAACAACATTGACCCAGATGTGATGTAAACGCACACACTTCACACTTAGACACGCCTGCGCACATACACCACAAACAGGCACACGGCATGTTACACTTGAATTACCACCCCCACTCCACCTTAACAAAACACCATGCTACCACACTCCTCACTTATCCCCCACAATCCCTCACATCCCCCACACACCCACCCACCCCTACCCCTCACATATGCCCTCTCACCCGCCCCTACCTCCACCCCTGGCTCTCACACACACACACACACACACACACACACACACCCCTGCACCCCAGCAGCAGGGCATGGTGTGCTTGTCGTCTGGCCTACCTGACTTGGAGAGGTGAGCGTGGGCCATGACGTCGGCCAGCCGGCTGGCAGCCCCGCTGCCCCCGCTGTGTGTGGAGGAGGAGGAGGTGGTGGAGGAGGTGGTGGAGCCGTGGATGGCCCGGCTGATCCAGTGCTCCATGTTGATGCTGCCCTCCTGGCTGGAGGTGGGGGTGCCGTTGGCCGGGCCCGAGCCCTCGCCCTCGGAGCCCGACGAAGTGTCTGTGTAGGGGGAGAAGAGAGTGATGTGGGGGGGAGAGAGGAGGCGGGGGAGGAGGTTGAGGTAAGGGAGGAGGGGGGGGGGGTATAGAGAGGGAGGGAGGGGGTGAGTGGGGAAAGAGAGAGAAAGCCTGGTCAGAGAAAGAGGTCCTGTCTCAATGCATAAAGTCTCCCTCTCTCACTATCTCTGTCTCTGTCTCTCACAGACACACACACACACACACAGCTGCCTAATTCTGCCAGCACCAGACCTTTGCACAACAAATACAGACTATGAGGCCGGTGTACCCTGAGGGGGATGTTGTTGACACCCTTCTCACCACCTTAGCTCTCCACCTCCTCCCTCCCCTAGTCCTCCCTCCATCATTCACTCCTGCTCGCCCATCCTCCTCAGTCCTACCAGATCCGCTCCCACCTCTCCCTTCCTCCACCCTACGTCCTTCCCTCCCTTTGTCCGGCTTCCTTCACCTCTTCCTCCTTTCCTCTCCTTCCTCCCCTCGAACATCTCTTCCCTCAACACAGGTGCAACATAATGAAGTCAAACAGTCCAAGGAAGCCATGCAAATCAAGCACATAATGTGTGTGTATGTGTGTGTGCATGTTTATGGGAAGAACTGGGAAGTATGGGAAGGCTCATCTAGCTCACTTTCTCCTCATCCTCACCTCACCTGATAGATCCCAGATGCAATGGACATTTAGAACAACCATTGGACTATTACAAGGTACCAGGATGGAGCTGAATTCTATGACTGATTTATGAGTGTCCAGAGACCTGCGTCTTGCACTCACAAAATAAGTAAATGTTGGATTTACTGAAAAACATTGTGGTTCCATGAAGCTAGGTGAAGTCATTAAAAATACAATTGTGTGTGACTGACTACATGTTACCAAGTGCTTTTCCATTACTTGACACAGCTGCATGGAACCTCTTGCATACACATTTTTAAGTCATTCCAACTTTTCATTAATTTGGGTGTAAGGTCACCTAGTCTAATAGTGAGAATAACAGAATATGACATCAGCCAAGCTCATTGGATGCTGCCATGCATGCATAAAGTATGTGTGAAGGAGACAGACACACAACCTGAACATTGTCTGCTTTGCGTCTATGTGTGTGTGTTTCAGTTTTGCATATGCTTTGCATACTAGGAAGGGAGTGGGGGGTTTGATAAACCCACTGACCCACTTCTGATACAGGTGCTGTCTGACCTACTGAGATGGGCCTGAGGCCTGAGGCCTGAGGCGGCTGTGTGGCCTGTACTGTGTGGTTATGTGTGTGTGGTTATGTGTGTGTGGTTATATGTCCATTACTTCTCATCCCTTTGCTATTGCAAGCAAACAGTGTATGGCAAAACAAAGTATCGGTCACTATCATCCTTTTGCAATAAATGTCAAAACTGTGTGGATGGACAACTGTGTGGACATGAAATTGATGATAAAAATGCAATGTTGATGCAATCTTTCATGCACACATGGGGGAAATATTTTATGAGTGTACATAAAGACTGCTTACTTTATGGCAAAGCAAACCTATCCAGAATACAAAGCTTATATAACATCTGTTGTATGTGTGTGTGTCCTCTACCTTGTGTGCCTATCTGAGGCAGCAGACAGAGGCAGGAACGGATGCAAAGCTTTGGCGAGGTTGAGGGAGGCATGGAAGTCTGATCCTGCCTGCAGTGTATGCCAGCTCTTCCACCCTGCAGGTCAACAGGTCTAAACCCTCTCTCTACCACCCTGCAGGTCAACAGGTCTAAACCCTCTCTCTTCCACCCTGCAGGTCAACAGGTCTAAGCCCTCTCTCTTCCTCCCTGCAGGTCAACAGGTCTAAACCCTCTCTCTTCCACCCTGCAGGTCAACAGGTCTAAACCCTCTCTCTTCCACCCTGCAGGTCAACAGGTCTAAACCCTCTCTCTTCCACCCTGCAGGTCAACAGGTCTAAACCCTCTCTCTTCCACCCTGCAGGTCAACAGGTCTAAACCCTCTCTCTACCACCCTGCAGGTCAACGGCTCTAAACTCTCTCCTGCTCCCTGGCACTTCCTCTCTTCTTCTACCACTCTGGCACCCCATCATTCTGCTTCTGCCATCTTTGGAGCTTGATCACTCCACCCCTCAATCTCTTCATCTTCACCCCACTTCTCTTCTTTTATCTAGTTCCTTTTAAACTGTCTGAACAGGACATGAGCAATAGTCTTGATTGACTGACTGACTGGACCAGCATAGCACTGCTGATTGGTCTTGTCATGAGTGAGTGAGTGAGTGAGTGAGAGAGAGAGTGAGAGAGCATCAGCTCCTGCAGTGAGCTAAATTGCAGTGCCAGGCCTCTCAGAGGACACAGCAGGGACTGGACAGCCCATGTTGATGAGAGAAATAGGCTTCTGCCAGGCAACCAACAAATTATATATTACACACACACACCCAAACACACACACACACACACACACACACAGAGCCTGGAAAGTCCCTGATGAGACACTGTGGACTGAACTCTCAGGGGGTCTTGAACACACTTAATGAAGCAGATATCAGTAAACTGTGTGTGTGTGTGTGTGTGTATGCAGGAGTGTGTGTATGTGTGTATTCTAGCTGACATGTATCCAATATGCAGCATCCTATTTACGTAAAACCAATCCATGTCGCGTGGATTAGCAACCTCAGAGTCTCAGTCCTAATGCTCAACCTCCGCACTCGACTCACTCAAAGCTTAATCTGTACCCAGCCAAGCTGGGGGTAATGTTCATTAACTCGACAAGGCTCTTTCTGCTAAGGCCCGAGTAATTAAGTGTTATGAGGTAATTCATATCTCACAGATACCGACCGTCTTTCCTCTGATAACGTGCAATGCTGTCATTTTCGTACGCTGAAAGAACGGGTCATATTCTTGGCTTTCATGCTTTATTTCTCAAGTGTGTTCTGCCAACAGCAGATATGGCCTAAAGAGTCAAAATAAAGCCAGAGTCTGTGCTAGTAATAACACAGAGACACTGGGATGTAAGAAGAGCCTAGATGGAGATATGCCTTGGCAGGCAGTGAGATAGTCTGCTCTAGTCTAGTCCGTCTCAATGAAGCGCTGTGTGGTAAGGCGTCATGTGACTCCCCTGTCCTCACATAACCCTCCCAGTCTTCCAGAGCCAAAGCTCCGTCACTGTCCCCCTCACCCCTCCTCCTCCTCCCTCTGACGGGCTCTGTCCTTCCTGCTGTGCAGGGGCTGTGAGGTGTGTGTGTGTGTCCGTCTGTATGCATGTGTGTGTTCCTCCGTATTTTTCTGTCGTGAAAACGATGGGAGCTGTGGTTCATGACTGTGGATGTCGCAGGCAGTTAGTGAGCGTGTGAAGATGAATGCACACACGTACAATATGAACACACAAGCACAACCACAACCACACACACCAGCGACTGGTTGATAGAGTAAAACAGCGTAGAGTCATCAGAGGCCCATGCCCTATTCCTAATGACATAATGGTCTTGTTAACACAGCTCTCTGTGTCTCATAAAAACTGGCCTCTCCACTCCATAACATTCCAGCCTCCCCGCTGTTAAAGTGTGTAGCTCGTAGTGCGCTTATCTCTCTGCCTTCTGCTGTCGTTGGAGCACAGCAATTACTGGTGGGGATAGGGAAGATGGCTTTCCGTTTTGAAGTTCAACATTGCCCCGTCCTTTATCGAAACGTTGCTTTTCCCACTGCTGCTGTCTAATGCAAGCTGAAGGTGTGGACTCCCTGATGGGGGCCGGAGAGAAGGGAGTTAAGGGTTGATGCCACTGATAAACCTGTAAACACCCTCTAATATCGGCGGTCACGCAATGGCTTATCTATCTCCTGTCTGAGCAAGTGTGTAGGGCAACAAGAGATACACAGGCGAGCGCTCGACCATCCAGCAGGTCTGACTAGTCAACAGGAACTGCTACCTGTCCTGTGATTGGAGAGCTGATTGATAAACCCACAGAGGAGAGTGGCTGGGTGGGGTATGACCACACTATCAGTGCAACAATACAAAACATCCACTAGAATCAAGAGTTTCCGTGCCACCTGCGCCTTGACTGATCCTTGACAATGCAATTGACATTGACAATTCCCTCTAAAGGATCCTTACTGCGGGATGCACACCAAAAACGAGTAAGGAGTCAGTTGGCTGAGCGGTGAGGGAATCGGGCTAGTAATCCAAAGGTTGCCAGTTCGATTCCCGGTCATGCAAACTGACGTTGTGTCCTTGGGCAAGGCACTTCACCCTACTTGCCTCGGGGGAATGTCCCTGTACTTACTGTAAGTCGCTCTGGATAAGAGCGTCTGCTAAATGACTAAATGTAAATGTAAAAACATGTCGATCGGTAAAACGTGAGTGAGTGAATGCAGGCATTGTGGTCACACGCGCACACACAGAGCCTCACGCCCACACACACACACGGTGCAGTGCAGATGGGGGGGAGGGGGTCCTAGCTGTAACATTACCTTGTCTGCGAACATGTTCCTCACCTGGGGGAGTGTAGGCTTCCATGGAGGTCTGCACGACCAGCGAGCGGCGTTTGGAGGGCATGGGCACTGCCATCTTACGCTCCTTGTGCTTGGCCAGGGCCGCCTGGACGGCCTCTGTGTGGACATCTGGAACACACACACCCAGGAGGCCGTGTTTAGATACCGACATGACGCTAATGACTTTGCACCAGTACTGTATATGGCTACTCAGACTTTAAGTAACTCCTCACAGTTTATAAGACAAAGGTCATTTGCTGAAGTCCGTGGTTTGGGCTTCTTGGGTTACGGCGGGGTGTCTATAAAAGTTTTTATTTTTTACAAGCTTTGAACAAGAATAGAATGATCCAAGACATTTTATTTAGAACACAGGGCATTCTTTAAAAAATAGGATGGCAGGGCGTTCAATATGAACATGAAAGTAATATTAATTTCATTACTGGCATGATGGCCATGCATTTAATGGGTGCTTTAGAAAGTAGGCTTATTCACCTGGTGCTAGTGCCCAGACCGCAGCATGGAGATCATGTAATGTAAACGTCAAAGTCATGTAAACCTCCAGGATCTAGGAAAAGCCTCTCTCAAACACGGAGCTAGATAGAGCCAGTGTGGACTGGAAGAGCAGAGTGGTTTAGGCCAAGTGGTTTGTGCGATTTGGTATGATCAAAATACAATAAGCCCTTTGATAAAGTTAGCACGAGTTCGAGAACGAGATTGAAATATGGAGGGTGAGAGGAAAGTAGAGATGAAGAAAAAGACAAAGAGAGAAAATGAAAGAATTTACTGCTTGCTT
This sequence comes from Osmerus eperlanus, assembly GCF_963692335.1. Taxonomy (NCBI): domain Eukaryota; kingdom Metazoa; phylum Chordata; class Actinopteri; order Osmeriformes; family Osmeridae; genus Osmerus; species Osmerus eperlanus. The sequence continues at coordinate 7,101,402 of NC_085033.1, forward strand.
GACTGAAAAAGGCAAGCTGTTCAACTGATATAAATAAAAGTTGTTTATTGTTGTAATCAGTGTACTAAGAACCACTGGACAATAGAGAAAATACTTTAAGCTTGTTTCGATGCATTATGTTCTTCGGGATTTAAGCTGAGATTAATATGTGTAAACTGGTCATTTGAATTCATTCTCTCGTCACAAATCTCAACATATTTTTGGGGTAGACAGTGCAAACCTCAGCATACTGCCTTACAACACCAGAGCTACACTACGTCCTCAAGTTGAGGAAGCGAGGCGGGAGGAGTTGAGAGCTCGGCAGTATTTGAGCAGAGGTGTGGTTGACAGGACTGTCAAGGTTTGGTTAAGAGTTCGGAGGTTGAGAGATAGGGAGAGGTGGCTGGGGGATGAGATGTGGGGATGATAGGCAGCGTTGCGTGGGGGTGACACGTGGGGATGATAGGCAGCGCTGCGTGGGGATGACGGAGGGGGTGTGGACGTACCTGATCGGTAGCGTTCGTCCCGGGAGCCAGAGGAGCGTCGGCGGTGGTAGCGGGAGGAGGAGGAGGGGGTGACGGGGGTCCTTCTCTCCTGGCCCATGGAGGGCTCCATCCCTGGAGAGACACAGACAGCAAGGGCTCATGTCACATATCCTTCAAAACATACATTCATTTTTTCATGTACTACCTGGCCCTGGAGAGAGTATTCACAGGTTTCAACGGTTTGGGGAAAACAATGTGGGAGCCAGAGTTTGCGTTGATATAAAAATAAATATTGAGAACGTATGAATTTGAGAATACACACGCCATAGACTGCATACTGGAGTACCCTGGAAGTAGTTTAGTGTTTGTATTTCTTACGTGAGTTTCTGTGCTACAACGTCACCTCCCTATTGGCTGACAAACATCGATCATTATTTCTATCTGGGGGCTTGTTAGGCTGCTTAGGCAGGGTTTCAACTAGGGCTTGTGTCAATGAGTGTGGTTTGCTGAATCTATCAGGGGAGCGAAGGGTCACACTGTCACCCGTTCTCCAATTAGACAAATCAGCGAGTGAACCGAACTGGACTCCTTGTGAGATCTCTTCCCTGGGGAAACACACACACACACACTTTAAAATCACGCAGACACACAAACATCTCTTACAAGACACACAAATACATAGAGAGCTAATCACAGCAGATGCACACTGACTCACACAGTCAGACACACATTTAGATACACACAGTCAGACACACATTTAGATACACACAGTCAGACACACATTTAGATACACACAGTCAGACACACATTTAGATACACACAGTCAGACACACATTTAGATACACACAGTCAGACACACATTTAGATACACACAGTCAGACACACATTTAGACACACACAGTCAGACACACATTTAGATACACACAGTCAGACACACATTTAGACACACAGTCAGACACACATTTAGACACACACAGTCAGACACACATTTAGATACACACAGTCAGACACACACAGTCAGACACACATTTAGATACACACAGTCAGACACACATTTAGATACACACAGTCAGACACACATTTAGACACACACAGTCAGACACACATTTAGACACACACAGTCAGACACACATTTAGATACACACAGTCAGACACACATTTATACACACACAGTCAGACACACATTTAGACACACACAGTCAGACACACATTTAGATACACACAGTCAGACACACATTTAGATACACACAGTCAGACACACATTTAGACACACACAGTCAGACACACATTTAGATACACACAGTCAGACACACATTTAGATACACACAGTCAGACACACATTTAGATACACACAGTCAGACACACAGTCAGACACACATTTAGATACACACAGTCAGACACACATTTAGATACACACAGTCAGACACACATTTAGATACACACAGTCAGACACACATTTAGATACACACAGTCAGACACACAGTCAGACACACATTTAGATACACACAGTCAGACACACATTTAGATACACACAGTCAGACACACATTTAGATACACACAGTCAGACACACATTTAGATACACACAGTCAGACACACAGTCAGACACACAGTCAGACACACAGTCAGACACACAGTCAGACACACAGTCAGACACACAGTCAGACACACAGTCAGACACACAGAAATCCACACACACCAAAGCTCCGCACAAAGCAGGTGATCGTTGACAGGCTCACCAGTGTTTCTGGACTAGACACACTTTGTGTTCATTAGAGCGGAGCACCATCGAACAACATGGCCGCCGAAGAGACAGATTTAAATCTCTCTCCCTCTCCCTCTCTCTCTATCTCTCTCCGTCTCTCTTCATCTGTCTCCATTTCTTGCTGTAATGACCATTCCCTCAGCACTGAAACATGATCGGCATAGAACATCCCATCCATCCGTTCACACTGCCTGCAGAGTGACTTAGGGGGGGAATCTCAGAAGCCCTCCGTGATTCCTCTCTCCTTGCCTCCTTCTCCACACCCTACTGGACGAACCTCCATTCTGCACAGGTGGGTTTCGAAGAGTGAGACGAGAGCATGCAAAGGGATCGAGGAAAGGCTTTAAAGATGGAGGCATAGATAATGCTCCACTCAGCCATGTGTGTGCTTGTATATAGTGTGTTTTGTACGTGTGCTTGTGTGTATGTGTGTGTGGGTGTGCGCATGTACGGCTGTGTGTTCGAGCCTTTCTCAAGCGTTACACAAAATCAATCTCTGCCTCATCTATTCCCGTTTGGCCCCGTGCACACCATAGAAACGTTTGATCCAATAAGAGACTTGATGGGGAGTGTCTTTGACCTCAATATAATGCATTATAAAAATAATACACACTCCAACACACAGATCAGGAAAGATTTCCGTTTATGTCTTTGCTCACAACATTTTAACGGGTATTTGTCAGAGCCAGAGCGTAATGTTGCCTATTTACCTTGTGAATGCCATTTGTAATTGATTTGGAGTGAGAGATGGGGTTGGAGTGTGTTTGTGTACTAATAAATACATGTTACTGTTTCAGACAGCTGTGAGAGAAAGACTGGAGGGTATCAGAAGAAATGTAGTTGTAGATGTTATTGCTGCACCGTGCCTGGTCAAATACAGACCGTTCCTTGGTTCTAATCAGTGAAATAATGCTCTAACGGTCCACTGTCTGATCCTCGATATACCTGCCATACGTTTTCTACATGAACTTTGTGTGTGTCACGTTGGATAACAGTGTCTGCTAAATGAATAACTAGAGAGTGGCATTTTACCATGCTATGGAGCTGTCACATACACACGGGATGCTGTGAGGTAAAGGTTTAATCAGCCCACATGATTGGCAGAATTATGGCCTCTGTGCGTCCTCTCAATGCTCTGAGGGGAAAGGCGACGCTGTCATTCAGCTCGAACTAATGTGAGACTTGACCCAACATAACATCTGTGGTGAGTGTGTGTTAATGTGCGTGAGGGGTTGTTATTAAATTCCTGAGGAACCGTGAGAGGTCGGGGAGAATGTGAGACCTCCATCCGAGGTTGGTTTCATCGGGGAGCCGAGACTGAAACAGCCCCACTGCACACTGTCAGACCGCACCTTGTGATGGTGCCTGAATACATTATCATAGTACTCTCAACACTTAACATGGTCAGATCTATATTATCAGGTCTCCTCTCATATGTGTAAGTCCATATCTGGGGGTCTGTGTGGGGGTTAGTTTCTGATTGTAGAGGTGGTTTGGACAAAGACTCTCCCCATGAGCCTCTTGTGTACTGTACAGTCACATCACTGCTGATCTAAAAATATACATACTGTATCTGACAAATACTCCAAATATACCGCAGCTTGGCATTGATCCACAATTTCTGGAAAATTCCACACAGAGGTGGGTGAAGGGACTGATCATCTAACAGCTGATGTATTACATGTCAGATGCATGATCTTTGTTATTAAGGCACTTTCACTTTTTACTCCACTGGTCATTTTTACTTTTTGAGCATACACTATTTTAATTAAAATTCATTAGACAAACAAATAGGACTTTTAAGTTCCATGTGTCCCATATATGAATATCTGAAGTCTGTATATAATGCATCAATTTCATATATACCGTGGTCAAAAGTAGATATTGAGTACTTAGTAGAGGCATGTTTCAGACATTTTACCTCTTCCCGTGTCTAATGAAGAACCTTTTTCATCTAATCAAATGTATAGGTATCTTACTGTAGGACAAACCACACACAGCTAAAAGTTTTCAACAGTCTGCTTTAGGAAATGAATACTTTACACACCCCACTGTTTCACAGAGTGCAAGAGACCTTCTCCTACCATCCCACATCTTGGCATATGAAGACACCATATGGCACAGTATTCAATTACTCCCTGGCACCTCATCTAGCCAGTCTGGTGGTGCCGTACCTGGCAGAAACCATGCCAACTGGCCTAGATTTTCACCTTAGCGTACTGCTAGTTATTGAAATATGCATTTGAGACGTTTTCCAAGAAAACAACTGGGTCAACTACGAGGAGTGGTTAAGTGTGTGTGTGTCCTTGCTTGCATGTACACATTTCTTGAATAATTGCATTGACCGCTCATGGGGTGATTTTCAGCATAGTTAGTGTGTGTGTGTGTGTGTCATCCGGTTCATAATAATACTGCGATGCTGAGGATGACCCCCCACTGGCAGACTGTGGATGCCAGACATTTTAGGCCTCCACCGAACCCTCCTTACACATATATACAGTACACACACACGCAATATCTTTCCCACCCACATTCTTGAACGCCCTTTCACCAAATAAAAATATACCACTGTACTTGCTGTAGGCTACTGTGTTTTTTTGCAGTACGAGGCAGTGATTCTGGGAGGTTGTTGAGTCAGCATCACAATGTATTTTAATAACGGCTGAATTGTTCCAATGAGAAAAGAAGGCAGGTGAAACTGAAACCATCAACACCTACCGCATTAAAACAAATTTCTTTCTGCATTCGGAGTCAACGAAATGAGAAGGGAAAATGAATGAAAAAATGAAAAAAGAATGTATGGAGTACAGTAGCTATTGGTTCTGCTAGAGCAGCCTGCTAGTGCGAACACACCATTTCCAATCAAGACTAACCCACATAAGCAACACTAGGCCTTTTCTATTCACACTAATAAAACTGAATCAGCCATCCTGTATAAGGGACACTATCAACAGTGGGCTTGTCTTGGGTTGGGCAAATGTGTGTATTGTTTAAGACAACACACTCTGGTTGGAGTGTATGCAGCCATGTTTACTCATAACCAAGTCATAACATGGATATGAATGTATTATCTTGCTCTCTATTCCCATCAGAGGAGACCTCAGTGGGGTGCTGCAGACAGTACCTGGTGGCTTGGGAAGGTAAGCTCCGATTAATTTGGACCGCTTCTTTTCATAGCCTTTCTGTGTGATGTCACCTGCCAAAGAGAGGGAGAACTAGAGTTAGACAACAACAAAAAAGGAATATGACACTCTGGAGGAGTATTAAAGAGTTTAGCTAGCGTAGGACGAGTGTTATCTAATTGTTGAGGAGCCTTTCAACTGTGGGAGTACATGTACAGATCTGCTATATCCATTGCATCAGAAGATTAAAGCAAGCAAAGGTTAAGATGCTCGGTTAATCTCCATGCTCAATGTCCTTTTCTACACACGATGGGACAGATGGAGGACTTGGGTACGTGGAAGGAACATTGTGGGCTGACTCGTGTTGGATTTAGCATTTTCAACCCAACTAAATCCTCTCCACGGTCCAAACCCTCCCCTGCGTGCTGCGCCAGCTTGTTAAATCAACCACACCCAGGGATCTTTCTAAGTATTTATTTTCCTTTCCAGGTCTGGTCAGACTGACAGGGAGACGGAAAGACGGAGGACGTGAAGGAGGGTAAACAGGCAGAGAGGGGGGAGTATGGGTAGTGGAGTCTGTAGAGCGTGGAGTGTCAATGATGGATGGTTCCGGGGGCCTCAGCTGTCTGTGTGTATTAGCTATCCAGGTCAGCCTATCAGACAGGTAATGAGGAGAGAGACCGACTAGAGAGAGAGAGAGAGGGGCTCAGGACTACGCCACAGGGGGCCGGGTCTCTCTGAACAAGGTATTAGATCTCCTGCGGAGGAGGACAGCTGTGTGTTTGCGTGCGTTTGGATATCTGGCGAGTGTGCGTACGCCGCTGTGTACGATGTGTGTGATGTGTGTGATGCTGGCTGACTGCCTCAAATAGCCACTATGCTGAACCCAGCGACCTGAGCGGTGTGAGATGGGCTCTGTCACAGGCAGCACACATCCACCACAGCTCAGCTCCCAGCGTCAGCACATGACGAGCACAGGAGCAGGGGGGCGGCTGGCTCTGACATCTATGGAGCGGGGGGGGGGGGGGGGGGGGAGGTAGACTTTGAGAAGGTTGAAGATTTCAAAGCAGGCTCTTTCATTGGAAGAGCTCAACTTTGACGGGAGACCCATGTGATGTGTCTCAAAGTCGTATCCACAGGTATTGATGATGACTGGTTTACAACAGCAGGGGATCGTGGACGGAGAGATACAACGGCATTTCTCTTGTCCCTTTCTAGATTCACAATCGGTCGCTCAGTTATGGAAGGGCCACGTAGACACGAATTATCACACAGACACACCAACACGAAAACAGTCAGAAGGAAACATGGACACACACAGACACACACACACAACATTCCACTTTATGCGTGCTGTCCAGAATCCCGGCAAGCAGACTCTCATGCCAGAACGTGTCCTGTGTTGATATGAGGGCCCGGCGGGAGATGGAGGGAGGGGGAGGGGCAGACAGACGGGGGAGACGGAGGGGTAAGGCGGGGCGCAGGGCACTAATTAGCATCTCCAGTAGGAGAGCTGGCCACCCCGGTGAGACAGGACCGGAACTACACGACAGGACCTGGTAAACAGAGTCATATATTTAACATCCTGTGAGGGAGGGAGGAAGGGAGGGAGATACACACATATGCAGACACACACATGCAGACACACACACACACACACAAACAATCAATGAACAGTACTGAATGTGTGGTAAGACATCAGTCAAACTAAAAACAACCTAGCATCCTCCTCTGAAACACACACACACACCACGACAACATCTTCTGGCAACAGATAGTAGTCATTGGGGGACAAGGCTGAGCCAAACTGGAATTAATTTGTGACTCAGCTCGTTGAGCTCAGGTCTGGATTAGACATCTCTGGGTGGCACGAGCCAGTTTATTCCCTGTTGACTGGAGATGACGTGGCTATGCAGCCTGTTTGATGACTCTACCACACCACAACTCACAGTTCACTCAGTCTGCAGATACAATAGCGCTCTGAAACGAGTCAATTCAAATGCACTGTTGGTTGCCAGTACTATATGGTAAGTACATCTTTGTGAGACCAAGCAGCTAACCTGATGTCTCATCAAACATGTAAAAAAAAAACGTTGATTTGAACGACGCTTCAAGGAACTCCAATGCCAGAAAGCAAAAGCACACCTTCACAAGGATCAGCAAGGAACAGACTGAACAACTTAAGTTGAACAAGTGAGATAGCCCCTGTTTAGGAGTAGAGGGAGTCTTTAAATAGAGGGAGATGATTCATCACTGGTCAACCCACTCTTCCGGGCTACTGCCGTGTCGTCTGTGTGCGTAGGTCTGTCTGCTTGTCTGAGAGAAGACTTCTGACAGAGAGCTAGGTTTCTACACTGCCTAGAGCACACATGCACATTCAAATAGAAGGTCCATTGTTAGTAAATTACCATGTAGAACTTGAGGCTTTCCTACAGAGACGCTGTACTTGGTTGACCAAAGAACAAAAGGATATTCTATCATTTCACTTCACTCGACAAAGTTTTGAGGACATTAGCATAATCTAAAGCAGTTGCTGCAAGGAAACATATATACAGTACTGGTTCTACAAGGATTACAGGCCAGGTATCCAGGCCAGTACTATGAACTGTAGCCAAGCCATCTGTGAGTTTTAACTGTATGTATATCAGGAGTTTGCCAGAAAGCAATCAGAAGCTACAGGCTCGAGGCATTTAACTGTTCATCTAACAGGCTAACTGTATGTAAACCTGAACCCTACTGTAACTAATAACTTTGTGACTGCTTGCAGTTTAAGGCTCTAATTAGTGCACTCTGGAAGTAACACTTGTGGAAACAATTAGAGCAGTGTTGAGGTGTACAGGACACTTAAGTGCTCCATACTAAAATATGCATGCTCTTCTCCACAGTGCACGGTGACTCATGGATGACGGCGGTTCATATACAGTAAGCCGCTACATGTTATGAATAATTGAAGATACATGTATATTTCATACTGAAGCACATCCAAAGCCTATTTCCTTGATGTCAAATATCCTTCGGAAAAGGCCTTTCACGTGTTCTAAAAAGCTAGCGATGAGGCCAAACGTCCAGGCGAGTAGAAACACTGAGATGAAGTGAGAGTGAGTCCAGTGTGATATCTGCGCAGGGGGAACCCTCTGAGCCAGGCTGAAGGGAGTGGCCACGAGCACCATGGGTGCGACCCCGGGGAGAGCCAGTCCCAAACCCTGTGTTAGCCTGGTGAGCCCAACGTTATTAGCACAAAAGGCATTAGCGAAAGAAACCCAACACTTGTCCTCCGTCCTCAGAGATGCCGACTCAACGCCGACGGAGAAGCGCTGAGTTGGCCAATGCCGCCCCCCCCCCCCCGCCACCCCTCCCCCCTTCTTTTCAGTGCTGACAAAAGCAGTAACCCACACTGCCAGACACACCCATAATCTCTGAAGTTCCCCACGTTTTAGAAAATGCAACCTTACTTTGTCATTGAACGTCCCAAGCGGAAACCCTCATGTGTTTCCACTGCAGCCTGTAGGCTTGGTGCCAGGCTGGCAGGGAGGAGACCGGCCTGTTCAACGGTCTACATTACCGTCGGACAGAGTTTGAAAGGAGCGAGGTTGAGGAAAAGAGGTAGATAGATTAAGAGAGAGTGAAGGCACAGGAAGAGAGAGAGAGAGAGAGAGAGAGAGAGAGAGAGAGAGAGAGAGAGAGAGAGAGAGAGAGAGAGAGAGAGAGAGAGAGAGAGAAAGACAGACAGAGAGAGAGAGAGAGAGAGAGAGAGAGCAGCAATAGAGGACTGAAGAGGAATGGTATGCATGCTGCTGGGCCTCACTCCTCCTCCTCCTCGTACTCCTCCTCCTCCCAGCCACAAACTACAGTCTCTCATCCTTTCTCTCTCTCTTTCTATCTCCCTCTCCCCCAGGAATGTTTATGTAACGCTAACATAGCTGCCGAGGGTCGCCTGAGAATACACACACAACTGACACACCACGGGAACGACGTCTCTCTCTCTCTCTCTCTCTCTCTCTCTCTCTCTCTCTCTCTCTCTCTCTCTCTCTCTCTCTCTCTCTCTCTCTCTCTCTCTCTCTCTCTCCCTCTCTCTCTCTCTCTCTCTCTCTCTCTCTCTCTCTCTCTCTCTCTCTCTCTCTCTCTCTCTCTCTCTCTCTCTCGTTCTTGTCTCATTACATCTCGGTCGCCCTTTTTCTCTCTTTGTCACTCCCCCACCCCACTCTAAGACTACCTCCTTTCTGACGTCAGAACAATCTCCTAATTCCTGCTTCCAATCTCTCTCTCTCTCTAATCATTTTCTGTCCGTCTCTCTCTTTTGTCCTGACTTTCTCTGACAATCAACCTCGGTCTCTGTCAAAGACCCCATCCCTCCATCTTCACCCCTCCCCACCCCGTTCCTCCCTCTCTCCCATTGTGATGCTCATCTCACTGTAATGTAATAGGAAACAATAAAATCAGCACCATTTCCTTTTTAGGCGCTTGGGTGCTGGTGCTGTGAATATTGCTGACCGTGGACCAGCCCTTTCTCCCCCAGGCCTGGCTTATATGGTCATAGCACTGGAGCTACACTCCACTGTGCACACACAAAGAGTTGACTGTAGGTGCTGGTCCTGAGACAGTAGAATGCTGAACACCAGGCCTGTGTAGCCCTGCATATCGTACA